>NC_091630.1:47202645-48452645 GCF_027580195.1 Bos mutus
CCTGCCCTCAGTATTTCCTAGTATCTGGGTTTTTTTCCAGTGAGTCAACTCTTCACGTCAGGTGGCCAAAGTATTGGAGCTTCAGCTTCAGCCCCAGTCCTTCTAATGAATATTCAGGGTTGATTTTCTTTAGGATTGACTTGTTTGATCTCCTTACAGTCCAAGGGACTCTCTAGAATCTTCTCCAGCGCCACAGTTCATAAGCACATAATGAACATAAGTGATTACAAAAATTATATAACCCTATAATAGAGATAAATGTAAATTCAAAGTAAGAACCAAGATTTAGATGGAAAATCACAAAAAAGATTCTTGAGCTTGATCTTTAGAGGTTACTAGGAATTTTTCAGACTGATGAGGGGAGTAAGTATGGAGAAAAGGCATTCTAAGAAAAGGAAATTGTGTGCAGAATCAGGAAACAGCATGGCGCTTGTGGAGAGCTGAGATAATTAGATGTGTCAGAAGTCAGATCGGTTAGAGATAAGGTGTCAGAAAGTGACTCAGTGGGACTTCCTTCTGCTAGTGTCTTGCATGGTTCTAAATACGTTGACACAGTAGTTTTACTTTATGCCATTGATTTCCATTTTACAGATGGTGAAACTGAGTCCAAGAAAAGGAAAATAACTTGAACAAAGTCTAATAAGTAGTGAGGTCTTGATTTGAAATGTGGCAGTTGAGTCCACAGGTCAGAGTCTTAGAATCTAGACTGATCTTCCTGTCCCCTTCCTCCCAGAGGGTTTGGAGCATTGAATGGTTTTCAAGCTTGCTGTCATGGTGGTGCAGAAGATAGGTAAAAGGTTGCAGGTAGCAAGCTTGGAAACAGCCATTTGCAAGAATTAAGACAAAGGATAATGAAGGCCTAATCTTGGAGCAAAAGTATTTAGGACAGAAAAGTCACAGAACTTAGTCTTGATTTGATGGAGCTACTAAAGAATTTCTGGCTTGGAAAACTGGATAGATGTACCACTCATCAGACTGAAGAACAGAGATGGAGGATTCAGTTTAGAACAACTTTAGCTGTGGTATTCATGGAATATTCAGATCAAGAGCTCTGGCAAACAGTGGGATAGTCAGATCAAGAGATGAGGTAAAGCTTTAGCATCATCAGCCTGGGTTATCATTGAAATCCTTCTTACAGATGCTACAAACCACTTAGAGCCTATAGTGAGATAAGAGGACTAGGGAGGGAAACTCTAGTGCACTGCTTCTCAGAATATAGTCTACCCAGGGGCTGGCTGTGCACCAGTTTTTATCACTGGTCCATGGTGAGAGATGGGATTTGCTTCAGCATGTAATTGGTGCATGTAAATAAGCTTGCTATTTACTTGAACTGACTTTAAAAAATCTTAGCAAGACATTCCATTGCCTTGCATTGCTTAACATCCTGATTTTGCAAACTCCTTTTTCTTTTTTTTTGTTGCAGATCACATTTAGTATCATTGACATCAAGAACATTTAAAAAAAAAAAAAAAAAAAAGTAGAGGGAAATAGTAGCCAAAGAGACAGAAGGTACAGTGTGAGTGGTAGAATGAACAAAAGAATGGGAAGTCCAGTTATTCTAATGGGTTCATGGTTTAAATGAGCAGGTGGCCAGCATAGCCACAGAGAGGTCAGATAAGATTGAAGACTAAAAGTTATTGGATTTGGCCATTTTCGGGTCATCGGTAATATTTTAGGAGCTTTGCCCCCTGCTTGCTCTTTTACTTTCTACTCTCTCATCTTTATCCACCAATCTACCTTCTAAATACTTGTCAAACCTATATGTTCACCATGTATACCAAAGACCTCTTTGGCTCTAAAGTACTTCTGAATTCAGTCTTCCTTTTTCCTTATCTCTTGGGTGATCTGAAGTTACTGATCCCTCTTTCCTTGCTATCATATTCTTTCATCTATAATGCACTGACCTTGGTATTCCTTTTCACACCCCACCCACCATTCTGTGTCCATTTCTTCTACACACACTGCATGTTTTTAATGACATCTATTTGTTCCACTCCGTGTGTGCATGCTAAGTTTCTTCAGTCATATCCAACTCTTTGAGACCATATTGACCATAGCCCTCCAGGCTCCTCTGTTCATGGGATTTTCCAGGCAACAATACAGGAGTGGATTGCCACGCCCTCCTCGAGGGGATCTTCGTGACCTGGGGATTGAACTAGCATCTCTTATGTATCTTACGTCTTCCGCATTGGCAGGAGGATTCTTTACCTCTGCACCACTACATGTGGTATCAATTTCCAAATCTAAACTCAACCCACCTTTCTTTTCTGAGCTTTGGAGCTATCAGCCTGTCAGACATCTTACTCAAATGCCACAGACTCTTCAATATGTCCAAAGCTGGACCCGAATTGTCACCTACATTTTTCTCTCCATCCCTTCTTCCTAAGCCCCATGCTCATACTGGAATCTGCCAAGCTGCCAACCACTAGTGTGAGCATCATCCTCACCCCCTTTTTATCCTACTACCAAATACCTCTTTGAATCTGTAACTCTCCTTTATCCCTGCTACCTGCATCTAATTGTAATTGATCTCACTACCAAATACCTCTTTGAATCTGTAACTCTCCTTTATCCCTGCTACCTGCATCTGGGCCACCAGCATCCATCATCTTGATGACTGAGTTATCCTCTTGTGAGGATATCTCTCCCTTTCTCAGTCTTCTTTTGTCTCCAGGACCCTCACTACACTAGAGCTAGAGTCATCCATCTAAAAAAATCGAAGTTTGATGACATCACCTCCTTGTTGAATTCTTTGCCTGCCACTCCAGTCTTATCTCTGTGTTCTATAGAGTCAGGTCACATGGATTGTTTTCAGTTCTTCAATATGTTCTCTTTCTCTCTGTTTTAAATAATTTTATTTTTGATTCTGCTGGATCTTCGTTGCTGTGCAGGTTTTTCTCTAGTTGTGGAGAGTGGGGGCTGCTCTCTAGTTGCAGCGTGTGTGCCTCTCATTATGGGGGCTTCTCTTCTTGCAGAGCATGGGCTCTAGAGTGCATGGGCTCAGTAGTTTTAGCACATGAACTTGGCAGTCGTGACTCCTGGGCTCTAGAGCACAGATTCAGCAGTTGTGGTGCGTGAACTTAGTTGCCCCACAGCATGTGGGATCTTCCCGGGGATGGAACCCACGTCTCCTGCATTGGCGAGCAGATTCTCAACCACTGGACCACTAGGGAAGTCCCAACACGCTCTCTCTTTCTGCAGCTTCACACATGGTCTGTGACTGTTCGGAGCTGTTATATGCCCTCTTCATTGGCAAATTTGACTTCCATCAGCAGAAAACTTCTTTAACCCTGCATATCTGAATTACATGGAGTTCCTCTGTGGTCACCCAGCAGTCTACTTTTCCCATTTCATTACCTTTTCCATATTGTTTGGTAATCTCTCATTTTTATTCATGAATCAATGCCCTCCTCTGAATGTTAAGCTCCAAGAAAGCAGGAACCATACCTGGTTGGTACATCATTATACCTCAGGCTCCTAGTATAGTGCTTGAACAGTGTGAACATTCAGTCAATGTTGGTTAAATGGAATGAATGCTCTTCTGAATGTTTTCACATCCGTTATCTCAGTGGGGGTAAAGTGGAACAATTCAGAGAGGATTTTAGTGAAACATAAGATGATGGATTAGAAGATTAAATTATTTGTTGAGTTGTTTTGCCCCAGTAGGAGGAAGGAGAACTAAGAGACAGGAAAGCTGGTTAGGAGAGTAGAAGCATTTCATACTACCCTGTAAAACAAAGAGGAAGAATTAAAAAAAAAAAAAAAAAAAGCTTGCATTATTCAGATTTCATATTCCTTCTAATAAGTTGAGACCTATAAGGAGGGGTATGTGTGTGTGTTTTAATATTTTAAACTGTCAGATTGTCCATCTCTTAGGGTTTATTTTCTTCACCTGGAAAAACTACATAACATGATGTAAAAATGTTTTTGTAAACTTTGCTCTTTCAGTTTGTTTTCTTTGGAGGGAGGTTTACAGAAGTAAGTAATTGATTTCATTCTAGCTTTTCTATTCTCAAATTGAGACAACATGTATTTTTAAAGATTTAACTGAGTTTTTAAAAAAGGATAAAGAAGTAAACACCAAGAAGTAAAGGAACAGGCAGTCAGTTGGAGGAAATCTGGGTTCAGAAAACCTAGGTAAGATAAATTACTTTTTGGACAAAATGATCTCTTTCTGGAAGTCGATGTGTAAAACACGTGGTAAGGAGATCCAACCAGTCCATTCTGAAGGAGATCAGCCCTGGGATTTCTTTGGAAGGAATGATGCTAAAGCTGAAACTCCGGTACTTTGGCCACCTCATGCAAAGAGTTGACTCATTGGAAAAGACTCTGATGCTGGGAGGGATTGGGGGCAGGAGGAGAAGGGGATGACAGAGGATGAGATGGCTGGATGGCATCACCGACTCGATGGACGTGAGTTTGAGTGAACTCCAGGATTTTATGATGGACAGGGAGGCCTGGCGTGCTGCAATTCATGGGGTCACAAAGAGTCGGACATGACTGAGCGGCTGAACTAACTAACTAAGACACATTACTTGGTGTCTTCAGCTTCTTCACAGAGATGAACTTCCATAGCTAGAGAGCTCATCACCATTCAAGATAGACTTTACAACAATTGCTTGACATCCCGGGCAAATTAGATGTCAGCTATGCCAAAGACAAAGTAAATATGCCATTTTGAAACTATTAAGAGATTGGTGTGTGTTCTGTATAGGGTAGTGACTATTCAGATTCTGTATGGAGATGTAGATTGAACAATATTTAAAGAAAAAAGAGATCAAGATGTTTTCCTTAAAACACAACTTTGTATCTAATGAGCTCCATAAAAAATAAATTTGTGCATAGTACCTGCTGCTGCTGCTGCTAAGTTGCTTCAGTCGTGTCCGACTCTGTGCGACCCCATAGATGGCAGCCCACCAGGCTCCCCCGTCCCTGGGATTCTCCAGGCAAGAATACTGGAGTAGGTTGCCATTTCCTTCTCCAGTGCATGAAGTGAAAAGTCAAAGTGAAGTCGCTCATTTCGTGTCTGACTCTTAGCGACCTCATGGACTGCAGCCTACCAGGCTCCTCCGTCCATGGGATTTTCCAGGCAAGAGTACTGGAGTGGGGTGCCACATGGAAGAGAGAAGCTTGGTTTGGAACATCTTGAGAATTTACCACAAACATCGACCTCTGCAGGAAAAGAATCTAATACAGATTTTAGAGAATGCTTATCAGGCAGCACTGTATTCTAACAGTTCTACCAGACGAGTTAGCTCAGAAATGCATCTTGATTAACATAAATTGAGCGTTGACTGGCATTGTTTTAGATTTTCTGGCTGTAATTAACTAGTAGCTTTGTTAAGTCCTCATGGTGATTTCTGGGTGCAAGAATCACATGACTAGTTTATATGAGGAAGTTTGCATTCTGGTTTGCTGTGCCAGAGGACATGGAGAAACTACATCTAAAGGCGATAGAGACCACTTAGGTTTTAAGGTGAAACAAGAGACATCGAGCTGTCTCTTGTGATTTAGAAATGAAATTTAATCTGTCAAAGTCCATTCCTATCTACCCTGACTCTTAAGGCTTTGCAGAAGCACTTCAACTTGGAGGTTATACTGAGACCGTGCAGTTTGACTCATGGAAGGTCCTGGTAGAGTCAGTGTGGTACAGCTGTACTGTTGTTCAGTTGATAGAGTAACTGGTACAGTAACTTAGTACCAGTTAACAATGGCTACCAGGTCTCTAGCTGTTCTCTACAGTTTTCTGTTTGGTGAGATGTAGTGTCATTGTCTCTATGAAAATAATATTTCTCATATTAGATTGAGAGATTTCAACCCATATCTAGTAGAGTGATCTGGCAAAGAGGTTTGTGGGGAGTCAGCACACCTGGAGTTAGTGTGGGTAGAGATGTCTGATGGGTGAACTGGATGGACTATGAAAAGAACGTACCTGGGGTAAGAGTAGATGTCTGTTTTCTGGAAACAGGGTAAGAGTCTCCTCCCAGCTCCACAACCACTGTCCAGCTCTTCCTCTGAGCATGCTGGGGGTTGTTTTTAATTTTGTGGCTTCTGTGCAATTGTTTCCATGGTTTATCTGAGTTTCCTGGATGAGTGACTTTAATGTGCTGCCTGGTTTGGGATATTTGGTTCAAAGAGACTAAGACACAGAAAGAGCCTGTGACAAATAGCATGCAGAGTGTGGCGTTGCTCGTACGTCAGCTCTCCTCATCTTGCCCACCCCCTTGTTCTCACATAAAATGAGGGAGAAAATGGAGAATTTAAATTTTCAAAGATAAATCCATCTGATTCTGTTTTCCCTGGCCCAGGGCTTTTTCTTTCATTTCTTTCCGTGAACCAGAAGGCTTTCTGTCATTGGAAGAGCCCCTGTAAGGCAGTTGTGTGGACCTCTCAATGTGGCCAGGGGCCATTTGTGGGATGAGAGAGCAGGTGGACCTGGAGATGGGGGAGCATTGTTTCATCGCAGAGAGCCACAAAGGAAGTCTCTCCAACTTCATACAACCTGTTGTCTCCCATCTTCCATTAAATTTTAAGTATTTCTAATCACACATTTTTTCTAAGCAAGGCTGGCATCAACTTCCTCTTAAATTATTTACCAATGCCAGTAAAAGATAATGGAGAATTTGAGCAGAATGAAACGTGCTTTACTCTTCCGACTTCCCTGTGAATTAGAACAAGGTTAATCTTGACACCATGGTGATACAACAAGAGATGAGAATCCTTCCTGTATTTCCACAGAGTACGGTACAATCCACAGCCCCTCAACGCCTATTAAAGATTCAGATTCTGATCGATTGCGTCGAGGTTCAGATGGGAAGTCACGTGGACGGGGCCGAAGAAACAATAACCCTTCTCCTCCTCCGGATTCTGATCTTGAGGTATGTTGTTGCCAAAGCCTAAGTAAATATCAAGTGATTTAGAAGCTAAATGCAGATTCTATATATGATATTTATACATGTTTCAATGCCTTTCTCCCAAATCATCCCACTGGCAAAACCAATACAATATTGTAAAGTTAAAAAATAAAATAAAAAAAAAAAATGCGGATTCTGTATACCTGCTACGAGTAAGGTGTCCGAATGCCTTTGTTACTGCTTTACGTTCCATATCAACATAAATAAGCCAGTTTTTTCTTTTTTTCATATTAAAGGTAAAGCAGCTGTTTATTTCTGTTTTCTCTTCTACTTCATGTGGTAAAGCATTTATTTTTCTTCTTTAGTGAAACATCGTAAATTATATCATTCTGCTTTACAAAATTCTCTTGTACTGCTCTGTGTCATTGCTGTTAAATTAAGTGTTGTACTAAATATGCTTCATAAAACTCACTTGGAAATTAAAGGCACCCTGTGTGTATTGGGGGGAAGAAAACCCAGAATGTTCTAAACAGAAGTAGTCATCACCTTTTGAAACATGCTTTGGTGGAGTTCAAAGCAGGAGAGATTAATTAAAACTTTACAGGATGATAGATTTCAAAATGTTGAATCCACTGATATTAACTTTCTTTTCATTGCCCAAGTGAAACTGATGGTAGAAAACATGATTGTTTTGGCTGAAAAGATGACAGATTTCCAGCAGAACTTGCGTGTATGAATATGTGCTGGTGTGAGTGGGGTTGGGAAGAAAAAAGCAGAATATGGAAGCCTTTGGTGATATCTCAAAGATCTTTTTGAAATGAGTTCCTTCAATAATTCAATTCTAAAAACCCCAAGAGTATGCCAAGAGCATGCAGGTTATGTCTACTTAAGTTATTAACTCTGAAATCTCAATAAAATCAGGCAGGAACAATATACCATCCATTTGATAACATCCCAGTAGGTAATACAAGGTGAATAGATGATGTAAAGTTTTAGTTTTTATATACAATTTTTAGATACTCGGTTTATTAAGAATAAGCCATAAGATTAGTTATTTTAACGCTTCTTAATGAACAGTGATCAAAGGCAAAGAAAAGATCAACTGAATGATTTTTCATTGATTGCCCCTCTATCTTAGGAATTATAAACAAACTCGTTTTAGCTTATTTTCCATGTCTTTAGAACTAAGACTGAGAAGTGACTACAGAAGTAGAAAGAACATATAGTCTTATTTCTTTCCTGTATTTTTGACAGTGTTGCTGATATGTTTATTCTCATATCTTATCTGAGGTTTTATCTGAGAAAATCTGGGACATATACTTTGGAACATTTGTGTTTAAAAAATTGTAAATTCAGATTTTTCATTTGTCTCCCATTTCAAGACTACCTTTCCTTGTTGAAGTTATGAGTAGCAGTTTTCTCAGCCAAGGGCAAGACACACTGATTTGGTGCTTCCTTTGTAGAGGGTGTTCATCTGGGACTTGGACGAGACAATCATTGTTTTCCATTCCTTGCTCACTGGGTCCTATGCCAACAGATATGGGAGGGTGAGTACCAAGAGGCATCATTTGCTCATTTCTTTAAATCTGCCTAGAATTGAATTTTTTATCCAAATGGGAATGTGGCTTAAAGTACTTAATTTATTGAAATAAATATATATATAAGACAAAGCCATAAATTAACAGAAGGAGGTTTTTTTTAGGCTCTTAAGAAGATAAATATCTCATAAAGATAAACTTTATGCAATTAAATACATTCTTACTTCAGACCCCAATGAATAAAGGTGATCAGATGCTATTCTAGGGTGAAATAGTAGAATATATAGATGATATAGAAAGATCTTTTGTATTGTGTTTTTTTATTTGCCACATGTTTTTATTCTCTTTATTCCCAGCATATTCAGGGGAGCAGATAGTTCACTTTATATTGTCTTCCATGATTAGCAGTGTTAGTATTTTATTTTCAAAACACTTATTATGAATGTCTTTATTAGTCCCTTTGCTGTGCAGCTAAATTTATGTGAATAGTTTGTAAAAATTTGGCCTCTGAATGACAAAGGACAAATATATCCAATTCTTAGTTGTTACAACAACTTATCTTGGTGGTGTAGGTACAGAATAATTTTACAGATCACCTTCCATGAATATAATTTTAAATTCAGTGTTCTGTGTTTGGGTTCCCCAAAACCTTGCAAATTCTTTTTGTTTCTTTGCTGGTTCTATAGCTTTTTCTCATGCAAAAGTCATGTTATTTAAAAGTGTCTTAAGTGAAATTATCCTGTGAATATGATATTTTTCATTTTTTTAATCATTAAAGAAATCATATTACAAGTCTTAGATCCTTGGAGGTATTGGTTGGAAGTCTTAGGAACTAATTCTTATGTGTTGGTGACTCCAGACGTTTCTCAGCATTAACTGTTAAAATTGATAATTCATAAAATAGTCATGCTCTCATTACAGACTTTGCAGGAATTCATCCTTTCAATAAATCATATTTCAATAAATACATATTTAGTGCTTGATATGTAGGCATCTGGAGGTGAAAGTGGAGAGATGCTCATTGTCACAGTGCAGCCTTCCTCTCCTTAACCCTAAATATATACCTAATACAAAAAAAGGGGGAGGGCTAGAGAAATGCACATTGGTAAGAGCTAGAATATTCCACCATTTGAATGTCTGTCAGAAATATCTGTAAAACACAATATCCCCCAATTTATTGTTAAACAGATTTTCTATGAGAAGATAATAAAAACACAGATTATTTTAAAAATAAGGCTATTTTTTGTTTTCTAAGGAACCTCCATAGTGTTCTCCGTAGAGGTTGTATCAATCTACATTCCCAGCAGTGGAAGAGATTTTCCCTTCTCTCCACACCCTCTCCAGCATTTATATGTGTATTTATTTAATAATTAGTGATGTTGACCATCTTTTCAGGTGCCTCTTGGCTATCTGTTTGCCTTCTTTGGAGAAGAAGATCTGCTCATTTTTTAGATTTAGATTTTCTCATTTAGATCTTCTCATTTTTTGACTGGATTGTTTGTTGTTTTGATATTTAGTTGCATGAAATGTTTGTATATTTTGGAGATTAATTCTTTTTCAGTTACTTCATTTGCAAGTATTTTCTCCCATTTTGAGGGCTGTCTTTTTATTTTGTTTATGGTTTACTTTGCTGTGCGGAAGTCATAGAGTCAATCATTCAAAATAAGTCTTTACTTTGTGGCTAGCACATATTAAGGATTCTGTAAATATTAGTTGCATTATTTTTATTATTTCTTTGATCGATATTATTACTATCCCTATTTCTACAAAAACTGCTCCTTTAAAAGCCTAAAATGTCAAAGTATAGTAAGTAGGAAGAGTCTTGAAGATCATCTTTACTGAACCATTTTAATGGCCCTACAACTAACTCCTGGAGGAAGAGAGCTGGCCCCTGGAACTCACAGAAAAGTGTTGAAAAGGAAACACTTAGGAAATCAACATTTGAAAACCATCCAGAAAGTCTCAAGTCTTTAAAAGCTTTGTCACTAGAGGCCAGATTGATTAAGGAGAGTTGTCTTGATCTGTGTGCTCTAAGCCATTGAAAGGGGCCTGCTTAGAGGTGGTGAATATCCCCTGACTTCCTGGCCTTGTGTCATTCTCTGACCATAAATTACAGGTTTTCGCATGGAATTCATACCTAACATGGAAACCAATGGCAACTTAGAATTTTTCACTTGGATTCTTGATGATATCTAAGCCAAATGTTATAAATATTATGAATTTTATTTTTACCAGTGTCAACTATTGCTATTTTAAGACTTCAACCCATAGTATTTAGTTTTTTCATACTAGGGTATGTGATAAAAATTTTTATCTTCTATAGTTTCCCAAAGCCAAATGTATGTATTCTTTCAAATATAGATGATTTGAGATATTTAATTGTAAGGTTATCCTTTATGAGTTGATGGGTGTTGAAGAGAGAGTAACTTCAGAAAGTTGGGTTGGGGAACGTCTACCTGAGCATGATCCCTTGAGCCTGAGATCGGAATGACCTAGAGAGTCCAGTGGATAATGTGCCCATCAGGAGAAAGAGTGTTATAAGCAGAGGAAATAGCAAGCACAGAGACAGGAAAGGGTTTAATGTTTGAGAGGCAAAGAGGACAGTGTTGCTGAGCTTAATGAAAGAGACATAGAGTCAAGAGAGATAGGTGCCAGGATGAGGGCAGGTATGAAGCACCTCCCAGCCATAGTCAACAGAATTGATCTCATTTCATGCGCTGTAACAAATCACTGAAAGTCTTCAAGGGGAGATATGAGATCTGATATAGTGTTTTAAATTCCTTTGGCTGTATGTGGAGAATTAGTGGTAGGGAGAGAGAGGATGAGGAACAGAGAGGAGGTTTCAGGGTGATCAGATGCACTGGCAGTGAAGATGGAGAAATGATTGGATTATGGGTTCTATTGCAGATAAAGAATTAGGATTTAATGGACTCTGATAGTGGGCAATAGGCAATAGGAGATCAGATCATTCACAGGGTTTTGTCCTGAGCAACTGGAAGAATTTTCATAAATCTGTTGAGATGGGGAAGAACTAATTTGGAGGGAAAATGGAAAATTCAGCGTTGCTCAAGTTTGAAATGCCCATGAGACATCTGCTCAGACCAGGCAAGGTGACACCTGGAAGGGGACCATAGGAGATGGTGGAGAGTGGTCGGGGAGGATGTCAGATTTAGAATTAACAGTGCACAGCTCAGGATGAGAAGGTCCTCAGACACATTTAGCTCAATTTCTTCCCAAACACCTTCTTTGAGCTTGGCACTGTCAGTCACCCTGTCCTCTCATTGGTGGGACATGGCCCTTTCCTGACTTTTGAGGACTCCTTGCTGAGGATGTTGACTTGTAGCCTAAATCATGCAAGAAAGCTTGCTGTATGATCTCTTTATTGGAGAACTTTAGAATCTGGCAGAATTGCTCTAAGATCTGATACTTGTGTCTTATAAGAATGTGTGGTTCAGCAAGGACGCTTCCAAACAGTAATAATAACTAACTCTTTGCGACCCCGTGGGCTGCAGCATGCCAGGCTTCCCTGTCCATCACCAACTCCCGGAGCTTACTCAGACTCATATCCATTGAGTCAGTGATGCCATCCAACCATCTCATCCTCTGTCATCCCTTTCTCCTCCTGTCTTCAATCTTTCCCAGCACCAGGGTCTTTTCCAATGAGTCAGTTCTTCGCATCAGGTGCCCAAGTATTGGAGTTTCAGCTTCGGCATCAGTCCTTCCAGTGAATATTCAGGATTGATTTCCTTTCGGATTGACTGGTTGGATCTCCGTGCAGTCCAAGGGACTCTCAAGAGTCTTCTTGAACACCACATTTTTGGGGGCTCCAAAAATCACTGCATATGGTGACTGTAGCCTTGAAATTAAGACTCTTGCTCCTTGCAAGAAAACCTATGACCAACCTGGATAGCATATTAAAAAGCAGAGACATTACTTTGCCAACAAAGGTCCATCTAGTCAAAGCTATGGTTTTTCCAGTAGTCATGTATAGATGTGAGAGTTGGACTATAAAAGAAAGCTGAGCGCCAAAGAATTGATGCTTTTGATCATTACTTGGATCCCTCTTTTCTACCCGGGATGCAGGAGAGAAGTCTCAGGACAGTTCAGGGGTGAGCCACCTCTCTTAGAGCACAGGTTCAGGGATATTACTGGGCTTTGTCAAGGGGGTATGTGGTTGGGCCTTACTCTGCAAGCATATAAAGCAGTGAATGCCTGACAATGTGATTGCTGTTCCGTCTCTATGGGAACCAGATACTTGAGAAGTAGCTTAGTCACAGTAGCTTAGGCTACTCGATGAGTAGGCCATTCAGTAAAGGGATACAGGATCTGGTTGATATAATGCAAAATTAGGGCATGTTACAGCAATATGTACCAAAAAAAGTTTGAGAATGTCTCACCTTCCATGTAATCCTAGCTGTGGGAAGCAGGCCTGCTGGGTGTTATAAGGAAGTGCTATTTTATAACAAAGGTGATGGGAACAAAAAGAAAGTACTACACACAGTTCAAGTTTTAAGGAAGAGAAAAGAAACAGCATATTAAAAGGAAAATGAAGTCTATGGATGTTAATGTAAATTAGGTTGTTCCTAATATGTCCTAGCATCTTTTAAAGTTGCTTTCAAACCAAATCCAAATTCCCCAATTTTACTGAAGTAAAAGAGTCTTGCTTTTTTTCGTTGAATGGTCTCTTTAACGTAGACAAGGTAATAATATAGTTGTTGACATCAAAACACAGACCCCAGATTTATATTTAAAATAAGCTTTGTGCTGATGTCCAAGCATGTCCTTCTTGGGGGAGGACTTCTCGTGATACCCAGTATCTTGATTATTTTAATACTTTCTTTTTATTGTTACTTTAACACCTGTGTCTTATACAGTTTTGGGCTAGAATAGGTCTTCAGAATCTTGAGCCTCGCTCCTCATTTTACACAAAAACCTAAATGTGAATACTTAACACAGCATGAAGCTTAGCATTTTAATTGTTGTTGTTCTGCTGTTATGTCATTTTTGATTCTCTGTGACTCCATGGACTGTAGCATGTCAGGCTTCCATGTCCTTCACCACCTCCCAGAATTTGCTCAAACTAATGTCCATTGAGTCAGTGATGCCATCCAACCATCTCATCCTCTGTCGTCCCCTTCTCCTCCTGCCGTCAGTCTTTCCCAGCATCAGGGTCTTTTCCAGTGAGTCAGCTCTTCGCATCAGGTGGCTCAGCTTCAGCACCAGTCCTTCCAATGAATATTCAAGACTGATTTCCTTTAGGATTGACTGGTTTGCTCTTCTTGCTGTCCAAGGGACTCTCAAGAGTCTTCTCCATCACCACAGCTTGAAAGCATCAATTGTAGGCCCTACTTATTAAGAATCTCCCCTGTGCCCAGGACTCATTTAACTCAACTCTAGTGCTCTGAAACTGCTGTTGCCAAACCCATTTACAGATGAGGAAACAAATTTAAGAGGTTAGAGATCAAATGTGAAAAACAGTACCATGTGTGGCATAAGATACATATTAACTGCATTTTAGTGTAGCTGAACCTTGACTGTCAAAAAAAAAAAAAAAACAGCAACAAAAAACCCTTGAATCTGACATAGTGGCCAGTAGGTAATATATGATACTGTCTTTAAATTTTTGAAGTACCAATATGTGATTGGCCTTATGATGTAATAGAAGGAGCATCAGATTTGAATTCAAATAGAGCTATACTCATATTCAAGCTCTGATTTTCAGTTCACTGACCTTGGCCAAACTGTTTATCCATGCTGAGCCTGGTTTCTGTATTCATAAATCTGACTGCTTGTAATCACTTTAAAAATTCACTTGCATCAATGATATCTCAGTAAAGCTAGAAGGTATATAAAAAAAAAAAAGATTTAAGTTGTGTCATGAATTTGAAGGGTCCAGCGCTATGTCTTACTAATAGCAATAACCTAATAATAAATACAGCATATATCACTGATTGATCTTGTACCTGCTCTCTAAGCTTTTGTTTTGTACTGTGCCAGGCTTATAGGATGGTCCCAGTTGTCACAATAAGTTTAGATCAACTAAACCTCCCTAGGGAGTGTATTACTGTGATCGTTCAGCACATTGAGGGAAGAAAAATTTGACGACAGTTTACCCCATTTCATCAGAACATTCCAGGTAGCCAATAAAGACTGCTACTTTTTAGAGTACTGTGTCTGTTTCAGGGCATGACAGTAAACTCCAGACTCTAATGAGAGATGACCACCTTCCATGATGGCTGTAGATGCTGGATTCTCAGCATGGTATCAAAGCAGCTAGACATCTAGCATCCTCCTCGGACTATAGAGGATTTAGTTATACTTAAACAGAATGATCTCTCTTTTGGAACCTCCGGACCAGGGGTTCACAAACTTTTCTGGTAAAGGGTAAGATAATAAAAATGTCTTGGGCCATATGCTGTCATGACTACTCAGCTCTGCCCTGGTAGTGAGCCACAGACATATGTAAATGAATACATGTCACCAAATGTTATATTAATAGTTCCCAAGTTTGAATTTCATGCAGTTTTTCCATATCATGAAATATGTGCCTTCCTTTGGATTTTAAAAATTTAGACCAGGGATTGACAAATTGTATCTCAAAGCCAAATCTGATTCATTACCTGTTTCTGTAGCGCTTCCAAGCTGAGAATGCTGCTTGAATTTTTGAAGGCTTATTAGTTAGTTAGTGTTAGTTGCTCAGTCATGTCCGACTCTTTGCAACCTCATAGACTGTAGCCCGCCAGGCTCCTCTGTCCATGGAATTCTCCAGGCAAGTATAGTGGAGTGGGTTGCCATTCCCGTCTCTGAGGGATCTTCCTGACCCAGGGATCAAACCTGAGTCTCTTGCATTGCAGGCAGATTCTTTACTGTATGAGCCACCAGGGAAGCCCTATAAAGGGTTTATATATATTTGTTTATTTTAAAATAAAAGAATCTTCTCAGAGACTATATATGGCCAGCAAAGTCTAAAGTATTTTTTGTCTGTCCTTTTAGAGAAAATGTTTGACTGCCCTCGTTCTAGATCATGTTCTGAATTTTGTGTTGATTAATTTTACTCCTGCCTTCAGGACACCAGGGCAAAGTCAATGACGGTCACAGTGTGACTGACTAGACAGTAAAGTCAGTGCAGGCATCGTGTGCCTGCATCTGGGGCCCCGATGAAGCACAAGCCAGCACATGAATTTGTCAGGGTAGCAAATTGGCAGTGACAAATAGGCCCCAAATCTCATGCTCAAACACAGCAGAAACATCTCTGTCGTATTGATTGGGCTTGAGTGGATTATCTAGGTTGTATGGTCTAGGCAGCCTTTGGCAGTGCAGGAATGATTGTGCCATCTCACTGGATAGCTTCTGAGGCTTCTGGGGCCTCGTCATCAGCTTTCTAGCCCACAGGGGGAAAAAGCAGGGGGAGCGTGAATGGCACACTCTAAGTACCAGCCTTGGAAGGAAGGGCACACACCGCTGCTTCCTTGGCCTAGTGCAAGGGAGACGAGGAGATGTAACCTAGTTGTGTGGCCAGGAAAACACAGAAAGTGGGTTTCGGTGGATGGGTGGCAGTGACAGCCACAGTTCTCAGCTGAGAAATATTTGACAAATGAGTAAAACCCAGAGCACACTTTCAAACCCTTGTGGTGGCTCTGGCCATCCCAGCAGAGCAGTGCCCTAGGGCTGTGTGCCAGATGTGCCACGTGGCCACTTAGTTCCAAAGGATCATTCCCTGATTTTATTCTCTACTTTGTGTATCAGTGCCATGTTAGATCAAAATAATGAAATAAATTAGGGTTGTCAATATAATTTCGGAATTCTGTGAAATGACCTGGAATCTAAACTCTCAAAATGAACTAGCACAGTATTTTTGGCTCTTAAGGGGATTTCCAGCAAAAAGAGCCTCCTTTATCCCTTTCCTTTGCCCTTATTCTGACAGTGGTTCTCTTTCCCTTTAACTGTCAGCCTCTTCCTCCTTATTGGCAGTAACATACTGAAATGTATGTTCCTGCTACCTTTTGAATAAAGCTCTATTTTTCATGCCCATACATGTAAAAGGAAATGCAGCGGACAAACATGAATCATCACAGTTTTCCAACCACCACGCTGGTCTGCCATCACCAGCTTTGGACCTCCCTTGCTTTAAGGCCTTTGGAATAGCCCATTGAAGATAATTCAGTCTCACTTGTTCTGTCTTAATCTTCCCATCTGTAAAATGGGAGCAATCACAGGGCTTTTGGGAAAACAGTATAAAGCACCTAGAAAAACACTCATAGGCACTTTCTAAATACGAGCCATTATTGCTTACCTTGAGGAGTTCAGAAGAGGGAGTGGGAAATAGTGAATACTTTATTGTTCCAGGTAGCATACAGGAAGCGGTGGTAGCTGAGCATAACCGTTTAGGGAAATGAGCGACAAAGTGGCTGGATATCTATTAAGGATATATAGAGGATCGTATTTGCAGAAGATGAGTAGCAGAAAATGTTCTGAAATGGTAATAAAAGCACTGCCCCTTTGTTCAGCTTTTACAACCTGCACTGCCATCTCACAGTCATTAAACATCCAGTTAGTTCCTTCTTTTTTTCTAATGAAGAACCTGTGTCTCAGAAAATTAAATGATTGCCCCAAAGAAGCTCATCTGTTAACTGACAACAACAGGAATTTCATCTATCTTCTGATGGGCTCATTGCCTGCAAAAAGGGGATGCACCCAGTAAAAAGTTTGGAAAAGTAATCTCACTTCTCTGCATCTGCCCCTTCAAGGTTAAGACATTAAAACTGATGCTTAAGAATGTGTCCATGATCTTGTGGCCAACAGCGCATTTGGCTGATAAAATCCCTCATGCCTACATACTTAGAAAAAACTTGGAAACAGAAACTTTTAAACATTTAGGTTTTGTGCTGTAGGCATGGGGATGCCTTGAAGAGTATTGAAACAGTAGAGTGACGTGATGAAGTGAAGAAGTGAAGTGAAGTTGCTCAGCCGCGTCCAACTCTTTGCGACCCCATGGACAGTAGCCTACAAGGCTCTGGGTCCAGGGATTTTCCAGGCAAGAATACTGGAGTGGGCTGCCATTTCCTTCTCCAGGGGATTTTCCCAACCCAGGGATCGAACCCGGGTCTCCTGCATTGCAGACAGACGCTTTACCATCTGAGCCATGATGGACATGTACAATTTAGAAGATTGATCTGATAGCAGAGAAGATTATTGCAGTCCTCCTGGTAGGAAATAATCAAGGTCTGAGAGAATGGCTGTAACACTAGGAAGGAGAGAGAGATAGGAGAGGTTACAAATGAAAGCTAGATAGGTCTTTTGATTGGATTTAGCTGCGTAGGCTTTTTGCCAGCACTGCGTGGGCCCTGACTTGGCCAGATCTGTCCTGGCTTTGTTCTCATTCTTCCCTCTTTGTACCACATCTTGGCAACTCTCTCATGTTTGGGATTCATTGGGTTTTTTCCACAATCACAATTAATCTTTGGAATGGTGAAGTTCTTACTCTTATTCTCTACTTGGGTATTATTTTCATGGTGGTGTTCTTAAATAAGGAGAAAATTAGAGCAGTTCAGTGTCACATATCTAATCAATGAAAATAACCTGATTAGCCCCACCATAAGTTGTGGTTTTGTTTTGTTTTTTTCACTTTTTTAAGTCATTCATCCAATAATACAGCTATGATTTATTTCTCATGTGTGTACTTTCTCTCCTGGTAATCCAGATTATTTCTTAATTGGCATCAGAACTACACCCAGCTCCTAAAACTTGACATGAGAGGGCTGTATAAAATTGCAAAAGTAAATATTCCTTTGATGGTATTGATAACTTGAGACAGATTAGAGAAAAAAATGGAATCTTTGGGTCTCATAGTCTGTACAGATTATTTACATAACACTTTTAGAAGTATTTTTTAAAGAAATAACATTTTAGCATTTTTTTTTCTTCTCTCCAGTAAGGGAGTTAATTTTCTCATCTTATCTTTAATCCTTCCCTTGTGAGCAACCAGCATGGGGCCTTGAAAATAAGCCACCCCTGGACTCAAAGTGCCTGCCTATTCCTGTTTTTCAGCTTCTTTTTCTCCAAAACAAAGGATCCTGAATGAAGAGAATGTATTTTCAATGGCATGCAGGCCCTGTTCCCTGGCTGTAATACTAGCATTCAAAATAAGGAGTTGCTTAACGGGTCCAGAATGGCTTTCTTTTCCTTTCCTTGGATCGAGACTGGCCAATATTGTTGTTGCTTCAGGTAGACTTTACAAGATTTTCACATTGACCAGCAAATCCTCATAAACCTGCTCACAACCTTCCCATCACACCTCACTGGGCCACATCAGTCCCGGTAATTATTCACTGCCGGAGGCTTAACTGCCCACACAGGGTCAGGGCAAATAGAATTTTTAGGAACCTTACCTTTTAGTCTACAGATTTAAAATATAAGTACCATATCCCAAGGTACTAGTCAGACTTTCTGAAATAGTTGAACCGTCTTTTAGCCTAAGATAAATTCTTTAAATAGCATTGTAAAAACATGACAGATTCTACTTTTTGATCCAAAATAGAATAGCAATTGCCAGGAGTCTGTATAGATCTGATCACATAGATGTCATGGGGTACCTATTCAACAGGAGAGATGCAAAAGAAATTTATCATGTATTTAAAATGTACTTGGAAATAGGAAATAGTAATAGGTAAAAATTAGAAAGCAAAACTAATTTTTTGGCTTTCAGTGAAATAAACCCCTGGCATCATTGGTGCTTTGTAGAACCCAATTCCTAGCTTGGAATGCTTAAAAGTAGAACAACAACTTAGGTATTAAAATATTTCTTAAAAGTCTCAACTTAAAGAATTTAAATTGGATAAGTGTATATTGCCTATACTTTTGCCTGATTTATTTCACTGTGGTTTTTTTTTTTTTTTTTTTTTTTTTTTTGCTTTTAAGTTTAGAAAAATATGGTTAAAGAAAAAGAATGAAAGGGCAAAATGTGCCAAGGTGTGGATATAAGAACTGGAGTTATATTAACAATACAAACAGTTATTTCTTTTAATACGTTGCCCAGATATCTAGTCTAGGTGGTGGTAGTGTTGCAGGAAGGGGGACCCCTTCCAGGGCCTGAAACTGGGCTCTTGTCTAACACTTGGAAATGAATTGTCCGAGGAGACACATGTGCTGACAAAGCAAGAGATTTTATTGGGAAAGGGCACCCGGGTGGAGAGCTGTAGGGTAAGGGAACCCAGGAGAACTGCTCTGGCTCACAGTTTCAGGTTTTATGGTGATGGGATTAGTTTCCGAGTTGTCTTTAGCCAATCATTCTGACTCAAGAGTCCTTCCTGGTGGCTCCTTGTTCAGCCAAGATGAATGCCAGAGAGAAGGATTCTGGGAGATGGTCAGATGTGTGGTGTCTCATTTTGACCTTTCCCAAATTCTTCAGTTTGGTGGAGGCTTATTAGTTCCGTGTTCCTTAACAGGACCTCCTGTCCTAAAACAACTCATACAAATGGTTACTATGGTGCCTGGCCAGGGTGGGCAGTTTCACTGTGCTTCCCCTAATGGTAGCTCAAGCGGTAAAGAATCTGCCAGCCAGTTCGGAGACACAGGTTCGATCCCTGAGTCAGGAAGATCCCTGGTGGAGGAAATGGCAACCCACTCTGGTGTTTTTGCCTGAAAATCCCATGGACAGAGGAGCCTGGTGGGCTACAGTCCATGGGGTCGCAAAGAATCAGAACGACTAAGTGACTGAGCACACAATAATATATATTCAGAATGACATAATTATATATGGTCTATATAAGCAGTAAAGAGAAACTCTTATTAACATTTGGTGCCATTTTTAATTGTTTTTGCGGTAAAACTTAGGTGACTTCAGTTCAGTCACTCAGTCCTGTCTGACTCTACGACCCCATGGACTGCAGCACACTAGGCCTTCCTGTCCATCACCAACTCCCGGAGCTTACCCAAACTGATGTCCATTGAGTCGGTGATGCCATCAACTGTCTCATCCTCCGTCGTCCCCTTCTCCTCCTGCCTTCATTCTTTCCCAGCATCAGGGTTTTTCTGTCAGTTCTTCACATCAGGTGACCAAAGTATTGGAGTTTCAGCTTTAGCATCAGTCCTTCCAACGAATATTCAGGACTGATTTCCTTTAGGATGGACTGGTTGGATCTCCTTGCAGTCCAAGGGACTCTCAAGAGTCTCCTCCAACACCACAGTTCAAAAGCATTGATTCTTCAGACAAGACCTTCTAGAATTAACACCCAAAAAAGATGTCCTTTTCATTATAGGGGACTGGAATACAAAAGTAGGTAGTCAAGAAATACCTGGAGTAACAGGCAAATTTGGCCTTGGAGTACAAAATGAAGTAGGGCAAAGGCTAATAGAGTTTTGCCAAGAAAATGCACTCACTGGTCATAGCAAACAGCCTCTTCCAACAACATAAGAGAACACTCTACACATGGACATCACCAGATGGTCAACACCAAAACCAGATTGATTCTATTATTTGCAGCCAAAAATAGAGAAGCTCTATACAGTCAGCAAAAACAAGACCGGGAGCTGACTGTGGCTCAGATCATGAACTCCTTAGTGCCAAATTCAGACTTAAATTGAAGAAAGTAGGGAAAACCACTATACCATTCAGGTATGACCTAAATCAAATCCCTTATGATTATACAGTTGAAGTGAGAAATTAGAGCATTAAACCAAAACTAAAAACCTTGGGATATATCTTTCAAAATAGTTACATAAAAGGAAGCTATATTTTTATGGCTAGATGAATGATTAGCTTTAAGTTTTCTAGAGGAAGGACAAAGTATTTTATCTTTACACTCAAAAACATTCTGAATCCTATACTAAAAACCCAAGAAAAGATAAATAAGTGTTCCTTAAACTATTTTGAGGCTCAAAGGACCATGAATACTCTGAGCCTAAAACAGAATTTTAAGAAAGTAAGTGAAAATGAATTAAGAAAAGCATTTTTGAATCAGTCTCAGTTCGGGGAGAGGGGTGGCAGGGAGGGTGGGTAGGTACAGGGGGCAGTCATCTTTGCCATTAAAAATAGATTAAATTGCCATTAAAGCCATGAAATGAGAATTATGAGTGCATATGAATGCATACCACCCTTCAAAGCAATTTCACAGATAGGTAAGATCAAATATGTTCAAATACTGGAATTAGCAATGCAGATATAGCTATGATATTTCTCAACATAAATGGCCAACAAAATAATCTGAGCAGCATTGAACTTCAGCTTGATCACCAAAATAAAACAAAAGTCATGTCATAAAGTACCCTCTCCTGCTCTTCCCCCCCAGGTCTGGATTCCATGCTAATGCCATGTGGTCTCCATGTTAGGACTAACCAAAATTTAAGAGCCCATCCGAAGAAGTTATCAAAACAGAAGTAGTAGATGATACCCAGTACCTTAACCTTCTGGCCTATAGTAGTTTTGTTGTGGGTAATGATCACTGAAAACGTCCATTAAGTATTTCAGAAAATTGTACCACCAAATGTCACCATTCCCTAGTTGCACATTCAAAACCATTCATATTATATGAGCTGTAGTACCCAAGATATGCACTTGGCCATGCACCCCTCTTCTGTCTGAGTCACCATTTGTCTCCTGGCTTGATACCAATGAGTCATTTAAAATATCCCTCCTTCTTAGAAAACAAACTTATGATTGCCAGGGGGAGCGGATAGTTAGGGAGTTTAGGATGGACAGGTACACACTGCTGTATTTAAAATGGATAACCAACAAGGATCTACTGTATAGCACAGGGAACTCTGCTCAGTGTTATGTGGCGGCCTGGACGAGATGGGGGTTTGGGGGAGAATGTACACATGTACATGTATGGCTGAGTCCCTTCCCTGTTCAGCTGAAACTATCACAGCATTGTTAATCGGCTATACCCCAGTACAAAATAAAAAGTTCAAAAAGTACAGTCCGTCCTTAATAATTTCTTGAATACAACATAGTAGTGTAGGAGGTGCCTAGCCAGAATTTCTGGCTTCAGGGAGCTTTTAGATTAATAAAGCAGATGCTGCTGAGTCACTTCAGTCGTGTCCGACTCTATGTGACTCCATAGACAGCAGCCCACCAGGCTCCCCTGTCCCTGGGATTCTCCAGGCAAGAACAGTGGAGTGGGTTGCCATTTCCTTCTCCAATGCATGAAAGTGAAAAGTGAAAGCGAAGTAGCTCAGTCGTGTCCGACAGTGGTGTCCGACTCTTCGCGACCCCATGGACTGCAGCCTAGCAGGCTCCTCCATCCATGGGATTTACCAGGCAAGAGTACTGGAGTGGGGTGCCATCGCCTTCTCTGAATAAAGCAGATAGTCAGTAGGAAATGAATGAACCTTCAGTAGCAGTCCTTCATGGGCGGATCTAAACCAACACCACTAAACCTGCAAAGAGGGAAACCACAGAATATCCAAAGGATATAACAATAGGATATATCCAAAGGAGGAACAATCTTAGGAAGGAAACAAGTATTCTGTATTACTCATGACAGTGTTCTCTGGTAACTACAATCACTTAACTAGTAAGAAAAGGCCAATAATAGGATGTTAAATGATAACACTAGTATCATGAGCCAGAAAAAAAGGATCAGGAGCTACACAACCAAAAACTAAATGCCAGAAGTCCTAAAGGAGATGCTTCTAGGGTTACTGCGAGTCTTAAATTACACTGGGAATTCTCCTCTGCAGCTTATCAGTGTTGCAGTGTGACCATGCTGCTCCTATGGCTTCAATTATAGATGTATTAAATAGAAGTTTCTCTGGCTTCCTGGAAAAGGCCATTCCCTTTGATAAAAATTAGTAGCGTTAATACAAAGCGGTGTCAGACACACATCCTGTGTATATTCCAAATCTCTCTAAGTCTGAGTACAGATGAACAAGCATGTCCAAGCATCTTCTTTTCAATAAAAGAGGATATGCTGAGGAACTTTGCAAGGCTTTTGGAACTTTGACTTAAAAAAAAAAACAAAAACTTGTCATTTTAAAAGTATGGTTTGAATGTGCTTTACATTTTCAAAATTTTTTTTAATCTATAGTTTTACCACCAGAAGACAACCAATCTTGTCTCAGTGAATATTTTTGCCTATTTTTAAAAAAAATTTAGTATAGACAATTCTAAATATCTACAAAAGTAGAGGAAATGGTATTGATATAATGAAACCCACTGTAACCTCTGCCAACTTTAACAATTACCAAATCCTAGTTAATCTTGTTGCATCTGTGTCCTTACCACATCCCTCCCTGCCTGGCTCTGTTGGAGAATTATTTTTCAAATAATTGTATTATTTAGTTTGTATGTATTTCAATGTGTATTTAAGACTCCATTAAAAGAATCTTTAGAATAGAAATGGTAGCTAGTACTCAGGACTTTAGCTGTCTAGCAAAATTAGTAATTTCTTAATATTAAATGTCTAATCAACAGTTACAGTTCTCCAATTCTATTTTGATTTTAAATTGTAGTAAAATAAACACCTAAGATAAACTACCTTCTTAACAGTTCATAAGCATACAGTTCAGTAGTATTAAATACATCCACATTATTATACAACCGATCTCCAGAATTCTTTGGATCTTGTAAAACTGAAAGTCTATATGGTTAAATAACTCCCCATTTTCCCCTCCCTCCAGCACCTGGCAACCACCATTTTGCTTTATGTCTCTATAATTTTTATTACTCTTTATTTTTATTGAACTATAGTTGATTTACAATATTGTGTTAGCTTCAGATGTAGTTATATATGTGTGTGTGTACATAGATTTTTTTCAGATTCTTTTCTATTGTAGATTATTATAAGATACTGAATGTAATTCCCTGTGCTAAACAGTAAATCCTTAGTATTTATTTTATATGTAATGGTATGTATCTGTTAATCCCATACTCCTAATTTTATCCTCCCCTTCCCCTTTGGTAACTGTAAGTTTGTTTCCTATGTGTGTGAGTCTGTTTATTTCTGTGTTGTAAATAAGTTGATTTGTTTCATTTTTTTAGGTTCTACATGTAAGCAATATCATACATTTGTCTTTGTCTCCCTTACTGCACTAGTATGGTTATCTGATTTTGACTCCTGAATACCTCATATGAGTAAAATCACACAGTATTAGTCTTTTTGTAAGTGGCTTACTTCACTTAGCATAATGTCTTCGAGGTTTATTCATGCCTTATGCATGTGTCAGAATTCCTTTCCTTTTTGAAACTGAAGAGGAACTAAAGAGCCTCTTGATGAAGGTTGAAATAGAGTGAAAAAGCTGGCTTAAAACTCAGCATTCAAAAAACGAAGATCATGGCATCCGGTCTCATCACTTCATGGCATATAGATGGGGAAACAATGGAAACAGGGACAGATTTTATTTTCGTGGGCTTCAAATTCACTGCAGATGGTGACTACAGCCGTGAAATTAAAAGACACTTGCTCGTTGGAAGAAAAGCTATGACAAACCTAGACAGCGTATTAAAAAGCAGAGACATTACTTTGCTGACAAAGGTCTGTATAATCAAAGCTATGGTTTTTCCAGTAGTCATGTAGGGATGTGAGAGTTGGACCATAAAGAATGCTGAACGCCTAAAAATTGATGCTTTCGAACTGTGGTTCTAGAGAAGACTCTTGAGAGTCCCTTGGACTGCAGGGAGATACAACCAGTCAATCCTAAAGGAAATCAATCCTGAATATTCACTGGAAGGACTGCTGCTGAAGCTGAAGCTCCAATACTTTGGCTACCTGACATGAAGAGCCGACTCATTGGAAAAGACCCTGATGCTGGGAAAGATAGAAGGCAGGAGGAGAATGGGACAACAGAGGACGAGATGGTTGGATGGCATCACCAACTCAATGGACATGAGTTTGAGCAAGCTCTGAGAGATAGTGAAGGACGGGAAGCCTGGCATTCTGTAGTCCATGCGATTGCAGAGTTGGACACTACTGAGCAACTGAACTGAATAATACTCCATTGAATGGGAATGCCTCATTTCATCTATTCATTTGTCAATGGACACTTGAATTGTTTCTACCTTTCAGCAGTTGTGAATAAGGCTGCTATGAAAGTGGCTGTATAGATATCTCTTGGAGACCCTGCTGTCAGTTATTTTGGGTGCCGGAAGTACAATTAGACTTCCCTTGTGGCTCAGCTGGTAAAGAATCCACCTGCAATGCAGGAGACCTGGGTTTAGTCCTAGGGTTGGGAAGATCCCCTGGAGAAGGGAAAGGCTACCCACTCCAGGATTCTGGCCTGGGGAATTCCATGGACTTTACAGTCCAGGGGGTCACAAAGAGTCAGACACAACTGAGCAACTTTCACTTTGACTTTCAGAAGTAGAATTGCTGGATCATATAGTGATCCCATGCTTAATTTTTTGAGGAATTGCCATATTGTTTTCCATAGCAGCTGTGCCAACAGGACACAAGGGTTCCAATTTCTCTACATTTTTATCAACACTTGTTATTGTCCAGTTCTTTTATAGTAGCCATCCTAGTGAGTGTGAGGTGGTATCTCACTGTGATTTTGATTTGCATTTCCCTAATGATTAGTGATGTTGAGCATCTTTTCATGTGCTTGCTGATCACTTGTGTATCTTTGAAAGTGAAAGTCACTCAGTCATGTCCGACTCTTTGCGATCCCGTGGACTGGGGCCTGCCAGGCTCCTCTGTCCATGGAATTGTCCAGGCAAGAATACTGGAGCGGGTAGGTGTTCCCTTCTCCAGGTAATCTTCCCAACCCAGGGAATGAACCCAGGCCTCCCTCATTGCAGGTTGATTCTTTACCAGCTGAACCACTGGGATCGCTATTAAGTTCTCTGCCCATTTTTTAACTGTGTTTTTTTTTTTTTTTTTAATGGCTGTGTTGTAGGTGTTCTTTGTACCTCCTATCAGATACAGGTTTAGATATTTTCTACTACTCCATAGTTTACCTTTTCATTCTGTTAATTGAATCCTTTGATGCATAGAAGTTCTTAGATGTAGTCAAATTTATCTATTTTTCCTTCTGTTGCCTGTGCATTTGTGTCATAGCCAAGAAGTCACTTGCCAGATTCATTGTCTGAAGTGTTTTACCCAGAGTTTTACAGTTTCACTCTTATGTTTAGGTATTTGATCCATGTTGAGTTCATTTTTGTGTATGGTATAAGGATCCAACTTTATTCTTTTGCTTGTGGATATCCAGTTTTCACAACACTGTTTGTTGAAAAGGCTGTGTTTTCTTCATTGAATAATCTTGGCACTCTGTTTAAAAGTCATTTGACCATATGTGTGGGAATTTGCTTCTGAGCTCTGTTGCATTCCAGTAGTCCATATGTCTTGTCATTATTCCAGTCTTTATAAATGACTATTTTTTAATTAATTTACAATGGAGTATAGTTGCTTGGCAGTGTTTGTTAGTTTCTGCTGTTGAGCAAAGTGAATTCGCTACACATATACATGTATCCCCTCTCTTTTGAATTCCTTCCCATTTAGGTTACCACAGAGTGTTGAGTAGAGTTCCCTGTGCTATATATAGTATGTTCTCATTAGTCGTCTATTTCATACACAGTGTCAGTAGTGTGTATATATCTGTATATGTGATTATGTGTGTGTATATATTTATGCTATGCTATGCTAAGTCACTTCAGTCGTATCCGACTCTGTGTGACCCCATAGACAGCAGCCCACCAGGCTCCCCCGTCCCTGGGATTCTCCAGGCAAGAACACTGGAGTGGGTTGCCATTTCCTTCTCCAATGCATGAAAGTGAAGTCGCTCAGTCGTGTCCGACTCTCAGCGACCCCATGGACTGCAGCCTACCGGGCTCCTCCATCCATGGGATTTTCCAGGCAAGAGTACTAGAGCGTGATGCCATTGCCTTCTCCGGTATATATTTATATATGTATGCTAATCCCAATCTCCCAATTGTTGCCATCCTTCTCCTTTCTCCCTTGGTATCCATGTTTGTTCTCTACATCTGTGTCTCTCTTTCTGTTTTGCAAATAAGATCACCTATGCCATTTTTATAGATTGCACATATATGTATTAATATATGACGTTTTTCTCTTTCTGACTCATTTCACGCTATATGACAGTCTCTCAGTCCATCCATGTCTCTATATACCATACTGTTTTGACTGCTGAAGCTTTATGATTAAGTTTTAAAATTAAGAAGTATGAAATCCAACTTTGTTTTTATTTTTCAAGATTGTTTTGGCTATTTGGATCCTCTGAGATTGCATATGAATTTTAGGATGGATTTTTCTGGTTTTACAAAAAAATACCATTAAAAATCCCCTTAAAAATTTGATCTACCAAAAATATTCTTCTCTCAGATGGTAAAGAATCTGCCTGAAATGTGGGAGACCCGGGTTCCATCCCTGGTTTGCGACGATCCCCTGGAGGATGGATTGGCAACTCACTCCAGTATTCTTGCCTGGAGAATTCCATGGTCAGAGGAGCCTGGTGGGCTATAGTCCATGGGGTCACGAAGAGTTGGACATGGCTGAATGACTAACACACACAAAAATTTGATAGAAATTGCATTAAATCTATAAGTCACATTGAGTAGTATTGATATCTTAATATTAAACCTTCCATCTGTGAGGATAGAATGTTTTTCCTTTTAATTGTATCTTCTTTGATTTCTTTCAGCAACATTTAATAGTTTTCAGTATACAAGTGTTTTGACTACTTTTTGTTACATTTATTTCTAAGTATTTTATTCCTTTTAATGGTATTTTAAGTGAAATGTTCTTAATTTCCTTTATGGATTGTTCATTGTTAGTATATAAAAATGCAGCTGATTTTTGTGTGCTGATTTTTTTATCCTGTAACTGTTCTGAATTCATTTATTAGTTCTAACAGTTTTTAGAAACTCTTCGGCATTTTCTGCATATAAGATCATGTCATCTGTGAATAAAGATAATTTTACTTCTTCTTTTCCTATTTGGATGTTTTTTATTTCTTACCTAGTTTTACTGGCTAGGACTTCCAGTAAAATGTCAAATAGAAATGACATCCTTGACTTGTTCCTGCTCATAGAGGAAAAGCATTTTGACTTTAAACATTGAGTATGAGGTTGTTGTGGGCTTTTCATATATGGCCTTTATAGTATTGAGATAGTTTCCTTCTATCTTCTGTTCCTAGTTTATAAAGGGGTTTTCCCAATGGTTTTATTTTTTTGATTTTTTTATTGTATGTATTGATTGTTTATTGTATGTCTCTTGATATGTATTTTAATAGTACATTCTCACCTAATCTTTTTTATTTAACCTCTAGTATATCTTTTGAAATAATCAGACCATTTCTCTTGTAGCATTCCTGAGAGTGGGTTTTCTTGATTGCATCTCCATTGTATTCCTTTATCACATAGTCTTTTGTTCTCTGTATTTCCTACACATCAGTAGCTAGATCCAGAAGCTGAGTTAGATTTAGATTTGATGGTTGATTTGTTTGTTTTGGACAAGATTTCATGGGTGGGGTAAATCTTTCAATAAGAGGTGTGTAATGTCTCCAGTTGGAACTTCCCTGGTGACTCAGAATGTAAAGCCTCTGTCTACAATGTGGGAGACCCAGTTTCGATCCCTGGGTTGGGAAGATCCCCTGGAGAAGGAAATGGCAATCCACTCCAGGACTATTGCCTGGAAAATCCCATGGACAGAGGAGCCTGGTAGGGTACAGTCCACGGGGTTGCAAAGATTCAGACATGACTGAGCGACTTCACTTCACTTAACTTCACTTCAGTGTATCGTTACACTAGACATCAATGTAATGTTAAACTAGCCAGTCTAATCACATGGACCACAGCCATGTCTAACTCAATGAAACTAAGCCATGCCATGTGGGGCCACTCAAGACGGGCGGGTCATGGTGGAGAGGTCTGACAGAATGTGGTCCACTGGAGAAGGGAATGGCAAACCACTTCAGTATTCTTGCCTTGAGAGCTCCATGAACAGTATGAAAAGGCAAAATGATAGGATACTGAAAGAGGAACTCCCCAGATCAGTAGGTGCCCAACATGCTACTGGAGATCAGTGGAGAAATAACTCCAGAAAGAATGAAGGGATGGAGCCAAAGGAAAAACAATACCCGGTTGTGGATGTGACTGGTGATAGAAGCAAGTTCCAATGCTTTAAAGAGCAATATTGCATAGGAACCTGGAATATTAGGTCCATGAATCAAGGCAAATTGGAAGTGGTCAAACAAGAGATGGCAAGAGTGAATGTCAACATTCTAGGAGTCAGTGAAATAAAATGGACTGGAATGGGTGAATTTAACTCAGATGACCATTATATCTACTACTGTGGGCAGGAATCCCTCAGAAGAAATGGAGTGGCCATCATGGTCAACAAAAGAGTCCAAAATGCAGTACTTGGATGCAATCTCAAAAACGACAGAATGATCTCTGTTCGTTTCCAAGGCAAACCATTCAATATCAAGTAATCCAAGTCTATGCCCCAACCACTAACGCTGAAGAAGCTGACATTGAACGGTTCTATGAAGACCTACAAGACCTTTTAGAACTAACACCCAAAAATGATGTCCTTTTCATTATAAGGCACTGGAATGCAAAAGTAGGAAGTCAAGAAACACCTGGAGTAACAGGCAAATTTGGGCTTAGAATACAGAATGAAGCAGCGCAAAGGCTAATAGAGTTTTGCCAAGAGAACGCACTGGTCATAGCAAACACCCTCTTCCAACAACACAAGAGAACACTCTACACATGGACATCACTAGATGGTCAATACCGAAATCTGATTGATTATGTTCTTTGCAGCCAAAGATGGAGAAGCTCTATACAGTCAGCAGAAACAAGACCAGGAGCTGACTGTGTCTCAGATCATGAACTCCTTATTGCCAAATTCAGACTTAAATTGAAGAAAGTAGGGAAAACCACTCGACCATTCAGGTATGACCTAAGGGACTAGATTTGATAGATAGAGTGCCTGATGAACTATGGATGGAGGTTTGTGACATTTTCAGGAGATAGGAATCAAGACCATCCCCATGGAAAAGAAATGGAAAAAAGCAAAATGGCTGTCTGGGGAAGCCTTACAAATAGCTGTGAAAAGAAGAGAAGCAAAAAGCAAAGGAGGAAAAGAAAGATACAAACATCTGAATGCAGAGTTCCAAAGAATAGCAAGGAGAGATAAGAAAGCCTTCCTCAGCAATCAATGCAAAGAAATGAGGAAAACAACAGAATGGGAAAGACTAGGGATCTCTTCAAGAAAATTAGAGATACCAAGGGAACGTTTCATGCAAAGATGGGCTTGATAAAGGACAGAAACGGTATGGACCGTACAGAAGCAGAAGATATTAAGAGGTGGCAGGAATACACAGAAGAACTGTACAAAAAAAGATCTTCATGACCCAGATAATCACCATGGTGTGATCACTCACCTAGAACCAGACATCCTGAAACGTGAAGTCAGGTGGGCCTTAGAAAGCATCACTACGAACAAAGCTAGTGGAGGTGATGGAATTCCAGTGGAGATATTTCAAATCCTGGAAGATGATGCTGTGAAAGTGCTGCACTTAATATGCCAGCAAATTTGGAAAACTCAGCAGTGGCCACAGGACTGGAAAAGGTCAGTTTTCATTCCAATCACAAAGACAGGCAATGCCAAAGAATGCTCAAACTACCACACAATTGCACTCATCTCACATGCTAGTAAAGTAATGCTCAAAATTCTCCAAGCCAGGCTTCAGCACTACGTGAACCGTGAACTTCCAGATGTTCTAGCTGGTTTTAGAAAAGGCAGAGGAACCAGAGATCAAATTACCAACATCCGCTGGATCATCAAAAAAGCAAGAGAGTTCCAGAAAAACATCTATTTCTTCTATATTGACTATGCCAAAGCCTTTGACTGTGTGGATCACAATAAGCTGTGGAAAATTCTGGAAGAGATGGGAGTACCAGACCACCTGACCTGCCTCTTGAGAAACCCATATGCAGGTCAGGAAGCAACAGTTAGAACTGGACATGGAACAACAGACTGGTTCCAAATAGGAAAAGCAGTATGTCAAGGCTGTATGTTGTCACCTGCTTATTTAACTTATATGCAGAGTAAATCATGAGAAACGCTGGGCTAGAAGAAGCTCAAGCTGGAATCAAGATTGCCGGGAGAAATATCAATAACCTCAGATATGCAGATGACACCACCCTTATGGCAGAAAGTGAAGAGGAACTAAAAAGCCTCTTGATGAAAGTGAAAGAGGAGAGTGAAAAAGTTGGCTTAAAGCTCAACATTTAGAAAACTAAGATCATGGCATCTGCTCCCATCACTTCATGGGAAATAGATGGGGAAACAGTGGAAACAGTGTCAGACTTTATTTTTTGGGGCTCCAAAATCACTGCAGATGGTGATTGCAGCCATGAAATTAAAAGACGCTTACTCCTTGGAAGGAAAGTTATGACCAACCTAGATAGCATATTCAAAAGCAGAGAGATTATTTTGCCAACAAAGGTCCGTCTAGTCAAGGCTATGGTTTTTCCTGTGGTCGTGTATGGATGTGAGAGTTGGACTGTGAAGAAGGCTGAGCGCCGAAGAATTGATGCTTTTGAACTGTGGTGTTGGAGAAGACTCTTGAGAGTCCCTTGGACTGCAAGGAGATCCAACCAGTCCATTCTGCAGGAGATCAGCCCTGGGATTTCTTTGGAAGGAATGATGCTAAAGCTGAAACTCTAGTACTTTGGCCACCTCATGCAAAGAGTTGACTCATTGGAAAAGACTCTGATGCTGGGAGGGATTGGGGCCAAGAGGAGAAGGGGACGACAGAGGACGAGATGGCTGGACGGCATCACTGACTCGATGGACGTGAGTCTCAGTGAACTCCGGGAGTTGGTGATGGACAGGGAGGCCTGGTGTGCTGTGATGCATGGGGTCGCAAAGAGTCGGACACGACTGAGTGACTGAACTGAACTGAACTGAATGTCTGGTTGCGATTCTTTGGTGGCTCAGAAGGTAAAGCGTCTGCCCACAATGTGGGAGACCCAGGTTTGATCCTTGGCTTGGGAAGATCCCCTGGAGAAGGAAATGGAAACCCACTCCAGTACTCTTGCATAGAAAATTCCATGGATGGAGGAGCCTGGTGGGCTACAGTCCATGGGGTCACAAAGAGTCAGACACAACTGAGTGACTTCACAATGTCTGGTTGCTATCTTTTTTTTTTTTTTTAATGTCAACATTCTGATTGAATTCTCATTTAACAAGCCATTGTAGAGTGTTCTCAATTATCCTGTAAACCCTTGACTCAGAGTTGATTAAGAAGGAGAAAACTCCAGTTTGAGGGGTTTTAAACCACAAATTCATTAACTCAGCAGAACCAAGTATATGTGGACCCATGTAAGAAATAAAGGGAATGACAGTGTTTTTTATAAATGACTAGCCCATAGCTACTTTTGGTGAGGCAGTGTTGTTGTTGTTCAGTCGCTAAGCATTGTCCAACTGTCTGTGACTCCATGAAGCCTGCAGCCTGCCAGGCTTCCCTGTCCTTCACTATCTTCCAGAGTTTGCTCAAATTCATGTCTACTGTGTTATTGATGCTATTTAACCATCTTATCCTCTGCTGCTCCCTTCTCCTTTTGCCCTCAACTTTTCCTAGCATCATGGCCTTTTCCAGGGATGGCTCTTCGGCTCAAGTGGCCAAAGTATTGAAGCTTCAGCTTCAGTCCTTCCAATGAATATTCAGGGTTGATTTGAGGCAGTTTTGAGATGAGCCTAAACTGCTTTCTAAATCTGGAGATTTTCTCAAATATCTTCTCTCCTTGAATATCTCTCCAGTATTAGTGCAGATCCTTGCTAAGGCTTCCTGGTCACCTCTTGGAGACAGATAGGTATCCTTAGTGGCTCATGTAGGTGCCCCATTCCTTTATTATCTTTTCAACAGCATAGTGAATTTCAGTTTACCAGCCACAGCTCATGAGTCAGTGAACTAATATGATTAATCTGTAGGTGTGCTTGATGCTTGGTGGCCAGCTTTAAAGGTAAATCCAATTCTGCTCCTTGAAGCTTAAATCTAGCCTTAGGCATTTTCTGTGTAATATCTAGCAGACGTTTATGTACAATATATATGGTGGCCACCATGGGCTTCCCTTGTGGCTCAGATGGTAAAGAATCTGCCTGCAGTACAAGAGAGCAGGGTTCAATCTCTGGGTTCAAAAGATGCCCTGGAGAAGGGAATGGCTACCCACTCCAGTATTCTGGCCTGGAGAATTCCATGGACTGAATAGTCCATGAGGTCACAAAGAGTCGGACAGGACTGAGGGATTTTCACTTTCATGTATAATGCATATACATGGTAATCTTAACTTGGGAGTAATCAACTATTTACATTAGGGAAAGGATGCTATGCTCACATGGGAGCTGAGGGATGGAATACCTTTCCCTGGTCATCAGTCACATGACTACAATCAGAGTTGCTATTTTTTGAACAACTAATACTAGAAGACCCTACTTTTCTTTCCTGTTATAGTAGTGGATAATTTTATATGATGTTGATATTCTTAAAGTACTCCCACAGATTTATTCTTTGACTCTACCACAAACAAGCCCTCTCTGAATTATGTATTCCTCAAATGCTAAAGTCATTTTGTGAACCCTGAACATTTTCAGGGACTATACATTGAAGGTACTACATTTGGAATGTACCTCAGTAATTATGGTTTATTGCCCTTTGTCACTACCAGCTATTTGTTGATAAGCTTGGGCCTATCAAGATTTTGCCATGACCTGTTCTGCCAAGTCATTTGGACTATAAACAATGGATTTGGGCTTTGCTTAAGTTCCTGTCCAAAAATCTAACCCTTTAATGATTAAAGGGTATAAGCTAATAGGTATAAGTGACCCACCTACAGAGATCACACTGCTTCGCTGTGCGGGTAATTGCTTTTTCCTTAAAGAGCATTTTTGGATTTCTATGGAATTGGTGTAGTGCTTGGATACTATCTGAATGACAGTGCCCTCCGCTCCATTCCTAGATCTTCAGAGTATGGGACAACACCTCTGCTGGTTTTCTAGAATTGGGTCATTGCTCTTAGTGATAAGAAGCTTGGTTAGCATCTTTTGGGAGAACCAGTGGCATTGCTTCTGGGAGTGGTCACACTGCATGTTCCCAGTTTAACATCCACACAAATCAGCTCTACTGATATGGGGCTCTTAAAAACACAATCACCTCAAAAATATTGGCATGAGGAATTTAGGGGTGACCTTATTTTTAAAAAGCATGAACTTCACATCCAATCTGAACACAGAATGTTCATGTACCTTTCTGTAGTAGGGACATGGTGTCCCATGTTTGGACTGATCTGCAGTTATTATTGTAGTATAGAGATAGAAATACCACCACCACCACCCAGAGTAGTAGCAGCAGCAGCTTAATACTTGCTAGGCACTGTGTTCAGAACTTTAAATATATCATCAATTAAAAACCTCAAGCAAACCTGTTGTATTCCTATTTTGCTGATCTGGGACCTGAAATCCAGGGGTTAAGTAACTGAACTGCCTACCACAGAGCTAGTAAATGGTAAAGTGAGAATTTCAGGCTAGATGCTATGACTGCAAAGCGCACAGTATGACCACCATGAGAATGTACACTTCTGGTGTCCTTTATGCCTGCAGGTTGGGAGCTCAGTTATCTTAGAAAACTCCTTCCATTTATTTGACATGTAGCAAAAATGTAGTCCTGCCAGTGCCTCGTGTGGGCTAGTGTTAGACCTAGTTCAGTCAAGAGATGAACTGGATGGCATCCTCATAAGCTCTGATGAAAGGAGTTTGAATCCTTGTCATCCTAAGAGAACTCCTAGATGGAAATTTAGAAACAATGACACAGCCCTGCAGCTACAACAGTGTCTCTGTCTGGTGGTTGAGTCTTGGCAAAATCAAATTTCTGAGTTGCTGTGGGTTGTGCTTCCTGAAAAGTGCATTTTTAATGATGCTTGAAGCTTATCAAATGCCCTTCGTTGCTGTTCAGTCTCTTAAGTCATACATTGTTGTTGTCTGGTGGCTAAGTTGTGTCTGACTCTTTGCAACCCCATGGACTATAGCCTTCCAGGCTTCTCTCCAGGCAAGAATACTGGAGTGGGTTGTCATTACCTTCTCCAGGGGATCTTCTCCACCCAGGAATCAAACCCGCATCTCTTAAGTATCCTGCATTGACCCGTGGATCCTTTATCCCTGAGCCGCCAGGGAAGCTCTTATCAAATGCCCTCGCTCATCTGTAAGACAAAACAAGTCGAGCCCATATCCTAGGCTTCCAATGTTCTAATATTCACATATACTTCTAAACGTCCTTTTCTTTCATTTAATTCACATTATATATAATCTTTTAAAAATCAATTTCTATTGGAGGACAGTTGCTTTATAATGTTGTGTTTCTGCTGTGCAGAAAAGTGGATCATCTATACATATACCCCCTTTTTTGGATTTCCTTCCCATTTAGGCCACCACAGAGCACTGAGTTCTCTGAGATATATACATTAGTTCTTATTAGCTATCTATTTTATGCATAGTATCAATAGTGTATATACTGTCAACATGTTAATTCAAGACTGACACATGAATCTCCCTAAAAGATGAATTTAGTGGTATTTCAGCATTTCTATGCACTGATTTTGTCTAGAGTTTCTTCTCTTCAAAGCATTTTCATCACATGAAGACCTAGTGTCAATGGCAGTGATCAGGCTGAAAAAAATCAAGGAACAGACAATAAAAGAATGACAGTGGCCAGGGATGATGCTGATGATTTGAATACAGAATGATAATAACTTTTGTCTGTGTGGGCAGTTCTGTGTTCTAGAAACAGGAGAAAAAGATCTTGAGGCTGTGGGGTTCACTGGATAGAGGATGAGAGCAAAAGAATTGCTTTAGACTTGGACCTAACTTTTCTGTATAACATTGCTTTCTCTTCAGTAGACATAACCATCTTCGACTTACACAGAGCAACCTTGAGTAGCCTAGCATTGCAACGAGTTCCTTCACCTTATTTTCATGACTTTAAGCAGACATTTGCCATTAAAAAAAAAATTGAAGTATAGTTCATTTGCAATGTTATATTAGTTTCTGGTGTACAGCAAAGTGATTCATATATATATGTATATATAAATATTCATATATATTCTTTTTCAGATTATTTTCCATTATAGGTTATTACAAGATATAGACTATAGCTCCCTGTGCTATACAGTAGGTCCTTGCTATTCATCTGTTTTATATGTACTGGTGTGTATTCTTAATCCCAAAGTCCTGATTTATCCCTCCCTCCCACCCTCCTTTCCCCTTTGGTAACCATACGTTTCCTATGTCTCTGAGTCTGTATTTCTGTTTTGTAAATAAATTAATTTGTATCACTTTTTAGAATCCACATGTAAGTGATATCACATGGTATTTTTCTTTCTCTGTCTTACTTCACTTGGTATGACAGTCTCTGGGTTCATCCATGATGCTGCAAATAGCTTTATTTCTGAATACTGTCTGTATGTTTTGGCAAGGAACAGCTAGTAGAATTTCCTGGGCATAAGAACGGCAGTAAGTTTACGATGTTTCTTTGTTAAACCAGAAAAATAATAAAACATTTGATGATATTTTCTCTATTTGAGCTTCTTCACTGGACTGTTCAGTTTTTACTAGGGAACTAAGTTGCAGAGCACATGAGAATATATTTCACAAGATGTATTAACACATAACCCCTGATGAGTTTAAAAAATAAATAATTGTATGCTGTTCTTAGGCTAGTCTTATTTAGTGCATCACGTAGATAAGATAGGCTTTGTAAGCAACTGTTTCTAAAAATGAGCTGCTCTTTAATCAGGTACAAATTATGAATGAATGTGTTTAATAGTATTTAGATAGATAGAATGATTTTGGGAGTCAAACACCCATTTTTCCTCCTAAGCCAAGTACCTAGGGTTTTTTTGTTTGTTTGTTTGTTTTTAACTGATACTGGATACTAACTAAAGATAGAATTTAATTTTTTTTTCTTAATTAGAAGTATTTGAAATACTTGCTGTTTATTGCTGTCATTCATTTACTTCTGCACCGAACTTTGGGGAAGCCCTAGGCCAGGCACTATGCATGGTCCCAAGGATGGAGGAGAAAGATACAGAGGTATGACTCTGCCACATACAAGAGCACACACAGCTGTGGTTCCCAGAAGCTGACAAGCCTGTCTGAGAGAAGTCAGGGAGGAAAACCGTGGACTGATGAAGGGTCAGGGGGAGAAGCCCTGTGCAAGGATGCAGGATGTGGGCATGGGGGTTGAACAGAGACCTTGATGTCTTCATACTGATAACCCGAGTAGACCAGTCCAGTGAGAGAGGCTACTGCAGATAGTTATAAAGAGACATGGGCCTGGGGAAAAAGAAAATGGTGGTGAATATAAGGAAGGTATGAATTCTAGCTCCAAGCAGCAGAAGGTTGTGATTCATTTAATGTGGGGAATATGATGGGTCCAGATTGCAGCCCATTGAGTTTCAAGTACTGTGTGGTACATTGGAAGGACAGATGCTGAAGCTCTAATACTTTGGCCCCCTGATGTGAAGAGCCGATTCATTGGAAAAGACCCTTTTGCTGGGAAAAATTGAGGGCAAGAGAACAACGGGGGCAACAGGACTAGACGGTTGGATGGTATCACTGACTCAGTGGGCAGCAAACTCAGGGAGATAGTGATGGACAGAGAAGCCTGGTGTGTTGCTGTTCATGGGGTCACCAAGAGTTGGAAACAATTTAGTGATTGAACAACAACAACAGCATGGTACATAGAGTATCAGTGACCAATAGGTGATTGATACATGGGCCTACAAATGAGATCTAAGATTTACTATAGGGGAATGGGGGTGGTGGTTGAAGGTGTGACCGTGTGGTTCTGTAGGCAGTGTAAATAGAGTGAGGAACAGATGAAAACAGTCCTAGGAACTGACATGACTTAAGGGATAGGGAATGGATAATCTGATTGTAGGAAGATGCTCAGAAAAACAATTCATGATATTACAGACATCAGAGAAGGAGAAATGTTAAGAGAAATTTGACAGGAGTGGCAAATACCACTGAGGAGTCAAATTCAGAGAAGAATGGAAACATTTGGCAACAAGTTTTACTTAAAATGAAATATTTCTTTGAAGTGGAATCAAGGTTTTAAATAATTTTTCAAAAGTGATAGAGCAAAAATGGTGTTTTAAAAACCACTCTTTCATAACTGCAGCTCTGGAATTTGTTACTGCAAAGCACAAGAAAAGTAAGATTTAGCCAAAGACATGGTGATTTTAATGTCTCAGTTTGGGTCTTAAAAAATGTGTTTTTTCCCCTTTCTTCCTCTAAATATGCCAAAATAAGCCATCAAGCTGCGACTCATTTATTAACTGTTCAATGTTAGCTTTTGTGACATTTGACTTGTATCAGGCATGTTTAGAAAATGTGAAAATAGTAAAAGATTATTATAATAGGAAGATCGAATCTAACCTTGATATGAGAACTCCAGTTGCTAGAATGTGGGATAAATCTGCGACCATGGTTACCTATCTGTTCTTCCAGCTCCTTGCCTTTCAGGTGGAACACTTAGGGGGAGACAACTTTGCACCCTCACAGCTCTATTGTTGTTGTTCAGTCATGTTCAACCCTGTGACCCCATGAACTCCAGTGCTCCAGGCTCCCCTGTCCTTCACTGTCTTGTGGAGTCTGCTCAAACTCACGTCCATTGAGTCGCTGATGCCATCCAACCATCTCATCCTCTGTCACCCTCTTCTCCTCCTGCCCTCAGTCTTTCCCAGCATCACAAGCAAATCGTAACACAGTTGCAAATTAGTTTTCCTGTCTCTGAAATCAAAAGTACATGTTCTCTAGAACTGTGCTTTTCAAATTATAGACTTTGACCTGTTAACGGGCGATGAAATGGAAAATAGCAGAATACGCTCCACACAGTACGGAAAGTCTCATTTTGCCAAGCACACATTTCAGCTGTGTGTGTGTGTGTGTGTGTGTGTGTGTGTGAGTGAGAAGAGAAAGATGGTACTAGATCATAGTATATAATGATTTTTTTTTTTTTTTGCTGTGGATTATTTTAAAATATTTGAGGAATACTGCTTTTGACTCGATCCCCTTCCTATTCTAAAATTCCTCCATTCCAGTTCATCATCAGACTGTTCTTTAGGTGTAGTAATGTTTCCTGGTAGTATGGTGGAGTGGCAGTATGAAAACTGTTAAGGAATGACAGCTAATAACAGAAGAGAAACGCATTAAGAGGTAAATAAGGCCAACATCTGTGTTGTATTTGACCACAAGACTGAATGAGCCTTTAAAATTTATTAGTATTCTGACTCGCCGGTCATTACTGTAATTTATGAAGAAAAGTTAGAGTATGCTATATATTCACAAACAATAGAGTAATTCTTTTGATGGTGGTATAAATAAGCAACCATATCAAGGAGAAATAATCGTTTTTCAGAAGTAATGCTACCGTGGCACATAAATTCTAGAATTGCCAATTAAATAATTGCCATGTGTCTCTTCCGCCTGGCCCCATAAAAAGATTCATTGACGTGGTTATGAGATAAGTCAGTGTATTTTTATTGGCCTCAATGAGAAGGAGGACACACCTGAGTCATTTTGTTTCAGAAACAACTGTTTGAACTTTCCCTGCTGGTCCATTCTGCTCTGGGCTGTATTTGAGCATTTGGTTTTTCTAGCACGCTTATTGCTACTTGGAATTCTTGTGAGTGAGCAATTTTCCTATAAAACCAAGATTCAATAAGAGTTTTTCTTTACTCACTTGTAAACTGTTTTTAATTCTTCTACAACCTATGAAATTTCATCGATTTTAGGTGGTAGCTCAAGGGGAAGATTGATCAAGGCTAAATCATTGCACAGGAAATGTGTTTCCTTTTTTTTTTTTTTTTAACTGGAGGATAAGTGCTTTACAACGCTGTGTTAGTTTCTACTATGCAATAAAGTGAATCAGCTAACTGTATCCATATATCCCCTCCCTCTTGAGCCTCCTTCCCACGCCCATGCCACCCCTCTAGATCATCACAGAGCCCTGAGCTGAGCTCCCTGCACCATATAGCAGCTTCCCACTGGCTATCTGTTTTACACATGATGGTGTATATATGTTAATCTTACTCTCTTAATTCATCCCACCCTCCCCTCCCCCATGTACACATATCTATTCTCTATATCTGTGTCCCTATTCCTGCCTCACAAATAGGTTCATCTGATTGCACAGGAAATTTGAGGGAAGTGTTTTTATTTGTCCCTCCACACACAGCTCTTGGACACTCTGCTGGCCTATGTATTTTTCTTTTCCTGTATGCCCTCTTACAAAAACCCTGGGGTATTTGCTTTGCCCTTTTGCCAATCTCACCCCAGATTTTTGGCAATGATGTGTTTTCTGCCTCCTTTCCAGTGCCAGTCAGCTGGCAGAGAAGGCCTAGAGGGGAGGGGAATTGAGGCTAGCAGTACCATCCTGCTGTATTTCCTCAGACCTCGTCTTGTCCTTCTCTGGAACTCTTGCAAAGGTAGAGCATGCAGGTGCTCATGCAGGTGGGGTAGACGGGAGCTAGTGGGAGGGGTCCTGCAGGGATGGGGTTAACTCTGCCTCCCTGGCCACAGTTGACTGGCCCATGGCTGTACCCAGTGAGGCCCAGGCCCCTCCTTTCTCCCATGTGTATAAACACATATGCATCCTAAGTTGTTTCAGTCGTGTCCAACTTTTTGCAACCCTGTGGACTGTAACCCACCAGACTCCTCTGTCCATGGGATTCTCCAGGCAAGAATACTGGAGTCAGTTGCTATGCCCTCCTCCAGCGGATCTTCCCGACTCAGGGATCAACCTACATCTCCTGTAGCTCCTGAATTGCAGGTGGACTCTCTTACCACTGAGCTGCTTGGGAAGCCCCTATGATTGTGACAAATTAAAAGATGGAGGTTTTTTTAATTCTATGGGATAAAATATTCTATCCCATATTTGCTATCTAGCCATCTGATTTATTAGATGAGAAAACTGAGGCTTAGTGAGCTAAAGACACCAAAGTAGAAAAACAAGGGTAGGGCTTGGCCCCTGGGTCTAGGTTCTTCTTCCACCACTTATTGCTGTGTATCAAAGCCCATGAGAAGACGGGGCTTTAAGTTGTTGATACACTTCAGATACTTGCAGGGTAGGGGGTAAAACACAGGCAAGTCTTGAGCTTTAAAATGAAGACAGTGTGTTTAGAAGACACAAATAGAGACAATGGGCAAGGTTTATGTTGGACAGTATTAGGAAGCAAGATTATTACTTTGCCTGGGTTTTTTGTCCTCTACTCTAAGACTCAGAGTTGGTTGATAACACATATTACACCCCAGCCAGATGGATGGGTGACATGAAGGTGTAATTTCTCTAGTCATAGTTTCTATCACTAAATGATACCTGTACATCCAAAGGTTTGCTGCGATTATAAAGTAGTAGATCAGAAATTATTGTTCTTTCGAAAAATTTTAAATGCCATAAAGGTGAAAGTTGGTATTGCTGTTAGAATGCCAATAAAAACTTGAAAAACTCACATTATATCCTTGAATACTTTCTCTACAGAATTTTTTGTTTGTTTATCACTAACTATGCAGGCTTCCCTGGTAGCTCAAATGGTAAAGAGTCTGCCTGTAGTGCAGGAGACCCATGTTTGATCCCTGGGTCAGGAAGATCCCCTAGAGAAAGAAATGGTAACCCACTCCAGTATTCTTGCCTGGAAAATCACATGGACAGAGGAGCCTGGCGGGCTACACCCCATGGGGTTGCAAAGAGTCTGACATGACTAAGTGACTTACACACAGACAGTCAGGATATTCACCGTGAACATTGTTGCTTTGTGGGTGAAATGCATTTTGAACATAGTAACACCATTAAATACCTCCACACTCCCCATCTCAATGCCGGCAGATGTCATCTGGATATAGGTTGTGTGGCACAAACCGTCTGTCACTAGTGTCAGAGGCTTGAAGTGTTGAGTAGAAGCCACCGTTGAGAATGCTGGTGCTCCCCTCTGTGTGTGGTACTGGCTGTTTGATGACTAGTGTTACAAGAATGTCAAGATCAGCCTTCTGAGTTGGTATGGTGCCAGCTGGTCAGAGTGGCCATCACTTCCTATTTTGAGTGTACTCAAAATTGGGAGGCAGGCTGAATAAATAAAAAATAACGGTAGTTATCATCTAGAGTAAAATTGTTATTTACTGTCCTTCTGAAACTTATCTATAGTGTATCTGTTTTCTGGTAGTTGTGACAGTGGTTTTAGACACTTTATGGATTATGTTGTTGATTGTGGGTGCTTAGTCATGTCCGACTGTTTGCATCCCCATGGACTGTAGCCCACCAGCTTCCTCTGTCCATGGAATTCTCCAGGCAAGAATACTGGAGTGGGTTGCCATTTCCTATTGCACGGGATCTTCCTGACCCAGGGATCAAACCCGTGTCCCTTGCATCTCCTGCATTGGCAGGTGGATTCTTTACCAACTGCGCCACCTGAGAAGCCCAGGATTATGGGTTATCAGTTCAGTCCAGTCCGTCAGTTGTGTCCGACCCTTTGCGACCTCATGGACTGCAGCACAGCAGGCTTCCCTGTCCATCACCAATTCCCGGAACTTGCTCAAACTCATGTCCATTGAGTCGGTGATGCCATCCAACCATCTCATCCTCTGGCGTCCCCTTCTCCTTCTGCCTTCAATCTTTCACAGCATCAGGGTCTTTCTCAGGGAGTCATTTCTTCTTATCAGGAGGCCAAAGTATTGCAGTTTCAGCTTCAGCATTGGTCCTTCCAATAAATATTCAGGACTGATTTCCTTTAGGATGCACTGGTTGGATCTCCTTGTAGTCCAAGGGACTCTCAAGAATCTTCTCCAACACCACAGTTCAAAATCATCAATTCTTAAGTGCTCAGCTTTCTTTATAGTCCAACTCTCACATCCATACACGACTACTGGAAAAACCAAAGCTTTGACTAGATGGACCTTTGTTGGCAAAGTAATGTCTGCTTTTTAATATGCTGTCTAGGTTGGTCATAGCTTTTCTTCCAAGGAGCAAGCATCTTTTAATTTTAGTCACCATCTTCAGTGATTTTGGAACCCTCCCAAAATAAAGTCTCTTACTGTTTCCACTGTTTCCCCACCTATTTGCCATGAAGTGATGGGACCAGATGCCATGATCTTAGCTTTCTGAATGCTGAGCTTTAAACCAACTTTTTCACTCTCCTCTTTCACTTTCATCAAGAGGCTCTTTAGTTCTTCACTTTCTGCCATAAGGTGTCATCTGCGTATCTGAGGTTATTGATACTTCTCCCAGCAATCTTGATTCCAGCTTGTGCTTCATCCAGCCTGTCAGTTCTCATGATGTACTCTGCATATAAGTTAAATAAGCAGGGTGACAATATATAGCCTTGATGTACTCATTTCCCCTTTTGGAACCAGTCTGTTGTTCCATGTCCAGTTCTAACTGTTGCTTCCTGACCTGCATACAGATTTCTCAGGAGACAGGTCAGGTGTTCTGATATTCCCATCTCTTGAAGAATTTCCCACAGTTTATTATGATCCACACATTCAAAGGCTTTGGCATAGTCAATAAAGCAGAAGTAGATGTTTTTCCGGAACTCTCTTGCTTTCTTGATGATCCAACCTATGTTGGCAATTTGATCTCTGGTTCCTCTACCTTTTCTAAATTTAGCTTGTATATCTGGAAGTTCATGGTTCATGTACTGTTGAAGCCTGGCTTGGAGAATTTTGAGCATTACTTTGGTTGTGTGTGAGATGAGTGCAATTGTGCGGTAGTTTGAACATTCTTTGACACTGCATTTCTTTGGGATTGGAATGAACACTGCCCTTTCCCAGTCCTCTGGCCACAGCTGAGTTTTCCAAATTTGCTGGCATATTGAGCACAGCACTTTTACAGTATCATCTTTTAGGATCTGAAATAGCTCAACCAGAATTCCAGCACCTCCACTAGCTTTGTTCATAGTGATGCTTCCTAAGGCCCACTTGACTTCACATTCCAGGATGTCTGGCTCTAGGTGAGTGATCATACCATCATGGTCATCTGGGTCATGAAGATCTTTTTTGTATAGTTCTTCTGTGTATTCTTGCCACCTCTTCTTAATATCTTCTGCTTCTGTGAGGTCCATACCATTTCTGTCCTTTATTGAGCCCATCTTTGCATGAAATGTTCCCTTGGTATCTCTAATTTTATTGAAGAGATCTCTAGTCTTTGCTATTCTATTGTTTCCCTCTATTTCTTTGCACTGATCACTGAAGAAGGCTTTCTTATCTCTCCTTGCTATTCTTTGAAACTCTGCATTCATATAGGTATATCTTTCCCTTTCTCCTTTGCCTTTCGCTTCTCTTCTTTTCTCAGGTATTTGTAAGGCCTCTGCAGACAACCATTTTACCTTTTTGCATTTCTTTTTCTTGGGGATGGTCTTGATCCTTGCCTCCTGTACAGTGTCATGAACCTCTGTCCATAGTTCTCCAGGCACTCTGTCTTCAGATCTAATCCCTTGAATCTATTTGTCACTTCTACTGTAAAATTGTAAGGGATTTGATTTAGGTCATACCTGAATGGTGGAGTGGTTTTCCCTACTTTCTTCAATTTAAGCGTGAATTTGGCAATAAAGAGTTCATGATCTGAGCCACCGTCAGCTCCTGGTCTTGTTTTTGCTGACTGTATAGAGCTTCTCCATCTTAGGCTGCAAAGAATATAATCAGTCTGATTTTGGTATTGATCATCTGGTGATGTCCATGTGTAGAGTCTTCTCCTCTGTTGTTGGAAGAGGCTGTTTGCTATGACCAGTGTGTTCTCTTGGCAAAACTCTGTCAGCCTTTGCCCTGCTTCATTTTGTACTCCAAGGCCAAATTTTCCTGTTACTCCAGGTATCTCTTGATGTCCCACTTTTGCATTCCAGTCCCCTATAATGAAGAGGACATCTTTTTTGAATGTTAGTTCTAGAAGGTCTTGTAGGTCTTCATAGAACCATTCAACTTCAGCTTCTTCAGCAGTACTGGTTGAGGCATAGACTTGGATTACTGTGATACTGAATGGTTTGCCTTGGAAGAGAACAGAGATCATTCTGTCATTTTTGAGATTGCATCCAAGTACTGCATTTCAGACTCTTTTGTTGATTGTGAGCGCTACTCCATTTCTTCTAAGGGATTCTTGCCCACAGTAGTAAATATGAGTTACAGTGGAACATAAAAATCATGTCTTCCTGAGTCACTGATTTCCTTGCTTCTGAAACAGATGTGTGAAGGTGAATTTCCTCCACTCTATATGTCTGAGTAACCCTGGAGTTTATATTTTTTGTATTAATATAAACAGCAAGTTATTTTCTTTGTTAGGCAAAGTACCAACAACATTAGAGGCACTTTTCAAATGAAATGAGTCACTGAAGTCCAAATACAGAATAAGCCACATAATCTGACAAAGACTGGAGCGCAGGTCTGTGGCCTATTCTGATGTAAAGTCCCTCTTGATGAGACGCTTTATTTCCTGTACCCTAATGTAGATATGGTCTTGACCTGTAAAATTCTTCTTTCAGGATCCACCTACTTCAGTTTCCCTTGGACTGCGAATGGAAGAAATGATTTTCAACTTGGCCGACACACATCTATTTTTTAATGATTTAGAAGTAAGTTATGATTCTTTTATACACTCATGTTGCATGTTTGGAAATGGGTGATTGGTCCTGAAATAACAGTGGAATATTATTTTTGGAACATATAATTGGAGTGATGAGGTACCGTAATTATTGAGTATATGGTAATGTGTTTTGCCTTCGTGGAATTTGTTTTGCTTTACTTTGGTTGTTGTGTTTCAAAGTTTGATTCTGTGGAACCATTGATATGGATTAACAGTTGATGGCAAGAATCTTTAATGTTAAACTGTGTTGATTATCAGAAGTACAGATGTCTCAGTTAACAATCACTGTTGAGATGAGTTGCCTTTAGTGATCCCTGCCTGTGTTATATGTTACCCATGTCAGACTCCTATCGTATTGAGTCAGGTGCTTTTCTGTCCGGCTAGTCCAGCTGGTTGTATAACAGTTTAGTCAAGCCTCTACTCTTGGGGTTGCCAAGATTCCTTATGTCAAACTGCTGACGGTTTTATTTGTCCTTTATAGTTCGGGAGGAGATTTTTGTACAGTGGCTAGTAAAATGTGTTGTGGGCAGTGACAAACATGCCGATCTTGGTTGGAAGCATTTTTCAGAATAAAGAATATTGGTTTTCATGTCTACACTATGAGAAAATATGCCTATTTTCACTCTCTCCATGATAGAGATAGTTGTTTATTTAAATCCTGCTATTAACCAAGCTTGTGGTAGGGCTGCCAAGAGGCATTAATCATCAGGTTGTTGTTTTGCTAGATTTTATAAATGTATGTTATTTCAGACAGGAGAAGAATCTGAAAGATTCAAATAGAACTTTTACTGATCAAAGTTAATTGGCAGCAATTGGCCTTTAAATATTTCCTGATGTTTCCCTTTTTCAAAATCAAGGAAAATGCACCTTATTTCATAGATGAGCCAAATCATTTTTAAAATGCTAGTGTGTGACAGAATTTAAATGCGGTTTGTTCAACATCTGCCCTGTATTTTGATTTCTTTTCATCTGCAATGAAACTACTCACAGACGAATTGGCAACTTCCAGTGCAATGAAATTATTTAAATGTGCTTCATTTTTCCCCCCATTCCTTTAGTGAAATATTTATTTTTACACATAGAGTAAAATGCAGATTTTTTTTTTTTTTTTTGGCATTTAATGTGCTTGCTTTCCTTAAGGAAATTATATGTAAGGCCTTACTATTTTTAAAGTAGAAATATTCCAAGGGGGAGTGACAATTTCCTAATTGCTTTAGAAAAGCTTAATAATCATACTTATTTTCAAAAGCTGTTTCTGATTTTTGGTTGTGATTCCCTTCATAAGAGAACACCAAAAATTTCTGTATTTTATTAATACATTAAAATTCCTTTCTTGAGTTTCCTTTTGTTTCCAATGATACAGACTAGATTGATATTTTGTCTTGTATTCAGCCTTGTTACTCTTACTGATGTTAATAGGTATTAATAGCATCCATCGAGAAAAGGGAACTCTCTTACACTGTTGGTGGGAATGCAAACTAGTACAGCCACTATGGAGAACAGTGTGGAGATTCCTTAAAAAACTGGAAATAGAACTGCCTTATGATCCAGCAATCCCACTGTTGGGCATACACACTGAGGAAACCAGAAGGGAAAGAGACACGTGTACCCCAATGTTCATCGCAGCACTGTTTATAATAGCCAGGACGTGGAAGCAACCTAGATGCCCATCAGCAGATGAATGGATAAGAAATTTGTGGTACATATACACAATGGAGTATTACTCAGCCATTAAAAAGAATACATTTGAATCAGTTCTAATGAGATGGATAAAACTGGAACCTATTATACAGAGTGAAGTAAGCCAGAAAGAAAAACACCAATACAGTATACTAACACATATATATGGAATTTAGAAAGATGGTAACAATAACCTTGTGTACGAGACAGCAAAAGAGACACTGATGTATAGATCAGTCCTATGGACTCTGTTGGAGAGGGAGAGGGTGGGGAGATTTGGGAGAATAGCATTGAAACATGTATAATATCATGTGTGAAATGAGTCGCCAGTCCAGGTTCGATGCACGGTACTGGATGCTTGGGGCTGGTGCACTGGGACGACCCAGAGGGAGGGTAGGGGAGGGAGGAGGGAGGAGGGTTCAGGATGGGGAACACAGGAATGCGGGTATACCTGTGGTGGATTCATTTCGATATTTGGCAAAACTAATACAATATTGTAAAGTTTAAAAATAAAATAAAAGTTAAAAAAAAAAAAAGAAGAAATTAGCAGTAATTTTCTATTGTTTTTAAACTCTACCTTCTTAAAAATGCCAAAGCTAGTCTGTGCAATGCCAGAACTATGTGATGAAAAGTGAGAAGTTAGGCAAAGTAATAACTTGGTGTAATATAAGACAGAGAAGCTTCCAAACTCAGTTTGGCTGTAATAGTCAGATTTTTATTTGTTTACTAACATTATTCACACTGAACTATACAGAGAAGGTCTGAAATAAAAGTAAATATTAAAAGTCCTAGTTTAGGTTTGTGATGGGTGTAGTTTTTTCATAAGCCTAAATTTTAAAAAAGGAGAACTAAAGATCCATAAAGATACTGAAATACCAGATTTTACTCTTGAGGACTCTTTCTTATAAGTAGGAAACAGGATAAAGGACTAATTCAACCACATGTAAAAATCAATAGTGAAAAATTATTTAAGCTTGTTAACTTTACCAAAGTTGACTTTACATTATTTTACCTGAGAATAATATAAAGGTGTCAGCAAAAGTATAAATGAAGGATTCACTTAGCCATTGCTCTAGATTTGTACAATGTTTAAAAAATAAATTGGTTCTTAAACTTATTTCAATCTTGCATTTTATATTTTTGTAATTCAACAAAGCTGAGAATGGTCACTGCAAATATTAGTTTCTTTCAAACTAAAGAGTGAAATTATTTCCTGGCAAAAATAAATGTATTAGTTTAATACTCTTTAGAAAACCAAAATTATCTCATCAGGCAAAAATGATGTGGTAATGCCTGATTTCACACTCCAGTTAGCAGTACACTGTGGTAAGGGGCATTAATATTTTAATATATTTTAATTACATGTTTTTAGCTTTTGAAGATCTAGAGTACAAGTAATGTTAAGGAAATTAATAGTCTGTTGGTTAGCTTGACGTGTGATTTCTGAACTCTGATTGTTAACTGTGGCTTCACTTTCTGTTAAAATTTTAACTTTGTGCCAGCCTGTCTGTATAATTTGGCTAGTTTGCAGCTGTGACTTATAAAAGATGCTGAATAAAGAAATACACTGTGAGGAGCTTCCAGTGACAATCCTTAATGTTATCAAAATAGTTGCTTAAAATGTTTATTAGAATATTGGGAAATTTTAGATATGATTTTAAAGTAATTTACAAATATCTTCATTGTACTTTAAGGCATTAAAAAGTTACCTGTTTTTAGTTTTAAAAATCTTGTCATCTCGCTTACTGACAATTTTTAATAAAAGCAATCACAATTTAAATTTATTCTGTTGACACTTAAGGAAAAAAAAAAAAAGAGAAATCTTGGGTTTTTGAGCCATTAAAAATACTTGACATGTTAAAGAACTTGAGTGACAGAGAGACACAATTATCAAAGAAAATACTCTTCCAGCCCCCCACCCTGCCAGAGAAGGGTTTAGACTTGCGTGCACTCCTGGCTTTCCTATGTCCACGTCTAATGCCCTCTGTAGCATTTTACCAAAGGTATCCATGTGCAATCCTATGATGCTTATTATGGAAAGTCATTTTTTATGAATGACAGTATGAAAATGGAGGATTTTTTTTTTCCAGCTTCTTGAGTAAAGCCTGTCTCTTTCTGACTGAATGGAGAAAGAGCTCTTTCTGTTGGTTATTTGTTGAAAGGTGATGGGCCTTCCGAATATGATAACATTTCAGTTTAACCTGTGTTTTATTGGTTCTCCTACTGGATTTCTCCACAATTACAGGAAGGTATTTGATCAAGATGGATATAAGTCTAAAGAAAAATAAGGCACAAGTTTATGTAAAATCTTCTCTTTCTGTCTGGTGTTAAGTAGTATCATCTCACTGACATTACGGTTGCCATCCTAACTGATTTTGTATCAACATGGTAGCCTCTGAGACTCTTTCTCTCAGACTACAGGGATCAAGGTGGGGAAGCAGAAGTGTAACAGAAAGTGGGGTCTGGCCGCTCGCTGCTCAGAAGCCAATAAAGAGGCCAGGTTGGTCAAAAGGAAAGTTTGCTTTCAGTGCTGATAGCCGAGGGAAGGGTGGACACGTGTCCATAGGCCGACTTCTCTCCACTGACAATCGGGGGCAAGAACTTTTATAGGCTGAGGGAGGGGGCTACATGTAGAAACAGTCACTTTTGACAGTCTTCTTGAAACTGGTCATCGGTTGACTGATGTGCTTCATCTTGATTGTTTTAGATACAGTTAATCTTCAGTTCCAGGGTCAGTTTGTTTCCATTTCTTTGAGGCCGGTTCTCAGAATTGTGGCAGCTTATGTCATGGCTACAGTCTGCTCATCAAGTGGTTAACTTCTTCCACCTGGTGGGAGTGTCAGTATCTCTAAGACAGCTTCAGTTCAGTTCAGTTCAGTCACTCAGTCATGTCCGACTCTTTGCAACCCCATGAATCGCAGCACCCAGGCCTCCCTGTCCATCACCAACTCCCGGAGTTCACCCAAACTCACGTCCATCTAGTCAGTGATGCCATCCAGCCATCTCATCCTCTGTCGTCCCCTTCTCCTCCTGCCCCCAATCCCTCCCAGCATCAGAGTCTTTTCCGATGAGTCAACTCTTTGCATGAGGTGGCCAAAGTACTAGAGTTTCAGCTTTAGCATCATTCCTTCCAAAAAACACCCAGGACTGATCTTTAGAATGGACTGGTTGGCTATCCTTACAGTCCAAGGGACTCTCAAGAGTCTTCTCCAACACCACATTTCAAAAGCATCAGTTCTTTGGCGCTCAGCTTTCTTCACAGTCCAACTCTCACATAAGACAACTTACAGGATATCTATAGCCCTTGAGAAGGAACTAAAGGTCCTTGACTATGCTGAATGAGTACATTATTATTATTTAGTCTTCTTTGACTATTTGCCTTCATTTTTGTGCCTTCTCACTTCTCTGATTAAGTTTATTCTTTAGCTAGTTTTTCCCCAGGCAAAAAGGCAGGCAGAGGACATTGGGGGCGAGGACCGTAGGGTCTTGCTCCATTTCAGAAGGACTCCACTTCTTGTCTTCGGGGCTGTGCACACCAGGTTCTCCTAGTCAAGGGTGGAGCTGGGCTGCAGCTTTCTCCCTCGCACTCCTAGTATGTTGTAGTTGAGACAGGCCAGAGGACTCTTTGGTGTTGAGCTCTGCGATGTGAATGCCACAGTCCTTTCTTGGGCCTTTGACGTGTGGACTCCTGTCCCAGGTCTGATGTTCAAAGCACTTACTCTTATAGCTCCTCGTTTTCATAATTTTTATTAAGAAAAGGCCTGGGACTAAGGTTCTGATCTCAATAAACCTGCGTTTGATAACTCAAAGACCAAGGAAGGGTACCATGGACGGCCTCTAAGTAATGCCACACTTGAAGTAAGCTGCAATACATTTTCTTATAAAGGAAAGAAATTAATTTGCCCCTTGGCTTCATTATAATTTAACCTTAGGATAAATTAGAGTAACTAGTATAAACTTGGATAACTTTAAAATTTAGGTTATTGTGTGTTAATTATTTTGATATCTTGTTAAGAAATTGATTTTTAGCTAGGAAAAGAATCCTCTTTCAAAGGAAGGAATGCCACTGCTAATTACTTTTGATCTCAAGTGAAGTGTTCTGTCCTAATGTTTGTGCCTCTAAAAGGGGAAGAGCTGTAAGCTATCTTAGAAGTTGATTTTTTTAATAGAAAAGTATAATTCACCTAGAATTAATGGAGGAACAAAAATAGATTGAAAGATATTCTATAGAATTTTAACATTATTTTTATCTGCAGTTTGATGTTTGATTATTTTCTTATACTTTTATGTGTATTTCAAATTCTCTATAATGCATATTTATTTCTTTTGTCGTTAGGGAAGAAAACACACTATTTTTGAAAACCATAGATAATATTAAAAGACAAAATTATTTTTAATTAATAAAAAGTATTATTGCAGTGCACTAAGGAAAACCTAAAGAAATTAGCAAAGGACGTAAGCAGATAAAAGAGAAAAGCATTTGAATTTTCAGTACGCATAAAGAAAAGAAAAATGTTGTATTTCACCTTTAAGTAATCAAGAGTGAGTGTTCAGCCTATTGCCCACCAAATTAGCAAAGATTTAAAATCAGTAATATGGTCTAGAGTGCAGTGAGATGAACACTTATGTTACTGATAAGGATATAAATTAGTACAGTTTTCAGAAAGGCGGCTTGATAACACGTCAGAACCTTAATGTACTGATCCTTTTACTCAGTAGTTTCACTTTTAACTTCTAAGAAAACAGTTATAGGCAGAGAATTGATAGAATAATAAACACTTACTGAACACTTGTCCTATATGATTTACATACATTATTCCACTTAATACCCTTATATTTCTAGGATAGGAGCACTGGTATTATCTCCTTTTTGTAGAGTATCCAAGAGAAGCTTAGAGTAGCTAAAACAAAACTTGTCTAAGGCCACACAGCTACTGAGTGACAGATTCTAACTCAGGTTCAGTGCTGTCTAGAAATCCACTCAACCCCACGCTGTATCTCTCACATATTAGTTTTTTTTTTTAACCAATAAAATATAAAAATATATTTTAAAATTCTAAAATAGATGAATAGTGATTAATGATACATCCTCATTGGAAATTGTTTTAAAACTGCTTATTAAATATAGGGAAAATATTCATGGTCAATTCCAAGTTTTAAAAATAGACTGTACAGTACAGTGTAGCCTTGATTTTAAAATATATGGCAAATTATCTGGAAAGGCTGCATACTGAATGAGTCCAACTATTTGACATTCTGGAAAAGGCAAAACTGTGGATCAGCTAGTTGCCAGGGAGTGGGAGTAAAGAGAGATGAATTAGGCGGAGCACAGAAGATATTCAGGGCAGTGAAAGTATTCAGTATGATTCTGCAGTGGTGGGTATAAACCCATAGACTGTGCTACACCAAAAGTGAACACTAGTGTAGACTGTGGACTTCAGGTGGTGACGATGTGTCAGTATAGGTTCATTGATTGTAACAAATGTACCACTCTGGTGTGAGATGTCAACAGTAGGAGACCTTATGCATGTGTGGGAGCAAGCAGTATATGGACACTGTCATTTTCTGGTCAGTTTCGCTGTAAACCTAATATGTTTTTAAAAATTAAGTTTATTAATTTTTCTTGAAGTATGGAATGTTGAAGAAATCGGAGGGAAATTTTTAAAACTACTGTTATGAAACACAAGAGACACAGGCTTGATCCCTGGGTTGGGAAGATCCGCCGGAGAAGGGAGTGGCAAGCCATGCCACTATTCTTGCCTGGGAAATCCTGTGGACAGAGGAGCCTGGTGAGCTGTAGTCTATGGGGTCACAAAGTGAGCAGCAGCATGTGACTTTAAGTTTAAAAATAAACAGCAAAATAAATCAGGCCATACTGTATGATTATGATTTTAGCACTTATGACTTACTATATAATAACCAGAGTTAAATACATTAAAATGTTGCCAGTGTGGATGTTTTTTGGGAGGTTATAAATGCTGTTTCTCTGTGATGCTCCAAAACTGAGACACTTCATTTACTAGCTAATATATATTTATTAATTGTTAGGTATCAAACACAGTTGTAGACGCTGAGGATGCAGCAATGATTAAATCAAGGTTACTGTCCTCATGGAGTGTGCACTCTGGAGGGCAAGTAGAAAATAACACATTTATTGTAAATAAAATAGATTCAGGTAGAGATATGTGTAGGAAGAAAATCAGAAGAGTAATTGGATAAGGGATGTTGCAGACTGGGATATCTTTAGCTGAGATGTTTGGGAACAGGTGTCTTTGAAGAGATGACATTTGTAAAGAAACCAGGAAGGTGGGAAGAAGCACCTGGAACAGCAGGAAGGCATTCTGGAAGGGGAATGACCTGTACAAAGGCCCTGAGGTGGGAATGCATTTTGCTTCTTCAAGAAATAAACAAGGTCATCCATGTGGTTGGAGCAGAGTGAATGGGGGAAAGTTACAGGATCCAGATCATAAAGGGCTTTGTAGATTGTAGTAAAGAAAGTTGGATTTATTTCTAATTGCATTGGGAAGCCATTGGAGAGTTTTTAGCATGAATATGATAGACTAGTGTTTACACTTTTAAATGACTGGTCTGCTTATCATATAAGGAACTAGAATCATTGAGACCAGTTAAGAGACAGTTGCTTTGGGCTGAGACTATAGCCATTCCAGACATGATGAAAAGTTGTAAGACTGACATATAATTTGGGGAAAGCCCTGGCAGGATCTGCTAATAGACAAGATGTGGGAGGAGAGAGAAAGTAGAGTTAAGGATGGCCACTAGCTGTTGACCTGAGTATCTAGATGGATGGTCACCTTACCTGAGATGAGGAAGAGTGGGTTTGGAGTAGTAAGACGGGGGAAAGAGCTGTCCTCAGCTCTTCTGAAATGAGCAGATTAAGTTTGAAATACCTATTCAACATCCAGATCAAGAGGTTATAAACATTTAGGTTTGGATCTCAGAGGAGAAAACCAAATGTGAAGGTGTAGTTATGGGAGTCATAAAGGCATAAGATGATATATCATCTCAAAGGGGAAAGAGTAAGAGAGTGTAGGATTGGGCATTAGACACTCAGACAATTAGAAATAGGACCAAGAAAGAAGAACTTGCAAGAGAAAGTGGTAAGGAGTGTTCAGTGAGGTAGGTGGAAAAGTACGAGGCATCACAGAGACCTGGAGAGTAGAATTTCAGGAATGAGGGGTATTCACTACTGTGTCAAGTGACTGTTGGATCTGCCCAGAATGTTGGTTGGTAATGATTGTGATAAGCACCATTTCATTAAGCAGAACACGTCAGCCTAATGGAAGTGGGTTGAAAATAAAAGGAGAGTTGAGGAAGTGAAAACAGGAAAGATTGATTGGAGTTTCCACAATGACAAGATGCAGAAAGTTGGGCTGTAGGTAGAGGATCATAGGATCATGGTGTGGGGAGGTTAGTTACAACAGAAGATATTTTAGACGTGTTTGAGTGCCAGTTGGAACGATCCAATAGAAATGATAAATTATGTGGAAAGGAGAGGAAGCAGCGGAGAGAGTCAAGTCCTTGGGTAGCAGGGGGTAGGACTCAGAACACCAGTGACAGAGCTGGACTTCAGCAGGAAGGAAGGGAGAGTCGCCAGGTACAGATACTGGAAGACGAGGCTGTTCTCATTGTGAGAGTGCCTCCCTCGCATCTCGTGATTTTCTGTCTATCCCTTTCTATCCTCCCCCATAAGTCCCTTGATGGCAGGGACCATGACTCGTCCACTGGAAGCTTAAGCACCAGATTTGGTAGATAGAAGGCTCTCCTACGTCTTTTTAATTTTTTTCCAAAATTTTGAAAGTAATAGTCTACAGTGAGCACTACTTTTAATAATTTGCAGACATTAACTTTTTAAAAGTAAATGTCTAATCACAAATCCTAAAAATAATTGAAATTGTCCAAGAGATTAAATTTTGATATTATTCTTTTTGTAAGTCATATTTTCACAATGTGGCAGAACACAATGGAGGTGCAAGAGGTATGATATAAAATGATATTCAGTGTGGTTCCAGTTTAAGTTTTTTTTAAATGTATATACATGCAAAAGAAGATAAAATATTTTTCACATTAAAAATGTTACCAAAAGTAAATAATTTCTACAATAAAGGATTTATCTCTGGATAGTGGGCTTCCTTGATGGCTCAAGTCAGTAAAGAATCTGCCTGCAATGCAGAAGACCTGGGTTTGATCCCTGGATCAGGAAGATCCCCTGGAGAAGGAAATGGCAACCCACTCCAGTATGCTCACCTGGAGAATTGCATGTACAGAGGAACCTGACAGGCTACCGTCTATGAGCTCACAAGAGTCAGGCACAACTTAGCAACTAAGCTACCACCAGTGGGCATAACACTACCATAAACTAAGCTATAAATTCTCTTCATATTTTTCTTTTCTGTAGTTACTATTTCTTATAATTAGAAAATTGTTGAATAATTATAATCAACTATTCCAACTTGACTCAAAAAAATATTCCTACATTTATGTAGTGTGTTATCTTACAACTCTGGGCTTCCCTGATGGCTCAGATGGTAAAGAATCGCCTGCAGTGCTGGACACCTGGGTTTGATCCTTGGGTCAGGAAGATCCCCTGAAGAAGGGCATGGCAACCCACTCCAGTATTCTTGCCTGGAGGAGAGGAGCCTGGCAGGTTGCAGTCCATGGGGTCGCAGAGAGTTGGACATGACTGAGCAACTAAGCGTAGCGCACAGCACATCTTACGATTCTAGGGTACTGGAGGTTGAACTCAAGTATTCATTCATTTTTGAGGGACCCTTTTGTGCCTCAATTTCTTGTCTTTAAAATTGGATAATGATAGTATCCTAGGGTCAGTATGAAGATTCAATACATAAATACCTATTTAAATTTTTTTTTCTTGACCAGACCATGCAACATGTGGTGTCTCAGTTCCCCATCCACAGATCGAACACATGCCCCCTGCAATGGAGTGGAAGTGCAGAGTCTTAACCACTCGACCACTAGGGAGGTCCCCCTCAAACACCTGTTAGGTGCATAGAACTAGCTCTGACACACAGGAGGCACTAAGGAAGTCCAATCTGCTGTTCTTTCCTGAGTATCTTTGATGCAAAAATTGGAGAGTAGGGCCATGGAGAAAGAAGAGGGGGTGACTGAGGGAATAGTTAGGGAATGAAAATTTTGAAATAATAAGTGGTTTGCTGCCAAAATTCCCATGTAGAATTCCAACAGAAATCACACTGGAAAAACAACAGAAATTCTGCTGGTGTTCAGTTTGCAAATGCAGATGGTTCCAGGCGCATCACAGTGCACTCCTTTTCTTCTTTCCTCCTTTACGTTGTTCCCCCACCCCCAGTTCCAAGAGGGAAGGTTTCTTTGGGGCAGTTAAAGAGCTCTTGTGTCTGGCTCCCCTCACCCTGTGCTGGCCCTTCATAGAAAACAAGGGTGCTGGCTTCTTGTCCAAAAGAAGTGTGTTTCTTGGGTTGTGCTGATTGCCTTTTCTTGTTCTCTTCTTGCCTCATGTTTTGAAGGCTGACTTGTGGACCTTGCCAGTGGTGTCTTTGTCATAGAGCAGAGCCTTGCCGTGTGCAGAGTGATGTAGAGGGAGAAGCTGGCTAAAGGGAAACTCTCCTCACATCAGTACAGAGCATTGACCTTGACCTCTATCAACAGTGGAAACTCAGTCTTATCTCCAGGGTACACATGTAGGCGATTGAAATGAAGTGATTTTTGCCCAAAGCCACTTGGTGGTGGTGGTGGTGGTTCACTCACTCAGTCGTGTCTGACTCTGCGACCCCATGCACTGCAGCACACCAGCCTTACCTGTCCTTCACTATCTCCCAGCGCTTGCTCAAACTCATGTCCATTGAGTCGATAATGCCATCCAACCCTCTCATCCTCTGTTGCCCCCTTCTCCTCCTGCCCTCAATCTTTTCCAGCATCAGAGTCTTTTCCAATGAATCGGCTCTTCACATCTTGATTAGGTAATAGTAAAGCTAAGATGGGAAAAGGGATTTCCTACCTCAGTATCATTGCACAAACCTCTCTAGCCATGTCCCATAACGTGGAAATTTCTCTGCAGCAACATAAAGGAAATAGTGGCATGATGATGCTGTCACACGCCATTGTCATATAGCAGATCCCATTAACAGAACATGTTTTCTCTAATGTATTATTTGTTTGCTTTGTTTATATGTTGTACTCTACTATTAGTAGTTGCTCAAGCAACCTAAAATCTGTTTTGAAAAGGTTTGGAGGTAGGTGGGTAAATAGATTGCTTGATTGTTAGATGACAGACAGACGGATGTATTGGTAAATTCCTATTGTTGAATAGACAAAAATATTATTTTACCTGCCTCTGTCTATCTACATTGCAGCTTCCCTGGTGACTCAGATGGGTAAGGAATCTGCCTGCAATGCAGGAGACCCAGGTTGACCCCTGGGTTGGGAAGAGCCCCTGGAGAAGGGAATGGCAACCCACTCCAGTATTCTTGCCTGGAGAATCCTGTGGACAGAGAAGCCTGGCGGGCTACAGTCCTTGGGATCACAAAGAGTTGGAGACAACTGAGCAACTAACACACATCCACATGTGACAGAGAAAAAGTGCTGTACATTTACTCATGCTTACTCCATCCTGGACACTGTGCTAGGCATTGAGGAGAAGAGATGAAATATATTCACTGCCCTCAGGAGTCAGGATGGGAGGTGGAGACAGAAAAGTAAGGGAACGGTTATATCACAGTGAATCTCCACAGTGATGGAAACATGTAATGATGTCAGCAGAGTCCAAAACTAAGATCAGCAACCCAGCCTGTGGGAGGAGTGACGAGACTAAAAGGCAGGAGATATGACTTCCACATGATGTATGTGACCTTTGGTGTGAGAGAGCACGGCATTTAGGAACAGTTTGAGTAGATCTAAAGTGTTGGCTCAGGTGGTAAAGAATCCTGCCTGGAATTTAGGAGCCCGGGGTTCAATCCCTGGGTTGGGAAGATCCCCTGGAGAAGGAAATGGCAACCTGCTCCAGTCTTCTTGCCTGAAGAATTCCATGGACAGAGGTGCGTGGTGGGCTACAGTCCATGGGGGTGCAAACAGTCGCACCCAACTGAGCAGCGAACACACACACACACACACACACACACACTGACACTGACACTGACACTGCATGCCAAGCAGTTGGGAGGTAAGCGGGCAGAGAGGAGCCAGATTACGAGAGGCTTTGTTAACTCTGCTAAGGAAGTGCCATATCATATGAATGCCTAGGGTAATCATGAACGAATGTTTATCTTTGCTATGGAGATGAATTGCATCGTGAAGTCAGGGGTATCAATAATCTAGAGGAGAAATCACCAGGGCTTGTTTGTGGGAACAGAGTATGGGGGCAAATGGAGAAGCTCTTAAGAAAACAGTCTGGAGAGGATGTGGGAGTAGATTTGATGTACTGGGTTGGGAGACCAGAATCTTAGCTCAGGCTTGAACAGTAAGGTAGAGATGGAAAACCCAGGACAGTGAGCTGGCTCTAAAAGGAAGATGCTAAGTACAGTTTTTTTGAGTTGTTGAATTTGAAGTGTGTTCTGGACATCAGACAGACTCCAGCAAATGTAGTAAATGCAGGTCTGAAGCTCAACAGAGAGAAGCAAGTTTGAAGTCATCACTCGTGAAATTGGTTAGGATTCCAAGAAGAACATATTGAGTGAAAAAGAAACATCTCAGAGCAGGGGTCTCTTTGTGAGATTTCTATTTGGCAACACAGAATCTCAACATACATTGATAACATATGTAAAACAAAAGTGGATGTTCTAACAAACTGGTAATTGACCTGCCTGTGAAGCTATCTTCCTAGTTTTACCAAAGTCTCTTTTTTATTATTTTTTATTGTGGTATAATTGATGTATAAGAATATGTAAGTTTCAGGTGTATAACATACTGATTCACACTTTTAAAGGTTATATTCCATTTATCGTTATTTAAAATACTGGTTTTATTTTCTGGAAAATAGAATAAAATAAAACACTGGCTTCATTCTGTGGATGAAGCAACTACTAGGCAGCGTGGTCTGAGGAAACGGTGAACACTTCTTTGAAATTCAGGCCCCAGTTCAGGCCTCACCTGAACAATGAATGCATGAGCTTCACCCATCCACCCTGGTGAGCATCAGAGATGGTTCCGAGGTGCAGTACCGTTAGGAGAGAATATTTGGAGCCCCAGTCAGTGCCTGGCACCTGGTGGGCCTCAGCATGTAAAGCGCCTTTTCCTGCTTGCCGAACAGACATGCCACTTCGGCTGGTAATTCACGTAATTGGCTGAGGGCTGTCAGTTTATTTAAAAATCCTGAGAAATTGACCTGTTGGTGTCACCTATGACAGACTTTTTGTTTAGATTCTTCATTTTGACAGGTGCCCAGTAATCTTCAGTCTGGGAGATTTTACTCACTTACCTTCATAGGAAGTTTTCTTAGTAGAGAAAAAAGAAGTCTTCTTTTCTTTTTCTTTTTTTTTTTAAATTGACGAGTGCAAGAGAAAGCCTGTAACTTCAACTTCCCCCAAATGTGCTTAAGTTGTGGTCCCTGGAGTCTTCTCCCATTTCGGGGCAGTTACAATAGAGCCTCTATCTGGGCTCAGCCAGTCCAGTATGCTAACAGCATTTCTAAGGAAAGGCTTTTCAGTCCCAGATTCTTCTTGGTACTAATTGTGTGCTACTCCTTTGTAAGGCAGGTAGAGGACCGGGGCAGACAGAGAGGATGCTGTTTTTTGATCAACATTATCTGGTGATTTTGTTTGCCTCTTGGAAAAACAATCAACTAAGAAGTATCTTCTGGTATTGTGTTTTGTCAAGAAGTTAAAGGGACATCTTAGGTCCAAGATATCATCCCTTTTAATTGGTGGAAACTGTTGTTTTAAACACACATTCATGTAGTCCTCCTGGATTTGCAGATAAAAAATTTCTACTAAACAAAAAATAAGTAGCTTGGAACATTCATAGTTGAAAGGTAGTACTTAGCATGTTTGTAATAAGAACATGTAGAAGTGTGGTGAAATAATACTTTCTCTTTGCAAAGTAGAAATTATAATCTTTGCTTTCTTCAAAATATAGGGGAAATGACTTGCATTCTAAATGCCAAAAATGAAAGATTCACTCTGCTTTCAATCACATACCTATTCAAATTGTTGTAAGCAGAAGTCATATCCCATAACTGGTCAAGGCCTTAAGGAAATTGACAAAAGCTTTCCCAAAATCCAAGAGAAAATGTAAAACTTTATATTAGAGTTAAGAAACAACTGAATTTTGTAAAGCTTTTTAGGGGTGATAGTAAACAAGATGCAGATATCCGTCTGTGTTCTCAAAGTGTTTAAAATCACGTAAGCTCAGAGTAAGGACTCAGAAAGATGAGAGTGACATTGAAACTGCCGCAGAGGATTAACAGGAATCGACAGAGCTGCATGGAGTAAACTTTAGAGAAGAATGTTCTAAGCAGAAGGGATATAGAACAAGGATCAGAGATGTGAGTGAAGAAAAATGTCAAGTAAAGAAAGTATAATATAGCCTAAGGAGATAACTGAATGTCACGAATCTAAGTTTGTTCATCAACCTGGTCATTCACTTAAACATTTATCAAGTGATTACTGTTTTGTGCACAAAGATGCTTAAATATTAATTATCTTTAATAATAAATTATTCTTTTAGATGCTTAAAATAGAATTGTAAGGAAGATTGACAGCCATTGCCCTACTTATTAACAGTTTAAAAAATGCTATCAGCATTTTAAAACAGTTTGAAGAACTCTCAGCCATTGCTTGGTTAAGAGAAATATGAGACATGTATAATTGTGGAATCAGATCAGATCAGTCGCTCAGTCGTGTCTGACTCTTTGCGACCCCATGAATTGCAGCACGCCAGGCCTCCCTGTCCATCACCAACTCCTGGAGTTCACTGAGACTCACGTCCGATAATATAGATGATTAATTGATAGAAAATGATATATATTCCATATTGCTGAGTGGAAGAGAAAGTAGCTACAAAACAGGGACCTGGTTTTACCTGCTTTTTTGGTATGTGCTCTGTGCTCCAGTCTTTTAGTCTTGTCCAACTCTTTGTGACTCCATGGACTGTAGCCCGCCAGGCTCCTCTGTCCATGGAATTTTCCAGAGAAGAATAGTGGAGCAGTTACCATTTGGTACTCCAGGGGATCTTCCTGACCCAGGGATCAAACGTCTGCCTGTTGGATCTGCATTGGCAGGTGGATTTTTTACCCCTAGCACCACCTGGGAAGCACTTTTTTTTGCCGGGGGCGGGGGGCGGGCGGGAGGTTATATATCACCTATCAAAATTTAAGCTCTATGAAAAACATGAGGAAGGCTGAGTGAGTGAGTGAGTGAGTAGGACCAGGAAGAATGATGGAAGAATTTATCAGTGCTTGCTTCTGAGGGATGGAATTGAAGTTTATTTCCTTTATATATTTTTCTGTTTTTCATGAATGCTGTACATGAGTATGTATCATTTTGCAATCAAACAAGATAATAAATATATTTTCCTAAAACTACTAACTCTTTAACACTGCAATGACAAAACGTAAAAATGTTAGCAATTAATTTTCAGTTGGGTTGACCCATTCTTTCATATTAAATTCTCTCAGATAATCTGAAAGGTTTCCTTAAGTATCACCCATGTGCTTGGTACACGTAGAAAAGGAATAGGCAGAAATAAGGTCCAACTTAGAAAAAAGAGAGAAAAAGACCCATAAAAAGTTCTCTCTTCCTTCCAAGAATTTACTACCTGCTGGGATACACAGAAGTGATCTCTGTAAGCCTTCGTTTCCTTATCCATCAAATGTAGAGTTTAAGGGAGGGTTGGAAATAACATGGGCTTCCCTGGTAGCTCAGCTGGTAAAGAATCTGCCTGCAGTGCAAGAGACCCTGGTTCAATTCCTGAGTTGGGACGATCCCCAGGAGAAGGGATAGGCTTGCAGTATAGGGGCCAGACACATAGTAGCTCTTAATGATTGTTGCTTCTGTTATTCAGTGAGCTCCAGAGCATACGTCAGCGCTGACAAAGAAAAGGAACCTTGCCTTGACAGGTGAGAGAGGCGAGACAAGGCATTCCAGCAAGCAATAGACACAAGCGTTATCTAGTGAAAGAGGGACGTGGAGACCAGGCTGAGACTGGCCTGCCAGGAGCATGTGACCCCTCCATATGGGCTGTGAAGGAGAGACAGACATGGCATTGGATGGGCAAGGTTAAGGCTCAGTAGAAAAGCCCTTGAATGCCCATTTGCATTGGCATACATTTAGTGTTTCTAATTTAATTTTTCCTAAGCATCTATTAGGGCCTCCTAGGTGGCGCTGGTGGTAAAGAACCCACCTGCCAATGCAGGAGACTTCAGAGACACAAGTTTAATCCCTGGGTTGGGAAGATCTCCTGGAGGAGGGCATGGCAACTTACTCCAGTATTGTTGCCTGGAGGATACCATGGACAGAGGAGCCTGGTGAGCTATAGTCCATAGGGTCACAAAGAGTCGGACACAACTGAAGCCACTCAGCACACATGCAAGCGTCTATTGATCACCTTCTGGTTAAAAGTCAGATACAGAAACAGAAGTGAAGTGTATTACCTGCTGCCAAGAAGCTAACCCTCCAGAGTGGAAATTGTATTTCGGGGTGGGAGGGTGGACAAAACCTACTCTGAGAGAACTGTATCTGACGGTGATTTGATGCACAGGCTGGATTGAAAGGAAAAGGGCTAGAAGCATGGTGAATCCCATGTTCCATTCTCATAGCTTTGTTAGAATTCTAGTTCCTTCCCTGAGAGAAAATTCTAGTGGCACTCACTTTTGTACCCTCTCTCTCCAGCCCTCCCCATGTTTATGAAGCCATTCTGGCTATATCTGCATTTCATTTATTTTTGTGTGCTTAGTGCCTGGTATAGGTGATCAGTCATTATTAGTTGAGTACATAACAAAATGAAAGAATACAGAATGTGTGTCCTGTAATATATAACATAGACTATATTAATGCTATATAATACTTTTCTGAATAATATACAAACAACCAAAAGATATTCTTTGTGGCTTGAAATGTTTAATCATAGGAAAAGGGGGTGGTTTTATAGGAAGTGAGACTGTGAGTATGAACAAAATTTTTCCTTAGTTTTTAGCCCCCAACTCCTTTTCCCTCTGCTATTGACACGCATTGGTTTGGGGCACACTAGAGCCCCCTACACCCCCATGCTGGAGGAAATTTACCAGATAAGACAGTTCACACAAAAGTAATGGAGCTTGTCATTTACCCTTACTGGAAGTCTTTGTCTTATAAAGGAAGATTGAAAAGGGAAGATTTCAAGGGGTGGAATTTCAGACCCCCTGATACTTAGAAGAGAGAGCTTTTTGAGTAAGACAGTGCCTCCTGAGAGGTCCTCACTCCCCACATGAGGGGCTGACAGTGAGGGAAGGTGATGATGGAACCTTCCTTCAGCTCATGGGGAACCTATTTTTTTAAGTGCCTATGTCCGGTTCTGCCAACTTGTCTCTCGGGAGTCAGCAATAAATATATGGCAGAGGAAATCAGCGTGGAAGATTTTTATTCACTTATGAACTGAGGGTGTTATTCTGAGCTACACATTCTTTGATACAAAATTGAGTGTCTTTTACCAGTATAAAGTCATCTCGCTGTATATGTTAACTAAAGTTGACAAATTGGTCTCTTTTAAACTTTCAAATTTTACTTCCCACCCCTGCAAAAAAAGAGTCACTTAAAAAACCAGTTGCATTGAAATACGCCTTTAAAGATTATAGACAAATGGCTTGAAGGTCAATGAAAATGAATCGATAGACATGGAATGATAATAAACCAGAACTTCTGTTTGTTGCAAACACTGAATTTTAGAGTGAAATATTGTTTCAGAGATTAAAAAAAAAAAAGAGCTCTCTTAAAATATGACCAGCTTAATATTATAGCTTTAGTTCATTGGTTTATGTATGATCAAAACAGAAATAGTCCATGTAAATGAAACTTCTAGTTAAATGCTTGGTGAATGAATTAGTATGTGATTGATTTTCTTCAAATGGCAGTGACAGTTAAAAGAAAGTGATTGCAGGAAAGGATAAAAGGTTTCCTGGTTTGAGTATGTTTCCGTGCTTCTGGCAGCAAGTTTGCAATAAAAAGAATGATTTTTATGAGAATGTGATTATTCACAGCAAGACTAGAGTTGGTGTCACTATGAAAAATTCTTCTTTGGTAGATACTCTCAGCAGGAATAATAGATCTAAAAGAAAGGCAACAGGAATTACAAAGAACACTGTGGCCAATGACAAATTATGTTTGCAAAATGATAGGCAAACCCATTGAAAACTGAGAAATCAGTTCAGCAGTAAATCAAAGGCTTATTCTTAAGAGTAGTCCTGACAGTCAAAAGAATGACATTTATATTAGACATGTGCTGAGTTTTCTTTTTTTCAAGGCTCTGAATTATTATTTTGTACATTGTCAGCCTTTACTGTTTTATCTTACTACTTGACTTTAAATTACATGATACAATTAAAAATATGATATTTTAACAAAAAACTATGTAATACAATTTGACATATTATGAAACACTGATGCACTACCCTATTTTGTATTTGAAGGTATATAACATAACATGTGGGCAAACTCCGGAAATGGTGATGGACAGGGAGGCCTGGCGTGCTGCGATTCATGGGGTCGCAAAGAGTCGGACACGACTGAGTGACTGAACTGAACTGAACATTTTCACTGATTTCTCTGCAGATTTGTAAAATGCCATATCTTCTTATGTTAGCTGAACTATAAATGAAGCTATTACATTTGGGCGAAAGCTTTCTGTGTATAGTATCATGCGGTAAGGGTACAGAATGCACTGAAATGTATTTTGTACTATTGCACAAAACATAATCAGTAAAAGATGGATCTTATAGCATTAAATTATTAGGCATTCACCATATACCTTTTCACTTGGTGCTTTTTATTCACTGTATTTTTGAAATTTACTGTATTTTTTTAAAGAAAGGAAAATTATGTGTTGATATCATTTGATCAAATGTAATAACATGCCATAATTATCAATTAAATGAATCCATTACTTTTAGAGACACAATGTTGAACAATTTCAGATAAGCCCTTTTCATTTTAAAAACTTATTTTCAGTTCTGTCTGGCTTTCATTAGTAAGCCTTCTTTTCCTCACCGTAAGGTGGAGGGTGTGAATAAAGACAAATATATTTAATATGACCATGTGGTAAAGAAGGTATTCATGGTTAGAAAGAAGGAACTCCAAGCAGAGTGAAACTGACATATTTATTAACACGGTACCACTTGCTAAGAAGAAACCAGCTTCATGCAATTCCTTTGAGATTCTTGGAGAAGTGTGCTGTGGTGGTATTATCATGCCATCTCACTTTTAATGAGCACATTTTTAAAGGAATTAATACTATAAGAAAATATTACAAATTTGAAAACATGTTCTCATCTTCTCTTTAATTCTTTAATAAGCTTGATAGCCCTATAATTTTTATTTAGTGATCTTAAATATTTAGTATAACCTTGTACATATATGAAAACATAGCATAAGCACTTTATCTTCTGCTTTAACATGCCATCTTCACATACTTTTCAGTAAAGATTTTATCCTCTAAATGTTTTATGAATATTCAGCTAAACAGAATGAGATTGAAATAGCTAATGTCTTGCCTTTGCTGAAACTGCTGTAATTCAAGTCTTGGGTTTCAAATACAGGTACTAGAGATACTCTAGAAAAATATCTCTTTTGTTTAGATAATCCCTACAGGATATTGTAACTTTAAATGCATTAAAATATTGTTTCTGTAAGTAAGAAACAATAATTAAAAACAGCATAGGTCTCTACAAGTTGCATCTTATTACCAGATCTCAAAAATTGATGTTAAAATTCCTCTTACCTAGTTTGAGATTTGAAATTGTTTTTATTTTTTTTTCCCTATCGGCTTCTATATTTGTGTCATCCTGTTCCTATCAAAACAGAACAGAATATTGACTTATTAACACGTGTTGGCACTGATGCTGTGCTGAGTAGATAGTTTTAAAGTGGGAATGTAAAGATAAATTTGTCCAGCTGTATTTTAATTCCTTAACTTGTGTTCCCCAAACTGTCTAACAGAATGAGGCAGATTTCAAAAACTCCCTTTGTTCTTCATCTCCTGTGCTGTAGCCATGGGTAATCTGCAACCTTTTCTTCTGCAAGGAAGCATTGTGTGGGAAAGCAAGGGCGATCCACAGGTCACGAGGTGCACCCCAGACAGACATGACAGGTCCTGCTGCTGAGAGCCAGAGTAACAGAGCTGCGGCCCCCACATCCTCCTTTCCAGGTGGCCCGTGCCACAGGCATGCCACCAGTCCACAGTGACAGGCACAGGGGCACAGCAGTGCTGTGACTTTTCGTTGCATCCATTTGAAAGTGTAGTGCGGGTCTGGACACAGCTTTAGGAAGCACGCTACAAGCACATGACTTAGACTTACTGTTTAGATTAGTGAGTCTAAATACACAGCGCGCTAATTGAACAGCCTCTTTTATGCAGAGCAAAATATCCCAGTAAAATCCAGGTTTCTGCAAATTTACTAGCGGACAGAATTTCTTTCTTTCCTGTTTTAAGCAAAGTATATCATTGATTTATAGTGTTGTGTTAGTTTCAGGTGTACATCAAAGTGATTCAGTTATACATATATTTTTTTCAGATTCTCTTCCATTATAGGTTGTTGCAAGATATTGAATACAGTTCCCTGTGCTACGCCATACAGACAGAATTTCTTTACCACAGAGCTCAAGGAGCTGAATCTAATTGTCAGTGAATTAGGAGCAGGACTCTTCACATCTTTGCCATCAATTAGTTTGCTTCTGGACCACCCCTCCCCCCTCCATAGAACTTCCAAGTCACAGAAAATCTCTAGGGTTGACCCATCTTACCTTATTTTTCCAACAAAATTATGCAGCTATCTAGGCAGTCGGGAGTTATTTCCAAAAGCCGCATGGAAATCACTCCCTTAAAAACCTGTCACTCAAATACTGGTCACCCTGTAATGCCATCTGTACAATTTGGATTTTTGATTAGAAAGAGGGTAGTGTGAGCAGAGCCACAGGGAGAATCTTTTGTTTTTTCTTTTAATTTTTCAAAGCACTGTTGATCACTTGCCTTCCAGACAACTGATGTGAGTGTGTGCCGTGTGTGGTAGTCACTTCAGTCGTGTCCGACTCTGTGTGACCCCCTGGACTGTGACCCCATGGAGCCCACCAGGCTCCTCTGTCCATGGAACTCTCCAGGCAAGAATGCTGGAGTGGGTTGCCATTTCCTCGTCTGGGGGATCTTCCCGACCCAGGGATTGAACCCACATCTCTTATGTCTCCTGCATTAGCAGGCAGGTTCTTTACCACTAGCGCCACCTGGGAAGCCCATTTGAGTGCGTTGTCTCTAAAAGCACTAGAAATACTCCTGTACTCCATATATTATAGCTTTCATATTTAGGAATAAAAGGAAAACGTTCTGGTAACTTGCAGATGTCTAAGGTGTCAAGCTAGTTATCTTATTGTTTGGTGGGGAGGTCAGAGCAGTGGATGTAACTGCTTGATGACAGAAGGGGACAGAGAACCCAGCCACCGTGTCCCTGGCCAACTCCAGCAAGTCTCAGTAGGCTCACTGATGCACAGACCCCAATGAAAATTGCTCCTTCTCTGGGGATGCTTTTTCTTTCCATTTTTACTTCATAAAGGAAGGTATTGAAACAATTAGTCGGCAGTATGGTGTTCGTTTTCTCATGGTAAATTTGGAAAATGGAGCAAATATCGCTTCAGTCAGCAGAATCTGGGCTTATATAACTCAACTTCTCCCAAGACGTGTTTGTAACATTTTTGTATTGTTCCCTTTCATAACGTGCAGACTGCCTCCAAGTCTTCAAGTCTGTTTATGCAAAGCCTGCAGGTTTACTTGGAGTTTATGTTTCTAGTGTCAGGTTCAGGGGTGTAAACGCCTCAGCATCCTGACTGTGATGTCACTGTGTTTGGCACACAGAATAAGACCCATTGTAACTGTCTTAATTCTTTTCATTAATTTTCCTAAATGAACGTGAATGGCATGGTGTGTTTTTACATAATTATGGCACAAGTGAGAGGCTTGAGGGAAAAGTCCAACCACTACGGTATCAAAGCAGAATAAATATTTGCAGAAAAATTCTGCCATAACTTAATATTTTGCATATGAGCCCCTGTACAAAATCTGAGTTATTCCCGGAGCTCAGTCCAAAAGAACATGTCTGTGGCCCAGCCCTGGAAGGCCAGAGATGATGATGGATCGGAAAAAGGTCAGCTTGAGTTGCAGTGCCAAGAATAATGACAGAAAGAACCAAAAAGGCAGAATAACAGTGCACCCAGAGTTCTGAGGGAGACCATGCCTTTGCTGCGTGGCCGTGAGATAGGACCCCCTGTGGCTTTCTTCCTGCTCCCAGCACTGGGCCTGGTATTCAGCTGCTTCATGGGTTGGCAGTTTTCCCCAGCCATGCATGTCAGCATTTTATAATCCAGCCCCACAAGTGCTGAGATGTCTGTAAGCTGAGGGCCCAGAGTCACTGAAGCTTGCCGATTTTATTGATTTTACTGCTCTGTGAGAAGCACAAGCCATGGAACATAAAGGGAAGCCAGACAAGGCTGAACTTTGGGTGTTGGGTTTGTGGTGTTTATCTGAAGGATGCTTGCTCACAGGAGCCGTTTCAGGTACAACAGAGCCTGCAGGCCAGTGCCTGTGGACTCAGCATCATGCTTCCCTGGTCGTTGCCACCTGCCCTCATTCAACTCGACTGTGACTGTGACCGAGTCCTTGTTCCTAGGCTTCGAGCCTTCTAGTAGGACACGTGACAAAGTCATGCTAATACCTATGCTCTCATCTACCCTTGCGCTCTGTCCCCTCCACCCTTGTAAAGACCGAGTTTCCATGATGGCTTTCCTCCTGGGATAATTTCTCTCTGAAGTGCCAATCATTTGGAGGCCAGGTGGAGAGATGAAGGGGTGGGGCTTGAACTGCAGGATGGAACTTGAACCTCCGAGCTCTGGGCCAGAAGTGGTGACAAATGCTGGACCCCCAGGTGGGCATGGGGCAGACAGAGGTGAGGATACATCCTAGAGCAGGAATTCCATAAACATTAAACAACTGACAAGCCAGCAGGGCCCTAGGTTGTGGAGTGGGCCGTTGTCTAAATTGTGCAAAATCCAGGGATCCTCGGGAGAAATAGTGCTTGGGGATCAAAGGCCTGTATAGTGTCTCAGCACTGAGGTTACTTAGCTTTTCTGAGTCTTCATTTATTTGCAGCCGTAAAATAGGCTGTAACATTAAATACTATTTTGTGTTCAACATAAGTAAGTATCAGTAATTCAGCTCAACAAGAAATAGGAGTCTCTGTGAGTAGAAGCAACCATGGGCCTGCCTCTGCAGGTGTGCTAAGTCACTTCAGTCATGTCTGACTCTTTGTGACCCTATGGCCTAGCCTGCCAGGCTCTTCTGTCCATGGGATCCTCCAGGCAAGAATACTGGAGTGGGTTGCCATGCCCTTCTCCAGGGAATCTTCCCAACCCAGAGAACAAAATCGCCTCTCTCATGTCTCCTCCAAAACCCGTGGAGTTCTTTACCACCACACAAATATAGAAAACAGCTCTTTTGGAGTTGTTAGCCATCCCTTCAAGGGAAGGAAAAATCCATTCTTCACGGGATATAGACTGTCAAGACAGGATACCTTTGTAATCCAGTGTCAGTGGGTGGTGTATTCCTGGTGCTTTAGGACTTTTGGAAAGGGAGGGACTGAGCTCACCGTGGGAACAGTGGGCCCAATATGTTAGCAATGTCTAATTCAGTAATAATTATGAAATTTACCTAGTAAGGATAAACCACAACTTTGCCTAGCACTGGCTTGACTCTTAGAAGCTCTTTGAGGGATGTGGGTATATGTTAAAACTGGTTAAATAAAAATGTTAATTATATACTCCTGTAGTATTGACATGACATGATGTAAACCTTTATACAAAAACATTGATTTTGACATCCCTTTGGAAAGCCATGAACAACAAATAGTTCTCTGCTTATCTCTTGATCCCTTTCCAGCCCCACATCAGTTCTCGTATCTGTAGTTTGGGGGTTGAAAGAAACTGTTTAAGATCTTTCCTTCCTACCTCTGAGACGTGTTGATTAACTGCACAGAGTCCCTTTGCATCTGTGGGGTGTTTTCTAGAGAGAAGGATGGCTGGCCTCCAAAGGGTCACCTTCCCCACCCTCATACTACAGCCATTCAGAAGTAGAGGACCAGCATTGACAGTCCCTGTCACCTGCTGGTCCATGCAACTCTTCGCCTTCGGCCTCAGGGCCTTTACACTTGCTCTCTCCTTGCCCTGCAAAGCTGTTTCCCTAGACACTCCCACAGCGTTGCATATTCCCCTTGCCTGCCATATTGCTTCTCCTTAGCGCTTGTACAGGTTGTACATGTTGCATGTTTTCTTGTTTGGATGTCTCTCCCAACTGGAATGTTAGTTCCAAGATGGTAAGGATTTTTTGTGTTAAGTGGTGTGTCATTAGCATCTACAGCAATACCCAGAACAGGTATTCCTTGATAAATAATCAGACACAATAATAAATAAATGATCACCTGTTTAACCCAAAGCACCCATTAGCCAGTTTGGATCCATGTTGAATGCAAAGTCTATCAGGAGACAAGGAAATGACTACTTCACACACCTACATGAGACCCCAAGCCTGACACCCATGTGTGTTTGGGGTCCCTTAGGTATCTCAAGCCTGAGCAGGCCAGAATAATGCATGACCAATTAATTAATTAACACTAAATTGGTTGAACTGGCCATGGGAGGCCCCTATGTGGATGCTGCCCCAAGACTTGGATTCGGTAATGGCTTGAATTCCTTAAAATCTTATTGCATACTTTTTGGAAATTTATTTCAATTACATTTTCAGCACATTCAGTCTTTTGGGAATAAAAATGTATTTTCTCATGGAATTATGTATATTCTGCACTCTGTGTATTAAGCATCTAATTAGGGTTTGTAGGCATAGACTTTGGCACCTGAAAATATAGAAGGCTTCCATTACCGTCTTCTGTGTCTATAGACTCTTGCAATGGGGCTTTAAACTTGGCTGCTGCTGCTGTTTCATTGGTTTCATTTCTTCTCCTGTCCCTCTGTTCATTACCTAATTGTCTGGGTTCAGAATAGATTTGCGAATGAAAAGCAACCAAATTCAGAAAGCAAAAAATGGAAACCTCAAATTAGGCTCTTAGGAAAACAGGCAAAAAGCTGGATGGCTTCTGAAAGGTGAAAGAAGGGAAGCCTCATCGCCATGGAGGAGACAATTTCAGGATATCAGAATGCAGGGAACTGCAGTTTTCTAATTTAACACTAAGTACAAGTTCACACATTACAGGGCTCAGCTGAGAAATGAAATGATATTTCAGTATCTTAATGGTCTCCATTCTTTGAGGAATTAGTTTTGTATGGGTAAGCATCAAAATAGTAATATTATAGTTTCTCATTAAAAAAAAAAAAAACTTTTTTAAATACACAGCTTATTTTCCAAGACATTTATGCCATTATTTGTAAACTCATAATAGTGACTTATCATCTTTCATATTGTTGTTCAGTCGCCAAGTCATGTTATCAATTGCAAGTTTGTGCAAGACTACTTGTCTATTGTTAAGTAAACTGAGAGCTCATTCCAAAAACATATTTTACATAGACACTTTAATGATGTTTTAATTTCTAAAAGCACCAACTAGGCCCTTTAAAAATGCTCTTGATTTTTTAATCTATTTTTTAATTAATTTTTGTTGGAGTATAGTTGCTTTACAGTGTTGTAAGTTTCTGCTGTACAGCAAAGTAAATCAGGAATATGTATATCTCCTCTGCTTTTGGATTTCCTTCCTATTTAGGTCACCACAGAGCACTGAGTAGAGTTCCCTGAGTACATTCTCATTAGTTATCTCATTTGATTAAAATCATTCTACAGAAATTCTCTGGCTAAGGTATATGTATGGCTGATTCCTCTTGCTGTCCACCTGAGACTATCAAAACATTGTTAATCGATTATACTCCAATAGAGAATAAGTTTAAAAAGGAATTCTCCTGCTAAACAGCAGGGTTTTGTGGTTGCTGTCACACCAAACTTTGCTTTAATCAGATCATTGTGAAGTGAGTTTGGGCTGGGAGCAGTTGACCCTTAATTAGAGTAAACCAAGATACTGAACAGTACTTCAAATGAGGGCCCAGCCTGGGAACAAAAAGCCTTAAGGAAAGCTGGCAGGAGAAAACAAATACAGGATTCGGGCAGACAATAGCCGTGGTAGAGTCATCAACAGTCATTAGAAGATAAGGCTGCTCTGTTAGTAATGGAGATTTACAGCTGCATTAGCTTAAGAAAAGCCTCTTAACACCCTGTTTTTCCAAAGCATTTTTCCCACCCCTAGAATTAACCGGGTAACTTTGGGTCAGCTTTGATTCCTTAAATTCAATTCTTTTACACACATCTTTTCCTCTTCTAATTCCTCAACTTCCTCCCTCTCTCTGTTCTTTCTCCCCAGAGAGAAAAATCCTGCATTAACAGCACTGAGGCTTTGGGGGGTTCTGTTTGTTTGCGGGAGTACCCATTTTCGAATTTGTTTGTGTTTTAACTAACCACACACCCTAACAGAGTCGTGTACCAACAGCATTTTTGTATTTCTGTCTAGATGAATGGCTAGATGGTAGAAAGTCACGATTCAATAATTCTTTAAACCCAGAATAAGTACGTTGTTGAAAAACACAACTATCATTCATCTTTCACCCTCCGAATTATGTATAATAACTCAAAGAAGTTTCCCATCATGTTTTGCAGGAATGACCTGTTTTTAAAATGTTAAATTCACAGTCCTGCCTGCGAGGCCTCCTAGACTTTTATTCCTTTTTTTTTTTTTTTCCTATCTGGGGTTATGGACCTCAGGAGAGCAGGGAAGGGTTACAAGGTCAAAGCCTTTTTCCTCCTTGGAACTTGCGGCTTGCTGGGAGAGGGTTGCCTGGAAAATAGATGCTTTAGAAGGAAGAGGTTGGGGTCAGGATTTTAATTCTGTTAAGCAACAGCTGGTTTGAGTTTCTTTCCACTTCTATCTCCTGCTCCCTTCCTCACAAATCCGTGGAGAGAAAGAATTTGTGCAGAAGGAACCGGCAACATAAAAATCCACCTTCTATTCCTAGGGTGCTTTATCTCTGGCATCTTTGTTACACATTGAATGTCAAGCACTAGAGGGATAGGATAGATTTGATGAGGTGAACTCTGTGGGAAGGATGGCTAGAGCTTTAGTCCAAAGAACCTTTTAAAATACAAGATGCACGCCTGCCGATTTCTTATAAGATTTTTTTCACTAAAACTTTTAATGGAAATAAGTGTCAGAAAGGCCACTGTGGTATTTGGAGGCTGACTGCCAAGAGAAGAATCATGGCTAAAATATTAAAACATGCCAAGTGCGTATTACTTGTTTCTGAACTAGAGACCATGTCTCCAAATTATAGTTTGCCTTCATTTGTTCAGCAAATGTTTATTGAGTGTTGCTCTTCCCACAAAGATGCTGGAGGCTGGGGCACAGCAGTGAGATGTAGGAGTGCTTACATGTGAACAGGTGTATCAGTGTGAACCCGTCTGACTGGGCCTTAACCCACAATTACACCCCCTATTCTAAACAGTTTATGCATGGTGTGGCATTTTAAAATCAGGTCTGTTCCAATCATTTTATAATCAACTCATAAATCCACTATTTAAAATGAAAATGTAATAACAGAAAAACAGTAAAAAAGTTTTTTGAAAACAGTAAAAGAAAAACATCATGGTTAATTTTTTTTAGATTGGGAAGTCTCCCATGCTTTTTTCCTACACACACACACACACACACACACACACACACGTGTGTGTGTGCGAGCAAAATAAAACATCTCTCAAATCAATGGCAAACTAGTAACAGATTTTCTGGTCTGGGCTCCACGCTGGCCTCAGGCTGTGTTGGTGTGTGGCTCAACAGCAATCAAAGGTCATAATTTCATTGGCAGTTAGCATCAGGTTTAATTTTTCTAGCATGTTAGATTTACCGAAATGTCTGGTTTCAGTTACACTTCAGCATTGACTGAATCAGCTCAGAGCAGTGTGATGTCTTCAGGTACCTGAGGTTTATGGAACACATATGCTAATTGTTTTCGATCACTTTCCTTTCTAAACACAAAAATGTGTTTTCTGAACCTGAGTAACAGTAGTCCGTATTGACATTGCTCCTTTCTTACATTGAAAAAGGACCCAAAGTAGGTAAAAATGTCAATTTAACAAGACTGCCACCTACTGATTGACGTGGTTGGCAAACACTACCAATTTCAGTGTTTGGTGGTGGTTGTTTTTTTTAAATAGCTGTGTATGGTTTTTCCCCCCAAAAATGTAGACGCTTTTTCAAAATTAACATGTATCAATTTTAATTGTGTTTTAGGAATGTGACCAAGTTCATATAGACGATGTCTCTTCCGATGACAATGGACAAGACCTAAGGTGAGCCCGTGATCGGGATGTTATGGTTTAATTGCTCAGCTCATTAAGATGAACTTTCTCTTTGGTTAACTTTGGGCTTTTCTTGCATCTAAATAGCACATATAACTTTGGAACAGATGGCTTTCCTGCTGCAGCAACCAGTGCTAATTTATGCTTGGCAACCGGTGTGCGGGGCGGTGTAGACTGGATGAGAAAGTTGGCCTTCCGCTACAGACGAGTAAAAGAGATCTACAATACCTACAAAAATAATGTTGGAGGCAAGTGACTATCATCAGTAGCCTGCTGGGTTGCTTAAGACAGTCTCAATAAAATACTCAGAGCATCACACATTTACATCACATTTTTGGGGGTAGAACAGCTTTTGCTGAGAGTAGTTTCATCTAACCAGTGATTATTCTGCTGTGATTGAGTGAGAGAAGTAATAGACTTAGAGCCAGCTGCCCTGGCCAGTGGTGTGAGTTAGTAAACTTACTGGAGTACATTTCTTGACTTCTTGCCTAGAGGACTTAAGATGAATCATAAAGGATCCTTCGCAGGTAGATGTTTGTATTAGTTCATCTTTTGATTGTGTTTCAAAAGGACTTTGGTACGAAAAGGAATATATTGACCTCCCTGGTGGCTCAGATGATAAAGAATCTACCTGCAATGCAGGAGACCTGGGTTCAATCCCTGGGTTGGGAACATCCCCTGGAGACGGGAATGGCAACCCACTCCAGTATTCTGGCCTGGAGAGTTCCATGGACCGAGGAGCCTGGTGGGCTGCTATAGTCCATGGGGTTGCAGAGAGTCAGACACGACTGAGCAACTAACACACAATGAAAAGTTTAAGGGTGGGTGTTGGTTTCTAGCATGGCTAAATTCAGATGCCCTGGTGATGCAATCAGTAATCCTTGGCCTGTGATTTCCTTTGGGGTCAGTCCTTCCTGAAAGGTGGCAAAAGTGACCACCAGTAGACCCAGGCTTCTATTCAACCAGTCTAGCACCTCCATGGGGTGGAGAAACATCTTTCCCAATAGATTCAACAAAAACGTTCCAGACACTTTCAGCGGCCAAGACAAGGTCATATGCCTGTTCTGGGAGCCAGACGATAGTGTTGTGTCTCTGCCCAAATTATTCAGTTGGAGGAATAGGGGTGAGTAGGCTCCCTCAATAGAAGAGAGGACTTCTATAACTAGAAAAAGGGATGTCGGGGATGCAGAAACAATAGATGTCCCCTACAGTACTAAATATTTGTTGAATGGTATGTGAAAAAATTGCTTAGTACACGTAAAGCTTGAGGGAGGTATTAGAGTAGTTTTAAATGTTTATTGTTTATAAAGTTGGCAAAACTCGTTGGTAAGGAAGTAGTTCCTTTGCTTTTAAATCCACAGGTCTGCTTGGTCCAGCCAAGAGGGAAGCCTGGTTGCAGCTAAGGGCTGAAATTGAAGCCCTGACAGACTCCTGGTTGACACTGGCTCTGAAAGCCCTCACGCTCATTCACTCCCGGTAAGTTGTCCCCAAGTCACTTCGTAGGGCCTCTGCCTGAAGACAGGCTTTGCTTGTTCGTTGTGGAGACTTATTTTTCAACTGTCTTTTTTTTCTTTCTGTTCTCATAGAACGAACTGTGTGAATATTTTAGTAACAACTACTCAGCTTATCCCAGCGTTGGCGAAAGTCTTGCTATATGGTTTAGGAATTGTATTTCCAATAGAAAATATTTACAGTGCAACTAAAATAGGTAAGCTACTTTTTAATCATTTATATAACAGTCAACCTTTTGCTTTCAGGCTAGTAAAAACAAAAGGCAATAAATAGGATTTTATTTACAGGATTCTAAATGTCAGAAAACTAGAATAATGTTTAAACCAAGTTTATTGTCAAAATTGCCTTTAGATGTGAAGAGAAATATAAAGCATAATCCATGTAGCTGAACTCAGAAATTTTTACTTCACTGGCTGACATTAAAACTTATGCATTTTACTACCGTCAACTTAGCATCATTTTTAGATTATTATCTGATTTTTATTCTCTTAGGTAGCTTCAACAAAAATTATTTTATAAGCTAAAACAAGTAGTTATATAGAAACATACAAAGCAGAAATAACTAATAGCAGCTTTAATTAGGCAACTCCAATATATTATTATTACTGGAACTATTTTTTTTTTTTTTTTTGCTTTAACATGTGTAAATGATTAAGTTCTCATTTTTGTTATGGGGATCAAAAAATTAGATTCTTGCAAAAAGAAAATGTAGTTAGGAAAGATTACTGTGAAATTTACTTAAAATATCAAGCAAGACAAAACAAAAGTAGGAATTAAAAGAAGACATGGCTCTTGTTCTTAGGGAATTCACTAACAGAGGAAACAGACAACAAAATAACTATAGTATGACAAAGTATTCAGTGGTATATAAATGAACATTTATCAAGTATTTACTAGGTGCCCAGAATCGTACTAAACATTTTACATATTAAAGTCCATCTTTGCAACCTTTTCATTTTACAACTGAGGAAGCTAAATCTCAGAGATATAAGCAAGTCAGTTAAAGTTAACAGCTAGTAAAGTTGAGGGTTAGAGTAGATCTCTGAGTCTGAGGTCCAGCAGACCATTCCACATGCTGAGGTATCCTACCAGTAAGTGCCCAGTGTGCACTTCATTGGGAGAGCATTCAGTCCCACTCAGAAGGAGGCAGAAGGGCAAGTGTCAGTGAAAGTTAAAGGGAAGGTCTGACATTTGAGCTGGGTATAGAAGGGTATATAAGAGTTTATTTATAGGCAGTTTTTATAGGCAGATGGCTAGTGAGAACAAAGCAACAGAGAAATTAAAATGTATTCCCTGCTGAGGGAGTTGTGAGTTTTCCTGGGTGATTAATATGCAGTATTCATGGGTAGCTGGCAAGGTAGATTTGGGTTTTAAGTGGGCTTATATGTTGCTATGATGAGGTGAATGTTATATAATTGAGTCCTAGGGACAGAGGATGAGTGACCTGGTAAGTGGGAAGAAGGTTGTTTCTGGCTGAAGAAAAAGGGGCAAAACAGACTATCTCTGATTTGTTCTTCTCTTCAAAGAATTTACTAAACTGTCACTAAAAAATTACGTGTTTAGTTATTTGTTCATAGTCTCCTTGATAACTGAGTCTGTCTGGGTCATTCATCATTGTAGCCATAGGGCCTAGCACATAGTAGGTACTCAATGTTGAATGAAATGGATGAATATATGGTTGTTTGTTCAGAAGAAGGCTGACAATAGAGGTTTCTCTTAGGCAACTGGATCAGTATTGACACTATTAGCTGATGGGGAAATGATCTGATTTGATGACAAAAATAAGAGTTTGATCCTACTTATGTGAGTTTGAAGAACCTGTAGGATATTCAAATAACCCTATAAAGTTGGAAATAGTTGGAGTTTGAGAATGACTGCTGCCTCCTGAGAAAGGCCAAGAACAGAAAACTAGAAGACCCTTATAAAACAAAGAATTCCTAGTAGCCTGATATACCCAGAATTTTTACATGTTCTCAGATAAATTAGTAATCAATTTCCATTAACTCAGGTCTTTATCTGTATCAGTTAAGAGAAATCATGTTTTGTGAACAGGGATCCAAGATAAGGTTTTATTGGCACATGAAAGAAAGAACATATTCCAAATAAGCATATAATATACAAGAGATAGTACTTAACTTCCTAGAAGGAAAGGAATAGTAGTATATTACATGTTCTGCAAGTTGAAGTTTAATCTCAAATAATCTGAAAATGTGAGGATAATAGGAAATTATAATAACAATCAAGAAAGTATTTTTAATGGACATATTGTTTGCAATATTGGAATTTTTTTCAATATAGAATAAAAATTCAATTTAAATACTGTACAGTGGTAGAAATGATCTCAAAACCAGTGGTAGAATCACGTTCCTGTTTTTTTTTTTTTTTAGTAATAAAAATAGAGATTGAAACTCCTGTTAATTACTGCTCATCTTGCCATCAAATGAGATTGTGACATGGGGATCAGTGCAGAAAAACCAGGGATGTTTTCCTATAGGCAAAATGGCAAAATCAGAAAAGGAAAGGGACTGGTCTGTCATTCAGCAGAGAGCTGTGATGTTCTTTCAGACAAAATGGATTCATCAAAATCAAAATTCCATGTAAGACCTCAAATTAATCTCTAAATGTGAGCTTCAGTTTATTAATTCTTATTGTGTATTCACAATGAACCTTATTAGGAAGATAGTATTAGGGTGAGAATTTGTCCATCACAGCTTTATTTTAAAGTCACATTGAGTTTACCTTCCTTTTCCCGTGAAGAGGAAACTTAACAAAAACATGCAAACATTTCGCTCTAAGGGGGAAAAGAAAGTTTCATGACATCCAAGTGTTCGGTTGTATATTTTTTTGCAGTGAAAACCAGCCTTTGTATTTGTTTCTCAAAGTGATTTAATATTTCACAGGTTAGTGAGCAACTACAGAAGCATTGAAATGACATCTTTGAATAAGGCTGGCTCCATTTCATTCTGTCAGATGCAAACTAGAGATTTTAGTGCAAAATACAAATATAAAGCAGACATTTGTTTAAGCAAACAAGCAATTTGTTCGTGTGTATATCTGATCCTTATTTGAAAGAGGTACAGGTCCCGCTCAGCCATTCACATCTGAAAACTATAAACTGTCCCATTGTCCATTAAAATGACCTTATTGGCAGCCCTGGACTTGGAACCCCAGTTCCTGTTCTGCAAAGCAACAATGACTGCATTAACCACAGGGATGTGCTGACAGCATAGCTGCCACTGGAGCCCAAACTAAGTCTTGACGTGGGAAAGATAATAGACAGATAAAGGTATCCTGTTACCTTTATCCCGCTTTTCCTCTAGGAAAGTACTTTACTGAACATTAGATGCCTGGGTCAGGCAAGCATGCTCTTATAGGTATTGTAGCATGGATCAGGCAAGCATGCTCTGGTAAGGCCCCAAATTACATGACATTCATTTTAGAAACAGTTTTCCAAGAATATTTCCAGTCAACACATTTGGCCTTGGAAGTGTCTTTCATTCAAAGAAGTATTCCAACCTGAAAATGAAGGGATAAACTAAGTCCAGTGTTTGATTTCTCTTGCCGTAACAAAACCAGTCCTTCAGTTTTGTTCATCCTTCTCAACAGCCTTTCAATCAGATATTAGATTCAGTGTTTGATAGATCATGAAATGTTTTTTAAATCAAGTTAAAATATATTGGCAGAATGGCATGATTTTGTTTAGTCTCAGCTCAGAGGGGGCAAAGTACTACTACAAAACAATACTTCTTCTACCAAATTTATACTTTAAATGACTAGATCTACTTTTTAATAAATGTGTCTTGGAGGAAAAAGTACTAAAACTGTCAATTTCCCAGGGACAGGATACCACATGGGTAATTCATTTACAGTTTTTGCTGTATTGTGCTGTTCTGCATACTCCCCAAATGGCATGTAAAAGCATGCTTTTCCTAGTTCACACAAGTATGATAGAGTTGGGTCAGAAGCATAAAGACAGCATTTTATATAAAAAGTTTAAGTCCTAGAGTGCTGACTTACAAAGTTTACATTTTTTTATAATTTACTTTTGTTCATTAGGAAAGGAAAGCTGTTTTGAGAGAATAATTCAGAGGTTTGGAAGAAAAGTGGTGTATGTTGTCATAGGAGATGGTGTGGAAGAGGAACAAGGGGCAAAAAAGGTGAGTGTTCCTCATTGGTGTTTCTTGTGCCCTTTAATTTTTCTTAGTCCTCAAAATCCTGAGCTGGATCATTTAAACACATTACATTCCTCTGAAACAGATTGTGAATGCGTTCAGAACTGTAAGCACTGATCAAGGGCAGAGTAGAATTTAATCATTATTGAAATAATCTTTTTGAAGAGGGATATTCACAAGCTCAGGGGTCATGGATGGTTCATCTTCACAGAATGTGGACTTGGGAACAGAAAAGGAGGCTTAGCTCTGCATCTGTCACCTGGAATAGAGACAGCATACATGCCTGCTAACGCCAGCATGCCCCTCTCTGCACCCACGGCAGACATCACCAGGTGATTAAACCTTTGTTACCTAAGCCTGGATGCAGCCTACGAACCTTCTAAACATCAGTTCAGAAAGACGCTACCAGCTGATCAGAGCTAGGATGCAGAACTCTTCTTCCCTAGAGTAGAGTACCTTCTTTTGATCACAAGGTCAGTGAATCACCCTTTGGGGATGTGCAGAGAGGAGGAAGGAAGCAGACCCAACTTTAGCTCTCTTGATCCAGTTTACCCATCATATTTCTATTTTTCTGCATCCCTGCAAGGATAATTCTGTCATTTCCTTTAGCAAAAGCTTTCTCATGAATGTCCTTCATCACATTTTAAAAAGGGGGAAGGAGAGGGGACCACATTCCTTAGCCAGGCATTCAGGGTCTACACCATCTAGTAACAACCTACCTTTCAGTCTCCTCCATTCTTGCATCTTACGCTGTAGGCATATTGGTCTGCTTACCTTCCTCTGGCCACGCCCAGGACCTCCTCCCTGCTTTCCCCAGGGCCCGAATGTCACTGTCTTCCTCATTTTTCAAAATCCAGTTTATATACCACCTTTTCTGTTTCTCTTGTTTGTAAGAACTCAGTTATAAGTAGCACCACTTATTCTATAATTGGAGAAAGCGAAAAAAGTGAAAATATTAGTCACTCAGTCATGTCCGACTCTTTGCAACCCCATGGACTGTAGGCCCACCAGGCTCCTCTGTCTGTGGAGTTCTCCAGGTAAGAATACTGGAGTGGGTAGCCATTCCCTTCTCCAGGGGATCTTCCTGACCCAGGGATCAAATCCAAGTCTCCAGCATTGCAGGAAGACTCTATACCATCTGAGCCACCAGGAAAGTCCTTAATTGGAGAAGCTATGGGAAATAACTTGGATTCTTGAGCCAGACAGCCCTGCGTTTGAATTGCAGCTCTGTCATTTACCAGCTCTGAACAGGTTACTTTACCCTTCTCTCTCTCTATCTATACATAGGGACAGTAGCAGCACCTAGCTCGTTGGGCTATTTCAAGGTTTAGATTTAGTTAACGCATTATGGACTGTGGGACTTTTGCAGAAACTAGCAGCTGTGGCAGTTTGTTACATCAGTGAATATTTTGAAACACTCTGGTCAATAACATTCAAGTAACAAGAGATATATTGATATGTCTCTGGTAAATAAGTTGTTAAGATATAAGACAGGGTCTGATAACTATGAAGTATGCAACAAGTGGCAGCCATTATTATTAACTATTTGTGTATGTGCCTGAATCAGCGGTTAAGTATGAGCTCCTGAGAGGTAGGAATCTTATATTTTGATTGATTTTTGTTTGGCCCTCAGTCTTCATTTCTTTTTCACAACTCCCTAAATATTGGCACAGTCATGCTGTAATATTTCTTAAATTGAAGAGCATTAAATATTTTGAGATTAACCAATAGGATAATTTTTTCATCTCTTGCCCACACCCTCACTCATAGAAATGACACAGTATCTTTCCATAAAGGAGGAAAGCTCTTCTGGAATAGTCCAGTATATCCCAGAAATGGCACCACACCATAGATGCAGTATGGCACATGTCCAGCCTCTTTATAGAGTCCAAGAATGGTAAATTCACCTTCAGTAACCCTGAATTCCAGTAAAAGCATAGAAAGTGTAAGTCGCTTAGTTATGTCTGACTCTTTGTGACCCCATGGACTGTAGTCTGCCAGGCTCTTCTGTGGAATTCTCCAAGCAAAAATATTGGAGTCGGTTGCTATGACCTTCTCCAGGGGATCTTCCTAACCCAAGGATGGAACCCACGTCTCCTGCATTGCAGGCTGATTCTTTACCATTTGAGCCACCAGGAAAGCCCATCAAAGCATAGAAACTGACCCTAATTCTATAAATAATAGATTATTTCTCTTATATTCATAGATACACCATATTCCCAGGATTACAGTTTCCCCAAGTGTGATCAGCACTGGTGGAAACCCACCCACACTTTTTAAAAACTTGATTCTAAGCAGTTTTTGCCATCTAAGCACTCACTCTGCATTCCAGCTTCACCAATGGCCATTGTCATTAGCTACATCTGTTAGCCCTTTGGGCTGTCTTCATAAAAAGAAATCTTTCCCAGACTAAATAAAGTGCCCAATCCAGACTCAAGTCTTTTTCCTAAGGAAGCCTCTGTAATCCCCTGCCATTTCTAGACTGGACCTCCTAGTGGCAATGGGAACATGGAATAGTTTTGCACCTCTGAGCATCATAGAATTGAAGAGCAGAATTGCATGCCAGGATGGCCCAGGGCCAAGGTGTGAATGTGCCCTCCAGGCTGGTCCTTCTCCATCTGGTATTCAGCAAAATATTTTAAAGAGAAGCCAAAATGTGGCTTTCTGGCTTGTGGTAGACAGAAGAATGTTTATGTAAGTGATGACTTAATATGAAAAAAAAAAAAAGAAAAGACACAAGTCAAGTCTTTGGTCCCCAATCAAGGATTTTGTAGACCAGTTTCTTCCTAAGCCTTTATGAGAAGTTTTTTTTTCTTAGATATTTGTGTAGGTGAACACAACATGGAAAAAGAAAAGGAATTACTGGTTTGATGTTAGAATTGAAAGTAGAAACAGTACTGAGAGTATTTGTTCCCTCTGAAGAGCAGTTAAAATTGTTTCCAGTGTTTATCCCTTGGACATATTATTCTTTTTATTCAGGACAAACACACACACCTGTACCAAAAAAAAAAATAGACAACTGCTTACAAAGAACATCCTCTTTAAATTGTTTGACCGTGAATAAGAAGTTGTAGCTTCAACTTTGTTTTAGCTTCTTGGGATAAGTGTTTGTGATCAGTGCAGTACTCTGTTACAAAGGAACTCTGCACTTTGAGACCTACCAGCTTGGAAACTGTAAGGCAACTGTAGCCTGGAGTTGTAAGATCTTTATGTGTGTTTGTAAATTGTACAGATTTTTCAGAAATATTCAGATTCCTAAAAATTGCACCTGTGATTCAGATGTCACAGGAAGGTGAATACTTTGGCCAAGATCACACTGCTTGAAAGCTACCAAACTAAGATATGAAGCCAATTATATCTCTGAGATTCAGCACAAAGTTCCTTCAAATTATAAACTTTACTTAGATATCTTAAATATGATTTGGTTTACAAAAAATAATTTTAATGCTTTTAAAAAATTGTTATAGCGTGCAATGTTTTTTCCTTTGGGGAGGTATATAGAACCATGTTAAGTGTTCTCCCCATTTTATACTCATGATTAAAATTTTTTAAATCATTAATTCTAGTTTATAATTTGGTTCACAAGCATTTCAGATCACTGAATAAAACTGACAGTGAAACAGTGAAGTGCTGCAAGAGTGGGTACTAAAATGATGTGCAAGATCAAAACATTTTGCTTTTCTTCTAAATCAGTTTTAACCATTTAGCTTGTGTCTTAGTTTCCTGTGTCCTTTTAAAAATCTAGTACAACACTCTTGCCTCCTACCTGTAGAGAGGTCTTTCATCTCCCTAAATAATGTTCTTTTGCTAGATGTAGTGGTTTTTTTTTAGCCCAGGACTGAAAACTAGTAAGTATTCTGCCAGTTACCTGTTTTGTTATGCTCAAAATCTGCTCTGTCCCCGTTGCTCTCTTCCATACAATTCCAGGAGTTTCATCAGTAATTTGATCTAATTCTATAATTGTATCATTAAAAAACATTCCTTCAAAGAGAAAAGGTTAGAGATACCTTTGTTTTTAAAAAAACATTATTCTAAAAAGATCTTAAAAAAATTTTTTTATTGGAGTATAGTTGATGTACAGTGTTGTATTAGTTTCACATGTACGGCAAAGTAAATCAATTATACATATATCCACTCTTTGTTAGATTCTATCCCCATGTAGGTCATTAAGAGTGTTGAGTAGAGTTCCCTGGGCTATATGTGCTTGCTCAGTCACTTCAGTCGTGTCCAACTCTTTTGCAACAGTAGGTCTTTTATATATATATATATATATATATATATAATTAGTGTGTTTATCGGAGAAGGCAGTGGCACCCCACTCCAGTACTCTTGCCTGGAAAATCCCATGGATGGAGGAGCCTGGTGGGCTGCCATCTATGGGGTCGCACAGAGTTGGACACAACTGAAGCGACTTAGCAGCAGCAGTGTGTTTATGTCAATTCCAATTTATCTCTCCCCCTGCCTTATCCCTTGGTAACCATAAGTTTGCTTTCTACATCTGTAACACTTTGTTTTATAAATAAGTTCATTTGTACTGTTCTTTTAAATTCCACATTTAAGTGATATGGTATTTGTCTTTCTGTGTCCAACTTCCTTCACTCAGTAAGGTCCATTCATGTTGCTGCAAATAGCATTATTTAATTCTTTTTATGACTAATATTCCATTGTATATGTGTACCACATTTTCTTTATCCATTCCTCTGTTGATGGACATTTAGATCGCTTCCATGTCCTGGCTATTGTAAATATTGCTGCAGTGAACACTGGGGTGCGTGTATCTTTTTGAATTAGTTTTCTTTTTCTGATTTCTCATTACTAATATATAGGAATGCAAGAGATTTCTGTGTACTTTGTATTCTGTAACTTTACCAAATTCATTGATGAGCTCTAGTAGTGTTGTGGTCCAATTTGTATCCCTTTTCTTTTTCTTCTCTGATTGATGTGGCTAGGATTTCCAAAACTATGTTGAATCATAGTGGTAAGAATGGACATCCTTTTCTTATTTCTGATCTTAGAGGAAATGCTTTCAGTTTTTCACCCTAGAATAAATAAGCAAATTCTAAAAAAGATCTCTTGTAAGAGTTTTCTTCAAGCACCTCTTTGTTCCTAGAAAGACTGTTCAGAGAAACTATCTCCCTGTCAATATCTTCCTTTGATGTATGTTATGTCTTTTGTTGTCAAAATTTGCCATGCTTTTTTTTAACCATAAAATTTCTTGTTTTCCTAACATTCCTCCAGTGAAAATAGTTAAAGCATGATTTAAAAAATCAAAGTGTAAGTAATAGTCTTCTGCACACTGACAGCAGTTTTGGTTTATGGAGCAAAATGGCCTTGTTTTATAACTTTGACTTTATTTACTTTTCAGAGAACCACCTAAAATGAATCTCTTGTAAATAACATGGAGGGAAGGGGGTATGACAAGCATCCATTATTCTGCATAATAACAACAGCTTCATCAAAAATGTCCATTTTCATTGTGCATCCCAAACCTTGCCCAAAACCAAGATGAACCTGAGAATCTGCTTCATAATGCTTGATTCTGAGTTTATTTGGGAGAAAAATAAGGACTTTAAAAAAAAAAAAAAAACACACAGTATTTTTGATGCAGGTTTTTGCTTTTAGTTTTAAGTGAGATAAAGGGATTACTAACACTGAGTACAGAATTTTATTCTAAATCCATTACACTTATTTAACTTAATGAGCACAAACTATATGCCAGATCTTAAATTGGATTTCATCTTTAAAGTGCAGACTTTGTCCAGAGAGGATGCAGATATACAAATAATCATAGAGCAAAACTGTGCCGAAAGTTTCATAAATTCTCAGAATAATCTATTTACAATTTGTGAAGTATTTGTATCTCCATATGCAATTTTTTTACATATATGCATAGGAAAGCACAGATTTTATTTTTTATACAAATTATAATTATATACTTTTTTCTATACCTTTTTTTTTCCACTTAATATATATCCTGGTAGTTATTTCATATCAGGAAGCACATGGAGCTCTGTATCTCTAATGCTTATAAATGACCACATCAGAATTTCATTACATCGATGTGCTATAATTTAACAAGTCCCCTGGGGCTCAACATTTTGGTGGTTTCCAGAATTTACTATTATAGACAGTTCTTATGTGGTTCATGCGTGGGCAAGTATCAATACATTTGTGGGATAAATTCCTAGAAGTGTAATGCCTAGGGCAAAGGCTATGTGCTTTTATGGTTTTGAAATATAATTCAGCAAAATTCAAATTACACGTGAATGTTCACACGCCCAGCTTTTTGTATTACTGATCTTATGTATAACCAGAAGGGATAAACAGACAGGAAAGGTGGCAGAAGGAAATTTGGAAAACCGCACATGTGGGCAAGAGGAACGGAAAGGATGTGTTATCATCTTCCCATTAGGGAATATTTTGGTTCCAACGACCCCAAAACATGTGCTACTTCCCAAAATTTAAGTCTTGGTGCCCATTTTTCTCAATTTATGCCTAATCTCAATAAACTAGTCACACACACATCAGTTTAGGCTATTATTGTTAACTGTTCTGGTTTCAGGGCTCTAGTTATGGGATGGAGTATCTCCATGTTGTTGTTCATTCGCTAAGTCCTGTATGACTCTTTGCCACCCCATTGATTGTAGCAATGGGTGTAGGCTCCTCTGTCTTCCACTGTCTCCCAGAGTTTGCTCAAATTCATGTCCATTAAGTCCCATTTCATCCATCTGAATATCTGCATATGTATGTGGTGTAATCTCACCATGTCTTTATCCATTCATCTGTTGATGGACACTTAGGTTGTTTCCATATCAAGAGTATGGTAATAGTTCTGCTATGAAGATGCCGGTATCTGTTCAACATATTATTTGCATTTCCTTTGGGCATGTATATACCCAGAAGTGGGATTGTTTAGTCCTGTGGTAGTTACGTTTTTAATTTTTTAAGGAACCGCCAGACTCGTTTCCATACTGATTATACCAATTTACATTCTGACCAGCAGTGCATAAGGGTTCCCTTTTCCCTACCTCCTCATCAGCATTTGTTACCCCTTATCTTTTTGATGAAGGCTGTTCTAACAGGTGTGAGGTGATTATCTCATTGTGATTTTGATTTGTATTTCCCTAATTAGTAATGGTGAGCACTACTTCACATACTTGTTGGCCATCTGTATATTTTCTTGACAAAAATGTCTATTCTGCCCAATTTTTAGATTGTTTTGCTATTGAGTTTTATGATATTAACCCCTTATCAGATATATAGTTTACAAATTTTGTTTTCCTCATTCCATAGGTTATCTTTTCATTTTGTCAATCATTTCTTTTGCTGTGCAGAAACTTTTTAGTTTGATATGTCTTCCTGTTTATTTTGTTTGCTTGTGCTTTAGGTGTCATATCCAAAAGATCATTACCAAGGCTGATGTCAAGGAGTTTTTCCCCAGTGTTTTCTTATAGGAGTTTTACGGTTCTTGGTCTTATTGAAGTCTTTAGTCCCTTTTAGGTTGTTTCCTTCTTTTATAGTTTGTTTCATTCTTTTATATGTGAATAGCCAGTATTCCCAGCAACATTTATTGAAGAGACCATCTTTTCTCCATTGAGTATTAAGCATATATACATGGCTTTGTTCTGGGCTGTTGATTCTGTCCCATTTTCTATGTATCTGTTTTATTCTATTATATACTGTTTTGATTACCGCAGCTTTATCATACAGCCTGAAATCAGGAAGTGTGATGCCTCCCACTTTGTGCTTTCTCAGGATTGGTTTAGCAATTTGAGGTCTTTTAGCTCCATATACATTTTAGGATTGTTTTTTCTACTTCTGTAAAAATCGCTATTGGAACTTTGACAGAGATTGCACTGAATCTGTAGATGGTGGCTCGGAAGAGTACAGAGACTGCCTGCAATGCAGGAGACCTGGGTTCTGTTCCTGGGTTGGGAATATCCCCTGGAGGGAGGGCATGGCAGCCCGCTCCAGCATTCTTGCCTGGAAAATCCCATGGACAGAGGAGCCTGTTGGGCTACAGTCATGGAGTCACAGTCAGACACAACTGAGCAACTAAGGACGCACACACAGTATGAACATTTTCACAACATTTGTTCTTCTAATCATGAGCGTGACATACCTTTCCATTTATTATTTGTGTCAGTTTCTTTCATCTGTGTCTTATAGTTTTCCGTGTAGAAATCCTGCACTTTTACTGTTTTTGATGTTGTAAACGGAATCACTTTATTATTGGATAATTTGGTCTTAGTGTATAGAAATGCTGATTTTTGTAGGCTAATTTTGTATCCTGCAACTTTGTTGAATTCATTGATTAGGTCTAACAGTTTTTTGTTGGTGTCTTTAGGATTTTCTATACATAAAATTATGTCATCTGCAAATAGTTTTACTTCTTCCTTTCCAATTCTGATGCTTTTATTTTTCTTACTTGATGTGCTGGCTAGGTCATTTTTGATTCTTAATCCCATACTGCCTTACATTGTAATAAAAAAGTTTCAGCAGATATGTCTTGCCTGCTGGTTCTTGGCAGTGGGAGGATATGTTATGTATGTATATTATTTTATAAATCTGCTCTAGCTATAGTGCTGAGCAAGTAATACTTTAATGAAAAAGTTATTGACTTTATTAAACCTAGGAGCAACCCTGAGTCATTTCCCCTAAACCGTTACTTTACAAATAAACAAACTAGGGCTCCAAGGAGATGTCATGATTCAAAGTCATGTTACTAAAGTCAGAGTTGAGAGTATAACCCAGGTCTCCTCATTCTAGAACCTGCTTTTCTTTTCCTCTTTTGCTACCATCACTCTCTGATTTGATATAAGAAATATTTGTTCCAAGCTAAACACTGATTCAGGAAAAAAAATTATTTACTTTGCACTTACTGGGCCTGGGAAGCTCTTGTTGATCCATAAAAGCTTCACATTGGTATGCGCCTACTTAGAGAAAATGTTATTTTGCAATATAATTATTTGTTAACACATGTTTGAATCCCCTGTTCTCTTCCCTAGACTCAGTCTTCTTATAATTACTCAATATTAAATGTTCTTAATAACTATCAATAGGATAGTCCTCTTTAACAGGACTAACCAGGTCTTGCACCATTTGACTCCTACAGCCAAAATGTCAGAGCCATGTCTTTCTCTCATACAGCTAGTATTCGAACAATGAGCTTGTCCTTTATCCTCCACCCCTTCACACACACAGCCATTACAGTGCTCTTCTGAATGATCATCCTTTCATAACTAGCTCAGTTATTACCTCTCCTCTTACCAAGTGTCTCCCTCAGTTCCCCAGGCAAAGGGAGTCACCTCCTCCTACTCCTTTGAGGTGAACTTGCGTGATTGCCATTCATGTCTGCTACTCAACCACAGACTATGAAAGGGTGGGTCAGGGATGTCTTGTATGCCATGCTTGCAAACACAAAAATCTCGAATGAATGAATGCAAAATAGTACAATATATGTTTATGATCTAAAGTTGCCCAGTGGAACATGATAAATATTTGAAAAGAGATCTCTAGTATTTGGTGCTGAACTGTTATTGAAGGATAACGAAAACAGAGATACCCCAAAATAGTTTAGAATCCAGAAAGGCCTACATGTGATATTGGACTATGGTATATGTTTTTAGCAGATCACTTGAGACAAAGACATTGACAATAAGTAACAATATTTTGCATCCCCAGAATAACAACAGGTATGTGATCTATACCAAAACAGTAGCTTCTACTGTCATTTAGATAGTCCCCCCAAAACTCCTCAGTTCCAAATTCTATTTGTTTTCATGCCATATTCTCCTAATAGTCTGAATTGTTTAAAAACCCCCTAGAACTATAATTGCAAATTATACTCAGACCTTCACTTTTTGTGTAAAAAAAAAAGTTTTCTGTGGGCTTAATAGAATTTTATTCTCTGAAAGGTGATGACTATCTGTCTCTTATCTAAGATTTTGCTCATACATATTATAATGTTTTTGAGCTGTAAAGTTGATAATCAATCATGTTTTTATCTTTCATGGATGATGAAGCTCTTGCCGGGGAAGGGGGCTGTTTTTCTTGTCTCTGGTTAATTCAGATGTTTTACAAAGATAGCTCCATCATTTAAGGAAGATTTTTAGATTGATGTTTTAAACAACTACAAAAAAAAAAAGCTGAAAAAACTACCTTAGATGTTCATTTAAAATGTTCTCATATGGTAATGTTGTTTCAAGGTCAGTGTGAACAATGCCTGATGGAAATAAATGAAAAAAATAGTTGTTTCAATCAAATTTTGATTTTAGAACTAAAATCAAATTTTGCAAAATGTAAAATACTACCAACTAAGGAAAACCGCTTAAACTTGCAGCATGAAAGCTCCAGTGGATCCAGATTTTGAAAGGCAAATATTTGACACATTTTTGTTCACAGCTACTGGGTTTTATTTGAAGTTTGGAATAAGCATTCAAGCGGCAGTGTAGGTCTGCTTAAGAAATACCCATCACCTTCTTAAAAACAGACTCCCGAATTGCATTTTAAAATGCACTCTGGCATTCTTAGGGGAGGAGTAAGTTTGGATTTTGTTTTAAACAGATGTGATGTTGAGATCTTAATGGGCAGTTTTCACAGTTCGGAATAAAGGGGGTTGGGCAGTGGAGTGGACTGACAGAGCAGCCCTTCAGGGCTGGTGCTGGGCGCGTTCCCCATCCTCACCACGTTGTCTGCCCCTCCGCAGCACGCCATGCCCTTCTGGAGGGTCTCCAGTCACTCGGACCTCATGGCCCTACATCATGCCTTGGAACTGGAGTACCTGTAACAGTCACCTAGCACTTTGAAGCTGCACAGCCGCCCTGTGACCGGGGGACACATCCACCAAGCTGAGTCCCAACTGGGCGCCAGACTCCAAATTAACATTTCAGCATTTTGACACCCAGCTGCTGTGGGTCCTCGCCTCCACCTCTGTGGGAAATGAAGGACACCACACCCCTTTCTTCAGAACAGCTGTTGACTCCTAGTACTGTGAATCCATTGCAAATAAGCCATGAGAATGTTCTAGCACAGTGTAGTGTGTCTTGGCCACATTAACTAACCATGGTTCGAACCTGTGAAGAAAGGACCTGCAGACGCTTAATGTTTCTAGCATCTTCAATGTGACATAAAACAGCTTCTCCAATACAGCAAACTTGATTGCACAACAAAGACTGAAGTGGGTTTCCTGAGTACCAGTGGGGGGATTTTTCTTGTAAAGGTTTACTTTTTCTGGTGTCTCATACCCAGGGTCTTCTGTACATCTCTACTTATTTATGAACAGACTTTAAAAAAAAAAACAGCTTTATCGAGGTATAATTCAAGAACCATACAGTTCACGCAAACAGACTTTTGACATCAGATAACTGAAGAGACAGTAGCATGACAGAAGCGATCAAAGGCCCTGGCCTCATGACACAGCAAGTACTTTGAATTTTAGCACATTGCAAAGTAGTTTAAAATATGTCTAATTTAAACGTATAATATGTACATCACTGAGACAATCATGTACAGAAAGAATTTTTGGTGTAAATTTGTAATAATGGATGATTTCTTTTACATATTGTTTAGAAAAATGATATTGAAAGGTAGCAATGCCTTGATAGTGAAGTATGAGGAGGACCGGCACAGACACGCAGGGCCTTCTCCAAGTACTGGGTATAAATATGTAGATAATGGATTTTTTTTTTTTTTTTTAGATCATGTTGTCAAGACCAAAAGCATGGATGTCAAGTGTCAATAGGATTTTGTTTTCTAATAATTTTTTTCCCCAATCTGTACTTTTTTTTTTTTTTAATGCTGTTAGGAGGGCCTTGGTAAATAACACATCAGTGTCTTAAACAACTGGGGTCGGGGGGGGGGCGGAGACAAGTCCTCTTACAACCTCACTTTTTCATTTTTAGCATTAATGCAGTGTAACTATTTGGCAAAGGAGAGTTATTCAAATGCTTCTTCCCACAGAAAGAAGGTAGATGATGGATAGATTTTATAAATGGCTCATGAATTGGACACTAGCAAAGGGACACTATCATGTGTCCAGATGATATTTTCTTGTTTAAGGAAGGCCATGACCACATATCTGCAAATCAGCACAACTTTGTATTACTTCCTTACATTCATGTTCTTTCTCTTTCCCTCCACGTCCCACCATCATCCCCCACCAGAAAAGTTCATTGCCAGCAGTGGGACATGATCCAGTCATCATCACCGAGAAAATAATGCTACTCTTTTCACCCCATCCTAACTATATGACAAGCGTAAATCTGAGAAATGAAGCTTGTCACCTTTGTAATACCCTCAAAAAAGTTCAGCCAGAAGTAATCCATCAGTTTATCTAGACACTAGTTTCTCTCATCTAAAGGCCTTCCATTGTCATGAGATTACTTTTTGGATGAATTTTCTTTAATAGTATATTGGAGGGAAAAAAACCCACCAGCTTTGACCCAAAGTAGCTACAGAGCTGCCCTATCCTTTCCTAAGGTTTCATGTTGCTGCTAGAATTAGTCAGTTGTGAATATCTCCAAATTGTTGAATCATTGAATTCAGTTGTTTTTTCCTCTCTTGCTTGAAGCAAACAGAAGTCAACAGTTTTTTAGCCTTTCCATTTTATGTTTTTGTACTCTGCAAACTGAAAAGACAAAAGTTCATCATCTTGGCCTTACTGTATAAAGGTGTGTCGTATCCACAACTGTGTACAGACTTTTTCTTCAATTTGTGTTTAAATTAATAAAACTGATTTGTGAAGTACTGTAAGCTCCCTGTCAGTGTTTTCTTCATCTTTTGGTTCTGTAAAATAGCAGGATCTTGGTGGTGTTAGAACACTCATAGTCCAACAAAAGAAAGCTGTATGGAGCAACTGTAGTAATGGCTTTATCAGCCCTTGCAAGGAACTAAGCTAGAAGAATAACAGCTGTCTCTTTGATCACCATTAAGAACAGATGAATGGAAAAGCCTTTTACTTCCTCTGAAACTATATAAACAAGACTTTCACTCAGATTTATCTGCTATGGAACCGAATTCAGCATCAAGTATCTTGGATGTCAGAGCATAGATTTAGCCACTTCAATACCCAAGGGACAGCAATGGAAACTAGTTTCCATTCCATTTCATCTGTAAAGAACGCCCACAACATACATCTCTAAGATTTGGCCAGCTTCATCACTGACAAAGAGCTATATAACAGCACAACTTGCTTCCTCCTGGGATTTCATCTTAGAAACACAACATTCACACATACAGAACACATGAACATCCAACATGCAGTGGTCTGACTCATTCATCAGGCCGAGGACATTCATTTTTCACATGCACACGTTTGGCCAAGTGGCTTGAATAATGAAGTGTCTGTGCATGCTCAGTTGCCCGAGAGTGAGACATTTGGAGAATGTCTGTAGGCAGGGGTGGGGAGTGGAGGGACTTTTAGGTCTCAGGTGAAGAAAGTATGAAAAAGAGTCAAATGGAGAGCATACCCTCAAAGGATGGATTTTCTAAAGTGCTGCTTCTAACATGATACCCTTTGGTCCATAGATGAGAGGCCACATTTCTCTCCCTACCATTCTAGACTTTTCAGATACAGTCACTACTTTCTTTCCAACATTGTCTCTCGTTATTCTTATTATGAACAAACTTTCTGTCCATGTTAACTGATCTCTTTAATAGACCAAACAGCCCCTAAGAATCCTTGCCTCACCTCTACTCAGGGCTTGCCCACTGCCATCAGTGACTTCCTCCACCCTCCATCCACCCAAGCCATGTTCAGCTCCAGAGCCTTCCTTGCAGAACCTTCTTTCCCATCCTGGCACACAGTGCTAGCTCTTTCTCTTGAACTGCTCCCACCTCCAATGTCCATAGTCTTACTGACTGTTCATAATACCCTCCTCAATGTGGATGGAGTTTACATCAGAGTAGGCGTGAACAGACATATGAGTGAATGAGGGAATGAATGAGATATATTCAGTTGGAAAGGTTCTTTATGGAAAATTAAAACAGGGAATATATGTAAGTGACAGGGCTTCCCTGTAAAGGACGGACAGAGCTGAGACAGATGAACTGAGACCAACTACTAAGAAGCAGGCCGCATGTGAAAATGAGGGGTAGAAAAGAGAGGCACAAAGGTCCTTGGAGGAGAAGACTTCTATTTATTGTGTTCTCGGAGTGAGAATCACACTCATGGGTCCAAGAAGAGATGATTTTGCAAAGGCTAGCCACCTAGAGGTCTACACAGGGCTGTGACCCAATCTGATACATTCTTTGAAATGACCACTCTGGCTGCTGGGTGGAGAGTGGACTATAGAAGGGCAAGAGAAGAACTGGGGAAACAAGTCATTAGGCCAACAGCAAGGTCCAGGCCAGCAGCAGCCAGATTCAGATTAGGATGGGAAAAAGAACACTTGGATTTATTTTTAGCAATAGCAACAACAGCACTGGCTGAGGAGTTGAAAGAGGTGAGCAGTGGGACACGAGGACAGTGGACACCCCCAGAGTAAGGCATCTCCCCACCCACTGTCAGATAGTATACCCAGTGGTGTACTGGCCTCTGCAGGCAGGTTGCCTGGGTTCAGATCCTGGCTTCCCCATTTTGTCTTGCCAAGTTAACTTCACTGTGCCTTAGTTTCCTCATCTGTAAAATGGGGATAATAATAATACCTACTTTAGACCATTGGAGAAGGAAATGGCAACCCACTTCAGTATTCTTGCCTGGAGAATTCCATGGACAAAGGAGCCTGGCAAGCTATAGTCCACGGGGTCGCAAAGAGTTGGACACAGCTGAGTGACTATCACTTCAGACCATTACAATGAAGACCAAGTAAATTCATATGAATAAAGTGCTTGGGACACCACTTGGCAAATTATTCAATGCTGTTCATTCATATGCTTGCTAAGTATTCATAGACATTTTTTTTTTCTAACTAAAGAATCAGCTCTTTGATGGCACAGACCATTTACAAGGGGATTACATTTTTCTGGACTAGTCAAGGAAAGTGAAAGTTACAGTGTTAGTCACTTAGTCATAGCTCAAACTGTAGCTCAGCAGTCTCCTCTGTTCATGGGATTCTCTGGGCAAGAATACTGCAGTGGGTTGATACTTCCTTCATCAGGGAATCGTTCCAACCCAGGGATCAAACCTGGGTCTCCTACACTATAGGCAGAGTCTTTACAGTCTGAGCCACCAGGTAGGCCTAAGTCTAGGAAACAGGATGAAAAAGAAAACCATTGAGTAGCAATTCTTTTTTAATAGCCACCATCCCAGTGCTTGAGGTCAGGAATTAACGAGTTTTTCATCCTGTTTCCTAAATGGAAAGGAAATCCAGAAGGAAGGGGATATATGTCTATGTGTGGCTGATTCATTTTGCTGTACAGTAGAGACTAACAACATTGTAAAGCAATTGTACTCCAATGAAAATTAATTAGAAAAAAAAAAAAGGACTTCTCTGGTGGTCCAGTGTTTAAGAATCCATCTGCCAATGCAGGGACACGAGTTCAGTCCCTGGTCCGGGGAAACTAAGATCCCACATCCTGCGGGACACTAATCCCACATGCCACAACTACTGAGCCCTTGTGCCCTACAGCCCTGCTCCACAACAGGAGAAGCCACGGCAGAAAAGCCCATGCACCGCAACTAGAGAAAGTCCCCTCAAAACAACTAAGAGCCCCTGAGTGGAAGTGAAGACCCAGCGCAGCCCTTAATAAATGAATACATTTTGGGAAAAAAGAATCACAATGATAAAGGACACTTGTGTGAGCAGTCCTGTGGACATGCGAGGTGGGGCAAGCAGGGCAGGCAGGAAACCCTGCCCCGAAGCTGAGCCCTGCAGGCTGAAGCTGGCCTGAGCAGAGTGGGGAGAAGGAGAGCACAGGAGAGAGGCCACAGGACTACAGGAGCACAGGGAGTGTGGGTCTGAGTAGCCAGGAGAGGGAAAGGTGAGGATGGGAACTGTCCTTCACCTCCAAGGACAATTTCAGACTTACTGCTTTTATTACCCACAAGCTTGGCTGTTCCCCCTCTATGGAAGACAGAAAAGCAAGAAGACAGGACCAGAGGTTCTCAGCCTCCTGCATTAGCACACACAGCCTTTACTGGGGCCCCTGATTCAACATTAAACTAGACTTAGATGAGAGCCCTAAGTAGTGTCCAGCAGAGCCCCTTTTATTTTACAGATTACAAAACTCAGGTTAAATGGTCTGCCTAAGAGGTCACAGCCTAATCAGGCAGTCACGGCTCTGAGCAACTCTTGGATACAACACAGACTCATGAAAAGATCACGGGCTCTCAGGTCAGTACAAGCTGACTTTTCCTCTGACTCCATCACACCACACCAGGGCTTAGGCAGCCCTTTCCATTTTCAGGGGGTATCTCACATCCTGTCCAGTTAATACAATTGTTCAGTGAGGTCTGAATGCTCATAGCACCTCAATTCTATGCTATCCTTCAAGAGATTGGTTTAAGATTTGACTCCTAATCAGCATATACACATGTCCCAAGCACGTACATTTTGTAATAACTTTTAAAATTTGCTTTTCAAAACTGGAATAGGGCTTGCATGTTCCCCAATTCAACTGAATATAAAGGAGGCCATTTGCTGAAGGAGCTTCCGTGGTGGCTCAGATGATAAAGAATCTGCCTGCAATGCAGGAGGACCAGGGTTCCATCCTTGGGTTGCAAAGATCCCCTGGAGAAGGGAATGGTAACCCACTCCAGTATTCTTGCCTGGAGAATCCCATGGACAAAGGAGCCTGGCGGGCTACAGTCCACAGGGTCGCAAAGAGTCGGACACGACTGAAGCAAATTAGCACACACGCATTTGCTTAACAGAATGTGGAGATGGGCCCATGAACACTGGGTGTTCATTTAAGACCTCTAAGAAATTCCCTCCCAGATCCTGGGACCGCCCCCCCCCCGCCCCCGCAACAGTCCCCACAGGCACAAAACCTTCAGCTGACTCACGTCACCCTGTCCATCCTGCTCAGGATGGATTTTTGACAATCCGAAAGGAGAGAACTAACAACAGCACTTCCTTCTTTCAGTGTCTCTCAGAAAGGCTTCCATTTCTCTCCGCTCTGTGCAATTATCCAAACTGACAGGCGAACTTGTGGCAGAAGAAATGAAAGAGTTTGTAATTTAGGAAACCTTTTGGCCCCACTGACTGAAAGCAGGTTGTTTGTAAAAAGGAAATCCTGACCTCAGCTAACTGGCAAACTCTGTCAGAAGCAATAGAAGGAAGCGAAGGAGAAAGAACAGCGCTGGGGATTTTTATTGGCAACAGAAGAAAACTGGATCCTCTTCCAGAGGAAAGCCCTTAGGACTGAACTTTCTGGTAGAGGGACGGAGTGTGCCCAGAGCTAGTGCATTAGCGGCTACACACTACACCGTGGTTTCGTTCTGGGTTTGTGGGCTTGTCTGGGTGAGTTTGCTGCCTGGGACCATAGCTAGACTGACCATCCTGATGATGGATCCCCCCACTTCCCTCTTCTGCTCCCAGCACTCCATGGCCTATCCCACCTTCTTTCATGGCTTGACACAAAGCCCCAGGATCCACAGATGACAGCATGCCCACCAGGTGTGAAAGGAGATCAGCTGTCTGGGTGTTTTCCTGGTGCTGTCCACCAACTCACACCTACCTTGTTCCTCTGTCTGCTACCCCTTCAGCAGGACTCTGCAGGAACCTCTGGGAACTCCCTAAAATTGGAGCCTCACCCTCACCCCACCCAACCACAAACTCTAATTTCCTTCTGCTAGTGGTTCTCAACACTTTCATGCATTGGAGAAGGAAATGGCAACCCACTCCAGTGTTCTTGCCTGGAGAATCCCAGGGACGGGGGAGCCTGGTGGGCTGCCGTGTATGGGGTCGCACAGAGTCGGACACGACTGAACTGACTTAGCAGCAGCAACAGCAGCAGCAGTGGTTCTCAGAGGGCTGAGTATAGTATCATAGTATATGTGTGTCAATCCCAATCTCCCAGTTCAACCCCGCCCCCGCCCCGCCCTTTCCTCCCTAGAGAGTCTCATTGAACTTGTCTAGGTTGGGGCTTGAGCGGCAGCCAAGGCAGAGAGCCACTGCTGTGGACCAGGTGTGAGGGAAAGACCCCCACCTAGGGCAGCTCCCCGCAAGGCTGGGCTGTGTGTGGAGTGTGTGTTCCCAGCTCCTGGCTCCTCCTCTCCAAGCCATTCTGATTCCTGGTTGGCCATGCCTGTGCCCCCGAAATCCTTATGACCCCCAACTCATTTCCATCCCAGAATCTAGGGAATTCCTTCTGCGAATGAAGAGTTCTGCCTGGTGTCAGGGGTGTCCCTGGGGGGCTGGCCATCTAGTGAGAAAACAGATAATGTGAGAAAATGCAGACTATGATGAGGGCATCACTGGACTGCAAGAATACTGGAAATCTAGGGGGGCAACTGTGGCAAAGAATTTTAATTTATGATGGAAGCCCAGAGGCGAGAGTGGTGAGTGTTGGCTGCGGAAACAGGTGTCATTAAAGGGATGACATTTTCACTGGCCTGAATGAAATAAGAGAATAAGAAGCTGATAGGGCTTCCCAGGTGGCATTAGTGGTAAAGAACCCACCTACCAATGCAGAGACGGAAGAACTGTGGGTTCAATCCTTGGGTCTGGAAGATCCCCTGGAGGAGGAAATAGCCACCCATTCCAGTATTCTTGCCTGGAGAATCCCCATGGACAGGGGAGCCTGGCAGGCTATAGTCCACAGGGTCAGAAAGAGTCAGACATAACTGAAGCTACTTAGCACATAGCATTCAGGCTGCTAAACCTAGACTCCAGTCCTCCCCAGATTAACGAGAGAGAGATGTATAATAACTGTGGCTGGGACACATGCAAGAGGTGGTTGCAATAACCCAAGCAAGATGGAAGGAGGGTCTGTCCTAGGACAGCCCTGGGGATGGAAACTCAGAACCCACACAGCAGGTGTCCCAGAGGCGGGGCAAGTCTGGGTATGTAGGGCCAGCTTCCAAGGTTCTCTTGCTGACGCCCTCCCCCACCTCCAGTCAACACTGGAAAGGATATTGTTGGATCCAGCCAGGTATAAAGTTGTGTAAAATCTAGTCAGGATTATAGCTAAGGGGAAAGTGTTGGTTCTTTCTAAATTTTCTCTCGTGTGTGTTTGTGTGTGTGTGTGTTTAAGGTGTTGGTTCTGTGTGTGTGTGTGTGTGTGTGTGTGGAAGGTGTTGGTTCTTTCTAAATTTTCTAATCCAAACCTGGAAGACTTGCTGTTTGTGAGAGTGTGTGCATGTGTGTTTTGCACTGACTTGTTTAAAGGAGCCAGAATTGCAACCAGGTTTCCCTGATGGTTCCAAGAAATGCATCAATCAGGCTGAAGCCCTTTACGTGTAATTGAGAAAATGGCAGTTTTCCATTTCAAAATGGGGGGTGAGGTATTGGCTGAAGGAGTTTTTAAAGAAGCTAAACCCTTCTGTGGAGGCCCTTACTATCATCCTCTAAAAACATAACCTGGGTGGGAGACAGGGGACGGGACCTTTGTAATACTGTAAGCAGATGGATCACTGGGTCCCCAGAGACAGAGAACTAGGAATGGCTTTCTTGACAAAAGAGGGCCATGTTGGTCTCAGCATTTTGTGACGTAAGCCCGGCCACATGCTTGACCCTGAACAGGTCTCAATGATCAATGATCTTAAGGGAATGAAGGAACAGAGAAAAGGCAGCCAAACAAAGTGCAGTGACAAAGCAGAGTCCTACGTCTCCTCAAGGGATATACAGAAGAATATATCTGAATTCTTGAAGGTACTAATGCCCTCGTCCATGGGGAAAGGACAGAATGATGATGTTGACCCTCCTGATCTGAGGCAACTAAAGTCTGAACTCTGTAGATGTCTGCTCCAGTTTTATGCTGAATTCTGCTCTGCTCAACCCCCTTCATGAATATGCATATACTGCCCAAACCCATTCATGAACATGCATGGACCCTTAGCATAAAATACTCCCCTGTTTTGCTGTGCAGGGAGGCCCTGCTTTGGGAAATATCCCCAGGCTTCTTCTTATTGGCTGCAAGTAATAATAAATCCCTCCTTTTTCCCTTCTTTGGTTTGATTGTGTCTATTGGCTCAACACCCAAGAAGAGGCAAACCCAGTTTTCAGGTAACATCTCCAGGAGGACAAGGGTCCCCACAAATTCTCACTCCTTGCACCTCTCCTTAAGGAACACTGCATCCTCAGGGATGAACCAGGTACCCAGAGGGTGCTCCAAGGTCCTTAAATGCAAAACCCCTCTGACAGTGTCCCTTGCATTTCCCTGTTTACAAGCATAGAGCTCACCTCAGACAGATGGCAAAGTACTAAAGAAGAGGAAAAGACAAGAGAAGAAAAACCAAGACAGAGTGTGAAGGAGGAGAAGGGGAGGGTTTGTTGGGTCAACTAGGACGTTCAAAAGAACTAAACCATTGAACAGTACCCCCCTGCACTTGCCCTCGCTTTGCTGTGCAGGTCTGGACAGCTCTCCCACCCCACCCCCCACAAGTCACAGGGATCAAAGGCTCTGTGAGCCCTGGACAGCCCCTGGGGTGAAGGAAGAAGGGGAGAGGAGGTTTGAGTAGAAGAGGCCTCTTTCACCACTTCCCACCATGCTCCTGTCTGTACCAACCTCTCACTGAGAAATCACCACAGGCCCCATCACCTAACCAACTCAGTGGTTCAAAAATACCAAGGATTTTGCAGAATTTCCATTCTTCTCCAAGTAGTTAAAATGCAAGCAGGCGGGTGCCTGCGCTGATGGAGGAAGCCCACGCCCTTATTGGAACAGTCTTGTTTTGAAAAACTTCTGCCCTCTGGAGTTGAAAGCATTTCTTGGCCCGGTGCAATCAAAAGGTGACAGGATCACTCCAGCAACGCTCCCAGCCCGACCTTGATATTTATTTGCAAAGCCTTACAGGAAATCAGTGCTACGCTTTCCATGAAAAACAAAGGGAAATGCAGGAACCAGGAAAAACAACAGACTGCTCCGAACAGCCTAACATCAACAGACTTTAAAGAAAATGAGATGCTGAAAAAATAGTTCCCTTTGGCATGTAATCTTTCCACATGTACTGAAGACCCACTGTGTGCCCAGCCTGGAGCAAGGTGCTGACAGAGTCTTGGCTCTGAGAAGGTCATAATTCCCAGGGTGGGGTTGGGGGGCTGCTGAGATAAAGGTGCTGTTGGGTGATTTTGACTTGAACAGTAAGGAACTGGATTGAGGCAGGAGATAGAAGGGCCTCAGGCTGAACAAAACCTCTATAATAGCAGGATGATAGAGGAGGCTGGAATTGACCAGATAAAAGACCATATATTCCTCATTCTCAAAGTTAAGGAAACCACCCTGACTATACATGTGCTCCTTGGAGGTCAAAAGAGAGTTGGAGAGGCGGGGGGCGCCACCTCATAGTAAGTGATGCAACTACCCATAGATCTCTTCTCTAGAATCCATCTTGGCTAAAGATGTGCACGCAAACACAGGAGGACCTTGTGCATGCCAAGTCACTCAGTCATATCCAACTCTTCGAAACCCTATGGACTGTAGCCCGCCAGGCTCCTCTGTCCATGGGATTCTCCAGGCAAGAATACTGGAGTGGGTTGCCATGCCCTCCTCCAGGGGATCTTCCTGACCCAGGGATTGAAGCCATGTCTCCTGCGGCTCTTGCATTGCAGGTGGATTCTTTACCTGTGAGTCACTGGGGAAACCCCATGGGTATTTATAAATGTGCACAAATAATTCATAGGAAGTAACTTCCTAGATATATAAGTGCAAGGTTAACAGGTATGACTATTTAATGCAATAAACTTTGCCAAATTATTATGCAAAAAAATTGCACTACTTTTTACATTTTCACCCAAAGTATTGTGAAATCTGAAAGGTCCTGTAGACTCTCAGAGCCCTGCTCCCAGAGATACTGCTGCCATAGTTCTGAGGTAGTATCTAGAATCCACATTATTTAAAAATTCTGCAGGTATTTCTAACATTTTCCAGCTTTTGTACTCAAAAAGTACAAGTAGACATCAAATTGTGTATTATCTAATTGCAACAAAAATCTAAAAACTAAGGATATTGTTGACAAAAGTTGAAGCCCTAAATAAACAGAAGGATGTACAATGTTCATAAATTAGAATACTGAATATTAGAGAGAGAGAGAACACAGGCTGACTGCTAAAATAAATAAGAGCAAGAAGATCTATACTAGCAGTTGTCAAAAGCAGTCATAAAGCTATATCAATTAGTGTGGTATTGGCACTAGAATAGACAAGGAAAAATGGAAAAGAATAAAAAAAAAAAACTCTATATATTCTGTCACTGATGACTAGGAGACTACAGTACAGTAAAGATGATTAAATAAATGGTGTTGATCAAAAAATTTTATCTCCCTTAGGGGAAAAAATGAAACAACCCTAACTCTCACCATACACAAAAATAAAATCTTGAGATGTATGTCCAAGTTTAAATTGATACAGATATTAGAAAAATACATATAAAATATATTTATGAATTCCAGACAGATTTATTAATAAGACACAAAAAATCATTAACCGGTTCAAAAATTATAAATTGGACTAAATTAAATTTAAGATATTCTGCTCAAAGCATAGTATTGAAAGAATGAAAGGGCAAGCTATAGTGAGCAAAGATTCTTACAATACATATGTCTGATAAAGTACTCATAAAGTGAATATATAAAGAGCTCTTATAAATCAATATAAACAAATAATAAATCTCAAGATAAAAAAAGGGTAAAAGATTTGAATGAACATTCCTTATAAGAGGAGATCCAACTGACTGGCACTGGGAATTTGCTGTGTGACACAGGGAGCTCAAATCAGGTGCCCTGTGACAGCCTGGGAAGGGTGGGATGGTGTGGGAGGTGGGACGGAGGCTCAGGAAGAGGAGGACCTATATACACCTAAGGCTGACTCGTGCTGATGTAAAGCAGAGACCAGCACAATATTGTAAAGCCATTACTCGCCAATTAAAAATAAATTTTAAAAAAGAGGATATCCAACTGGTTGATAAATACATAAAAAGTTGCTCAACTTCATTTTTTGTCAAAGAAATGCAAAATGGTAATGTGATACCTTTCCATTATATTAGAATGGCTGAAATGAAGAAGAGATAATACAAGTGGGAGTATACATTAGTATAGTCTCTTTGTAAAACTGGCAATATCTGCTAAATCTGATCAAGCTGCACTCCTCTGCATTACTGGGAACATACTCTTTATGCCATTTATTCTGTATTATCTGTTGCCTTGACATTTCTTAACCCCCTACCCAACATTTCAAACCTCTTAGAGTGAAAACAATTCCTCATCTCCTATCCCAGTAGAGTATCCAGGCCATCACAGGGTAAATATTCAGGAATATCAGTGGAAAATACTGTTAATTTGTAGTGTAGCTCAACAAGCATATTTTAATGTTACCCCAAAAATGCTAATCCATTATTTCATTTTCTTTGATATCTTCTCCATATCAAATATACTAGTATCTTAGATTTTAAATAAATAATCTCTATACAACTCAATTTCTGGGCATATATTCAGAGGAATATTATTTATTGATTTATTTATTCACCAGAAGTTGTATTAGGCATAATGCAGCTGAGATGCAATGGGAACCAAAAATAATTACCTGGCTGGACTAATCATGACCAGGGCATAAAAATGAATGCTTGGGTTCTGGTTCAAGATGGCGACACAGGGGAGCCTGAACTCATCTCCTCCCATGGACACCCTGGATCTGCAGTACATATGGAATAACTCCCTCTGAAAAAGAAGCTAAAACCTAGCCGAGCAACTCCTACACATTGGGTGAATGAGAGAAGTTCCCCATCAAAGCAGGCAGGAGAGGCTGGGACACAGTCTCTCCATAAATCCCATTCCTGGCACAGCAACACACAACTGTGGGAGTTCAAAACCTAAAGTATCTCCCTGAGGAGTAAAGGATTTGAACCCCACAGTGGACACCCCAGCTTCTAAGACCCGAATCTACCTTTGAAAGCCAATGGGGGAGGGGACTTCCCTGGTTGTCCAGTGGCTAAGAGTCCACGCTCCCGATGCAAGGGGCCCAGGTGCCATCCTTGGTCAGGGGACTAGATCCCACATGCTGCAACTGAAGATCCTGCATGCCTCAACAAAGACCAAAGATCCTGTGTGCCACAACTAAGACCCAGGACAGCCAAATAAATATTAAAAAAAAAAAAAAAAGACTAAAAAACCAATGGGGCCTGTGTCCATGAGACTAATAGGCTATAGCCATCTGAGAAAGAGTTGTTAAAGGACTCACATACAGACTCATCCACCCCAGGGCTCAGTGCAATAGCAGCCCTTCTGTATGTTAGAAGTCAGACTCTAGGTTAAAGAGGCTCATTCATGAATCTTAAGCCTTTAGCCTGAGCCATCTCATTTAATGCACATCTAGGGGCCTGCTGGCTGGTAAGCACCATTGTGGTGCTCTCTCTCTGCTATGCTCCTGACTGCAAATATCTTCTGGAAGGGAGAAAATATGCATCTGGTATCCTGAGTTTTAGGCCTGGTGCCCAAATTTGGGATCTGCTGCCCAGAGAATGCCACTTAATCACTTGGCTCTGGATCCTGGATCCCACAGGACAGTAACAATCGACAAGACAGCTCTTGGCAGACTACCATCTCCAGGGTACTGTACAGGCAGAAGACTGAAACACACCTCTGTGAAAGAGACCTTTCTGCATGTTCACAAGTTTTGGCTTGAAGGGAAGCCTTCTGGTTTGGCATATGTATCTTGAGGCCTATGGAGGTGCCCTTGGTAAACAGAGGCCAGTGGACACATTCTTTCTGCACTCTCCAGCTCACCTCAGTCCAGCTCACTAGTATATCCAGAAAGGAGCTTACATCCTTGTCTGGTGCCCTGATTTCTGTGGCTGCCATCAGAGGAACCTCTATGTTGGAGGAGACCAGTGGGGCCATGGGTCCCACAGGACTGGAGCCAATGGAGAAAGAGTTTTTAAATGGCTACCGCCTCCCACCTTCCAGAGCACAGTAATAAGCAACAGACCCAGGACTCAGTCTTTCTAAGAAAGAAGCCTATTATCTTATAGCTGTAGACTGAGGGACAAGCTTCTAATTAAACCTATATCTAAGGGCTGACTAAATCCCTTCCAGAGATCTTGGAGGATGGATGCTATCTTTGTGCTATCCCTCTGCTATGCTTGAGGGCACCAGTATCTCCTAGAGGGGAGCTTTTATACACATCTGGTACCCTGCTTTTTGCAGTTTCCACCCAGAGGATACTCCTTGATCACCGGGCTCTGACGGCCAGGCGGGCTTGTGTTCCTGGATACCACAGGACTGGAAACCCAGTTCTTGGCTACTACCCACAGGGCATAGCACAGAAAGCAGACAGAAACACACACCCAGTCTTTCTGCAAAAGAAGTCTATTTGCTTGTCTTAGAGCTTCAATCTGAGGGGCAGACTTCTGGTTTGGTACACATCTAGAGCCTGATGGAGATGCTCTCAGGAAACACAGGCCAGTGGACACACTCTTTTCTCTCTTCCTCTGCCTCAGTATACCTTGCCAGTATCTCCCAGAAAGGCGCTTATACACTCATCTGAAGCCCCAATTTTTGCAACTGTCACCCAAGGGACATTTCTAGAATGCTTGGCTCTGGTGACCAATGGAGCTTACACTTGTGGTCCCATAGGATTAAATATACTTGTATTCTTTAAAAGGTGTTGCCTGAAGTTCAGGCTTCCTGTCAGTCTGAATCTCAGTGCTAAGATCTTTCCTTTAAGATCACTTGTAGTTCTTACAACACCCTTAACTGCTGGGAGCCACTAAAAATAAAATAGGCCTCTTAGACGGTTACAAAGGTTTGACAGACAGCTAAGAACCAGCTAAGACAGCTAAGGATTGAATGATAAGATGTATCTCCTACACAAGGCTAACCCTTCAAGGCTGGGAGAAGTGGCTCTTTCTTCTAAGGCATAGAAACCAATACAGAATCAAACAAGGTGAAGGAATAGAGGAATATGTTCCACAAGATAAAACTTTAGGGGGAAAAAAACCTTAATGAAGCACAATAATTTACCTGATAAAGAGTTCAAAGTAATGTTCATAAACATTGAAAGAAGAATGTATGAACACAGTGAGAACTTTAAAAAAGAGATAGAAAATATAAGAAAGTACTAGTGATAGACATCAAAGACCCAAAGAAGATGATACTGAAAAACACACGAGAGGGGTTCAACAGCAGTCCAAATAAATCAAAAGAAACTACCAGTGGATTCAAAGACAGGACAGTGGAAATCACCCAAGAGGAGCAGCATAAAACAGCAGGAAGAAAACAGAATGAAAAAAGTGAAGATCATTTAAGGGACTTAAAGGACGGCATCAAGCAGACTAACATTCACATAATAGGGAGCCCAGAGAAAGGAGAGAGAAGGAGAGAAAGAAGCAGACATCTATTTGAATACATAATGGCTGAAAACTTCCCTAATCTTGGGAAGAAAACAGACATCCATTTGTATATATTTATGCACACAACACAAGAGGAGCTAAATATATAAAGCAAACATTTACAGACCTAAAGAGAGAAAAAGATGGCAAAACAATAATAGGGGATTTTAACACCCCACTTACATCAATGGATAGGTCACCCAGACAGAAAATCAATAAGGAAACATTGACCTGAAACAACATATTACACCAGATGGAGTTAACATATATATTATACACAGAACATTCCATTCAAAAGCAAAAGAATGCACATTCTCCTCGAGTATACATGGAACATTCCGTTTTCCAGGAGGGTTCATATATTAGGTACAAAACAAATCTTAACAAATTTAAGACAATTGAAATTATATCAAATATCTTCAACAACAATGGTATGAGACTAGAAAATCAATTACAAGAAGAAACCTGGAAAATTCATAAATATGTGGAGAAGAGACATGCTACTGAACAACCAATGGGTCAAAGAGGAAATCAAAAGATAAATTAAAAAAGAGACAGAGGAAAGTGAAAATATATCAAAACATATCAGATGCAGTAAAAGCTGCTCTGAGAGGAACTGTCATAGGGATAAATGCCTACATCAAGCAGCAAGAAAAATCTCAAGTAAATAACCTAATTTTGCAACTCAAAGCACCAGGGGAAAAATGACAGCCAAAGCTAGTAGAAGGAAGGTAGTAACAAAACTCAGAGCAAAAATAAAAACATTTGCTCTTTGAAAAGATAAACAAAATTTACAAATCTTTAGGTAGACTCATCAAAGGGAGGGTACTCAAATAAAATCAGAAATTAAAGAGGAAAAGTTATGAAACTGATGAAGAAAGCAGAGTAAGAAGACCCCAAGCTCACTTTCTCTCATGAGCACACCAAAAATCACAAATATATATGTAGCAATTAATGAAACATACCAAAATCTACCAGAAAAGACCTGCTACAACTAAATATATAGTGAAGAAACCAAAACAACACAGGTAGGAGGGAGGAGATATAGTAGAGTCAAGATCCGTACCCCTGGGTGGGAGACCCACAAATAGGCGAAAAATTACAATAGCAGAGGTTCTTATCAAGGAATGAGGGGCCAAGCCCCACATTAGGCACCCCAGCCCAGTGGTCCTGCACTAGAAAGATAAGCCCCAAGAAAACTACCACAAAGACACCGGTGCTGGCAGGTGCTGTTTTGAACCCTCCTTCTGTCTTGCGAGCTGGGGGACCCCACCCCACCCCCCAGTCTGTCTGCACCAGTATGGGGATGCCTCAGGCCAACACAGGACCCCACCAACATGATAGCAGGCCAGTACCAGACCCAGGACCATCTAGTCCTCAGCCCGTTATCAGACCAACACCAACCCCAAGATACCCTGGACTCCTCAGCCAGCCACCCTGGGACCCAACTGTCACGAGCAGGACAGCACAGCTTTGGGACACCCCACAGCCAGCTGTGTCAGGAACTGGCCCCACTCACTAGCAGATCAACACTAGAAAATCAATCCTATTTACAACTGCAACAAAAAGAATAAAATATTTAAGAATAAATTTAATCAAGGAGATGAAAGTCCTATACACTAAAAACCAAGATATTAATGAAAGAAAATGGAGATGAAACAAAGAAATGGAAAGATATTCCATGCTCATTGATTGGAAGAATTATTATTATTAAAATGTCCATACAACCTGAAGCAATCTACAGGTTCAGTGCAATCCCCATCAAAATTCCAATGAGATTTTTCACAGAAATAGAACAAGTAATTTTAAAACATTTGTATGGAAACACAAAAGACCCTGAATAGCCAGAGCAATCTTGAGAGAGAAGAACAATGATAAAGGCATCATGTGCCCCAATTTCAAACTGTACCACAAAGCTATAATAATCAAAATAGTATTGTACTGGCAATAAAAACACCATAGATAAATGAAACAGAATAGAGAAGCCAGAAATGAATCCACACTTATCTGGGGAATTAATCTATGACAAAGGAGGCAAAAATATACAATAGGAAAAGACAGCTTCTTCAACAAGTGGTTTTGGGAAAACTGGACAGCCAATGGGAAACAATGAAGTTGGACTACTACTTTACACCATACACCAAAATTACATCAAAATGGATTAAAGACTTGAATGAAGGACCTGAAACTATAAAACTTCTAAAAGAAAACATCGATGGTAAACTGCTTGACATCAGTCCTGGCAATGAATTTTTGGATTTGACATCAAGAGCAGAGACAGTAAAATAAAAAATAAACAAGTAGGACTAATTATAAAAGTAAACAAGACAAACTAAAAGGCTTCTGCACAGAAAAGGAAACCATCAACAAAATGAAAAGGCAACATACTAGTGGGAGATAATAATTATAAATCTTACATGTAATAAAAGGTTAATATCCAAAGTATACAAAGAACTCAACTCAACTGAGTTTGAGTTCTGATTTTTAAAATGAGCAGAGAATATGAATAGACATTTTTCTAAAGAAGACACAGTTGGTCAATAAGTACATGAAAAGGTTCTCAGCATCACTAATATCAGGGATATGCCAATGAAAACTACCATGACATATCACCTTATACCTTATCACCTTACACATTCTGATGCCTTAAGTCAGAATGGCTATTACCAAAAAGAAAATAACAAATTTTGTAGAGAGTGTAGAGAAAAAAGAAAGGTTGTACAGTGTTTGTAGGGATGTAAAGTGGTACAGCCACTATGGAAAATAGTACAGAGGTTCCTCAAAAATTAAAAACAGAACTACCACATGGTCCAGCATTCAACTTCTGGGTATTTATTTGAAAAATAAAAATCACTAATTCAAAATGATGTTCATTAAGCATTATTTTCAATAGCCAAAACAACAGCTAAATGTCCATAGATGGGTAAGTGGGTAAAGAAAATATGGTATAAATACACACAATGGAATATTTAAAAAAATAATAAAATCTTGCCATTTGCAACAGTACGAATGTACCTTGAAGGCATTGTGCTGTGTAAAATAAGTCAGAAAGAAAAAGACAAATACACTATGATCTAACCTATATGTTGAATCCCTCCTACCAAAAAGAAAAAACCCCTGAAAATACAACCAAACTCATAGATACACAGAACAAACTGCTGGCTGCCAGAGGAGGGGTTGGGAGTGAGTGAAATAGGTGAAGGAATCAAAAGGTACAAATTTCCAGTTATAAACAAGTCACGGGGATACTATGTCCAAGGTGGTGACTATATTTACTTATATTGTACTCTGACAGTTGCTGAGTGAGTGCTTCTTAAGAGTTCTCAAGAAAAATAAATTTGTAACTATATGCAGTGTTGGATGTTAACTGGACTTACTGCTGTGATCACTTTGCAATACATACAAATATCAAATTATTATGTTTTACACCTGGAACTAATACACAGACATACCTCATTTTACTGTACTTTATTATACCTTGCAGATAATTGCATTTTTTACAAATGAAGTTTTGTGGCTACCCTGCATTCTGATAGCTCAGTTGGTAAAGAATCTGCCTGCAATGCAGGAGACCCCAGTTCGATTTCTGGGTTGGAAAGATCCCCTGGAGAAGGGAAAGGCTACCCACTCCAGTATTCTGGCCTACAGAATTCTATGGATTGTATAGTTGGATGGGGTTGTAAAGAGTCAAACACAACTGATCGACTTTCACTTTGCATCAGACCATTTTCCCAATAGCATTTTTTCACCTCATGTTTCTGTACAACACTTTGGTAATTCTCACAGTATTTCAAGTTTTTTGGCTATTACTATATTTATTATGGTGATCTGTGATCAGTGATCTCCAATGTTCCTATTGTAATTGTTTTGGGGTGCCACAAATCACAACCATATAAGACAGCGAACCTAATAAATATTGTGTGTTCTGACTGTTTGACCAACTGGCTGTTCCCATGTCTCTCCCCGTCTTCTCAAGCCTCCCTATTCCCTGAGACACAACAATATTGAAATTAGGCCAATTCATAACAGTGCAACAGCCTCTAAGTGTTCAAGTGAAAGGAAAAATTGTATATCTCTCACTTTAAATCAAAAGCTAGACATGATTAATTTTAGTGAGGAAGGCATATCGAAAGCCAAGATAGGCTGAAAGTGAGGCCTCTTGTGCCAGACAGCCAAGTTGTGAATGAAAAGGAAAAATTCTTGAAGGAAATTAAAAGTGCTACTCCAATAAACACAGGAATGATAAGGAAGTGAAACAGCCCTATTGTTGATATGGAGAAAGTTTCAGTGGTCTGGATAGAAGATCAAACCAGCCACAACATTCCCTCAAGCCTAGGCCTAATCCAGAGCAAGGCCCTAATTCTATCCAATTCTGTGAAAGCTGAGAGAGGTGAGGAAGCTGCAAAAGAAAAGTTTAAAGATAACAGAGGTTGGTTCATGAGGTTTAACGAAAGAAGCCATTGTCCATAACATAAAAGTACAAAGCAAAACAGCAAGTGCTGACACAGAAGCTGCAGCGAGTTAACCAGATGATCTAGCTAGGATAATTCATGAAGGTGGCAAAAACAGGTTTTTGATGTACATAGAATAGCCTTATTATGGAAGAAAATGCAATCTAGACTTTCATAGCTACAGAGGAGAATTCAAAGCTTCCAAGGACAGGCTGACTCTCTTATTAGGGGCTAATGCAGTCAGTGATTTGAAACTGAAGCCAGTGCTCACTTGCCTGGGTGTGTGCTCAGTCACTAAGTTGTGTCCCAACTGTACAACCCCACGGACTGAAGCCTGCCAGGCTCCTCTGTCCATGGATTTCCCAGGCAAGACTACTGGAGTGGGTTACCATTTCCTTCTCCAGGGGTTCCTCCTGATGCAGGGATCAAACCCATGGCTCCTGCATTGCGGGCAGATTCTTTACCACTGAGCCACCTGGGAATGCTCATTTACCATTCCAAAAATCCTATGGCCCTTAAGAATTATGCTCAATCTACTCTGCCTGTGCTCTATAAATGCAACAACAAAGCCTGGATGACAGCATATCTGTTTACAACAGGGTTACTGAGTATTTTAAGTCCACTATTAAGACTTACTGCTCAGAAGAAAAGATTCCTTTCAAAATATTACTGCTCATTGACAATGCACCTGGCCACTCAAGAGCTCTAATAGAAATTACAAGATTCGTGTTGTTTTCATGCCTGATAACACAACATCCATTTTAGAGCCCAAGGATTAAGGAGTAATTTTGACTTCCAAGTCTTACTAGAAATATATTTTGTAAGGTTATAGCTTCCCAGGTGGCGCTAGCGGTAAAGAACCTGCCTGCCAACAGGAGACATAAGAGACCCAGGTTCAATCCCTCCATCAGGGAGACTTCCCTGGAGAAGAGCATGGCAACCTGCTCCAGTATTCTTGCCTGGAGAATCCCATAGACAGAGAAGCCAAGCGGGCTACAGTCCATGGGATCTTAAAGAATTAGACACGACTGAGCAACTAACACACCTACACAGATTCTATAGACAGTAATTCCCATGATGGATCTGTGCAAAATAAACTGAAAACCTCCTGGAAAGAATTTGTATTCTAGATGCCATAAAGAACATTTGTGATTCATGTGTGTGTGTGTGAGTCATTCAGTTTTGTCTAACTCTTTATGACCCAGTGGGCTGTAGTCCACCAGACTCCTCTCTCCATGGGATCTTTCAGGCAAGAATACTAGAGTGGTTTGCCATTTCCCCCTCCAGGGAGCTTCCAGACCTGGGGATCGAACCCAGGTCACCTGCATTGCAGGCAGATTCTTTACCATTTGAATCAGCAGGGATTCATGAGAAGAGGTCAAAATACCAACAGGAGTTTATTTCCACTCTCATGGATGACTTTGAGGGGTTCAAGACTTCAGTGGATGAATTAACTGCAGAAGTAGTAGAAATAGCAAGAGAACTAGAAGTGGAGCCTGAAGCCATGACTGAATTGCTGCATTATCATGATCAAACTTTAACAAATGAGGGGTGGCTTCTTATGGCTAAGCAAAGCAAGTAGTTTCTTAAGATGAAATCTACTCCTGCTGAAGATGCTGTGAAGACTGTTGAAATGACAACAAGGGATGTAGAATATGACATAAACTTAGTAGATAAGACAGCTGCAGGGCTTGAGGGAATCGACTCCAGTTTTGAAAGAAGTTCTCATGTGGGTAAAATGCTATGAAACATCACTGAATGCTACAGAGAAATCTTTCCTCAAAGGATGAGTCCATCGATGTGGCAAACTTCACTGTTATTTTAAGTTACTGCCACAGTCACCTCAACCTTCAGCAACCACTACCTCGATCAGTCAACACCACCAATACAGAGGCAAGACCCTTCTCTAGCATAAAGGATTACAACTTGCTGAAGACTCAGATGATGGTTAATGTTTTTAGCAGTAAAGTTATTTTTGAATTAGGGTATGCACATGCTTTTTTCCTAACAGCTTATGATTACTATTTACCCTTGTCATTAAGCACTTCCTAAAAACCATTGTTTAGGGCAGCATGATGGCTCATTTTATGAGCATGTCCTCTTTGTCCAATGCTGTGCTGAGCACTGTAGCAGCTGTAAGAATACTGGAGAGGGCTATTTTTCTAAGAGCTAGACAAGGGGGTTCTTTCATTTGATCATTACAATTTAATGAGTACTGTTGTTAATTCTAGTATTCAGAATTAAAAAAAAATTCCTAGTTGTAGAAATGTACAGTATTTGCCAAAGGTCACAGAGCTGGTAAAGAGTAGAACAAGAATATGAACTTAGAAAATCTGACTCCAAAGCCTACCTACTTAACTACTATATTATGCCACCTCCCACTTACCCCAAATGGACAGGAATGGTTGATCGTATGCTCTACGCCAGATACTAGCACTGATTAATTACCTGCATTAATTTATCTAATTGCCACTACTGCTTCATGATTGTCATCTTTTTACAGAGGAGAAAGCTGAAACCTAGAGAGAGTAGGTACTGTGCTTAAGATCACACAGGTAGAAAGTGGTGGTCTTGGGTCGGAGCCCAGGTCTCTGACTCTAGCCCTGTACTTGACTGCTCTTCTCTACTAGAGCTTAAAACACAATCTCACTGCCACGTTCACTGTCATGAAGCTTCTCTTTTGTTTTTTTCTAACAGTTTTATAGTTTGAGCTTTAATGTTCTGATCTACTTTGAGTTAATTTTTGCATGTCATGTGAGGTAAGTGTCTAACTTCACTATTTTGCATGTGGATATTCAGTTTCTACAGCCCCATTTCTTAAAAAGACTGATATTTCTCCAATGGTCTTGGCACCCTTATTGAAAATCACTTGACAGTATATGTGAGAGTTTATTTCTGGGCTCTCTATTCTATTCCACTGGTCTATACTTGTGTCTTTTTGCCAGTACCATGCTGTTTTGATTAGTTTATCTTTGTATTAAGTTTTAAAATCTGGAAATATAAGACCGACTTTTTTTCAGGATTTTGGGGGGCTATTAGGGGCCCCTTGGGGCTTCCCTGGTGGCTCAGACAGTAAAGCGTCTGCCTACAATGTAGGAGACCTGGGTTCGATCCCTGGGTCGGGAAGTTCCCCTGGAGAAGGAAATGGCAACCCACTTCAGTACTCTTGCCTGGAAAACCCCATGGATGGAGGAGCCTGGTAGGCTATAGTCCATGGGGTTGCAAAGAGTCAGACACGACTGAGTGACTTCACTTCACTATACTTCACTTAGAGGCCCCTTGAGATTCCATATGAATTTTAGAATAGATTTTTCTATTTATGCAAAAATAATTCATTGGGATTTTAAAACAGTCCACAATAAAGACATGTAAATCAATAACTATAGTAAAATGCTGTGAGTGTTGAGAACCACTAATCTTTTCCACTAAACTGTATGCATTTCAAGGGTAATTATTTCATATGTATCCCCTCAGAATATATTACTGAATCATGTGCTGGGTGGAACTCAATTAATGCCTCTGAATGACTCAGGATTACTGAGCATCAAATACTTATTTCCTTGTCTGATAAGAGCCAAGATGTTTTAATAACTACACAGAGCAAACTGAAAATTAGCCAGATTTCTTCTTCTCCATAAAATAAAACAAAGTGGAGTCCTGACTGGGACAAACACATTGTAATTTTCATGATTATATCAAAGCTTTGAGGGATGCAAAATCAAGTGTGTGGAATTTTTTTCTATAGTTTAAAATCAGTAGAACCTCTCTCCTCCCCTCCCCCAGCTAGCCGTAGTTAATGAAATCTAAAGGTGATATATAGATGGAGATCTTTATCTATTCTCTATATACATCTCTTGACCATCAAGGGTAAGTGGTTTATTATTTCAGGGGCTATATTACTGGCTGCATGCTTATTACAAATGCTCAGGTTTGGACAGAGTTTATTCCATTTATAGCATTAGTACTGTTTTTTAAGTTTAAGTAAACAGATTGAGGAATTGAAGGTCGCATAGTAATGCTGTTATATAATGTAAAAGTATGGAACCTAAACTACTTCCTTCCTTCTGCGGAGTCTGATGAAACTGCCAGTTGTTGATTTTAGCACCAGAAACTCTTGGCCTGCAGAGCACAGGAAAGACAGAAGAAACGGGTGCTTTGATGCTTCTAGAATTAACCCAAGAGGCCTTGTAAACCAAGACAGCAAAACTGCCCTTACACTGCCAGCCCAGGCACTGTCTCCTCCGTGCTTCCTTCTCTTAGCAAACCAAATTCCTAGAGCTCATGAAGAAACAGCCCAACAGTGGTGATGTGTGGGGAGAGAACTCACTTTTATCTAGGCCAGGAGGGCTCCACCTTTTATGGAACATAGACCTCTTTGAAATCTGATGAAATATATGAACCCTGATTCCCCCACCCAAACCCAAATGTAAACATACTTGCAAAGTTTTACATATGATTTCAGGGGGCTCACAGACTAGAACTTCTGGTCTACTGAATGCCAACTTTGTCCTACCTACTGTGCTAGGTGAATTAATACAATGCCATATACATTAATCTGGCAAGTGATGATGTTTGGGTCCAAGGATTAAAGGGAAGTGTTAGAGAATAACAGCTTTGCTGGTTTATTTTAATTGACTTGCCAGGAAAACAGCCCCAGAAATTGAAGAGTGAGCACAGAAAAGAGACTTGCTAAGTCACTGTCTGGTAAAGAATGTGGACTTTCCCAATAAGAGGTGTGGCCTTTGCCCTCAGTTCCTGGTAGGGAATTGATGTCATCTGTGATAGGCGGGTCTTTGTTCAGGGAGAAAGCTGGCCACACCAGATGAAAGGTGGCCAGCTCACACCTCAGATTACTGTGTATTTCTGACACACCCTAATATCTGGCGTGACCAGCTTTCTAAAAGAGACCAAACATGTGCTTTTGAGTGAAGGCTTTAGATCATGCAGTTGACCAGGAGGTTGAGATCAATCGTGTGGGCAATCACTCAATCATACCTATGTAATGAAGCCCTGATAGAAACCCCGAACACTGAAGTTCAGGCGAACCTCGCTGGGTGGCAGTGTTCCATGCAGACTGTCACATGTTGACGCCCAGGAGTGACACATTCTTGAGGATGATGGAGGCTTTGTGTTTGGACCTTCTCAGACTCTGCCCTACGCATCTCTTCCTTTGACTAATTCTAGTCTGTATCCTTTGCCTGTCATAAGCCACAGCTGCAAGTATAATAGCTTTCAGTGACTTCCATGAATCTTCAGCAGACTTGGCAGTCTGAAGGACTACGCCCTAACCTCACAATTTGGCTCTCTGTGTAGCCACTTTCAAGCAGAGTTCAGCAGCACCCAAGCCCTTGGCCATTGGCTCCCCCAGGTTAGCTATAAGTTGTTGGAGGATTTCTAGACCGTCTATTATTGGGCAAATAAATGAAAACTTACTAGAAATTCAAGAGAGGGATATTTAGGAATGAACAGAAGAAGTGCCAGGTTTTACATGGAAGAATAGGTATTTTATGTTACCTAAATAAAATCATGATTATTACAAAGAAATATCACTAACTAAAGTCTGAGGACTAGTACTCGGGAAAGATAACGAGAAAAAAAATTACACCAGTTGCTGTAAGATAATGGAGACTAAAAATAGGGCTGGGACTTCCATGGTGGTCCAGTGACTAAGATTCCATGCTGCCAGTGAAGGCTGTGGGGCCAGGGTTTGATCCTAGGTCAGGGAACTAGATCCCACATACTGCTACTAAGAGTTCTCATGCTTCAGCTGAAAGATTCCATGCCACAGTGAAGGTCATGTGCTGCAACAAAGACCAGTGCAGCCAAATAAACATTTTTTAAAAAGAGCTAGCCGCCCTAACCCAGCGGGCTAGATCTTCCCATCCTGGGTCTGCCATCAGAAAGCAGGCACAGCATGGCTGGAATGATGGGGGTAGGGGGCTGGCACAAGATCCTATGGGGCATACGGCTGACCTGTGGTTTAAACTCAGGCCCATTCGGTGTAAAAGCACACAGCAAGTCCAAAGTGCACCATGCCACAGCGCGGGGGCAACCTCAGGCAGGGCTCAGCATCCGGAAGGGCGAGGGGTTGGGGGCTGAGAGGGGAAATGAGCACATCAGTGGAGGAGACCCACATCAGCCAAGGCAGACCTCAGCACCGGGGTTTCAAACACACCACAGTTCCTCGACAGGATGCGAGGGCATGGCTGAGGGTGGGACTGGGGTAGGGTTGCCTCTGGGAGAGATGGAATGCTGGACCAGATGAAGAGAGGTAAAGCCTAGGTTTTTATGGATGTGGGAAATATTTCCTGTGTTTTCCTTTGATCCCACCACCCCACCAAGGCGAGGGGAGCGCAGGGGGGCTCTCTCTGTGCTCTCACTGGTACCTGAAAGGAACTTCTATTTTCTGAGCCGGTATTAGTGAACACATGATTCATAAATTCTGTCTCTAATACGCACCTAGACTAGTTGGTGGCTTTAATACAGAGGCCCTGTCTCTAATTCTGTAAAAGAATAGAGAAATAAACTTGTCTTGTGTGTGCTGTGTACATAGTCACTCAGTCATGTCTGACTCTTTGTGACCCCATGGACTGTAGCCCACCAAACTCCTCTGTCCATGGGGATTCTCCAGGCAAGATTACTGGAGTAGGCTGCCATGCCCTCCTCCAGGGGAATCTACCCACAGGGATTGAACCTAGGTCTCCCATGTTGCAGGAGGATTCTTAATGATCTGAGCCACAAGGGAATTATTCATCTCCTCAGCAGCAGCTTCCACTTTTTCCATAAAGAACCAGGGAGCTGACTGAAGCACCCAGCAAGACTCTGGAAGTGACCAAGGGAAACAGCAGCACCGTACCTCCAAGCTCTAGGACAAACTGCATGACTTTTTTTTTGATTCAGCCTCTCTTTATTCTGAAATAATTCAGGAAAAAGCTCCAATCACATGGAACAGGAATGCAATACAAGCTGAACTCTGATCTGAAATTCTGCTAAGGTGCAATGAGGATCAGAGAGTAAGGTGGAGGGCTTCCCTAGTGGCTCAGTGGTAAGGAATCTGCCTGCCAGAGCATGAGACACAGGTTCAATCCGTGAGGATCCCACATGCCACACAGTAACTGAGCCCGTGTGCCACAACTACTGAGCCTGTGCTCTAGAGCCCAGGAGGCCACAGGCTAGAGCCAATGCTCCGCAACAAGAGAAGCCACTGCAACGAGAAAGCCATTCACTGCAACTGGAGAGGAGTCCCTGTTCATCACAACTAGAGAAAAACTCACTAGCAACAAAGACCCAGCACAGCCAAAAATAAATAAATAATAATAATAAAAAGTAAGGTGGAAAGGAAGAGAGTAAATCAACCCAACCTCAACAGGAAGAATGAATGTGCCAGGAAAAAGAAGGAGGCAGTATAGGAAGGGATTTGGGTTCTGAGAGACCATTGTCTCCTCTCATTCCCTGTGGGTTCTTTTGGGCCTCAGTTTTCCTGTCTGTAAATGGGAATAAAAGTATCTACCTCAGACGACACTATTCTGGATGAAGAGATTTAACAACCAAATGATAATGAGTAACTTTGTGTGGATCCTGGGATGAACAAAACAGTTTTAAAAGATACTTCCAAGACAATTCAAAAAAACAAGAAGAAAATGGACTAGGTGTTAGATGATAGCAAAGAATTATGATGTTTATCTTTTGAAGAACATGTCGGTTTTTTCAGAGAACACAGATGTAGAGGTAACAAGATATGAGTTCTGGAATCTGCTTTTAACATCCTTAACAAGGAAGGGAGAGAAGGAGGGAGTCTGAATTTTCAAAGGCTTCTTTGCAGCTCCACCCAGCTGTAAACAGCCAATTCATCCAAAGTGGCCTCCTCTAAAACACAGGCACATTGAACACCCAAACCTTCCTAAAACAGTCTTGAATATGAGCCACACAAGATGCTTGGCTCCTAGTGGGGGCTACCTATAGGTATTACATATTCTCAAATCAATCACTTGACGTTTTTATGGCATCACAAAATCTACACCTTTGCTCCAGCCTAAATCAACAACAAAAGCATCAGCCACGACTGCGTATATTACAGGATCCTTGTAAATCAGCAGTTGCCTTTAGGCTCGAGGGACCTCCAAATCTGACCAGCTGTTCAAAACAGTAAAATCTCATTAGCTCAACGTCCAACCACTCAACAGTGAAGCTGACTTCAAAGTCACACTCTGCCACCAAAGAGAGAATAACCAGGAAACTCCTGTATTTATAAGCTAATTAACAAGCTGAGAATCCGATTTCTTCTCAATAGGAAAGAAGGGAGCACATGCTATTTAAGGGCTGTTTTTTATCCTTTTAATTATTTCTCCCCTTTCCTTTTATGAGAACACTTTTTTTTGGGGGGGGGGAGAAATGGTAGGACTACTGCTTGATGTTGACTGTTTTGATCCAGTGAAAAATTCCAATCAGTAATCATATTTGACTTGGGCATCGGGCTGGGAGAAGATGGCATTAACTTTCATCTCTGGTGAATAATGTTATGGAAGGAGGCTTATTGTTTATTGGTATTTAAGTGAAATCCATTCTATAATAGCCATCTTTCTCAAATACATCAGCACTAAAACCGCTGGTTGGCAAGTACCTGAGATACAAAATCTATCCCAATATCTATCAGATGGTGAAAAAAGAGGGAAAAATCTCTGTGCGCATGTGTGCGTTTATTAATTTTATTTTTCTTATATTGGGTGGGGAATTGGGGATGCTGAGAGAAGCGATTTACAAAGCCCAGTTACTCTCTGATCTGATCCTTGACTGCTCTAGGCAAGACCTGCCACTCCTGTTGTCAGTGAGCACCAGATGTTTTTAGTATTTTGTTACTGTTTTACAGATACCCGGAGTCTGAGGATTATGCATATTCTTATTTGCTTGATGCTGGGTTTATGGGGGGCATGATGGTGAGCGAGAACACTGGGTGAAGGCAGGTGGGGGGAGGTGGTGAGCTTGACCATTTCCTGCCACTTTTGGCCAATGATAAGCTTTTACATGTGTCAGAACAGCAAAGCTCACTGATGGGAATCAGAGGCTTGGGACTGAGATGTGGTACCAGGGTTCCAGTTGGCACATTGAGGGATAGAAGCCAACACCTTGCTGGACCAGTAAATCCTTCCCCAGAAGTAATGCTGCCACATGCACAGCCTGTGCTTATGTCTTATCTCTTTTACTGTGTGTGCCATCATAATCCATTACACCTCTTCCAGAAGCTACACTGGAAGATAACAGCTATAAAGTCGAAAAGCATTGTCAGTCATCACATCACTGTCATTTTTTTCAAAGAACCATGTCAATCTCTAATTACTTTCATGGTGACTTTTGGAGAAGGCAATGGCAACCCATTCCAGTATTCTTGTCTGGGAAATCCCACGGACAGAGAAGCCTGGCCGGCTACAGTCCGTGGAGTTGGCAAAGAGTCAGACACGACTGAGCAACTAACACTTTCACTTTGAAAGGGAAGTTGAGTGCCAGTAACATTTTTTCTATTCAAATCAAACACTGCTTCACTACTGTATGATCTCATGACTTAAAGTTTCAAGAGAGCCCTAGTTTTCCTGGTGGCTCAGCTGGTAAAGAACCCACCTGACAATGAAGGAGACACAAGAGAAGCGGGTTTGATCCCTGGGTCAGGAAAATACCCTGGAGAAGAAAATGGCAACCCACTCCAGTATTCTGGCCTGGAGAATCCCATGGACAGAGGAGCCTCATGGGCTACAGTCTATGGGGTTGCAAAGAGTCAGATGCAACTGAGCACTCACACACAGTTTTATTAACTCTTACAAGAACACCTCACTATACTGTGCTTTGCTTTACTTCAACTTCACAAGGACTGCATTTTTGTTTGTGTTGTTTACAAATTGAGGGTTTGTGCAACCCTGCATCAAGCAGCTCTGTTGGCACTATTTTTCCAATGTCATCTGCTCACTTTGTGTCTCCGTGTCACATTTTGGTAATTCCTGTAACATTTCAAACCTTTTCATTATGGTTATAATATTTATTAGGGTGATCTGTGACCAGTGACCTTTGATGTTACTACTGCAAAAAGATTATGGCTGGCTGAAGGCTCAGATAATGGTTAGCCTTTTTAGCAGTAGAGCATTTTTAATGAAAACCTATGCACTTTTTAGACATAGTGCTATTTCATACTTAACAGACTGCACTAAAGTGTATACAACAGTTTCACATGCATTGGGAAACTGATAAATTCGTATGATTTGCTTCACTGTGATATTTGCTTTAATGCAATGGTCTGGAGCCAAACCCGCACGATCTCCAGGTCTGTCTGTGTATCATTAGTGTAAGAACAGCACTGTCACATAGTTCCAATAAAAGTCCATGTAGCAAAACTACGGTTTTTCCAGTAGTCATGTATGGACGTGAGAGTTGGACTACAGAAGGCTGAACACCGAAGAACTGATGTTTTTGAATTATAGTGCTGGAGAAGACTTTTGAGAGTCCCTTGGCCTGCAAAGAGATCAAACCAGTCAATCCTAAAGCAAATAAACCCTGAATATTCATTGGAAGTACTGATGCTGAAAAGTCCAATACTTCAGCCGCCTAACGTGAAAAGCCAACCCAATGGAAAAGCCCCTGATGCTAGGAAAGATCAAAGGCAACAGGAGAAGAGGCCTGCAGAGGATGAGATGGTAAGATAGCATCACTGACTCAATGGACACAAATTTGAGCAAACTTGGGGAAACACTGGAGGACAGAGGAGCCTGGTGTGCTGTAATCCATGGGGTCGCAGAGTCAGACTGGACTTGACAACTGAACAAGTGCTGTCACACAGTGGGAGCTCAAAAGATGTCTGTTAGGTGAATGGATACGTGAAATCAATCCATTTTACCTCTTTGATAGCAATGGAAAAGCTGTCTCCCATTAGATTCACAAAGTTGCACGTCTGAGAATAAATTTCAGTCCCTCAGACTTTTCTTCATTCCTTTTCATCATGTTTCTCTCGGATCATAAAATTCCTGCATTTTCCAAAGGTGCCACTAATTTGTTTGTCGCATGGATGCCAAACACACTTGCCAAAAGGGAGTAAGCAGGAATCCTGCCATGCCATGTTCTGTATTCTTTAAAAGCACGGAAAGCCACTGTCTAAGAATTAAACTGACAAGTCCTGTGGAACAATCGGCCCTTACTGGCAAATCTTCCAGATCACTAGACTGGTTTTAGAAACCAGACCAGAGACAACACACACATACAAAACCCTGCCAGATTCTCACACAAGGTTTTAACATCACCCTCCATATTCTGGGACAGATGAAAGGGTAATTGGAGGCCTGTGGAAAATATGAGTTTTTCTTTGCTTCTCATATATCCCTTCACATTCTAGAAGGGAAGGAAATGACTTATGTAATGTTATGATAGTATTAAATGACTATTGTTTCCATGCTTATGTTAACTACCTCAGGCAGGTCGGGGTATGGGTTCTGGCTTACCCGTGGAGAGAACCACACAAGTCAGAAGTGTGTTTCAGTTTTCTCCCCAAAATGAATGGAGCAGCAGCAATGAACACAGACTTTCAAAAATCAGAGGTTCTGCTCTTCTGGTCCAATGATGTGCTTAACAGGGAAGAGGAAATGAAATTAAGCAAAAACAGGTTTCCAAAAACAGCGTCTTTGCCAGCCAAATCAAAGTCCAAAAAAATGTTAACAGGCCATGATTATATCCTTGGAAAGGGATGATCCAAAACATGATCCATCAGGAAAAAGACAGTTGAGTCCAAGGTATTCCTTGAAAGGGAATCCCGGTAGGATTCGAAGTACCTCCAACCTTCCTCATGGTGGAAAACGTAGCCCCTCTTCTCCTCAGTCTGGTCCATGCATCCACCATGCCAAAACCCCACTGCAAAGCCACCTCCCCAGCCTGGTAAGACGAGAAGGACCCAGCAGAGTAGGCGGCCACAGTTCTAAGTTCCAAATGTGTCCTGCAACCGTCTAAGGAAAATTAAACATTTGGTTACTAAGCTCTATGTAAGCATGCTTCCAGATGGTTAAGGCGCTCCAAAAAATGAATTGACACTTTTTCTCACATGCTTATTCTATTATGGCTAATATTATGTCATCACCCATACACTTAGGCTCTGGCATTTATTTGTACACCTGGATCCTGCTGGTTATTTCCCAGAATTAACATCTTTCCTTATGCCTATTTTTTTTTAATGCACACCTTGGCTTTTCTGCTTCATATTATAGAGTTTTGTGATTTCTACTGTCCCTCATACATTTTCATTTGTTATTTACAAGTTCTTCTCACATTTACATAGACCAGATTGACTGGTATAGCACCAAAGATTTACCCTTAGAAAATTAAAGATAGTCCTAATTTATTCACCAGATACCAATTTTGAACAGGAAAGAGTATAGGGCATAAGCTTTCCTAAGTTTGTCATATCAAAAAAAAAGAATAACATGAATTACACACACAGGATATGGGTTGATATTTGAGCTTTGAATGATTTGGGAATCCCATCATGTGTTGTTCAGTTTATCTACGGAGGTGAATTATAAGAACAAAAATCCATTTAAATCAGTGGTACTGCCTTAAAATTATCACTCATATAGCTGAAAATTCCCTATAGATGTTCAGCTCATACACATGTAGACTTCCTTCCTTCTGTTCTTCCTCCTTCCTTCCCTTTCTACACCTGACCAGCTACTAGAAATATTTATTGAACAAAGTTTTTTAATTAAAGTATAGTTGATTTACAATGTTGTATTAGTTTCAGGTATACAGCAGAGTGATTCAGCTATACACACATTATATATATGTATGTGTGCATGTATATATATGTGTGTGTATATACATAGAGACTTTTTATTTTTTTGCATTATAGTTTATTATAGGACATTGATTATATTTCCTTGTGCTGTACAGCAGATCCTTGTTTATCTATTTCATATATAGTAGTGTGTATCTGCTAGTCCTAAACTTATAATTTATCCCTTCCCCACCCCCCTTCCTTTTTGGTAACCTTAATTTTGTTTTCTATGTCTGTGGGTCTGTTTCTGTTTCGCAAATAAGTTCATTGTATCATATTTTAGATTCTACATATAAATGATATCATATGGTATTTGTCTTTCTCTTTCTGACTTACTTCACTTAGTATGATAACCTCCAGATCCATCCATGTTGCTACAAACGCCATTATTTCATTCTCTTTATGGCTAAGTAGTATTCCATTGTATGTATGTACCACATCTTCTTTATCCATTTTTTGTTAATGGACATTTTGTTTCCATATCTTGTTTATTGTGAATAGTATTGCTATGAACATAGGGGTGTATGTATCTTTTCAAATTAGAGTTTTCATCTTTTCTGGATATACGCCCAGGAGTGGGATAACTGGATCATATGGCAGTTCTATCTTTAGTTTTTTTAAGGAACCTCCATACGGTTTTCCATAGTGACTGCATCAATTTACATTCCTACCAAGAGAGAAAGTGGTGAGCAAAGATTTATATTGTTATGTTTTAAAGTATAACATCTCTTACATTACTGGCCAAGTTTTGACTTATTCTTTATTCATTCAACTCACATTATTAAGTGGCTATTGTGTACAAGTTACTGTGCTAGGTGCTCAGAATACTCAAGAGACTTAGATTACTAAGGAAAATAATGTATGTACATAATGATAATGCAAGGTATCATAATTAAGAAGACGAAAGAACCACAAGGGAAGCACAGATAGATACCTAGGGAAAGTCAGAGGACTAATTTTAGGTGGAGAACACTCAGGAAAGGCTTCCTGAAAGAAGGTTTTTTTTTTTTTTAAGACTGAACAACGAATTCACAAGCATGTGTGTGGTGCATGTAAATTTCTCCCATGTTATTTTAATCATTTGTTTGTCTCTCTCAGTTCTTACACAGCAAGTTCCTTGAGGGCAAGAGATACTGTTTGGTCCACATTTATTTTTTCTAATACCTAGGACAAATGCCTGGAATGTGCTCAGTAAATGTTTGTTGAATAACATTATTAATAATGAATTTGGTCATAGGGGAAATTCCAGGCAGGGGCCACAGAGAGCAGCTGACTACAGACAGAGCCTTTTGATTCTATCATTTGGCAAATACAGAATCTTTCAGCTATGGAAAATAAAGCAATACGTTTCTTGTTTCATCTGAAAGTTTATTTTGATTTGAAACAAACTTCCTTGTCTTCTCCCCATGTCTGGCCGCACGGCTTCACTGGCTGTGCCCACATGGGCTGAGGGACAACAGAGCTCGGGGTAGAAGCTTCCTTTTCCCACCCAGGTTCCTGAGCAGCTTCCTGGCCTGGATGGGGGCTTCATTCACAGCCCCTTCAACATGTGGGAATGTCTCACTATGGCTACACTGAGGATTAACCAAACTTGAGCAAGTGTTTGGAGAGATTTAGAGGAAGGTCCCCATGGACCTACAAGGTATTAATGTGATGGAATGTTTAGAAAGTCAAGCAGCTTGGCTCAATTTTTCAAACTAGTGAAGTTCTCTGTTGGAATTACTGCTATGTTCTCATTTCCAACAGAGTATATATAGTCCGTTACCATCCACAGCATGAAAAAAGACTTAGGGAAAGGAGAGAGAGAAACAAAGTATGAAGCCTGCATCACTTCAATATCTGTGTGTGTGTGTCTGGAGCAGGCAATGTCTAGTGAGAAAGGACTGGGGAAAGAGTATGTTAAATAACTAGATAAAAAGTCTCCTTCCAAGAGGTTCCATGAGTGGATAAAAGAAGGGAAACCCTTTCCCATTAACTGGAATACTGGGAAAATTCTCCTCTACTCTCAGCACTGTTAATATCAATTAAGTGATAGTGAAGACCCTTTAATTTTTTAAAAGGTACTTAATAGTAATTTCAGTTGAGTTTTAGAGGTGAATAAAAACGAAACAAACCTTGTGATCTCAAAGTCATGTTCATTAATGCTCCTCACTTTGGTCAAGATAGGTGCCTGGGAAGGGCACTGGCTTGTCAACTCTTAACAGAGGTGTGTGACAACAGCATCTTACATTCTATGGCACTGGCAGCTTAGGAAGTATGGTCACATTTAGAAAAAAATTAATTTATCCGCTTTAATTGGAGGCTAATTACTTTACAATATTGTGGTAGTTTTTGCCATACATTGATATGAATCAGCCACAGGTGTACATGTGTCCCCTGGTCCCAAACGCCCCTCCCACCTCCCTCCCCATCCCATCCCTCTGGGTTGTCCCAGTGCACCGGCTTTGAGTGCCCTGTTTCATGCATCGAACTTGGACTGGTCATCTATTTCACAGTATGGTCACATTTATGACATTTTGGACCCTAGGAGAGTCAGAAGCCAGACATTTGAAGCCCAGTTTAACAGATAAAGAAATGGACTCAAGTTAAATATATTTATTTCTATAAAACTGCTAATTAGTGATTGAGCCCCTTCATAAATGTCATTTCATTCTTACACCAGCCCCATAAGAGAAGGGCTCTTCTCTTTCATTACGGGTGAGGATTTCTTCAAATAGAAGTAATTAGGTTCTTTCCAAAATATCACAGAATTTATCAAATAGTGACACTAGGTTAATCAGCCATTAGAGCACCAACACTATTATTTAATCACAGTGAAGGGTCAGTTGCTCAGTCATGTCTGACTCTTTGTGACCCCATGGACTGTAGCCCACCAGGCTCCTCTGTCCATGGAATTCTCCAGGCAAGAATACTGGAGTGGGTTGCCATTCCCTTCTCCAGCGCAATCTTCCTGACCCAGGGATCGAACCCAGGTCTCTCACACTGCAGGCAGATTCCTTACTGTCTGAGCCACCAGGGAAGCCCCTCTTTAATCACACTCCTTTATTAATTTGACAACCTATGTATAAGAGCACCTACTATGCATCAAACACTATTCTGGGTACTTCAGATATATCAGCATTGTGATATTTACATGCTCAAAACAGAGATAAATGAGTGACTTTACAATTCTGTGCATGTGCACACACTTACTGAGTCTCTGTGGGAACAACTGATTTGAAGTGAATTTACCAGGACTTAACATCACAACTCGGAGAAGGCGATGGCACCCCACTCCAGCACTCTTGCCTGGAAAATCCCATGGATGGAGGAGCCTGGTGGGCTGCAGTCCATGGGGTCGCTAGGAGTCGGACACGACTGAGCGACTTCACTTTCACTTCTCACTTTCATGCACTGGAGAAGGAAATGGCAACCCACTCCAGTGTTTTTGCCTGGAGAATCCCAGGGACAGGGGAGGCTGGTGGGCTGCTGTCTATGGGGTCGCACAGAGTCGGACACAACTGAAGCAACTTAGCAGCAGCAGCAGCAATGTCACAACAGGAAATAGCTTCTGTGTTTTCAGCAAGCATTGTTTAAGTGATTCAGTAGCCATTGCCAAGATTCTTCCACACTATTTAGACAGAATCCAGTGACTACACCTCAAAAGAGCCCCCCCTGGGGTCTTAACTGCTAAACATAATTTCTCAACCCACAGTCTTGGTCTCAGACCCCACTGTCGGAGAAAGGATAAACTAGTAATATTGCTAAGGATACTGGTACTAAATAATATCTATATTTTGTTTATGGTTCAAAGAATCTGATGATCCCATTCTAAATTAGAAAATAAAATGTTTATATTTTGTTTAAGAATAAGTTAGTTATAAGGTTTTGCGCAATTCAGCCATCCCAATTCAGGAATTTGGAGAGTGCTATGCTACCACTCAAATATTTTCTTTCTCTCAGCCCTGACTTTTTTTTTTTTTTTTTAATGTTAATTGATTTGCTCCATGAAATGCCCTGTAAAGTGGCCAGATGTTGTAAGAGAACCTTGATAGTATGGGAATTCAGCAGGAGACTCCAGCAGCATAAAATGATCCTCAAGTTTCTCCAGCTCTCAATTTAGCAAAAACAAAGGCTCCCACTTTAAGTGGGATTAGAAACAATCTCCTGGATTTCACTGATAGTGTCTAAAGAAAAGAAAAATTTCTCACTACTCCCACCACTCAACACAACAAACAGGATTTGTAAACACAGAAGATACTATCCTGGATTAGTAGCCAGAAGATCTTGGTTCATTCTTGACCCTGCTGTTGTCCGGCTGTGTGACCTTGGACAAAGCATACAGTCTCTGTGTCTCACATTTTCATTGATTAAAATGGACACTGAACACAGCTGTGCTTCCCTTATGTATGAACAAAGCACTATGGGGAGTCAGGGGAGCAAGTAAATCCCCCAGGAGAAGTCAAAGAAGGCTTCAGAGATGAGATGACATTAAGTCTAGTTTTGGAAGGAGGAAAGTTTTGCCAGCTGAAAAAGACAGGGACAGGACTCTGGGATAGGAGGAGATGTGGTGATTGCATAGTCACAACCAAGAGCTATTTGCAGAGAAAATCACAAAAGGGAATAGAGAGCTGGTGTATTCAGGGGTCAGGGAGAAGCAGGGAATAAGCACAGGCGTGCATAGGCAAGGCTGAGACATCAGCTCCGTTCGAAATTCAGGACCTCTGTGTGTCTCAGTAATTTTAGATTTTATCCAGAAGGTAACCAGAAAACAACAGGAACTTTTGTTTGATCACTATTGCTTTTCAGGACAAGAAAAGTTTTTTTAACCTAGGAAGATAACTCTGTTGACTATATGCAGGATGCACTAGAAGAGAAAGTAAATGATGGGGAAGAAGCCAATTAGGAAGTTACACCAGGCAAGATATAAGGGTCTGAACTTAAAACCTAGCAGATTCCAATGGCTGAATTTAAAGCCTGGAAGAGGATTCTAAGGAGGATTAACAAGACTTTGTGACTAGAGAAGAGAAAGAGAAATCAAGAGGCTGTGACAGCTCTAATATGAGAGGCTCTAGACTTTGCTCGGAGAAGGCAATGGCACCCCACTCCAGTACTCTTGCCTGGAAAATCCCATGGATGGAGGAACCTGGTAGGCTGCAGTCCATGTGGTCTCGAAGAGTCAGACAAGACTGAGCGACTTCCCTTTCACTTTTTACTTTCATGCGTTAGAGAAGGAAATGGCAACACACTCCAGTGTTCTTGCCTGGAGAATCCCAGGGACAGGGGAACCTGATGGGCTGCCGTCTGTGGGGTCGCACAGAGTCGGACACGACTGAAACTACTTAGCAGCAGCAGTAGACTTTGCTCTCCACATCCATAGGCTCTGCATCCATGGATTCAACCAACTGTGGAACCTGTGGATGCAGAGAACCCACTGCACTGAATCACTTTATATATGGGACTTGAGCATCCACAGATTTTGGTGTCCACAAGGGTCCTGGAACCAATACCCTGCAGATATCAAGGGACTGCCATATAGTGATTACACATAGACAGAGGCTGTCAAACTTGAGCATGCATCAGAATCACCTAGAGGGCTTACGAAAACATAGATTTCTAGACTCCAGTTCTCAATGTTTCAACCCAGTAACAAGGTCTCAGATCTGCCGCTACTCTGGGGAACACAATTTGAGAAGCATGGATGTAGGATTTCAGGGCGTGAAGAGTTAAAGAGGAAGGCAGCTGTCAGGTTAATTTCCAAGCTCAGTTTGTTTGAGGAACCTATGGGACATGTTATATGTTTGTTGTCTAAATACCCCATCAGAGGTAAGCTCTAAGAGACCAGGAGTGTTGTCTGGTTCATGCCTGTACCACCAGTGCCTAGCATAATGTCTGGAGGAGAACAAGAAAGATTTGCTAAATGAATTAAAGAAAAACCAATCCAGGTAAAGACCAGAAAGCAACTTGAAATATGGGTCCATGAATTTTGTCCAGAAGTCACATCTGTTCATATGGATTGGAATATATAGATGGCCATTCCTTTCTCAAAGGGATCTTCCTGAACCAGGGATCATATCTAGGTCTCCTCCATTGCAGGCAGATTCTTCACTGTTGAGCCACCAGGGAAGCCCATATAGATTGAAAGATGATTGCAAATAAGGCAGTTAGACCACCAGAGTTGACATTTTTCAAATCCTTAGTCTTGCAAAATTAGGTACAAAGTTCCACTGAGTTCATAAACTTTGAAGGTAAGTGCCAACAGAAGGTTGAAGATGCAATCCATGTTTAGGCTCTCTTTCAGTTTGAGCCATAGGAGTACAACCTGCAAAGCTGAAAACTACTTGTTCCTAAAATGATGGAAACAAATACTAAAGGGGTATCCACGAGGACTATCAAAGGAAGAATTTCCATACTTAGAGGGAAAGACTAGATTGTCTGTCAACCCCCTTCTAACTCTAATAGATATTATGATTCTATGACCTGAGTAGGGAGCAATGATGGATTCGTGTCAACTTGAGATGAAGAACGTAGTAGTTGGATGCAGTGGTACAGCCAATGAACATTTATCTCAGAGTGGGAAGGACAAGCATAATGAAAATACAAGAGCTAAGATATTGGAGGGAAAAAGAAACGTGTGAGTCAGGGCATAGTTAAGTGCCAGCCATGTTAGAAAGGGGAGATGGACCGTTTCAGGTTTGAGTCAAGTCCATGCTACACACAGCCTGATGAGCCTGTATACAGAGCAACATCAACCCCTCTATCTTCTCTACCTTATTATTCAGAAGTTAATAAGACTGTTGTGAGAGAATAAGCTCTTGTTTAGCAAAATATCCTAGAACATCCTTGTACTGAAAAGTCACAATTTCTGAGCATTAAGAAAAGACACTTATATTCTATCTCTGGCACTTACTGCTCACACCAGATTATTTTTAGAAAGAAAACATATAAGTCAGGCAACATTTCGCTGAGAAGTAAATTCTTTTATCAGTAAAGGAAATTTGTGGCCTGATAGTGATAGAACATGGCCCTCTCAAAGTTAGAATATGCTTTTACCTCTGCTACTGGTTTAGAAATGCTTTAGAAATACACAAAGGATTTAAAAAAAAAAAAAAAAGAGTGCAGTGCCTCGGGGAGTACTGCTAGTTTAAATAACACATGAAAAGTATTTATGAGCCCTTTTTTATGAGGTGGTCAAAGAAAAGACCATCCAGCATGTAACATAAGACTGGCTGAAGAAGAAAGCATTTCCAAACCACATTGGAGAGTTAAGCATGAATGGAATTTTATTTCAGTCTCTATTGCTTATTTAAATGAATGGTGTTTTCAGATGGGGGCTAAATGATAATGCAGATCAAGGTGAGGCTTGCCAGGAAGAAAATATACTAGTCCATTATTCCAGGAATGTTAGTAGGTAATGCTGGAGTCCTCTGAAATATATGGGTTTAGCAAAAGGAGGTTTCTGGAAGGGGTAAGTGGTTGTAATATGCCCAAGTCCATTTTGAATTCTGTGTACAGAGTGTTTTGCTAGAGTCAGGGCTTTGGAATGACTCCACATTCAGCAAACATGGCTAGGGTGTCTCCAGTCAACTGTGCTGGGCACTGCACACACACAACCGCAGCATGTGGTGACAGCCACAGTTGGCCCCAAACAGACTGTTCTCCATTTACTCCGTTGTTGCAATGGTCCTCTCTAAAGAGTGCTTGCCCGTAGCTTTATTCCTCCTGAGTGGTAGTGGGCCTGAGCTAATCTGCTCACTGTCTCCTTCCTGGGCCTCTGTGTGACAAAGAGCATGCCCTGGTGTGTGACAGCTGGCAAAGGTTATGGGTGGTGGATGCAGCCTTGGGACAGAACAAAGATAACTGGCCCCTAGAGGCATTCAATGGAGATCCTTGGCCTCATTAATTCCCTGTCTTCTAATGAGCAGCTGTCCCGTGAGTTGTATCAATAACAAATTGTAACGGTAAAATGTTCCCTCAGGCCACCCATTGACTGAGTTCCATAGCTGTGTCAAGAGCACTGTTGTGTTCATCCCCTCAATGAATGCTTTTCCTGGCCACTCACTCACTCATCCCACGAACACTGACTGAGCGCCATCTGCATCCTAGGCACTCTGCTGAGTTGTCACCTAACTTCATGATCTTCCAACAAATTCCTTTTGGATTTTACAAACATCATATGGAGTACTAAATCTGCAGCTGATGTTTCCACATGTGAAAACAAAACTGTTTAAAAGTTTAAAATGGAATCCATCTGATCATCAACATCCTTCCTCCTCAAAAAGCCCACATTTCAAGTTCAGCAGCATCAAGCAAGGTCCATGTCTTACAACTACACTTAGGAGATCAAACCAGTCAATTATAAAGGAATAATCCTTCCAATGAATATTCAGTCAACCTGACTGAATATTCATTGGAAGGACTAATGCTGAAGCTCTAATACTTTAGCCACCTGATGCGAAGAGCTGACTCATTGGAAAAGACCCTGATGCTGGGAAAGATTGAGGGCAGGAGGAGGGTGGCAGAGGATGAGAGGGTTAGATAGCATCACTGACTCAATGGACATGAACTTGAGCAACCTCCAGAGATAGTGGAGGATAGCAAAGCCTGGCGTGCTGCAGTCCGTGGGGTTGCAAAGTGTCAGACACGACCAAGTGACTGAACAACAACATTTAATAGTTGCATCGTTGAATGAAACTTAGAAAAAGAACTACAATATTAGGCAAGTTGTGAATCTATACAACAGCTTTAAACTATTTTACAAGGTGAGGGAAAAAATTAGACGATAGGAAATTGAATTTTCAGGTGTGTATACTCAGTTTCTAAGTCATGTCCAACTCTTTGTGACCTGATGGAGCCCACCAGGCTCTTCTGTCCATGGGATTTCCCAGGCAAGAATACCAGAGTGGGCTGCCATTTCCTTCTCCATCAGTTTCCAGGAAATTCAGTCAAATCATCCAATCATTTTTTCAGTCTCTTTTACAGAACCAGACCAATTTTGCTACAAATTTCCCTTTAAACATTCACTTTTTTCATTCCTTGATCATCTGTCTTTCTTACTCTCGAAATCTGGGTTTGTGGTGGATTGGAGATAATGGAAATGATGGGTGCAAACCAGGGAGCCTGACAGTCCCATTTAGAAGGGACGTTGGCTAGTGTGCAGTGTGGCCTGGCACATATCACCCCACTTCCTTGGTGCCCATCTTCTACTTCCCTTTCTTTCTAACCTCCTTGCCAGATGGAATAGTAGTTTACCAGCAGGAGAGAATCCCTCCCGTGACCACCTCTATAAAAGACCCCTGGGTGTAGAACCAGTCTCTACCCGTATAGCAGTTGTCAAGCCCATCCCTGGGTAACTGATCACTTCTTCATCTTGTGGTGGGGGCCACCCTCTGGGAGGTAAAGGGAAAAGCTTAATTCACTTCTATTAAGAGTTAATCCATCTTTACTGTACAGCAGAAACTAGCACAACATTGTAAAGCAATAATATTCCAAATTTTTTAAAAATGCATTCCAGTATACATTGCTGCTGCTGCTAAGTCGCTTCAGTCGTGTCCAACTCTGTGTGACCCCATAGATGACAGCCCACCAGGCTTCCCCGTCCCTGGGATTCTCCAGGCAAGAACACCGGAGTGGGTTGCCATTTCCTTCTCCAATGCATGAACGTGAAAAGTGAAAGTGAAGTCGCTCAGTCATGTCCAGCTCTTCGCGAACCCATGGACTGCAGCCTACCAGGCTCCTCCGTCCATGGGATTTTCTAGGCAAGAGTACTGGAGTGGGGTGCCATCGCCTTCTCCGCCAATATACATTAGGTGCAGACAAATACTGTTTGATTCCACTTATATGAGGTACCTAGAATAGTCGAATTCATAGAGTCAGAAAGTACATTGGTAGATGCCAGGAGCTGGAAGATGGGGAGTGGGGGGTTGGAAAGGGGACTGAGGCCTAAAGTGTTTAACTGGGGCAGAATTCCAGTTTAGGGAGGTAAAAAATTCGTTGAGATGGATGTCAGGGAGAATTGCACAACAATGTGAATGTCCTTAGTGCCATTTCACTGTGCAGTTAAATATGATTAAAATAGTATGTTTTATATTATGTGACTTTTACCACAATTTAAAAAAGGGATTTAATCCACAAATCCTCACTTCTCACTCTAGCAAAGTGATTTTTAAAATATATCCTGTCTTACTAAATACAGAGCAAATAAAAACAGAATGCTGCCTCCATTTTTTTTTTTTTTTTTTTGTAATTCCAGTCTTTGCCATAACTGGTGGAGGCTGGAGTCTTACTCTTCTGGACAGGAATTCACTCCAAAGTTTACCAGCATGATGCCATGTGGTGGAAAGGGTTTCAAAATGATGATGGATTTCCAGCCATATTCAAAAGGCAAGAACTTATGATCTTTTTTTTTTTTTTGAATAATCTCTCTTACAGTTCAGCAAAGAAAACTGGCCACAACCCTCTATTTGTTTGCTTTCTTCCCCCTTCTAAAATAAACAGCACAGTACCTCAAGTGTATCTGACTAATTGGAAGTCATTTTATTGATTTTATGCTCAAATTCTTCTTTTTCTTTCCCAGAGGCAGGCATAATTTTAGTTTTAAAATGAAAAGATATAACAGCTTAGTCAGGATACAGCCCCAGTTTCTCTAAGAATCTTTTGGATTATCTAACGGTAACTTACTTTGTTTAGAGTGTTCCAGCAGCTTAAAAGTCATAAGCATTCAATTCTACCAGTGTTTTCCCAAGAAGCCACTTCAGTGCACCCTCACGGGGAGGTGGGAGAAAATTATTCATAGAGCAAAGCTTCCAGCAACATCAATAAAGTGATCATTGTAACCAGGAAGATCACATGTTATTTGTCTTGGCTCTCTCAACAACTAAGTCTAAAGCAATATTTTTTAATAGGTAGTTTTTCTATTTATGGATATTCCATAATCAAGAACAGAGTTGTGATTCTCCTAGTCATTGCTAAGCTATGGCTCAGATATTGTGCTATGACCTGACTATTAAATGCCAGGACCCCACAAGGTGCTGGGATATCTCAGTTCCACAGATGGCATGCTTCCTGTGGCATCTAGGGACCTCTGTGATCCCAAGGATTGTAGCCCACCAGGCTCCTCTGTCTATGGGATTCTCCAGGCAAGAATACTGGAGTGGGTTGCCAATCCCTTCTCCAGGGGATCTATCTGACCCAGGGATTGAACCTGGGTCTCCATATTACAGGTGGATTCTTTACAGCTTGAGCCACCAGGGAAGCCCCTCTGAAAATAGAACTACCTCTAACCACACTCAACAAAGGATTAATCAAGACTCTTCTCTGCCTGGGGCATCATGACTGCCAGTTTATGAGATACTACAATAGTCTGTGGACTTCTCTGGAATGTAACTGGAAAGAGTCATTGAGTTCTTAACTCATTCATTTACTCAACAATGCACTCACTTTGGATGAGGCACTGTTCTAGAGCCTAGAACCATTCCTCTTACAGAAGTTATACCCCACATCTTTAAATTTCTATGCATTTTATTGAGATCATCTTCCATAGACTGAATAAAGGTTGCCATATGTGAAAAGACTTTGGGTTTTCTAGAGCCAGCAGTCACCATCTTGTACTAATTCTAGTAGTGATATCTGTTGGGATTTGTGACGAAGGGAGACATGCGGAAGGAAGCTGTCCCTTGGTTTCTGAGACACGTGGAAGTACACTCATGTGCTGTTTGTTGCAAATACCAGATTTGGTCCAGCCGTGCAGAGCCACTGGAGGGCTTCACCATGGATAAGGCATTAGTTTGGATAAGACACTCTCTCTATGTGGCCTTCAAACACTCCTACTCACAACCTGCCCCCCAAAACGCAGACATCTACACCAGCATTGTGACACCCGGCAGGAAGCGGTGACAAAGGCAATAGTGCATTTATCATGCTGGTTACATTTGCAAATATCTCAACAAATAATGGGGAACTTGGGGCTGATGGGATGTGATTTCAGTTAAATTTCATCTATTATCATCCTGGGGAAAATGAAGAGTAATGTGAGAAGCCCTGATTCATAGAGACATGGGCTTCCCTATTGGCTCAGATGGCAAAGAATCTGCCTACAAGGCGGGAGGTGTGGGTTTGATCCCTGGGTAGGGAAGATCCCCTAGAGAAGGGATTTTTCCCATTGCCTGGAGAATTCCATGGACAGAGGAGCCTGGTGCGCTACAGTCCACGTGGCCGCAAAGAGTCAGACAAGACTGAGCGACTTAACAGTTGGGTTTTTTTTGGTAGTCAGGATGCCTCGAGTTCTGGTTCTAACTATACTGCTTGCCACCTGAGTGAGCCAAGAATGCTTCTTAATCTCCCAGTCTTTATTCCTCCATCTGGGGCATGAAGATTATACTGCCCGTGCCCTGGTGCTCTTCAGAGGATTAAGATAAATGGTCCAGCATCTTGTCCAATACAAAAAAGGGGCCAAACAGTATTAGAAATCTGCCCCTTTATCACTTCATGCAGCAAAAGTTCTGCCTTCATATATGATGGGGAAGAAACACAACCTATTCAGATCAGAGTTCTGTAGCTTACAGAAAGAAAATCTCCATATACCCATTCAAACTATTTGTTTACTCTATCGATTGGTCACATTCTCTGTGAAAGGTACCGTCTCAGGAACAATTGTCATCAAGCTCTTTATTATTATAGCCATTTAATCCCAGATCTGCATGGTTTTTAGGTGAAGTCTTGAGTCAACTGCTTACCAAGAAAATCTGGAGAAGAAAAGATCTTTTTTTACACTTCCGAAGTATGTCCAATTTGTTTTGAAAAGGCAGGATTCCAATCTCACAGTCAGAAAATGTGGTGTTTGGGGTGGCAGTTATAATACTGTGACTATATTTCTCAAACCATAAATTGACATGTGGTCTGACAAGCATAAAGTGTACTTCTGGAGACAGTGGGATAGAATATTTGAAATCAGAACTGGAAAATTTGGGACATATGAAGGCTATAAATAGTGGGCAGAGATTGGGCTGGTTCCAGCAGAGACTCAATTCCTACTAAGAACCACATAATTAGCCAGTCCCCATTTGTTATACATATAAATACTAGTACATAAGAGAGGCAGTTTAAACCAGAATGATAAACAAGCCATGCCTCTGCCAGAGGGCTGCCTGGCACACACATTCCCTGTTCCCAGAGCTCCGTGAAGCCCTGGATGGAGCAGAGGGGGGGCTGTCCCTGGGGAACTGACAATAAAGCTGGGGAAAAAAATGCTGAGACCCAAACACACCCACACCGCACAGCATGTTCATTCACATCACATGGTCATCCTCACTGACCCTTCATCCTACAGATGATGGCAGAATGATCTCACACTGGCAGTTTTTGGATAACCATGCCTCTTCCCAGTGGGAGAATCTACTTTCTGCCCAGACCTATTAGGAAATTACTCCCTGTACTAGACTGGCAAAACAATGTTGGGATTAGAGTAAGCAGAGAGTTAGGGCAAAGGGCATATTTGAAGGAAGTTCCGCCTCTTTATTGGGCTTCCCAGGTGGCACAGTAGTAAAGAATCCGCCTGCCAATGTAGGACACTCAAGAGAGGCAGGTTCAATTCCTGGGTCCAGAAGATGCCCTGGAGGAGGAGGTGGCAACCCTCTCCAGTATTCTTGCTTGGGAAATTCCATGGACAGAGGAGCCTGGCAGGCTACCATCCATGGAGTCACAAAAAGTTGGACATGACTGAGTCACTAACACACACACAGACACACAGACATGCTTCTTTATTACTTTCACATGGCTTATTAGGAATAAGGTATGGCACTGCTCTGCAAAATATAAGGACCCCAATTTAAGACATTGCTCCAGTAGAGGAAAATGGATAGGATGTGGAGGACATGAATGTATCAAGTTCATGATAGAAATAGTCCACTTGATGAGCTTGACTTGAAGCTGCCATGTGATGCCAGACACATGGCTAAGCATACAACCTCTCTTAATCCTAACAGATCCTGTTATCTCACCTTTTACAGGGAAGGACATTGGGGCACAGGTTCATACAACTTTAAGATTTTTTTTTTTTTAATGTGGACCATGTTTAAGGTCTTCATTGAATTTGTTACAATATTGTTTCTATTTTATGTTTTGGTGTTTTGGCTTCAAGGCATGGGGAACCTTAGCTCCCCAAGCAGGGATCAAACCCCCACCCCCTGCATTTTAAGAGGAACTCAACCACTGGATGACCAGGGAAGTCCCTCACACAACTCCTAATAAACTGCAGTCTTCAACTGAATTCAGGTCTTCAAATTCCATGACTCCCAACCTAACACCATAGCAAGAGCAAATATATTTCAGGAAGGACCAGAACAGAAACTGGTCTCCCCACCTTCTGGTTCTCCACAGCAAAAGCATCAGAATCACTAAGGAACATTTTGAAAATATAGGCTTGGGTCCTGCCCTAGAATTTCTGATTCAGAGAGCCTGTGTCTCCGTATTTTGAGGCATACCACCCCAAACTGGTGATTCTCATATATACCTCCTGTTAGGGACTTCTTGACAAGCCAGCTGTATCTGGCTAAATTTTTGCTAATTTCTTAGCAAGAAGGGATTTGAAATCAATATTTAATATTACTATTAAACATTTATTATCTGTGCAGTACAAATCTACCTCTGATGAACATGTAGTTAAGTAATGGCTTATGTGTTGTGTTTAGTCACTAAGTCGCGTTCAGCTCTTTGACGCCCTGAGGACTGTAGCCTGCCAGGCTCCTCTGGTCCATAGGATTTCCCAATACTGGAGTGAGTTGCCATTTCCTTCTCCAGGGGATCTTCCTGACCTGGGGATCTAATCTGTGTCTCCTGCATCGGCAGGCGGATTCTTTACCACTGAGCCACCTGGGAAGCCCTAGATTCATGATGGTTCAGACATAGTCTAACTGCCCCTCAGTATCTCACATTCAGTTAATGTCTACTCTGGATGCCATTCTTTACCACTAGCCCCAGCTGTGATGCTCCTCTGGGTGATATTCTTAACTACTGCAGTAAGCCAAAGTCAGATTAAGCCAAAACTAGGTTAAAGATGGCTCCTTACAGACTGCTCTGAGGATGGCCAAGTTATGAAAAACTAGGAGACACAGCAGCCAATGGTATACGTGTAGCAGAGCCAACACAACTTGAGTGACTTTTGGTCAATGGAGTACGCCAATTTAAAAAGTATGGAACATACACTTGGACTGAAAACAAAAATTCCCAAACACTAATCTCTGCAAAGTACTCAAATTAGGAAGGCAGAAAGGATGAAGAAAAGAGATCAGTTCATTTCCAAAGTACTCATTTGAAATTTTTTGGTGCTGCAACCAAGGAGATGGGTATGAAAAAGAAATTGGATCAAAATATCCAAGTCTATATTTCTGTATAACCCAAGTCTCTGAGGTTAGCCATTGTTTACATCTGCAATAGGAGAACAAAGTTAAACACGTAACACTGGTCTTTTGGCTTGATGACAGAAAAGAACATGATGCCAAGGGCAATTTATATTCCTGACATATATATGCTACTCAGTGCCTTAGGTCAAAGATTTGACCCTAATGCCTTGATTTCTCAATCTGAAAATATGGATAGAGAGCAAGAAGGGGGCTCCTAGTAGATGAGAGACACCACATTTGTACTATACTTATGCTCTAATTGCAAACTACCCACAGTTATGTACATTCTGTTTTATGTGCTTTATAAGAGTCAGATGTGGAATTCCCTGTTGGTAGTGGTTGTTTTAACTCTCTAGAAACTTGAAGGGAAGTTAGAACTAAAAAGAAATGAAAGAAATAAGACTTAAGAATTAAATGCTTTGAATATTTTCCTCCCTAATTTTCTTTGTAGAGAAATGGAAGACAGACTAGCATCAGCGGGGTGCTTTCAAGTGAATCATAATCAAATGTGCGTGCAAAACCATTGGTGAAGTCTAGATGTGCAATTAAATGCCTAATTATGCTCAGAGAGCCCCTGCATTCTTTACTCCCTCACTGCACCCTCAGGAAACCACACAGTGGCCTTCTGTCTTGAGTACGGGCTCTTTAAAGTGTTTAAATGGCATGCAAGTGCAACTGCGTGCCCAATTAGGGGTGCAACTGCTGGGCCAAAGCATGAAACACAGTCTATTCCCTGCCACTCTGGGTTAGCTCTCCAGACCTTTAGGGCCATGTCCCTCAGCTCCTTTGGCATCCCAGGGCTCAGTGAGAAGTACTGGATGGTGCTTTATCCTTTGTCAGTTTTAGAGATGGTACCAGGGAGAAAAAGTCAAACTCTGATGCTTCCACCAAAGGCTTTGATTTATTTCCTCAACTAAGAGATGGAAAGTTATCCTCAGATATTGCCCTGTTGCATAGGGTGAGTAATGAGGAAAGAGAGATAGGGACCTCCTTTAATTCCCTCTCTCCATCCCTCAGTACTAATCGTGGTTAGGCCCCTGTTCAGCTTATTGAAGAGAGATTAGGGATCATCAAAATATATTCACTACTAGGGACTCAGAGTGGGCTTCCCAGGTAGCTCAGATGGTAAAGAGTCTACCTGCAATGCAGGAGACCCCGGTTTGATTCCTAGGTCAGGAAGATTCCCTAGAGAAGGGTATGGCAACCCACCCCAGTACTCTTGCCTGGAGAATCCCCATGGACAGAGGAGCCTGCTGGGCTACAATCCATGGGGTCGCAAAGAGTCAGATATGACTGAGCAACAAAGCACGGCACAGAACAGAGACCCAGAGCACATGCTCTGAAAAGGTCATGTAGGAAGGATTTAGAATTTTCTTTCATTTGGAAGTCACAGATAAACCTTTTTCATTAAAAAAATCTGACATTTGTTGGACACCCACGTCCCCAGGTCCAGCTGCCTCCCACAGATTTTTTTAAATTAATTAAGTTATTTTAATTGGAGGTAATTATTTTATAATATTGTGGTGGTTTTCACCATACACTGACATGAATCAAGTCATAGTGGAAGGAATGCACTGCATGGGAAAAGCCAGAGTCAGAGGTTAGGCAGCCTTACACCTTAGGGCAGCTAAGAAGCGGATCCCAGGGGTGGAGAAGAGGTGGGGAGGGCCTACACATGGCAGGTGGGTGTGTGTGGAGGGTTCTGGGGAGCAGGCAGAGTTGGTGTCAAAACAATCCGTAAGTCAGAGGAGAGGTGTTTCAGAGGCAGAGGAACTTCAAGCTCTAGGGAGATCATCAGGAGAGCAGGATTGGAGTCCCAGAGGAAGAGGTAAATATAAGGAAGCAACAAGTAATCCAAAGCAAAACCAGAGCAAGAAGCCAGAGAACTCAGTGTTGGACTAACCAGAATATAAGGTCAAGGTTTGGTCATAAGATATGAGAGGAGTCCAAGCATCAGGACTTTTACTTTAAAAACGGTGGTTTCCCAGGTGGCACTAGTGGTAAAGAACTCGCCCGTCAATGAAAGAGATGTAAGAGACACGGGTTCAATCCCTGGGTCAGGAAGATCCCCTGGAGGAGGGTATGGCAATCCACTCCAGTATCTCTGCCTGGAGACTCCCATGGACAGAGGAGCCTGGTGGGCTACAGTCCACGGAGTCACAAAAAATCAGACATGACTGAAGTGACTGAACACACACCCACGCACCGTATAGCATGGAGAACTCGATACTCGGTAATGATCCATATGGGAAAAGAACCTAAAAGAGTTGATATATATATATAACTGACTCACTTTGCTGTACACCTGAAACTAACACAACATTCCAAATCAACCACGGTCCAATAAAAACTTTAAAATAAAAATTGACGCAACACCTACTGTGTGTTGGATATTGAAGGCAGACGTCAGTATTGACAATACAATGGTCAAACTACAAATAGAAATAATGGTTAGAAACAGACCTAACAAAAGGCTTGGGATACTGAATATACAGTTGTGGACTCAGGAGATCTTTTAGCTCCCTTTGCTGTTTGCAAATTCTGGGATAACATGTGAGTGGTTTCCGCTACAGGAATGCCAGTGCTGTTAGAGCAGAGCCGCAGCGGACAAGTCAGGACCCCGACTTAGTGGGCCATGTTTATGATTCTTCCTTCTTATTTGTCCAAGCTGCTGCTTTTCTGTATCCTCAGTCTTCTTAAAAAAAAAAAAGGAAGAAAAAAAAAACGCACACCCTGTCTTAACATGCCTCACCTCCTTCCTACTTGGCTTAAGAACAAAAATTCCAGCTGTTGATATTTCATGCCTCATCATGAAACAGGGCTGACCTCTCACTGGCAAAGGGGTCCCTGTTGTCTGGTGGGCTCACAAAGCCTGTCCCACAAACCCCCTTCTTGTTTTTGTCAAAAGAGGTTCGTGTGACCGAGAAATGAAAAAAAAACACAAAACACAGTTCAAGTGTTAGAAGCCAGTTCCAGACTCAAAGAGAAATGCAGTGGCCAAGGCACATGAACAATAAAGGTGCCTTTATACAGTAAATCTAAACAATCACTCACCAAAAATATGCAACCCCAATGAGCAGTACTCAGAAAGGGGGAAGGGGCAGGCTGCGTATAGAAGTCAACAAAGTACTAAGGTCAACTTTTTGAGAGGATCAATTTGGTCATGGTTACTGGTTATTAGTGGATCTGACATATTCACAGGATCTTTCTCTGGCTCTAAACACCGAATCAGGACAGTGATACGGCTTCCGTTGACTTAGAGAACACACAGCCAGAGAAGCGCACAGCTGAAGCTTCATTAGCAGAAAGCAAGGCAGGGTGCTAAGGTGGAAGCACAGGATGCATGGAAGTCAGAATCATCTCGAACCAGGCTCTGCCTTGAAGCTTTACCCTGCTTTACTGTAAACATCTCATAGGTTTAAAAGGACTGAGAAAATATCTGAGTGTACCTTGATACATGATGACACAGAAGCTTCCTGGGCAGATTCTTGGTCACCCACAGGCAGCCCACAGCACTGGCCCCACCCCTGACACATCCAGGGCTCCACACCAGGCCCCTCCCTTCAGGCACTCAGTCTCTGTCTGCTGCATCTCAGTGGCTTCCTGCTGATCTCCCCACTTGCAGGATTTCCTCTTCTTCACAGACATATGCGCTACAGAAAGCTCCTCAAAACCACACTCACACCACCCTCTTGCCCAACAGCCTCAACAATGCATCTCTAATTATATAATAATGGTAGCTGCTATTTATGGACTGCTGGGCTTGTGCGTTGCCTCGGTTATTGTCATTCTCACAGTGATAATATTAGGCAGGAGGTAATCCCTCCATCTGTTCCACAAAGAAGCAGGAACAAAATCCTCACTCAAGTCATCAGTGAGGAAACTGAAGATCAGAGAGCTTGAGGCATCCTCCCCAAGGGCCTTGTAAGAACTTACCTTACAATTCACATGCAGGTGTATCCAGTAGGAAGGCTGGGGTTCTCTCTACTCTCCTAGACTACCCTAGTGGGGAAAAAAATGCAAACTCTCTACCTGGCATTCAAGGCCTTACGGAGTCTGAACCTAAGATGGCTCCAGTTGAACTTTCTCTGCCCATATTCTTTATTTTGGTCCAAACAAATTACACCCAGGGCCCTAGAAATGCCCAGCTTCACAATACTGCCTGGGACTTCTATTCTGGTCCTGCTTCTCAGGATGGTTCCTTCCCATTTAAATTCTACCCACCAGTCCCAGGAATGAACTGTTAAAAAGCTGTCTCTGCCACCACACCTTTCCTTGTAAGCATACCTGCAGCACAAACACACCAGCTAGAAGAGACTTCTCCTTCCTCGGATCCCACCAGCAGACTTGTGAGACTCTCTCATGACTTGTGTTGTGAATGGTCATACCACAAGCTCAGAAGTCAGAAGGCCCAAGGTTTAATTCTTCACTTTTTCACTTACCACTTAAACTCTAGGACCTCTGCCTCCCTGTGCCATAGGATTGTTTTCAGGAGTTAGTTATAAAACAAATGGAAAAGTGCTCAGCACAGTCTGACAAGGAGCAAATGTCTATAATTATTATTACAGTGATTTGTATCCACACATTATTCTGTCTTCTGAGCATAAGTTTCTTGAGGAGGGGGAACTACCGTACTCAGTCTTCTATCCTCACTGTGATTAGTGGCACATGATAATATTTGACAATGAATGACAAATCTGATGGAGTTTCCAATCTAATTTCAAAACCCATTAGGTTATAACTGGTCCCAAAGCTCTACACAATGAAATTGCAGCAAGAATTTAATGGGAAAATACCTATATACTTCTGAGTTATTGTTTTGAAGAACTTAGATGAGTGAGGTCCAGGGTCTATAATGCTACAGTCAGAGTTAAAGGAGAGAAAAAACACTCAAAACACAACTCCCATCCCTTGTGCACAGATGAAGGAGCACTCACAAGGCTTGGGGAGAACAACAGGGGTAGCAGAAGCATCATCATAGTAGGTGGTAGGAATAGCAGCCAGCATTTACCAAGTACTTCAGGAGGTACCGGACAATAGTTCAAATGCTTCCTGTGGGTTAACCCATTGAATCCTCATAACAACCCATGTGAGGTAGCTTCTATTCTTTCCCCATTTTTAGATGAGAAAACTGAGTCTGAGAAAAATTAATTTCTAAGGTCTCACAGGAAGTGATGGAACAGGGATTTGAACCAGAGCCCAAGTATTCTATACGTTGTGACAAACAGTGACAGTCTCAATGCTGTGCTGTCCCCACACCAGTAAGGACGCCAGTCCAGCCAGACCTCAGAAAAGGTTCCTGTCCCTGACCCACCAGTCACTGCACTAAAGGGGCTGCCTCCTTTAGGAGATCCAGATGCCATCAGAAGGGGTGGAATGAGAATACTGACATGAGAGGACACTAAGTAGACAAGATGACTGAGTGAAATGACCCAGGTGGATGGAACCTCAGAGTACAGGTCAAGGGCCTTGTGAGGACCTCAGAGAGCAAGCTCACAGTGTGTGAGGAGGCAGATACAAGCTGAAGCCAAAGGATCAAGGGAAGCAGCCTTGCTCCTGGATGAGTTCCTTCAGGAAAACAAATATAAACACATTGGTGACCATGTCTTAGAATCCCATATTGTTTTAGGCTCGCCTAGCCACAGTTGGGGCTCTGGAGCCCCTTGATGCTGAGGAGTTAATGTTGAAATTGCTGCTTAAGCTAGTTAAACATAATGAGGGCTCTTCCTAATGAAAACCATGAGAAAAAAAAATGGGCCCACATAAACGCAGCCCAGGATGGCTGTGACCATTCATCAGTATCACTCTCACATAAATCACTATTCCTGAAGGAAGGGAGGCAACCATACTCTGGGGCATGAAGCTAATCAATCTCAGAAGAAGGAACTTTGCAAACCCTTCTTACGGTCGCCGTAGCCTGGACCATGATGAACCCCTGCTCTGTTTCATTAGATATGTGAAAAGTGGACCTTCTTCTACAGGGTAACCTGTGTGTCAGTGTAGGGCCAGTAGTGCCTGGCAGGCATCTCAAGTCCACAAAAGACAGCATTGGACTGACCATTTCACTAACTTAAACCAACTCCTGGACAAGCATTCTTTCATCCAGTTGGCCCAAGAACATGGATTTTCAACAGGGACAATAAAGGGGGCAAAACTGTTTCTTGGAGGGTGAAATAAAACCTTACTATCTTTTTAAATAAAGCACAGATATACATAAAATAAATAAACAGATATGTAATATACCCATCCTGATAAAATTCCATGATGGAGTGGGGAGCAATGAGGGAAAAAAATGTACCTCTTTGTGGGAGAGGAACAAGAATGAGTCCAGTTTTTAAACACTAAGAGAGGCACAAGAAAATTGGAAAAGGTTGCTGATGGGAGAAATAGGAAGACAGAAGAAACAATATTCCCCCATCTTCAGTCTTTGCCAAAATCCACCCACAGTCTCTAAGGACATAGCTAGAGCCTACATCCAGGTTCTTCTTTGGTATAGCTTGGTCCAACCAGCCATCAACAAATAACATAATGAAGGAATCCCACTTGCAGGAATGAGGTCAAACCTAAAGGTCAGCTGTGCTCTGCAGTTTAGTAAAACATAAGAAGACCTCAGGAGAAAACAAACCTGATGACACCTTGATCTTGGGCTTCTATCTTCAAGGACTGTGGGAAAAGTTGATTTCTGTTGTTTAAGCCACATTGTTGTTCTTCAGTCGCTAAGTCATGTCTGACTTTTTGTGACCCCATGAACTGCAGCACACCAGGATTCCCTGTCCTTTACTATCTCCTGGAGTTTGCTCAAACTCATATTCATTGAGTTAGTGATGCCATCCAACAATCTCATCCTCTGTCACCCCCTTCACTTCATGCCCTCAATCTTGCCCAGCAATTAGAGTCTTTTCCAATGAGTTTAGTCTATGGTGTTTCGTTACTATGATACACATGGCTGGTATTACTTCACCACTAAGGCTCACTCACACCAGATTCTCCTGGGCACAGGAGAACAATTTCCCCAAGTCTAACCAATTACTTGGAAGCAGAAGTGACATCACATTTCTGGGCCAAAGCATTACATTGCTGGGTCAGGATATTCTATTAACTCTCTTCCATGCCACAGCGATCAAAGAACATAAGGAGATGGAGGTACCAGGAAAAGGAAGTAGCCCAGAATCCCAAACCACTACTTCCCTGGAGAACTGGATCTGCAGAGGACTTTGTGTGAAAGAGAAATAAGTTTGTTCTGTTATGCCACTGAAATTTTTAATGTTATATTTCACACAGCATGATTCAGCCTATTTTTACTGATATACCCACCCTACATATGTTTGGGAGAATGTTTCCTGGTGGTACTGGGGTGTCTCCTCATGGGCCACCTGTGAAACGAGATGTCTTCCCTCTAACAAAGTCATGAGGAAAGAAACTGACAATGAAGAGTTCAAACAAAGGGGGTGATCCATGTGGAGCCTCAACACATCAGAGACAAAGGGTAAGAATCTGTCAAAGTTTCTCTACACTTGTCTAGTCAAGTTGGGTGAGAATTCTGAGGGCGTGAGCAGTCAAGGGCCAAAAAAAGGGGTGTGTGTGTGCTATTTTGGCATAAGTCAGAACAGGCTTATGGATTCTATAGTGGCCTTAAGGAAATGTCCTTCAAGGTATATTAACACATATATGTGGAATCTAAAGCAATGGTATAGATGATCTTATTAACAAACAGAAATAGAGACACAGACACAGAGAACAAACATATGGACACCAATGGGGGGAAGAGGGAGGTGGGATGAACTAGGAGCTTGGGATTGACATATATCCACTATCGATGCCATGTGTAAAATAGATAATGAGTGTTAGTCGGTCTGTCATGTCCAACTCTTTGAGACCCCATGGACTGTAGCCCACCAGGCTCCTCTGTCCACAGCATTCTCCAGGCAAGACCACTGGAGTGGGTTGCCATTTCCTTCTCCAGGGGATGAGAGCTCAATGAGAACCCACTCTATAGCAGAAGAAACCCTACTCAGTGCTCTGTGGTGACCTAAATGGGAAGGAAATACAAAAGAGAGGTGATAGATGTATGACTGATCCACTTTGCTGTACAACAGAAACTAGTTTAGTAAACTAAACTACTCCAATAAAAATTAGTTTAAAAATAAACACCTTCTCTGGTTTCCTTCTCACCAGGAAGGCGCTTTGATTCTTGAAGTTTGATTTCCTGGTCAACAAGAATAATCGTTCCCACAAAAATATATAGCATCATCTAACACTGTAAACACAGAGAAGGAAATGGCGCTTTACCATCTGAGCCACCAGGGAAGAAATAAGAACAAGGAAATGGCAACCCACTCCAAAATTTTTGCCTTGGAAATCCCATGGACAGAGGAGCCTGGCAGGCTACAGTCCAGTTGCAAAGAGTCGGACACAACTGACTAAGCAAGCAGGCAACACTGTAAATAGATTCCCCAGTACATTTCAATTAAGTGTATTAAGCTAGCAGAATTCTGACAAACACCTCAAGACTTTATTGTACCGATGGGTACCAATGATCCATGCTCCAAACTTCCATGAACTCCATGTAGACTGAGTCATTGGTATAACCCAGCTTTATGACCCAAAGTATGAGAGGATGATGCCCTCAACTTGTTGGTAGATTCCATTAAACCTATCTTCTTTTCACTTATGCATTTTAGCTTATTGCTCAATCCCTTTAGTTCTCTTCTCAACATCATGATGAATTTATCTTTTGCTCTTGACACTTAATTTCTGTATCATGTGGAAACTCAGCAAGGTATGTGCAAGTTGCGTCCTATAAAAAGGCTGTGCAGGCCAAGTGGTTGGAAGAGACACCCGATTTCTGAGAAGGGTTCCACTTGTCAGGCCATGTGAATTGCATGTACTCACATCAGTGGCCAGACTGAGCCCTTATCCAAGCTGGTCGGCCCAGAGCGGGGATTTTTCTATAATTTGCACAAAGGTCCTTGTGAGCTGGAAGTGGCCGTGTCCTGAGTCATACACCCCTTTCCAAAGCCTGACTTTTCTCTCAGGGTCACATTCACACTGTTGCTCACATACTTTAAAGCAGAAGGTCCCTGTAGCGGGGCTGCCCCATCACCGCTGGCTCAGGCATCACCTCTGTGAGTGGATTTACCTCGGCTTCTGATGGACAGATGCTGTACCCACATCATTGCTTAATTCTGTGGTTCTCAGCAGCACCACCCAAAGGGGCAATTGGCAACTTTTTGAGTTCTCACAATAATTAGAAGCACCACTATCTTTAGTGAGCAAGGGTAATGGATGCTGGCCATCCAGTGGGTATGGGGTGGTCCTGCACAGAGAAAAACCATCCCTCATCCGGTGTGATTTTCAAATGCCCCCCACCCTCAACTTCATGGAGATGAAAAACTTTCAGACATTCATGCAAATATTAGCTAAATGCATGCCATGTGCTTGCCCCTCATTCAGTGGATCTGGGTGGATGACATTCTCGGCTCTCTGGAGCTTGTAAAAACCTGTTTTAATTTTCTGAGCCTGGAACTTAACCCAGTGTTACATAAAACAGAAAATACTTTTGCACTGTCTTAAGATCTCATTATGTTTCCTGAAATGCAACCGCCATGCAAATCGAGGGAAAATTGTAATTAATTTTGTTCTGAAGTCTACCAAAAATTGTTCACTGTATCAGAAAACCACATCACCAACTGCATCACTCTTCAGGACAACCAAACCACCGGTATAATTTGTCTTTCTAGTTCACACTTACAGCTATATCAATGACAGGGTCCCTGACTAGGCAAACAGCTGACTCCTTAAGGAACATTTAGCATAAAACCATACCCATACCAGGGAAGTAGCACATACTTCCCTGGTGGCTCAGATGGTGAAGAATCCGCCTGCAATGCAAGAGACCCAGGTTCAATCCCTGGGTCAGAAAGATCCCCTGGAGAAGGAAATGGCAACCCACTCCAGTATTCTTGCCTGGAGAATTCCATGGACAGAGAACCATGGAGGGCTACAGACCATACGGTCACAAAGAGTCAGATATGAACGAGTGACCAACACTTTTACTTTTTCACTGTACTTTATACCCAAACATTCAGAAATAGGTGTTATTTTATTGTATATTGCTTTCCTTTAGTTTCAGTTACATTATAGTTGGGGTATTATTAATATATTATTGTTTCTTAATATGTGTGTTGTTGGTTATATTATCAATGAATCTCATTTCAAGATGTCAAATGTGATGTAAAAATCTGTGCCTTTTACAGAGGGGGGCACTGCATCTAATAAGTTGAAAATCAGTTCCTTAACCATTGAAGTATTCAGCCCCACAGTTTCCAGTGAAGAGCCTCTTCCTCAACAATTTTCTAGAAAGCCTTTTGAGAGCAAGAACTCGCTCGTATTCCCCTTTTTTCAAAACTCAAGAGTCCCCTTCAGTCTAATTAATTTGAGGAATACCTTTTCAAGGAACTATATCCAGTGAAAATCTTGACACATAGGGCAGAAAAGCCCATGTGGTTATTTATAGTGAAATTAATGGGAAAAAAATTAATTCCATACAACTAGTAACTTTAATGTTAAGATTCTGAAAATCTCACATTCCTTAATTCAATGAATTATTCACAAAAATATAGTCATCACTGACTAGTCATTGGTTAAAGTAAAGGGCACAAGCTAACTCCTAAGCTGTTTGGGAAGATACATGTATCTAATACAAACACATGATAAACAACAATCTTCTCCTTGATGTCATGACTCTACAGAGAGTAAATGTCATGGAGGACATGAAACAGGATCCAGGACAGCCAGATTAGAGGAGAGCAGAAGCTGATAGGGAAGGCATCTAAGCCATCCCATACAGAGAACCAACGGTGTGGACTGCTAGTCCCACCAATGCCACTTAACTGGCTTGTCTGGCTGTGGATGAGTTTCTTTTCCTCTGTTCCAGTCACAGTTCAACCAGAGAAGCAGAACCAGTAGGAAGTATGTATCAAGAGATTTATTGCAAGACATTAGTTTACATGATTATGGGACCTGGCTAGGAAAATCTGAAATCCATAGGGAAAAACATCAGGAAGGCTACCTGAAAGTGCTGGGCACGGGCTATGCCACTGTCCATAGGCAAAATTCTTCTTCACAGAGGCCTCATCTGTGCTCATAAGATTCAACTGACTGAATCAGGCCCACCTGGACTGTCTAGGACAATCTCCCTCAAGAAAGTCAACTGATTACAGACTTTAGTCACATCTACAAAACACCTTTGGAAAAGACTCTGATGCTGGGAGGGATTGGGGGCAGGAGAAGGGGACGATAGAGGATGAGATGGCTGGATGGCATCACTGACTCGATGGACGTGAGTCTGAGTGAACTCCGGGAGTTGGTGATGGACAGAGAGGCCTGGCGTGCTGCAATTCATGGGGTCACAAAGAGTCGGACATGACTGAGTGACTGAACTGAACTGAACAAAACACTTTCACAGTAACACCCAGATCAGTATTTGACTGACTAATGGTGTGACAGCCTAACTAAGTTGAGTCCTTCAAAAGCCCACAAAAGTCCACCCCTTGTCAACTTTGCACCCAACACCCATCTCTTAAAAATCACAGTCTCCAAATAAAAGGAATAACAAAGTCATAACTCTACATACCACAATGCAGCTATCCTTCATACAACTGAAAACACACCAACCTCGTCCCCACAAGAGAAGGCCAGGTTCTTGGGGAATGTTTCTATTTCACCTTTGATGTCCTGTTACTGAAATACTATAAAGTTCATCATTATTAATAACTTTTACATTAAATGGTAAGGGGATAAGAGAAAAAAACAAAAATATTTAATATGTATATAAATATCTGAGCAACAAAAGACAAATACAGCTAATAATATTCTCAACTTCAAAATGAGGATGACAGGCCTATTTCACAAAGCTGCTTAAGGAATTCAGTGATGTGATATGTTATAAGCACTGTATTCTAAATATCATCATCATCCGTATTACTACTAGACAGGCACCTATAATGGTTTTAGGGTGAAAACTGTGACTCAGAAGAACACAACAGTAAGTCTAATGTAGGACTGAAAGGAAATTAAGAAATGGCTGTTTCTGGGGCAAAAAAAAAAAAAAGCCAAAAAACCAACAACAGAAATAAAATCATAGTGAAACATACCAATTTGTTGGATGAAAAAACTAAACACTGAAAATATCTAAATTATTTTCATAGTGCAGGCAGAGAAACAAACTTTCTCTTAGGGAGCAAAACTGTCTTTTGATAAGCAAAATACCTAAATAACATCTTTAGCTGGAAACAGTGCAGCTTTTTCTTCCTCTCCCATCATTCCCCTGAACTAGCCCACACAGAGGGACCTCTGGATTACAATCAAGGAGAGAAGGGAATGCCTATGATTCCCCTATGAAGACTTCAAGAATCTGGAGGACCAAAGATAGAGAGACAGACACAGACAGAGATACAGAGCCTCTGATGGAGGGAGACAGAAGCCAGGAAAGAAAGCAGGCTCCTGGGGTTGGTACAGCTGTGCATAAGAAGACAGGCAAAGAGGTGTTATGGGGCTTTCACTGTACTTATAAGATCCTCAAAACTTTCTCTAAAGATTAGTTTATTTTATGGAAATTATAATTCAGTATGCTACACTATAACTTCCCTGGTGTCTCAGATGGTAAAGCATCTTCCTACAATGCAGGAGACCCGGGTTTAATCCCTTGGTCAGGAAGATCTCCTGGAGAAGGAAATGGCAACCCACTCCAGTATTCTTGCTTGGAAAATCCCATGGATGGAGGAGCCTGGTGGGCTACAATCCAAGGGGTCACAAAGAGTCGGACACAACTGAGCGACTTCACTTCACTTAATGCTACACTAAAGTCTTTGACTGTGTGGATCACAACAAACTGTGGAAAATTCTGAAAGAGATAGGAATACCAGACCACCTGACCTGCCTCCTGAGAAACCTGTATGCCGGTCAATAAGCAACAGTTAGAATCAGACATGGAACAATGGACTGGTTCCAAGTCGAGAAAGGAGTACGTCAAGGCTGAATATTGTCACCCTGCTTATTTAACTTATATGCAGAGTACATCATATGAAATACCAGGCTAGATGAATCTCAAGCTGAAGTCAAGATTGTGAGGTGAAATATCAATAACCTCAGATATGCAGATGATACCACTTCAATGGCAGAAAGCAAAGAGGAACTAAAGAGCCTCTTGATGAAGGTGAAAGAGGAGAGTGAACAAGCTGGCTTAAACCTCAACAGTAAAAACATGAAGATCATGGCATCTGGTCCCATCACTTCAAATAGATGGGGAGAAACTGGAATAGTGACAGACTTTAATTTCTTGGGCTCCAAAATCACTGGGGACAGTGACTGCAGCCATGAAATTAAAGGACGCTTGTTCATTGCAAAGTTATGACAAAGCTAGACAGCATATTAAAAAACAGAAATATCACTTTACCAACAAAGGTCTGTATGGTCAAAGATGTGGTTTTTCCAGTAGTCAAGTATAGATGTGAGAGTTGGACCATAAAGAAGGCTGAGGACCAAAGAATTGATGCCTTTGAACTGTGGTGCTGGAGAAGACTCTTGAGAGTCTCTTGGACAGCAAGGAGATCAAACCAGTCAATCCTAAAGGAAATCAACCCTGAATTTCCTTTGGAAGGACTGATGCTGAAGCTGAAGCTCCAATACTTTGGCCACCTGATGTGAAGAGCCAACTCATTGGAAAAGACCCTGATGTTGGGAAAGATTGAGGGCATGAGGAGAAGCAGGCAACAGAGGATGAGATGGTTGGATTGCATCACGAACTCAATGGACATGAGCTTGAGCAAGCTCCGGGAGATAAGTGAAGGGCAGGGAAGCCTGGAATGGAGTTGCACAGAGTTAGACACAACAGAGTAATAAGATAAATAATCCAATGAAGTTGATTTTTAAAAAATTCTATGATCTTAATTTTTATAAAATGTTGTAACATTTTATAATGTTATAAAATGAAAGGAAAGAGCAAAATATTAGCAGTGGTTATTTCTCAGTGATGCTGATATGAAGCAGTGTTATATTTTCAGTTCCTCAAATAAGTGTACCAATTTTTTTCAGAATTAGAAAAAGTAAAATCTTCCTGAAAGAGAACCATTTTCCACTGAGTCTGTGCTCATTTCAGAACAATGCTGACCACTTAAAACTTAACAATTTCAAATTATTATCGCTTCAAAGGCAGATTCATGTTGATGTATGGCAAAACCAATACAATGCTGTAAAGTTTAATTAGGTCCCATTTGTTTATTTTTGCTTTTATTTCCAATATTCTGGGAGGTGGGTCATAGAGGATCCTGCTGTGATGTATGTCAGAGAGTGTTTTGCCTATGTTCTCCTCTAGGAGTTTTATAGTTTCTGGTCTTATGTTGAGATCTTTAATCCATTTTGAGTTTATTTTTGTATATGGTGTTAGAAAGTGTTCTAGTTTCATTCTTTTACAAGTGGTTGACCAGATTTCCCAGCACCACTTGTTAAAGAGATTGTCTTTAATCCACTGTATATTCTTACCTCCTTTGAAGAAAAGACAGCCTTCAGAATGGGAGAAAATAATAGCAAATGAAGCAACCGACAAACAACTAATCTCAAAAATATACAAGCAACTCCTACAGCTCAACTCCAGAAAAATAAATGACCCAATCAAAAAATGGGCCAAAGATCTAAATAGACATTTCTCCAAAGAAGACATACAGATGGCTAACAAACACTTGAAAAGATGTTCAACATCACTCTTTATCAGAGAAATGCAAATCAAAACCACTATGAGGTACCACTTCACACCAGTCAGAATGGCTGCGATCCAAAAGTCTACAAATAATAAATGCTGGAGAGGGTGTGGAGAAAAGGGAACCCTCTTACACTGTTGGTGGGAATGCAAATTAGTACAGCCACTATGGAGAACAGTGTGAGATTCCTTTAAAAACTGGAAATAGAACTGCCTTATGATCCAGCAATCCCACTGCTGGGCATACACACTGAGGAAACCAGAAGGGAAAGAGACACGTGTACCCCAATGTTCATCGCAGCACTGTTTATAATAGCCAGGACATGGAAGCAACCTAGATGTCCATCAGCAGATGAATGGATAAGAAAGCTGTGGTACATATACACAATGGAGTATTACTCAGCCATTAAAAAGAATACATTTGAATCAGTTCTAATGAGGTGGATGAAACTGGAGCCTATTATACAGAGTGAAGTAAGCCAGAAGGAAAAACATAAATACAGTATACTAACGCATGTATATGGAATTTAGAAAGATGGTAACGATAACCCTGTGTATGAGACAGCAAAAGAGACACTGATGTATAGAACAGTCTTATGGACTCTGTGGGAGAGGGTGGGAAGATTTGGGAGAATGTCATTGAAACATGTGAAATGTCATGTATGAAACGAGATGCCAGTCCAGGTTCAGTGCACGATGCTGGATGCTTGGGGCTGGTGCGCTGGGAAGGCCCAGGGGGATGGTATGGGGAGGTTGGGAGGGAGGAGGGTTCAGGATGGGGAGCATGTGATTTTTTTAAAAAGATAAAATAAAAAAAAAAAAAAAAAAAAAAACAATGCTGTAAAGTACTTAGCCTCCAATCAAAATAAATAAATTTAAATTTTAAAAAATGACATATTAAAATTTTAAAAAATTAAAAAAAAAGAATGATCCATCTTGTTTTTGTTGCTACCCAAGTTCCAGTTTTCTTCAGAATCTGTTCTTGCCTTTGAAATTAATCAATAAAGCAAATGAACCAGCAACAGTGAAAGCATCCGCTCTTCTTGAATAAAAGAGCAAGAACGGAAAGACTCAAGACTCAGGTTTCCAAGACAGCTCTGCTAAAGAATTCACCATGGCCTTGGGCGAGACTTCCCCTCCAGGCCACAGCTTCTTCAGCTATAAACCGCAGGCCGTGAACCGGATCATCTCTAAGGGCCCATCCGACACTGACATCCCACCACTTTATGTGCCCCTCGGGGAGGAAAAGCAAGCAAAGCAGGAATCCATCACTGAGTCATCTTTTCGTGGCACTGTGATAGAAATCACACCTCAGACAGCCCCCTTCTCTCTATTTCTCCATTTCATCTTCACCTTCTCAGCCTTCTTTCTCTTGCCAATCATGTGGCAGTAAAACTTAGATTTCACTCCCAACACTTCAGCTCTTCTGGCTGTTACTCTGAGAGTTCGGTCCTCATTGGTATCTGATTTTGCTCTGGTGCTCAACGGGGGTCTAAATATTTCCTCCTCTCCATTCCAGCTTATTTCAGCAAAACTTCACACCCTCTCCTCTGTTGAAAGCTTCTCTAGCCCTCCCTGCATCATTCTCCCAGCTATTAATATAAATGCATGGGGAGCAGCCTCCATTTCTGCTCTCACAAAATGATGCTGGCATTTAAGAAAACTCTGTGTGAGTGAGTACAGGGAGGCTGGGGATGGATGCGGGGGTGGAAGCCCTGAGATCTTAATGTAATCATGCTCATTTTAAGATCTACAGTCATTTGTCCTTGGCTCCATCTTCCCAGAAATGACTGGCACAGGAAGCTTTTTTGAAGGGCTATTGGCTCAAGTCTCACTTGGCGGGTCTTGTGGTGGGGGGATCATTTCAGTTACAGTTTCATCTGCCAAGTCTGTATTCCCTGTTGCCTGCTGACCCGAGTTGGATTTTAAATTTCCATCAAGACCACCTGCCTGGTGTTAATTAGTTATGGTTTCTTATTTTAAATGCAAACTTGTTTTAACATCCGTGAACTGGCATAGCATCTTGGGCAACTCCCCTGGTTCTACTGTACAAGCAGCAGTCCCAGCTGACCCAGCTATTTGTACTTTAATAAAATGCTGTAGCCAGGAGGGTAGAATATCCAGCAAATATCTGAAGCTCACCATTGTGAAATCCAAGTAAATCTCAACTCCTGTTTTTTTCCTATTCATTGTTTTTTGAAAAATCTTCAATGTATAATCAAGGATAATTTTTCTTATTCCCCATCCCACACATGTGCTTCACACTTCCTTATAATGTGAATAGGAGAAACTTAGAGAGAAACACAAACCTATTGTTTTTAATGCTGCTCTAGATATCTCTGTAGGTTTTACTCATGTGTGATGCATTTACCTATTGCTGTTGTATTAGTTGCTCAGTCTGACTCTTTATGACCTCATAGACTGTGGCCTACCTGACTCCTCTGTCTATGGAATTCTCCAGGCAAGAGTACTGGAGTGGGTTGCCATTCCTCCAGCTGATCTTCCCAACTCGGGGATGGAACCCCAGTCTCCTGCATTGCTGGCAGATTCTTTACCATCTGAGCCACCAGGAAAGCCCACTTACCAATTATTAAATCAAATCAACCGGTTTCCTCTTACAGGTAGTGGGTGAAGGAAATGATCTTTTCAGGCCTATTAGCTTTCCTTTAGCATGAAAATGTCACCCCACTCCAGTACTCTTGCCTGGAAAATCCTATGGACAGAGGAGCCTGGTAGGCTGCAGTCCATGGGATCACGAAGAGTCAGACATGACTGAGTGACTTCACTCTCACTTTTCACTTTCCTGCATTGGAGAAGGAAATGGCAACCCACTCCAGTGTCCTTGCCTGGAGAATCCCAGGGATGGCGGAGCCTGGTGGGCTGCCGTCTACAGGGTCGCACAGAGTCAGACACGACTGAAGTGATTTAGCAGCAGCAGCAGCATGAAAAACTAAAGCCAGGAGTTCTCTTCTTCACTGATACAAGCATGTTCTCAGGAGACATGTTCGGATCAGATAACTTTCAGAAATTTATCCTAAATTTTCCTTCAATCCACACACAAAAGTAAACAGAAGCACATTAAGAATGATGGACATAACAGCCAACAGGAAGATGATCTGGCATTAACACACAAATAAAATGAGTCTAGAACTTTGGAAGGGTTAGGAATCCCTCCTTTCTCCAAGACTCAGAAATGAAAATGGAATCTGAGGGAGAGTCAGGAGTCACTGGCTTTCAAAGAAGAGCTTGTATCTATAGATATTTTGATGTTAAATCCACTAATTCTCACATAATGTTGGACCAGCATTAAATGAAGGTGGAAAAAAGGGAACTGATATTGTTGTCACTTAACATTTCCTTGAGCGGCCTGCCATCCAGGTTTCCTTATCATCTTTAGAAACAACCATTTCGAGAAGTGACGAAGAGCGTCATCTTCACAGATATATTGTTGTTTTTCTTGTGCCCCAGACTATCTGATTTTATGTTCAACTGTCAGTCAGTTCAGTTGCTCAGTTGTGTCCGACTCTTTGCAACCCCATGAATCGCAGCACGCCAGGCCTCCCTGTCCATCACCAACTCCCGGAGTTCACTCAGACTCACATCCATCGAGTTGGTGATGCCATCCAACCATCTCATTCTCTGTCATCCCCTTCTCCTCCTGCCCCCAATCCCTCCCAGCATTAGAGTCTTTTCCAATGAGTCAACTCTTTTGCATGACGTGGCCAAAGTATTGGAGTTTCAGCTTCAGCATCAGTCCTTCCAATGAACACCCAGGACTAAGCTACTTTAGAATGGACTGGTTGGACCTCCTTGCAGTCCAAGGGACTCTCAAGGGACTCACAGTTCAAAAGCATCAATTCTTCGGTGCTCAGCTTTCTTCACAGTCCAACTCTCACATCCATACATGACCACAGGAAAAACCATAGCCTTGACTAGACGGACCTTTGTTGGCAAAGTAATATCTCTGCTTTTGAATATGCTATCTAGGTTGGTCATAACTTTCCTTCCAAGGAGTAAGCATCTTTTAATTTCATGGCTGCAATCACTATCTGCAGTGGTTTTGGAGCCCCAAAAAATAAAGTCTGACACTGTTTCCAGTTTCCCCATCTATTTCCCATGAAGTAATGGGATCAGATGCCATGATCTTCGTTTTCTGAACGTTGAGCTTTAAGCCAACTTTTTCACTCTCCTCTTTCACTTTCATCAAGAGGCTCTTTAGTTCCTCTTCACTTTCTGCCATAAGGGTGGTGTCATCTGCATATCTGAGGTTATTGATATTTCTCCCGGCAATCTTGATTCCAGCTTGTGCTTCTTCTAGCCCAGCGTTTCTCATGATGTACTCTGCGTGTAAGTTAAATAAGCAGGGTGACAATATACAGCCTTGACGTACTCCTTTTCCTATTTGGAACCAGTCTGTTGTTGCATGTCCAGTTCTAACTGTTGCTTCCTGACCTGCATATAGGTTTCTCAAGAGGCAGGTCAGGTGGTCTGGTATTCCCATCTCTTTCAGAATTGTCCACAGTTTATTGTGATCCACACAGTCAAAGACTTTGGCATAGTCAATAAAGCAGAAATAGATGTTTTTCTGGAACTCTCTTCTTTTTCGATGATCCAGCGGATGTTGGCAATTTGATCAACTGTACCAATGACTAAATCCAGGGCTGGGAAGAGAAGGCATGGGATTACTTTTTTGTCATAATCTAATGGACAATTTTCTGGGTGCTAAGTATTAAATGGTTTTAGGAAATGATGAATGACACCAGCCTCAGTAGCTGGAAGGATTCCATTCTTCCAATCGCTGTCTTTTGGATCTACAAATAATCTGGGATCAGCTGGCAACAGGAAAAGCCATTGTCTGGGGCTACCTCAGTTTCCCCTCCGGGTTCCTCTCCCAAACACAGAGCCAAGGCACACCTCTGGATGTGAGAAGAAAAGAAGCTGTGACTGTAGATTAAATCACTCTATGGAGCCAGGTCAGATGGGACAAAGGCTTTGTGTCAGATCATAACCATAAAAATGTAATATCTAAAAGCAAACATTTTTTTGTTTTAAACATAATTACTGTCATGTATGTGAAATGTGAGAGCTGGATGATAAAAAAGAATTGATGCCTTCAAACTGTGGTTCTGGAGGAGACTCTTGAGAGTCCCTTGGACAGCAAGGAGATCAAACCAGTCAATCCTAAAGGAAATCAACCCTGAATATTCATTGGAAGGACTGATGCTGAAGCTGAAGTTCCAATACTTTGGCCACCTGATGTGAAGAACCGACTCATTGGAAAAGATTGAAGGCAGGAGAAGGGGATGACAGAGGATGAGATGGTTGGATGGCATCACCAAATCAATGGACATGATTTTGAGCAAATTCCAAGAAATAGTAAGGACAGGGAAGCCAGGCATGCTGCAGTCCATGGGATCACAAAGAGTCAGACATGACTGAGCAACTGTACAACTGAAATGCAGTTTCCTGAAGGATTTTTACCTTTGGAAGATAAAAATACTGACAGATCCTAAGCACTCTAGTCCATATATATTTTTATATCATGCATGTGAATGCATGTGTACTTTATATTTATATTGTATACAGTATGCATATTAATAAATCATGCATTTTTCTAGAGATAATTATGGGTTGTGATAAACAATTATGTATACTGTGTTGTAATGAGTATGTACTGGTTCATACTGATTAGGCATAGCTCTAATAATTCCCAGCACAGCAACAGATTCTAACCTGTCAAATCTACATTCATCCCTTTCTTGGAGTACTTTTAAGCAATGCTTATGATTAGAGAAGAAAACAGCAATTCAGCTCAACGTGTAGTTCTATGTACCTTCACTCAATCAATATTCTTTTCAAGGAGAGATATATTTGCTTGCTTTCATGGCAAGTGATCAAACATTATGATCTTGCTCTATGCCAGGTATAATTGTCTGACGCATCCTTGTTTTTGATTTTCCTAGAACTCTAGGCTGAATTCATTTTCTTCCAACAACTAGAATTTTCCTTTTGTACATGTCACTTGTCTTTGCAATAATTACCATTTTGCTGCCATTTTTCCTACTAAATCATTCTTAACATACTGATCTCAAACCCTTTTTAAAAAATCCCTAATTTCTACTTCCTTCAAACCAAAGAACAATGTTTGAATCTGTCATTTATGTAACAAAAGTGCTAATTTTACCTTTGGATCCTTTTGGATTTCTTACTGAATCAAAAAGCATCATATTTGTTATTAGAAGATCATTTATAAGAATGCTACTTTCTTGTTTTGTATCATTAAACATTTCATGTCATACTTTGGAGGCAGGAGTTAATTTGTCAGAAGTAAGCTACTATTTGACTTAAATTCAGCATGTATTTCATAATTTTAAGGTTAAAAATATTGTACTCATTTTAAGAGTCCACCTTAAATTTTTTTTGAAATAAAGTGGGATGTATGTGGGTGGGTGGATGGATGATAGATACTTTAAAAAATAAAGCAGATTTAGTAAACAGAAAGGATATTCAAAAACAAAAAACCTCAGGAGCTAAGTGAATCAGTTATTCAACATTAATTGAATATTGATGAAGAAGAAAGAGTAAATTATAAGTATACTCTAAATATGGGCTCCCCTGGTGGCTGAGGCAGTAAAGAATCTGCCTGCAATGCAAGAGACCCGGGTTCGATCCCTTGGTCAGGAAGATCCCCTGGAGGAGGAAATGGCAACCCACTCTAGTATTCTTGCCTTGGAAATCCTATGGACAGAGGAACCTGGTGGGCTATAGTCCATAGAGCCAAAAAGAGTCGGATACAACTAATCGACTATCACTTTCACTTTCTTCATACCCTTAATAAACATAATTATTGGCTGAAATACACAGAATCTGTATTTTTAGCTTTACGGAGGGGAAAAAAGCAGAAGGAGAAGCCACTTACTATAGATAACTGTCCTCTTAGATCCATAGAGACTGGTGAGCTGATGTCAACAAGAAGAATTAAAAAAAAAAAAAAAAAGCCCAACCATCAGCAAAACTACAAAATAGTAATTAGCACGAGCACTTCAAATACCTTGCAAGACACTGACTATAACCCATGGCTGACTCTAATTACACAGCTATAAAAGAAAAAAAAGAAAGAAAAAAAGATACAAAAAAAGTTTTGTACCTTGATATTTGTGGTTCTTTAATTCTTGGTCTGTATCTATATAGTATCTGAGTTTCTAATTATAATAAATTATAAAATATTTCATATCAGTCCCTCATCTGGCCACACTTGGGGAAATCCTAGCACTTTTGCCTGTGTGGTCTAACCCAGGGCACTCTACGAATAGAGGTAACTACCTTAATTGCAGGGAAAATGTCTAGGGGTATTTAAGAGTCTTCCACTGAGCTGGCTTTATGTGACAGCAAATTTTGCAGACAGACATATAAAAGAAGGAATAAAGTCTTAGTCCACTATGTAAATCTCAGAAGATAATATACTATCATTTTTTATAGCTTGGGATTAAACTATTTATCCACTATCAAAGGGATCTTTGAATTGTTTAAGAAATGGTAATGATTAGGTTTTAAGCATTACAGATTCTCTAAGTCAAGTCTCCCTCATGAATAATACCATGCATTTTCAAAATAGCTTCTTAGCATGGCCTGAAAACAAACCATCCCAAAAAGGAAAGTGAAGCTATGAGCACCTATTTCTAAGGACATGATCAACTGAGATAACCAGGGCCTTGGAACATATCTTGAGGTTACAAAAAATACTTTTCCTTAAAAGATTATTTTGAATGAGGGGGAACTTTCCTGGCGGTCCACTGGCTAAGAATCTGTGCTCCCAATTCAGGGGGCCTGGTTCAACCCCTGCTCAGAGAACTAGATCCTGCCTGCCCTAACTAACACACAGCAGAGCTCCCCAAAAAGGACTATTTTAAAGGAAACAAAGATTTACAATTTTTTTTTCAGTTTTGTCTTATACAAACGAAATTTTCTATGAAAAGGACATCCAGCTTTTTAAAGTAAAGATAAAAACCGTAAGAATTATTTTTCATGCCCAAATGAAAGTTCAAAAACAATATGCATCCATTATCTCCAAACACTACTCAGTAAAGCAAAACAGTCCTGTCTGACCCCTCTCCCTCAGTTGGCTATGGCATGTACCACCCTCTCCTTCATTCTGCTCTCTCTTGGCTCCTCTTCCTCTCATTCATTCACAGAACTGCCTTAAAGAACTTAAAACTCAGTTCACAGGATGACTTAGGGTGAGAAACACTGGTTGCAGCAAATAGTTAAAGCAAATAGCTTATATATCTAGAATGTTGTAAACCGTCTACAGCTTATTGATCTGTGCACAAGGAAATCAAGCAAAAACCTCAATACAATCTATTCACTAGTGTCAGGAAAAAGAGATGGACATAAATTGTGTTGCACTGGATACCCCAAAACACCTAAGCAACCTATCCTATAGTTGCCAACATAAATTGGCACCTATAAAATACAGACCCAGCTTGAGACAGACTTCACAATTTGGCTTAAACTTTGCATGCTGCTGCTGCTGCTGCTAAGTCGCTTCAGTCATGTCCAACTCTGTGTGACCACATAGACGGCAGCCCACCAGGCCCCGCCGTCCCTGGGATTCTCCAGGCAAGAACACTGGAGTGGGTTGCCATTTCCTCCTACAATGCATGAAAGTGAAAAGTGAAAGTGAAAAGTGAAAGTGAAGTCGCTCAGTTGTGTCCAACTCTTAGCGACCCCATGGACTGCAGCCCACCAGGCTCCTCCATCCATGGGAGTTTCCAGACAAGAGTACTGGAGTGGGGTGCCATTGCCTTCTCTAAAACTTTGCATGACCTTTCATTAAAGGCTTAACAATATCCATATTCTTAACAAATACGATTCTACTGCAAGTAGGCTTCTTCACCATCTTTTAAAAAAGTATAGTTTTAATAGCTCATGTCTCTGGACTACAAAGCATAAAAAAATATTTCTTATTTTACTTTCTTGGTTAAAAAGAAAACTTTAGATTTAATCAGCTTTAATAGTAATCAGTTTTCCACGAACCTGACTCAAACACCCTGCCCAATGTATATCATCCAAATGATTGTATCGGTAAAAAAAAAAAAAAAAACAGGTAATGTGCCTTATGAATAACAGATATCAGATTCTTATAAAACTGAAAGCAATTTTGTAAAAGTCCCATTGTTGGGACTTAGCGTGGTTTTATGCTTTTCCTCCATTAATCCACCAGTGCATGGGGTTTATCTTTTTATGTGAAATGCATGACAAAATATTTGACTGGTTATCAATCCATTAGGAAAACAGTTACATGGTTTTTCCAATGAGGTTAGAACAAAATGATTTTGGAATTTCCAGAATTTGCAGAAATGGAAAGAAGCCTGACCAACTTTGAACTCTGTTCAAGGAATAAGAAATGGGATTGGACACCATTTTGAAATGTGGGTGCATATGTGCTTGCCAGGTTCTCTTCTTGCCAGCTGCAAAATCTCCCGAAATGTCATCCAAATTTGATTAAAGACAGGTTACTCCAAACTCATTCTTTCTCATCCTTATAATAAAAATGGGTATATTTTTCAACATTATTGACAGGAAAGTAAAATAACCAAAACCAGGTGAACAGCTGGGTAATTTCTCCCTTAAAGAAGTATAGTAGATGTTCTGCCTAGTGTTATCACAGGGGCACATAATATGTACTCCCCAAAAAACAAAATAATGGCTACTTTACCATATTTTCTTACCTGTCTCACAATTTAGTACTTCTGTAATGTTAGCGTCATCTCAGAAATACAGATGTGGTCATCTCAGTGTCCTAGATCATCTCAGAAGGAACAAGCACTAATGTTTTGATAGTTCAAAAGAGGAATTGTTGTGGAAGAAGCACAGTGAACTGTCTAGACCAGTGGACCCCAACCTTTTAGCACCAGGAACCTGTTTCATGGAAGACAATTTTTCCACCAATAGGGGGTGGGGGGATGGTTCAAGTGGTAATGCGAGCGATGGGGAGTGACAGGGCAATAGCAGATGAAGCTTCACCTGCTGCTCCCCACTGAATCCTGCTGTGCAGCCCAGTTCCTAATGGCACTGGTCTGTGGCCCAGGGGTTGGGGATCCCTGGTCTAGAAGATCCTTAGACGGCACTGAGCTCCACCAGACACCCTACTACAGCATAGGGCTACAGAGGTATCAGACAGTGCATGAGCCCTCCAGGCACTCGCAGCTGGGTAAGAGGGCCAACGGGTCACAGGGGAAACACAAAAATAAATATATGGGATTTCTTAGGGTCACTGAGAAAGGAAAAGCTGTCACACAGGTAGAAGGGTGGCAGGTCGGGTGACAGAGCCTTGAAGGATCAGACGAGCTGGAAACCAGAGGACAGGGGAAACACAGGTCACCACGGAAGCAAGGCACAGAAAGAGAAGTGTCAGTCTCCTCACAGAAGAGAGAGCCCCTCCTTGGTCTTTCAGCCTCCCTCCAGAGCCAAGAGCAAATGTGCACTGTTCAGTCTCCTGAACAGTGCAAACGTTTCCTTCTGGAGCGCAGGTTGTGCGGGTTTGCTTGCAGCCCGTGGTGAAAGGCCGGGGATCCCTAAGCATCCTGTTCCATGGCAGTGACGCAGACCTAGCCCATGCACAGCATTCACCTGAATCACTCCATGTCATCCCTGTGCGTCTTGCAGGGCAAAGGAAACTTACACTCCCGTGAAGCTCATGCTGCGTGCCGTGCCCTGGGTAAGCAATCCCTTTGTCTCTGATCTAGGAGACGTGTGTCTTCTGCCAGCATCCACGAAACTCTGGCAGACGAGTTGATCACTTATAAGGAAGGTAAAATCTCCAACCACACACAGTCTCTAATAGACAGGTAGTGAATCAATCCATTGATGAGAGAGCAAGCAGAGGAGAATGAAAGGAGAAACTGAAGAGAAAGATGAATTTGGTTTTGTTGCTGTTCAACTTGAAATGGTTGTGGAGTCCGGGAGCTGCCAACACAGATTTGTATTTTATGAGAGGTCTGGGCTAGAGATACATATTTTTAAATTAATTTTTATTGGAGTATAGTTGCTTTAAAATGTTGTGCTAGCTTCTACTGCAGAGCAAAATGAGTCAGCCACAGAGACACAGACAGACACAGACACACACACACACACACATACATATATATATATTATATCCTCCCTTTAGGATTTTCCTCTCATTCAGGTCACCACAGTGCATTAAGTACAGTTTCCTGTACTGTACAATATGTTCTCATTAGTTGTCTGTTTTATTTTGTTGTCTAGTTGCTAAGTCGTGTCTGAGTCTTTGCAACCCCATGGAGTGCAGAGTGAGCAGTCGACATTTTAGGAATCAGTGAACTATAATGGACTGGAATGGGTGAATTTAACTAATATGACCATTATATCTACTACAGTGGGCAAGAAGCCCTTAGAAGAAATGGAGTAGCCATCAGAGTCAACAAGAGTCCGAAATGCAGTAGTTGAGTGTGATCTCAAAGATGACAGAATGATCTCTGTTCATTTCCAAGACAAACCATTCAATATCACAGTACTCCAAGTTTATGCTCCAACCAGTAACACTGAAGAAGATGAAATTGAACAGTTCTATGATGACCTAGATGGTAAGAGAAACCCAAGTAAGACAGTAGGTGTTGCAAGAGGGCATCAGAGGGCAGACACACTGAAAGCATAATCACAGAAAACTAGTCAATCTAATCACACTAGGACCACAGCCTTTGTCTAACTCAATGAAACTAAGCCATGCCCGTGGGGCCACCCAAGACGGGCGGGTCATGGTGGAGAGGTCTGACAGAATGTGGTCCACTGGAGAAGGGAATGGCAAACCACTTCAGTATTCTTGCCTTGAGAACCCCATGAACAGTATGAAAAGGCAAAATGATAGGATATTGAAAGGGGAACTCCCTGGGTCAGTAGGTACCCAATATGCTGCTGGACATCAGTGGAGAAATAACTCCAGAAAGAATGAAGGGATGGAGCCAAAGCAAAAACTTTGGATATGACTGCTGATAGAAGCAAGGTCTGATGCTGTAAAGAGCAATATTGCATAGGAACCTGGAATGTTAGTCCATGAATCAAGGCAAATTGGAAGTAGTCAAACAGGAGATGGCAAGAGTGAACGTCAACATTCTAGGAATCAGCAAACTAAAATGGACTGGAATGGGTGAATGTAACTCAGATGACCATTATATCTACTACTGTGGGCAGGAATCCCTTAGAAGAAATGGAGTAGCCATCATGGTCAATAAAAGAGTCTGAAATGCAGTACTTGGATGCAATCTCAAAAACAACAGAATGATCTATGTTCCTTTCCAAGGCAAACCATTCAATATCACAATAATCCAAGTCTATGCCCCAACCAGTAACACTGAAGAAGCTGAAGTTGAATGGTTCTATGAAGACCTACAAGACCTTTTAGAACTAAGACCAAAAAAAGATGTCCTTTTCATTATAGGGGACTGGAATGCAAAAGTAGGAAGTCAAGAAACACCTGGGATAACAGCAAATTTGGCCTTAGAATACGGAATGCTGCTGCTGCTGCTACTGTTGCTGCTGCTAAGTCGCTTCAGTCGTGTCCGACTCTGTGCGACCCCATAGACGGCAGCCCACCAGGCTCTGCCGTCCCTGGGATTCTCCAGGCGAGAACACTGGAGTGGGTTGCCATTTCCTTCTCCAATGCATGAAAGTGAAAAGTGAAAGTGAAGTTGTTCAGTCGTGTCTGACTCTTAGCGACCCCATGGACTACAGCCAACCAGGCTCCTCGGTCCATGGGATTTTCCAGGCAAAAGTACTGGAGTGGGGTGCCATTGCCTTCTCTGAGAATACGGAATGAAGCAGGGCAAAGGCTGTTAGAGTTTTGCCATGAGAATGCACTGGTCATAGCAAACACCCTCTTCCAACAACACAAGAGAACTCTACACATGGACATCACCAGATGGTCAACACCGAAATCAGATTGATTATATTCTTTGCAGCCAAAGATGGAGAAGCTCTATACAGTCAGCAAAAACAAGACCAGGAGCTGACTGTGGCTCAGATCATGAACTCCTTATTGCCAAATTCAGACTTAAATTGAAGAAAGTAGGGAAAAACACTAGACCATTCAGGTATGACCTAAACCAAACCCCTTATGATTATACAGTGGAAGTGAGAAATAGATTTAAGGGACTAGATCTGATAGATAGAATGCCTGATGAACTATGAATGGAGGTTCATGACATTGTACAGGAGACAGGGATCAAGACCATCCCCATGGAAAAGAAATGGAAAAAAGCAAAATGGCTGTCTGGGAAGCCTTACAAATAGCTGTGAAAAGAAGAGAAGTGAAAAGCAAAGGAGAAAAAGAAAGATATAAACATCTGAATGCAGAGTTCCAAAGAATATCAAGGAGAGATAAGAAAGCCTTCCTCAGTGATTACTGCAAAGAAATAGAGGAAAACAGAATGGGAAAGGCTAGAGATCTCTTCAAGAAAATTAGAGATACCAAGGGAACATTTCATGCAAAGATGGGCTCGATAAAGGACAGAAATGGTATGGACCTAACAGAAGCAGAAGATATGAAGAAGAGGTGGCAAGAATACACAGAAGAACTGTACAAAAAAGATCTTCACGACCCAGATAATCACCATGGTGTGATCACTCAAGCCAGACATCCTGGAATGTGAAATCAAGTGGGCCTTAGAAAGCATCACTACAAACAAAGCTAGTGGAGGTGATGGAATTCCAATTGAGCTATTTCAAATCCTGAAAGATGATGCTGTGAAAGTGCTACACTCAATATGCCAGCAAATTTGGAAAACTCAGCCGTGGCCACAGGACTGGAAAAGGTCAGTTTTCATTCCAATCCCAAACAAAGGCAATGCCAAAGAATGCTCAAACTACCGCACAATTGCACTCATCTCACATGCTAGTAAAGTAATGCTCAAAATTCTCCAAGCCAGGCTTCAGCAATACATGAACCGTGAACTTCCAGATGTTCAAGCTGGTTTTAGAAAAGGCAGAGGAACCAGAGATCAAATTGCCAACATCCGCTGGATCATGGAAAAGGCAAGAGAGTTCCAGAAAAACATCTATTTCTGCTTTATTGACTATGCCAAAGCCTTTGACTGTGTGGATCACAAGAAACTGTGGAAAATTCTGAAAGAGATGGGAATACCAGACCACCTGACCTGCCTCTTGAGAAACCTGTATGCAGGTCAGGAAGCAACAGTTAGAACTGGACATGCAACAACAGACTGGTTCCAAATAGGAAAAGGAGTACATCAAGGCTGTATATTGTCACCCTGCTTATTTAACTTCTATGCAGAGTACATCATGAGAAACGCTGGGCTAGAAGAAGCACAAGCTGGAATCAAGATCGCCGGGAGAAATATCAATAACCTCAGATATGCCGATGACACCACCCTTACGGCAGAAAGCAAAGAGGAACTGTAGAGCCTCTTGATAAAAGTGAAAAAGGAGAGTGAAAAAGCTGGATGAAAACTCAACATTCAAAAAACTAAGATCATGGCATCCAGTTCCATCATTTCATGGCAAATAGATGGGGAAATAATAGAAACAGTGACAGATTATTTTGGGGGGCTCCAAAATCACTGCAGATGGTGACTGCAGCCATGAAATAAAAAGATGCTTGCTCCTTGGAAAAAAAGCTATGACCAACCTAGACAGCATATTAAAAAGCAGAGACATTACTTTGCCAACAAAGGTCCGTTTAGTCAAAGCTATGGCTTTTGTCAGTAGTCATGTATGGATGTGAGTGTTGGACCATAAAGAAAGCTGAGCACTGAAGAATTGATGCTTTTGAACTGTGGTGTTGGAGAAGACTCTTGAGAGTCCCTTGGACTGCAAGGAGATCCAACCAGTCCATCCTAAAGGAAATCAGTCCTGAATATTCATTGGAAGGACTGTCACTGAATCTGAAGCTCCAATAATTTGACCACCTGATGCAAAGAAGTGACTCATCCGAAAAGACCGTTATGCTGGGAAAGATTGAAGGCAGGAGGAGAAGGGAATGACAGAGAATGAGATGATTGGATGGCATCACTGACTCGATGAACGTGAGTTTGAGGAAGCTCTAGGAGTTGGTGATGGACAGGTAAGCCTGGCGTACTGCAGTCCATGGGGTCACAAAGAGTCAGACATGACTGAGTGACTGAATGGAACTGAACTGACAAAATATCAGTAATGCTTATGTGTCAATCCCAATCTCCCAATTCCTCCCAAGAAACATATTTTTGAATTATTCAAATCCACATGTGAGTCAACATCTTGAGAATGAAGAACCATATCCTGGAGAATACCATTATTTAAGTGGTAGTTATGGGGGTGTGGTCTATAGGAGTAGACAGAATGGAATGAGGATACTGCATCTCTCAGATGCCAAAAGCAGAGAATTCCAAGCAGGGAGTAATCACCAGTGGAATGACGAAAGATCCAAAACCAGAAAACCCAAAATCCCACTAGACTTAGCACCTAGAAAGTAACTGTTGTTCTCATGTAATGTGCTGGTCCTGGATCTGTGGGCTGGGAGATCCCCTCCTCAACCTTCCCCTCATCTGTGTTCCAGACATCTGAACCTGCAAGCTGCACTTGCCAGGCTCCAGTGTCAGCTGGTCTCCAGCTGGGCTGAGTTTAGCCAATGGTTGATACGGGTGAGAGATTAAAAGACAAAGGGAACAGAGAGGTTGGGTGTTTCTGCTTCTCTTCTCTGCTGCGGATGGATGTCTGACAGTACATGGGCTGAATCCCCTCCGTGGCTTCAGCTCCCTCTGGACAAGCCAGTCAACCCAAGAGTCTTGCCTCTAGCGTCATCTCCAGGCCAAGGTCTGATAGTACCATTTTTACTTCATCCCTCCATTCCATGTGTGGAAGTAGCTTCCAGCTGTGGGCATCTAAGATATCTCACCATCCTGTCTGGTTTCTCAGTTACTCCACTACCCATCTAATCAATTTCCCCACATTATATATATATTTGGTAACAAATCACTGAAGTTGTTCATTTTTTGGTCTGGTCGGATCCTGATTAATAAGAAGAGGTAAGAACACAAAAGCCAAATCTGATAGGCAAAAGAATGGGAAAAGATGTTGACAACCAATTGTATAGAACATTCTTTAAGTAGCTTCATGAAAAGGAAAGAGAGACTTGATGGTAGCTGGAGGGATGGGTCTTTTAAACTTGTTTGGCAAGATATGTGCTTGTTTTAAGGCTGAGGGGAAGATGTCTGAAGAGAGTGAGAGAATAAAAGGTAGAGGAATTGAGCTGTGTGTGTGTTGAGTCACTTCAGTTGTGTCCGACTCTTTGCGACCCTATGGACTATAGCCCACCAGGCTCCTCTGTCCATGGAATTCTCTAGGCAACAAAACTGGAGTGGTTGCCACTTCTCCAGGGGATCTTCCCAACTCAGGGATCAAACCTGTGCCTCCTGTGTGGCTCCTGCACTGCAGGCAGAATCTTTGCCATTGAGCCACCAGGGAACCAGTTGGATTAATGGAATAAGGTCCCAGAGGAAACAGGAGGAGGTAAGGGGTTTTGTAGGATCCAGGTAACAGATTTGATCCAGTTAACAGGGTTTTTCCCCCAATGCATCAGATAAAACTGGTAATAGTCCAGTTAGATCAACAGGATCCATCAACAGGGGTATAAAGTTATATCATCAGCTAATGGGTTTGACCCTAACCTGAAATTGATATCCTGAAACCAGCAATACAAAGGTAAAGATTTGCTACCTTGTAAGTAAAGTATGTGAAATTTTCTGATGGATTCAGCTTTTCCCAAAAGTTTAAGGTTTGCTGAGTTTGGAGGTGAAAAGGTGGGTTGGAAGAGAGTGGTGATGGTCTAGAATCCTTCTGTGAGGATTGGCAGTGAAAACTAACCAGGGATCTCTGAGAGGACTGATGGTAATGCAGACGACTTAGCTGAGGTATTTACAAGGAATTGTATAGTTTATAGTTTGGTTCCCCTCACCCTCAGATGATCAGTTGTGCCTGTTTGGAAGCAGGATGACAAATCCAGGGTTGCAGTCTTGAGAGAGGAACACTGTAGAAGGACAGAACTGCAGGAAATCATAGATGGGGAAAGTGGTTTGGATGGTCTCTTGGGGAATACAGACAGTATAGCCAGCAGAAAGAATGCACAGAGTTGCACAGGTGGGCAGGACGGACTTCCCATCCCAGCTAAGGAAACCTAGGCAAGTGACAACCTTTCTAAGCTTCAACTCCCTCATCCATAAAGTCAAAATAGGTTATAAGACTGAACAAGAAAACGTATATAGTGTGTGAACTAAAGATCCTCGCACAGAGAACTCAGCCAATGACAGTGAAAGTGGCCAATTTTCATCAATCAGATCCTTATTCAATTTTGATATGTGTAGATCTCTTTTTGAAGATGAGTCATAAATCTGCAACTTCTCTAAAACACACCATGTCAGGTTCCCAAACAAGCCCACTGCAAGTCACTCTATGGCTCCAAACCACACAGGAAGATGCTCATGAAACTCCGAGCTACCATCTAGAGAGAATAGAGCTGTTGAGAGCTCTGTGTGAAGATTATACTCTATGGGGAATATGAGCCTCTGGGGAGCCGCAGAACAGGTAATTCAACTGGGGCACAAAAACGGACCAGGTATGGAAAGATCCTCTGGGGACTAGTGGCTGAGATTTACAGCTGGTGGGAGCATCTGGGGAAACAATCAGACAAGCATCAGCTAGCAGAACCAGGGTTCCAGTGCGTCTTCCACACTGTGACTTATTTATCACAAATAAGTATATATAGTGTGATTGCTCTGCTGACCACCCAGCCGACTTCTGAACTCTTTGCTTTCTGCCTCCTGACAACTTTTTTTTTCTCATTATCTTCACAGAAAGAAGCAGCTTCCCCACAGAGCCATCATATCTCAAATGGATCAGAAAACCCACATAGCAAATTTTCATTTGTTCTGACAAGTTGTTAAGGATAAAATTATTGCCTTGAATAAATTTCTTGGAAATAAGCTTGTGACCCGACTTCGCATATAAATAACCACCCTGATTCTTACTTCGATACTAAATAGGAGTTAAGTGAGCTCAACAATACTACACATTTAGCTATTTTGCTTGCTCTCAGTGAACAAGAAATAATAAAATCCTCAAATATTTGAAACCCTACACAGCGCAGAATTGCTAACGATCGTAGGCTTTTTCTTTTAAAGAAGTTTATGGATAGGAAAATGACACATGTCATCGCTAGTTCCTGGGAAGCAAAGAGAAAATATTTAAAAGGTTTAATGAACAGATGAAGAAAGAAAACTGGTAACTGACATTTCTGGCTTGGGAATATGACCATCTCCAGAAGCACAACTGGCCAAACCTTCTTACACATGGAAAATACTAAAGCTTGCCCAGAGTCAACAAATGCCATGTTCTGAGGAGCGGTGTCTTAGGAGATAGATCTGTTAATGATCAGCGGGTGTTTTTTACCTTACCACTCAAGACAGGCAAAGTTAAAGAAGGTTTTGCGTACCTGCTTTCCAATAGAAGCCTGAGCTCCCAGCAGGGGAAGGCCGGACCTGCCCTTGGGCCTGAGACAGACAAAGACACACAGCAAGGTCTTCATGCACTTTCCTTCAGGCTGTTTCCCTCTACTTTAGACTCACTGAAGAAAAGCCTGAGTCAACCTCAGGTCAGAGGATGTGACAGAGAGACTTTTTTATTTGGTTTTGTACTGAACATAGATGTGCCTGTTCAGTCAAGTCGGAATGGCTTGATGGCATTGCCAAAAGCCACCCTCATACTAAAGAAAAGAGTGTATAGAAAGGCAATTTACAAACAGTCTGACAACAGGCCTAGAGATTATTATAAATGGAGTCAAAGACTGATATCTTATGATATCACTTATATGTGAAATCTAGAATATGATAAAAGCAAACTTATTTACAAAACATAAAAAAGACTCACAGATAAAGAAAACAAACTTACGGTTACCGAAGGAGGGGGAGGTAGGGATAAATTAGGAGTTTGGGATTAACAGATACACACTACTATATACAGACTAGATAAACAAGGACCTACTGTGCAGATAAGGAACTATATTCAATATCTTGTAATAACCTAGAATGGAAAAGAATCTGAAAAAATACATTTGTAAATCACCGAAGCACTTTGCTATCTGCCTGAAAATAACACAACGATGTAAATCAACTATACTTCAGTTTAAAAAGTATTTTTAATGAGTGACAGCAAAGTCGCTTCACGGCTTTCCAAGTTTACACACTGCACCTTAGTGTCATCTCAGAAAGCTGACGTCTGCTTGATGCTCTGATTAGTAGTATATGCTACACAAGGCCCACATATTTCTCCAGCAGTGAGGACAGGGTCAGAGACGGTAGGACAGAGAGCTGTCTGGGTGCCAGACAGCCGCCACTGCACCCTCTCTTGGGTAAAGATACACAGTTCTAAGCATACTCCTGCAGGAAAAATGCTACTAACGTGGAAAAGGTGCGGCAGAGGGCACACAGAATGACTCAGTGCTTCATCAAGGAGGCACATGTGTTGACCTCGCTCTCCCGCTGCAAATCAACAGTGGTGAAGTCCCCACCAAGAGAGGCCTCCCAGAGCCTCTGCTTACAAACCTCAGCATGGGGGGAAATGGTCTTTCCTGATCTCCTGGATGCTTCAAGGAAATTTTTTAACACCTGGTCTTAAAACCCATTCAAACTAATCCATGTGTCAGTCAAAATCCAATCTTTCTATCTGGTCTCTTCTCAATACTCTGTAATGACTGCGTGTGCTCTGTCGCTCAGTCGTGTCCGACTGTAGCCTGCCAGGCTCCTCTGTCCATGGAATTTTCCAGGCAAGAATACTGGAGTGGGTTGCCATTTCCTACTCCAGTAATGACCAATATGGGAAAATAATCTAAAAAAGTATAGATATGTGCATATGTAGAACTGATTCACTTTACTGTAGAGCAGAAACTAACACATTTTAAATGAACTAAACTTAAGATTAAAAAAAATCCAATCTTTATGTAGCATCAAAAAAATGCATCTTGATTCCAACATTTTTATCATTAAAGAGGGAGGTCACCATATTGCTTTATTTTATTGTTCCTTTATTTTATGATTTGTAATTCTGTATGGTAAAATTCTTTAGAGGATAATTGCTTCACCATGTTGTTAGTTTCTGATATAAAACAACACAAATCAACTGTATCTATACATATATCCCCTCTCTCTTGAGCCTCCCTCCCACCATCCCCTCCATCCCACCCCTCTAGGTCATCACAGAGCACTCAGCTGAGCCCCCTGTGTTATACAACAGCCGGAATATAAGCAGCAAGATATTTATATTTATGCTACTGAGCGGAAAACCGACCCCCAACCAAGATAGCTGCAGTCTCCTAGAATGTCCCTCTATTATATTTTAGATACGCTGTTTACTAACACCGCATGCTTTTTCTTCCCTTGTTTCCAGCACAACCAGTTCATTTGGTTGGTTCACCCAGAAGCGGAGTGGGCAGGGGAGGGGAGGCATAGACAAGCAAACACTTTGTAAGTGACGCATAGCGTGAAGTCAGCCTGCGTGAATTGAATTCGCTGTGGCAGTGCAACAATACTGAGAGGGTGTGCTCGGTCAGGGGCCTTTTGGGTTGTTTCTGACCAAGTAACCTGAGGAGAGTTTCCTCATAAAGGTGCCTTTTTCACACAGCAGGACTTTTGAATCCCACCTGTAAATCACAGATGTCTATGGGGATTTGTCTGTCTTTTCCCTCTCCATCTCTTTTATCTCTACCCCCTTTTTTTTGGTAATTTGTGAAGATAATATAGTCTTCATAATTCTTTTATGTGAAAGAAGTTTTGGCTGTTCTGCCCTGAAAGAGGCACATCAATTTTGATCAACAATTTGCTCCCTGAAACTCAATCTCGGAAATATTTACCCTACCTCTTGCTTGAAAAGAAAAAATGCCACCTGAAATTCCTGGTCTATGAGAATCAACACTGATGTTGTTTTAAATTAGGATTTAGCACTAACTTTTTGAACCTAGCCTAGACAGGTGTATGCTATATACACAGCTGACTACCTACATTATTTAATTTTCTTAAACAACTTGTAATTATTTCTCTGACTAAATATAAAAATGACATTCAACTGGTGTTAATGCAAATATGGATTATAAAATCACCCTGCTCTATCAGTTTGCATTGGGACCAATGTATTTGTGTCTCAAGTAAACTTTAGGTTGAAGTTATGAAATGTTTTGACTTTGGATCACAGAATCAAGCTGTTTAAAAAGCACATATATACATATACACACACACAACATACCTTAGTAGTATTTACAATGGAAACAACTTAAATGTCTATTTCAGATTGGTTAATAAACTATGGTATGTCCACACAACAGAATACCATCGAGCCACCAAACATAAAAATGTAGAACAGGGGACATCCCTGGTGATCCAGTGGTTAGGACTCCATGCTTCCACTGCAGGGAGCACAGGTTCGATCCCTCATAGGGGAACTAAGATCCTACATTCTATGTGGCCAATAAATAAATTCTAAACATAAAAATCTTGTATTAAATTTTAAAAATGTAGAACAATGTTAAAAGACATGAAAGGATCACCAGCACCACAAATGAGAGAACACTAACAATTGCAAAGGAATATATACAATATCCCATTTCCATTAAAAAATACATAGATCCTTACACTTGCATAGCATCAAAGTCAGAGTCACTGCTTCTCAATGGTTAGAGTAGAAGCGTTTGTCTTAGTCAGTCCCAGACCTCATCCCCACACCCAAATTTTACAGAGAATGGCAAGAATTTTTTTAAAAAGTTATTTTTCAATAGTGATTACTTTTATAACCAAGACTGAGAGAGCTAGAGAGGCCCCACTAGCAAAAGGCCCACTCACGTAGATCATAAGTACAGGACAGCCAAAGCAGCTGAACCCAAAAGCTAACCTCAAAAGCTTAGAAATGAGTTAAAATGTGTGCCAAGCCATGATATGCACTAAGTTGAAAGGAAACTGGCTGCGTTACTTGTGAGACAACATGATTACTGCAGGCCCAGCGCTCCTCTCGCTCTTCTCTTAGATATCCCCAAGGCATCCCCTTGAATCACTCCCTGGGACTTGGGTCCAGAAACAGCGAGTGAAGAGTGCCGTGAATGTATCATGTTCTTAACCTAACAGAAATACTGTTTGTCTTTATTTGTGATGATCATTTTGATAAGTTTTGTGTGTCCAAGGCATATTATAAATTTCTTTGTCAAACAGCTACAATTGTAATAAAATAAGCACACAAATATGGAATAAATTACATCTTAAAATGTTCCTTTTGGAGAAAAAAACTTTTACAAGGCACATTTAGCATGACAGAAAAAAGGGAAAGAAGGGAGAAGGGATGGGGGAGGAATAAAGACCTTAAAGAAAAGAAAGGTAAAAAGGAAATAAAATTTTAAAAAATAAGATAACTAGAGATGAAATTAGCATACCATAACATCCCATACACTTGGAGAAAATGAGCCACAAATTCATATCTAAGCTTCATAGTAGCCAATGCCACAGATGAAACAATTTTGTAATTCATAGTATGTTTAAGATAAAAGCAGAAACAAGAGGGGATTTCTCCCATGATCCCTTAATAAGAAACACTTTTGTTGTTGCTGTTTAGTGGCTAAGTAGTGTCTGACTCTTTTGCAACACCATGGACTGTAACCCTTCAGGCTCCTCTGTCCATGAGATTTTCCAGGCAAGAATACTGGAGTGGGTTGCCATTTTCTTTCCCACAGTTATCTTCCCCACCCAGAGATCGAACCCAGGCTTCCTGCATTGGCAGGCAGATTCTTTACCACTGAGCCACCAGGGAAGCCCAGTAAGCAGCACTATGGGATGTAATAATGCTAAATTCTCAACACCACCCCCTACAGTACATGCCTGCCTTATGGAGATGTTTCTCACAAGGGTCCACAGAATAGTCAGACAGTGCCACACAATTCAGTTTATATCAGCAACTCAGAGGATGGAAAAGTTAACACAACGGTCCAGGTTCCTGGCTCAGTGATGCTTCATCTTAGGATATGTGCTTTCATTTCCACAAATGCAGGTATGACGTAGCTTTTTCAGTGCTCCATTGTTAATTCTGTCAACCCAACTTTGAAATGCAGAGTGCTGCAGTGAACTTGATATATCCTTCCCTCATACTCCTACTTACAGTTAAAAGCAGATCTGTGTGTTTTAACAGTTAGTGTACTAAATGCAAAGTTGTATCCTTTTTCATTCATTAATTCAATTAATTAAGTATAATTCAACAAACACTTCTTGAATACTTACTTCCTAGAGGTATGTTTGCATGGTAGGATGACAGAGGTGACTAAAGCAGGCTTGGCCATGGTGGGGTCCTCACAGAAATAACAAATCAGTCTAGAGTTACATCAGCGCCATGATGTTTGGGGTTGGATAGCTATTTGTTGGGGGAGGGGACCTGTCCTGGGCAGGGTAGGAGGTTTGGCTACATCCCTGGCTTCCACCTCCTATATCCCAGGAGCCATGCCCCCAGTTGTGGCAGGCAAAACTATCTCCAGATGTTGCCAAACATCCCCTGCAGAACTGCTGGTCTAGAGAGCACTGACCCTGAGAAACAATAATGAATCAGTTCAGAGAGAGGAAGCAGGGGTGCTGAGAGGATGTAAAGAAGAGGAACTAACCCAGTCCCATATCCAATGAAGGCCTCCTTGAGAAGGTTAAGTTTAAAAGCTCCAAAAGACAGGTTTCTAAACAAGGTTACTCCAGAGAAGTGAACTGGGGTGTGTATATGGACAAAGCCAAGCTCTTCCTCAAAATACATTAGAAACAACTCTACACATACTCCATCCAATGCCAAGAGTAGCATGTAAAAGGCACCGAAAAGACCATTTAAACAAACAAACAAAAATCAGCCAATCACACCCTTGAGAGTAATGGAACCTCTGTTGTCCTTCCTAAGAGACCGCGCATCCGCATGTTCAGTTGTGTCTGATGTACGTGTCTCCATGTACTGCCAGACTCCTCTGTCCAGGGGATTTCCTAGGCAAGGATACTGGAATGGGTTGCCATTTCCTCCTCCAGGGAATCTTCCTGACCCAGGGATCGAACCCACATCTCTAGTATCTCTTACACTGTAGGCAATTTTTTACCACTTGAGCTATCAGGGAAGCCCCTTCTAAGAGAAAACAATCCCAAACTGCACCAGTAACTGACTGAATTTAGTGGAGAGTTGTTAACTGTGACCCAGTTAAATGTTGGAACTAAAGAATTAATATATAAATTATACCATAGGGAGTTATTCCACCTCACTGGAGAGATATTTTTCCTTAGAATCATAACATTAAACAGAATTTTGCAAAACAATTATACCAATTAAAATCAAACATCCAGTGACCAGACTGACTGGTTTGTTTAGAAGAAAATACAGACTCTAATACTTTTATTCTCTTCCTATGTTTCTTGCTTTCTCCGCCAAATGATACCCTAACAATAGGGTCAAATAGGACTGACTCTTTAGTGTCATCAAATGTATTATTTTCATCATCTTCCTCTTTTTTCAATTGATAAACTGAGGGTCAAAACTTAATTTTTTCCAAGGTTGCAGACAGTATTTAGCCAAGCCAAGAGTGAAACCCCATATTGATAGAGGAATAACAGCATGATATGCTTTGGGAAAAGGAAGGATGGGGAGGTGGGAGGGGGGTTCAGGATGGGGAACACGTGTACACCCGTGGCGGGTTCCTGTTGATGTATGGCAAAACCAGTACAATATTGTAAAGTAATTAGCCGCCAATTAAAATAAATAAATTTATATTTAAAAAAAAGAAAGGAAGGATGGGTAGAAGATGTAAGAAAGAACGTAACAGCACTGTGCATAGATCCCAAAGGAAGGAGAGAGCAAAGCAGATGTTTACTCAACCCTATACTGTAGGTCCTCCCAGAACACCTTCCATTTGATCAAAAAGGGAATGGTGATGAAGGGTACTTTTAATATGGTAGACACTTTATAGTTTGGAGAAGGAAATGGCAACCGACTCCAGTATTCTGCCTGGGAAATCCCATGGACAGAAGAGCCTGGCAGGCTACAGTCCATAATGTTGCAAGAGTCAGACATGACTTAGCAACTAAACTACCACCCAACCACTAGTATTTCTAATCCTCACAACAACTCTGTAGAACAGGTCCCCCTGAACCTTATGAATCACCTGGGGATCTTATTAGATCTAAAGCATATTCTACCCAGCAGGGCTGGGATAGGGGCTGAAAATTTACACTATACACACAAATGTCCACATAGTCAAAACTATGGTTTTTCTAGTAGTCATATATGTATGTGAGAGTTGGACCATAAAGAAGTCTGAGTGCCAAAGAACTGATGCTTTTGAATTGTCATACTGTAAAAGACTCTTGAGAGTCCCTTGGACTGCAGAGAGAACAAACCAGTCTACCCTGAAGGAAACCAATCCTGAATATTCATTGGAAGGTCTATTGCTGATGCTCCAATATTTTGGCCACCTGATGTGAAGAGCCAACTCATTGAAGACCCTGACGCTGAGAAATATTGAAGGCAAAAGAGAAGGGTGGTAGAGGATGAGACGGTTAGAAAACATCACTGACTCAACGGACATGAATTTGAGCAAACTCTAGAAGATACCAGAGGACAGAGGCTCCAGGTGTGCAGCAGTCCAAGGGGTCACAGAGAGTTGGACAGGACTTAGTGACTAAACAGCAGCCAAGCAAGCTCCCAGGTGATGCTAATTCTGCTGGTGCTGGAACACAGACCACACCCTGAGTTGCAGGTACTTTCATGGGGAGCTTAAGAACTCACTTAAGAGGTGAGTTCAAATGCACGATCCTGGGCCCCATCCCCAGACATGCTCACACAGGTCTACAGTAGAGTCTAGGATTCCTCTGGTTATGAGAGCTCCTGGTCATTCTAATCCAGTAGTCTAATGGACTATGGAGTCCAGCAGATTTGGATTAAAATACTGGTTCCATGACTTGCCAGCTATAAGAAAGGACCTTGAGCTAATTAAAACTTCTGAGCTCTGGTTTCCTCCATTTGCAAAATGGGGATAAATCAAACACACCTCATTAGATTGCACAGATGATTAAACACAATTATCTTTGCAAAATAACTAGCACATTACAGAGACTTGGGAAGATACAGTTATTGTAATGGTGCTGATGTGATCATGAAGATATTCATTTTATAGATAAGAAGCTCAGGTGCAGGGGGTAAAATCACTTATTTGAGCAACTAAGCAAAATTTAAACCCAGATCCAGTTCCAAAGCCATGTTCATTTTACTGCATCAGATCACAGGGACCAAGTTTTAGACAGTCACCTGCATTTATGGCAATTGTCCAGATCACTCCTTCCTCTGCCCCTGTGCTGTGAGTTCTGCCAAGCTCTCCCCTACTGGACATTGTTTTCTGCTTCCTCTCTTGCAACCTTCCCTCCCCAACCCCAATCCTTTGGATTTTGATCCCAGGGTTTGATCTTAAGGATTCTCCAAGGACTTTCTGCTTCTCCTGCCCTTGGCCTCCTGGGGCAAGATCTTCCTACCAACCTGGTTACCCAGTTCAAGAGTGATGACAGGTAAAAGCCAAAAACCTAATTCTGAAGATGTGCACAAGTACTGTTTTGCATCTCAGTGTGATGTCCATGCCCTGCCTTTTACCCCTCTTGGATCTCACTGGGAAATTTTATTTGTTAATGAACAATTCTTGAGAGGATGTCAATCACAGCTATAAAACATCTAGGCAAGAGAGTCAATATAGAATTATTTACCCATTGCACTCCAATACACGTGGGAGGAATACCAAATATATTATTGAGGTAACACAATCCCCTAAAATACATGACACGAGAAGCCACAGACTTACATTACTACTGCTCTGGCTGAAAAGATTTTTCGTGGAGGACCAAAACACTTCAAAATGTTAGAAAATACTCAGGATCCTAAATAAGCAAATTGTTTTAGCATTTCTGTTCCAAGCAATAACATTCAGTGACTGTGTAGAGATTATTTTCAGTTGAGATTTTATGGGAAAACTATAACTGGAAATAAAAGGAATATTCTAGCCATAAACATGACGTATCTCTTGTTGCACATGTTGGTGATGACAGTGAATGAGATCTCCAAGCAAAATAAGAGTTATGATGTGTGGTGTCAGCATAATAAAGTAAGACTTTTCCCTCTCAAAGGTCAAGTCTTGAGCTTCATAAAGATGTACAGAATTTCATAGCCTGAAAACTATGTTAAGAGGACACTGAAACCAGATGGCAAAAGAGTTTTAAGAAAGAAAAAGAGCCTTGTGCCCCGGCCTTAATTCACTGCAGCACAAATCAGTGTCTGAAACTAGCTCTTCTCTCCAACAATCTTTTTTTTTTTTTTAAAGTTCATAGACATGAGTTCTCCTGAAGAATGTGTCTACACTGAAAAAACACATGGAGAGTTGAGCTGTCATCTTAAACAGCCTGCATTGATCATTCTGTTTCTTCTTTATTAGGTACAAATTTATAAGGCTACTCACGTTATTTAAATGGCCTTTAGCCTCCATTTTTCTTTCCCCATACTGATAGAAAGTGTATGACCAAGGATGGAAAAAATGCAGCAGACAGAGGTCAGTTGGACTGAAATAAGATGTCTCCTCAGCTAGAAGAGATCCACGGTTAACTTTGGGCTTCACAAGCACACAGCCTGCTTTAATCTGTTGTTTACAAGTTATTGATCTGGGACAAGTTACTTACCTAGCTGAGGTCTCTAAACCTCAGTTTTTTTCATGGATGCTCAACATCACTCATTATCAGAGAAATGCAAATCAAAACCACTATGAGGTACCATTTCACCCCAGTCAGAATGGCTGCGATCCAAAAGTCTACAAGCAATAAATGCTGGAGACGGTGTGGAGAAAAGGGAACCCTCTCACACTGTTGGTGGGAATGCAAACTAGTACAGCCACTATGGAGAACAGTGTGGAGATTCCTTAAAAAACTGGAAATAGAACTGCCTTATGATCCAGCAATCCCACTGCTGGGCATACACACTGAGGAAACCAGAAGGGAAAGAGACACGTGTACCCCAATGTTCATCACAGCACTGTTTATAATAGCCAGGACATGGAAGCAACCTAGATGTCCATCAGCAGATGAATGGATAAGAAAGCTGTGGTACATATACACAATGGAGTATTACTCAGCCATTAAAAAGAATACATTTGAATCAGTTCTAATGAGGTGGATGAAACTGGAGCCTATTATACAGAGTGAAGTAAGCCAGAAAGAAAAACACCAATACAGTATACTAACGCATATATATGGAATTTAGAAAGATGGTAACAATAACCCTGTGTATGAGACAGCAAAAGAGACACTGATGTATAGAACAGTCTTATGGACTCTGTTGGAGAGGGAGAGGGTGGGAAGATTTGGGAGAATGGCATTGAAACATGTATAATATCATGTATGAAACGAGTTGCCAGTCCAGGTTCGATGCATGATACTGGATGCTTGGGGCTGGTGCACTGGGACGACCCAGAGGGATGGTATGGGGAGGGAGGAGGGAGGAGGGTTCGGGATGGGGAACACATGTATACCTGTGGCGGATTCATTTTGATATTTGGCAAAACTAATACAATTATGTAAAGTTTAAAAATAAAATAAAATTGGAAGATTAAAAAATTAAAAAAAAAAAGAAATATTGACTAAAACCAAAAAAAAAAAAAAATAGCAACAATAATCCCCTCTAACAAGGTTGCTGTCATCACTAAACAACGTAATAGATGTGAAAGACTTGGGATGTCTAGTTCATAGAGAATCATTTTTTACATGTACATATTTTAGAGATAATTTACATGCCATGCAATTGACCCCTTTAAGGTGTAAAAGTATATCTTTTAATATGTTCACATATTTCAAGTTATGCAACCATCATCCATTAATTTTAGAACAATTTCACTCAAAAAAAGCTGTCTTTATTAGTGATTATTCCCTATTTCCCCACAATCCTCCCCTCCCTTGCCCTCCCATTCTCCCACCCTGCAGCCCCAGGCAACCACTAATCTTTCTGTGTCTATAGATTTGCCTATTTTGTACCTTTTATACAAATGGAATTGTGTAACCCATGACTGGGTACTTGCCCTTAAAATTGTTTTCCAAGTTCAACCAAGTTGCAGCATGTATTAGAATTTTACTTCTTTACACCGAGGATTAACACTCCAATGAATGGCTGTAGCAAATTTCATCTATTCATTCAGTAGCTAACAGAAAATTGAGTTGTTTCCACTTTGGGGGGCCTATAATGCCACTCTGAACATTCATCACATCATCAGATCCAGAAGTAAAAGATTATACATTACAACCAAGTGGGATTTAGCCCATGAATGTAAGATTAGTTTAACACTGAAATATCAATTTATATACCATATCAATAAAAGATAAATCGCATGATCATATAGGAAAGCACTTGACAAAATCCAGTATCTCTTGTGATTAAAACACTCAAACTAGGAGGGAACTTCAACCTGCTAAAGAGCATCTTCAAAAAACCCACAGCAAATATAATAACGATGAAGAGACTGAATGATCTATCCCTGAGATTAGGAATAAGACAAGTATGTTCCTTTTTGCCACTTTGACTCAACATCTTACTGGAGGTTCTAACCAGGGAAATTAGGTAAGAAAACGAGATAAAAGGCATTCAGATTGGAAAGAAAGCAGTAAAACACTTTCACTTTGCATACAACATAATCTTCTACACAGAAAAGTTCTAATGAAGCCACTGAAATCCATTAAAAGGAACAAATGAGTTCAGCTAGATCTCAGGGTAAAAGATTGATATGCAAATATCGATTGTATTTCTATACATTGGCAATGAACAATCAATTCTACTTACAATAGCATCAAAAGGATAAAATCCAAAGAAATAAATTAATAAAGCACAAATCCTATATACTTTGAAAACTACCAAGATTATCATTGAAAGAAATTCAAAAAAAGGCTTAAATAAATGCATTTAAATAAATTTAAATTTAAATAAATTTAAATTAAAAATTTTTTAATAATTTTAAATAAATGGAAAGACATCTCATATTCAAGGACCAGAAGACTTATTATTGTTGTTACTACTTCCCAAATTGATTTAAGAAATTAAACACAATCCTTATCAAAATCCCAGCTTACTTTTCTGCAGAAATTGGCAAGCTCCTCCTAGAATTCATTTGGAAATATAAGGGACCCAGAAGAGGCAAAAGTTAGAAAATTTGGATTCCAAAAATTTCTATTTCAAAAGTGAAGCTGCTACTGTGAAGCTACAGTAGTCAACATTGAGGATCATGTTTGTATAGTAGTCTACAAACATGTAGAGCAATTAAAAGTTCAGAAATATACCCTTACATTTAGTGTATATTTATTATTTTTGACAAAATTGTCAAGACAATTCAGCAGACAAAAGAATGTTCTTTTCAGTTATGCTCAGACAGCTGGATATCTACATGTAACAGTGTGAAGCTGGACCCCTACCTCACACCACACACAAAAAAATTTACTCAAAATCGATCACAGACCAAAGTGTAAAAACTACAGGTATTAAATTCTTTGAAAAAACTCAGGAGTATTTACAGGACCATGGGTTAAGCAATGATTTCTTAGATATAACAGCAAAAACGAGCAATAAGAAAAAATAAATTGCATCTAATTAAAATTTAAAACTTTTGTGCTTTACGGGAAACTCAGAAAACCCACAGAATGGGAGGAAACATTTGCTTGCAAGTATCTAGACTACTCGAAGAACATAGCTCAATAATAAAATACCAGCTAAAAAATGGGCAAAGTGTCAAAATAGACATTTCTTCAAAGAACATATACAAACGATCAACAACCCAAAAAGATGCTCAACATCAGTAACCATAAGGGAAATGCAAATAAAAACCACAATGAAATAATACTTCCTACCCACTAGAACAGCTAGAATTAACAAATGTGGATGAAAATGTGGGAAAATTCGAGTGCTCCTACATTGCTGGTAGAAATATAAAATGGTATGACCACTTTGGAAACATTTTGACTGTTCCTCTAAAGCATCAGTCCCCAACCTTTTCGGCACCAGGGACCGGTGTCATGAGAGACGATTTGTCCATGGCCGGGAGCAGAGGTGGGGCGGGGTGGGGGGGATGGGTTTAGAATGACGCAAGCGCATTACATTTACTGAGCACCTGATTTCTAACCTGACAGGAGGTACCAGTCCATGGCCTAGAGGTTAGGGCACCCTGCTCTAAAAGTTAAACAGAGAGTTACAATAAGCCCCAGCAATTCTGCTACACTCCGCTGCCTCCATGGTACATGACTCTGTTATCCTCATCTCTGTGTTGTTGGATTCACTACTAATGACTTTTTCTTAGTTCATATTTTTACCTCTTTCATGCCCTTGGCAAGGCTGGAAATCATTTCCCAAACCATGCTTCCTGAGTTACCTTCCCTTAAGAAGACAAAGGCATCCTGTTTTGGACAACCATCTTCAATGACCTCCAACCCACAGGACTTTTTCAGGTGTTGCTCATCCTCCTTATCTGCCACGTGGCAGTTTTATGAGGAAGGTTCAAACTGATCTCCAAACAGATTAGTGCTACCTATTGATAGCACCTGCCCTCTCTACCACTAAGCAGCTCTAAGATTCTTTGTTGATGATCACCCTATCAGTTTTCTCACTGCGACCGTTCCCAATCTTTCCAGTGCTCCTCAAATGGCCAACCGTTTCCAGCTCATTCTCAGCAACTTCTACTGATAAACATGTAAGTTATTTAACACAAACTCTTCCAAGTTTGTTTCAGACCTTGGCTTCCTCATCAACCGTGCTTATCAGTCTCCTAGTAACTTGATGCTAGGTACCTTAAGGTCATGGATTGTGGTATTTTTCATGGTGATTTACTCACCTCGCCCAGTGCTTTGCACTATTAGGAGACAGTTAACCATGGACTGCATCAATGAATAAATGAACAAATGAATATATAACAGCTGAAAGAAAATGTTTATCATGTAAATTCAAGACCCCATCTATTTCACTGGTATGCCAACCCACAAGGCTCGTTTAATACAGCTGAAGGATGGGCCCAAACAACACTCCACCACATTCTACACCACTCATCCTCAGTCCAGCAGCGACGCCAACCTGGTCGTGAAGTGAGAACAGGGACTGTACTTCCAGCAGTGTCATTTCAGAGACTTAAGCCACAACTCTTTTGGTTGAAAAATAGTTCCTTGTGGTTGTTCACAGAAGTTATTTAGACAATTTTAAAGTTTCAATTACTTCCATGTCAGTTATCCACTGCTTTCCCTAAGATTTCTATCAAACTCCAGTGAGTAACCCTCATTTCTTGTGAGGATATTTTGAGAACTATAACAGTTTTCAGGAGAGATAGGCTTCCCTTTCTCTCCTCCCTTCCCTCCCCACCTTAATGCCCATCAAAAACATGTTTTAATAATGTCATTTGCTTAATGAAAGACCATATTTAGCTACTTGCAAAATAAGCTTCAACTCATTCTCACGGTTTGGATATCTCTGCCACTGCCAGGACCCCTAGCACATTGCCTGAAACCTCAAAAACACACCAGACCCTCTCCAGCAGATCCAGAAAAGACGGTACAGGCTGGGGCCCATTTCTCCCTTGGAGATGAAATTCGAAGTGACAACACCATTTGCTTGTCAGCATATTTAACTTCCTACTCAAGCACGTGACCCAAGTCACCAGGTCAGAGAGGCTCCGTAGCTGGCACCTCTGAAGGCAGAAGGTACTCACCTGTGCTTGCTACCCAGGAGGCCAGGTCACCACAGTGGTGACAAGGTGAAGATTGATGGCTCCAAAAGCAGCGGGGTCCTAGCAGCCGGACTGCCAGGCAGGGGACTCTGGCTGGGCAGGCTCTCCTGTAGTTATCCCTCCTACAGTTTATAATTTGGCACACTGGCTCTTTGCTTTTGGCAGCAGTGCAAAGGGCGTATTGATCTTTGAAAGCCACTTTGGCTGTTAAAGGAAACAAAATCAGTCTTTGGATGGATTTCTCCTCATAATGCATTTGTTCTTCACCTTGGATATTGGCAGGGCTGGGTCGGCCGAGGAACTCAGCCTACCATGAGCCTCTGACAACAGAAAGCCTCTTCCACTTAAACTGAAAGTGATTTAGAGGAAAGGAAAGACGCCAAGCAATGGTCCATTGTTGGGGGTGGGGGCGCTTCGTTCCTGCATCGTGACGTTGCCCTCTAGTTTGGGCGAGGGGGACTTGGGGTTTATTTATTGTTTCTGCGGGTTTCATCAAAGAGTTTTTCCATCAAAGAGTTTTTCAGGCTTCCAGATTGATCCTCGGAGATTTCCAATCCACTCTTAAATGGGTTGCCATTTCCTTCTCCAGGGGATCTTCCAGACCCAGGGATCGAACCCAGGTCTCCTGCATCGCAGGCAGACTGTTTACCGTCTAAGCCACATAACAACTGAAGCAATATAGTAACACATCAATAAAGGCATTTTTTAAACAGGTCCACATCAGAAAAATACAATATTTCTAAAGTACCAGTGACTAACCTGGCCTCATTTACAAGTCAGCTTAGATTGTGAATTCTTTGCAGTCAGGCTCTCTTACTCATTTGGTGCCTGACACATAGCAGAGGGTACTCAATTTGCTGGCAGAATAAATAAATGATATAAATAAGTGAACTTGTAAAAATTATGTAGAATTTAGGAATAAAGTCTTCAAAACTGGGGAGACCAGCAGCCTCTTACAAGTGCTGTATGCTGTGCTCAGTTGTGGCCAACTCTTTGCGACCCCATGGACTGTAGCCTGCCAGGTTCCTCTGTCCATGGGGAATCTCCGGGCAAGAATATTGGAGTGGGTTGCCATGCCCTCCACCAGGGATTTTCCCAACCCAGGGACTGAACTCATGTCTCTTGTGTTGGCAGGCAGATTCTTTACCACCGTGCCACCTGGGAAGCCCAGCCCTTACTCACAAGAGTAACATCTAAGAGAACCACATATGAATCACTTGGCATTACCGTAGAGCAGATGCATCTCCTTGAGTTTAAACAGAATGGTCCTGCTACAGGAGGCACTAATAACAAGCTCTATCTGGTTCATCATCAGCGAGAAATTCCCTTGAGTTCTCTCTCCTGGACCTTTGTTTCAAAAAGACCCTAAAGTCAACAAGTAAATGATGTGTCCATTTTACATATTTTTTAAGGGCGCAGTGGATTTTAACTTTATCTTGGAAAAATATCCAACCGTTGGATGAAAGAGAAGAGAATCTAACAAAATTAACTACGTAGGCCTAATTCTGAAGTCATTAGTTTAAATAGACTCACCTGCATTTCTTAGTCCCTTAACAGATTCTTGATACAATAAAAGGGGCAAAATACATCCATCCCCCACAACCAGCAGAAAAGGGTAGATAAACAGTGACAAGAAGCAACCACATTGCCCTAAATTTTCTTAGAAATCATTTGTTAATAGTTAGATTATTTTCTTTGAATGGTTATGTTTGCTGCACCTAAAAAAGCAGATTGAATAGCAGCCAGGTGAAATAAGCTATGGCCTGTGCAGGACATATGTTAAAATTTGACCCCTTTTTTTTTTTGGTATTTATTATCACCAGGTTAAACACACACTGCCAAAGAGCCATTCATTGAGAATAAGTCAGTTGACAGCTATAAGGTATGTTTGCAAGGGTTTTCATGATTTACTTGCAATACGTGCTGAATACACACCATCCCCCATTTCCTGGAGTTTAATGCAGGAGAAAGGACTGTACTGAAATGAAAAATCAATCATTTTAGAGGCAAAAGGTAACTTTCTTTGAGAGCATAAATAAGTGCTGCTCAGCACTCCGATGTGATGAAAAATCATTGCTCAGCATCAATGGCCATCTTTGTGGAGAATTATAGAAGCTCTGGACCTTGTTAATAGACCTGAAAATCTACAGAAGCTTCAGGTCTCCTTAATCACCATTTCCTTAAACCTATGGGCTTCCCAGGTGGCGCAGAGGTAAAGAACCTTCCTGCCAGTGCAGGAGACACAAGAGACTTGGGTTTCATCCCTGAGTAAGGAAGATCCTCTGCAAAAGGAAATGGGAACACACTCTAGTATTAGCCTGGCATACTACAGTCCATGGGGTCGCACAGAGTTGAACTCAACTGAGTGACTGAGTACACATGGAATGACTAGCATGCAGTACTTTTCTCAGGCTTTCCTGAACTTCTTTAGCATCACTCCTTCTGGTCCATTCTAGCTCACTCAAGCCTGATAGTGATCCATCATTTCAGTGCTGGGGTGTGGACTGAAGAGTTTACATTGAAGTGCAACATTCAAACAGTTGAACCCAAAATAGTCACAGGTAAGGACCAATTACTTTTCTGGCTCATTTTAAAAATGCAACAAGAATCCATCGTTGATCTCATCTTCCCCACCCCCAAGCTAGGCTTTGATAATATTTTCTCAAGAACTTCAATTACCCTTTCTCAGTTGCTGCTGTAAGCTCTTGGTCTTAACCATTCTTGCCCTTCAAACATGCTTGATTCCTTCCATAGAAAATACAAAAGCACAAAACATTTTCTTCCACCCACTCTACCTACCTCTGAAGTGAAGTGAAGTGAAGTGAAAGTCTCTCAGTTGTGTCCAACTCTTTGCGACCCCATGGACTATACAGTCCATGGAATTCTCCAGGCCAGAATATAGGAGTGGGCAGCCATTCCCTTCTCCAGGGGATCTTCCCAGCCCAGAGATTGAACCCAGGTGTCCCACATTGCAGGTGGATTCTTTACCAGCTGAGCCACAAACCTGCCTCTAATTCTTAGCAATCTGCCTTTGCTCCTCCCTACCACCATTTTGGAAGAATGTTCTATATTCCTGCCCCTACTCCTTATATTCTACCTCTTCCCCAGCCCCTGGACTCTGGTTTCACTACCAAATGCCCGCCCTGTGTAGCTTTCTAAAAATTCAGATTACAGATGTTCAGGCCTCACTTCCAGAAATCCCAGTTTAGTACATCTGGGCTAGGAATCAGAAATTCCTTTGGTTTTAAATCTCCATAGGAGGATTGAGAAGAATGGCCTTTGACCTCTGCAATCTAACTTCCACCCTTATCATGATATTCTCTCTTGAACATCCCTGATAACCTCTTGGTCACCAAGTTTAATGTTTTTTTTTTTTTTCTGGGTGCTCATCTTCCTGCAGCATCAGCTCTACTGACTCCACTCTCCAGAAATGAGTAAAATAAGATTTCTTCTTTGTCTTTTCTATGTCTTCTTCCCCAACAAGGACAGCCACTGAAGATATTCTTTAACACTTCATCCCCGGCTTTCCTTTTCTATGTACACCCTTGGCAGAGGCAGCCTCAGCACTCTTAAGTATCCAGGTTTTTAAGTTCTAGTTCTGCTTTTCCTACTGTCAAAAGCAGAGCACATAGTCAGAATTTCCACGTGGCACTAGAGGTAATGAATCCACCTCCAATGCAGGAGACAAAAGAGACATGGGTTTGATCTCTGGGTCAGAAGGATCTCCTGGAGAAGCGCATGGCAACCCACTCTAGTATTCTTGTCTGTAGAATCCCTTGGACAGAGGAGCCTGGTGGGCTACAGTCTATAGGATCACAAAGAGTTGGACACGACTAAAGTGACTTAGCATGCACAAATGAGACCACTACAAGGAAAGGTATGAAAACTCAAGTTTTCAATCCTTCCTGAACATTGGATATATTTACAAAACTTATTGAAAATTCATACGTGCAGGTCCCACTGCCAGAAATTGATTCTGGTTTGAAACCCTGTCTATAGCTTGTATATTTCTCAAAGGTGCATAGATAATTGCTATGTGCACCAAAGTTTCAAAACCCTGCTACATATTGGGATCTGAAGTTCAGTAACATTTACCCTGAAAGATTCCATCAAGGAAAAAATGTGTCATTCCTTGAACTACCAACAGCAAATCGATTCATCATGTCAGGAGCAGCATCAAGGAATAAATCTAAGTTTACCCAGATGATACCAGGGTGCAGGTTTCCTGAACACAACCAGACTCTTTTCCTCCTTTTAAGGTCAGGCTCAGGATATTGCTCCAGCCAAACAAATCTAACTGCAAAGCCTCAAAGACTAATGGAGCTCATTAATTAAATTTTATCAAGGATAAAGTGGTTACATGTCATCATATAAATACAGCAGGGGTCTCCAACCTCTGAGCCAGGGGTCAGTTGTTTTCATTTAGTCGCTGTCATGTCTGACTCCTTGTGATCCTATGGACTACAGCACACTAGGCTTCCCTGTCCTTCACCATCTCTGGGAGTTTGCTCAAATTCATGTCCCTTGAGTTGGTGATCTCATCTTCTGTCACCCTCTTCTCCTCCTGTCAAACCATGGACCAGTACCTCCTGTCAGATCAGAGGCAATATTAGATTATAAATAAAGTATACAATAAAAGCAATGTGCTTAAATTAAATCATCCCCAAACCATCTCCTTCATCCCTAGTCCATTGAAAAATTGTCTTCCGCAAAATTGGTCCCTGGTGCCAAAAAAGTTGGGGACCACAGATGTACAGCAAAACTTGATTTTAAAAATCTTCCTTAAAAGGGAACACTCCTACACTGTTGGTGAGAATGTTAGTTGGTACAGCCACTATGGGTAACAGTATGGAGGTTCCTCAGAAAACTAAAAATAGAACTACCATATAATCCAGCCATCCCACTCCTGGGCATATATCCCAGACAAAACTCTAATTCAAAAAGATACATGCATCTCCATGTTCATAGCAGCACTATTTACAATAGCCAAGACATAGAAACAACCTGAATGTCCATCAATGAATGGATAACGAGGATAAGGTAAATATAGACAACGGGAGTCTACTCAGCCATAGAAAGAATGGAATAATACCATTTGGAGCAACATGGATGCAAGTAGAGACTATCACACTAAGTAAATCAGATGAAGACAAAGCTCATACAAACCACTCATTTGTAGAATCTAAATGTGACACAAATAAACCTATCTACAAAACAGAAACAGACTCATAGATATAGAGAACAGACTTGTAGTTGCCAAGGGTGTGGGGGGTTGGGTTAGAGGAAGGATGGAGTGAGATCAGCAGATGTACTTTTACATATAGAATGGATAAACAAGGTCCCACTATATAGCACAGAAAACTATATTCAGCATCCTCTGATAAATCATAATGGAAATGAATATTTAAAAAAGAATGTGCATACATATATATACATACATATATATATATATATATATATAACTGAATCACTGCTGCTGTACAACAGAAATTAACACAACATTGCAAATCAGCTGTTGTTGTTCAGTTGCTAAGTCATGTCTGACTCCTTGCAACCCCATGGACTGCAGCACACCAGGCATCCTTGTTGTGGGAATCAACTGTACTTCAATTAAAAAAATCTTCTGTAGCATTTTAAAAGATAATTTTGTTTATTTAATTTTGACTGTGCTGGGTCTTTGTTGCTGCATGGGCTTGTCTCTAGCTTCAGAGAGCAGGGGCTACTCTAGTTGCAATGCTCAGGCTTCTCATTGTGGTGGCTTCTCTTCCTGCATAGTGCAGGCTCTGTGTCACATGAGCGTCGGTATTTGTGGCACATGGGCTCAGTCGTTGCAGCTCCTGGGCTCTAGAGCACAGGCTCAATAGTTGTGGCACATGCACTAAGTTGCTTTGCGCATGTGGGATCATCCCAGACCAGGAATGGAACCCATGTCTTCTGTATTGGCAGGTGGATTCTTTACCACTGAGCCACCAGGGAAGCTCTTCTTTAAGAATTTTTATCCTAAGTTACACTCTGAAACAACTGCCAAAATAATCTTATTCTCTCCCTATCCCTCTACCTCCCCTTCTGCATTTTGACCATTTTTGGTGGGGACAAATCCACTTATCTTTTAAAACCATGACTTCTGAAAGCTCTCCCTCCATGGGAAATAGCAGCCTTTGGTGATGGCTATGGTAACCATGGTCACCATCTTTACCTGAACCCAGGTCCATTTTGGTAATCTGTAGATCCAATACCTTCCCATGTATGGTATACCTTCCACTAAAATGTCAGACCCATCAGAGGCAGCAAGTTTAAGCGAGGATTGGTAACTAGGCAATGGTCAGCTATGAGGTCCAGAAGAAAACAATTAAGAAACATCAAAGAGTAAAACTAAGAAGAGGATTGATTATCTATCAGGAAATGTATCCAGAGAAATTCAATGAGAAGTGATGAGTGCAGTGAAGAAATGCAAAGCTTTAAAACAAAAAATCAGAGCTGTGATGAACCAAAAGCTAAGTTGAATGGAAAAAGACCAAAGTACATAATAATATAAGAATATGCTAAGATCTATGTCCTAAAGTAACATTCACTGCTGAAAGAAATAATCTTCCTGTCTTGGCTTGTACTCAACAACAGCCAGGACCAAATTCCATTCACCTCTGTGTAGAGCCTGGCACATGAGTGGAGGCATGAACAAATGAGTTGATTGCTGATAGATGATCTGAACTCAGTTGTACTGCTTTTTTTAAATATATAGTTGACCCTTGAACAATGTAGGCTTGAACTGCACAGGTCCACTTATATGTAGATTTTTTTCAACAGTAATTGCCATAGTACTATAGGATGCGGTTGGTTGAATCTGCTGGTGTAGAACCACAGGTAAGGAGGGCTAATAAAAGCTATATGAGGATTTTCCTCTGTGCAGAGTGGGCATCCCTAACCACTCTCTCCTCCATGTTGTTCAAGGTTCAACTATACTAACTTCTTGCGTGTTGACACAACTCAAGTGATTTGTTTTAAAGGATACAGTATCACTCAAAATCATTTTACTATCTAGCTTACTCCCCATCAACCCTTTCTCTCTGTGTCTTTGAAACGATCAGAAAAACCATGTGTATTTGTGTCTATGTGTGTTTCACAGGAGAACCATAATACTCCCTATCAACTTCCCAGAAAATCACATCCATTTTCAATAATACAACTTCAAACTTCTCAGCACTTATGAATGTTTCACAAGCCTAAGAAAATAAGATATTAGCAATAGTATAAATAAAACGCTGGCTATTTAGATATAGTCAAATACATATATCATTTTCACAAATGGATTCAAATTACTAACATGTGTTTGCATGTGGTCTTTCAGGTACACAATAAAATGTTAGGGTAAATACTGGGTTAATTTTAATAAATACTCTTTGTTTAGACTGTAGATTGTATTATAGAATCAACAAGAATTTGTTGAGCTGATTAAAATAAGAGTAGATATGAATGCACCAAATTAGTCATGCAAAAGTGTTCATATCTCATTCAACACAGAAAGTAAAATATAAATTCTTTATACTGAATATTATATCATCAACTATGACTTGAGGATAGGTGATTGATTCAGTGTCTTGTACATCATATTAGCTGATTGTTCTATTCCACATAAGATTCAAGGTATTAATTTTAGTTTTTAATGTCCCTATGTTTTAGGAACTACATCCTTGAGCAAATAACTAGATATGCTAAAATGATCTTGCTACAGTTTCCCATATATAGAATCTGGGTTATCTTTGATTTAGTGTAGTTAAATGAAAATCTCTGAACTTTTCGGTACAGAATAGTACACTATTTCAAAATCATAATAAACTCACCCCGTTTGGAAATGGCTATGGCCCCAGGTTCTATTATTAGCCTGATACTATAGAGGTTCAAATTAAAATTTTTCCTTTCCTCACCAAGCACTTTTTGGATAAAATTTGGCCTTTCTTCTATACAGCCTACACTCAAACGAACAACTAAGTTACAAAAACAATAACAACTGTCACACTGAATAGACTGTTGGTATCAGCACAACTCTTTCTGATGCATATTTTAGTCCATGTGACAGTTCTAGTTCTAATTGTCCATTAGTAAATTGGCATTCTAGTTTTTAAAAAATAAATTACTCTCTCATTCGCCTTTGTTCATCTTGCCCTGAAACCACCTGGAGTGAGGATCATCTTGCAGCAAATGATACTGACATTGTTCCTTGTGGGCTGACACATATGGTGCCAATGGCAGGATCAATTAAGGACAAGGATAAAAATTAGGTGGCTGGGGGAAAGTGAAATAAGAGCAATTAAGTTGTTGGAAGACACTCCCATCAGGAGACAATGAAAAACAGTATGGTGCCCCATTAGTTCTTTAATTCTTTTACCACTCTGAAGAACCCAGGAGAGCTGACTCCAAATTCAATTCCAAAATCAAATAATCTTTTAAAAAAATCAAATACTGGATATTATCCATAGTTTGGAAAAATAATTTACAAATTCGTTATAGCTTCTTTGTATACAATTTGTCAGTGTTGGATTACATGTTTTCTGTTTGATGGAAGCTACTAATATTAAAACAAGTGAAAAAGTTTTGGGTTTTGATGTTTGAATTTCATATTGATATTTTCAACAATAGAAACTTAGATTTAACCAATATTTCCATGTTAACTATGACTATAATTTACTCATAAGTAGGGCTTCTCAGGTAGCACAGTGTTCAAAAATCTGCCTGTCAAGCAGGAGATGTAGATTTCATAATTGGGTCAGGAAGATCCTCTCGAGAAGAAAATGGTAACCCACTTCAGTAGTCTTGCCAGGGAAATCCCATGGACAGAGGAGCCTGGTGGGTTGTAGCCCATGGGGTTGCAGAGAGTCCAGCATGACTTAGTGACTAAACAACAACAACAAGAACTTAAATAATTGTCTCCAAAATAGCTCTCCAATTGATGTTAGCAAAAGGTTAATTCAGTTATGAATTTTTTTTCCCAAATGAAGACTTAAATTCCTATCTTTTAGTACAATATAGTCAGTCCTTATTTTTTCAACCCATTTATCACATGTTCTTCCATTTTGCACTAATGACAATTAACTTCAAGTTACTGAATTTTACAAATAACCACGAGGAAATAAACAAGGAGGCTATAGCATCACTATTCTGACATTTTAATAAGTAGATGTATGTTAATTATTTATGTTATTTTGCAACATGCCAGTAAATGCTTTCTAATGCTTACTGTAGAGGCAATGAAATCTTCATAATTTTATATCTGTCATCCCTTACTATTAAGTTGTTCACTGGAAATGTAAAGTGACACTCTTCATAGGATTATGAGAATTAGATTTTGGGATTGCTGATGTTTGAGCCATTGTATGGCTACAATTTCTGTAATTAGTTATCCCAGAAAGAATTCCATTTTATTATATGCTGATGTCATTGCTTTCATATTGCTTTTTGGAATGACTTTTGTGTGCATATTAATCATCATTAAAAACCAATTGCCTATTTCTTAAAATTAAGATATAGTTGATTTAAAATATTATGTTAGTTACGGGTGAATACCATGGTGATTCAATATTTGTATAGGTTGTACTCCTTCTAAAGTTATTTCAAAATAATGGCTATATTTCCCTGTGCTGTGTCTGTCCAACCTAATGACTCGTTAGTTCGGGCGGAGGCGGAGTGGGGGGCGGTGTATAATAGCTCTCAATCTGCCAGTAACCATTCAATTTTCCAGTTCCTAGCTATTCAAAGTAGAGTTCCATTCTAAGTTCTTGCTGATATCTGGTATTAGATCCCAGTGAATCAGGGAATGCCCCACCTGAGAATAGATGACCTTCCTAACTCCCTGTTTGCCTATAAAGAGCCCTGTGGTTGGGGAATTCCTCCACAGTCATACCTGATGTTTCTGGCTTGTACCCCTGGGTTCACTACTGGGCTCTCTGACTCTCACTTAACACCCATGTGTGGATTAGCATGCATGTGTGACCTGCCCAATGTTAAGTTCACTTTCTCCCCTGGACATCACCTGCCTTACTAGTCTTTTCAGGCCTGTACTCTCCTCCAGGTTTCTGTTTATGGAAGAAGATTAGGAGGATCAGATGGGGAAAAGAAAAAAAATCTGTGCATGGTATTTTACTTTTTACTGTCTTAATCTGTCCAGGCTGCTATAACAGAATACCACAGACTGAGTGGCTTATAAACAACAGAAATTTATTCCTCATATTTATTCCTCATATTCTGGAGGCTGGAAAGTCCAAGATTAAGGTATCAGCAGATTCAGTATTTAGTAAGCCCGGTTCCTGGCTCATAGATGGTGCTCTTTTTGCTGTGTCCCCACATTATGGAAGGGTGCTGGAGCTCTGTGGGCTCTCCTTTATCTAATCTTACCCATGGGGGCTCCACCCTCATGACCTAATCACCTCCCAAAGGCCCTACCTCCTAACACCATCACACTGGAGGTTCGGTTTCACTATATGAATTTAGGGGGATACAAACATTCAATCTATAGCATTTACATTCCATTTTAAGACTTTTAGAACTTCATGCTTGCTTTGTCATTCAGTCATGTCTGACTCTTTGTGACCCTTTGGATTGTACTCCTCTGTCCGTGGGGTTTTTCAGGCAAAAAGACTGGAGCAGGTTGCTATTTCCTTCTCCAGGGGATCTTCCCGACCCAGGGATCAAACCCACATCTTCTGTGTCTCCTGCATTGCAGACAGATTCTTTACCTATTTTGCTATTGGGAGGCCCTTAAAACTTCAGATTATTAAGTAAAATAAAATTTTTTTAATTTATTTATTTTAATTGGAGGCTAATATTGTAAAAATATTGTATTGGTTTTGCCATACATTGACATGTATCCGCCATGGGTGTACATGTGTTCCCCATCATGAACCCCCCTCCCACCTTCCATCCCCATCCCATCCCTCTGGGTCATCCCAGTGCACCAGCCCCGAGCACCCTGTATCATGCATCGGAACTTAAAGATCATTAAAAAAGGACTCATAGGCATTTTTGAACAGCTAGTACTTTAAATTATTAAAATGAAATAAAATATGAAACTTTACTTTCTCAGTTGTAGTAGCAACATTCCCAGGGCTTAATAATCATATGTGGCTAGTGTCTACCGTATTGTGCAAGCAGATGGAACACTGACATCATCAAAGAGAGTGCTACATTGAAGAGTGGTGCTCAGGATACTTTAAACAGCTTCTTCATTGTTACTGTTTAGCCACTAAGTCGTGTCTGGCTCTTTTGAGATCCCATGGACAGTAGCCCACCAGGCTCCTCAGTCCATGGGACTTTTCCTGGCAAGAACACTGGAGGGGGTTGCCATTTCCTCTTCCATGGGATCTTGTGGACCAAGGGATTGAACCTACATCTCTTATGTTGCAGACAGATTCTTTACCACTGAGCCACCAGGGAAGTTCATATAACGTCTTCACTTACTGATAGCAACCCTATGGGGTAGGACATCATCCCAAGGTTTACACAGGAGGACGCAGAGATTCAGTGGACCTTAAAGGGTCCACCCAGTGATCAAGTGAAAGAGCCAGAGGTTGAGATCAGAAGAACTGAGAGCCATTTAGACTCAAGATTTAACTATGGATCTGTCTGATCCTAACTTTCCACTATACTAGATTCTAGATTCCTGACTGCTAATGATATCAACATCTATTTAGAATATACTTTTGTCATTGGTCATCTGTTTCAATTCCCTAGCTTTATACATGAGGCCAGGAAAGAAATCCATTTCAAAGTCCAAATGCTAGCAAATGACAAGGTGCTAACCTTTCACAAGGTTGCTTTTCCTGCTGTCACATCTCTTTTTCAGACCTAGTTTAGTGATAAGGTATTGGGAAAATTAGAGAAAAGAAAGTGAAAGGGCTCAGTCGTGTCTGACTCTTTGTGACCCCATGGATTATACAGTCCATGGAATTCTCCAGGCCAGAATACTGGAGTGGGTAGACTTTCCCTTCTCCAGGAGATCTTCCCAACCTGGGAAGTGAACCAGGGTCTCCTGCCACTGCAGGTGGATTCCTTACCAACTGAGCTATCAGGGAAGCCCAGTACAAACTGACACAGTGTTTAGCATAAAGTTAAGACTTATTAAATATGAAAGAGAAAAGAAATTCATATTTAAAGGTCTTAACTTTATGCTGGAGAAGGCAATGGCACCCCACTCCAGTACTCTTGCCTGGAAAATCCCATGGACGAAGAGCCTGGTAGGCTGCAGTCCATGGGGTCGCTGAGGGTCAGACACCACTGAGCGACTTCACTTTCACTTTTCACTTTCATGCATTGGAGAAGGAAATGGCAACCCACTCCGGTGTTCTTGCCTGGAGAATCCCAGGGACGGGGGAGCCTGGTGGGCTGCCGTCTATGGGGTCGCACAGAGTCGGACACGACTGAAGCGACTTAGCAGCAGCAGCAGCAGCAGCAGCAACTTTATGCTAAACACTGTGTCAGTTTGTACAAGAATGCTGTCAAGTAGGTATTATCCTCATTTTGCAAACAAGGAAACAGGCATAGAGAATATGTGATAGATTGATTCCCTTGAGTCTCTCCCATAATTTGAGCAGTGATTTGTCCTAGTCCTAGTAAAGAGCAATTATTTTAGAGTTAATTTCACTTCCTTTGTCAACATTTTTGTACAGGTAATTATTAATCCCTTATTCACTGCTTTTATATCTTACATAATGTGGCAATGGACTAATCCCTGTGGTATTCATAGTCTTGTCATTTTCGGTGTCCTCCAGAAAGAGATGACTTTTTGGAAAAATGACACTGATCTTATGACTCAGCTATAGTGATAATACCTGGCAATATGAGGACACTGTCTTGGGAGATGCAACATGTACTCTAGGCCTGTAGCCTAAATATATTGCCATTTCTTTAATGGTTAGAATATAAGGAATCTGGGAAGCCATCTGGGTAGTAGAGCTGGTGTTTCTTGTGAAAGTACCTAATGATTCATTTGCAGAGTAACTACTTCTTGGCTAAGATTTTTAACTGTTGATTTAAGACGTTAATGTCCCAAATAGGAATGCTTCTTCCTAGAAGTCAAATAATGATTGATTCCATCGCATTAGAAGCAAATACTCCAAGTGCCATTTCAGGAATGGAGGGTGGGGGCACAGATCATGGTTTTAGCTGGGGGATTTCTCAGAGTGTGGGAAAAATAAGATTGCTGCTTCCCCATGGGACATAGAAGGACTATAGTTAAAATCTGAAGAATCTCAAACAGCACCTCCATGTACTATGATGCCAGTAGTAAAGATTCAGAAGATCACAATCTTATACTTGCAGACTCACAGGAAATAACCTTTTCTCTGGTTCTAGTCTGCTCTAACTAGAGGCAGCAGAGATGGGCCGGGGAAGGAGGAGAGGGTTTGCATTAGACCATGTGTGGTTAGTCACTCAGTTGTGTCCAACTCTTTGCACCCCCATGAACTGTAGCCTACCAGACTCTTCTGGAGATCCCAGGGGAAAATACTAGAATGGGTTGCCAAGCCCTGCTCCAAGGGATCTTCCCAACCCAGGGATCAAACCCAGGTCTCCCACACTGCAGGTGGATTCTTTACCATCTAAGTGACCAGGGAAGCCCTGCATTAGACCAGTAGCCCTCAAACTTGGCAATCATCAGAAACATCTGTAGGGGTTCTTAAGACACAGACTGCTGAGACTCATCACAGAGTTTCAGATTCACTCAGATATTTAAACACATAACACAGAGAAGGGCTAAAACTGAGTCTCACTAATGGAGCCTCTTCAAATATTCATGCAGTCCTACTGCTGAGAACCCCAACTTTGCCTGGGATGTGCCCTGCCCAAGATTTAGCAACACCTTCAATTTTGAGAGAGAAATACAAAAGATACAATAAGTTGATTTTATGTAACACTAGCCAGACTTGGTTTATTTTTCTTATAACCAAAGGAATATTAACTAATATACAGGTCCTATGCCAAATTTTTCAGAAAAGTGATTGTACTAGATCATTACTTAATAACTCCCTGTGATGCCAGAAATCATTCTCATTTCATAAATGAAGAAATAAATGTAGTCTCTACATTGACACACATAGAGAATAAGGCCAACCGTCTGACTGGCTTCAAAGTTCATATTTTTTTCTCTTACCTCACTCCAGAAGGAAGTGGAGCTAGGACCACAATGCTGTCTGGATACCTAATGTTAAGCCACCTGGTTTCCAGGACCTTTAAAATCTAATACCTCTTTTTGGACTATAAAGTATGATGGGGAAATTAATTTTTTAAAGGAAATAAGATAAAGAAAACCACCAATATCAAAATATAGTATCTCATGCTATACAAGAAGGTAAACAATTTGCGTAATTTCTTAATGTTTTTTTTAATGAAATGTAATGTTATTTCTAAGTCCATAATGGAATTCAAATGAGGTTAAGAACCAACACGTAGAAAAGGCCATTGTTTACTAATTAGTAGAAGGATTTATAATTACTATCTCAAAAAAGTATTCAAAAGGCAGGTCTCTGATTACATGCAATTGCACTGTAAAGTCAGATACTTCTAAAATTGTTTTTTAAAAAGAGTTTGTTTTCTTATATAATTAAGGAATTTCTCTTACTACTTCATTTGCAGCATTAGCTTTTTCTAGGTCCTTTCAAATACTTAACATACTGGAAACCATCTACCCAGGCCTTGACCAAAGTATCATAAATCCAAATTAATCTGATTTAAGGAGATTTTATTCTAAGTTCAGCTTTTCATTAGCTCTTCACAGACATCTCTGAGCATAAACATTTGAAGCCTTTGAAATTTATTAACACATTGTAACTTTTGATTAGGCTATCTACCTTCTCACCTTCAGCCAAGTCAATCCTGAAATGAAGTTGTCCCAGAGAAACAAAGAAAACAAAATCACTTTCAAAACATCTACGAAATTGTGTCCAAGGACACAGAGATATTCTCCAAGACCTACCCAAATCCAGGAATTATTGATTAGTCAAAGAAGTGGGCAGATATTTGGAAGTACTATATCAGAATAAACATTGCAGCTGTGTGGTTAAACATATAATGGATAACTAAAATATTTCCTTCTTCTAATTACAATTCATTTAAAATATAATTTTGAAGCCTTATGCTACTAATTGTTTTGTTTTTGTTTTCCCTTAACTAGGTTATAAGCCCTTTAAAGGATTATGTCTCATGCCTGTGTTTCCCTACAATGCCTAGCACAGAACTGAGTAAATAACAGATTAGAAGTAACAAATGTCTTATTTCCCATCTCCACTTTAGTGGCAGTGCCTTCCTGGAGAAGTACACTGAGAGGGATTGGGAATTCATGACTAGACTCCACCAAGCAAAATTGCAGATCATTGATTAGTGATGTCTGCTCAGAAAGTAGCTCAGAAAGTAGCAACATGCAAGTTATCTGTTTTTACATCTCACTGCTGCTGCTGCTGCTGCTAAGTCACTTCAGTCATGCCGACTCTGTGTGACCCCATAGACGTCAGCCCACCAGGCTCTCCTGCCCCTGGGATTCTCCAGGCAAGAACACTGGAGTGGGTTGCCATTTCCTTCTCCAATGCATGAAAGTGAAAAAGTGAAAGTGAAGTCGCTCAGTCATGTCCGACTCTTAGAGACCCCATGGACTGCAGCCTACCAGCTTCCTCCATCCATGGGATTTTCCAGGCAAGAGTACTGGAGTTGGGTGCCATTGCCTTCTCCTTACATCTCACTAGTTGACATTTATTTCATGCTTGTTAAATAAAAAATATACACAGGGAAAAAAGGATGACGTCAGTTAAATATTCCCACTGAGTTTAATTTTCACCCACATTCAATAAAAATTATACTGCATGTGAGTTCAGTATTAAACAAAGAATCAATAAACTTTGTAATTTAAAGGAATACCAACTAGCTTACAAGACAGACAGGTCATGGTAGAGAGTTCTGACAAAATGTGGTCCACTGGAGAAGGGAATGGCAAACCACTTCAGTATTTTTGCCTTGAGAACCCCATGAACAGTGTGAAAAGGCAAAAAGATGGGACACTGAAAGATGAACTCCCCAGGTCAGTAGGTGCCCAATATGCTACAGGAGATCAGTGGAGAAATAACTGCAGAAAGAATGAAGACCTGGAGCCAAAGCAAAAACAACACCCAGTTGTGGATGTGACTGGTGATGGAAGTGAAGTCCAATACTGTAAAGAGCAATATTGCATAGAAACCTGGAATGTTAGGTCCATGAATCAAGGCAAATTAGAAGTGGTCAAACAGGAGATGGCAAGAGTGAACACCAACATTTTAGGAATCAGCAAATTAAAATAGACTGGAATGGGTGAATTTAACTCAGATGACCATTATATCTACTACTGTGGGCAGGAATCCCTTAGAAGAAATGGAGTAGCCATCATGGTCAACAAAAGAGTTCGAAATGCAGTACTTGGATGCAATCTCAAAAACGACAGAATGATCTCTGTTCATTTCCAAGGCAAACCATTCAATATCACAGTAATCCAAGTCTATGCCCCAACCAGTAATGCTGAAGAAGCTGAAGTTGAACGGTTCTATGAAGACCTATAAGACCTTTTAGAACTAACACCCAAAAAAGATGTCCTTTTCATTATAGGGGACTGGAATGCAAAAGTAGGAAGTCAAGAAATATCTGGAAAAACACGCAAATTTGGCCTAGGAGTACAGAATGAAGCAGGTCAAAGGCTAACAGTTTTGCCAAGAGGACACACTGGTCATAGCAAACACCCTCTTCCAACAACACAAGAGAAGAATCTATACACAATCATCACCAGATGGTCAATACTGATATCAAAGTGATTATATTCTTTGCAGCCAAAGATGGAGAAGCTCTACACAGTCAGCAAAAGCATGACCAGGAGCTGACTGTGACTCAGATCATGAACTCCTTATTGCCAAATTCAGACTGAAATTGAAGAAAGTAGGGAAAACCACTAGACCATTCAGGTATGACCTAAACCAAATCCCTTATGATTATACAGTGGAAGTGACAAATAGATTCAAGGGATTAGATCGGATAGACAGAGTGCCTGAAGAACTATGGACGAAGGTTCGTGACATTGTGCAAGAAGCAATGATCAAGACCATCCCCAAGAAAAGAAGTGCAAAAAGGCAAAATGGTTGTCTGAGGAGGACTTACGAATAGCTATGAAAAGAAGAGAACCAAAAGGCAAAGGAGAAAAGGAAAGATATACCCACCATTTGAATGCAGGGTTCCAAAGAATATCAAGGAGAGATAAGAAAGCCTTCCTTGGTGATCAATGCAAAGAAATAGAGGAAAACAATAGAGGTCTCTTCAAGAAAATTAGAAATACCAAGGGAACATTTCATGCAAAGATGGGCACAATAAAGGACAGAAATGGTATGGACTTAACAGAAGCAGAAGATATTAAGAAGAGGTGGCAAGAATACACAGAAGAACTATACAAAAGACATCTTCACAACCCAGATAATCACAATGGTGTGATAATTCACCTAGAGCCAGACATTCTGGAATGTGAAGTCCAGTGGCCTTAGGAAACATCACTACGAACAAAGCTAGTGGAGGTGATGGAATTCCAGTTGAGCTATTTCAAATCCTGAAAGATGACGCTGTGAAAGTGCTGCACTCAAAATGCCAGCAAATTTGGAAAACTCAGCAGTGGCCACAGGACTGGAAAAGGTCAGTTTTCATTCCAATCCCAAAGAAAGGCAATGCCAAAGAACGCTCAAACTACCACACAAAATTGCACTCATCTCACACAGTAGCAAGGTAATGCTCAAAATTCTCCAAGCCAGGCTTCAACAGTACATGAACTGTGAACTTCCAGGTGTTCAAGCTGGGTTTAGAAAAGGCAGAGGAACCAGAGATCAAATTGCCAGCATCTGCTGGATCATGGAAAAAGCAAGAGAGTTCCAGAAAAGCATCTATTTCTGCGCTATTGACGATGCCAAAGCCTTTGACTGTGTGGATCACAACAGACTGTGGAAAATTCTTCAAGAGATGGGAATACCAGACCACCTGACCTGCTTCCTGAGGAATCTGTACGCAGGTCAAGAAGCAAGAGTTAGAACTGGACATGGAACAACAGACTGGTTCCAAATCAGGAAAGGGGTACATCAAGGCTATATATTGTCACCCTGTTTATTTAACTTATATGCAGAGTACATCATGAGAAATGCTGGACTGGATGCAGCACAAGCTGGAATCAAGATTGCTGGGAGAAATACCAATAACCTCAGATATGCAGATGACACCAGCCTTATGGCAGAAAGTGAAGAAAAACTAAAAAGACTCTTGATGAAAATGAAAGAGGAGAGAAAAAGTTGGCTTAAAATTCAAAATTCAGAAAACTTAAGATCATCTGGTCCCATCACTTCTTGGCAAATAGATGGGGAAACAGTGGAAACAGCGAAAGACTTTATTTTGGGTGCCCCAAAATCACTGCAGATGGTGACTGCAGCCATGAAATTAAAAGATGCTTGCTTCTTGGAAGAAAAGCCATGACCAACCTAGCAGCAGAGATATTCAGTTCAGTTGAGTTCAGTTCAGTCGCTCAGTCATGTCCGACTCTTTGCAACCCCATGAATCGCAGCACGCCAGGCCTCCCTGTCCATCACCAACTCCCTGAGTTCCCTCAGACTCACGTCCATCGAGTCAGAGATACCATCCAGCCATCTCACCCTCTGTCGTCCCCTTCTCCTCCTGCCCTCAATCCCTCCCAGCGTCAGAGTCTTTTCCAATGAGTCAACTCTTCGCATGAGGTGGTCAAAGTACTAGAGTTTCAGCTTTAGCATCATTCCTTCCAAAGAAATCCCAGGGCTGATCTCCTGCAGAATGGACTGGTTGGATCTCCTTGCAGTCCAAGGGACTCTGAAGAGTCTTCTCCAACACTACAGTTCAAAAGCATCGAATCTTTAGCGCTCAGCTTTCTTCACAGTCCAACTCTCACATCCATACATGACTACTGGAAAAACCATAGCCTTGACTAGACGGACCTTTGTTGGCAAAGTAATGTCTCTGCTTTTGAATACGCTATCTAGGTTGGTCATAACTTTCCTTCCAAGAAGGAAGCGTCTTTTAATTTCATGGCTGCAATCACTATCTGCAGTGATTTTGGAGCACCCAAAAATAAAGTCTGACACTGTTTGCACTGTTTTCCCATCTATTTCCCATGAAGTGATGGGACCAGATGCCATGATCTTCGTTTTCTGAATGTTGAGCTTTAAGCCAACTTTTTCACTCTCCTCTTTCACTTTCATCAAGAGGTTTTTGAGTTCCTCTTCACTTTCTGCCATAAGGGTGGTGTCATCTGCATTACTTTGCCAAAAATGGTCCGTCTCGTCAAAACTATGGTTTTTCCAGTAGTCATGTATGGATGTAAGAGTTGGACTATAAAGAAAGCTGAGCGCCAAAGAATTGATGCTTTTGAACTGTAGTGTTGGAGAAAACTCTTGAGAGTCCTTGGACAGCAAGGAGATCCAACCAGTCCATCCTAAAGGAAATCAGTCCTGAATATTCATTGGAAGAACTGATGCTGAAGCTAAAACTCCAATACTTTGGCCACCTGATGCAAAGAACTGACTCATTTGAAAAGATGCTGATGCTGGGAAAGATTGAAGGTGGGAGAAGAAGGGGATGACAGAGGATGAGATGGTTGGATGGCATCACCAACTCAATGTACATGAGTTTGAGTAAATTCTGGGAGTTGGTGATTGACAGGGAGGCCTGGTGTGCTGCAGTCTATGCGGTCGCAAAGAGTCAGACACAACTGAGAGACTGACCTGAACTGACTGAAACTAGCTTACAAAATCATGGGATACTTTGTGATCATATCTTTCAGATCCTTTATTTAAAACTAATTCACTTGAAATCTTCACAACCTCTATCTAGAAAATGGCAAGGTCAAGGACTCTCAGAGCTAAATATGAATGCACAGAAGTGTACACATGGAGGCTGGCTCAAGGGCAAAATAGATGTGCAAGTGGGCTAATATTTACTTTAATATTTACTAGCCCCAAATAACCATTGGAGTCCTTGGTTTAGTAGCCAGTAATAGTTCTAGTAAGAAAGGAACTGGAACAGGTATAGTAATCTATTCAGCCACCACAAACACACACAACATATAACAGTCATTTATCCTGACCATTCATCTCTAAACTACATCCTGCTGCTGCTGCTAAGTCACTTCAGTTGTGTCTGACTCTGTACGACCCCATAGATGGCAGCCCACCAGGCTCCGCCGTCCCTGGGAGTTTCCAGGCAAGAACACTAGAGTGGGTTGCCATTTCCTTCTCCAATGCATGAAAGTGAAAAGTGAAAGTGAAGTCGCTCAGTCGTGTCCCACTCTTCATGACCCCATGGACTGCAGCCTACCAGGCTCCTCCATCCATGGAATTTTCCAGGCAAGAGTACTGGAGTGGGTTTCCATTGCCTTCTCCGAAATTGCATCCTGCTGCTGCTGCTGCTAAGTCGATTCAGTCATGTCTGACTCTGTGCGACCCCATAGATGGCAGCCCACCAGGCTCCACCGTCCCTGGGATTCTCCAGGCAAGAGTACTAGAGTGGGTTGCCATTTCCTTCTCCAATGCATGAAAGTGAAAAGTGAAAGTGAAGTCGCTCAGTTGTGTCCAGACTCTTAGCGACCCCATGGACTACAGCCCACCAGGCTCCTCCATCCATGGGATCCTCCAGGCAAGAGTACTGGAGTGGGTTGCCATTGCCTTCTCTGAAACTGCATCCTATAAGCATGCTTATCTCTATGATTTGTAGGAGTTTGGGAGAAAGCCAAGTTTACCATTACCAGGAGCTCTCTGAATAGCCCACTGAATAAGAAGAAGGCAGAATTTGATTTTGTTGTTGTTTGTATTTTGCATTACAGAGGAGGAGCATACAGGATTTAGTACTTGAAACAATTTTTCACAAAAAATACGTTGGCAAAAATACTTATTCATGGTTTCTCCACAATGGCAAGCATGTTCAGTTGTGTCCAACTCTTTGTGACTCTGTAGACTGTACCGCCCTCCTTGCAGCTCCTCTGTCCATGGAATTTTCCAAGCAAGAATATCAGAGTGGGTTGCCATTTCCTATTCCAGGGGATCTTCCCGCCCTAGGGATTGAACCCACATCTTCTGTGGCTCCTGCATTGGCAGGCGAATTTTTGACTGCTGGCACCACCTGTGAAGCATCAAGTAGCATCTTTCAAACAAAGGTAATTTGAAAAAGATCATAATTCTTAATTTCAGTCCACTTCAATAGCTCACAAAACTGTAACACTTACAAAAGTGGCAAAGGATTCCACTTAGTGAGGTGTATTTAAATTCAAATAGTATATTGAAGAAGGGGCTTCCCAGGTGGCTCAGTGTAAAGAATCCACCTGCCAATGTAGAAGACAAGGGTTTGATCCCTGGATGAGCAAGGTCCCCTGGAGAAGGAAATGGCAACCCACTTCAGTATTCTTTATTGGGAAATCCCGTGGACAGGGGAGCCTGGCAGGCTACAGTCCATGGGGTTGCAAAAGACTAAGACATGACTTAGCAACTAAACAACAATACTGAAGAAATTAGGGAGTAATTATTCTAACCGAAGCTGTATAAAACTCTCATAGTGTTCAGGCTAAGAAATATAGCAAGTTAAAAACAAACAAGAAAACAACATATGGATGTGCCTTACAGAAAATGATTAAAAGCCACGAGTTTGGTGCTAATTGCCTATCCATAGCACCTGCTACCTGACACTGTACAGTCTGTACTAAGCAAGGTGGGTGGCCAGAAGGATCCACAAGGCCATCAGGTTTGACCCCAATTATCTTTTATTGTAAATAGGCCATATGTCAAATTCCAAGATAAACTGGAAACATTTGATCTCTGTCTGTCCCTAGATTAATTTTAAAGATTCATTTTGTATTCTTACAGATCCTTTATTTGGGCTGCTTTGCTCTTAAGTTTTAAAGAAAAGACATCTTATATTTGCCTTTATCTATGCAAGAGGATTCTCTCTTTAAGAATAATTTGGGAGGGAGAGAATTTAACAGTCAGAACATATTTTAGAGAAAAGTGGCACACAACGAGCATAACCAGAATTTAAAGTAATGACCAACAACATCCACAGAGTTTCTTCATAGGAATCCATGTTTATGCAAGTGAAAAGATAACAAAGAAAATATTTAGTACCATGCTTAACAGAGATGGATGCTTTAACAAATTTCCTCATTTCCCCATGCAAATCATTGCAATATCCATGCAAACCAACACAAATAAACATATCACACATGAAAAAAAATAGTCTTATGAGCATTTGAGGCCTATTTGGAACAAAGGTTCTTTAAGAATGACTATTAAGCCTCTGAAAAGATCCTGATTTATTCAAAAATTAAAATAACATTAATGTAAACCAACATGGCCTACAACCAAATAGATTCTGCATGAGTGAGTCAGGGCAATGTGATTTTCATAAAACAATTTGGCACTAAAACTAAACAGCATAGCAGAATAGAAGCCATACAGCCCAATTGCCACCCAAACACTCATGATCCTGTACAACTTATGTACTTTAGAATTTTTGCACACAAATAATCTTGGAGAAAGAAGCTCTGTAGAAATCAAGTTTTTCTTCCTAATCAGAATGGATAAAGACTTTTTAAAAATCTAATTTTGAAGGGGTTTGTCTATTTAGTAAAACACCCCTGAAGTTATAAAATGTGTTTGTTTGGGTCTTTTTTTCTTTTTCTGGAAAGACTATTCCATGAGTGTTAGCCTGCCAGATTAACTGCCCTTGAATCTATGGGTAGAGCCACTTTTGTGCTCATTCATATATGAGCAGGTCTCTAATTCTAACATCAGAGTTATTGTTTGCATTCCACAGATAAGATAAACTAGAGCTTCAAGCAGTGGAAAGATGAAGCAGAGCTGAAAAGGGCAAGAGTGAGAAAAGCAATAAAGGGCTGAATGAAGGAAAGAAGATCTTACTGGAATGGAAAGAATATAGCATCCCGCTCTAGTCCTGTCTGACCTTGGTTACTACTTAATTTTGAATTTTGTGTAATGATACTGAAGAAGCAAAGGGAGGTAACTGGCGAGATAATGAGGTACTGACCTCAAAGGCCCTTGAGGTCACATTCAGGTCTCTCACACATATCCACTGATCTCTTCTCCCTGTCCCTATGCCACTTTCCCTCTCATGACCCCAGGTTCCCTCCTCACAGTTCATTCCCTCCAACAGCATCCTTTATTCTTTTCAATCCTGTAGAAGAACATCATTTTATGTTGAGAAAACAACTAATTAAAAAATATAGAAACATTTAGCTTAACCTAATATATATATGCTATATATACACATATGCTATGCATATGGTCTAATGAACTTTCCACCTTTCCACAATAAAGGATTAATAAGAACGAAGCAAGATCTTCACAGTATCAGTGATCATTAATGATGTATTCATTCCCAATAAGTGTTGGTGTCACATCGATGATGTATCTACATGTATACCTAATTATAATATTAAATAGCCAGCATACATGATTAATTTATTTTCCTAAGCAAGTACACATTAAGAACTTGTTTCTAGAAAGTTTTTAATGAGTCTCTTGTTACAGTGATATATAGGCTCTGGTCACATGAGAAGTTCATCTACTCCTAAGACTGACCCTTAATTTAAAAAAATTAAAATATTTATTGTTTGTAAGATCACTGAGAAGAACTGACCACACCCAGGAGACAGAAAAAGACAAAGGCTCTCTAGACTTTATTTATTCAGACAAGCTTCGGTTTTCAAATGTCATCTGAAATATATAGTGCATGAAAGATGATTCCCTGAAACTTCAGGGAAAGAACAAGTTCTGACAGCAGTTGTTACCATCCTTGCGTCCATCACTCTCTCACTGTCCCAGAGAAGAAAGTAAAAATGTGGCATTCAGGGGCATCTGAAGTGGGCAGCATACTTATATACATCATGACCTTTGATGAGCTTTCTCCACATTCTGGACTCAGGACCTGATGGTCCAGGGAAATGGCCAGCCCAACTGTGAGCTGGAAGTCACTACTCACCCAGATGATACCCCAGTAATGTCACCAGGTAACTATGGGGTATTAGACAAATCACCCTACTTTCTGGGTCACTCTTTTTTTTTTTTTGGCTGTACATGCAGCATGTGGAATCTTAGTTCCCTGACCAGGAATCAAACCTGTGCCCCTAAAGTAAAAGTTTGGAGTCTTAACCAGTGGGCCACCAAGGAAGTCCATGGGTCACTCTTTCTGCAGCCATGAAATGAAGATCCCTAACATTCCTGGATTCTAAACAAATGTTGCTTGATGTAAAGTAGAAAAATTAGTTAAAACATTTTTTACATAGTCTAGTATTTATAATTAACTCCATCAATAGCTGAATATCCAGCTTGTAGAATACTGATGGACTTCATTGCTGGTATTTTTTGTTTTCTTTTATAATAATAAATTTCCCTGACCTTAAGAGGGAAGGGGTTAAAATATGAACCATCTCATTGCACTGTTTATAACAGAATTCCTAAAATGTTTAGTATGGAGGAAAGTAGAAGCTAAATATCCTAAAGTGAGGTTTGAGGATTTGGCATTCCACTTATCTGTATTTTCACTTTGTACATCTGAGGATATTTTACATTTTAATTGTACATACTGCATTTCTGAATTGAGCAAAGCTCATACTGGACCTAATCTAATTCAGTGGTCTCCCACCTTTTTGGCACCAAGGGCCAGTTTCGTGGAAACAATTTTTCCATGGACTGGACAGGAAGGGATGGTTTCAGGACGATTCAAGCACATTCTGTTTATTGTGCACTTTATTTTTATTATTATTACATCAGCTCCACCTCAGATCATCAGGTGTTAGACCCTAGAGGTTGGGGACCCTGATCTAATTAATAATTTTAACTTTCTCAGAAAAGAAGAGGAGTAAATTCCTATATATTATAGTTAAGAAAAAGAAGGTGGAGGAGGAGGAAGAGGAGGGAGGAGGGGGAGGGAAGGGGGTAGGAAAGGGGGAAGGAGAGAGAAAAGGAAGAGGGAGGAAAGAGAAGAAAAGAGAAAGGAAAATTAAGAGTGCACGGACATGGATTTCCTTGGCACTCCAGTGGTTAAGACTCTGCACTTCCAATGCAGGGGGTGTGGGTTTGATCCCTGGTTGGGGAGCTAAGATCCCACATGCCCTGCAGCCAAAAAACATAACACAGGAGCAATATTATAACAAATTAGATAAAGACTTTTTAAATGGTTCACATCAAAAATAATCTTATGAAAAAAGAATGCACTAACAATAGGTTCCAGAATGATGCATTCCTTCACCTCCCCATGTTGCCCTACAAACAATGTTCACAAATCTACAAAACTGTTTATAAACCAAGACATCTAGAACCTGAGGGTTCCACTCTATTTCAACCGAACCTTCCTGGTAAAAGCTTTCTTTCACTCTGATGAGGTACATGTGTCCTAATACTTTCCTTCAAACATACTTTTAAATGTTAATGAATCTGTGAAAGGGAATAAGTCTTAAACCTTTTTCATTGCTGTTCTGCTCCACCGCCTAAAGAACTGAAAGTATCTATCCACTCTGACACAGCTAATTTTACCTCAGTTCTAAATACAAATGCACTTGTTGACTACACCTCCTGGCCTCTGATCAGCATTCCAGCAACCACATAGGTTACAGAATTCAATGATTCAATACAGGAAGAAAACAGCAAGCAGATTATGTTGGATGGAGCATCAGGTGCAAGACATTGCATTCTGGAAGAAACCAGGGGAACATAGGCTAGAAACAAAGCACGAAAGAACACACCTTCTTTGAAAATAAACTGGACGTTTTATTGAGCAAAGGAGAATTATCCAAGCTGTGTGTGTGTGTGTATGTGTGTCTCTGTGGTTCAGTTGTCTTCTTTTGGTTGGTTAGTTGTGTTGTGATTGCTTGTCTGGAGGAAACAGGATTAGATGATTTGAGCTTTGGGAGAATGGGTTGGGCATCCACATGTAGGATGGAAAGAAAGCAGGAAAGACTATAGAGAGAACAGCTGAGTCACAGAGAAGGCACAAACTAAGGCAAGAGTGGCATCAATAGGGAAGAAGGGAAACAAAGCTTAGCAACTCATAGAAATATAATCTCCTAAACTTGACAATGGTTTGGGTGTGGGATGGGCATGGTATTGAAAACAATGCTTTTGAGTCTTGAGAATTAGGTAGATACCCTAACAGATTTAGGGGTCTTTGATAGGGACATGGAACTCCAATTAAATATGTTGAACTTGAAGTCCCCCAGAACACTCTGGTGTAGATGTGTGGCAGGAATCTGGAATGCAAGTCAAAGCTCAGGAGGGAGCTTGAAACTAGAAATGTAGATCTGGAAGTCTTTCCACTGAACTCCTATAATTGACTGAAATGAGTCACTGGTGAGCTATTAGGAGAAATAGGGGAGAGACGGGAGTTGGGAAATTAAATATAGTCTAGATTTCCAGTCAGTCACAGACATTGAACCCAACCTATCTCAAAGCTCACTAGTTCTTTCTTCTTCCTCACCTCCATTTATTATCATTTTTCACCCCCAAATGTATCCTTCCTTCTGTCACCACTTCTTATACTGCCTTCGTTATTTCTATTCTCAGCCAAGAAAGAACTCTTGTAAGTCATGCTTGGCTTTCCTTAGTCCTCAAATCCTATATATCCTTCTCCTTGAAAAATCTCTTCAATCTAGCATTCTTTGTGCCAACTTAGTCCCTGAATTTTAGGTCCTTCTTATGTTTGACCTAATCTATCAAGACATATTCCTAATTGAACACCCAGTCTCTGGCCCCTCCCTGCTCTAGCTATTCTCCCCATTACCTCTAAGAGACATCTTTCTAACAGATCAAACGGATCACATCCCCACAAGATGCTAAATCTCTGACGGCCAACTTTGCACAGAGTGTACACCAACATCTGGGCTTACAAAGCCCATATCTACCTGGGAAAATGCAGGTGATCAAATATTACCATTTCTGTGAGGCCTTTCCCATTCGGTCTCTTCCTTAGCATGCTCTACCCAGCCCTGAGATTTGTGCTCCCAGCTGTGAAGGAGTAGCGGGAGAGGCTGAGGAATCTCAAAGACCAGTGCTTAAACAATCAAGAGAAGGGAGGTTAAGATCCTGGAAGATCATGGTGGAAGGGACTTCCCCAGTGGTCCAGTGATTAAGACTCCACCTTCCAATGCAGGGCGAGTGTGGGTTTGATCTCTGATCAGGGAAAAAAGATCCCACATGCTGCGGGGCGCAGTCAAAAAAGTAACAATAATAATGGGAGACGGTAGAGAGTAGAAAATGATAGTCCAGAAGAACTAAATCCTTCATGTGGTTCTCAAGGCCTGATGACCCAAGCCCTGCCCAGCTCTTCAGACTCTTCTCAAACCACCCTCTGGCTCTCTGCAGTCACATCTCATAGGCCTTCTTGCAATACCACCAGTGCCCCTTGGAATATGTGGCTCCCTCAGGTGAAATCACTCTCACACACCTCTGACCTGCTAACCTAGATCCATCTCCACCACAGTCTCATTCCTGCAGGGGCCAGGGCTGACTCTCAGACCATGTCTGGTACTCCATACATATTCTTCCTGAGCCCTGAGATCTTCCTTTACAGCCCTTAATGTTGGCAGGTTGATACTCTCTACATTCAGCAACACACACACACACAACTCGGGCAGATCTTAGTAGTTAATAAAGTATTAACATATCTAGCTTATTTCTATATATTATTCAAAACATGATTAACAATCTCATTCTGAAATGTTAGCCTTCAAAAGCCCAAAGATGGACAGAGTAACTTATTATCTATGACCTAATACAGTTTTGGGGGCTTCCCCCATGGCTCAGTGGTAAAGAATCCACCTGCAATGCAGGAGACGCAGGTTCAATCACTGGGTCAGGAAGATCCTCTGGAGAAGGAAATGGCAACCCACTCTAGTATTCTTGCTTGGGAAATCCCATGGACAGAGGAGCCTGGCAGGTTATAGTCCATGGGGTCACAAAACAGTCAGACATGACTTAATGACTAAACAACAATGATACAGCTTTCAGAAGGTAAAAGCAGATTCTCAAATGTGTGCCCCTGTTACAGACTCAAAAACCCATTCAATTGTTTTTTGGCTTTTTTTTTTTTTTTTTTCAGCTGTGTTGCTCAAGGCTTACAGGACCTTAATTCCCCAACCAGGGATCAAACCCGCATCCCCTGCAGTGGAGGCATTGGAAGGGTGGAGTCTTAACCACTGGACCACCAAAGAAGGTCCATGCAATTCTTATTAACGGTCAAGACCTGTCAACATTTATAAATTAAATCCTTTTTTATGATCATGGAATACTTACATGTGCATAGGTCGGGTGAACATGTGAAAATTAGGACCAGCTGAATCCAAGAGAAACACAGAGATAGATGAGTAGACATTCCAGTCTGCCAATCTACACTCAGAGCAGGGAGCATAACAACCATCTTTACTCTGGTCTTATCATGGCAGACCCACAATAAATATTTATTAACTGGAGGATGCTGCTGCTGAAATCTTGAGAAATGAGCACTGAGTTTTGGGTAGCCGAACAGGATGGAAAAAGTGTGGGATAATTGTACAGTGCAGACTTCCCAGGATGATGATGAGCAATTGTGGTTAAACAATAGTTTGGAAACAGGAGTGGTGAGAAAGAGGGTTTCCACAGTAGGGAGCAGCACTGTTGAGCCAGTTAAAAACAAACAAAAAAGAGCTCTAATTATGTTTAAATGGGAAACCGAGGTAGAATTTGGAGTGCGGGGTTAAGATTCATTTTTTTTTTTTTCTCCCCTGAAAGCCCAGATGCAGACACAGGCTCCAAGCTTTCCAAGAGTGTGGTGAATATGCTATACACATGGCCCTGGCACTGGGGATGTTGGTGCAACCTTCAGGATCCTGTTTATGCAGGATTTAGTCCATTTCCCCATTCCCCCCCACCCCACCCAGAGAATAGCTAATGAAAATAAGAATTGCCAAGATTTCTTGGCAGACCTATCACCACCAAAATCCGACTTCAGATTGAGATGATTAAGAGCATGGCTTGTTTTATAAAAGGTACCATTGAGTTGGTGTCTAGCAGGAGCTCAGTATCTATTAGGTCTTTGGAGATGCTTGAGTGAAAGGTGTTATATACTAAAATTATTGGGTTTCACCATATGCTCCCAGTTGGTCACAGAGGTGAGAAACAGCTGATTCATCTTTGGAAGGCAAATCCTCAAGTCCCTTGAACCATCAGGTTTTAGGAACCATATTTGTCAGTTGTAAATTCACTTCTGATTTTTATTCATAGAAGCCATCTAGTCTAAGCTATTTATTTATCCACACATACCTATCTCATTCTCTAATTGCATTTAAAATCTTTTAGGGGAAAGCTGTTATAAAACACATCCTTGTTACATAAGGGAGCCATATCCATACAGGTTGATGGCGTACTAATTTATCAATATCTAGAATTATTATGAAGAAGCTGTTTGAAAGTACCAGAACAGGACCAAAGTTTCATTCATTCATGAAATGATTGATTGCATAGACTAGGCAGAAATGGATTCATATTTCTGAATACATGTTACTTTATATCCCTCAAAGAGAAAAATACATTTGCACTCAATGTGCATTTACAGGATAATATGACACAGGTGTGGTGATGTTAGAAAAGAGAAAGCCAGCTATAAAGAAGAAAAATAAAAGCTTTTCTAGGGAAGAAACTCAGATTTCAGAATGGAGCTGTGGATTTGGAAACAGGAAAACAGCCAAGCCAGAGGATGTTTTTCATATTACAGAGAAGCTCTGTCTACCAAAAATCTCACAAGCAGAGGTCTTAGTAGGGCATATTATAAGACAACATCAAGTTTATGACAATGAAGATCTTGATTTCAACAGCTGAGACCATTAAGACAGGCTGAACAGAAGGCAGCTACTCAGCATGGAGCCAACATGAAAAAGACATGGGGAAGAGGCAACAGAAAGTGTTGGAACACTCACCCCCTGCAGAGTTTCATGTTGCTGCTGTATTAAATGACACACTCCTGTTTTGAAGAAGCATTCAGCACCGATATAAAAATTTTAATGTGTCTATCTTTCTGGTGGACACAAGACTTTTTTTATACACCGTCACATTTATGCACATTCTTATTCTCAACACAGCTTCATGTTAATTTTTAAAACTGAATTCGTAGGTTCTTAATCATTGCAATGGACATGAGTTTGAGCAAACTCTGGGAGATGGTGAAGGACAAGGAAGCCTGGTATTCTGCAGTTCATGGGGTCACAAAGAGTCGGACACAGCTTAGTGACTTAAAAACAACAATTATCTCTAATTACTCCTAATACATTTGAGGACTTTGCAAGATGGAAAAATAAGTTGTACTAGACATTTAATTTTTTTAAATTGACTACAATGGCTTTTTGCTGACACAATTTAGAAACTATACATATCAAAGTACCTGTTAATATTAAACACTGAGGTTGGAAATGCCAGAAAGAAATTCTTGAATTAGAAACAACTGCATACTTTGCAATGGATGTTATGATGATAAAGTAAAAGACAGCTGGGAATCTATTTATTTTAAATGCATCTTGGCAGCCAAGTGAAAAGTCAAATAATGATAAAGGGTATGCTAATAACAATAATAATAATTCATCTTCTAGCATTTATTGAACATGAATGTGCCAAGTATTGTGGCTTTAAATAAGATCATCTAATTTAATGAGCCAATTTCATTTATACGGATTTTTTAAAATCATCATTACAAACCTAACAGGCAGATACCCCAGGGTATATGTTCTGAGAGTTTAGTTTGGTGGTTAAACAGTTAGAAGCATGGATGCTACAGTGAGACAGGGTTGGAATTGGTCACGCACTCTAAGTGCATGACCTTAAGCAAGTTACTTAATCTCTATACGTTTTTGTGTTTTTCATCAACAAAATAGGAATATTAGTGAAAATTAATTGCTATACTATATGTAAGAGGTTTGAAACGGTGCTCAAAGCATGATAGCTGTTATGATTATCCCTATTTTGTTGCTGTTATTCTGTCACTAAGTCATGTCTGACTTTTTGTGACCCCACGGACTACAGCATGCCATGAGTAAATTGAGGCTGAGAATTTCAGAGACTTGCAAAGCCCAGACAGCAATAAGCAGCAGATCTAGGATATGAATTTCAGCAGGATCACCCCAGTTCACTTCTGTTCAGTTATTCAGTCGTGTCCAACTCTTTGCAACCCCATGGACTGCAACACTCCCGGCTTCCCTGTCCATCACCAACTCCCAGAGCTGGTTCAAATTTATGTCCATCGAGTTGATAATGCCATCCAACCATCTCATCCTCTGTCATCCCCTTCTCCTCCTGCCTTCAATCTTTCCCAGAATTAGGGTCACCCCAGAGACCAAGATTTTAGTCATATGTCATCCTTGACGCAAAGTCTTGAACATATTTTTATAAAGAATTTGACATTTAGATTTTATACAAGGTACATTTATGATTATTTTAAAATTCCTATTAAAATTTATATCTGGATAAGTAATTATGGGCCATATTTAGGGTGGACTCACCAACATGATTCAATTAGTCATAGAGCCTACTTTGAATTTTGACCCACCCTTAGTTTATCCTATGACCTTGCATCATCCTATATTTAATTCTTTTAGCTTAAAAAACCATTATTTTTCTAAGACAAAATGGAGAAGGAAAAATATTGTGAATTTTGTAAATCATATAAAGAAATAGATTCTTGGAGTATTTTTAAGTTGAAACTTTAAAATCACAAATCTAATTAAAATTTGTATCTTTCTAAAATTTCAAACATCCGCTGGATCATCGAAAAAGCAAGAGTTCCAGAAAAATATCTATTTCTGCTTTATTGACTACGCCAAAGCCTTTGACTGTGTGGATCACAACAAATTGTGGAAAATTCTTAAAGAGATGGGAATGCCAGACCACCTGACCTGCCTCTTGAGAAATCTGGCAGGGCAGGAAACAACAGTTAGAACTGGATGTGGAACAACAGATTGGTTCCAAATAGGAAAAGGAGTACGGCAAGGCTGTATATTGTCACCCTGCTTTTTTAACTTATATGCAGAGTACATCATGAGAAATGCTGGACTGAAAGAAGCACAAGCTGGAATCAAGATTGCTGGGAGAAATATCAATAACCTCAGATATGCAGATGACACCACCCTTATGGCAGAAAGTAAAGAACTAAAGAGCCTCTTGATGAAAGTGAAAGAGGAGAGTGAAAAAGTTGGCTTAAAGCTCAACATTCAGAAAACTAAGATCATGGCATCAAGTCCCATCATTTCATGGCAAATAGATGGGGAAACAGTGGAAACAGTGTCAGACTTTATTTTGGGGGGCTCCCAAATCACTGCAGATGGTGACTTCAGCCATGAAATTAAAAGATGCTTGTTCCTTGGAAGGAAAGTTATGATCAACCTAGAAAGCATATTAAAAAGCAGAGACATTACTTTGCCAACAAAGGTCTCTCTAGTCAAGGCTATGGTTTTTCCAGTGGTCATGTATGGATGTGAGAGTTGACTATAAAGAAAGCTGAGAGCCAAAGAATTGATGCTTTTGAATTGTGGTGTTGGAGAAGACTCTTGAGAACCCCTTGAACTGCAAGGAGATCCAACCAGTTCATCCTAAAGGAGATCAGTAATGAGTGTTCATTGGAAAGACCGATGCTGAAGCTGAAACTCCCATACTTTGGCCACCTGATGCGAAGAGCTGACTCATTTGAAAAGACCCTGATGCTGGGAAAGATTGAAGGCAGGAGGAGAAGGGGATGACAGAGGGTGAGATGGCTGGATGGCACCACTGACTCAATGGACATGAGTTTGGATAAGCTCCAAGAGTTGGTGATGGACAGGGAAGCCTGGCATGCTGCAGTCCATGGGGTTGCAAAGAGTCGGATATGACTGAGTGACTGGACTGAACTGAAAATTTCAAATCATACCAGACACTTAGCATTTCATGAAAATGAGTACTGAGAATAGTTAAAGAATTTTGTGAGGATAAGATGAACTCCCAAGCATTTTCTTTGTTTTTTTTTTTGTGTGTCTATTTTTTAAATCACCAGCTGCCAGAGTCCCAAAATGAACTCAAAATTACTACAATCTTTTTGGTACCCTTCTAACATACCTTAAAGACCACTAACCTATAGATATTTGGATGCTTTTCAATATACTAAAGGCTCTGGATTTTGCTACCAATACTCTTGCCTCCTGTTATAGCACGCTGGCCCACTGCCAGAACCAATTGGGAGGATAGCTTTCTCACTAGACTGAGTTCTCTGAGCAAAACACCATTTTTCATTCATTATTGTGTCTGAAGCAGCTTGCACAGGGCCTGGTGGACAGTAGAAACAGATAATGATGATGGTGGTGGTGGTGGTGGTGGTGATATAATATAAACAAAAGAGCCAAAGCCTAAGTTTTGACATGAGACCCTACTTCAAAAGTCAGCTCTTCTTCCCTATTACAAGCAAATGACCTAATCTCTGAGCCTGGCTTTCTTTTCCTATAAAATGGCTCCATAGTTACTGTGAGAACTGTCACACAATGCTGCTGCTGCTGCTAAGTCATTTCAGTCGTGTCCAACTCTGTGTGACCCCATGGACAGCAGCCCACCAGGCTCCTCTGTCCACGGAATTCTCTAGGCAAGAGTACTGGAGTGAGCTGCCATTTCCTTCACACAATGAAAGCACTCTAACTCAATACTAAGCTCAATGAGGTCAATCAGTGTGACTTTCATCCCCCTCTGCCTGCTTGTGGAATAAACACCTGAGCCACCATCCAGCCTGACTCCTGGATTCATCCCTGCCCTCACCCCATCTGAAGAGTAACCTTGTCCTGTACCCCCTCCCCCGCTGCACCCAGCTCAAAGAGTGAGCAAGAAAGCAAGGGAATCTGTTGCATGTTCTCACTCCCCTTGCTGCAATCAAGAACGCTGGTGAACAACAGTCACAGGATCACTTTTTTGCCTAGATCCATCCCCACAGATCAAGAACATGAGCAGCTGAGATTGCTTGCCAGGGGAGGCTACTGGCTGAGACAGGAACCACACATCTGCTTTGACTCCCTTCAAACTCAGCCTGATTTAAAATGAAAAGCTTATGCAGTGTTTACTTGAAGGGCCAAAGTCAGATGGAAATTTTTTCAACTGTAAAATTCTAGCCCAGTCAGAAGAACTCAAAGCTCTAAGGAGAAACATAAAGGCTAGTCCAGGCCCACAATAAAACTTGGGTAAAACAGGATGTGGTTCCTATTTTAATTTGTATGTCTGTCCGTGTTTCTGCAACCAATGATTTGAGGAAGAAAAAGTAGATCTTTTTGGAAAAAAAAAAAGAAAAATCAAAGTTTTTTGAAAGCCAGTCAAGAACCTATCAATATGTCATAAAACCAACTTGGTCTTATTTTAGGGTGGAAAGTGTTATGATCTAAATACAGGCTGGTGGATTTGTAGATCACTAACACTAGTAAAATCTCTAGAAAAATGTCCATTACCCTCTAGAGTGAGCCACTGGTCTTCAGAAATCTGTGCACTTGGATATATTTGAAAAGTGAAAGTGAAAGTCGCTCAGTCGTGTCCGACTCTTTGTGATCCCATGGACTGTAGCCTGCCAGGCTCCCCTGTCCATGGAATTCTCCAGGCCACAGTAGTAGAGTGGGTAGCCATTTTCTTCTCCAGGGTATCTTCCCAACCCAGGGATTGAACCCAGGTTTCCCACTTTGCAGGCAGATTCTTTACCATCTGAGTCACCAGGGAAGCCCTGGTGGATATATTTAGGCTTCAGTGAATATATATATTTAGGGTTCACTGAATACGCTGTAACCTTTTGTATTAAAAATCCCATATTGCCTTCTGAAAGAGTCTTTGTGGTGTGTCTTAGGAAGACCTACCTCACCATTTCCTTTTCTATTATTACATGTTAAAATGATTGAGGGTCTTATTAGTCCAAAATCGTTTTTGCAATCACAGAGCATGGTTTTATTTAACACCTACTTGCCTCTTACCTCTTTGACTGCTACCCAATATGTGATCTTTAAACACAAAGCCAGAGTCTTTCTCTCTGAATATGTCCCAGGTCCCCATCCCTGGATTCCATATTGCCTTCCTTGGCATCACCATGGCACTTGGCTGGTATATCTCATCCAGTACCTTATATAGCAGTTATTTGTACACTTGGGGTATGCCCCTCAGTGCCCTCCGGCATGAGCTGGGTACAGAGGTGGGGAGACTTTACTCACCTCTGTGTCCCCTGAAGCACCAGCTCCTTTAGTGAATCAATACTGAGATGATAAAATTAAAGAAACCAAGGTCAGAACAGCCAATGTGCAGTGAGTTCACCATTAAGTATCGTTTGCAGGCAAATGGATGTGCCCTTTGTTCTGGAACCAGGACCATCTTGTACATGGAGTGACGTCTCAGGGGCATACATGCAATGTGCTAATAATTGGGTACTCACTGCCAATCAAACCTCAAAGCCTGCTTTTCCACAAACAAAATAGAAGGTCCTGAACAACAACAACAAAAAACGTCTAGAGCGCCGGTTTCTATAGCCAAAATGTGTTCAAAAATGAGATCCTGTAAAACTCTGCTTCATCTAGTGCCAAGGCATCTGAACAGCCTGCACCATTATTTAAAAGAGTCTTTTCATTTTCAAACCTCAGTCACAATTTGGAGACTTACATTTCACAAGTAGAACCACAGCCTTGGAGGGATTTTCTACTGCTAAGGCAACCAACTGCAGCCCTGCTTGGGAGATTCCAAGATGCTATAGGAGGTTTCTGTATGTTGAGTTTATTTTCTTTCTAAATCAGGTGTTTACAATAATTTTTTTTAGTTTTCCAATTGGAGCATAGTTGCTTTACACTGTTAATTTCTGCTGTACAGCAAAGTGAATCAGCCATACATATACATACATCCCCTCTTTTTTGGATTTCCTTCCCATTTGTCACCACACAGCACCAAAGAGAGTTTCCTGTGCTATACATTAGGTTGTCATTAGTTATGCATTTTATGCATGGTATCAATCGTGGATATATGTCAATCCCAATTTCCCAGTTCATCCCACCCCTCCTTGGTATCCATACATTTATTCTCTATGTCTGTGTCTCTATTTCTGCTATGCAAATAAGATCATCTTTACCATTTTTCTAGATTCTACATATTTACGATATTTGTTTTTACAATAATGTTTTTTTAAAAAGGCACATGTCACAGAAGTTAAAAAGGCTGCTTCTAGAACACATTTTGCCCAGGCTCACCCAGAGAATCATGGACACAAGGGAGAGGTGTCCTTTGCCACACCCATAGCTCAGTTTAGACAGCTGAACCCTAATCATAACTGCAGAGGATTATACCAAAGCCCTGATGGCAGATTCAAGGAAATGAATAACAATATAATAATTTATCCAGTGCCTGCTCTCGGCCAGATATTTTGTCAGGTGCCTTATGTACGTTACCACTAATCCTCACTAGATCCCTACAAGGTGAGCTTTTTCCTCACAGTCCAACAGATGAGGAAACTACAGCTCAGAGAGTTTCAGTAACTTGCCCTCAAAGTCATGCCACTACCAAATGCCCATGCTAGGATTTGAAGTCAAATCCTGTTTTGCAGTGCACTTTACTCCAAAGCCCACACACTTTCCATTTTATTAAATTCCCTTTATGAAATACAGATTCTAAAACAGAAGAGTCCTCTTGAGAAAATATGACACTCATTCATTAAAACAAAGTTGGGAAACTGTAAGAATTCACATTACCTGACATCTGGTGATCATCACTATTCCTCAGCAGAGAAGCCCCCAAATACCAAACAGCTTTTCATGCAGGGAGTAGGAATTTGAATTCTCAGTCAGGCTCGGCTCAAATCACAGCACCATATTAAGGCTCTGTGAGCACCTGAAACCACCTGGAGCGACCTCCCATCTTTCTCCATCCCAAAATCCTAAACTCCATCCAACTCTGCAGTGGGAGGAGTTCAGGTCTCCCCTCCTTCCTTCCTGCCGGAAGTGGCTCTCTTCACGCTTCCGCTGTAGTGGCCATGGAGGCCCCTGTTAAGTCAGTCAAGGGCTATCAACTATCAATTTAGTCAGACAACTGTTCGGACTCTTGTATGAGGACTGATTGGAGAAAGCAATGGCACCCCACTCCAGTACTCTTGCCTGGAAAATCCCATGGATGGAGGAGCCTGGTAGGCTGCAGTCCATAGGGTCGCTAAAAGTCAGACATAACTGAGCGACTTCACTTTCACTTTTCACTTTCATGCATTGGAGAAGGAAATGGCAACCCACTCCAGTGTTCTTGCCTGGAGAATCCCAGGGACGGGGGAGCCTGGTGGGCTGCCGTCTATGGGGTCGCACAGAGTCGGACACGACTGACGCGACGCAGCAGCAGCATGAGGACTGATTTAGGTTGCTCTGCCTCATTCCCTGCAAGAAATCACCATAAATTCCATTTCACCATGAGGCTTCAACACAGGCCAACTTGGCATTGGCCAAATGGCAAAACTGCCACCAACACTGTCTAGAGTGGTAAAACTGCCGTCAGGACAGCCTATTGAAGATTGAGCCTGGGGGATTTAAAGAGACACAATAACTAAATGCAATGCTAGATTCTGACTCTGTAAAAGTGGCAAAACCTGAAGGGATTCTGAGGAGACAGTAGCAATGTCAATACTAATTTCATCATTTTGATGACTGTATTGTGGTTATGTGGGGAAAAGTTGTTTATAGAATGTGCTAGTGGTAAAGAAGGTGACTGCAATGCAGGGGGATGTAAGAGATGCAGGTTCGATCCCTGGCTCAAGAAAATCCCCTGGAGGAGGGCATGGCAACCCATTCCAGTATCCTTGCCTGGACAATCCTATGGACAGAGGAGACTGGTGGGCTATGGTTCATGGGGTCCTTCCTTCCTGAAGGACATAACTGAAGCAATTTAGCTCACACATGCTCGCAAACTTTGAGGTATTTAAGTCTGATGGGTTATAAGTCATCAACCACCTTCTTTAAGAAACTTTCAAATGGATTTTTATTAGTTTCCCAAATCTCAAAGATTTTAGTAAATTTCAATTAGAAGTAAATTTTTTATTAATATGGAGATTTTACCAGTTGAAAGGCTAATAATCTAATATTCCTAGTTTCAATGATGCTTAATCATCCATCTCCTTGAGTTTTACATTAAATGTAATAAAAATGTGATCTGAAACTACCCCTAAAAAAAAAGGGAGAAGATTGAGGTGTCTGCAGCCCACTTATCCATCCCCACCCACCTTTCCCTGGTGCAAAAAGTACATTTCTGTTTTAGGAAATTTGTACAATAACTGATGGGATTCAAATGTCGATGCAAAGAGGTGTTTTTAGTTGATTGATTTTTTTTTTTTTTAGTTATTTTATAATAGTCAAAAGTTCTGAATCTCCGAAGGTAAAGTTCTTTCCTATGAGCGTTATCAGCGGTAGGCAAAGAGACGATACAGTGTGAGAGAGATGAGGAAAAAGAGTAAGAGGCCACACAGGAGAGGCAACAATTGTCCTGAAAGTTAAGAAGTGAATGTGGACCAATGCAATAATTTTCAGAGAGATGTCATTCAGTTCTGAATTGCTTTATAATATTAGATACAAAAATTTTAGGAAAGATGTAAAATGAAATCATGCTTTTTGGTCACTAAGACTGAAGCTGATGTATTATTCTCCTCACCCCCTTGTAGCTAGCCACACATATTCCACCTTGTCCTAAGTCCAAAAGAGTACCTTGATATTGATAACTAATCTACACTGAGACTTATATTCCACAAATTCCCCAGATTAATGAAATATCGAGGATGGAAATTTTACTACTTGCTCTTTATCACCTCCCAGCATCCCACACAGGGTCCCTGGAACAGTTGTTGTGGTCAATTACTCAGTCTTGTCCGACTCATTGCAACCCCATGGATGTAGCAAGTCTGGCTCCTCTACCCATGGGATTTTCCAGGCAAGGGTACTGGAGTGAGTTGCCATTTCCTCCTCCATGGAATCTTCCTGATCCAGGGATGGAACCCGTGTCTCTTGTGTCTTCTGCATTGGCAGGTGGGTTCTTTACCACTATCACCACCTGAGAAGCCCCTGGGACAGATGAGGTTTTTAATAATATGTGTTGAGTTGACCTGGATAATTGCTGAGTAACTTCAGGAATTCTAAGGCAGCAGGAGACCACTCTCCAGAATATTGAATAGGTATCCCCAGATTTTGATGGGCATAAACCATTGCTTCTGAACATCTCAAATTATGATGCCAAAAGGTATCATAAACATTCTAATTTTTATGTATTCTCAAATTGGAGTACTGCTGGGTTTTCAGAATCTATATGGAATTAGCTCAGAGAAGTTTCACTTGGCAGCTCTAAAACCACTTCTGACTTCTTGCTCTTACAATGATTGATACCAATAATAAGCACATTGGAAGCTTCTTCCCTGAGGATAAGAGATCCTTCTCAATTATGTCACTGGGTCAACAGCACGTACTTTCTATGGAGTAGTTTAATGGGTATTAATAACTACTTTTTTGCATAGTAGGAGCAAAGACCAAAAAAAAAGAGAGAGAGAGAGTATCCAGGTTACATGTGCAGACTCATCAAATCACAAATTAATTTATTTCACAGGATCCCCAACAACAGATGTCCCTAAATACAGTCATGAGACGATATCCAAAAAACCACCATGTAAGGATTTTCAAGCTGTTCACAAGCCATCCAGCCATGGATCATCTGCTTGTAAAGCATGCTGGTCAGAGAAACCAGATCATCATTCCAGACAGTAATTATCATGCTTCCCTGAGCACATTCAGGAGGTTGTCCTGAACACTGGCGGGAAGCCAAGTCTGGGGCCTAAAATTAGCTCTCATATTGGAAAGATCCCAGGGAACTTAGCACATGTCTGGATATTGGACTAAAGTAGGCAAAGACATCTACCTGCATTTGAGAATGAACCATGTAGCTGCAGTAAGAAGCCTATACATTATACAGCTACTTTAGAAGACAAGGTCTTCCCTGATAGCTCAGTTGGTGAAGAATCTGCCTGCAATGCAGGAGATCCAGTTCAATTCTTGGGTCAGGAAGATCCTCTGGAGAAGGGATAGGATACCCACTCCAGTATTCTTGGGCTTCCCTAGTGGCTCAACTGGTAAAGAATCCACCTGAAATGTGGGAGACCTAGGTTCAATCCCCAGGTTGGGAAGATTCCTTGGAGAAAGGAAAGGCTACTCACTCCAGTATTCTGGCCTGGAGAATTCCATGGACTGTATAGTCCATGGGGTTGCAAAGAGTGGGACATGACTGAGCAACTTTCACTTTCTCTTCACTTAGAAGACAAACTCATCAGTCCTGGGAAGCTCTTCTTCAGAGTGAAGTACCCTGAAAAAGATGATCATATTGACCAAAAACATTCATTATTTTCTTTGTTTCTTTTTGGTTTTGAATGCTGTGAAGGAATGCTGCTCTAAGTCTAATCCTCCAGTTAGACTGCTTATTTCCACTAAAGCTTGTGTTGATACATTCTTTGTAGGACTTGTGATAGAATTATAGTTGTCAATGAACTTGATAATTAGAATGTAAACCCTATTAGGCAAGGACCAGGTCCATCTTGTTCAGCATCATATCTTGTTCACTAAATAAGTAAGTGTTAGTTGCTCAGTCGTGTCTAGCTCTTTGAACCCCATGGACTGTAGCCCGTCAGGTTCCTCTGTCCATAGAATTCTCCAGGCAAGAAGAATACTGGAGTGGGTAGCCATTCCCTTCTCTGGGGGATATTCCCAACCCAGGGATTGAACCTGGGTCTCTTATATATTCTGCATTGCAGGAGGATTCTTTACTGTCTGAGACACGAGGGAAGTCCTATCTTTTTCACTATCATATCCCAAATGCCTGCCCAGAGTCAAACTCTCAATAGAAGTTTGTTGGAGGCATGTATGCATGTATGAATGTTCAGTAAACATGTATTGACTATATGCATGCACTCAGAACCATGCTAGAAGCAGATCAAGCCAGCTAAAGGAATCAGAAGTCAGCAGACCAGACCGGCTGAATCAATTAACAACAGTGACAAACTCGATTAAAGAGATGTAAAACTCCAAGACAAACAAGAGCTAAATCCGGATGCCCCCTCTCCCTCTTCTCAAGCCACGATTTCATATCATAATTACATTGCTGTCTCTAAGAGTTTTGCCAGTTCCTCTCAGGTTATGGGTCCAGGTGGTACGAAGGGCAGAGAGCAGTTGGTCAGACATGTAAGGTTGTCATGCCAATGAGTTTCAGCAGAGTTGAAACTCAAGTGATCACTACTAAGTGATCACCCAGTCAATAAAATACTTTCTAAACTGCCATTAGGTGTTGGCTTTTTAGCCTCCCCAAAACTCATCACAGCCTAAAGGCAGATGGGGACAGTAACTGGGGAAACCTAATACACAGGGCCTACTTGTCACTCATGAGTATAAAAGACATCTTCAAAGAGTCTTAGCCTGGCTGGATAAAGGCTGGCAAATCAGTCAATCCTAAGGAAATCAACCCTAAATATTCACTGGAAGAACTGATGCTGAAGCTCCAATACTTTGGCCACCTGATGTGAAGAGCCAACTCATTGGAAAAGACCCTGATGCAGGGAAAGATTGAAGGCAGAAGGAGAAGAGGGTGGCAGAGGATGGGATGGTTGGATAGCATCACTGATTCAATGGACATGAACTTGGGCAAACTCCAGGAGATAATGAGGGACAGGGAAGCCTGGTGTGCTTCAGTCCATGGGATCGCAAAGAGTCAGACATGACTTAGTGACTGAAAAACAACAACAAATCTCCTATAACTGTCTGGTTTGGGGGCTGCCTGCATCACCTATATTGTGACTTATAACAAATCTTCAGGATCCAGCCAGGTCTACAGAATGAGACTCTATTGAGAAGACCCCATGCAACTTTATTTTTCACAATGCTCTGATTTTTACACATGCTCTAGTTAGAGTATCATGATCTCTAACCAACAAATCACAGAAGAAATCAAAAAAGAAATCAAAATATGCATAGAAAGGAATGAAAATGAAAACACAATAACCCAAAACCTGTGGGACACTGTAAAAGCAGTGCTAAGGGCAAGGTTCATAGCAATACAGGCATACCTCAAGAAATAAGAAAAAAGTCAAATAAATAACCTAACTCTATACCTAAAGCAACTAGAAAAGGAAGAAATGAAGAACCCCAGGGTTAGTAGAAGGAAAGAAATCTTAAAAATTAGGGCAGAAATAAGTGCAAAAGAAACAAAAGAGACCATAGCAAAAGTCAACAAAGCCAAAAGCTGGTTCTTTGAGAAGATAAATAAAATTGACAAATCATTAGCCAGACTCATCAAGAAACAAAGGGATAAAAATCAAATCAATAAAATTAGAAATGAAAATGGAGAGATCACAACAGACAACACAGAAATACAAATGATCATAAGAGACTACTATCAGCAATTATATGCCAATAAAATAGACAACTTGGAAAAAATGGACAAATTCTTAGAAAAGTACAACTTTCCAAAACTGAACCAGGAAGAAATAGATAATCTTAACAGACCCATCACAAGCACAGAAATTGAAACTGTAATCAGAAATCTTCCAGCAAACAAAAGCCCAGGACCAGATGGCTTCACAGATGAATTCTACCAAAAATTTAAAGAGCTAACACCTATCCTACTCAAACTCTTCCAGAAAATTGCAGAGGAAGGTAAACTTCCAAACTCATTCTATGAGGCCACCATCACCCTAATACCAAACCTGACAAAGATGCCACAAAAAAAGAAAACTACAGGCCAATATCACTGATGAACATAGACGCAAAAATCCTTAACAAAATTCTAGCAATCAGAATCCAACAACACATTAAAAGGATCTATTGATTTTGTATGGGACTAACCTAGAGTGGAGAAGGCAATGGCACCCCACTCCAGTACTCTTGCCTGGAAAATCCCATAGATAGAGGAGCCTGGTAGGCTGCAGTCCATAGGGTCATGAAGAGTCGGACATGACTGAGCGACTTCACTTTCACTTTTCACTTTCATGCATTGGAGAAGGAAATGGCAACCCACTCCAGTGTTCTTGCCTGGAGAATCCCAGGGATGGCAGAGCCTGGTGGGCTGCTGTCTATGGGGTCTCACAAAGTCAGACATGACTGAAGTGACTTAGCAGTAGCAGCAGCAACCTAGAGTAGTTTCTCTAGCAATGAGGCATGGTGATAACAAGCTTATCCCTTGTGTTACTTTGGGCTAAGAAATAAGATTCTATGAGAGCCTGGAAGGACATAAAATCTGGCGGGTGGGAGTGAAGGCAGGGAGGAGGGTATTTTCACCCAGCAATTAAAACAGGGAAAAGGACAAGCCAATAGAAGGAAGACAGTCAATCATGCTATAAAAATACAGATAGCACTTCTGGAAATTGCCCAGCACTTTTAGGTTTCAATCCTGTAATAATGCTTTGCCAGTACAGGAAGTCCCTTACATACAAATGAGTTCCATTCCAAGAACACATTTGTAAGTCCAACAAAGTTAGTCTAGGTACCCAACTAACCATCTCATCCAGCCAGAAGATGAGATGGCTGGATGGCATCACCGATGCAATGAACATAAACTTGGGCAAACTTCAGGAGATGGTGAGGGACAGAGAGGCCTGGCCTGCTGCAGTCCATGGGGTCACAAAGAGTCCAACACAACTGGGCAACTGACAACGATGATGGAGCTAACCTGATAAGCTATAGAGTATTGTCCTGTAATAGGTGTATAATGCTTTTTACACAAATAAGACATAAAAACAAGCAAACACAAAAACTAAAGAAAGTGTTTGTAATTTTATAGTATGGTACCTTGAAAAGTACAGTAGTACCTGCTACATCACCACTGCTTTTACGCTTGCTTCTGGACATCCTGGGCTTGAAATAAGGATACTGTACTACTATACTCTCTAAGTGCTGTAAAGTACACAAAAGTACAACCACTTGTAGAGGATGCTCGCATGTGACAATGTATGCCAGACACATGCAGTAACTTACAGGACTGGACATGCGAAATCATCTTTGAAAGTTCGCAACTTGAAGGTTCATGTGTAGGGCACTTACTTTATAATAGATAATCTTACCTTTCATCAGTTCAGTTCAGTCACTCAGTCGTGTGTGACTCTTTGCGACCCCATGAATCACAGCACGCCAGGCCTCCCTGTCCATCACCAACTCCCCGAGTTCACTCAGACTCACGTCCATCGAGTCAGAGATGCCATCCAGCCATCTCATCCTCTGTCGTCTCCTTCTCCTCCTGCTCCCAATCCCTCCCACCATCAGAGTCTTTTCCAATGAGTTAACTCTTCGCATGAGGTGGCCAAAGTACTGGAGTTTCAGCTTTAGCATCATTCCTTCCAAAGAAATCTCAGGGCTGATCTCTTTCAGAAAGGATTGGTTGGATCTCCTTGGGAGGGACTCTCAAGAGTCTTCTCCAACACCACAGTTCAAAAGCATCAATTCTTCGGTGCTCGGCTTTCTTCACAGTCCAACTCTCACATCCATACATGACCACAGGAAAAACCATAGCCTTGACCAGATGAACCTTTGTTGGCAAAGTAACATCTCTGCTTTTCAATATGCTATCTAGGTTGGTCATACCTTTCATCAGTTCAGTTCAGTGGTCCCCAAATTAAAACACTTAAAATATCCAGCTCTGATCAGGGCTCGTAGAATTGGACCCTCCTATAAACCTTTTGAGTGGGGGTGGTGGGGAATCAAAATTGGAGCAGCCTTTTTGAAGAGAAATTTGCTAATACCTGTTCCGTGCCCCCCCCAAAAAATGTACTTTCCTTTGGATTCAGTCTTTTCACCACTAAGAATCAACCCTGAAGACACACTATACCTGCCAATCTACACCAGTGTTATATGTTCTGCTAAACTAATTTCTACTAAGAAATGGTTTGCTGCTTTCATCTATCATGCTTGCTTTTAGTTCTTTACAAATCTAGTGTACTACACTAAATAATAAAATAATCTTGCTAATAACATCACTAACATGGAAAAGGCATTTAACACTTACTGAGTCCCTAACGTGTGTCAAGCACTGCGCTAGAGGCTTTGGCACAACCTCTTCAACAAGCCAGCAATTTGATATGATTTTCTCCACCTTTTTCAGACAAAAAAAACGGAAACTTAAAAAGGGAATTGTCCAGGTCATAGCTGACAAGTGTAGAATCAAATCCCAAAACTCTCAAAACCAATTCTCTTTTAAATTCTATCACCAAAGGAAGGCATATCCAAGAATATAAATGCTTCTAGAAACACCAGTATTGTCAAGTTTCTGAGTAAACTTACCCTGCTTCAGTGTACCACTTTTTAAAAATCAAAGAAGAGAAGCCATTATGTTGACCATTAGGTTATGGTAGGAGGAGCCATTTCAAAGAAAAATCACTCCCAATATTTTAAGCCAATTTTAATGACTTATAGGAGTGGAAAAACACTCAAGGTGATTTTTCTAGCCCTTTTCAGCTGCTTTCCTCTTGGCTCACAAAACCTCCATCACTGTCTTGCAGCTGTGGAAGGATTATTTTCATCCCACAAAAGACCTGAAGATTTCTTTCTAATAGCTCTGTTCAGTTCTTGAGTAAATAGAAATAATTTGACTCCCTCTTTAGAACTTAGCCCCTCCTATGTACTCTGAAGGATTCAGAGGGATGTGTGGAAATTATGGCCCAGCTCAGATTCACAGACTGAGGTTAAAAGGCTCCTCGCCAAGTTTTCACCTATATGGAATCACTCACCAGCCTCAACCATGCTACCTCAACCTGAAGGAAAGTACTAGCATGATTTAACTTCAGCTAAGAATTCCAGTAGGTACTTGCTAAATGTGGCATAATCTTTCCCATGCATAGAGAAAAGGAAATCGTTCTGCAAATCTATGCCTCACTTCAAACCATCATGTTTGACGGAGCTCCATTCTCCATCAAAGCTGAGGCAATTTAATGAACTTTAAATATAGTTGGTATAAAAGAGATAATTATAGGAACTAAAACAAAGTCATGGATGCAAGAGTTTTTAAAAAGGTTTACATGGCTCAAATGCACAAATATATGGAAAACGGTCAAGGGTCTTCTTTGGAAAATCATGTTCACACTTTGCTCATCATTTCTCTTTTACTTCATCACTGAAGATAATTTCAGTAGCACGGGGAAAGGGATGGAGAGCTAGTGATGTAGGGAGAAGGAAGAAATGCAGTATGCAAATGAGTAAGGGAGCAAACTTGCTCAACAAGAGGATGACAGGAAAGTGGAGAGGTCTGGAGGAGAGTGTGTTTCTGGACAGACCGTGGGTCTGCAGGCAGGGTGGTTATACCCCGCTTTGGAGTTTCTCTGTGATCTCTTGCCAAAGGTAGATAACTTAGCAAAAGGTAAGAATAGAGGAATGATTTACCTTATAGCTAGTGTGGCAAGAAAACCACTTCAAGGTACTTTTTTTTTTCCCAAGCAATTCCATCATAAAGACAACAGTCCAGGGTTTACAATGACAAGGTGGAACCATTTACATGGAAAACTAGTTCTGAGGATTTCTAAGGAGCTCAGCCTGCCAGGCTCCTCCATCCATAGGATTCTCCAGGCAAGAATATTGGAGTGGGTTGCCATGACCTCTTCCAGGTAATCTTCCTGATTCACGGGCCAACCTGCATCTCTTGCATCTCCAGCACTGGCAGGTAAGATCTTTACCACTAGCACCACCTGAGAAGTCCTTGAAATGGAAGTTTTTTCCTGGGAGCACTGGGAAAGTGGTGGCCTTTTTAGGGTTCTCTGTCTCTAAGTTGTGTCCAACTCTTTTGAGACCCCATGGATTGCAGCCCACCAGGCTCCTCTGTCAACAGGCCTAAGGAGCTAAGAGTACATATTTGAAATGAAGAAAATCAAGGCCAAAAAACCAGGTCGATGTCAAAATGTATTAACTCAAAAATTCACAGGCAAATATTCCAGTTAAAAAGACAAATTTAGCAGTTACTGCCTCTATCGTAACAGCTAAGCAGGTTTGTGACTTCAGAATGAGTGCTGCAGTGGTTAAGAGGCTGATACTGTGCTTCTACCTAAAGATCAAGGTGGGAGTACAGATGAGGTAGGGGTAGATGGGTTTGAGGGAACAGGTGGCTGTGATCAATTTGACTGCTTTTTTGGGAGGATGCTGTAAACTGTGTTGTAAGCTGAAGAGTAAACCATATGAGTAATTTTAATAAGGTGTTTAATGCTCAAGGTTGTTAGATGGGATGTTTTACCAGTTGAAATATGTTTAAATATAAATGGCCCTAGTAAGAATAATGCTCCAGAATTAACTAGGGAGATATAAAACTGGAGTTTTCTGCAAGAGATCCCAGCCCCATAGAACCATATTCTATAATGAGGAGAGACAGAAGACAAATAGTAAAATCCTTATTGAGATTCAGGAGTTGATTCTGTTCTATAACTGTATTCAGTCTCGTCCGACTCTTTGTGACCCCATGGACTATAGCCCGCCATGCTCCTCTGTTCATGGAACTCTCCAGGCAAGAATACTGGAGTGGGTTCCCTTTTCCAGGGATCAAACCTGGGTCTCCTACATCTCAGGCAGATTCTTTACCATCTGAGCCACCAGGGAAGGCTATATATTACTGTTACTGTTATAATTACATAGCTTGAAGGCAGCAAGAGAGTTTTGAGAGGCCTAACAGTGCATTTACTGGGAAGGAGGCAAGCCATTCCTGCTTTAGAGACACAAAAATGTATAACTCTGTGGTGCCAGGGTTCCCTATCCCAAAATTAACAAAAGTAATCTCTGGATCGGAGGTGAGGTGGGGCCTTGGAGACAAGCTGCTGAGGCTGAGATGGACCATCCCCTACCTCAGAAGAGCAGCCAAGGTAGGCTGAGAGGACACCCCCAGACCTCAGCAAGGAAAAGCTAGTCTTGAGAGACCTGTGATTCTGATGTAGGAATAGGAATTCAGATCAAAATGTGGGGGCCGCTGGTACTGTCTCCTCCACCCCTCTTCATGTCCAGGCAGACTGCTGTGAAAGTTAGGGAAGCAATTGGTGGTTACACAATGTATCTTTTGAATCATTTCCTGATTTCTTTACCAGAAAACTTGTTTTTTTTCATGACTTTTTTTCGGCATATACATTCAAATTTTCCATCAGGTTCCATCCTGGTAACCACACATGAGACCTACATTTTGAGGCTTGGAGTTGCTCATATGGGCAAAACCTGACATTTTACAAGCAGAAGTGTCTAGAACACGTTCTGGTCATGTTAAGTGTAGAAAACTCCAACCCATACCACCAGCAATCACATGGCTGTGGACACGCTGGCACCGAGGAGCCACAGCATGTGGCCTCAGGTCCCAGACCAAGAGCAGGTGCCACCTTCTTCAAGAGCCTGTGGTGGTCTCTGTAGACAGAACTGGGCATCTTACTAATGATCTCAGGCAACACAGGCATTTCCCACATGACATGGCTCCAAACTGGGCTGCAATCTCAGGGGACTGCCCTGCCCCCACCACACACTTGCCACCAAGAATTCCCCAAATGAGAGCAAGCTGTTAACAGAAAAAAAATTCTCTAACTCTCCCCCAACCTTCCCAGGTGGTGCTAGCGGTAGAGAATATGCCTGCCAGTGCGGAAGACTTAAGAGACATGGGTTTGATCACTAAGTTGGGAAGATGCCCAGAGGAGGAAATAGCAACCCATTCCAATATTCTTGCCTGAAGAACCCCATGGACCGAGGAGCCTGGCAGGCTATAGTCCATGGGGTCTCAAGGAGTCGGACATACTGCAGCGATTTGGCAAACACACACAGAACTCTCCATTTTTTTTTTTTCTCAAAAGAGAAATATCCCTGTCCAAGAGACCCTGGTAGCTCAGATGGCCTGATGCCATCCTTCTGTATCTCTGTGCAAAGTTACTTTCTTGTCAATTAAACTCTGGAGTCCTTGTAACATCTGTAGACAATCTGTGAAACACTTGTGATTCATGAAACTCAAATATCAATTCTAAAAAGCTACTCCCTACAGTTTTCCTTGCTCCCTGGGACCACAGGATTTGTTTCCACAAAAATCCTTGATTTGTTTCCAGAGCTTATCTCATGATTCCTGTTGTCTCTGGAAAGAGGTATCTCATCATTCTGATGAAGTCTCCGTAGCTGTTAGATCAGAGAATTGGGTCCAATCCCCATGCCGGGAAACAGCCCTTAGCAACGTTCAGCCTGTTGGCATCTTTTGAAACGTATATCTTAAAGGTAAAGATAAATAAATATTTCTGGACTTAAAGAAGACTTTAGATATGTCAAGGAAACTTTTTTCCCACATGTGAACATTTTTCTAGAAGTAGAAGAACCCGAGCTCACCACAAGTGTATCTTTAGAAAGATGCATTCACTGTAATTATACGTGGCTTGTAGAATACATTAGGCAACTGTGTGTGTGAGTAAACAGATGGATTCTCAGATAGCTGACTCATAGAATTGCATGGGGCAGATTACAAAGTTCCAAATAGGTAATAAGCACTTTGTAGAGAATAAAATAAAGGAATAAAATTCTGTTTTCTTATTAGGTGGGGGAATCTTAGATCTGTGTGAGAAATGAGGGCTCTAGGAAACCAATGGTGACCCTTCTATTCCAGTTAAAGTCCCCTTATAGTAATGTACCTCATATCCTTTCTGAAATGAGAGCTTTCTGAAAGGCTTTTCCTTTACTCATTCATCATTAGAAATGATGATGCTCTAAAACTTCAGAATTCCCAAGCAGGAAAAGGAAGTATATGAAACTCTCTTTGTTAATAAAGCATTTACACATATGCATGCTTCCCTGGTGTCTCAGTGGTAAAGAATCCTCCTGCCAATGCAGGAAACGTAAAAAAAACGAGTTTGATCCCTGGGTTGGGAAGATGCCCTGGAGAAGGAAATGGCAACCCACTCTAGTATTCTTGCCTGGGAAATCCCATGGACAGAGGCGCCTGGAAGGCTAGTCCATGGGGTTGCAAAGAGTCGGACATGACTTAGTGACTAAACAACAATGCATATATACATACATGCATGCATATATACCCATGTGCATATACCCACGCATGTCTATATGTGGACACACATGTATGTGTGTACATACATATATACCTGTACATAATTTTCCACTCTGGGCAAAGATCTCCCTTTTGTAACAGGATGATCCTCTTTGACACTAAAAATTGTCAGGACGATAATCAAAGCTGTGATCTTTTCTCATATACATCCACTTTTAAGTGAAAAGAGAGTCATTTATTATTGTTAAGAAAATGGTTCTGCTTTAAAAATTCTGTTGTTTTTGATGTACTGTTGAATATTTTCACAGGAATTTTCTTTTCATCATGGATCCTGTACTTTTGTCATCTTTGAAAGCAGTAGTTCTCACCTGGGGGTCATTTTGTCCCCTAGGCTGAAAAACTCTGTTTACACCCAAAGCCCCAATCTTAACATTACCACTGCCTTTCCGTCTCTCAAAACTGAGCCAACTCTGATTACCAGGAAGATTCCTCCCGATATTCAACCAAAAGTATATTGGCATGCTGATGCCCTTCAATGCCAGAATCATCTATAGCTTAATTCCAGAAATATTCCCATCTTCTGTAAAATATAAAATCATTTAAATCTATTTTTGTATGTATCTATTGAAAAGTGGTATATAATGAAAGTACAGGGGGAAAAGAGTATGTGTATTCATTTCCTAGAATTGCCATATCAAATTACCATGAGCCAGGAGACTTAAAGAAAAGCCATGACAAACCTAGACAGCATATTAAAAAGCAGAGATCACTTTGCCAACAAAGGTACATTTAGTCAAAGCTGTGGTTTTTCCAGTAGTTATGTATAGATGTGAGAGTTGGACCATAAATGCTTTTGAATTGTGGTGCTGGAGAAGACTCTTGACAGTCCCTTGGACAGCAAGGAGATCACAACAGTCAATCCTAAAGGAAATCAACCTTGAATATTCATTGGAAGGACTGATGCTGAAGCTCTAATACTTTATAGATTCCACATCTAAGGGATGTCATACAATATTTCTCCTTCTCTGTCAGACTTACTTCACTCAGCATGACAATCTCTAGGTCCATCCTGTTGCTGCAAATGGCATTATTTCATTCTTTTTAAAGGCTCAGTAATATTCTATTGTATATAAAATCAACATATATAAATTATCTCACAGTTCTGGAAGTCCAGAGTCTGAAATCCAAGTGTTAGGAGGGCCCTGCTCCCTCAGAAGGCATCAGGGGAGTTTCCTTCCTTGACTCTTCCAGTTTCCACTGGCTCTAGGCACTCCGTGGCTTATGGCCCTATGAGTCCAATTTCTGCCTATGTCTTCATGTGGACTTCTGCTCTCCTGTGTCTTCCCCTATTCTGCTTCTTATAAGACACTTGTCATTGGATTTAGGGCCACCTGAAGAATTCAAGAAGCTCTCTTCTCAAAATCCTTAATTACATCTGCAAATTGTTATCATTGTTTAGTTGCTCAGTCATGTCTGACTCTTTGTGACCCCATAGACTGCAGCATGCCAGACTTCCCTGTCCTCCACTATCTTCCAGAGCTAGCTCAAACTCATGTCCATGCCATTCAACCATCTTATCCTGTGTCACCCCCTTCTCCTCTGGCCTTCAATCTTCCCCAGCATCAGGGTCTGTTCCAATGAGTCAGCTCTTCGCATCAGATGGCTGAAGTACTGGCGCTTCAGCTTTAGCACCAGTCCTTTCAATGACTATTCAGGGTTGATTTCCTTTAGGATTAACTGATTTGATCTCCTTGCTGTCCAGGGGAAAATCAAGAGTGTTCTCCAGCACCACAATTTGAAAGCATTGATTCTTCGGCACTCAGCCCTCTTTATGGTCCAACTCTTACACCCGTATAAACTGGAAAAAATTGCTTTGACTATATGGACCTCTGTTGCAAAGTGATGTCTCTGCTTTTCAATACGCTGTCTAGGTTTGTCATAACTTTTCTTTCAAGGATCAAATGTCTTTTAATTTCATGCAAGTACCATGGTCCTAAGTAAGCTCATATTCACAGGCTCCAGGCGATGCATCTTTAGAGGCCACGATTTAACCCACTGTGTGTATGTATGTGTGTGTGTTTAAAATCATATGACAAGGCCGGGCTCAAAATAAGCAAAACGCTGTCTCAAGGTATAAAGTAAGGTTTAACACCCTTTTACTTGAATTAATAGTCTCACTCTATAGCTTCTGTCTATTGAATTTAAAAATATATCATTTCTACCTATAAAGTGCTTAATATAAAGACCAGACACCAGAAAACCTGGTGGCTGGAGAGAACTCGAGAGAGAAGCCAGCAGGCTTACTTCCAGGTAAATAGCATACATTACTCAAGACAGGTGAGGCTCAGCATCACGGTACAGACCTTCATAATCCTTCTAGATAACTCTCAAGTGTTTCACTGTTGCATCAGGTGAAGGAAAAAAAGATCATGATGCTCAAATGAAGCTCAAGGACAAAGAAAGACCTTGAAAAATATTTTGTTAAAATGGCTTTCTTTTAGAAATTAGGAAACTAAGATCCCAAAGACTTTCATCTTTTGTAACTTGCCCAAGATTACTCAGACAAGAGACAACTAAGGCAAGATTAGAAATTTAATACAATCCTTCTAGACCAAGCTTCCTCCTATATATGCTACAGTGTGGGTGTGCTCAGTCACTCAGTCATGTCTGACTCTTTGTGACCCATGGACTGTAGCCTGCCAGGCTCCTCTGTCTGTGGGATTTTACTGGCAAGAATATTGGAGTGGGTTGCCATTTCCTGCTCCAGGAGATATTCCCAACCCAGGGATTGAACCCACATCTCCTGCATTGGCAGGAGGGTTCTTTACCACTGAGACAACAGGGAAGCCCCCTTACAACCGTATTTAACCTTCAGTTCAGTTCAGTTCAGTTCAGTCGCTCAGTTGTGTCTGACTCTTTGCGACCCCATGAATCGCAGCACGCCAGGCCTCCCTGTCCATCACCAACTCCTGGAGTTTACTCAAACTCACGTCCATCGAGTCGGTGATGCCATCCAGCCATCTCATCCTCTGTCGTCCCCTTTTCCTTCTGTCCCCAATGCCTCCCAGCATCAGAGTCTTTTCCAATGAGTCAACTCTTCGCATGAGGTGGCCAAAGTACTGGAGTTTCAGCTTTAGCATCATTCCTTCCAAAGAACACCCAGGGCTGATCTCCTTTAGAATGAACTGGTTGGATCTCCTTGCAGTCCAAGGGACTCTCAAGAGGAGATGCCAGTCCAGGTTCGATGCATGATACTGGATGCTTGGGGCTAGTGCACTGGGACGACCCAGAGGGATGGTATGGGGAGGGAGGAGGAAGGCGGGTTCAGGATGGGGAACACATGTATACCTGTGGCGGATTCATTTTAATATTTGGCAAAACTAATACAATTATGTAAAGTTTAAAAATAAAATAAAATTTTAAAAATAAAATTAAAAAAAAAAAAAAGAGTCTTCTCCAACACCACAGTTCAAAAGCAGCAATTCTTCGGCGCTCAGCTTTCTTCACAGTTCAACTCTCACATCCATACATGACCACTGGAAAAACCATGGCCTTGACTAGATGGACCTTTGCTGGCAAAGTAATGTCTCTGCTCTTCAAGATGCTATCTAGGTTGGTCATATTTAATTAAGGAATATTTAACCTTAATTACCCCCTAAAAACCTTATCTTGAAATACAGTCATGTTGGGGGCTAAGGGATTCAACACATGAACTTGGCAGGACATAGTTCAGTCTGTAGCACAATCCCTATCAACTTGGGTGAATAGAGTAGTATGTTTTTCCAAAAAACTTTGTACCATTTAATCCTCATAACTCTGTGGTTTGTTCCATCTAACGAGTTAGGAAACTGAGGCTCAAAGAAGTCAACTGTCTGGCCTAAGGTCACACAGAGACTAAGATGTAAGCTGGAACTCAACACATGCTTTTTATTGGAATTCTAGACGTCTTACCCAGTGTCCAAGATGACCTTTTGTATCAGTCACATTTAAAGAACTGTCCTTATAAAGCATTCACAGACACTGTGAAAACACATGGTTCCTAACAAGGTCCTTAGAGAGAGCTTTGAAAGTCTAATGTTGTAATTCTTATACTTGACCACCCAATACATTAGTGAGTTAAATCCCATAGAATGGAAACAGTTCAATGTATCATCGGTTCTCATGTACACCGGGAGTATGACTTGAGAGATGATTCAGCTGTTCTCATCGTAAGCCATCAAGTCCCACAAATAAAAAAAAAATCATAAAGGAATAAATGATTATTCATGGTACCAAAAACACATGTATTTTGAACAATAAAACATTATGCTAAAGAATGTGAGAAAAAAAAGATGCAGATTTATTCAATAAGTTTCTCAATAAAATCTCTAAGATGGAACACAAGGAATGTGTTCATTCCATAATGTGGTATCAAGGTTTTTTCCAAATGTTAAAAAAAAAAAAAAAAACTACTTTCTGTTGACAGTGATATAAATTTTGAGAAGATTCTGGGTACAAACTAAAAAACATAACATGCAAAATATTTTCACTGTTACATAAAGTTAAAAAAACTTTATACTTATGTTTACTGGGAAAAGTTATTCATTTTTATAGGCATGATGACACTAGTGTTATTATAGAAGAATTCTTTCAGAGATGAACATGGAAATAAATATTTAGGAACAGAATGTTAAAAGTCTATGATTAACTTTTAAATTCTTTTTTGAATCAAATATGTATTAAATTTCAGTGATAGGTATGTGGCAATTCATCACTCTATTCTCTGTACTCTTATCTAGAAAGATTTTGTCTAAAAATATGTCTAAAAATTCATTTTTAAAAATAATATGTTACAAAGTCACCAAGTCTTTGAAGCAAAATATTAATATTTAACAGAATATGACTAGTCAATGGTGTATGAATGGCTCATATAAGAACACAAGAAAAAAAAACACTCATATATGTGTGTTCAATCTCTGGGTCAGAAGATCTCCTGGAGAAGGACATGGCAACCCACTCCAGTATTCTTACCTGGAGAATCCCATGGACAGAGAAGCCTGGTAGGCTACAGTCTGCTAAGTAAGAGGGGCCAGTTTGATTTTTCTTTTTGACTACAAAAAGCTATGAATAATAAATGTATGCAATCTGATGATTTGAAAAGTAAGTATATACCACATTGCATACATGCCATAAACCGATCCACCACCTCCAAAACCTTCCTCCCACCATTACCTATTTATAATTTTGTGATAAGAACCCAAACCAAGATTTGACCTCTAAGCAAACTTCTAAGTAAACAATATAACGTTAACACTAGGCTCAATCCTGTGCAGCAGAGTTTGGTGTTGGGGGCTAGCATTAATCACCCAATGATCCACAGTAAATGCAAAACTTTCAGGAGAATGTACTCCTCGTGCAACTAACATTCAAAGCAGAGTTTTGTGGAAGGCACACCAGAGCACGCATACATTTTCTTCAAGCTTCTATTTTAAAGAATTTGTGAAAGGTTAGAAATCTTCCCCCCAGAGGGTATTCAAAAGCCAGAAGTCGTTTTTTGTCACTTGCTCTGAATTTCTTTTCCCCCAAGATGAAATACAGGAAGCCAATTCAGAGTAGCTAGTAAATTTAGTCACTTTAGGGGCCCCATGCTTCTCCTCTCATCCACCCATCGTGCACAATTCCTAATTCCTACCCAGAAGTATAGCAGTCAGAGGACAAAGATGACTCTAGATTTAAGTGGAGTCATTAGCCTACCTGAGGGGCTTTTATTCAAAGAAAGCTTCCCATTTTTACCTCTCATGTGAATGGTGTGTGTGTGTGTGTGCGCACGCAGGAAATAAATATGCCAGAAAAAAAAATCCGGTCTCACACTCAGATGTTCCTCAGCCTCACCCCGTCTCTAGAGAGGACAACTTTGCCTCTGGAAGCTATCAGTCACCATCATCTCCCAGTTTGCAGGTATCACAAAACAATCATGACTTTATTTGACAAATAACTCCACAGTTGACCTCCCAAGATTGGAGAATTTGGAAATAACTTGGGTTAGAAAAGATGCTAAACCCAATTACAGGAACAGGACAGATGACTGAACCTCATCTTATAAAAGAAGACAAATGAGGTGTGCATACGTGCAAAAGCCCAGCTGTGAGCTCTCAGCATCATTATCCCTGTGGTTGAGAGGAGGAAATGCATTTTCTCCAGCACCACGGGGCTTCTTTGGGGACAAAAGAAGCATTGTGGTCAGTAGACTATCCCACAACTCTAGGAAAAGTTCAAACTGTATGTGTAATATTTTTCTATTAACAGAGAAATAATTCTTTCTAAAAAAAAAAATCATCCCTGATCCCATGCACACCATTAGCACATAGACCCCTAGAAGCTCAGAGAGATTCACCTGTCAAATCCAAAAACATGACCCAAACCACAACCTCACTGTGGAAACTCTGGGTTTTTTTTTTTTTTTTTTTTTTTTTTTTAGACAAATTCCCCTGAAGGCTGGTAGCACCCTAGCTGCAAATAGAGTACCACTGACTGCGGGATTGTGTGGTTTTTACAGCGTACCTCATGTATGCATGCTAAGTCACTTCAGTTGTGTCTGACTCTTTGCAACCCACTGGACTGTAGCCCACCAGGCTCCTTTGTCCATGGGATTCTCTAGGGAACTAAAGTGGGTTGCCATGCCCTCCTCCAAGGGATCTTCCTAATCTAGGCATCAAACACAAGATTCTTACATCTGCCTGCATTGGCCGACTGGTTCTTTACCACTAGTGCCATCTGGGAAGCTCTACAGTGTACTTAATTGCACGGAAATTTTCTTGAGCTTGATGGGTGATCTGACATTAATCTAACACATTCTATGACCAACTTACTAACAGGAGTCTTTGAGTTAAAGAGCAAATGATCAAACAGCTTTTAAGTACTAGATTTGTTTTGTTCCTTAATTTTTACTGGAATATAGTTGCTTTACTCTGTTTGGTTAATTTCTTCTGTGCAGCAAAATGAATCAGCTATACCTATACATATATCCCACTTTTTTTGGATTTCCTTTGCATTTACGTCACCACAGAGCACTGAGTAGAGTTCCCTGCGCTATACAGTAGGTTCTCATTAGTTATCTGTTTTATACATAGCAGTGTATATATGTCAGTCCCAATATTTCAATTTCTCCCACCCCCTCTCCCTCTCTTTGGATGACAAAGGTCAGAAACCCCAAATCAGACTGGTTTATGCAGGAAGGGATCTGAATGCAGAGGCTCTCCATCTCTCTGATCTGCAGCTCTTCATGATACTTTTTTTTTTTAGGTGTTCCATAATGAAAAGAGTGCCCCCAGCAGCAACAGGCTATAGCCTTCCAGACTTAAATCCCTGAGGAAATAAACTCTCTTTCCCACCAATTGCATTTGCAAAAGAACACGAGGACCTCAGGAGGGCTAAAGGCCTGGGAGATGGAGAATGAGGAAGGACAACTTTTTCACCTGTAAGAGCAAGTTATCAAGCAGTGCTGCTTATGCTACAGAGCTGGAAGTAGAGGAGTTCCTTATATCCGTACTCACAGCCCCTTGGGCTTCCCAGGTAGCACTAGTGGTTTAAAAAAAAAAAACCTACCTGCCACTGCAGGAGACTTAAGAGATGGGGGTTCTATCCCTGGATTGGGAAGATCCCCTGGAGGAGGGCATGGCAACCCACTCCAGTATTTTTGCCTGGAGAATCCCATGGGCAGAGGAGCCTGGCAGGCTACAGTTGATGGAGTCACAAAGAGTCAGACACAACTGAGTGACTGAGCACTCACAGCCCCTTAAATACACTCTCATCCTCAGAATTGTCATCCCATCTTCCCAACTAATGGCCAAGCTTTTTTGTGTGCATGTGTAAGTTGCTTCAGTCATGTCCAGCTCTTTGTGACACTATGGACTGTAGACCTCCAGGCTCCTCTGTGCATGGGTTTCTCCAGACAAGGATACTGGAGTGGGTTGCCATGCACTCCTCCAGGGGATCTTCTCAACCCAGGGATTGAACCCACATCTCTTACATCTCTTGCATTGCAGGCAGGTTCTTTACCACTAGCACCACCTGGGAAGCCCAAGCTTTGTTACTAAGGGGCATCTGGCCTGGTTCCTTCTACTCTTGGGCCAGTGGTTCTCCCAGGTAGCTTGGGCTATAGTCACCTGGAATCTTTATCTCAGCTGACTTGCATGTTAGAATTCCCCACATTTCTCTGTCTTTTTCTCTCTCTCTCCCTCTCTCTCTTCTATGTTCAAAACAATTAAACTCTTTCTCCTTAGCATCACCCTTGTGGTGTCAATCTGGGAGACCTTTTGAAAGATAGTATATGGTTGGCTTTCCAATCATTGTTTTAGATATGCAGTGGGGACAAGAAACTAAAGGAAGACCAATTTTGCCCCACTTGAAATAGATGTGATGACATTAAAGAGCACAGAGATGAACCAAATTGTCCTGGGTCCACTGTCATCTTGCTGACTCCTATGGGTACCAGCCTCTGTCCTTGGCAGGCACAATAAATTATGAGTGGAACAGTTTCTAGAGCAACATCTGAAGGTGTGCGTGTCATCACGCCACTGGGGTAGCAGAGCCATCTCTGTCTCTATGTAGATAGAGTGAGTCATCAAGGCAGGCAGGGATGTGGGGAGAGCACAGATGCTAGAGTGGGTGGGCTTGGTTTTGAACCCACAACTCTGCAACTTACTAGCTATGTGACCATGACTATGCCCTGGAATGATATAACCTTTGCCTCTTTGTGCCTCATTTCCCTTGTGTATAAAAAGGGAATATTTTAAGTCTACCTGTCTCATGGGACAATCCTGAGGATTAAATTGGATAACACACATGAAGGGCTTATTACACGCCTGGTGCATTGTTGTGGTTTGTTGTTTGGTTGCTCAGTCATGTCTGACTCTCTGTGACCCCATGGACTACAACCCGCCAGGTTCCTCTGTCCATGGGATTTTTTCAGGCAAGAATACTAGAGTGGCTTACCATTTCCTTCTCCAGGGGGATCTTCCTGATCCCGGGATTGAAACCTCATCTCCTGCAACTCTCCTGCATTGCAGAGAGACTCTTTACCTCTGAGCCACTGGGGAAGCCCTCCTGGTACATAAACCATCACTGCCATGGCAAGAATCACTCGCACCACCACTACTAAAACTACAGGTGATTTACAAACATAAAGTTTAGGGTCTGAGTGCAAAAGTTCAATTTCAATTGTATCTCTTACTGAGGAATCTTGGCCAAGTTACTTAAGCTCCCCAAGACTTAGTTTGCTTAGTAATAAAATAGGAATAGTAATGGTACATGCCTCACAGAGACAGAAATGAAGTTCAAAAATCATATTGCTGAGCTCTCAAATATGCCTAGCACTTTCTTTTCGTGGCATGATTTCTGAAGTGTTGTGATAAGCCCCCATCTCTCCAGGATCTCCACACACACACAAAAAGTTTCCACAGTTGCCAATTCTGTCCCAAGCACCTGGAATTTTGGGGTTAGAAGAGTGCTCCTTCAGATTAAAGGCACTGAAGACTGTTAAAGGTAAATGCCCCAAAGTGGTCAGGAGGAGTGCTACCCCAGCATCAGTTCTATAGTTTGGTTGCTTTAGCAAATACTTTCCAAAGTGAAAATTTTTTTTTCAAGATTTTTCTTTTTTTTTACGTGGACTATTTTTAATGTCTTTATTGAATTTGGGCTTCCCTGGTGGTTCAGAGTTAAAGAATCTTCCTCCCAATGCAGGAGATACAAGTTCAATCCCTGGGTCAGGAAGAATCCCTGGAGAAGGAAATGGAAACTCACTCCAGTATTCTTGCCAGGAGAATTCCATGGACAGAGAGGAGCCTGGCAGGTTACTATCCATGGGTCACAAAAAGTTGAACATGACTTGGCAACTAAACAACAACACATTGAATTTGTTACAATAGTGGTTCTGGGGGGTTTTTTGTTTTTTGTTTTTTTAATGTTCTTTTGGCCTCAAGGCATGTGTGATCTTAGTTCTCCGACCTCTGGACTGGAAAGTGAAGTCTAACCGCTGGAATGGCCAGGGAAGTCTCCAGGGTGACAATTTTAGGGAAGGTGAGTGAAGGTAAGAGTTCTAGACAGAACGGCTGTGGAGAGGTGTGAAGGACACCTGGAAAGCCTGGAAGAGGGAGAAAATGCTGGAAGTGCTGGTCGACGCTTCCTACATACATAGCAACCTTCTCAATTCACTCAAGGATTCAGGTCAGGCGGCCCACCAGACCCAGAACCCAGGATAGACCCTGGGATCCGGATCATCCTCTCGGTCTTGAGCTCAACATCTCTACCACATAGCAAGGCCAACCTCAAGATTCACCAGCGCTTTCTTCTGATTTGGGAAATACTCAGGTTTTCTGAAACAATGTTGAGGCCACATGAAGCTCATGATGGAGCAGATGGTTTCAACACTCACCATGGCCCCGCCCTCTCATCTTCTCCAAATACTATTTTAATGATGAGACAATTCCCCTTCTTCAGATGTGGAGAAACTGGAGAACTCAAGAATTTCCTGAGACCACAAAGCACAGAAAGAGGCAACAACTGTCTTGAAATAATGGGATGAGCTTAAACCAAAAGAAATCTTCAACTTATTAGCCGAACCAGTATTCGTCTAAGGAGAGAACTCCCCAAGGAAATTTGGGCCACTCTCTTTCTGAAGTATGTTTTAAAATTCAACCAGACTAAACAATGGAGACCACAGGGAACAACTCTCCCCTTGCCAGGTAGAAGGAGCTGAGGGCTGGAATGGTATTTTCCAGCTCTCATTTCTGTGATAAGTGATCCTACTTACCTGGGCTTGCTGGGCTGGCAGCAGAGGCAGGCAGGGCTGGTTGTTCACACCAACGTTCGATTTTAATATGAGCCAATTTAATCAGTTCCTCAGTACAGCCCTCCTTTCAAGTCTCTGGAAACATCTCAAGGGAGAAAATGACACTAAGAAACACAGAAATCTTTTCTCTTCTCAGCAGGCATTTGTCATAGCGCCAGTTCCTAAGTGCACAAACGTTTGGCTGACCAAGTCACTTTGATATACTTTTCTCAGGGTTCAAAAAGAAAAGATAAACAAAGAACTTGTGACTTCAGGGGGAGCAAAGGTAGCCCGAGTTTATGAGGTTGCCCATCTTTGCATTTCTGGCAAACAGGAAGGGAGTGTCAGTGCAGAGAAATCACCTTGTTAGTGGTTTCTGCTGGCAGGTTTGGGGCCCGGGGGAGTTTCTGGGCGGGTTCATGGGGGTTTGCTGCCACTTTCTACAGGTAAATCAGAGCAGCTTCTGGGAGCCACAGCTGTGTTGGGTTGGCTCACCCACCTTTTGTTTTTGTTATTTTATTTGTTACCGGAGTATAGTTCTTTTACAATGTTGTGTTCATTTCTACCGTACAGCAGAGTGAATCAGCTATATGTGTACATACATCCCCTCCCTTTTGGATCTCCTTTCCATTTAGGTCACAGAGCATCCAGGAGAGTTCCCTGGGCTATACAGCAGGTTCTCATTAGTATCTATTTTATACACAGTGTCAACAGTGTATATATATTGTCCCAATCTACCAATTCCTCCCACCCTCCTTTCCCGCCTCTTGAAAGTGAAAGCGTTAGTCTCTCAGTCGAGCCCGACTGTTCGGGACCCCATGTACTGTAGCCCGCCAGGCTCCTCTGTCCATGAAATTCTTCAGGCTAGAATACTGGGGTGGATAGCCATTCCCTTCTCCAGGGGATTCCCCAGGGATCAAACCCAGGTTTCCTACATTGTGGGAAGATTCTTTACCATATGAGCCACCAGGGAAGCCCTTGGTACCCATACATGTGTTCTGTATGTCTGTGTTTCTATTTCTTCTTTGCAAATAGGATCATCTATACCATTTTTCTCAGAGAAGGCAATGGCACCCCACTCCAGTACTCTTGCTTGGAAAATCCCATCGATGGAGGAGCCTCTTAGCAATCCGTGGGGTCGCTAACAGTCGGACACGACTGAGCGACTTCACTTTCACTTTTCACTTTCATGCATTGGAGAAGGAAATGGCAACCCACTCCAGTGTTCTTGCCTGGAGAATCCCAGGGACGGGGGAGCCTGGTGGGCTGCCATCTATGGGTCGCACAGAGTCGGACACGACTGAAGTGACTTAGCATAGCATAGCATACCATTTTTCTAGATTCCACATATGTGCATGAATATACAATATTTGTTTTTCTCTTTCTTATTTACTTCACTATTTTTCTTGACCATGCCACGTGGCATGTAGGATCTTGGTTCCCCAACCAGAGATGGAACCCCAGCCCCCTGCAGTGGAAGCAGGAAGTCTTAACCACTAGATTGCCAGGCAATTCCCTGGTTGGCCCTTTTTATAAAAGGACAAGTATTCCTCATTTCAAACTGATTCTTAAAAGGTATATGGATTTTCTCTCATAATATTCCTTCAGGGGAATTAAACAGGCAAGATAAAAATAGTCAATATTTTCTTTAGACTTTATGGGAACAAATAGGATATGCATAATTAAAACTTTTTATTATCTAGGCCCTAACAACATTGAGAGTGATTTATTTCTTCTAGGATAAGAATGCTTAGAATCACATTTAAGATCCAAAATGTTAAGGAAACAATGGCATGTTGGTGAGGAAGTGTTTCCATATTAGCCATATTTCTGTGATATGCTTTCATTCTTCTCTAGCTCTCAGACACATTTCCTGAGCCATCAGTCTTATATCACCCTGCTAAATAAGACAGACTTTAAACACAGTGACTACCTTTTGATACTGTATTTCTCTGGATAATTGCCAAGAATTTGAGATGTAAGAAATAAAAACTCATCTTCAGTTTTTCATAAAATTGAATTGGGGCCAAGAAAACCTACCACAAATCAAGAGTCTTCTTGATGATGTGCCGATGATGTCATAATTGGAGGTAAGATTAAGAAACCTCATAGGATCTCAGCGGCTACACTCACTAATTCCTTAGTCAATCGAATTACTTCCTTCCCACTCTCTGCAAGTTTATGAAAAATCAGAACACTGCCAGCCTGGCCTCGGGGGATTGTGGTAATGTATGTCATTACTGATGGAAGGTGGAAGAAAGGGAGGCTGGATTGCCCTAAGATTCCAGTCTCTCACTGCAGGTGAGCAAGGTCAATGAGCATACTGACTGCCCCTGGCTGACACTGCATGATAGTATCTTGCAAAAGTGCCCTGTAGCCCTTGTTTTTTCCCACTCCGCAATGTACAGTGCTTGGGTTTTTCTGTTTCTACTGACTGAGGGTGACTGGCTCTCAGATATTGACATGAGCCAAATACCTATGAGACCGATTCAAAACATCAATAAATTAATTCACAGTGACAAGTATAACTCCCAAAGGCTCTGAGAAGCTCTTGAGTGTGATCAGACCATTCTTTCCTCTAGAGGAAAAGTCACATGGGAATTTACATTTAAAAGGAAGTTGGGTGATGCTCACAAGAAGTACCACCAAGGGATGATAAACTGTGCTGCCCAACTCCACTTCCAGGCATAGTTCTCAAAGAGGACAGAAGATTGGTCTTCAAGCCAGTGCCGACACTGCTAAATGAGCCTCCTGATCTTTTCTTGTATATAGGTAAGTCACCACCATCCCAAATGATACAGTGATTATCTATTTAAATAGGTGATCTACATGTATTAAATAGATTTCAACATTTTTTCCTGGGGGAAAAAATATAACAAAACACCCTGATAACTTTGACAGTACCAGGCAAAAGGTCCAGAGCCCTTGACTGAATTTGGGAAACATCCTACATCTCCAGTTGACAATTTGGAAACTAAATAACTTTGTGGGCAACACACAAATTAGACTCCAGCCAGAGGGCTCGCTTCTGCAACTTGAGCAGATGACCGACCAATCCGTAAAGTTTTCTCTTCTTGCATTCACCTCCAGGAGTGACATTTTCTGACCTCGGTTCTGTATTTCAGACTGCATTCTGCTGTGCCTGCCTGCTGTGTGCCATGTTCCCATGTGGCTACAGAGTGTCTTGTCCCTGTTGCTTGGCTGGTAATATGGGAGCATAATTTTGGTTCAGTAATAAAATGAAGGGAATGCTGGAGATTTTCCATATCCAGCAAGGTAAGAGAAGTGTTATAGCCCAACATCTACTTAAGGAATTGTATTACAGGGGAACTTAGGACTTCCCCGGTGGTTCAGTGGTAAAGAATCCACCTGCCAATGTAGGAGACACAGGTTCAGTCTCTGGGTTGGGAAGGTCCTCTGGAGAAGGAAATGGCAACCCACTTTAGTAATCTTGCCTGGGAAATCCCATGGACAGAGAAGCCTGACGGGCTACAGTCCATGGGGTCACAAAAGAGTCAGACACAATTTAGTGATTAAACAATGACAACAATAACATTAAAGAAATTAAAACCACTAGCCAATATATTAAGCATTATAAGATTCTCATTTAAGGAATAATTCCTGAAAGTCATGTGCATAATTGTGGAAATTCTTTCAACTCCCCACTCTCTTTTCCAGTATCTGATACTAGAAAATACTAACAAATAAGAAATTCTTTTTCTTGAGTGAATAAATGTATTTCATGGGCAATTTTTTTCTTTTCAATAATGATTGCAACAACTAATATTTATTAAGCATTTTGTGTCTTACCCTAGATATCATAACAAGAACTAAAATGAATCTTCACAACTATTTCATAAGTTAAGTCTGATTAATAACTCTAGCAGGCATTAGGGTGAGAAAACTGGGCAAGTTGCTTAATGTCTATATGCCTCGAGTTCATATATTTTGTAAGTGTCAGAGCTATTGCTTAAGCCCAGGGAAACTGACCATAAAACCTGCCTTCTTAACTACTAAGCAATGTGCCTCTTCAAAATTTCAAACTATAAATACTTGTGTAGTTTGGCCTAACCCATTATATCCATTAGTACTGAGACTATAAACTTGATTACTATGCTGAAGCTGCTGCTTGTTCCCTTTTCCTTCATGAAAAATAGGCAAATATAAAATTAGAACAACCTCCTGTTCTATTTCTCAGTGAAGGACTTTATTATCATCTCAGCCAATTTGAAATTCCCATTTCAAAAAAAATCTCCACCACCCACATTACCTTCATTGTTAATATTTATAACATGTGGTGAAAGGGTTTAGAACTCAACTTCATTGTTCCAACAAAAATTTAAAATCTTCCAAATTGGCTGAGGGGTCCGACTTCTAAAAGGTTTACTCCTCAAGTGTAGGCCTCTTGCCAACGCATCTGACAAAATGAGTCTCAAAATTCGAAAGTTATCAGAGCATCTTTTGGCAGGTTAAAGAGAGTTCCAAGTGTCCCATGGACTGCTAGAACTGTATCTCCAAAAAATATAATTTCTTCACATTTGTATATAAGAATTTAACCAGATGTTCATTAGGAGGAAAAACAGCCAAGTTAACTAAGCAGGAACCTATTCATATTCTACTACGAAAACTACAAAACTACCAAGTCTAACATAATTCAAAGGAACTCAGTTTACTTTTCAAAATATTTAACAACAATTTCCCAACATTAGTATCTAACTTTCTGAAGATGGAGCCCCCCACTCCAGGCTTTATTTTTTGGTTAAAATGTTATGAAAAGCATCCATTTTCCCAGTTCTTTCCGATGTTTCCATTTTTCTAAGATGCTTCATGATACTGGAAATACATCAATGTCAAAGGGGATTAATCATTGTCCAATCACCATATCACTGTTAGAGTAAATAGCCTAATCAGTTAGTGGAATCCTTTTCTGATCTTATTTCTCCTAGAATCCCAAAGGAGAACATCAAAGAGGGTTCTGTTTCAGGCATAAAGGTCCCCCCTTCATTTTCTCATTAATCTCTTGATGCCTAGATACCCAGGAAGCATGGACTTTCTCCTTCCCTCCAATTTTCCAAACCCACATATAAGAGAACTGAGCTGTTCATAACATACTGTCAGAAGGCCATTGCCTCTTACATTCTCTTGCTCCATATTTATTTATTTCCTCTTGTTTTCCCATTTCCTCATCTCATTATGTTTGTATATAGCCTTATATTTTCAATCAATGATCATATACTTCAGATACCTTCCATCTGTTTTTACTTTAGTCCTTTAAAACAGATAAAAAGATAAGATAAATATTTCCCAGAAATATTAGTGTAAAAAATGTGATACTGAACATGTATTGAATTAGCACATTAGAGATTAAAATCTGTTCTCAGCTGGATTTTCAATCTTTGTTTCTTAAATATTTCCTATTTGTTAGACTGGGATGTTGTTAAAGTTGTCACTGATATCTAAAGAGAAAAAGCTTTCATCTTCTACTCATTTAGAGGATTGAAAAGCTAGTCAAATCCTTTAGTTCAAGGGTCCTCAACCTCTAGGATCTAATGTTTGATAATCTGAGGTGGAACTGGTGTAATAATACAAAAAAAGTACACAATAAATGTAAAGCCTTGTGGAAAAACTGTCTTCTGCAAAACCAGTCCCTGGTGCCAAAAAGCTTGGGGACTGCTAATTAGCTCACATAAATAAAGCATGAGTTTCTGTCGAGAAAAACCTGATTAGATGGCTCAGTCGGTAAAGAATTCCCCTGCAATGCAGGAGATGTGGGTTCGATCCCCGGATTGGGAAGATCCCCTGGAGAAGGAAATGGCTACCCACTCCAGTATTCCTGCCTGGAGAATCCCATGGACAGAGGAGCCCGGTGGGCTACAGACCATGGGGTCTCAAGAGTTGGACATGAGTTAGTGACTAAACAACCTCCAACAACAACTGGACCCCATTTAATCAATTTGTCAGTCTCTGTGTAGGCCAAATTTTCCCACTTTAGCAACATTGATTCAGGGTTAAGTTAGAATATCTCAGTCCTCCCCACTAAAAAATAATAAAGAATCTAAGCAGTATGACTTATCTCTTTAGTTCAATTGAACAAATATTTTTAAAGTATAAAGACATAGGGACTTACATCACTAGTTAAATAATGAAGTATTTCCTCAAGTTCCAGAGGCACCAGTAGCTTCAATAGTAACAGAGATGGCAGCTTGATTCAGATTCCCAGGCCTTACCTTTGGGTCCATGGTCACCTTCACAACCATCATGGTAACAGCAGTGCTTTTTTAGAGACTCCGGTGGAGGCCAGGCTGCCACTCTTTATGTCAGGAGGGAAAAGAAACATTATCTCAAAGCAAAGATGTCATCAGAGTGAGAATTTAAAATACAGCCAATTTTGGTCACAGAAACCAGTCCTTTTGGTCACATGGTGGCTCGATGGGGCTGGAACGCCCAAGGCAGTTCACTCTCCAAGCTGACAGTTCTTGGCCACAAGCTTAGCTAAGAATGCTGAACAAAATGCTCGGGTGCAGACTCACGTGATTTGGGCCACCTGTCAGCATGGCAGGTGGGTCTCTAAAGGAGGTAATCTCAGAGCTAATGTGGTAAGAAAGAAGCAAAGACAGGGAGAGAGAGAATGACAGGGCATCACTCCTGACATACCTCGTTGATTAAAGCAGTCATAGGCTCAGCCCAAGTTCAAGGCGATGGAGAAATAGGCATCCTTTCTGAATTTGTGGCCATCTTCCCTGTGTATAATCTCTGCCTTTTGATTTCAAGAAAGGGGGAAGCAGCCAACTGAGAACTGGGTTGGGACCAGGATGGTAGTGGGACAAGGGACTCCATCAGACACATCCTAGCTGTGGTTGCTCCCCAGGTTTCCTTTACAAGTCTAAAAGTCCATTCCATTTGAACTGCTGCACTTCTCATATCTTCTCCATTTCTTTACATTACACTGCGGAGAAGGCAATGGCACCCCACTCCAGTACTCTTGCCTGGAAAATCCCATTGACGGAGGAGCCTGGTAGGGGAGTCCATGGGGTCGTGAAGAGTTGGACACGACTGAGCAACTTCCCTTTCACTTTTCACTTTCATGCATTGGAGAAGGAAATGGCAACCCACTCCAGTGTTCTTGCCTGGAGAATCCCAGGGACGGGGGAGCCTGGTGGGCTGCCATCTCTGGGGTCACACAGAGTCGGACACGACTGAAGCGACTTAGCAGCAGCAGCAGCAGCAGCTGAAGGGGAAACACCTTTGTCTGACCAGTAAACCACAAATCTCTTTTATCTGTTTCACTTTGCACTTGATGTTTTATACTCCCTAGAAGCAGGGTTAGAGGCACCAGGGTGTGTGCAGCCCTCTAAGGCATCATGTATTTCACATCATATTCACCGTGGAAAGGGGTATTAAAATCTCAGGCTGTACTCCAGATCCAGTGTATCAGTCTCTGAGAACACACTCACACATATACACATACACACACAGGAAATCCCTCCAAGTGACTCAGATATGCACCCTTTTGTTGAGTGCTTTGTTTAAAAGTTTTTAACTTTAAATTCTTTGGGGGAATGTCTTCAGTAGAAAACTAACACATACGTAGTTTTCCTTATATCAGATTGAGTCACACAATTGCTTTGGTCCTGCCTATGCCCTTGTGAATAAAATTAAGCATAACTCATTCTAAAGTCTTTATCTTTGCCTCAATCTCCTTTAGGTACCATTGGACTCATTGTGATGGAAAACCAAGGGACAGAAGAAGGTGGTGGTGTGCAGCTGAGATGGAGCTGCTGACTCCAGTGTGCAGTAGACTGGATGCTTTGCAGAGTCCCAGGCTGTTCAGAATATTGTTCTGAACAATTGTTGTTTGTTCAGCCACCAAGTCGTGTCTGATTCTCTGCAACCCCGTGGACTGCAGCACACCAGGCTTCCCTGTTCCTCACTATCTCCCTGAGTTTGTTTAAACTCACATCCATGGAGTCAGTGATACTACCCAACCATGTCATCCTCTGTTGTCCCCTTCTCCTCTTGCCTTCAATCTTTCCTAGCATCAGAGTCTTTTCCAATGAGTCACCTCTTCAGATCAGGTGGCCCAAGTATTGGAGTTTCAGCATCAGTCCTTCCAGTGAATATTCGGGGTTGATTTCCTTTAGGATTCACTGCTTTGATCTCCTTGATGTCCAAGGGACTCTCAAGAGTCTTCTCCAGCACCACAATTTGAAAGCATCAATTCTTCAGTGCTCAGCCTTCTTTATGATCCAGTTCTCACATCCATACATGACTACTGGAAAAACCATAGCTTTGTCTAGACGGACCTTTAGAGCCATTACCCAGGACGCAATCACCATGCAATGGGGTCTCTGTGTTCAAGCATGAAGAGTCTGCTAACAGCATTCCAGTGTATAACTATGGAATCAACCCTCTCACGGCTGCCAAACCCAGGCGCAGTGCCTTTGGAGTGGAGAAGTAGCCTGGATGTGGGCACCCGGCCAACGCTGTGCACGCCATTAGAAGGAGGCAGAGGCCCGGGAGAGAAAGACAAATCCTCCTTCCCTTAAAGCACGTCTTGCATGCCTGGTCAAACAGTGACTCTCTGGAGTAAAGAAGGTTGTGTTGTCCCCAGAACCACGCCTTACTGAATGTGGTCAATAAGCTTTCTGAGCCTCAGTTTGCTCTGGAGCAAATATGAGTCCTTGATTCTTCCTGGAGATGCTGTAAGGGTTGGTGAGACAATCACTATAAGATGCTGTGAAATGAGTTGCTCAGAGAGCCGGATGAATACAAGGTATATTGCTAAGATCCACACAGAGCAGTTTAGCTGATGAATTGGAAAGCCTTACTCCCACTCATTTCTGAAGGGACACACCCAAGACAGCCTCTAACTCTTCGTGTCCCAATCTCAATAGCAGGCTCACTCTAGATGCTGGCAAATTGGTTAGGAAAAAAAAAAAAAAGTCATTTCTGATCATCAGAACTGCATTTACTGTTCAGCCTCTGTTTTTTTTTTTTTTTCTTTGATAGAAAGGCAGTCGCCAGCCAGGTTTCTTCCCCCGGCTGACAGCCGTTTCCATAAAGCCATGTGTTTTTTTAGAGCAGCCTACGGTGACATAGCAGCCCAGACATATGGTGTCATTATTCAGCCGACACAAATTTGACACTTAAGTGAATTTATTATATTTTGCTTTGCTCCTGGTGCCTGAAAGGCTTTGCCACTGTCTCTTCATAGAGCTTGTCACAGATGTTGATGTATTTTCCTCCTCCATGGCCAGGTTTTACTGTGGAAACTGATACAACTTCACGATAGAATTTCTAGATGAATTATTCACGCATTGCATGCTTTCTGCACACGGGGGCTTGGAAGAAATCCATACTATTCAATAAATAGTCTTTCTAATCCTCTGTAACAGAGCATTCTCTCCTGGTTTAAACTATGTCTCTTATCATCTTTGTAATCATACTGTTTTGGATAAAGTATTTCATAGTTGATAGCTTAGTTAAAATATTCACAATAGTTCACATTAATGTGCAACAAAATCATCCAGGCCCTGAAATAGATCCATTGCAGCAAAAATAAGGCATACAGGCCAAATTCTCATCAGTTCAAAATTTTATTCACTCAGAACAAAACACACACACACACACACAACTGAACCCTTTAGTCAATTCTACTTCAATGATTTATAGAGCAATTCCTGAAATATCTCAATATTTGTTATTATAGACAGAATAGGCCTCTCTTGATGCTAATACCATCTGTAGAGATGAGTTTTTAATTGAAAAGAATTTTCAACTTGATGGAAAAGAGTCAGATGAACTCATCACTGGCCTCTGAGAAAAGATTAATGAAACAAAAACATATCAAGCTTCTTTAATACCTGGAGAAGCCATAAGGATACCTCAAGTGACATTATGGGCTATGGTAACGGGAGTGAATAACCTTAACATGACACAGTAAGCCCGTGGAAGAATAAAGAGCTATAATTACAGTTTTTGAAGGATATTGACCTATTGACCTATAAGATTTAAGACTTTGCCTCAGGGTCATTTCTTAACGTAGTTTTTGTTTTATTGTGGTTCATTGTTTGTGGGGTTTTTTCCCATCCCCAACTGAAATAAGTTTTCAACTGTATTCAGTAAAATTCTAAGGGATTAAAAAGGCTTTTCCTTCTCTTATTTTTAATTGAATTAAATGCTCAAAGCACATGTTTTTAAATCAGAAATCTCTTCTTTTAGAATTTGCTTCCCATTCAAAGAGCACTGACATTTACAATTGTTCTCAGAACAGATGGCCAAAGAATTGCACAAAAGCACAAAGGAAGATGAAATTCTAGCTAATGATTATTACTATTTGAACACATTCAGGCAAAGTGCTGTAGACTTCATGGCTGAAGCTTTGAGGTCCATCCATGCATAACTTCCCTCATTTGTTGTCCATGGCACCACTCTCTTCCCAGCCTCTCACACCACTGACACCAGTCCTCCCTGGCTACAACTTCTCACAACCTCATACCACTCCCCACCAAGTACTAACAATTCTTTCTTTCTTTGAAATATGAATTCTATTCCAGTAGTACCCAAACTTTGTGGCACCAGCAGCTGCATGTCTTCATAATTTTTCCACAGACCATGGCGGGGTGCTTTTGGGATAATTCAAGCATTTACTGTGCAATTTATTTTTATCACTATTAATTATATCAGCTCCACCTCAGATCATCAGGCATTAGATCCCAGAGGTTGGGGACTCCTGTTTTATTCAAATCTCTTTGTTTCCTCCAGCCTACTCCAAGCCCCCACTGTCTTCATCCAGACATCCACGTTATCTGTCTTGTCTTGTCTTCCCATTTCTCCAGAATGCCCCTCACTCCAGTCTGCCCTGTCTATCATCACCAGGATAAATGTCCTCATGCACTATTTTATCACCTCCCTCTTAAGAATCCATAATATGTGTCTATTACCTAGTGTCTATCATTTTATTGATGTATATAAAGGTGCTGGGCTTGTTCCAAGTCCTTAAAAATATCAAATCATTTAATCTTCACAACAATCCTGCAAGGTAAGAACTGTGACTTTCCCCTTCTTATAGGTGTGGATGCTAAGGCACAGAGATGATGAATAACTTGCCCAGGATCACACAGTCATCAAGTGATGGAGCCATGATTCAAATTCAGTCTGTGTTTAACCAATATACTGTGCTGTCTCCTCTTGGAACCACTTGCACCTACATCATGTTTTATATTTTGTTTGGTTATTTATTTGGCTACACCAGGTCTTAGTTATGACATGCAGGACCTTAGTTGCAACATGTCAACTCTTAGTTGCAGCATGTGAGATCTAGTTCCCTGACCAGGGATCGAACCCACGGCCCCTGCACTAGGAGCACAGAGTCTCAGCCACTGGACCACTAGGGAAGTCCCCCGTGTTTTGTATTTTGTAAACACCACGTTTCTCATTTGAGCCAAACCTTTAGCCTATTCACCCATAAATCCATCTTGTTTGAGTTCTTTTTAGTAAAAGGTCCTCTATTTCAATGAACCACCCTCCCTATGTACCAATTTCTACCTCCTGCACCTTTGCCTGTGGGGATGTTCTTGCCTGGCCTCTCTTTCCATTCATCTCTCTTTGTCATACACAGATCATACAAATTATGAATATTTATCATTGTAATATATGAACTTCTTGCAAGATGTAACTCAGTTCTCAAAGGAGGCCTCTGAGCTCAACGGAAGCCTCTTTTCTTCTTTGCCCTCTCTCAGTGTGTGCACACAAAGCCCATTAGGGTTACACTTTCTTCCAAGAATATCCTCACACTCACCTTCTGCTCTGACACCTTCTTCATAGGCAGAACTTAGAGCTATGACAACCGCTTTCTCACAACAAGAAGGAGTTGGCTCAACCCTTGATGATCACCCCACCCACCTGGTTCAACTCACCCCACCTATGAGCTCCTCAAAGGCAGGTACTGCAAAATCTCATAGCACTGTAGGGAGTCGGTGTGAATTTGTGATACATTAGCATGCAGTTCCACTTTGCTTTCTACTTGTTTTATATATATATATACACACACAGACACACACGGATGCATACACACATTTACACATATGTTTGGGCTTCCTTGATGGTTCACTGGTAAAGAATCTACCTGCCAATGCAGGAGACACAGGTTTAATCCCTGGGTCAGGAAGGTTCCCTGAAAAAGGAAATGGCAACCCACTCCAGTATTCTTGCCTAGGAAATCCCATGGACAGAGGAGCCTGGCGGGCTATAGTCCATGGGGTTGCAAAGAGTCGGACATAACTTAGCCACTATACAACAACACATATATACACATCTACATACAGGCTTCCAAGTTGGTGCTAGTGGCAAAGAACCCTCCTGCCAATGCAGGAGACATAAGAGACACGAGTTTGATCCCCGGGTCAGGAAGATTCCCTGAGGAGGGAATGGCAACCCACTCCAGTATTCTTGCCTGGAGAATCCCATAGACTGGTGAGCTATGGTCCATAGCGTCACAAAGAGCTGGACACAACCAAAGTAACTCAGCACACATGTAGCACACACATACATACACACCTACACACATATGCACAGCTATGCATGTACATACACACACACGCTTGTATCAGCTGTGATTTCTAACAACACTGTGAGTCCAGTGAAGACAGATCCGGCCTCCACCTTCCTTGCATTTCTCATCAAATCAAGTACACAGCTACCCCATCAATCCTCACTAAATACTTGCCATATGAATGGGTGAGTTATTAAAATTACCCCAGGAAATGAAGATCTTTGACTTGCCTTGCCAAGTGTTAAAAATGGCACCACTCAAAAATATATAGTCAACCACACATTAAAAAGTACTAAGAATAACTCAATATTTCTTGTATGGAACAGTTGCATTTTCTTCTGAGAATCCATATGTTAAAGTCTCTCTCTGTATTTCCCACAAGAGCACTTAAATACAGAACTCACAGTGTATCTGGCTTCAAACCAAGTACATTAGTTATTTTGGAATTGCAGAATTAATAGTCATTCTCCCACTTGCAGATCTACCTCAAATAAAATTGTATTTCATTTGGATTAAGAGTTGTAACTCATAAATTCAGCTACAGCAAGCTACACCAACACAACTCTTAAGCACTTACCACATGGCCCAACTTCAGAAAAATACTACCAATTATTAGTTATTATAAATGGAGAAGAAAAACCTCTTGCCTCAATGCATAGAATATGGATATAGATATCTACATTTTACTTATACCAAGAGCTAGAATAGAATAGCAATATTGTGATTTATAGGCCGAATTCACAAACAAATTCAGGAAACCATTTTGGGAATTCAAAGTAGCATCCAGATGCTTGAGACTAAAGCCATGATAATGTAATTTTATCAAATGTCTCATAACTGTTCAAAACAGAATCAAACAATGGACCCAATTGAAATTACTTTTAAAAAATAAGAAAATGACCATATAGAAAATATTATCTATCTTAATATTTGTTATTAATAAATACATTTCTATTACTACAAAAATGAAAAAGGAGAAGGGAAAAACGCACATTTCAAAGACTCAGGGAGGCTTAGCCTTAAGCAATGTTGCATCACAACCAATGGAAACCACTGATACTGACAGCCCAGCCCATTGAACACAAGGGAGGAAGGGAGGAACTGCATTGTTCAAGTCACTTATCACTCAAGTTAGGTGAAAAAGAAAAGCCAAACAGCCACAGTCCTTCTACATGGCAGCTGTAGATGAGAATCAAGCAAGTAATGTCATACTTACACACCATGGAGAGAACTGTCGATTTCTCCGCTGTTGTTGTTGTTGTTGGTCACTCCATACACACAGAACGTGAGGTCTCCCATCACCTCCCAGAATGGAATAAGCCCGCAGGCATGAGACCGTGCAATATTTCAGTAACATGGATATACTGAAAACATGGATTTAATTTCTGTGGTTCCCACTATAAGAGTTGTCTCACATTTTATTTAAATCAAAACTAATGACTTTTACCTACTCCAGTATTCCGGCCTAGAGAATCCCATGGACAGATGAGCCTAAGCCATTCCAAATTAGGACAGAGCTAGTTTGGCCATTTCAAAAGAAATATTGCCCTATGCAAATGAGCATATCTTCACATACAAAGGAATCATCATTTTAAAAGCACTGTGAGGACAAGTCATTCACACGCATGTGTACTGAGCACCTATCACACGGTGGTAGGACTTGTGAGTGAAGAAGTAAATGTGACCCTTGCCCTGGAGGAGCTCTCAGGCCCCTGGGGAAGACAAAAAATAAAAATCAAATCAATTTTTAAAAGATGAGATTAATGCCTCAAATTCGGTATGTACAGAACACAAAGGGAAGGCATTCAACCCAAACAAAGGAGCCTGGCAAGGCTTCCTGGAAGGCTGACAACTGGTCCATGCCTGGCAGGTTGAGAGAATAGCTTGGTTTCCTACACATGGTCACTTTGAAGGTCAAATGAAATTCATGCAGAGGAGGTGGTTTTAGAACTTACGCCTTAGCGGGAATTAAGATCCAAGTTAGTTGTAAGTTTGCATTTCAATACAAAAGCAATTTTATGTACTGAGTTAGGGCTCTTGCCTGGAGAATCCCAGGGATTGGGGAGCCTGGTGGGCTGCCATCTATGGGGTTGCACAGAGTTGGACACGACTGAAGTGACTTAGCAGCAGCAGCAGGGTACTGTATTTGTGTTAGTTGCTTAGTCGTGTCCAACTGCAACCCCATGAACTGTAACCCACCAAGGTCCTCTGTTCATGGGAGTCTCCAGGCAAGAATACTGGAGTGGGTTGCCATTTCCTTCCCCAAAGTACTGTAGTATACTGTAGAGTGTACAAACAAACAATAAGAGATGGCATTTATCATCAGGAGTCTATAATTTAATTAGATAGTAAATATCATGTGCATGAGAGCTAAATAACCAGATAGAGCAGTATTTGGTTCTGTGCTAGACCTTGAGGTTTGCGAAGCCAACTCTGAATCACTTTCTATTCTTACCCAATCTTCTTTCCCACAACTTCTGTTAATGACGTGTTTGCACAAGAGACAATACTCATGTATAATTCTTATAAAGTTTTTCCATTTGTTTGTATATAGATAAATACAACAACATCAAGAACAAAGCAATTACCCTAATAGACATTCCAAAAAACCAAACTTGGGTTCATATTTCTCCATATTTGTGGTAAATCCCACGTAGACTTGCTTCATAAACAGACCTCAATTAGAGGCCGTTTCTTTCACAGGACCAAAAAGTCATCATTATAGTTTTTACGCAAAGTTAGATATAGAATGAGTCAAGAGAATCAACGACACAACTTGAAGAAATGCCAAACTGGAGAATTTGATTTATAATTTAGTTATGTGGTTGTTCCTCCATTGAATCATGTTTGCTACATCTGAGAAAACACCATTGGTATGTTCTAACATTTCATGAGGCAATTGCACTAAAAGTGAATCTCTAATGCCTAAGGTCCTTTACCCCTATTCACAATGGGATCCAGCAGTTTGCTTTAGAGAACAAAAATTAAGACTTGAATTAAGACTTTACCTCTACTGGCTGCCCTCTTTAGCAATTTGTTCGACTTCTGTGAGCTTCAGTTTGGCCGTCTGTCAGATGGGTATAATGATAGTTATTGAATTGTTTTGGAGGGTTACAGATTAGAGGGAAGGAATGACATACCCATTCACTCTGAGAGTGAGTTCAGTCTATGATTTGGAAAAGCCATTAAGTAGAAATGAGGTGGCCACATAGAGCAGACATGTATGCACAGAGCGGACACGGCTGCCTGAAATACTGTCCATACAAAGGAGACCCTCCCTGACTGCCTTGAGAATCTCAGGCTGTTCTACCACCTTTACAGACTTGGGCTCATAGCAGCCTTCGTGAAGAAACTACACAGTAGTCGATGCACTACCATTTAAGTGAATATTGATATTCTCTAACACTTAATGGCCATTCAATAGTGACATAAATATTCTTTATTACCAAATGATGAGGTTTTGGCTTGTACTTTCAGCAGTATAAAATGAATATAAAAAATACAGAACCTCCACTTTCCCAGGGCTCCATGAACCTGGAGGGGCATGTGCTAAAGTACAAGTCACAGAATTTGCTGTTGCTCCTTTGGTTTTGCTCTCTCCCGCAGTTTGATCTCCCTTCTTCCCATCTGGGAGCCCCTGCTGGATACCTGCAGTGGGTTTATAACACAGACACCATCCTCCCCGCTGCCACAGGCTACCTTTCCTCCATCCCATCCTACTTCTCCTGCTATTGGGAGAAGTGACACCTCCTGCTGGGCTTGAGGCTGTTAACTCTCCAAAGCCAGCCAATCTCCCAAGCCAGCCATGTCCCAAGGCATGGACCACATCAAAGCCACCTCTTGCCAAAGTCAGAGCAGGCTCAAGTGGCCATGACCACGCAAGTTTCTCTACTAAAGAGAACACCTCTCCCCAGACCCTTGCCTGTGATTCTGCAGGTGATTAACCCATGTCCCCCTGAGTCGTGCTCTGCACAAAACCCACTCAGTTCCATATAAGGACCCCACTTCCTCCATACTCTGCAACCTGGTCACAAGAGTGTCACTACCTTATGTTCACTAATAGTTTAAACATTTTCATCAGTTCAGTTCAGTCGTGTGTGACTTTTTGCCACCCCGTGGACTGCAGCATGACATTTTCATAGGAAAGTGAAAACGCTCTTTTACTGGTTTCACCATGACTCTTTCCACTGGGATCTGGCATACTCCCCAAGAAGAACAAGGGCACATGAAAGACAAAGATGAGCCACACGCAGGAATAACAGCCTCCCCCACACTAGAGCTCATAGACTTTGTTTCCCAACCTTGTCTTAGCCTTAATGATTCACTCATTCTCTGGAGGCTTCTTGGACTTTTTACAAATAGTCCCCAGATAAGCACATGACAAGACATTCAGATATGCTGGAATCACGGAGTGTGTGTAGCTTGGGTTCAAGCTGAAGGCCTTGCTGTAGTCATAAGCTAAAGATTTATAACTTACTGTTTCTTGATAAATTGCTTTAATATGAAACGCAGTGTTTGGAAATGGAAGACTATTTTCTTGAACTCTATTTGCTTCTCCTCCCCACATCTAGAAAGTATACATACACAATTTTATACACCTAAATTTAACCCTTTTTTATTCTCTTCACCGTCACCAGAGTTAAAATACATGACATTCATCTAAGTCTTTTGGGTCAGCAGTTCCATTATTCTATAAATGTGCTCAAGTTAAATATTTCCAGCCAGCAAAATTTTTGCTTCCATTTCCCCATGAAAAAAAAAGCTTTCTGTTGATCAGTAGGCAAAACAAACTGGAGGCACTTATTTGTGTGCATAATGTAATCCATCAAGAAAAGTCACCAATGCACAGCAGTTTAAATGATAAAATTAACCTCAGGAATAATTTTTGACAATACATTAAATGACTCTTTATATTACCATGGAGGTTTCATACTTCCAAAGGCCATTGGCAAGACTTAAGAAATTACATCAGAATCTTGCAATGGTGAAAAAGTATGTTCCAGTTTTTTTCAGTCTAATAAAAAAAAACTTCATTTCTAAATTAGTAATTTAAAGCATAAGTAATGTTATAATGTATGTCCCTGATCACAAAGCAAAGAGAAAAGTACTCCTAAAGGTATTTAAGAGCACAGTTTTAGCTGATTCTTAAGAGTGGTTTCATTAATCATTACTTCATTCAGGTCATTTATTTTTCATGCTACTCCAGTAAATTCTCCAGTTGTCTTTAATCTTTCCCATCATCTTTGTCAATGGCTCCAACTAGTTTCTTTTTTATCTGTGAGGCTGTTTTGTTACTCCTCCTTTCCGACACACAGCAGCACACCAACTGAGTGATCGCAACAGCTGAGAGAACTACCTGGCATGTGTGAGGTAAAAGTAGAAATAATTTTCCGAAACAATGAAGAAATTCACTTTTGAGGAGCTTTAACATGCTTAAGTACTACACTTGGAGAAGATAAAAAAAAAAAAAAGTCTAGGTATATGGCTTGTGTATGAGAGAAAAATTCCAAATAAGTGACCACCTAGAGGCATAACACACATTGTTTGAGTTTTAACAATAGTTTCCAATGACTCACTCCCAGTGAGATTTGCCATTAATTTTAATGAATCTTTTCAACTCACACGCCACAGTTTTTCTTTTCACACATAGCTAATAGCCTCTGAATAAGATAGTTAAATTTCTGACCTTAAGTCATTTTTTGAAGTAACTCTATCTTTCATGTTTATTAGAGTCCATTTGACTGTCAAAAGACATAATTTAAGTAAAAACCAATATCATGTGTTAATTTTAACTTTTTATAGATCAGTATATACTAAAGAAAAAATCAAAGATACTTTGAATATCACATAACAAGATGCTTTATTGTGAGATAGTGATATTGAGAAATAAGGAAAAATGATTCTCTGAGAGAGAGGAAAGCTATGACAACAGCCTTCATAGTTGCTAAACAGAAGTGTCAAAAGAAGCAAAAGGTCTTCATTTTACTACAGGCTTGTACAAGTGACCTAAAGTCAACAGCAAATCTTTGTTGAAACTCTAGGTGTTTCGGTTTCAGAAATGAAACAACACACCTTTTCTTGATACCTGGTCTCTGGAATATGGAAAATGCCAAGGTTCCTTGGTCCATGTTTCAGGCACCACTTTGCTTAATCCACAAGGAATTTTGCAAGTCTCACCAAGACTTGCAGTCCTCTAGACCTCTGTAAAGACCTCGTAGACAGGTATGAATTTTCTACAGTATCGTTTCAAATATCTAATTACAAAGAAGGACCTGTCCTATCTCCCAACATTTAACCCAGAACTGCACAAATTCAGGCACAGCTTCCAAAGCATGGGGGGTCTGGTGGTCCAATGGTTAAGAATCCGCCTACCAATGCAGGGGTCAAGGGTTCAATCCCTGGTCTGGGAAGATTCCACATGCCACGGGCCAGCTAAGCCCGGGCACCACAACTACTGAAGCCTGGGCACCTAGAACCTGTGCTCTGCAACGAGAGAGGCCACTGCAATGCAAAGCCTGTGCACTGGAACACAGCTGCAACTAAAGAGAAAAGACCTCTTGCAGCAACAAGACCCAGCACAGCCAAAAACAAATAAATAAATAAACAAAAAGAAAAGAAATCCTTTGTCTTGTTCTGCGCTATTTCCTCTGACCAGTGTCTGACCTGCCATTCAACTGCACCACGTCAGGGCACCTGGAGAAGCATGAATTTTCCATGAATGACCCACTTTGACTTTCTCCCCTGGTCCTGAGCACCACGCTCCATATCACTTAGCCACCAGACCTGAGGAGCACGAACACATGGAGCCTCAACTGTGTGCTCTCTGCCCTAAGTGGCTGCTCTCAAGTAACTGGAAAAGTTGGGTAGGCAGAGACACTTTATCAAAGTCATTCCCTAGTGCGATAAATGCTTCCTCTGAGTGGAGCACTCTCTCAAGAAAGGAAAAGACACTTAATCAGCATAGTGACTGAGGAAGGAAGCAGTGGCCTGACCACTGGGGCCTTGTATGGAGTTTATCAGAAAACCCATTCATCATCTTCACATCACAAATGACCTTGGATTTAGACTTCTGACTTAATTCCCAAATGAAGACACCCTATAGTCACTGTGCTGTGTGTGTAAGAGATGAATTTCTTAAATATATTCATTTAAATGTGCCAAAAGCTTTCTGAAACCCTCTTGGAGGTTTATTTTAATATACAGAGAGGAAAAAAAATAACTGGTATTTACTACATGCCAAGGACCATTCTAGGCACTTCAGTTCAGTTCAGTCACTCAGTCGTGTCCAGACTCCTTACGACCCCATGAATTGCAGCATGCCAGGCCTCCCTGTCCATCACCAACTCATGAATCGGTGATGCCATCCAGCCATCTCATCCTCTGTTGTCCCCTTCTTGTCCTGCCCCCAATCCCTCCCAGCATCAGGGTCTTTTCCAATGAGTCAACTCTTCACATGAGGTGGCCAAAATATTGGAGTTTCAGCTTCAGCATCAGTACTTCCAATGAACACCCAGGATTGATCTCCTTTAGAATGGACTGGTTGGATCTCCTTGCAGTCCAAGGGACTCTCAAGAGTCTTCTCCAACACCACAGTTCAAAAACATCAATTCTTCGGGGCTCAGCTTTCTTCACAGTCCAACTCTCGCATCCATACATAACCACTGGAAAAACCATAGCCTTGACTAGACGGACCTTTGTTGGCAAAGTAATGTCTCTGCTTTTGAATATACTATCTAGGTTGGTCATAACTTTCCTTCCAAGGAGTAAGCATCTTTTAATTTCATAGCTGCAGTCACCATCTGTAGTGATTTTGGAGCCCCCAAAATAAAGCCTGACACTGTTTGCACTGTTTCCCCATCTATTTCCCATGAAGTGATGGGACCGGGTGCCATGATCTTAGTTTTCTGAATGTTGAGCTTTAACCAACTTTCTCACTCTCCTCTTTCACTTTCATCAAGAGGCTTTTGAGTTCCTCTTCACTTTCTGCAATAAGGGTGGTATCATCTGCATATCTGAGGTTATTGATATTTCTCCCGGCAATCTTGATTCCAGCTTGTGCTTCTTCCAGCCCAGAGTTTTTCATGATGTACTTCTAGGCACTTCAGATCAGATCAGATCAGATCAGTCGCTCAGTCGTGTCCAACTCTTTGCGACCCCATGAATCGCAGCACGCCAGGCCTCCCTGTCCATCACCAACTCCCGGAGTTCACTCAAACTCATGTCCATCGAGTCAGTGATGCCATCCAGCCATCTCATCCTCTGTTGTGCCCTTCTCCTCCTGCCCTCAATCCCTCCCAGCATCAGAGTCTTTTCCAATAAGTCAACTCTTCGCATGAGGTGGCCAAAGTACTGGAGTTTCAGCTTTAGCATCATTCCTTCCAAAGAAATCCCAGGGCTGATCTCCTTCAGAATGGACTGGTTGGATCTCCTTGCAGTCCAAGGGACTCTCAAGAGTCTTCTCCAACACCACAGTTCAAAAGCATCAATTCTTCGGCGCTCAGCCTTCTTCACAGCCCAACTCTCACATCCATACATGACCACTGGAAAAACCATAGCCTTGACTAGACGAACCTTTGTTGGCAAAGTAATGTCTCTGCTTTTGAATATGCTGTCTAGGTTGGTCAAAACTTTCCTTCCAAGGAGTAAGTGTCTTTTAATTTCATGGCTGCAGTCACCATCTGTAGTGATTTTGGAGCCCAAAAAAATAAAGTCTGACACTGTTTCCACTGTTTCCCCATCTATTTCCCATGAAGTGGTGGGACCGGATGCCATGATCTTCGTTTTCCTAATGTTGAGCTTTAAGCCAACTTTTTCACTCTCCACTTTCACTTTCATCAAGAGGCTTTTGAGTTCCTCTTCACTTTCTGCCATAAGGGTGGTGTCATCTGCATATCTGAGGTTACTGATATTTCTCCTGGCAATCTTGATTCCAGCTTGTGTTTCTTCCAGTCCAGCGTTTCTCATGATGTACTCTGCATAGAAGTTAAATAAACAGGGTGACAATATACAGCCTTGACAAACTCCTTTTCCTATTTGGAACCAGTCTGTTGTTCCATGTCCAGTTCTAACTGTTGCTTCCTGACCTGCATACAAATTTCTCAAGAGGCAGATCAGGTGGTCTGGTATTCCCATCTCTTTCAGAATTTTCCACAGTTTATTGTGATCCACACAGTCAAAGGCTTTGGCATAGTCAATAAAGCAGAAATAGATGTTTTTCTGGAACTCTCTTGCTTTTTCCATGATCCAGCGGATGTTGGCAATTTGATCTCTGGTTCCTCTGCCTTTTCTAAAACCAGCTTGAACATCAGCAAGTTCACGGTTCACATATTGCTGAAGCCTGGCTTGGAGAATTTTGAGCATTACTTTACTAGCATGTGAGATGAGTGCAATTGTGCAATAGTTTGAGCATTCTTTGGCATTGCCTTTCTTTGGGATTGGAATGAAAACTGACCTTTTCCAGTACTGTGGCCACTGCTGAGTTTTCCAAATTTGCTGGCATATTGAGTGCAGCACTTTCACAGCATCATCTTTCAGGATTTGGAATAGCTCAACTGGAATTCCATCACCTCCACTAGCTTTGTTTGTAGTGATGCTTTCTAAGGGCTACTTGACTTCACATTCCAGGATGTCTGGCTCTAGGTCAGTGATCACACCATCATGATTATCTTGGTCGTGAAGATCTTTTTTGTACAGTTCTTCTGTGTATTCTTGCCATCTCTTCTTCTTAGCATGTGTTAAATCACTTAATCTTCATGGCCACCCTGATGTAGGGACTATTATTAGCCCTGTCTCACAGATAAGTAAACTGAAGCATAGAGAGGTTAGGAATTCACCTAAAATCACACATCTAGCAGGAAGTTGAACCCTGTTTCTAACCTAAGCTGTCTAGATCCCTGCTCCAAACCACTGTACTCTACTGCCTCACATGGATGTGGCTCAAAACACCCTTACAACTACCTGTCTTCTGATGCTTTGTCCTGGCCCCAAGGCAGAGTATTTTCATGGCCCAGGCATTTTCCCTTGCTTGATATGGCTATAGCTCATGTGATGTTAATGATCCCACTTGAATCACACTGGGCCCTGGATTTTAGGGTAAGCCAGTCTCTAAGCATCATCTGGACCGGCAAGACGGCAAACATACATAGCAGTCACACCTTGACCCTGTGGTTCCTCCTCTCCCTGAGTTCCCCACTGACCAAATTCATCACCTGTGGCACTTATTCTTCATTAGCTTGTTTTCTCCTCAGACCCATAGAAGTTAGAGAGTCTCAGTAGCGTTAGTCCAATTGCTTTATTTAGGAAGATTTGTTGTTTAGTCGCTCAGTTGTGTGTGACTCTTTGTAACCCCGTGGACTGCAGCTCACTAGGCTTCTCTGTGAATGGGATTTCCCAGGCAAGAATACTGGAGTGGGTTGCCATTTCCTTCTCCTGGGGATCTACCTAATTCAGGAATTCAACCTGAGTCTCCTGCTTGGCAGGTGGGTTTTCTACCACTGAGCCCACTGAGCCACCTCGGAAGCCCAGGTAGCACCTTAGTTTTCCAGAATAACTAAGGAATACTTTAAAGGGTACAGGTACCTATATGGATCAAGTATTTTGGAGTTTTGTCTTAGAAAACAAAATATTCTGAGCATGAAAAGTTATCCTTTTGTCAATTGTTTAACACCTGAAGTTTTATTATATAACATAATATTTGAGACACTGGATTTAAAGTATACTGTCTGTAGGGCAAACATTTGGAAAATGGTTTCCTTAACTGAGAAGATACATTATAGTAAATATGCAGGAATTTTTAAATATGCTGGTAGATGTTATTGACCAATACTAAAATACCTCTGGTTTATCATATATGTTAAGCAAAAATACACTAAACCTAAACATATTCTGCTTTTTACTTCTTCTTTCCCAGGGTGTGAAAACTGTAACATATTCTTTAGAAAATTCCCCAAACATAGGCTGACACTTGGTCTCCTTTTCCCTCATTTCCTCAAGGCAAAAGTAATTACTAACAGAACTTTAAGAAATCTTGTGTGTGTTGGGAACTTAGCCTTTCTTTTCGATATCAGCTTATTCAGAGGCCATTCCCTCTGAGAAAAGCTATTGGTTCTCTTGATAATGAGCAATTCCAAACCTCTTCCTTTATCTGGACTATGACATCGTCATTGAATACGGTTTGGGACCACCATGTAAGCAAGTCATTTTAAAGAGTTTTTAACATATCCTATGACTGATGAGGAGTCAAACTTCATATATCAAGCAGTAGTAAAACTACAGCTATTTCCAGTTGACATGTGTATCAAGAGATTTTTCTATGTTCATACCCTTTGACCAAGTAATTCCACTTTGGGGACTCTATCCTAGGGAAATAACCTGCAAACAGGAAAAAAACTTTATGTGCAAAGACAGTTACCAACTATCTAAATGTCCCCCAAATATAGGAATGGCCAATAAACTATCCACTTAAAGGAATATTTTATAGCCCTTGAAATAGAGTTATGAAAATTTTATAACATGAAATATTTTTCTCATGTTAAATGGAAAGTTAAGATGAAAATTACATGTAGAAATTAACCACCCTTATGTGAAAATCAAGAGCACTGCAGAGCAACAACAACAACCACAAAAAGGTGGGGGGAAGGAAACGTATTACACTAACTCCCAAAGTAAGTAATTTTGACCACTTAAGTAGTCTTAAAAGAAATAAGAGCATTCAAGGCCCCAGTCAAGGGGCTCTAGAAAAGGCTTTGGTGTTTTACATTCTCTTATATAAAATGGGACTCAATAAATACTTGCTAAATTAAGGAATAACAAAAGCATAGGTGTTCACTACTGCCTAACAAGTTGCAGCATATGAAATTGCTGATATGTAACCATTTTGACCAATAAAAACAGCAATTTCATGTGGTTCAACCATGTAGAGTCAATGAGCCTTGACCACCACATGTTGCAAAAGATCAGGATGAAAGAATCTGAACCTCCCGCCAGTCACTCTCTCCTTCCCTCCCTCTCTCACCTCCCTTCTACCCCACAGTGGTCCAATAACCAGCTTGAAGAAAATCTAACTGGATATTTGACACAATATTGCAAAAGAAATAAAAATTTCAGAAAGACTTGTTGCTGACTTTTTCCCATGTTGCTGTCATCATGTGGATATACTATAGGGTTTAAGCAGGAAGAACACATAATGCTTAAACTTTCTTGGCCATCGAGGGATAACAGACACTAGATAGCATCTTCTTTGCCTTCATCTGGATACCTAAAGAGAAAATTAGCAGATTTAAAATTTAGAGAGATTTTGTATTAGAAATAATCGATGAGCTCCCTCACTGTGGTCTTCTACTTTATTTCCTTGCATATACATAGAGTGGGAAATGTTGCTCCCTGTTTTGCAAAGAAAGCACTTTTATTTCTAGTCCTTTCCCCCTTCACAATCCCCTTTGCCACTTCTAGGTAATCAACAAAAAACACAGGTAACCTGACTGGGGTAAGGTGGAGGGGTGGGGGTGCTAAGGAGGCTTGGAACAGATTCCAAACAGTCAAGCAATATTTCCCATTTTATAGACAGCTCTTGTGCAACATTCTGACTTCTGCTTTAAGCAAATAGTCTACTTTTTCTTTTATGCTTTACCATTTCTAGTTCCTTGACTGCAAAAAATAAATATATAACTGTGTCTAATAACATTTGTAAAATTTTCACTTCTACCTCAGCCCTTTTCAGAGTTATAGTTGTTAAAATTCTTGTCAAAAAAAAAAAAAAGAGGGAACTTGTTTCATTTTTTTAAATAGGAAGGGAGCTGGGAAAATTTTTCTTGAGAACTGCTGGAGAAAAACAATTAGTCTAAGTTACCCACAGTCTTATGATAAGTTTCTACCACCAAAAAACAGAATAACAAATATGTGAGATGATTAAAGAAAGCAGTTGATTTTAACCCACGGTGTGGTCTCAGCAATGTTAATAGTATATATTCTGTCCTGATTATTACTGAGTTGGCAAAGGTTGATTGGCAAGTTGTTCTGATCAGATAACATTTTGTTAGGAGAGCATAGAAAAAAAAAACTTTGACAATTCACTTCCAGGGAAAGGAAGAAAAGTATAAATTCTGTAGATATAAATATGCACCTACTTTCAGTGCCTGTGTAAGCAAGACAAATCAAATCCTTCTTGTGACAATAAATGATTCTAACTTTCATCAGCAATTAATGTACATTTTTATGTTCCTCTCATCCAAAGACAAATGGGAACTGGAATACAGTTTAACCATATAAGGGGTCAAACTGAGCTTCAAATCTACCCAGGAACTTACTTCATTCTTTTGTTATTTCAATGACTTTGTTTGGACTTAAGACTCAAGACAAAATGAAAAGTATACAAAAGACACTAAGATTATAACAGTCACCTGAAGATCTGTCACTATAAAGTCACCCTGTCTTCCAACTCAAATAACTTTATAATTCCTTTAGTAGCAAACAAACTTTCTAAATCTTACCCAATGTTTTCATAAGAACCTTATTCAAACCTAGCATGAAGCATTTTCTCAATTAGCAATTGGGGGTCTAAATTTTTAGTATTAATTCGGTAATATCAACTATATGACTTGCAGCTGCCCTGGTGGCTCAGTGGTAAAGAATCCTCCTGGCAATGCAGGAGACACAGGTTCAATCCCTGATCCGGGAAGACTCCACAGGCTGCAGAGCAACTAAGCCCATGAGCCACAACTATTGAAACTGTGCTTTAGAAACGGGGAGTTGTAACTACTGAAGCCACAAGTCCTATTGCCTGTGCTCCGCAACAAGAGAAGCCACTGCAGTGAGAAGCCTGTGCACTGCAGCTGGAGGGTAGCCTCCGCTTGCTGCAACTAGAGAAAAGCCCACACAGCAACGAAGACCAAGCACAGCCAAAAATAAATAAATAAAATTACTTTTTTTTAAATGTATGACATAAAACCACAGGGAAGTTGTTAGGTAAAGCACTGGAATAGAAGACATAATTCCTCAGAGGTAGTCTTTGATTTATAACAATAAATACATACCCTCCCTAAATGCATAAAATGAGAGCATTTTGTTGAATGGTTACTCAGTTTGCTTCTGCTTTTTCGGACATGATCCATTTGGACTTCAGTTTCTTAATCAATACAATGACATGATAACAAAATCAAATAAATTCTGAGTTGACTTCTAGTAATATTAACCTGAAAGTGAAAGTGTTACTCTCCCAGTTGTGCCCAACTCTTTGTGATCCCACAGACTGTAGCACACCACGCTCCTCTCTCCATGGCATTTCCCAGGCAAGAATACTGGAGTGGGTAGCCATTCCCTTCTCCAGGGGATCCTCCCAACCCAGGGACAGAACCTGGGTCTCCTGCACTGCAGGCAGATTCTTTACTGTCTAAGCCACAAATGAATATTAACCTAACTACACTTTAATTCATGGCCTCTATGGAGGCATGGAAAAACACAAGTTCTGAAAGATATGATACAATTTCAGAGCTGAAGAATAGAATCAGAAGTCATCTTCTGTGTGGTATATATACAATGAAGTATTACTTAGCCATAGAAAAGAAAGAAATCATGCCATTTGCAGCAACATGGACGGACCTAGAGGTTATTAGGTCAAGTAAATAAGTGAAGTCAGTCAGACAGAGAAAACAAGTATAATATGGTATCACTTTTTTGTAGAATCTAAAAATAATGATACAAATAAACTTATTTATAAACAGAAATAGACTCACAGACATAGAAAACAAACAAGGCTACCAAAGGAGACCAAGGGGATGGATAAAATAGGAGTTTGGGATTAACATGTACACACTACTATACGTAAAATAGATAACCAACAAAGACCTCCTATACAGGGAACTATACTCAATATTTTGTAATGATCTAAATGGGAAAATAATTTGAAAAAGAATATACATATAACTGATCACTGGCTATACACTTGAAACTAACACAACATTGTAAATCAGCTATACTTCAATTAAATAAAAGAAAAATCATCCTGCAATTAAAACTAAAATAAGATAAACAGGTATGACTTATCTAGTAACTCATGCTATGAGATGATTTTTATGTGGTGCTCACTTGGTTATCAGTAATACAAATAATGGAAGGAAAGCTGTCATCTCTATCTTACAAATCAGCATAAGTTTGAACTAGCTTGTGGTTTGAAAAATTCCAGAATTATTACTATCCAGGGAAAAGGATGCCCTTATTCTGAAAGTCAGTGACAGATACATAGAAAGGTAAATTTGGATTCCAATAACATTTGTGGAATACTGCTATGCTATCCATTGTGACTGGACCTTTCATGTGTTAACTCATTTAGCCTTCACAAAAACTGGTAAGAGAATATCCCGATATTACAGATGAGCTGCCTAGAATTTAACCCTCTTGTTCTCTGACCTAAAATCCCAATACACTCTATTATGTTTATTATTCAGTGAGCGGTGGGGCGGGGGCATATTTTCTAACTGCCCCATCATAAACAAACTAATGTTTATTTCTATTGGACCCTTAAATTTGACTACCACCACTATGTTTTGTCAGAGTTGATCAAATGATGGATGGGATGTGTTGAGTTCAGAAATGATCCAATATGTGACTCTGCTAACAGCATTTGCTAGAGAAACTATGCCTCAAAGTTCCTTTGACTTCATCATTGGAATCCCTAAGCAACACAAGATAAGTCTGGCCAAAAGACAGAGAACTCATCATGCTTGTAACATCTTGCCTTAATTTAAGAACACATAAGATAAATTAGACTTGCACAAATATTTGACACAACCTATGGTAGGAAGTCAAGAAACACCTGGAGTAACAGGCAAATTTGGCCTTGGAATACGGAATGAAGCAGGGCAAAGGCTAATAGAGTTTTGCCAAGAGAACGCATTGGTCATAGCAAACACCATCTTCCAACAACACAAGAGAAGACTCTACACATGGACATCACCAGATGGTCAACACTGAAATCAGACTGATTATATTCTTTGCAGCCAAAGATGGAGAAGCTCTATACAATCGGCAAAAACAAGACCGGGAGCTGACTGTGGCTCAGATCATGAGCTCCTTATTGCCAAATTCAGACTGAAATTGAAGAAAGTAGGGAAAACCACTAGACCATTCAGGTATGACCTAAATCAAATCCCTTATGTTATACAGTGGAAGTGAGAAATAGATTTAAGGGACTAGATCTGATAGAGTGCCTGATGAACTATGGACGGAGGTTCATGACATTGTACAGGAGACAGGAATCGAGACCATCCTCATGGAAAAGAAATGCAAAAAAGAAAAATGGCTGTCTGGGGAGGCCTTACAAATAGCTGTGAAAAGAAGAGAAGCGAAAAGCAAAGAAGAAAAGTAAAGATATAAGCATCTGAATGCAGAGTTCCAAAGAATAGCAAGAAGAGATAAGAAAGCCTTCCTCAGTGATCAATGGAAAGAAATAGAGGAAAACAACAGAATGGGAAAGACTAGAGATCTCTTCAAGAAAATTAGAGATACCAAGGGAACATTTCATGCAAAGATGGCCTCGATAAAGGACAGAAATGGTATGGACCTAAGAGAATCAGAAGATATTAAGAAGAGGTGGCAAGAATACACAGAAGAACTGTACAAAAAAGATCTTCACGACCAAGATAATCACGATGGTATGATCACTCACCTAGAGCCAGACATCCTGGAATGTGAAGTCAAGTGGGCCTTAGAAAGCATCACTACGAACAAAGCTAGTGGAGGTGATGGAATTCCAGTTGAGCTATTTCAAATCCTGAAAGATGATGCTGTGAAAGTGCTGCACTCAATATGCCAGAAAATTTGGAAAACTCAGCAGTGGCCACAGTATGGAAAAGGTCAGTTTTCATTCCAATCCCAAAGAAAGGCAATGCCAAAGAATGCTCAAACTACCACACAATTGCACTCATCTCACCTGCTAGTAAAGTAATGCTCAAAATTCTTCAAGCCAGGCTTCAGCACTACGTGAACCATGAACTTCCAGATGTTCAAGCTGGTTTTAGAAAAGGCAGAGGAACCAGAGATCAAATTGCCAACATCCGCTGGATCATCGAAAAAGCAAGAGAGTTCCAGAAAAACATCTATTTCTGCTTTATTGACTATGCCAAAGCCTTTGACTGTGTGGATCACAATACACTGTGGAAAATTCTGAAAGAGATGGGAATACCAGACCACCTGACCTGCCTCTTGAGAAACCTATATGCAGGTCAGGAGGCAACAGTTGGAACTGGACATGGAACAACAGACTGGTTCCAAATAGGAAAAGGAGTTCGTCAAGGCTGTATATTGTCACCCTGTTTATTTAACTTATATGCAGAGTACATCATGAGAAACGCTGGACTGGAAGAAGCCCAAGTTGGAATCACGACTGCCAGGAGAAATATCAATAACCTCAGATATGCAGATGACACCACCCTTATGGCAGAAAGTGAAGAGGAACTCAAAAGCCTCTTGATGAACGTGAAAGTGGAGAGTGAAAAAGTTGGCTTAAAGCTCAACATTCAGAAAACAAAGATTATGGCATCTGGTCCCATCACTTCATGGGAAATAGATGGGGAAACAGTGGAAACAGTGTCAGACTTTATTTTGGGGGCTCCAAAATCACTGCAGATGGTGACTGCAGCCATGAAATTAAAAGACGCTTACTCCTTGGAAGGAAAGTTATAACCAACCTAGATAGCATACTGAAAAGCAGAGACATTACTTTGCCAACAAAGGTCCGTCTAGTCAAGGCTATGGTTTTTCCAGTGGTCATGTATGGATGTGAGAGTTGGACTGTGAAGAAAGCTGAGCACTGAAGAATTGATGCTTTTGAACTGTGGTGTTGGAGAAGACTCTTGAGAGTCCCTTGGATTGCAAGGAGATCCAACTAGTCCATTCTAAAGGAGATCAGTCCTGGGTGTTCTTTGGAAGGAATGATGCTAAAGCTGAAACTCCAGTACTTTGGCCACCTCATGCGAAGAGTTGACTCATTGGAAAAGACTCTGATGCTGGGAGGGATTGGGGAAAAGGAAGAGGGGGACAACAGGAAAAGAGGAAAAGGGGACAACAGAGGATGAGATGGCTGGATGGCATCACCGACTTGATGGACATGAGTTTGCGTGAACTCCGGGAGTTGGTGATGGATGGGAGGCCTGGCATGCTGAGATTCATGGGGTCACAGAGAGTCGGACACGACTGAGCGAGTGAACTGAACTGATAGACCTCTTTTTCACAACTTTCTTGGACTTCTAGACATCAAGAACCACCAGGGCTAGCAAACCTTCTGTTTTAATATATTGGTGTTGTCTTCAAAACCCATCATTCTGGTTTATAAATCAGTCTTCTGCATTTAATTGGCACATGTTCTTCTTTTAAAGTATATGCTGATAGTTTGACTTTGATAGGCTCTCTATGGATGATTCTTCATGGGCAATAATGGTGATTAAATGTTCTGGTATTTCCATATCAAGACTCAGCAGTTCCACTCTCAGGTATTCACTCCAAGTGATAAGTGGAATCACTGAGATTAATGGAAAACTATCTAGTTGTACAACAATGAGGATTTAAAATATGATACATTGTTCAACAAATAGACTATTATATGCTAGATGACAAATGTTAAGCAATGAATAAGACATATGATTACTATGTGCATGGAGTTGGAAAGACGCCATGTTTCAGGTACTGCTGCTAAGTCACTTCAGTCGTGTCCGACTCTGTGCGACCCCGTAGACGGCAGACAACCAGGCTTCCCCGTCCCTGGGATTCTCCAGGCAAGAACGCTGGAGTGGGTTGCCATTGCCTTCTCCAATGCGTGAAAGTGAAATCGCTCAGTCGTGTCCGACTCTAGCGACCCCATGGACTGCAGCCTACCAGGCTCCTCTGTCCATGGGATTCTCTAGGCAAAAGTACTGGAGTGGGGTGCCATTGCCTTCTCCGATGTTCCAGGTACTATCGCTGTATAAAAAAATTATCCAATATTTTGTAGCCAAAACCAGAAACTGCATTTTTAATGCTTACAGATTCCATGAGTGAGGAATCTGGACAGGGCATGCAGAAATGGTTTATCTCTTCCCCTACAATGTCTGGGATCTCAGCTGGGAAAGCTGGAGGTGACTTGATAACAGGAAGGTGGAATCGCCCACAGTCTCCTTCACTGATATGTCTGGGCTACGATGAATCAAAGGCTAGGCCTGTTGACCAGAGCACTTATCTGTAGTTTCCCTGTGTGACTTGGCTTCCTCCCAGCATGGGGGCCTCAGAGTAATTGGACTTCTTCCTTGTTACCTAGGACTCCAAGCTTGAATATTCCAGCAAGTGCATCACTTCTCGTGACCAAGCCACTCAAGTCCCACTGTAATCTGTGTGTTGAAGCAGTCATGTGCATGTGCTTAGTCGCTCAGTCGTGTCCAACTGTTTGTGACCCCATGGACTGTAGCCCACCAGACTCCTCTGTCTATGGAATTCTCCAGCAAGAATACTGGAGTGGGTAGCCATTCCCTTCTTCAGGGGATCTTCCCAACCCAGGGATGAAACCCAGGTCTTCTGCATTGCAGGCAGATCCTTTACCATCCAAGCCACCAGGGACGCTCTGAAGCAGTCATAGGCCCACCCAAACTCAAGGAAAGAGGAACTAGACTCTCCTCTGGATGTGGGGAGTAGCAAGATATATTGTGGAAGAATATGTGGGATGGAAGGTACTGTCATCTTTGGAAAATCCCATTTGCTACAACATAGCAGTGATAGTAGTGTTTAGAATGCTATTACTGACTGTTACATGTATTGACATTTAATCTTCTGAACAGCCCTAGAAGGTAATATTTTCATTGTTTTCTTCGGAATAAAGATATCACTATGAAAAGAAATATTATTCACCTAAGTGACATTGGTAGTAGAAGAATCTGGATTTGTACCCAAACAGTCTGGTTCCAGGTCCCCACTTGGAATACTTGTTACCAGCCATAATAATTCTGAGAAATAATATTAAAGGCTATCTTACTTGCTGTTTCTCTTTACTTATTTCTAAAGTGATTTTAAGTCAAGATTTTTTTAAGCTTTGTCTTAAACTTCCTAAAACCACACTGAGATTTCTATAAAGAAAGTACTAGTAAGGAAAGCGGCTTTGAAGACCACTTTCAATATTTTTCAAGCCAATTCTCTTGGGATGGTTTCCTCTACTATGACTTGAAGGTACCATTTGCCCTCTTCAGCTCTCAGGGTAGCTTTGAGGATTATGGAGCACAATGAGTATGAGATAATTTACACTGAACTGGAGAGGACTGTCTGGAGGTAACAGATATTGCCATGTTCTGGAAACAAAATTCTTCTCTCCCCTCTTCCCAAAAGTCTAGGAAACCCAAGCTGGTTTACCCATTTTTTTCCATCAGTGTATCAAGAATGCATCACTATCCAAGATGCCATGCATGCAGTCTGTCCTGCCAACATTTTAAAGTGTGCAGAACAAATATAAATGGATACGTGGAGGGATATGTGGAGGGGATTCCTGGCCTCGGTCCTGTATAAATACGAATGCATTCTATTCATGATGATTTATATATAACCAAGACATCCCACACATTTCCTTATAAGAAGGATTAATTGTGGGCTATTAAAGATACACAAATGATCAAGTAGCCTGCATTGCTCTACTATAAGGGTGCAGTGAGCTCCACAAAGTCACATTTGGCAATGTTGATTTAACACCTCATAAAAAATCCAGCTCTTTAGAAAAGCACTCTGCTCTTCAGGCTGGGAACATAGTGAGAAGAGTTTAAAATAGGTCAATTAGCTAAGTTTTTTTTTTTTTTTTTTTTAACTCTAAAAGCTTGTCCAGAGCATGATACGACAGACTTCAAATGTTCAAACAGAATTGTGAGCACTTTGTCAATGTAGCAAGAAGACTAGTGACTTTTCTAAGCAAACTACATTTTAGTTCCATGTTCTTGAAAAGTTCTACAGAAAAATAGGGTGATGTTTTCAATTGCTGGGTTTCCTTAAATAAAAATTTTAAATATACCTACCCTGAAAGCAGAATAGTAATTTTAGGATTAATATCTTTGTTCTATTGGCAGTAATATATTTTCAAAATAGTCTTTTATTATTATAAAGAAAACACTAAAATATCACGTATCTCCAGAGAGCCTCTGGAATACAATGTCAAGAAGTTATGTCTTCCACTTTGGGTTACATATTTTGGCAAAAAAGAAAACTGAGTGTTTCATTATATTAATAAGCAAATAAAACTTATACTGAACACAATTGGTAGTTAAAAATTTTCCCAAAATTTCCTTGAGTACATTTCCAAGGACCATATGAAAAGAATGATAGCTGAAATGTTTGTTCCATTTAATCTTTTATCTGTTTCTTTAGAAATATGAGTGATAACAAATATATCAAAGTAACACAATAGTTTACATTAGAAACCTGATTTTCTTTAAAGAATCGTATTTGTATTTCCCCAATTCTTAGAATGGATGATGAAGTCTCATCTCAGTTTCCGTAGCCATAAGAACCTAATCCTCCTGCCACAGAACATCTCTTCTGGTAACTTGGAGACCAAAGTAAAAGCAAAGATCTGGTGGGAAGGATGACGTCAAAAGGAGCCCTAGATAGTGTGGCCAGCAGAGTATGAACTCATGGAAACCGGAAGGTCATGGTTGCCTAGAGATGACTCTTTAATACCATCACAAATGCCCTCAGTGGCTTTCTCTCTCTCTCCCAACTCTTGCATATTTCTTGCCTTCTGTGAACAGAAAGAGCTCTAGTCACAATTCTATGAATCATTTACTCCATATGTTAGAGTGGTGGGTATGTTAGTGCAAGGTATGTTAATATCCCTGACTCTTAGATGCTTTGTTTTTAAAAATAAACCTAGTTCTTCCCACTGCTGACTTCCATAGCCATGCTAGGGAGCTCCAAATCCAAGCACTACTTAAGTGAGAGCATTTAAATGATGATTTGTCAAAATGCCCCATCCCCAAAATATACATTCATGTCATAGAGAGTCAAGTATTAAACATTAAAGAATCTTTATTGGAATAAAAAAAAAATCAAAGGAATAAAATTAGAATAAAGAATACTGATGGCCAAGCCATAAGGATGACCATTCCTTGGTTCCCCTAAAAACTATAGTTGTTTAGTCACTGCTGCTGCTGCTAAGTTGCTTTAGTCATATCCAACTCTGTGCAACCCCATAGACGGCAGCCGACCAGGCTCCACCATCCCTGGGATTCTCCAGGCAAGAACACTGGAGTGGGTTGCCATTTCCTTCTCCAATGCATGAAAGTGAAAAGTGAAAGTGAAGTTGCTCAGTCGTGTCAGACTCCTAGCAACCCCATGGACTGCAGCCTACCAGGCTCCTCCATCCATGGGATTTTCCCGGCAAGTGTACTGGAGTGGGGTGCCATTGTCTTCTCCTGTTTAGTCACTAAATCAGGTCAGACTCTGCAACCCCAGCCTGCCAGGCTCCTCTGTCCAAGGGATTTCCCAGACAAGAATCCTGGAGCAGGTTGCCATTTCCTTCTCCAGGGGCTCTGCCCAACCCAGGGATCTGCATCTCCTCCCTGGCAGGTGGATTCTTTACCACCAAGCCACTAGGGGAACCTTAAAAACCATAGCACATATGCTCAATTTTACTGTTCCTAATAACTTTAAAAAAAAGCAATAACAAAAAATAGTTTTAGTTTACTTAGGTTGAGTCATATAAAATTGCCAGTATATAACCATTTTAACAATCATGGTTTTAATAGCAATACCCCAAATACAAGAATATTTGAGTCAAATATGAAATTTTGAGCTAATAAACTACTCTTCCACATCCAAGTATATTAAGTTTTTAAAGTTTCTAAAATGTAGTGTTAAAAATTTTTTCAATGTTGATATATATATATATATTTCCAGTTCTAGTAAGAGCCATCGGAGAAGGCAATGGCACCCCACTCCAGTACTCTTGCCTGGAAAATCCCATGGACAGAGGAGCCTGGTAGGCTGCAGTCCATGGGTCGCTGAGAGTCAGACACGACTGAGCGGCTTCACTTTCACTTTTCACTTTCATGCATTGGAGAAGGAAATGGCAACCCACTCCAGTGTTCTTGCCTGGAGAATCCCAGGGACGGGGGAGGCTGGTGGGCTGCTGTCTATGGGGTCGCACAGAGTCGGACATGACTGAAGCGACTTAGCAGCAGCAGCAGTAAGAGCCACAGTGACAATTTTGAGTGGTCCTTTATGACAGAAATTCCCATGGTTTATGCTCCATGATATGAAATCACAGGGCAACTCTCAACTTCACATGGGTCACATAGCAAAAGCAGGTAGGCTTTCAGAACACTCAAATTCTCACTGCCAGCAGAGAAGCAGATCACACTTAGCATAATAAACATCATTGCTAAAAAAAACTCTCAACTAGTGGTAAAAGACTAAACATTGTTTATGTAATTGTTTTTGTTTTAGTGGCTACATTGTGTCTGATTCTTTTGCAATCCCATGGACTGTAATCTGCCAGGCTCCTCTGTCCATGGGATTTCTCAGGCAAGAATACTAGAGTGGGTTGCCATGCCCTTTGCCAAGGGATCTTCCCAACCCAGGGACCAAACCTATGTCTTCTGCATTGCAGGCATTCTTTACCACTGAGCCACCTGGGAAGCAATTGTTTACTGGTGCTCAGAAAGTGGTGGTGTGCTATAAACAAACTTTATTGAATTTGATTACCTGATTGCATTTCCTGTGCTGACAGCACACTGTTCTCCCAGGTGTGTGTTCACAGGACACACTCTGCAGACTTCTTGCCATACTAACTAGTGACTTGTTTCCTTCTGTCCCCTCTCTGGAACTGGAGGGTCCCTGATAGGGGAATGAACTCTTATCTACCTTTGTACTCCTAGCCTAATGCCTAACATACAGTAGATGCTCAGTAATTTTGGATAAAAATTCTCAATTATTCCCATAGAATTGGAATACAGACTGATTCCAAAAGGTTTTTGGAAATAGAATCAACAGGATTTGGCAAACCCTTGGATATGGGGAATGAGGGACAGGGAAAAGCTAACGATAAGTCAGATTTCCAGCTTGGCATAGTTCAAGAGTAGTCTGGATGCAGGGAACATAGTTTGGACAAATTAAATCTGAAATATTGGTAGGCCAGCCAGAAGAAAAATAAATAACAAGGAGATGGAAAAATGCCTTGGAAGAGAATTCAGGATGATATAGATTTTGGCATCTTGCAGACACAAGTCACTGTTGGGTTCCTGGGTGAAAAGAAGATCAACCAGGGTAAGAACAGAGGATGGAGAGAAGAGAGGGCTCAGGACAAGAACGTAAGGCAACACCTGTGTGTGAGCCAGCTTGAGCAAGTGAAACAGACAGGAGAGGTAAAAGAAACTTACCTCGATGTCACAGCACAATGAATATAAAAGCTGTGTTGAGAAGTGAGAGCAAATATTCTGGAGAGGGCAGGTGGAATAAAAGGACCCAGAGAAGATAGAGTAACCTTACAAAAGAGGAGTGTTCAAGGGACTTGTTTCAGTAGAATAGAGCAGTAAAACACATGGCAGTGGATTAAGGAATAAGAGTGGCTGTCAGAACTCAAGCTTAAAAGCAAGGACATGTGGATATGAACAGGCTGTTGGAAAACTGGGGCCAATGGGAGGGTTCTTTTTTCCATCAGGGAGATTGGACTTGTTTGTGAGGCTGACAGGAGGAAAGCAGCAGAGGGTCATGTCTCTGATTTTTGAATGTCTAGTTCTATCCCATGCAGTAACTTACGTGATGTTTTATTGGATGGATAGTAGAGATATCTTTCAATTTGGAAGGCTTTTTCAAAAACACCCAAAGATATTTGCAAAGAAACATTCAAGTGCACATTTTCTTGATTTAACATGTCACAGGTGTTGAAAGAATGAAAATTTCGTGGACTAATTTTAGCTAATTGGTAGACTTGGTAGTTCAGCAATAGAATCAAAGACTATTAGGTAGCTCCCATTCACCAGTGAACCAAGATTAGTCCTTGGACAGCTCTCATCTATCTGAGAGCTGACTGGCAAGCTAATGCATTCCCTCTCCAAGCAGTGCTCAAGTGGAGTGCAGTAGTGAATATAAGAGCTCTGGAGCAAGCCTGCCATCTGCCCCTGGAGTAAACGGATGATGGTCTGTATGCCTCAGTTTCCCTATGGATAAAATAGGGCTACTGAGACTATTTCATACAGCTATGTGAAGATTATATAGGTTAATACAGATGGAAACGCTTAGAATACCAGACAGGCAGGAAATGCTCAATAAAAATTCACTATTCTTTTCCATGCATTCTAATGCTGTGTTGTGCTAAGTTGCTTCAGTCATGTCTAACTCTTGGTGATGCCATGGACTGTAGCCCGGCAGGCGCCTCTGTCCATGGGATTCTCCAGACAAGAATCCTGAAGTGGGTTGCCCTTTCCTCCTCCAGGAGATCTTCCCAACCCAGGATCTTATGTCTCCTGCATTGGCAGGTGGGTTCTTTACCACTAGTGCCATCTGGGAAGCTCATATATTTCAATACACACATGGAAGTTTGATTTTTATGAAGGTAGTCTCAGGTTCCACTCTCTCATGTGTGGTCACCTTAACGAGGCTGTTCAGGGACAGAAATGATGCTACTGAATTGTCATCACAGTACATGAACTTTCAATTATTTTTCCAGGAATGATAGAGGATTTTCCCTGAACACCACTCTCTCTATCCACTCTCTCTATAGTAGTCCTCCTTCTGAACTGTGGCGATTATTGGCAAATCAAGAAGCTAGGCAGTGTTAGAGATACAGCCGGTGGCTAGGGAACTGTTTTTCACCTTCAAAGCAACTTGGGCCAGATGCAAATGGAACCTTGGCTTCATTAATCCCATGTTTCCAACCGGCTCAGCTAACCAAGCCAGGCATGCAGTGCCTTGCAGATTTTGAGCTCTCTGAAAAAAGTCAACTTGTCACATCACCAAGAAAAAGTGTTAAGAACTAAAGAACTTAACCATTATTTCCATTCGCCCAAGCTAAAATTAGACCAACCAGGTCCTGACAAATCTAGTCTGGACCTAGGACTAGACTTCATCCAGGCTTTGTGCCAGTACATGGTTGGCATTCAATACCTGCCATCTGGGTTGACGTATCACTGAGGCTAAATTCCTAAGCAACCATAATAAAAAGACTAACCTGCCTAAAGATCAAAATAACAGTAAGTAGAAAGTATGTCAGTATTTTTTATGACTTTGCCCAGCCAGTTAAGAACCAGGTGTTCAAAGTTTTAACTATGACTATATATTCAGTTCAGCACAGATTTTTATATGTACTTCCCTGAAGGTAAAGTACTTAGCCTTCTAAGTCAACTTTAAGCCTCTTTCTGCTTTCACCTTAATGGATAACATCCGTCCACAAATTTGTAACATCAGTGGATGCTAGTAATGACTGGGGAGAATTCCATTCCTATTCGAAGGTTAAGACATTTTCAACTTCATTTCAGAGTGTGGCTTCATCTAAAAGTTAATCAACCTCAACCTCAGAGATTTAACAAAAACATCGCTCTGAGACCAAACTGTGTTCCACCTGAGACTCTGAGGGAAAGTGAAGAGGTTGATCTCTTGATTGGATCCAGCATGCAGAGGCAGCTACTCAACCTATTCACTGGTGTGAACCTCTACCAGCCACACGAGGAAGCAAAGTATCTCAGGCAGCCTCCCATATGGCTTGTGAAGGAATAAAGACTGTCACCCTGAATGTTTTGGTCTTCAGAATACCTGTAGCTCAATCCGTGCAGTAAATACCAAAATTAAGAGCTGGATTTCCTTAGCATTTCATTTCAGGCTCTTTGTCCTGCTTGTCCCTGAATTAAGATGATGGAGAATCATTTCTAAGGATTTCACTAAAATTCTATAGACCCAGGGTTTTAATTCTTTAAATTATTGTTTAGTTTTTGATCACACCACATGGCATTTGGAGTCTTAGTTCCCCAACCAGAGATCAAACCCACATCCCCTACATTGGAAGAGGATTCTTAACCAATGAATCACCAGGGAAGTCCCAGACTCAAGTCTCTTAACCAATCAAGTCCTTCTTTATTTGTCCCCATCTATAAAATACCTTATTGACAGCACTTGGAGGGATAGGTTATAATTAAATAAAAGAAGAACGTATTTCTCTCTTGGATCTTAGGTAGAAAATAATTACACGTGTGTGTGTGTGCATTCTCATTTTTAGAACATGAGTGAGAAAGCAGAGGATGAAATGGTTAGATAGCATCACCAATACAATGGACATGAATTTGAGCAAACTCTGGGAGATAGTGAAGGACAGGGAATCCTGGTGTGCTGCAATCCATGGGGTCACAAAGAGTGGGACATGACTGAACACATTTTTAGAACGTGAATGCAAAAGCATTGCGTAGCCTCGTCAAAATACTTCAGGTGTTTAACAAACTTGGAATCAACTAGCTACTACTAAGCAGTGAGATGTTAGGGATAATAAGCACCTTCCTCTTGAGCTGTAGAAACACATGGAATGTAGCTATCAATCACAGATCTGAATGATATTCAGCTAAACTATCTGATGGGGATACTGAATTTTATCTTGAGTTTATATTCTCAAGTAGGTATGTTTTGATTGGAAAAAATGATCTGAAACTTAGAAAGACATTTCCCAAAAAAGAGTTCAGGCTTAATTTTCCAACAAATTTGTGCTATCCTTTACAGTTTCTTTTGGGCTTCCTAGTGGTAAAGAACCCACCTTCCAAAGCAGGAGACACCCAGGATCCATCCCTGGGTCAGGAAGATTCCCTGGAGGAGGGCATGGCAACCCACTCCAGTATTCTTGCCTGGAGAATCCCAGAGACAGAGGAGGCTGGTGGGCTACAGTCCATGGGGTCCCAAAAGGTGAGACATGACTGAAGCAACTTAGCACAGTTTCTTTTATTTAGAAAATCATCTTCTTTTTCTTTGTTTTTATCCTAATGCCTAACAAATACTTTCCCATCCTTGCTGATTTTGCCCAATTTTATACCTTTATAGTCCCCGGCCCCACTCATTCTTCAAGCACTGCTTACCTGCTGTGTGCCAGGCCTTGTGCTGGAGCTGGGAAAAGAAATACTCCCTGCCATGGTCTCTGCCTTCACAAAACTCATTTCCTTCCTCTCAGACAATGTGTTACCCCCATTATTTATAACCTGGGTTACTCTGCTGACTTTCTTTATGTCTTTGGAAGCTCCCATGGCCTCTCCATTGGGTATCTGTTTCGGAACTTCTTTCTCCCTGCCAAAAATTCTTTGACCCTCACACAATTTTAGGGCAGGGATCCTGTGTTGTATTCTATCACATCTTCCTCTTGTAAGAGCCACTTCTCTCCAAAGTGTGAGCTTCAAGCAATGGCTTATTTTACTAGTCCTTTGCATTTCTCGGTCATCTTACAAAGGCCAACCTTCTGCGTACTTTCTAGAATACTCGAGCTTTAATTCTGCACACTCACGCTTTGTCTGCATGTCTCTTCATAAAACTTTTGCTCTTCTCCCCCACTCCCCATGCCCTCTGCAATCCTTTCAACTTCACTGCTTCTGGATATAAGAAATTGATCCAAGAAAAACTACCCATCTCAAAGTTTAAGTTATCTATTCACATCATAAAATACAAGATTCAGAGGGGAAAAAAAATGATTACAGCTTCAAAGGTTTTCAAAGAATATTTCACAAAAATTACCAACTTGAGAATTCTCAAGCCTGAAAGCCTAGTTAGTTCATACATTTAATATCATAAGCCTGCATCCGATCAACCAAAAACAAATCACGCTGCAGAGAAACTTTTGGAACTTTCAGTGCTTTCACTATTTGAGTGACTGGGCTCCAAGGCTAAGAGGCATTAGCCCTGATTCAGGCCCTGATTCAGGGCCAAGCGGCATCACTACCAAGTCAAGGCATATACACCTTCTCTTCTAGGAGCTCTCCCATTAGCCCTACACTGGGAGCACCTGAATCAGATCCAAGTTACTCTGAGTTCCAAAGGTACCCTGTAGAGTCTCTCTCAATCTCTATCCTTCAGGAATATAAGGTATCATTTGGTGCTTCCTGCTAAACTAGCAATCCTCTCCTTCTCCATCATTCCCTCCGTCCCACCATGCCCTTGAATCCTAACCCCTCCTACCTCTTCACTTCCAAGCCTTCTTGGAGATAGTGAATTTGACTAACACCAGCTAATACCTACTGAAACCAAGGAATTCAAACTATATACAGGACAGCATTGCAAGTGTACTAAACTCATTGTATGAACTGATTATCAGTTCAAAATGTTAACACTGGAAGATGTATTTAAGTGTGTTTATCTAAAATGTACACATATATTGATGATCTCCACATAATCCCCACTGTTTCTGCATCATTTATGGGAGCCACAAAAGGTATACCTACTCCATACCATTCATTCTTCATCCTGACCGTCTGAACTCACTAGTAACCATCTGAGCCAAAATGCCAAAATTCCACATAAAGCCCTTACTGAAAGACCCTATTTAAGGCCACACAAATTACACCAAAAGTTTGCTAGATCAGTAAATTCAACATAATTCAGTAAATTTCAGCATAACACTAAGCCCACAGTATACCTGTAGTACATATTTTTAATTATAAAACCTCCAGATTTGTACAAAGAATTAAGTGGCTCCACTAAGTAAAAATTAGACATTTAGGAGTTTGATAGGTGATTTTTCTTAAGGAAACCAGGACCCACTGAAACTGGCATTTCATTAATAATAATTAAACCGCTATTTTCAGGATTTTCCAATGATTGTATGACTAGAAAACAAAGAGCATATAACCAATAAATGCTTGGGCATTTAATAGTTGTTGGACTTTAACTTTCCTTAAAAATTCTCTAATTGTTAATACCATTATGAAATTTATTACTAGTAGTAGAAACGACCCCCATAAATTACTTGAGGCTTGGCTAATTGAAATATATGATAGGGGTATCATATCTGTAACATACTTGGTTCAAGAAAAGTAGCTGTGTTTCGTATCAAACTGGATTTGGCAGTGCACATAGGGTTTACAAATCTCTGGTGTCAGACTTGAGCTAAAGCACCATTTGTTTTGGGAAGATTTGAAGAACATGAGTGAGTAGCAAAGAGTGGGTCCAGATGTTCTGCTTAAACCCAGGTGTGGCTCAGTTGGCCTGTTTTGTGATGAGGGATTTTTCCAGAGCACAGGAAGCAGCACCTGTATGAGATTACACACAGATTTAAACTCTACCAAGTTGACTGCCTTCTGTCTGGTCTCTTCCTAATTGCAGTGACTTAGATCTCAGGTGGAACTGGCCAAAGGTACAGACTGTTTGCTACTGCTTGATTAAAAAATTGAAAAAGAACTCAGTGCAGTTTGATCTTAAATAAGGAAGATCAACTACCAATATAATGAAATCAAAGTTGAGAGCACAGAAAAGATTAAAGCTCACCAAATGAATAATTAACCCAGACCTTTTTTATTGCTATTCTCTCCTTTCACTCAAAAAAAAAAAAAAAAGAAGCATATCTCCTATACAAGCTCAATACCAAAATCAGAGTAATACTGAAAAAAATGGATTGCTAAGCATCCATGATACTGTGTTGGTATTCAACAGGTTTGGCTGTAAATTGGTTTGGTGTGTGTAGATGGCTTTTGGCTGCCTTATTAAAGGAAAATTCTTCTAGTAAAAATACACAGCACCATTTTTTATATAGTAAACAGATGTAGCCTTTCACTGTAAAGTATTTTTGATTCAGTAGATGTCAAATATTACTTTAACAGACAATTCCTGTCTACAAAGAATACTTAACATTTGTAAGATAAAATAATGACTCAAAAGTTTTAAAGTTTTTTTAGCTCAGCTAATGAGACACCATTAAAACAAATAGCTTTGAAAATCTAGTCTTAGCATTTTAAGGATGATCTCTATGCAATAAGATTTCTCTGGTGTATGATTTGGCATGATAACAACTTTGCAGTTAAATGTGTTTATCTGACCAAATCTGCCCTCCCATTAGTCTGTCGTGCTCTCATAAACTGCTGATTCCTTTTAGTTACTACAGGCTGGAAGCGCCAAATGACAGAAGGCACAGTGCAGACGACCAAACCAAGACAGCTATTTCTGAAGCCAAAAGTATGTGCCAAGAACTGCAACGGAAATAGTCTTTTTTCATTATGGAACATCTAACTATTAGATGTTTTTTGATCAAGTACAAGTCTATGTATATCTTTCATAAAGAAATCCTAACTCAAAGTTATTTGCTTCATACTAAAAGTATCACTCAAAAATGAATAAATAAATAAATAAATAATAAAAATATTTCACTCAAGTGGTATGACACAAACCTGGGTGGTTTCAAGGACCCCAAAGCATCTTTGTAGCATGGCCCCTAAAATGGAAACACTCCATAAGTTCTTGTGTCCCTCTAACAGCAATTGCTCTGCCTATGTCTGCATCCCACTCAACTGATACAGCGAGTCACATGGTGTTTTATCTTCCCAATCTCCAAAGTGATCAGCTTCCATGACAAGCAGAGACCTGTCTGCAGCTGGTAATTAGCAGTCCCAGGTCTCAAACCCAATGAAAATAAAAATATCTTTCCTGATATCTGACCAGGCAAATTCTTTAATCACTCCACATCTTAAAAATTAAAAGTGAAATATTTTTAAACATTTGCTACATCATTACAATTGTTGAATATAATATTTTCTCAAGGCAGCTTATTTAGAGAGCATGATTACAATGGATTCAATGATGGTCTCCCCAAAAGATAGGTTCATGTGCTAATACCTGAAAGATACTTTGCAGAACTTTGAGATGAGATTAGGGGTTCCCTCATAGCTCAGTTGGTAAAGAATCCACCTGCAATGCAGGAGACCCCGGTTCGATTCCTGGGTTGGGAAGATCTGGTAGAGAAGATATATTCTGGATTATCTTGGATTTAGTGCAAGTGGGCATTAAATCTGAAATGAAGCAGGACCCTATAGTCCTTGCCCCCTGCCACATCCTCTGCCTGCCTTTTGTCTATTAAAAAAAAAAAAAAAAAACTGTAGGCAAAGAGTAGGTTTAATCAGAGAAATGGGAAATGCAGAAACAAAGGAAAACAGTCAAAGGAGACCAAATAATAATGATGTAGTCATTAAGCATAGTCAAAGACCTTTAGTTCTTTCTCAAGGGCTATAGATATTGTTCTAAGACACATCCTATGAGCTGTCTTAGTAAACACCAGGTGGAAGAATTTAACTACATGATGACCAGATTGTACCCATGACATAAGATGCACAATGCTAAGAATTAGCCTCAAACAAATGGCAACAAATGGACCCTGGAACTGAAGATTAACTGTACCTAAAGCAACCAAGATGACGCTGGTCAGACCACCAATGACCAATTTGAATGAAGATGACTGTCAGAGCTGACTGTGCTGTTTCTGCATGAGCTGCCCCCACCACCAACACCTTCACTTCCGTCTATAAAAGCTCTTGTCACCACCGATTGCCAGTGCAGGGTTGGGGGCAGTCAGCCTTTAGACGGATGTCTGCCTCCCCTACCCCCACCCTCCACCTATTGCCAGCATCTGAAATAAAGCAATTTTCCTTTCCACCAACCTGGGCTGTTTACTGGCTTTTGAGCGGCGAGCAGCCAAATCCCACTACATACCTTTTGGTAACAAACCCAATGACAAGTGGAGACAGAAGAAGAAAAGGCACAGACCCAGAGAGGAGAAGTTCCTGTGAAAACAAACGCAAAAACTGGCATGATGTAGGCTCAAGCCAAAGAATGCCTGGAGCCACTGGAAGCTGGAAGAAGCCAGAAGAATTCTCTCTAGGGTCCTTTGATTTCTGTTTTCTGGCCTCCATAACAGTGAGAGAGTAAATTTCTATTATCAGTCACCCAGCTTGTGGCAATTTGTTACAGCAGCCACAGGAAACCAAGATGATGATAATATAGTATGTTAGAGTTTTAAAATGTGAACTAAATTAAATGTTTTGAGTATTTGAGTTTTCTCAACCAGGAAGATGTTTAGGCTTCCTTTGGAAAACCCAAAACCTTTGGGTTTTAGATGAACCCCAAGGTGAACAGATGCTTCTCTCACTGTGCCGGGAAGATCGACTCCCACGGAGGGAGCAAGGACTTGTGAAAACTCTGGAGTCAAGGAACAACCTGGAGCCCGAAGTCCCAAAGCTTTACTAGGGAGATGTGGGAGAATGTGAGGTGGTGAGCAGGGCTGATCCATCTCCAGCCCTGGAAAACTACGCAAAACTGAGTCTGACTATGATGGGCTAGTAGCCTCATATTTGGTTACACACACAGATGGCACACTCTCATAAAGTGTAAAACACCATTAAATTATAAGTCTTGCTCCTAATCACAAGGTAGCTGTGACTGGAGGGCACAGAGTCACTGACTAGAGGTAAACTGCCCTGGAGAGTTCTTTGCTAGTCTCTTTGAACATTCAAGGAGCTCATGACACACAGGAGTGATGTTTAGTGACCATTCCCAACATGGCACCAAGAAAAGCAAGAACAAAACAGAGGTGTTTTGCAGGAAATAAAATTAGCTATATTCTTTAACACATCCATGAAGCTGTGAGGATCAAGACATCCTGCCACTTTTCAACAATAATTTTTGCAGGTTGTCTTTTTGTTAAATCATTTATTTTTTGACTGTGCTGGGTCTTTGTTGCTGCACACGAGCTTCCTCTAGTGGCAAGCAGGAGCTACTCTAGTTGCTGTGTGCAAGCTTCTCTCTGCAGTGGCTTCTCTAGTTGCAGAGCACACCCTCTAGGCTCATGGGCTTTGGTAGTTGCAACTCAATCATTCAAGAGCTGTGGCACATGGGCTTAGTTGCCTGCAGCATGTGGAGTTTGCGGACCAGGGGTCAAACCTGTGTCCCTGCATTGGCAGGTGGATTCTTAACCACTGCACCACCAGGGTGGTCCAGGTTATCTTCTTTGAAGCTCCCTTACGATATATTATGGGCTTCCCTGGTATTTCAGCTGGTAAAGAATCTGCCTGCAATGCAGGAGACTCCAGTTCGATTCCTGTGTTGGGAAGATCTGCTGTAGAAGGGATTGGCTACCCACTCCAGTATTCTGGCCTGGAGAATTCCATGGACTGTATAGTCCATGGGGTCACAGAGTCAGACACAACTGAGCAACTTTCAGTTTCTTATGATCTATTAACACTTCTGCTCAATAGCAACACTGCAGGCTTTCGTGAAAATCAGACAATTGTGGGATCAACTTGTGGGAAGCCCAGGTTCTTTTCTGCCCCTGTGCCAACCTTGGTATCTTTCCCACTGTGGGGTTGAATGAGGGCTCACTCCAGGCCACGTGGTCACAGTACCCAGTCTTATTCAACCTCTATCAGATCACAAGATGGGGAAGGGGAACTCCTGCAACTGAAGGAGTTAAGGGAACCTGATATAAGACCCTCCATCGCAACGCTCATCTCCCCAAAATAAGCCATCCACCTCTGCTGGCACGATCTTGTGGCCCTGCAGAACCGCACCCTGGTCCCCACCCTTCATGAAAACTCACACTATCTCCTCCCCTCCTTCTAATTACCTTCCTACACAAGTGGAGCACACATTCCTCCTCATTACCGACCCAGCTAACTTCTCCAAGACCAGCTCAAGTTCTGCTCAAACTTCAACCTTCCACCCTGTCCAAAAGCACTCACTTCATGACAGGAAGCATCTTACACCCCCACCTCCATCCTTCTCCCAAAGAGGAGAGTGAGATTGGACATAAGCAGAGACTGGAATAAATTGGTTCCCATGTTTAAGGAATAGAGTTTCTAGAACAGGGATATAATAAGACCCTATGGCAGTACACAGTACCTTTTTTCACCTATTGCCTTTTTCAGTCTTTCCCTTAGGTTTATCTTTGTCCTCATCTGCATATACTTAGACTGTACCGAATAGTAGTTACACCCCCAGGTTCTGAATATTGATCTCTTGAGCCCTAACCAAGGGCAAGTTCCTAGCTTTCTTCACTTGAATCATTGAAAAAATGATACTTCCAAGGGGAGTTTTATGAAGACTAAATGAGAAACCTCTCTGAGGCTTAGTAGTAACACAATGCCTGGCATAAGGTAAGACCTCAATAAATATTAGCTATTAGTATAGGATCTAAAGTGCTGAATTAGGGTAAAAGCTAAATAGGTCATTCAGCATGCCTTTAGAGTAGACCTTGGGTTTCAGATTTAAAAACAAAACCAAACCAAAAAAATCAGTGTTTGCGATTCACCCAGAGTCTGTCTCAGCTATTTTAGCTAGAATTTGAACAAAAGAGTTTGGAACCAAAGCCTTATGACAGTCAACAGCTTTTAGCCTGGAATGCACCCCCACCCCCTTCCTTGGGAATCTATAGTAACAGGACACAGCTGATAAAAAGACTACAGGTTCTAACCATTTCTTTTTCTTTGTCCACCCTCCTCCCCAAGCCTTTTTCCTCTCTCCCTCTCCAACTCCCTATCTCTATTGTCTTTCTCTTTATCTCTGTTTCTTCCTCAGATAAGACTGACTATAGAGATGGCATGGGTGCGTGTTAAGTCACTTCTGTGTGTCCGACTCTTTGCAACCCCATGGACTGTAGCCCACCAGGCTCCTCCATCCATGGGGAATTCTCCAGGCAAGAATACTGGAGTGGATTGTCATGTCCTTCTCCAGGGGATCTTCCTGACCCAGGCATCGAACCCACATTTCTTATACCTCCTGCATTGAGAGGTGGGTTCTTTACCACTAGCACCACCTGGGAAGCCCACTGGGCTATAAAATCCTTGGGAGCAGGACTCGAGTCTTAACAAGTCAGCTAAAGCCCCCCTAGACCCCAGCACTGTACTGAGTGCCGAGCAGCAGTACAATAAATACTTGGTTCAATTTCTTATTCTTAGTAAAGGATATTTGTTTTCTTTATACAATAACCCTTATAAAAGGAGAGCAAAGGAAGTCAGGACATCTCTAAAATAGAGAGGCAAATGTATATGAAACCACAACCCAAGTTTTGTAGGAAGTTCTAATGCCAAACCTTCAGGACGTGAAAAAATATACTACTGCCTAGCTGTGAAATGTGTAAAAGTCTTTCATCTGATAAAGTGTAATATCCAAATTAATAACGATGTGTTTGTCAAGTTGTTGGCAAACAATCCTCTCCATAATGCTGGTTACATATTTAAAATCCCCATGTGTGCTAAGTCACTTCAGTTGTGTCCAACTCTGCAAGCCCATGGACTGTAGCACAGCAGGCTCCTCTGTCCATGGGATTCACCAGGCAAGAATACTGGAGTGGGTTGCCACGCCCTTCTCCAGATCATCTTCCTGACCCAGGGATCAAACCTGAGTCTCCTATATCTCCTGCCTTGGCAGGTGGGTTCTTTACCACTAGCGCCACTTAATGAGGCGTATTATATGCCTTATTTCTCTATCTTTCAGAATCAACTGAAGTACAGAAAAAAAATTCCAATATAAATTCTTTTTCATAACAGACACAACAGCAGGTTTAGCTGATGCCACTTCCACAACTGACACAGTGAAATTCAGTCCTCATCCTTAACCAAGTAGTTAAACCTCAGGCTGAACACATCATCTGATGAGAAATTCAGTTTTCTCTGAAGTCCCCCAAATATAATCAGATTGTACGGATAGGGTGAAATAAGAGTTTCTTCTCTTAGCACTTTCATTTTCTTTTGGTCTTTTTTCTGATCATACCAATAATAAAATTCAAAAGTGTTTGAACATTTGAAAGTCAATGACAGAACTGAAGCAGGAGAGAAGCCTTGCAGACAACCATGAGCAGGGTCTGTTACTGTGTGTTTATAAGCATTGTCAAGCTCCCATTGTTTCTAAGGGAAAATGGTGATGCAAAAATTATGTCCCTGCTCTAGGGGAATGAAAATCACATAAACTGTCTCCTGTAAATCATATTTTGCTCGTCTAAGTAGATCAGACGAGAGAGCAGGAGAGGGGCTCTCCATGGCAAGGAGCTTTGATCATTTTGATCAAACACAGACCACCGATCAGCCTTCCAAGTGCCACCATGCATCATACACATTCTCAATATTGTGTCATAATAGCTACCAGTCATTGTAGTTGAGATTAAAAAAAAAAGGATTGTAATTAAACATATGATTGGATCCAGACATTTTAATCATGCCCTCTATCTATTTTGCAAAGCAAGACTGTTGTCTTTTCAGCAGTCCCCAGGAATCGCCCAAGGATGACAATTTGCATGCTAACTGAATTCATGTACCGTGCGGATTGCACCAGGACATCTGTTGCTCATTGTTTGGGTCCCTCTGCTTTTCAGACTCAAATATGAAAATGCAGAAAGTAAAAGGCAAATTATGGAGCCCCGGGCAAGAGTACAGACCAATTGTTTGATTTTTCCTTCCCTCCTGCCATCCTTCTAGAGGAGACTATTACAGAAACTAAAACCATCCCCCACTTCACCATCCTCCTGGCCTTACAATAAAATCAATGCCCATGAAACGATGTTGTCTCCCAGCTGCTTCTTGTCTTAGTCTTACTCAAACTGGCCAGAAAGGAAACCCAGTCCCAAATCCAAACACAAGATGCCAAGAACCGGAAAGTGCTGTCCTGACTTGGGAATGAGGACAGAAGACAAGGTTTGAAATGTCCTCTGTTGCTTAGAGAAATTGATCAGCTGGCTTGGCAAACAGTCTCCCCAACCCAGTGAAGATGGGAAGGGGAAGGACTGACAGGTGAATGGGATGAACTGTGTCAAGTAAACACTTAAGGGATCATTAAAGACATGGCTTCTTCAAAGGGCCTGTGTTAACAAAGCTTGCAGAGGACAACTCACTCAGGAATTCCTTCACCTCCCCTCACTGTATTCAGGGCAAAGGCTGAGACAGAACTGAGATTCAGGAAGTATTTCTTATCAGCTATCACTTTTCTCCAATCTCAAAATAGTTGTCTTTTGGAAATCAAGAACCTACAGTTCAGGGCTTTCCTGGTGGCTTAGTGGTAAAGAATCCGCCTGCAAATGCAGGCGACATGGGTTCAATCCCTGGTCCGGGAGGATCCCACCGTGAGGGCAATTGAGCCAGAGCGCCGCAACCACAAGCACACATGCTACGACTTCTGAAGCCCGAATGCTCTCGAGCCTGTGTTTTGCAACAGTGAGAAGCCTGGGCACCTGCAACTAGAGAGTAGTCTCTGCTCCCTGAAACTAGAGAAAAGCCTGAGTAGCAATGAAGACCCAGTGCAGCCAAAATAAATTATTTAAAGAGAGAGAGAGAGAGAGAAAAGAACCAAGAGTTCAGAGAGATTAAAGAATTTGCTAAGGTCACCCAATTGGGAAGTCACAGACCAGGGTTGATTCAAATCCAGGTCTTTTCTCTCTGAGCTCCTGACATTTTCCCTCATGCACATGCTTCCCCATTTCTGGGGCCGCATTCACCAAACCCTTGCTCCATTCTCCATGCAGCTCAAAATGTACAACTTGGACAAAACCTGTCCCTTTTTTCTTTGGGGGAGGTTCTTAGCTTTTGCCTCAACAGAAGGCAGGCGAAATACTTGTTTCATTGTTTAAATCAGTCCAAGTGGAGAACTTACCTTTCCCAGTAACTTCGGGTTGCCCAGAGGCCAGAATGGAACGTTTTGACCACAGAAGCAGCCGTGTGGGCCAGAATCACCGAAAAAACACAAGAAACTACTGTCCTCTGTCACTCTACTGCTCCACCACTCAGCTCCCCATTTAAATCCAAGTTTAAGTACTAGTTTGTGAGCATGGACACGTATATTGATTTGCTCTGCAGCCGTAAACGGAGAAGGCAATGGCACCCCACTCCAGTACTCTTGCCTGGAAAATCCCATGGACAGAGGAGCCTGGTAGGCTGCAGTCCATGGGGTCGCTAAGAGTCGAGCACGACTGAGCGACTTCACTTTCACTTTTCACTTTCGTGCATTGGAGAAGGAAATGGCAACCCACTCCAGTGTTCTTGCCTGGAGAATCCCAGGGACGGGGGAGCCTGGCGGGCTGCTGTCTCGGGTCGCACAGAGTTGGACATGACTGAAGCGACTTAGCAGCAGCAGCCGTAAAGCAACCCCATGAGATAAGTGGCAACACCTGAGCCTAGTAAGCATGGCTCAGGGAGAGGAGAAGGATTGATGGAGACTGCTCAGCTGTTGGTAACGAGACGAGATTCCACTTGATCTTAACTATAGGCCATTCCCCACCCCCACGACCTGTCCCATTGTTCTGCTGCTGCTGCTGCTAAGTCGCTTCAGTCATGTCCAACTCTGTGCGACCCCATAGACAGCAGCCCACCAGGATCCGCCGTCCCCGGGATTCTCCAGGCAAGAACACTGGAGTGGGTTGCCATTTCCTTCTCCAATGCATGAAAGTGAAAAGTGAAAGTGAAGTCGCTCAGTTCTGTCCGACTCTGAGCGACCCCATGGACTGCAGCCCACCAGGCTCCTCGGTCCATGGGATTTTCCAGGCAGAAGTACTGGAGGGGGGTGCCATTGCCTTCTCCAGTCCCATTGTCCTAGTGCCTAATTTTTCTTATCCTTCCCATCAAAACCCCACCTTTCATCCTATAGACTTAGCCCAGAGCCCTCATCAACTTACCATCCTCTCTTCCAACACCTAAGCTGATGTTGTTCAGTCGCTAAGTCATGTCCAACTCTTTTGTAACCCCACAGACTAGAGCCCAGCAGGCTCCTCTGTCCATGGAATTCTCCAGGCAAGAATACTGGAGTGGGGTGTCATTTCATTCTCCAGGGGATCTTCCTGAGCCAGGGATCTAACCTGTGTCTCCTTCATTGGTGGGCAGGTTCTTTACCCCTGAGTCACTGGAGAAGCCCAACATCTAAGCTCCCTCCTTCCAAATCCCACATTCAATTCTTTGGTGCCCTCACAGCAGTGGTTCTTACACTTTGTGTTTGAAAATCACCTGAAAGAGCTTATTTCATTTCCTGTATCTATCCCAACATATTCAACCTCAGTAGGTCAGGGTGGGGCCTGAGACTCTGCATTTCAGACAAGCCTACAGGTGGTGCCAGTGCAGCTGGCCTGTCAGCCTCTCTTTGAGAACCTCTGCCAGCCTGACTCTGGTCCCTCCACAATGCCCCTGTGGCTGGAGGCTGCCTCTTCACAGGCAGGAGAAGAGCCGAGACATTTGGGCCTTCTCAACCTGGCCACCACGCTGACCAGGACAACCAAGAAGATGTGTTCTGATGCCCTCTGCTCTGGCTTAGCCTCAGGGTCAAGCCTCCACTCTCACTGGTTTCCTCCTTACTCTAGAGCAGTGGTCCCCGCCTTTTTGGCACCAGGGACAGATTACATCGGGAAAAATGTTTCCATGGACCAGGCGTGTGGGGGAGGCTTGGGATCATTCCAGCACATTACATTTACCGTGCACTTTATTTCTAATCTAACGCCACTGCTGATCTCACAGGAGTGAGATCTCACAGGAGGTGCCTATCTGTGGCTCAGAGGTTGGGAACCCCTTATCCAGAGAGGAGTGCTCTCAGGTGGCAGGGTGTGCTAAAAGCTCCCAGGGTTTTAGAATCAGAGTTCTGCTACTGAATGTGGCCTTGAGCAAGTGATGTGACCTCTCTACACCTCTGATTCAACATCTGCAGAGTTGGCATCAAAATATTTACCTTATAAGATTTCTTAAAGACTAAAAACAAACAATATTGCAAATCAACTCTACTGCTGCTGCTAAGTTGCTTCAGTTGTGTCTGACTCTCTGACCCCATGGACTCCAGGGTCCTCTGTCCCTGGGATTCTCCAGGCAAGAATACGGAGTGGGTTGCCATTTCCTTCTCCAGGGGATTTTCCTGACCCAGAGATCCAACCAGGGTCTCCCGCATTGCAAGCAGATTCTTTTATCATCTGAGCCTATTATAATCCAATATAAATGGATAATATAATCCAATATAAATCCAATATTATATAAATATAATCCAATATAAATTTCAAAAATTTTTTGAAAAACTAAGACAACATTGTAAATCAACTATACTCCAATATAAGATAAAAAAAAAATTTTTTTTTAAGATATAGTAAAGATCAAAATGTTACCAACCTGGATTCCTGGGCTCTTTACTCATTAATAGAAATTGATGAGGCCAGATGAAAAATTCGGGCAAAGCATTATTGGTGTTACTGAGTCCAAGCTCATACTATGTGCAAAGCCAGTAAATAGACAAGTTTTGGGGGCAAGAAACACTGACTTTATTCAGAAAACCAGCTGACTGAGAAGAAAGTAAACTCATGACCCAAAGACCCATCTTGCTTCTTTTATACTAAAAGTGAAAGTGAAAGTCACTAAGTCATGTCCAACTCTTTTCGACCCCATGATACAGTCCATGGAATTCTCCAGGCCAGAATACTGGAGTGGGTAGCCGTTCCCTTCTCCAGGGGATCTTCCCAACCCAGGGATCGAACCCAGGTCTCCCATATTGCAGGTGGATTCTTTACCAGCTGAGCCACCAGGAAGTATGTTAGTTGCTCAGTCATGTCTGAGTCTTTGAGACCCCATGTACGGTAGCCCACCAGGCACCTTTGTCCAAGGGATTCTCCAGGCAAGAATATTGGAGTGGATTGCCATTCCCTTCTCCAGAGGATCTTCCTGACCAGGGATCAAACCTGGGTCTCCCACATTGCAGGCATATTCTTACTAAAAGGGGAGGGAGTAAAGTCAAACATTTCCTGGTTTCTGTCCACCTCCAGAGAGGATGTGTTAATTTCTGTCTGTAGTCATTCATAGGTGGGCCTGGTCAAGATGCTCCCTGTGAGCTACACAGAAGTATTTTAACTTAATGCTCATTACCTGGGAGGCAGGGTTCCCAGAGATGGGCCATTATGTATAATTTAAGCTTATAAGCAACACCCCTTTAGTGATTAACCTGTAATAGATAGAACACAAAGGTTCTGCCCTGTTACACTGGGACTCCGGCTTCAGCAAGAGGGAGGAAGAACAATAACTGATACCCTTGCTCGCTCTCTAAGGGTGGGGTGCAAACTGGTCCCTTAAATGGGGTGAGAGCAGGGGCGGATCAGTGGGTTAGGCTAGTAGGGTGGTTTAAGTGGTTGGCCCACCCCTAGCAGGTGCTGTCTACAAGATCCACGCAGGCCCCTGCTTTTGCTCCTGGCACCTCCAAGTGGCAGTTGGGTTTTGGCCTTTTTGTATCTTACTCACAATTGGTCCCAATTGCACATGCACATGGTTATCTTTAATTCGTTATAGTTTCTTTGCATTCTCTTGCTCAAGGAGATATTTGTCCAGATGCAACTGCTGCAGTGGACTGCTCAAGTGGCTCAGTGGTAAATAATCTGCCTGAAATGCAGATGTGGAGACCTGGGTTTGATCCCTAGGACAGGAAAATCCCCTAGAGAAAGAAATGGCAACCTACTCCAGTACTCTTGCCTGGGAAACCCCATGGACAGAGGAGCCTGGTGGGCTACAGTTTATGGGGCCGCAAAAGATCAAGACATGACTGAGTGACTAACGCAACAATAAGCCCTGCAGTGAAGGGTCCCAGGACCCAGCTTTGTCTCAAAGAGAAAGAGCATAGTGATAGTCCTATTAATAGTATTGGGTTGGCCAGAAAGTTCATTTCCATAACATCTTAACAGAAAAACTTGAACGAACTTTTTGGCCAACTTAATACATTGCCTGTATAGGTGCCTAATCCATAATCATTCTCTTGCTCCTCTCTCCTTCTCTTGGGGTGTGTATGGTTCACTGTCTGACTCAAAATGCTGTAGCAGCCACTCAAAGCCAAGATGAAACTTCCAAGACAGGGAAAGATGGCAGCAGACTCATAACTGCCTCGCTCAAGGCATTTTCAGAAACTGAGTGTGCTTTCCCTCCTGATGGCTTTATTATGTATGTATATGGAGCAAGGGGAATCTGAGTCTGCCACACCATTTTTTGGTTATTGCCAAAGGTCACAGGGGCCAGGAACCTCAGCAGAAGAAGAGCTGGAGAGGTCAGGGATTTGCTCTCTGCCCAGAGGCCTCCTCCCCGAGGACCTATGTGGGAAACTCAGGTTGAAGAGGGTGCCCCACCTTAGCCCCTAAAAAAGAGCCTTGAACCCCAGAGTTCTTTGTGACTTTTCATTTTGTGTTTTTCCAAAATCCCTTGTCTCTTAAATTTTGTAAATATTTATATGCTTGTAGTATGCTTTTTAATTCTTTTAATATTTTAATTTTGGGTTTGTACAGTTTATGGAATATTCATTATTCCCTGCTTTCTCTGTCTTTCTTATGGTTTTTACCATTTTGTCTAATTTAATGCTTTTTTGGTTTCTAAATATTGTCCACTTATTTTAACTTCATGTTTTTCATAACCAGTTTTCCTTTTATAATTACATATACAGTGAAGGATAATTTCAGAGAAATCACATTTTACAAACAAGCAAAATGAATAATTTTTAAAAACTATACTCTCATTGACCCAAAGATAATGACACGTAACATGCAGTTGTATACACTTCCAGACTATTCTCCTGGAAAAACATCCTAAATTTCCTTTTAGTGTGGCTACTTTTATCCTTTTTAACAGTGTATATTTTTAAATTTTGTTTTATTATTTTTCTAATTGTCTGGTTTGACTTTTTCACCTTTGACATTATTTTGTGGTTTACATTATATTTCAACTTTTCTTAACCTGACACATTTTCACTCTTCTATTAGTTTTCTTATACTATTTATATTCAGCTGAAAAGTCTTTGTTACTATTTTGATCACATTTTTCATTTACTTTGCTTCTTATTGTCTAGGAGGTTTTATTTTTTAATTCTTTTCATTCTGCATTTATGAATGACCCCCAGATAGCCTCCAAGCAGAGCAGGTTGAGGACTCACCACAGTCTTTTGAGCTCCTCATAACAAAGATCATATCCCGCTCAATGCCAAATCACCTAAAAGTTACTGGAATCAAGTAGGAAAATCTATAGGTTGACTTTTCTCCCAGGATTATACTAATTTTCTCCAAACAGGCATTCTTCTTGGGCCACTGAAACAGTATGGTTTCTTCCACATGTCTCCTCCAGTCCCGTAGAATGTGAGTTCTATGACCCAGCAACCATGGTATAGATCATCATGACATTCAGAAAGAATTGTTTGCCGCATAATTGGATGCTGAGCAGAGGAGGAGGGTCCACTCAGGCTGGACTCTCAGGGTAAAGCCTGTCTGGTTTTAACAAGAAGACTGAAGACATTTAAACTTCCAATAGCATTCCTTGAACAGAGCCATTATTACAGGCTCCTCAACCAAGTTTTTGGAACCTTATATCCACTTGTCTCCATCTATTATTACCACCATGACTCACCATTCATTTAAGCCGGGTCCCTGGAGACCCTTCTTAGTGTCTAAGTCTCCTCAAGTCCATTGCTTTATTAAAAAAACAAAGATAAGTTAACCCACGTGGAAACAAATATCCCTTGTAGGGTTTAAGACCCACAACAACAGCTGCTTCAGTTTTGTTTTGTTTTTTTAATCATAAATCTGTTTTCCACTGCAAAAGCCTCCAAGAAACAGAGAAGCAGACCATTTTCTTTTGATAGTTAGATGCCTATTGGATTTGTTCGAGTCCCTGAAAGTAACCTGGTTAATCAAGTCTGATTTCCCTGGTTCGTTGTTTCTTTTATTTTCTACACTGCCTATGTACCCCAGTTGGAGGCCTATTCAAGAAACAATTTCACTCTTTTAGGTGGAATTTTCTCACTGACATCTCCATCCACCTACCCAAAGTCTGGTACCTTAGCAGTCTTCCCCCACCCTTTGGCCTGTAAGGGCTTGGGTTCTTTCACATCCTTCATAAATATCAGTCTCCACTCCCTCCAATTTGCTATTAATTAGCCAGTTAATGCTATAACTATTTATTGCCTTTATGTTAATTATTTTGTCTAAAGGGCCTGAAAACTCTCATATCAAAAAGCACATAACCTAATCCATGTCATTTATGCCTTGCTTCCTTTGCAATGTTGTTGTTGCTTAGTCACTCAGTTGTGTCCAACTCTTTTGCAACCCCATGGACTGTAGCCCGCCAGTCTCCTCTGTCCATGGGATTTCCCAGGCAAGAATACTGGAGTGGGTTGCCATTTCTTCCTCTAGGGGATCTTCCCGTCCTAGGGATCAAACCCAGGTCTTCACATCTCCTGCATTTCAGGCAGATTATCTACCACTGAGCCACCGGGGAAGCCCAAGAGTTTCAAACGCTTAGTAGTTGTTGTTGTACTGTCCTTCCTATTCATGGTGCTCTTCCCCATCTTCCTCTGGTTAACTGGGCACACTTCCACGTCACATTTAAATATCTTCTCCTCCGTACATAGCTCACACTGCCTTCTCTGAGTTCCCATAAGATTCTGTAACATATTGATTTGTTTACAAATTTTGTCTCCAAGGAAATAATCTTGGAAAGTATTCTTGGGAAGGTCAGAGGCTTAATGAACTAGTTATCACACCAAGTCTGTGGGTTCTCAGAAATGCAAATCACTCACTTCTGGTAAAGTTGTGAATCACTCCTTAGCTACATCTTAGACAAAGGAACATCTGTGTTCACTCACTGAACAAATATGTATCAGGTGCCTAATTCGTGCTACAGATCATTCCAGGTGCTGAGGATGGAGCAAGAAGCCAGGAGACAATAGCCTGACACAGAAAATAGCCAAGAGCCTTCACAGGAGAGTCTGCCTGACGAAAACTGCCTGGGATTAGTTAGCCTTAGATCCATTACTTGATCAGAGAGTTTGTGGAAAGGTGACCAAGAAATAAGCGTTGGGTTGAAAAAGAAAAACACCAAAACTAATTTTAGCCAGAAAAATATACCACACTCTCATTCTGTAACTCTGTCTGCACTTGGTGAAATGATATGGGTCACATTACAGTTAAAGCAGGAATTGTTGAGGAATTGTTCCCTGGTTCATGGGACCTTTTCCCCTCTTTTCTTTGTGAGCATTTGCCATTGAAGCTTCCTGCTGCGAGACCTTCATGTTATACAGGAAAGTATCAGACCGATGACTTCTAAAGCCAGCACAAAAACAACCCCAAGAGTTGAAGAGAGTTTCTGAGCATCAGTTCCCCTCGTGACCTGAAAATAAGCTTTGTGTGAAAGAGATCACATTCAAAACACAGCAATGCTTTCAAAGCACCAGACGGGCCCTGAGTATGATGTCCTCACTAACCTGAAAATTGTGGGAAGTGTCTGCTTTGAAGTACATTGCTGAGCACAGCACATGGCTGCCAAATGTCAGCCCCTCACGGCTCACAGAACGGATGCCAAAGGCAGACGTCCACCTAGCAAGCCCCATAGCTTCCACTAGCCACACACAGTACTAACTGGAGAAGGCACCTCCTGCTCCCCAGGGAGGAGGAACTTCACTTACCAAATGCAACATGTTCCCATGAGAAAAGGCATCTGAGTGATGTGCCAGTTAAACCAGACAGCTTACCAAGCCTTTCCTCTAGTTTCTATTTTCATCCTTGAGTTTCTTACAACATGAATTTCAATATTTTCACTTTACTAGTACTTTCTCTTTTTTTAATATTTTCTCGGCCGTGCCACACGGCATTTAGGATCTTTTTTCTCCAATCAAGGATGGAACCCGTGTCACTTGCATCAGAAGCACAGAGTCTTCACCACTGGACCAGCGGGGAAGCTCCTACTAGTACTTCCCCCAGTTGTATACGCAAAGCCGAATACGGTTTGTTTGTTTGTTTGCAATTATAATAATATCCATAAGAAAAAACAAAGACTATATAAAAGAGAAATTGCCCATTGAATATAAATACTTTGCCTTTTATTTTAGATTATTTCACATAAATTTATTTAAACATACAATAAACAAAAATAGAAAGCTAATTTTTGTATGCTGTCAGTACAGGGACAGAACACACGGAGAAGAAAATCAATGTAAATGCCACTTGAATTACTTGTGAAAAAGCCAGAAACCTACCACACCACAACTTCAGTTATTTGAAACATCCTATTAAATTAAAATCACGTAAAGAAGTGGAGGGAGAGGCAAGGTTGGTGAAGGGGATTAAAAGATATAAACTACTAAGTATAAAATAAATACATTTAAGGATGTAATATATAACACAAGGGATATAGCCAATATTTTATAATAAATTTTATACTTTACAAGGAGTATAACCTATAAAAATACAAAATTACTGTGTTGTACACCTGAAAGTAATATAATCTTGGAAAGCAACTATACTTCAAAAAAAAATACTTCTTTAAAACAAACTCTAACCAGGTACGATGGGCCATTCCTTGTTATCTTTACTATTGTAATTAAACTATCATCAACCACAATCTCCCTGGCATTAGAACAATTATATGGCCTCAGGTGGTCCTAGTGGTAAAGAATCCACCTGTCAATGCAAGAGATGCAGATTGGATCCCTGGGTTGGGAAGATCCTCTGGCATAGGAAATAGCAACCCACTCCAGTATTCTTGTCTGGGAAATCCCATGGACAGAGGAACCTGGTGGGCTACAGTCCATGGGGTAACAAAGAGTTGGACATGACTGAAGTGACTTAGTACACATGACCTCTGGCACAGCCTATCAGGACATGATGGAATTGGGGCCATACTTACTAAACTGACAAGGAATTCCTTATAGGGCATCCCAGTGGCCTGGAAACAGTACTGGAATTTCTCTTAGGCCTTCCTGATTTCCAGAATTCAATTACACACTTAGAATCTGACTGGGGGTCATCATATCCACTTTTTGGTAAACACTTAAAACACTCTGCTAGATATTTTCATATACATATGTGATAATTAAATATGGAAATCCAAACAATTCCAACTTCTTAAAGCTGATCTCATGTATTCTCTGAACACCAGTTCAGAAAATCCTGAGAGTTTTCCTATATTTGGAACACTGGAATGAGAAGTCAAAATAAATGGTTAATTTTTTCAGTTTACCTAGAAGGCTGTTCTACTTTGTAATATTAGCAGTGCAGTGCTAATGTAGTAGTACACATTTGCTTACCAGGTTACAATTGACAAAGTAGTTTTAAACCCATTGTCTGCTCCAGGAGGCTGTAGGCTCCACCACAGCAGTCAAGCTGTCTTGTTCAGGGTTGTAGCCTTTGTGTCTGGGGCAGCTAAATGCTAACTACTTGGTGGCTCAGACAGCAAAGAATTTGCCTGAAATGCAGGAGACTCGGGTTCAATCCCTGGGTTGGGAAGAGAACGGAAAGGCTACCCACTCTAGTATTCTTACCTGGAGAATCCCACGGACAGAGGAACCTGGTGGGCTAGAGTTCATGAGGTCGCAAAGAGTCAGATGCGACTGACTAAGCAACACGTACCTCTCTTTTTACATAATGAGTAATATCGTTCAGGTAGGCATGCCAGGTACAAATAGTCTCATTCTAGAGATGAGAGAATGGAGGCTCAGAAAGTCAAATGATATGTGCACACGTGCCAAGTCACTTCAATCACTTAAGTTACTTAAGCTAGGCCTTCTGATCCCAAATCCATTTCTTTTCATTGACTGTGCCATGCCATCTTGCCTAATCTTGTTTTTCAGTAGCTGTTAATCCACAAACTTAGATTTTTCATCATGTCACTTGATCCATGTGATGGCCTTGTGTGAAGAGTCTGGGATTTAGTTTTTCCATTTCACTAATGTGCTAACTGCGGAGAAGGTGATGGCACCCCACTCCAGTACTCTTGCCTGGAAAATCCCATGGACGGAGGAGCCTGGTAGGCTGCAGTCCATGGGGTCGCTGAGGGTCGGACACAACTGAGCGACTTCACTTTCACTTTTCACTTTCATGCATTGGAGAAGGAAATGGCAACCCACTCCAGTGTTCTTGCCTGGAGAATCCCAGGGACGGGGGAGCCTGGTGGGCTGCCATCTATGGGGTTGCACAGAGTTGGACACGACTGAAGTGACTTACTAGTAGTAGTAGTAATGTGCTAACTGAGAGTCAATAGGGTCACAACACAGAGAATCAACTTGTGGTTGCCAAGAGGGAGAGAAGGATTGAGAGTTTGGGATTAGCAGATGCAAACTATTATATGCAGGATGAATAAACAACACGTCCTACTATATAGCATGAGAGTGAAAGTAAAATTCACTTAGTCGTGTCCAACTCTTTGTGACCCCAGGGACTGTATAGTCCATGGAATTCTCCAGACCAGAATACTGGAGTGAGTAGCTTTTCCCTTTTCCAGGGGATCTTCCCAACCCAGGGATCGAACCCAGGTCTCCCGAATTGCAGGCAGATTCTTTACCAGCTTAGCCACAGGGCATAGGGAACTATATTCAATATACTGTGATAACCACGATGGAAAAGAATATGAAAAACAATGTAATTATATATATGAATAACTGAATCACTTCACTGTACAGTAAAAATTAATACAACATTGTAAATCAACTATGCTTCAGTAAAGTAAATTTGTTTAACAATGTAGCAAAATAAGGGCACAAATCTCCCCACTAGTAAGCAGGAGGGCCAGAACCAGAGCTGAGATAGAGTCATGCTCAGCGCCCATCTGACTGCTTCTCTGGTTCCTCTTCCCAGCCCTCAAGAGGCACCTCCCATTTCCACGTGTGATCACTATGTCTGCAGTGAGCAGCTGCGGGCAGACTCTTTGGGGACAGACTGGGCCAACGGCACTGTCTCTACCATACAAGGACTTACCTTCCCATGGCAGGTTCAGACATGTGCACAGCTGAACGTATGACAGACCTGGCCCTGAAAAACACACACAAAAAGAGACACAGAAAAGGCAGAGGGGTCTGTCAGTGTAATAAGAAACAAGCATTTAGGGCCACAAAATGTGGTACTGATCCTGACTCCAGTTGACTCTCTAGTCATGGATAAGACACCTACTTAGCCTGTCAAATAGGGGGAAAAAATGTACAGTGCTTATGGCAAGAGAGTGAGTTTTGTATAAGTGTAAGTTGCTCGGTCATGTCCGACTCTTTGCGACCCCATTGATGGTAGCCCACCAGGCTCCTCTGTCTATTGAGTTCTCCAGGCAAGAATACTGGAGTGGGTTGCCATTCCCTTCTCCAGGGGATCTTCTCGACCCAGGGATCAAACCCTGGTTTCCTGCATTGCAGGCAGATTCTGTACCACTGAGCTACCAAGGAAGCCTCAAGTTTTGTATAACCCATTCTTTTTTTTTTTTAAGACTTTATCCTTTACAGCTTAAATTTAAATACACTGTATCAAATTATTTAAATAAATTTGAATATACTAAATTTATTTAAGTAAATATACAAACATTAAAAGTTGGAAGTTACTTTCCAAATGCATGCTTGCAACAAGAACTGCATCCTCATAGCACAAGCACTAACAAAAGCCTCACCTTGCTCAGAGGCCCTGCCTCATTCACTGAACAGCTCCTATGTGTCTAGTTGAAGGGTTTCTACACCGCTGTGCATTAGAACATAACTGAGCAGCACTCTATGAGGCCTTCCCAGAATAGACCCCCACCCACACCCTCCCTCTCCAGTGTGCTGCTGGAGGGCCAGATTCTTCTCCTTGTCCGTAGAAAAACTTCAGTCGAAGGACCAATTTAATCAGAGAAGTGAGAAAATGCGGAAAGAAAGGACAATAGTCAAGCAAGCAAAATAATACTCTAACCACTAAACAAAATCAAGGGCATTTAGTTCTTCCTCGAGGGCCATGGCTTACGTTCTCAGCCATGTCCTTGGAGCTGTTTTGTATGGACTGAGACCCTCACCAGGTGGAAGAAGTTTATTATATGCTGCCCACAGGCGAGGTAGACCTCAGACAGGATGAAACCAGAAGGTTGATGATGCTGACTCCAGATTACCTCATCACCAGTCAATCAGGAGAATATCCAAGAGCTGATCACACTCTGCTCCTTGAACAGTATAAGACTCCTCAAGCAGAGTGCTGGTGATCAGGTCACTGGTGGGGTTCTGCCCTTGGTTGGCTGGGTGCTGCTGGCCCCACTTCTAAAGTGAAGTGCAAAGAGACATCATGTATATGCAGCATTTGTTTGGTTGTTTTTCTTTTTTAAAAAAATTTTTGCTTCTGTTTTTCTTTGCAGTTATTAAATCTGTAAGCATGGAATTTTAAACCTCCACCATACTATATCCCAAAGAATTGATGCTTTTGAACTGTGGTGTTGGAGAAGACTCTTGAGAGTCCCTTGGATAGCAAGGAGATCCAACCAGTCCATCCTAAAGGAAATCAGTCCTGAATACACATTGGAAGCACTGATGCTGAAGCTGAAACTACAATACTTTGGCCACGTGATTCGAAGAGCTGACTCATTTGAAAAGACCCTTATGCTTGGAAAGACTGAAGGCAGGAGGAGAAGGGGACGACAGAGGATGAGATGCTTGGATGGCATCACCAACTCAATGGACATGAGTTTGAGTAAACTCCGGGAGTTGGTGAGGGACAGACAGGCCTGGCGTGCTGCAGTCCATGGGGTCACAAAGAGTGGGACACGACTGAGCGACTGAACTTAACTGAATACTATATCCACCAATGGGCATTATTACCATGTCGTGTGGAAAGTCAGTTGTGTCATTCAACACTCAGAATGCTGTGTTCAGCCTTGTTTTTCCAGAGTTGTGTTTTTCAGTCATTTCTACAAGGGAAACTAAATGATTTAGTTGGAGCAAGGCTTTAAGTGTGTCAGTGTACTTCTGTGTGGCTGTGTTCTGTGGCCATCTGAACCTTGCAGTGAGGTTGCAGGGCCCCTGGGACCCGCCGTCTCAGGCCGCCTGGTTTGCTCCATTCACTTTCTGAGTTTTTAGACTCCAGAGGGAGACACATTTTTCCAAGTTGCATGCGAGGGCAACGCATCGCCTCGCCTCCCTCCTGCTCGCCTGCACATCCGACCATTGGCTCCGTACGGGCCTGGACCGACCAGCCAGCTTGGTCCCTGATGTCGTGAAGAGCTGAGGTGAGGCGGTGGGTAGGGCGGCCTGGTTCTTCAGCACCCCGCCCTCCGCCCCAACTCCACACCCACCGCGAGAGACCTTGACCTGCCAGAGTCGGTGGTGGCCCCAGGCAAGGCCGGTGTGGGGCTGTCCGTCCTCATCCCCGTCCTCGGGGGCAGGGTCCCCGGGCTCCGGCCTAGCAGCTGCAGTTGCATTTCTTTAGAGACACTGATGTATAGAACAGTCTTATGGACTCTGTGGGAGAGGGAGAGGGTGGGAAGATTTGGGAGAATGACATTGAAACATGTAAAATATCATGTAAGAAACGAGTTGCCAGTCCAGGTTCGATGCACAATACTGGATGCTTGGGGCTAGTGCACTGGGACGACCCAGAGGGATGGTATGGGGAGGGAGGAGGGTTCAGGATGGGGAACACATGTATACCTGTGGCGGAATCATTTTGATATTTGGCAAAACTAATACAATTATGTAAAGTTTAAAAATAAAAAAAAATTAAAACAAAGAGGCCTCTTTCCATAGGCTGCTGACTCTCCCCGTCTGTAATACCCATTACCAGAATGACCGTGTATTCAGTTTAATCACTCATTATTTCCATGCTGCAAGAAGTTTTCTAACAAAGGGGAAAAACAACAGCAAGAACATTCTTCAGTGACATATATATTTTTTAAAATATATAATGGGTAATATATATAGTGACTATGTCTCTGAAACATGTTTTTGTGAGGTTATGGTGCTACCTTCTAAACCTGAACATTGAAGTTTGAAACTGACCACTTTGTCACTAAATTACTTTGACAATTTGAATGGTCTGAATTTGTAAATGACATGAAACAGCTACTACAAAAACAAAATTGTCTGATTCTTGTTACTTTGTGGTTGCTCTGTATTTCAGTGACAAAAGCAGTTTCTAGAAGTCACTGAGAATCATGTATGAACACATTAAGGTTTTTTTTTCCCCCCATGAAGTACAGATCAAAAGGACTCCCTGAAGCCATGTCTGTCCTTTATTTCTACTAGTATAATTGCTAATCTATTTGGTGGAATACTGGCATTTTACTTTTTTCTAGGCTCATGATTATATTACTTTTTTTCTCCTGGCTGTCTAAAATGCCAGCAGTAGGCTAGACTAGCTCCATGACTTTGGTCAAAATAAAAACTGAAAATTAAGAGCGACATATAGATTTCATGGTATGGTGGAAAGAGACAAAAATAGATTAGAAACTAGCTCATTTATGCTCAAGCTCAAGCAAGCTGCAAGCAATGAGATAAAAGAAAAAGTAATCTTTGGGGGGAAATCCTTTTTTTAAAAAATCCTTTTTAAAAAAATTAGATTTGTCACTCTGACACGAATTCAGTGTACAATGGTCCCCTTATCTATGAGGGATCCCTTCCAAGTGGGTGCCTGAAACCTTAGATAGTACCAAACTCTACATATATTATGTTTTTTTCTGTACATACATACTTATGATAAAGCTTACTTTATAAATTAAGCACAGTAAGAGATTAACAACAGTAATTAATAATAAAATAGAATAATAATATACTACAATAGAAGTTATATGAATATAGTCTCTCTCTCTTTCTTGGGAGGTATGTGTCTCCCTTTCTTTCTCTCAAAGTATCTTGTTGTGCACTGTACTCACCCTTCTTCTTGTGATGATGTAGGGCAATAAAATGCCTATATGATGAGATGAAGTGACATGGACAACATAGCCACTGTGACATAGCATTATAACTACTGACTTTGTGACTATTAACTCAGAAGGAGGGTTATCTATTCCAGGTGCTCCTGGATCAACAAGCCAGGACAATGTCAATAGGTGGATGTCAGGAGCAGATGGTGTCAACAGTTGGGGATCCCAGGTAGGACATAGTGGAATGATGTCATCATGCTACTTAGAGCAGTACACAATTTTAAACTTCTGAACTGTTTACTTCTGGCAATTTTTCATTTAGTATTTTTGGGCCACAGCTGACTGCAGGTAACTGAAACCATGGAGAGTGAGACCAGAGCTAAGGGGTGGGAGGGACTACTACCATCTATTTTATCAGAGTTCCACTGATGTAACTCTTCATTTTGTGCATTCTCACTAACCTTTAGGCACTGCCTACACAGAATAAAAGTACGGTAGGGGATAAGTTTCACCAATAGCTATATTCATAGCATTACACATGGGAATGGTCATGGATCTTCTCAAACTCCACACAAATGGTACCCAGTGATAAGCTCTCCTGTTGCTCAAAGCATCTACAGGTAAATCCCTTGGGGAGTTTCTTAACACATGCAAATTCCTGAGCTCCTCTCCTCAGTGAGGTAATCCCAGTCCTTGCAGGTGGGGCCCCAGGAGCTATACTTAATACACCCTTCAGGCAATTCTTATAAAGAAAACTTGAGAACCAGTGGACCAAAAATGGACCCAAAGTTATGCACATTGTCTCCAGTCCTTTAAAGAAAAATGAGGTGCCTGCATCTGACTCTGACCCCAGGAACTAAATTTTGATGCACATTATAAGCTCGATAGGGAAATATTCATTTTCCATCTCAGTTAGAAAGCATTATGTTACAAGGTCGGGGCGAGGTGGCAAACCATCAGTATAATTGGAGGCTTAAAAGCAGAGTCCTTGTACTCCTTGAGACAGTTGAACTCATTACCTCTAATCACTCAGAGAGGAAGTACCTTCACCAAAGAGCATGCTAAATGCCTGCAGGTCCACGGGAGGCCCTCAGTTGAGACATGCCTCATGTAGAAATTGGATAATAAGAGAGTATATGTTCAATTAAATTTGAGGATCTATGAAGTACTGAGAATTATACAGGGTGCTAAAAGGCTCTGCCTTAGAAACCTTTGTTATTACTAACTATGAGAAAAAGAGCTCTTTTGAAGTCTGAAGTCCAGAGTGTAGCTTTAATGCCACTTCAATGGAGGTAGCATCTTGGATTTGGTGACCGTTGTTTAACCTAGAAATTTTTTATTGAAAGTAGCTTAGTTACAAATAATGTAGGCTTCCTAACATGGATTCAGTGGTTGAGGGGTGGAGGATTCCTGCTCACCAAATGACCTAAAACATATTTCCTAAATTCTTTTAGCGACAATTCCAATCAGCCCCAACCCACCCCCACCCTATCAGGTTCCACAATGGACACATTTAAAGGTACTAACTCTGGAATGCTGTGACATTGTATCCAATTTAAGTTTTGTTTCTGATGTTGGAAACAACTCTACTATATCTTGTCATTTAAATCACTGTATAAAAAAGCAGTGCATAGTACTGAGTGAAACAATTATCAGGCAATGAAAATCTGATCAACTAATTAAAATGATAGAGATAGCAAACTTCAGGTCCTAATAATTTTTCTTGAACTTGCAACAAAGAATATCAAACTAACAGGTAGTCCACGTACTTCATATCTTCTTTTTACATCTGAAACGGAGAAATCCGACCTATTTCAACAACTTGTACAAACGCTCTTTATTGGCTTCCCAGGAGAATACATAAAGAGACACTTCAGCTGTGACATGATTTTTATAACACTCCAAGTAGTTTTAGGATGAATTATAGGAAATACAAAAGCAAGAAAAGTAATTCATTTGATGATTTGTGTGTATGTGTGTGTAATTGCTAGGTTTCTAGATGCTGTTTTCTACATGCTTGGCATATTTCAGTGAACAACAAAAAAGGACAACTCTCCATTCTACTTGAGAGTAACAAATGATAAATGTAATTTTTTTAAAAAGTAAATTGTATCATTTAGAAGATGGTGGTTAGTACTGTGGGGGAAAAAAATAGAAAAAGTAACAGGATTTGGGTGTGATGGAGTAAGGAGCAGATTGCAATTTAAATAGGATTATCAGGATAGTCCCAAAGAAAAAGGTGAAGATTTGAGCACAGACTTGAAGAAGGTGATGTCATTACAAAGCAGATATTTATGGTTAAGGATGTTTCACACTGCAAGAAAGGCTAGTGCAAAAATCCAAAGATGGAAGTAAGCCTGGTTGGTACAAGGAATTACAAAGAGGCCAACATAAAAGTGGAGAAGGTGAAAGGGAGTGGAGATCAAAGAGTAATGAGGAAGATGTGGCAGATCACGTGGGGCCTTGTAGTCCTGTTGCTGTGACTTGGTTTATCCTTTGAGAGAAGTAGTAAGCCAGTGAACAGTTTTGAATAGACTTAACAGAAATGTGCATAGAGATGGTCCCATGACCCTAAAGCAGTTCAGCCTAGAGTCAAACAGACCTGGGTTTGGACTTTTCTTCTACCTCTTACCAGTTGTATACCTCCTACTCAATTTTCTCATCTATAGAAAGAGGTAATCCTTGCTTCAGAAAGTTGTTGTAAGTATTTACAGAGGTAATGTTTAAGCTGCCTCTCCCAAGGATTGTGTTTTTCAAGATGGTAGCCAAAAGGTATTTGCAACCTTTCTCCTTTTAAAAATCACAGCCAAGCAACATACCAAGTCAGAGAAATCTGGACCACAAGATAAAAACCAAAACTAGACAGAGAAATAGTTAATGGCTAAGAGAGAGGAAGCAGAGCAGACCTAAGAATCTACAGAGGGAGATTGTTCCCACTTTCAGGATAGTGTAGTTCACCCTACTATGCCCCTGCCCATGTCTATTTCTAGATATTAAGAAATAGATGCTAAGGCAAAAAAAAAAAAAAAAACCCTGATCATTCTTACTGTAGCCATCGCTGTACTTATTAATGGATTTGCCCTATACTTTTTTTGAAAGTATGACAATTACGGCCCTAAATATGCCTGCTCTAATTCCCTTCCACTCACTCTTCCATAGCAATCCAGCCAAATATACCATCCTCATCTTAATCTTCTTAAAACCCAGCCTTGAATATGACATCTCTTGGTCAAATATCTTAAAGTGCTCTTTCACCCACAGGAAGGATCCTACACTTCTTTAGCAGGTCCCTTGGTATCTTCCCAGTATGTTCTTATAAGGATTCTATGTCAACCAAACTATTTATTCTTTGAATGTGGCTCAGATGGTAAAGAATTTGCCTGCAATGCAAGAAACCCGAGTTTGATCCCTGGGTCAGGAAGATTTCCTGGAGAAGGAAATGGCAACCCACTCCAGTATTCTTGCCTGGAGAATTCCATAGAAAGAGAAGCCTGGTGGGCTATAGTCTATGGAGTTGCAAAGATTCAGACACAACTGAGTGACTAACACTTTTACTTTCATGCCTTTTTTAGTCTTTCTGTTCAGAATTCCCTCAATGACTATTTTCCACTTATCAAAGTCTTCCTGTTCCTTTAAGACCCAAATTCCAGTTTACATCCCTTACAACCACTTTTTCACCAAACCAGCCCTCAACAGATACACAGTCTTCAGAATTATATAGCAGTCTTGTCTGTGTCATTCAAATATACTTAGCACCTTCTACCTTCTACTTTTATTAACCCTTGTATACAACTTTCCTGACTCCCCAGTTTCACTATAAATTCCTGAAAGGTTTCAAAATCTAGGACTTTCCAGAACTACTCCTGAAGCTACAAGTTTTCCCAAGACCCCAAGAAATCAGAGTTCAAAAGCACAGAAGGCTCAGAAGACTCAGAAAGGAGCAAACAAACAAATAAAATGAAATAGTCAGAAAACAGTGACATTAGGAAGTCTAGAACATTTGTCATTATTTAGCTTAGAGAAGATAAAGCTGGGAGAGACCTAAAAGTCTCTTTCATGCATGAGGGAATATTAGGTTTATGAATGTTCTCAACTTTAACTAAGATGGGACAAAGGATAAGGGACTAATGAGAAGCAATGCAATTTGAGGATTTAGCAGAGACACTGAGAAGAGCTTTATGACCATGAGGATTCTGAGAAGCTGAAATGTACATTATCAAGGTTAAAATTTTTTCTTGAATTTCTTAAGCTTTAAAAATAACAACTGGCTTCAGATCTGATATGTAAGGAGTCTGGAAGTTGTCATTCTTGTCCTTACAAGAAAAAGTCAAACAAACTAAAGATGAACAACGTTTCTTTGACCCATCAGAGAACTAAGAACACAGGGTAAAGGGCTACTTATAATTTTGAAAGGCAGGTAAATTCGGCAAGTCACACCCTAGATTTGTTTACCTGAAGCAGAAACTGCTGAAGCCATAAACTGGTAGGAAAACATAAATGGTAATTTTGACCAACTGAGGGAAGCTGAGTGTCGACTAGCATCAGAATGAGAAACTCCTGGGGACAACAGTCCTGGGAGCCCCCTCCACATGTCTGTGGGCTTCACCTCCAGAATTCCACTAGGTGCCCACAGCAAAGAGCTGATAAAGGCCACTTGTTGCTTTGGCCTTGGACAAGGGAGAGTAATCACCATGAAATACAAAGCATTCTCCATCTCGAAGGCTTACTCTCAAGGAAGGCTTTATCAGAGTGTTAGTCCACTGGGGGAAAGGGCTCTTCTCCCAAGGCCCCTCTAGCCTTCTTGTCCCAGCCAAGGGATTGTGGTTGTTCAGTGACAAGGGATTGTTGTTGTTCAGTGACTAAGTTGTGTCCAATTCTTTGTGACCCCATGAACTGCAGCATGCCAGGCTTCTCTATCCTTCTCTATCACCCCATGTTTGCTCAAACTCAGTCCATTGAGTTGGTGATGCCATTCAACCATCTCATCCTCTACTGCCCCTTCTCCTCCTGCTTTCTATCTTTCCCAGCATCAGGGTCTTTACCAATGAGTTGGCTCTTTGCATCAGGTGGCCAGAGAATTGGAGCTTTAGCCTCAGCATCAGTCCTTCCAATGAATATTCAGGGTTCATTTCCTTTAGGATTGACTGGTTTGATCTCCTTGCAGTCCAAGGGACTCTCAAGAGTCCTCTCCAGAACCACAGTTCAAAAGCATCAATAATTCAGTGCTCAGCCTTCTTTATAGTCCAATTCTCACATGACTACTGGAAAAACCATAGCTTTGACTATATGGGGAAGCTAAGAAACGCTTTGAAGGTCACAGTAAAGCAACACAGGCCCACCAAAAGACTGAGATTTACTCTATGTTATGTAACAGGAACTAATATAGTGTTGTAGGTCAACCACACTTCCAAAAAAGAGATCAGATTTGTGGTCACCAGAGGAAGGGGTTTGGGGGAGGGGAAATTGGAGAAAGAAAGTCAAAAGGTACAAACTTTCAGTTATCAGATAAAAATAAGTACCAGGAATGTAATGTACAACATACTCTAACACTGCTGTATATCATAGGAGAAGGCAACGGCACCCCACTCCAGTACTCTTGCCTGGAGAATTCCATGGATGGGGGAGCCTGGTGGGCTGCGATCCATGGGGTCGCTAAAAGTCGGACACAACTGAGCGACTTCACTTTCACTTTTCACTTTCCTGCATTGGAGAAGGAAAAGGCAACCCACTCCAGTGTTCTTGCCTGGAGAATCCCAGGGATGGGGGAGCCTGGTGGGTTGCCGTCTATGGGGTTGCACAGAGTCGAACACCACTGAAGTGACTTAGCAGCAGCAGCAGCTGTATATTAATATATGAAAGTTGTTGAAAGTAAAACTTGAGTTCTCAGCACAAGAAAAAAAATTTAACTTTAATTTTTTCTACATCTTTAATTTGTATCTATGAGATGATGAATGTTCACTAAACTTATCATGATAATTACTTCATGATGTATGTAAATCAAATCATTATGCCATATACCTTAAACTTACATAGTGCTGTATGTCAACTATAATAAAGAAAAGAAAAAAGGACTTCCCTGGTGGTCCAGTGGTTAAGACTCTGTGCCCACATTGCAGGGGGCAAGGGTTTGGTCCCTGGTCAGAAAACTAAGATCCTGCAGGATTAAAAAATAATAATAATAAAGAAAAATAAAAAGAATGAGATTAAATCATAAGATTAGACAATGCTTCCCCTACCCCATATCTTACCACTATATGAGCAGGGCTCCCATATAATAATAGTGGATTGTAGCTGAAGGAATTTCCAGATGCAGACTTTCTCTGAGGAAGACTACTTAGGGAAGCCCAGAGTCAAGAGAAGAGATTAAAAACCAGCTCACTAGACTATTTTGAAGCCTCTGCCACCTACAGCTACAACAAACATTAATTATAGCCTAACTCATCACTAGATTAACAGAAAAGCTCACACTACAGGCTTATTTTCCAAATTTGCCAGGCTTCAGCAATACATGAACCATGAACTTCCAGTTGTTCAAGCTGGTTTTAGAAAAGGCAGAGGAACCACAGACCAAATTGCCAACATCTGCTGGATCATGGAAAAAGCAAGAGAGTTCCAGAAAAACATCTATTTCTGCTTTATTGACTATGCCAAAGCCTTTGACTGTGTGGATCACAATAAACTGTGGAAAATTCTGAAAGAGATGGAAATACCAGACCACCTGACCTGCCTCTTGAGAAATTTGTATGCAGGTCAGGAAGCAACAGTTAGAACTGGACATGGAACAACAGACTGGTTCCAAATAGGGAAAGGAGTATGTCAAGGCTGTACATTGTCACCCTACTTATTTAACTTATATGCAGAGTACATCATGAGAAACGCTGGACTGGAAGAAGCCCAAGCTGGAATCAAGATTGCTGGGAGAAATATCAATAACCTCAGATATGCAGATGACACCACCCTTATGGCAGAAAGTGAAGAGGAACTAAAAAGCCTCTTGACGAAGGTGAAAGAGGAGAGTGAAAAAGTTGGCTTAAAACTCAACATTCAGAAAACGAAGATCATGGCATCTGGTCCCATCACTTCATGGGAAATAGATGGGGAAACAGTGGAAACAGTGTCAGACTTTATTTTTCTGGGCTCCAAAATCACTGCAGATGGTGACTGCAGCCATGAAATTAAAAGACGCTTCCTCCTTGGAAGAAAAGTTATGACCAACCTAGATAGCTTATTGAAAAGCAGAGACATTACTTTGCCAACAAAGGTCCATCTAGTCAAGGGTATGGTTTTTCCAATGGTCATGTATGGATGTGAGAGTTGGACTATAAAGAAAGCTGAGCACCGAAGAATTGATGCTTTTGAACTGTGGTGTTGGAGAAGACTCTTGGGAGTCCCTTGGACTGCAAGGAGATCCAACCAGTCCATTCTGAAAGAGATCAGCCCTGGGTGTTCTTTGGAAGGAATGATGCTAAAGCTGAAACTCCAGTACTTTGGCCACCTCATGCGAAGAGTTGACTCACTGGAAAAGACCCTGATGCTGGGAGGGATTAGGGGCAGGAGGAGAAGGGGACAACATAGGATGAGATGGCTGGATGGCATCACTGACTCGATGGACGTGAGTCTGAGTGAACTCCGGGAGTTGGTGATGGACAGGGAGGCCTGGCATGCTGCGATTCATGGGGTGGCAAAGAGTTGGACATGACTGAGCGACTGAACTGAACAGGCTTATTTTGGGGCTACATGGGTGGCACAGTTGTAAAGAATCTGCCTGCCAATGCATCAGAGAGAAGAGACGTGGGTTTGATTCCTGGGTGGGGAAGACCCCCTGGAGGAGGAAATGGCAACCCACTCTAGTATTCTTGCCTGGGAAATCCCATGGACAAAACAGCCTGGCGGGCAACAGTCCACTGGGTCACAAAGGGCCAGATACGACTTAGGGACTCAACAAAGACAGGCCTGCTTACCTCAGTTTCCTTTATAAAATCAAATTTTATAAACTACAAACACTGTAAATGAAGAATGTTTTTGATGGACCCATCAGTAAGGTAGACATGGCGGAGGAAAGAATACTTTGAGAAGATGGTGTAAATAGGTCAACAGAATCACTGTTTGCAACAGCCCAAAGGTGCAAACAATTCAAACATCTAACAGATAAATGGGTGGGTACACAAAATGTGGTGCACGCTGCAGGGGTGTACACTGCCTGTGGCTGGTGTCTGAACTGAGGGTAACCTTGTTGAAGTGCATGCATATCCCAGTGATGTCTGCACTAACTCCAGGCAGTTAGTACCAGAGTTATATGATGCTCTCAAGCAGAGAGGACCCCAGACACTGCAGGGAAGTGAGGGAGCTGAAAGCACAGGCCTTTAGAAATTCAGGGATTTCACCTCACACCATATCAAACATAAAAGAGTGTACTCACATTCCTGTACTAAATACCACTTTGGTTTGAAAAGCCAAAAGGTTTTTTATTTATAAATAACTACAAGAGCATCCCAATGGACAGAGGAGCCTGGTGGGCTATACAGTCCATGGGGTCGCAAAGAATAGGACATGACTGAGTGACTAAGACACACCCAACTATAATTTACTTAATTTATTATACTCAGAAATCATGGTGAGTACTTGGGAAATCTTGAGAAGTGAGAAAAGTCTAACCTATAAATGATTTTCACATGTAATAAAAGTTGTTATGGATTCTAAGTTTAGCCATTCATGAGTGTTATGATATTACATTTTATACACCCTTCATTAAACTTGCCATTAGTTTCAGTTATGCAATTTTCTTATTTTAAACCAATTAATGTATTTTTTCAGTTCCCAACTGTTTCATAGACTCCTAAGTCCATGGTGAGTCTGATGCTGTCCAAGATACCTAATGGATACACTGGTTCTGCTGGGCAACCCAGCGACTCTCTGGGCGGGAACATGAAGTCCATGTCTTCACCAGCTTGAGCCACCACACACACACACACAAAAACCCTCAGACTGGGTGGTCTGAAATTTACCACCCAGTAATCAGAAATTTACCTTCTCACAGTTCTGGAGGCTGGGAATCCTGCAGATTCTGTCAGCATATTTTATTCTTGATAAGAGCCTTCTTCCTGTTTTGCAGACAGCTGCCTTCTTACTGTATCCTTACATGTAGGGGAGAAAGCAAGCACTGGTCTCTCTTCCTCTTCTTCGAAAGACACTAACCCTATTGGACTAGGATCCCACCCCTACGACCTTAGTTCAGTTTAGTTCAGTCACTCAGTCGTGTCTGACTGTTTGTGATCTCATGGACTGCAGCACATCAGGCTTCCCTGTCCATCACCAACTCTCTGAGCTTGTTCAAACTCATGTCCATTGAGTTGGTGATGCCATCCAACCATCTCATCCTCTGTCATCCCCTTCTTCTCCTGCCTTCAATCTTTTCCAGCATCAGGGTCTTTTCCAATGAGTCAGGCTTTGCATCAGGTAGCCATCATCTTCATCTTCAGCATCAGTCCTTCCAATGAATATTCAGGACTGATTTCCTTTAGGATAGACTGGTTTGATCTCCTTGCTGTCCAAGGGACTCTATGACCTTAATTACCGCCTAAAGGCCCTATCTCCAAAGACAGTTACATGGGGGCTGGGGGTGAGGCTTCAACATTTTGTGTGCTTAGTCGCTCAGTTGTGTCCATCTCTTTACCACCGCATGGACAGTAGCCTACCAGGCTCCTCTGTCCATGGGGATTCTCCAGGCAAGAATACTGGAGTGGGTTGCCATGTCCCCCTCCAGGGGATCTTCCCAACTGAGGGATCAAACACAGGTCTCCCACATTGCTGGTAGATTCTTTACCATCTGAGCTACCAAGGAAGCCCATGAATACTGAAATGGGTAGCCTTTTCCTTCTCCAGGGGAACTTCCTGACCCAAGAATTGAACCAGGGTCTCCTGCATTGCAGGCAGATTCTTTACCAACTGAGCTACCAGGGAAGACCAACATTTTGGTGGGTCTCAATTCAGTCCTTAAGAGTTCAAGTTAATTTTTTGGTTATTAATTTATATTTTGTTCTTTCCCTTTTTTCCCCTTTCCTCATGTGAAACAAATAGCCTCTGGATACCTTCTTCTTTGCACTTCCCTGTGTCTCAGCTGGTAAAGAATCCGCCTGCAATGCAGGAGACCTGGGTTCGATCCCTGGGTTGGGAAGATCCCCTGGAGTAAGGGAAAGGCTACCCACTCCAGTATTCTGGCCTGGAGAATTCCATGGACTCTATAGTCCATGGAATCGCAGAGAGTCGGACATGACTGAGCAACTTTCACTTTCACTTTTCACCTTCTTCTTTGTGGCGTTTGTATTGAAGGGCAAAGAAGAAACTGCTTAGAGTTTACCACCTCTCCTGGCTTTTGCTTTACAAGGTCTTTGTTTACAAGAACTATTTGAGGTGACTGGGCTAGAAAGAAGGGAGAAAGCAAATGTTTTAATGGAAATAAGAGAGAGATTTCACAGGACAGGGAAGAGAGCGGAGATGATCCCACAGGATAGTGGCAAGGTTTCAGAGTGATGACTATGAAGGTAGAGAAATTGCCCTAGGTCCCCACTGACCTGATGACAGTGAAGATGGCTACCTTTGAGCAGTGAGTGGGTCTGAACAATTATAACAGCAGTAGCGACAACGAAAGACTGAAGACTAGAGGTCTTCTTTCTTCTCCAGGCACCAGTTACATACACTCTCCAGATTCTTGGGTAGCCCATGAGAAGGATGAGAGCCCCAAGAAAGATAGTTTTCATGTCCTACTAGTAGCAGGGGCTTCCCTGGTGGCTCAGGGGTGTTAAAAAAAAAAATAACAACAACCCTGCCTGCAATGCAGGAGATGTGGATTCAATCCCTGGGCCGGGAAGATCTCCTGGAGAAGGAAATGGCAACCCACTCCAGTATTCTTGCCTGGAGGCCCCATGGGCAGAGGAGCCTGGCGGGCTGCAGTCCAGTGGGTCGGAAGCATTGGATTATACACTAAAGCAACTGAGCACTAATAGCAGGACAGGAAAGAAACTTAGAAAACAGACATAATTTTATCCATATAAAACTAAAGTGGTATTTCTTACACACCAAAGTTTGTAGCATAAGCTGCCCTTTTTCTGAAGCTAAAGGTATCACCATTTTGTTGCCAATGTGATCCACTCTCACTGTGTGGCATGGTAAGGCAGTGATTACATTTGCATCAACTTAAGAATCGAGCATTTACTCATTATTAAACAAGTATTTGTAAAGCACCTACTATGTGCAGAGCACTGTGTGCTGTGCTGGGGAAACCTTAATGTGCACAATGCCAGCCTGCAAGGCTTCTACCAGGAAACCCAGACATTACGTAAGAAATTAGAGTAACATGTGATACAGTTAGTGATGATGCAGGAAGTCCAAGTGTTATGAGTACTTGAGGAGACCTAGCAGAACAGTCACAGAGGGTCCCCCACAGGAAATGGCTAAGATCAAAAGAATGAAAGAAAAGCAGCCAGGCAATAAGGAAAGGGGAAAACTAGTCAAGAAAAGGGGAAAATATTCTACCTACTAAGTGTTGAAGAGCCAGTCATTAAAGCCCTTTTGAGTCATCTAATCTAACTATGTGTTCAGCATCGGAATCCTCTCCACAATATACTGACACACTATGGCCCAAAATTTGCTATAAAAATACGTCCCCTACCTGACTCACAGGTGTGATACTCACCACTTCATATCTGAGGACTTAAACTAGAAAAGGCAACGGTGTTTCTTGCAGGCAGCGACCATGGATGACAAATAAGCAAAAGCTGACAGCCTAACATGAGACTTATTTTGTGGACACAAAATTATACTGACACAAAGAACAACAGTAAGTCCCAATAGAGATACCAAAGAAGTAATAATACCCCTTAGAAAATGTTCTCTTAAAAACAATTAAAATGTAGGACTTTTCCGGTGGTTCAGTAGTTAAGAATACACCTTTCCGAACAGGGGAGTGCAGGTTTAGCTCCCCTGGTTGGGGAGCTAAGATCCCACATGAGCTGCAGCCAAAAAAAACAAAGTATGAAAACAGAAACAATACTGTAACAAATTCAATAAAGACTTTTTAAAAGATCCACATTTTTTTTTAAAAGTTAAAAATTGTAATTAAAATGCAAACGTTTGGGTTCCACAGTAGTCTAGAAAGGGCTTCCCTAGTGGCTCATATGTTAAAGAATCTGCCTGCAATGTAGGAGACACAGGTTCAATTCCTAGTGTGGGAAGATCCCCTGGAGAAGGAAACGACAACCCAGTCCAGTATTCTTACCTGGAGAATCCCATGGACAGAAGAGCCTAGAGGGCTACAGTCTATGGGGTAGCAAAGAGTCAGACACAACTAAGCACGCATAGGCACATAGCCAGAAAAATTCATATATTTAAAATATTTCAGTTTCAATAATACCAAATAATATGGTCATTATTATACACAGAAATAAAAAACATGGAAAAGAAGAAAGGGGAAGTGGGGAGAATGTCTTTTCACGAAATAGATGAACTTACAATGGGAAGGTGGCCCTCTTGGTTCCCAGCCTCACCTCACAGTCATATCCTCAAGATCCTATAAGGAGAAAAGGCAACAGAGCTTGTCCCTTTAATTCAGTCCATGGCTCATTTGTCAAACTTCAGCCCATATGGCCCCAGTCTGATTTTTCTAATGAGTTTATCCTGAAGAGAGAAAAGCATTTTGATCAACATTTAGTGAACTTTTCTCTTTCATCAGTGTGGCTGGTTTTATTATATGGTTTGAATTTTGCTGATCTGTCACCCCAGCTACTATCACACTGTAAAAAAAAAAAAGTTTAATGAAACCATATTTAAGTGGATATAAATTACTAGCTTTCCTGACTCTGAGCTGATTTTATGCTTTTTCACTTCACTAATTCTTGTTTTAGAAACTTAATTTTATGAGTTTATCTTACACATTTTCACCACTTAACTCTTCTTATTGAAAGTTAAACTTGGAGCTTGCCAAAAGGAATATGATCATAAGCTGGTGCTCAAGGCCAAAAGTAAGCAGCATTATGAAACTGTACTGTTACATCCTGGCTTTCCATGGTTTTAATCTTGAACTCCGGCTATTAAACTATGTGTAATGTGGTAGTACCTCGCCCTCTGACATATAGTGAAGTACAAATCCGAGATTCCCAATTAAAAGAGAAAGGGAGGGAGAGAAAGAATGAGAAACAAAAACAGAAGCCATCCTTCATTTCCAATGCTTCTGTAGCTATCAATGTGTGTGACTTTATAAAAAAATTTTAAAACTCAGGCAAAATAGATTACCAGTGGGAATTTGCTGTATGACTCAGGAAACTCAAATCAGGGCTCTGTGACAACCTAGGGGGTTGGGATGGAGTGGGAGGTGAGAGGGAGGTTCAAGAGGGAGGAGACATATGTATACCTATGGCTGATTCATGTTGATACATGGCAGAAACCAACACAATTTGTTGTTCAGTCACCAGTTTGTGTTCAGCTCTTTGCGATCCCATGAACTGCGGCATGTCTGGCCTCTCTGTCCCTCAATATTGTGCTTTACACAATAGTGTAAAGCAATTATCCTTCACTTAAAAATAAATACATTAAAAAAAAACCTCAGACATATGAATCACATTTCCAGGAAGTGTGTCCCTTATACTGCAGGCTATAACCTGACTAACAGCTATTAAACCAGTCTCTCGTTAAGACGTGGGCATTTCACAATATAGAGGTCATAGTGCAGTTACTCAAAACAAGTGCCCACTTCCCCTTTGTGGACAAACTTTGCCTGGCATTCACAACCCTGCCAGGATTTTTTTTTTTTTTAATTGGAGTATAGTTGATTTACAATGTTATGTTTGTTTCAGGTATACAGCACAGTAAATCATTATACATATATCCAGTCTTTTTTTGGATTTCTTTTCCCATATAGGTTATTAGAGATCATTGAGTAGAGCTCCCTGTATATAGCACAGGAAACTCGGCCAGGATTGTTTTGAATTTCAATCATCCTAATAGCTTTTTTCCCACCTGCCTTTGCATGTCTTCAGCTTATCCTTTCCTATCAAACTGCCCTAGTCAAGCTAACTTTATCCAGAAGGCCCATGGTATTCGACAAGACAATTATCAGTGTTTGTCTTCTCCTACTTCCTGACTTGAGGCTCCACTGTTTTGTATTTCCTAAAGCATCCTATTTACCCTTCTCAGTAATTGCAGTGGAATGAGAGAAAGAGTGCCTTTCCTCAAATGGATACAGCAAAGTCATGGAAAGTCTCTCACTGCTTGGGTGTGGGTCTTAATCTCTGTACTGTGGCCAGAAATTTGAAAGGCTTTGGTGTGCAAAGATCGCATGTCCAGACACAGAGAAACCCAAAACGTGTGGAGTAAAAACATGCTGTTATCCAAAAGGAAAATCTGGCAGCTTTTTTCAGAAGAGGAAATAGAGGCTGGACCAGCAAACACAATTTTTATCTACTATATCTCCTAAGCAAAATTTTTTATTCCAAGACATAATTAAATTTTCACATGATTTAATATACCTCTCGAAACCACATATTTATGTGTTTAAGGTCACATAAATAAATAAGAAAAAGTTAAATAATCTAATAGAAAAATGGACAAAGTATAAAGACATACAGTTTATAGTGAAAGAAGACAAACACCCAGTAAATATAGGACGAGCTGTTTGGCCTCACTCATAATAAAATCCAAACAAGAAAGAGATAATGTCCTTCACTTATCAGAAATATAAATCACATAATGATACTTTTTGGAGAAGGCAATGGCACCCCACTCCAGTACTCTTGCCTGGAAAATCCCATGGATGGAGGAGCCTGGTGGGCTACAGTCCATGGGGTCGCTGAGAGTCGGACACAACTGAGCAACTTCACTTTCACTTTTCACTCTTATGCATTGGAGAAGGAAATGGCAACCCACTCCAGTGTTCTTGCCTTGAGAATCCCAGGGACAGAGGAGCCTGGTGGGCTGCTGTCTATGGGGTCGCACAGAGTCGGACACAACTGAAGCAACTTAGCAGCAGCAGCAGCAGCAATGATACTTTTTACTCTTGAAAATGCTTGTAGTTGGAGGATACCCAGTACCTGCAACTGGATAAAGGAAATGGCCTTTAGTGGAAGTGTTAAATTGATGTAAATTAGTAGAGAACTATCAAATAACTATCAAAACTAAAACTACTGACTCAGTAAACCCATAGCTAGGAATTTACCTTATTGATATACTTCATAAAAATTCTCCAAGACATGCATACAGCGATAGTCACTGATACATACTTACACTGCAAACTAACTACAGCTGAAAATTACCCAGTAGAAAATAGGATAACTAAACTATGATACATCTATTCATACATGAATGTATCATCTATGGAATGCAAGGAGGGCATGGAAGAGAACTAAACAGATCTGTTGGTGAAAAAGCTCTCAGATATAGAAGTGGAAAAAAGCAAAGGTAGAACAGTATGCTTTGTACGATATCTTATGTGTGAAAAGGGCAAAGTCTGATGTGGTAATGTGTGCATTTTTCTGGAAATAATCAAAAGGTAATAGAAATTACCCTGCAAAAAAGGGAGAAGATTCCAACTTTCCATTTTATACATTTCTCTCATGAGAATACCAAATCTACTAATGATACACATCTACTAAAGTTGATGTTTCTAAACTTTTAAGAGTATCATTTTGTTATTTATTTTTAAGATATCAACAGGGATTATCTGAGTGGAAAGAATATAGATTGTTTTTGTCTTTTCTTCTTTGTACTTTTCTGATAAAAGACTACTGGTGTTATATATATTTAAAGTATACACTTAAAAGAAGAATAACTGATGGTGTCCTGGGATAACTTGATGGTATTTAAGAAAATAAAATGCAATAAAACAACATAATAATTGGAAGTTTACTATATAATAGGCAATATACTAAGTACTTCACATATATATATAATTTTATTTAATCCACAGAATGACATTATGAGATGAGTACTTTTATTATTCCCGTCTTAAAATGAAAAGAATAAAGTAACTTACCTAAGGTTCCTCATTGAGTGATAGAACCAAGATTTAAACCCAGCTACTTTGATTCTAGATCCAGTATATACCAAAGTGTATTTTTTACTGAGAATGTAAATAGAAACTGTCCTTCCATGGGGCCAGATTATGGAAGAATGTACATTGTCCTGTATGCTACTGTATACTAACTTTTAACTCCTCTTTCAAGTTCCCTGCCCTAAACTGAATTTATAGAATTGAAATGACAACAAATTCTGCCTTCCCTGGGATGGAGAAAATCAAATGAGAAGATTAAATATGTAACATCCTTTAAAAATTGTGACTCACCCCTCAACTCTAAGGTATTGTATAATAAGCACCGCCCCCCCAAAAGACTGCAGGCTAACAGATGAGTATGCATTTCTGAACCAGGGGAGGGCTTTTCAAATCGAGGAACAAGCCTGGTTTTAGCAGCATTCACCTGGGGATCGCGCTGGGTTTCAGCTCCCTGCAGAGTCTTGAGCACAGACTATGAGGTAATGGTCTGACCCTCATTTTGAAGCACATAAAATCCAAGGAGGTTAACTAATTTCCCTCAGGTCACACAGAAGCTGCTGGTGAGGTTGGAACTGAAACAGAAGTTTCTTCATTCCCAGCCACTGCGATGCTCCAAGACAAGCTCTTGTTGAAGAAATTACATAGTGACACCAGTGCCCTTTACAGTCCCCTGGAGAAGAGTCCCAAGAAGCCAAAGATTTCATGTTAAATTGAAAAATCTCAGACTTACAAAAGACTGATGTCTTCTCCAGCCGGCAAATTATGCATCTCTCCGGAAAGTCAAGTAATCGTTCTACATAGTACACCTCATCTCTTGTAACTAACCGGAAAGACTAGTAAGGAACATACAGTACTGCTCTCCAGCCAGCAAATGTGTAAGGGTTTATGCATGAGAAACTGTTTCCCGAAACCATTGATTTGGTGCCTGATGTAAACGACCAACACATCTGCGTGGAACTGACGTTCCCTGAATGGAAATGAACTTGAGGGTCAAGGCTACTCAATTATCATCTCAGTTCTGTAAATTCAGGGAAGTCTGCTCAAGGTCAGTTGCTATTCCTAAGGGTCACTAACCTCAGATCGCTAAATAAGGAGACCACTTTACAAATCATTAAAATAATTATAGTGATGGGAAACAGTGCAAAGGAGTATAACACAAGTCCACCTTAGAAAATCTGCATGGAACAAGGATGATCCTGGCTGAAAAACCGACTTTTACAGGGTAACCTTTTGTGGACATACAAGCAGAGGAAAGAAAGAAGAACCTGAACCACACCCCCGTGGTTACTCTCTTAGAAGAGGCAGGGAGACTCCATCTCCTTCTCACCCCTCACCCCAGCCTTCCCACAATACCAGACCGGATGAGAGCCTCTTCTCCCTGGTATAAACAGCATGTCCCAGGCTACACTAGCTGGGAGTGAGAATTAAGGGCTCTGGGTTGTTCAAATGTAAGCCAAACATAGCCAGGCAGCCTGCCCTGATCTCACCCAAGTTAAAAGAAAATACCCACCTCACTCCAAAAGCATGCAAAAGTCCCTGGATTTTCCCTGAGGTTGTGAGAAATAGACCATGTGATTACCTCCCACTTAGCACTTCTTTAATAGGCATCTATTTCCTCCCTCAAATTTCCACTTTCCACAATAATTTCTATAAGTCTTTCCCTAAAGAAAGGTCTATGGAAATCCAAAAGGGAGGTGATATACCTATATGTACGGATGATTCATTTTGCTATACAGTAGAAGCTAACACAGCTTCCCTGGTAGCTCAGCTGGTAAAGAATTCGCCTGCAAATCAGGAGACCCCAGTTCAATTCCTGGGTCAGGAAGATCCCCTGGAGAAGGGATAGGCTACCCACTCTAGTATTCATGGATTTCCCTGGTGGCTCACATGGTAAAGAATCTGCCTGCAATGTGGGAGATCTGGGTTTGATCCCTGGCTTGGGAAGACCCCTGGAGGAGGGCATGGCAAGTCACTCCAGTATTTTTGCCTGGAGAATCCCATGGACAGAAGAGCCTGGTGGGCTACAGTCCATGGGGTTGCAAAGAGTCAGACATGACTGAACAACTAAGCATAGCACAGCACAGATGCTAGCACAACATTGTAAAGCAACTATACTGCAATAAAAATTAATTAAAACAAAAAAAAATAGGTTAAGTACAAGAATTTTCTGACTGAATTATTAGCTATCCATAACAAAATTATTCAGACATTTATTTATGCCCTATATACAATATAGTCCAGGACCTTCTAGAATAAATTATCCATCAGGCTCACAGAACCTTGAGCAATGGACAGTACAAGCTCTGGTACATAGAAGTTACTCAGTAGGTACTTCAGTGATTAAAATCTTTAAAAGAAAAAGAAAGGCCTCCAACCAAGCTCTCCTTCATGTCTCTGGGTTCTCTCTCAGTTTCTTTTCCTGCCTTGATTCTTTCTGTATGCATACCCAGTCTTCTCCCATCACAAGACTTCCTCCTATCTCTGGGATCATGTCAATCAGCAAGCAGAGAGGGCTGGCAGAGCCAGAGGCCAACACTGAGAGAGCCAAGGAGAGGAGAATAGGCTCCAAATTAATGAGAAGGGCAGACCCTCCTGAAGTAGACAGGCTTCAAGCTGAGATAGGACACATCTTGCTAACCCATCAGAATGGAAACCCACCCACAGAGCTGGTACTTAGACCTTCTGACCCCAGTTTCATGGAATGGAAATAGTAATAGCATAATGAAATGGAAGTAGTAATTGTATCAACTAAATCAGTCACTGTGAGTAGAGTGGTTAGCACAGAGACTAGCATTTAGAGATACTGAGAGAATGCCTGCTCTTATTGTGATTCTCCTTATGCTCTGGACCCCTCCTTCCTGTATCAAAGACTCATATAGTTGAAGGAAGGAAAATGCTGAAAAACATTAGCTCACTGCAGTGGTTCTCATACTGTGGGTAAGGACTAATTTTATTTTTTATTTCCCATCTGTTCTGGTTCTACTGCCTGTGTCTAGAATGCAACTCATACCACATGCACCTCGCCAGATGGATCTGGCAACGAGTGAACAAGTTAAACCCTATTCACCAAGATGAGTTCATCCAGCTCGAGTTCATCCTGCTTGGATGGCACAGCTCTGTCATATTGTTAAATGATGTTTCTAAACACTTGTTCTCCGTTTCTGTTGTAGACCAGTAAAGAAAGCATCCTCAGACCTCACTGTGAGTCATGGTGAGCGGCGACTGGCTGGAGCTTTCTTCTTCTTCTTATTTTGGTTGTGCTGGGTCTTCACTGGAGCAGGCAAGCTCTCTAATTGTGGCATGTGAGCTTAGCTGTCCTGCAGAGCAAGTGGGATCTTAGTTCCCTGACCAGGGATTGAACCCGCATCCCCTGCCTTGGAGGACAGATTCTTAACCATGGGACTATCAGGGAAGTCCCTGGCTAGAGCTCTTAAACAGACTTCCACCAGGCTGGATTACTGTGAGTTCCAGAAATCTTAGAAAATGTACTTAGCCTAATATACCTCCACCCTTTTCTGCAAGGCACCAGAGATGTGCTTACCAACCAAATTCCATGACTCTGTCTCCAACCCAGGCATTTGGCTAAACAGTCTGTGAAACAAAGTCCTCATGGACCCCATTCTTCTGGAGCTGAATCCCCACATCTCCCCACGCTTTCCCCCCAGCCAACCTCACACAGAAATGCACTGAAGCAAAGAACAACCCACTCTCACAAGAAAGCCATTTGACAAACTAATTCATGCTATCATATCAGCGGCTCGATCAGGGAAGGGAAGGAGAGGGGCTGAGAAAAGGATATGAAGTGAAAAATAGTAGTCCAGAAAGAATAATGCTTAATATAAAGAAACATTAGATAGACAATTGCAAGTACTGGTGAGAACGTGGAGAAATCAGAACCCCTTTGCTAATGTGAATGTAAATTTGTGTAGCTCTTTGGAAAATAGCCTCGCATTTCCTCAAAAGTTTAAGCACAGAGTTCCCACGTGACCTAGAAATTCTGTTTTTAAGTATCTACCCAAGAGAAAGAAAAATACATGTCCACATAGAAAAAACCCAGAATGTTTAAACTAGCATTATTCATAAGCGCCAAAAAGCAAAAATGACCCAAATGTCCATTTACTGGTGAATAAAAAAATAAAATGTGCTATCAGCACACAATGGAATATTATTCAGCAGTAGAACAAAATGAGGTCCTGATACATGCTACAAAACAGATGAAACTTGAAAAGTGACAAGTGATAAAAGATAGTCACAAAGGCCACATATTGTACCATTCCATTTATATGAAATGTCCAGCACTGGCAAATTTATAGGGATAGATGGTAGATTCATGGTTCCCTATGACTGGGGGTGGAGTGAGTAGAAGGAATGAGGAGAGTCTGCTAAGATTGTGATGATGTTTACATAACCCTATGTATATAGTACAAAATATTGAATTGTACGCTTTAAATGGATGGATTATATGTTTGCTAAGCATATGTCAAGTAAGCAAGCTTTTCAAACAAGTAAAAATGTTAGCATTTTGAAAAATCCATTAATGGGACTTGCCTGGCAGTCCAGTGGTTAAGACTCTGAGCTTCCAGTGCAGAGGACACAAGTTCGATCACTGGTCAGGGAACCAAGATCCCACATCTTGCCATGTGGTGGGGTCAAAAACAAAAAGGAAAGAATGAAGAGATTTCATGCTTCAGTTGGGGGACAGGTTTGGGAGAACGGTAGAAATACTTCCAGAAGTTTCACACCATGTAGGAATAATCCTTATGTAGAAATTGTTTTCTGCTTGTTTAGTCGCTAAGTCACATTCAACTCTTTCGCGATCCCATGGACTGTAGCCCACCAGGCTCCACTGTCCGTGGGATTTCCCAGGCAAGAACACTGGAATAGGTTGCCATTTCTTTCTCCAGGGTTATTCCCAACTCAGGGATAGAACCCAAGGCTTCTGCACTGGCAGACGGATTCTTTACTGCTGAGCCATCAGGGAAGCCTTATGTAGAATACAGGTAAATAAAATTTTAAACTGCATAGACAGAAAGATTGGAGTACTTTCCCTTACATTGTGAAGATTTACCATCTGAGTCACCAGTGAAAGTGTCAGTTGCTTGGTCATGTCCAACTGTTTGTTATCCCATGGACTGTAGTCTATCAGACTCCTCTGTCCATGGGATTCTCCAGGGCAAGAATACTGAAGTGGGTAGCCATTTCCTTCTCCAGGGGATCTTTCCAACCCCAACCCAGGAATCACATCCTGGTCTCCTGCACTGCAAGCAGATTCTTTACCATCTGAGCCACCAGGGAAGCCCCCAGTAGGAAAGGGCTCTATACACATGATTCTTATCTATCTACCTGTGTTGACCTGAAAACCCAACTCTTGAAAGGGTTGAAGACACATTGTTTCTAGCAGACAGGGACTGCCTTCTCTTCCCTTCCAGAAGTTGCCAATGAGTTATAGGCCACAGGGGCTGAGCCCTGGGAGGTCCGACAGGCAGAAAACTGCCCCGTGATGATCCAGAGACCCCTGTACTGGAGCCAGGGTAGGGCTGTCTATTTACTCCTTTCAGAGACAGCTTGTTCTGACAGTTGTGTTTACAATTCTAGGTCCACTTAACCTGCCAAGGGAGAGACTGGAGGCAGCGTTCATTTGGGATTCATTTTGGGGTGGCTTTTTAAGTATCTGCCCTGGCAAAGAAAGGTTCTGCTGGAGGTTTTGTGTTTGCTTTTTCATGGCACTCTGCCCCCTTCCAAAACTCACTTCTCTCATCTTCTATCATCTTATATGGTATCCTCAAACAAATGACAAATTTCAGGTACACATAACTGCTTTGCTATTTACAGATCATTTGCAATGTAAATACAACGAGCTCAAGAGTATTCTTGTGTAAAGTGCTAACAAACATTTGTTCTGCGAGGAAAGGCCCAGCCCTCCTGGCCAAGAACTACTTCCCTGAAGCCCTGGGGCCTCTGACTCTGTGTTCCCCTCACACTTTGGCAGCTGAGATAGCTGACCTCCTAACTCAGGGAAACTGAAAAACTACTTAGTCACAAATGGATATTTAAACAATTTCATTCCTTGGCTCCTCCCAGAGTCTGTGTTTCTAAAACAGAATTTTGTTTAGGAATAAAACTGTGCTTTCCTTCATGTGCTCGCTGGGTCAGAGTGGCCCAAACCTGAAGCTGTTCTGATGCAGTGGAGACCACTGTTGATGGAGCCCTCCAGACCTTCTCCTGAATCTGTGGTACTGAAGCCATCCTGGGGCCAAAGTGCTACTGAAAGGCACAGTGAAATCTCCCAGAAGGAAGGAAATTACAGGAGTAATTTCCTGATTGATGGCTGTCTGGGGAACAGCTTCTCCACAGTTGTCACTGTTGTTCAGTCACTAAGTCGTGTCTGACTCTTTACAACTCCATGGACTGCAGCATAACAGGCTGCCCTGTCCTTCGCTACTTCCCAGAATTTTCTCAAACTCACGTCCATTGAGTCAGTGATGCCATCCAATCATCTCATCTTCTGTCGCCCCCTTCTCTTGCCCTCAATCTTTCCCAGTATCGGGGCTTTTCCAATGAATTGGCTCTTCGCTTCAGGTGGCCAAAGTACTGGAACTTCAGCTTTAGCATTAGTTCTTGCACTGAATATTCAGGGTTAATTTCCTCTAGGACTGACTGGTTTGATCTCCTTGCTGTCCAAGGGACTCTTAAGAGTCTTCTCCAGCACCACAGTTCAAAAGTATCGATTCTTCAGTGCTCAGCCTTTTTTATGGTCCAACTCTCACATCTGTACATGCTTACCAGAAAAACCATAGCTTTTATTATCCAGACCTTTGTCGGCAAAGTGATATCTCTGTTTTTTTAATAATACCATGTCATCCTTCGGATCTCAGTCCAAGGGTCGATTCCTCAGGAACTGTTAAATTTTGCGATTGTGTATTTAACTGTCTCTCTCCCTTGACAGAATTATAAGTCCCTGAGTGCAAGAGCTGGAAATATTTTCTCTCTCCATCTTGCCTTCAACAGTGTCTGGGACGTAATAGACATTTAATAAGCATTGAATGAATGAGTGAATGAAGCTAGGACTCAACTGTGGTCTATCCCTTCCAAAGCATGTTTTCTTACTTTTTGGGGAAGGGGGAGTCCTTGGGGAGGGGACAGTTCTGCCACGTGGCATGTGGGACCCTAGTTTCCTAACCAGGCATGAAACTCAAGCCCCTTGCATTGGAAGTGTGGAGTCTTAATCACTGGACCACCAGAGAATTCCCAAAGCATGTTTTCTTAAATGGACATTTACTGCTAAAAAGAGAAAACCCAGTCATATAAAGAGTTAGGGGAAGGGCACTCAAGATGAAGGGGTTAATCCATGCAGAAGGACTGCATGTTTAAGGAAGAAAAAGACAGCCAGTGAGCAAGGCGGTATGCCACAGGGACCACAGCTTCTATTGCTAACTAGCTGTGTGACCTCAGCCTCTCAGAGTCTCATCTAAAAATGAGGCAAACACCTACTGTATAGCATTACTATAAAACTTGTATAAAGTAATCCATGTAAGTACTAAGCCTGGCACATAGTGAAAAGTAACTAAAACTAATGTCTTACAGGATCTGAGACCTTTGAAATATACAGACCTTTATCTAAGAGAAATTTTCTGTCTCTTCTTCCTCCTCTCCTGTCCCCTCCTTGCTCCTCTCCACCTTTTCTCCACCCTCTTCCTCTCTCTCTCTCTCCTCTGTGTGTGTGTGTGTGTCTCTCTGTCTCTCTGTCAAATCACTTCCCAAGCTACTGGAGTATATTTGCAAACACACTGGCTGTGACCTTGACGTGGCCCCATTCCCACTCCACCACATCCCCTGTCACACACATGGGGACACACACACACAGATATACTCTGTGGCAATGTAATCCCCATAAATTCCAGATTCCTGTGCTGTTTAGCTGATCACTGCTTTAAAATAAATCTAAAAGACAGAAAGAAACACACTAAATCCTCATTTTAAATTTGCTGAGGTGTTTTTAACTTTTATCTTCAAATATCTAGGACTTCAAAGTTTCTCTGTACATGCAGTTAAGAAAAAAGGCAAGCTAACATAGAAAGCATCAATAAGAAAAACAGAGTTTATTTGGCAATAGTGCAGAAATATGCTGCCTGAGGCTACTACTCATGAAAAATACATTAAAAAGAGAGCTCAGAAAAGCCTTCAACTATTGGGTAAAAGGATATAAAAGGCCTGGGTTTTTTTTCACATTTGTAAATATTCGGGGAGATTTTTTTAAACTTAACTATGACAGAGATATCCTAGTCTATATACGTTCGGGGGCATTCCAGCAGCACGCTCTTCGATTCTAAGAATGGATTGTCAATATTCCATACCCGTTTTCTTCATTTAAATAGCTAGTGGCAGCAGAAAACTTCAGTTTAAAGCTCACAGATTTTCCTATTTGCTGCTCTAAGAGCCCATAAACATATGTATCTTTGGAAAACTATCATGTGTTTTCAACTTCCTGAAGAATCCTTGTAAAATATAAGTGAACCACATTACCCTTTGTCCTGAGCTTTTACTCCACTAATGGACAAATTGGGAGGAGGCTGAGAACAAATGTGCTGTTAATCACCCAGACGGCTTTGTAATAGAACCTTGGACTATTCTTCAGCCACTAAACACTGTCCAGAAATTGCTTAATAATGCTGGTGTGCAAGGCATTCCTTCCAGGAGAATAAAGATCTCATTGACTGGCAGGCTCAGTTATGTCAGGTTACTTTAGGAGACGGTAGACAAAGGGTAGGTATTGTATAGACCAGAGAGAATGACAGACCATATCTGAGCTGCCCGGTCTCCCCAGCAATGACAGATTTTCTAATTCACTGCAGATTCTCGCAAAACTGGGTGGTCAGCTTTGCAGAGAACCAACAGTGGGTCTATTGATTCTGGGTGGGAGCAACATAATTCTGAATTAACCTGAATTGATTCAATACAACAGAGAGCCTCGGTATTGGATTAAAATTAGGATTAATACATTAAATGTTAGGTCAGAATGTTAAGTCCCAGTGCTGAAAGACCTACATGAAGTAAGTCAAAGCCATTACAGAAAGATATTTTAGCCAGCAGATAATTTGTACTTTTAGACCTTAGAAATACATCACTCAAAATCTACTGGCACAAATGAAGATTTCTATGATACAGCGTGTTCTGTTATGGTTTTGTGGGGCTTTTTTTTTTCTGCTTTGGTTATAAACAATCATTTTGAATGTGTGCCCTTTAAGTTCATCATATATATATATATATATATATATATATATGATGACAAGAGAGAGAGAGAGAGAAGCTTTCATCTGACATAGTAATGGTTGTTAGACAGCCTGGCTCATTTTATGTTCCCGCTTTTGTAAAATTATCTCGCCAGAGGCAAAATCTGCTACTTCGGGCTTTCCAAGTAGACAGCAATTAACTTTCACTGTGCTCTTTTGCAGACGTACGCTTCTGTTAAATCATGAAGGATGCAAACTACCATTTTGAATATGTTTTCCCAACTACGAAATGAATATATTTATATTTAGGAAAATAAGAATAAATCTAAATACCTTGCAGTTTCCTGGAGTCATTATTTTAACAAAAATTTTAAACCCTCTTAATTTTCAAACCTTATTAATATATATATATATATATCCAAATAGCTCTGCCTACCAAAAGGAGTATGAACATTTGTTGCAAAATACAGGTCCTAGTGCATCTAAGCAAAACAGTTCCCAAATGAGCCGAGGGCAAACTAAAGTATTTGAAAGCAATAAAACTAAATGTGAGACTTTGTTGGAGCATGTATTTTCTTAAATATTGATATTTAACATCACTTTGTTACCTTCCTCTCACTACATACATTGTCTTACCTAAAAGAATAAGATAAAAGAGTGAAATGACCTTTAACACGTAACCTTTAACACGTATCTAACACATTAAGAGTACTTTTTCATTTTAAAAATGAGATGCTTATACTTAAATCTTAATAATTTATAAAATACACCTTTTAGTCTTCCTCTTTCTTTTGACCTTCCTCTGTTCTCTTTGCCATGTGATCACTCTAAAATGCAATCAATAAGGGGATTTTTAATAAATTTAAGAAGACTGTTGTCAGCATCTTTCTGTGTAACTTATCAGATTGTCATTTAAAGTACCCCTTATTAGCAATCATAATGGTGGGTCCATGCTGCTTTCATTTAGGCAAGATATACACATTCAGGTCTTCAGATGGACCTAATCTTAAGTAACTTCTGATTTATAGTTTCGGTTTGGGGTTAACCTGCCAGGGGCTCTTTGCCAAGTCTTACTAACTGAAAAAGAGTTTCCATTTCCATTTTCCATTTTGATCCAAGTTTGTTTTCCCAATGCTGCCTCCTGCCTCTATTTCTAGCACCTGCACACTGACCCCTGGTGGCGGAAACCAGACCCCCACAAAATCTCTTGACCTTCAAATTAAACCTCTTTCTGGCTTTCAGCTGAAAAAGGGTTCAGCTGCCTTTCCCGAAACTCTCTGTATTATTAGTAAAACCCATTGCTCTTGCATCCCATTCTCAGAGTCCTGCTGGGTAATTCAGTTAATTAATCTAACATAAGTTGTGAATGTGAACGTCCATTCCCTTCCCTAGTATTGCAATGTTTTACATCAAAAAAAGGTTTCATACATACCTAGACAGAGGAAAAGCTTTTGAGGAGGGGAACTTCGCAGCCAAATCACATCACAGAGGTCTCCCATTCAACATACTCTCAAGACAGACCTGAACCTGTAGTTGTCTAATAAGAACAAGAGCTTTAGAATCAGACTTCATTTTAATCCTGACTTCTTGGTTTACTAGCACTGTGGTCAGACAAGTAACTTGACTTCCTGAATTCTTAATTGGCCTATCTGTAAAATGAAGACAATGATATTTTCCTCTGAAAGGTTGATGAAGGGACTATATAAGCAAAGTATCTGGAATATAAATTCTCACATAAATGTTTGACATTATTCTTTTCAATGGAAAGATGGGATTGCATAAATCTGATTATCTCATTTTTGCTTCAAAAACTAAGTATTCAGGACATGAAAAATATAAATGAGATAGGGGGACAAAAGGACAAAAATATTTGAGGTCAAGATTATCCACCCAAAATCAGAGTCCTGGAGGTAAGATGTCTAGTGTCTGGTACACATTTGGAGAACTACAGCAGGAAGTACAACATGGTATGCCTGCTTTTCAGTTGTAGTAAGTCTGAGGCTGCTGAGTGCAGCTTCCAAAAGAAGTCTTTTAACACCAAATCATATTTCTAAATAAGCCCAGAGAACAGGCAACTCTGACAAACGCACAAGTGTTCAAGAGATGTTTGTTTACACAGACATCCTCTGACACTGTAAATAAAATAATAAGAATGCACACTCCTTTGCAGCAGTCATAAAAGTTAGAATGGAGTTAGGTCGTGTCTAGATGCCTTTGATCAAAAAACAGGGATTAGTGGTTGCTGAATTTACTAACACAATTTTCTTTTCTTTTCTCCAATTATTTCTATTTCCAGCCTCACTTTTAGGATTCAGTTACAGCATCTTGCACTGCTTAGTCAGCAGACATGTGCCATTTGGGGATGCCATGATTCCCCTTTTTCAAAATTAAATTTTGAAGCCAGAAGTGTCAAGTTTCATTTCTCATTTAATGTAATTCTATGAGACTTTAGTCAGCATTATAAGACCAAGTCAGGACTCACTGATCGTCATGTTTCTGGGCATCAAGCATACAATGAGTCATGCTCAAGGTCTTGCTATTAATTATTTTCCCTTGCACTACCTACTACAAGCTTTTATCAGTTAAGTAAATAATTATAATAAAACATGGAGAGATACATGCTAAGATACATAAAAAACATACAGTTTAGCTAGAAAGATTCAATATACACAAATTAACAATAATAAAGCATTAGGGTATAAATTATACCAAAACATCATTGTTCAGTTCAGTTCAGTTGCTCAGTCATGTCCGACTCTTTGCGACCCCATGAATCGCAGCTCGCCAGGCCTCCCTGTCCATCACCAACTCCCGGGGTTCACCCAAACTCATGTCCATCGAGTTGGTGATGCCATCCAGCCACCTCATCCTCTGTCGTCCCCTTCTCCTGCCCCCAATCCCTCCCAGCATCAGGGTCTTTTCCAATGAGTCAACTCTTCGCATGAGGTGGCCAAAGTACTGGAGTTTCAGCTTTAGCATTATGAGTCCTTCACTGTAACACTTAAAAAAAATTTTTTTTTATTTTGTATTGGGGTATAGCTGATTAACAATCTTGTGATGGTTTCAGGTGAACAGTGAAGGGACTCAGCCATACATATACATGTATCCGTTCTCCCCCAAACCTCCTCCCATCCAGGTTGCCACAAAACATTGAGCAGAGTTCCATGTACTCCACAGTAGGTCCTTGTTATTCATTTTAAATATAGCAGTGTGTACATGTCCAGGGCTTCCCCAGTGGCTCAGCGGTAAAGAACCCTCCTGCAATGCAGGAGATGCAGGAGACATGGGTTTGATTCCTGGGTTGGGAAGATCACCTGGAGGAGGGCATAGCAACCCATTTCAGTATCCTTGCCTGGAGAATCCCATGGACAGAGGACCCTGACTGGCTACAGTCCAGTGGGTTGCAAAAAGTTGGACTCTACTGAAGCTACTGAGCACACACGCACATGCCCATCCCAAACTCCCTAACTATTCCTTCTCATCCTTCCCTCTGACAACCATAAGCTGGTTCTTGAAGTCTGTGAGTCTATTTCTGTTTTGTAACTAAGTTCATTTGTATCATTTATTTTTAGATTTCACATATAAGGGATGTCATAGGATATTTTTCCTTCTCTATCTGACTTCACTGTAACACTTTTTAATCATTAAATGTTCCTTAAGAAAATAATCTGGGGACTTCCCTGGTGGTCCAGTGGATAAGTCTTAGTGCTTCCAATGCAAGAGGCTGGAGTTTGATCCCTCATTTGGAAACTAGATTCCACATGCCACAGCTAACATACACTGATTAGTTAATTTTTTAAAAAAAGAAAGAATAGAATCTGCACCAAAGGCTACACCGGGAGATATTTTCTCTTCCTGTGTTGTTTATTTCACCTCATGTTGAATTCCCAACAGGTCAGGATTTAATAATAGCATCCATCATAGGTGGCCATGCATTTGCAATTTTCCGCAGTGTCGGAAAAGTTCTTTTTATTACAAGACAGGCTTAATTGTAAGACTGCCTGAAGACACAGACCCAGGGGACAATTTTATAGAGAGATTTCTGTGCATCTGCTTGAATGCCAGGGGGATGGAATACAAAGGGACAACCTAATCCCTTTCTTCTGAAGCTCATGCTAAGTGAACATTCTGATCTCTTCTCTCCTCAAACTCTTCCTTACTTGCTGCAGCTAACTGGTCATCCCCTCACAGAGAGGTGGCTTCTGGGAAGAGATGGAACTGTTGCTGAGAGGAAACAAATTCCTCCTTCAGCCCAAGCTATTATAAGTTGTAAACTGAGACTGCGGGGAACAGAGATCATAAAAAAAGATGAGGCGTGATCTTCGTAGAGAAGATCTGTAGCCATGGTAAATTTTCCCTGCCTGGAGTAAGAACTGAAAACTCAGATAAGACCCCAAGCTCTCATTTTCTCTTTTTCCTAGGTACTTTTTCCTCTTATAATTTTATATCCTTAATATTCTCGAAGAGATGATTTGTTCTTTTTTAACTCAGAGTTTTCCCATGTTTGCTAAATTCTTTGTTGTCTGGAACAACCTCATTGTTTTTCTCTTAGGCTAGATGATTCTATTTTACACTGTTTACTAGGATACCATCTGATTATAAAGGTGGATTTATTCTCCTTGTAATAATTCTGTAACAGCTTCTTCTTCAGATGAAAATCTGGTTTCAGTGTAGCTCACTAAGATGAAATATACCGAACTGAGGGGGAAATAATTCTCTCATTCTCTGAGAAGTACAAGTTTCCTGTGTATACATCAAAGATGAATATTCTGCACAAAAACTCAAAAAAATGTTGGTTTTATGAATTATGCAAAGTCTGGACAATTATGAAACATTTTATTTACTCTTTTCAGAAAATACTCAGAAGTACAATTCTGAATTATTAAAAGTACCAATGTGTGCCAATTGATAAGAAAGTTAACCAGAATTTAACTTTACTAAAAATACTTTTCCTACCAAAGGAAAAATAAAAATCTGAAAGCAGCATTCATTATAGTAACAAAATTATCAAGTTTCAAAATCAGACTTTAACTTAAAATGCCATTTCTTTAGTTCTTGATATCTGAAAATTTTCATCGGTCTTTATCAGGAAATATGGTACCCAAATCTCCAAGGTCCTAGCCCAGGATTTTAACAATGCAGCTTCACTTAGAAATTTTTTCCTCAAGGTCTGTTAATCACATAGTAAAGACATAAGAAAGCAGATTTTGGTAAAGAAAGACCTATAACCATTCATTACTATTCAAAAGAAAAAAATCTTTTGGCAGTTGGTGACATTATTAAAATGTAAATATTAATACTTTATTTTGATATCACTTTGTATTCAGCCAAATATTCACCTTTTAAAAAAACTGGCTTCAAAAAAATTGTCCCAGTTTTCCCTTAACATTTGAATAAAAATATATGTTAATTAAAATGAAATCCACACACTCCTAGTTTATTCCTCCTAATTTTTCAACACTTTTTCTTTGGAAGATCATCTGGCAGCCAAAAAGCCTTAATCCATTACCAGATTTGGTCATTTAATTATTAAATTATATTTGGCCAATAATTATTAAATGATAAGTTTGGAAAACTGACACCTGTAGATTTTAAACACTTTAATGAATGAATAAATGAATGAGTGAATAAGTAGGGGACAATTCAAAACCATCCAGATAATACTTAAATAAGGTTCCTAAATTCTATAATGGTATGGACCTAACAGAAGCAGAAGATATTAAGAAGAGGTAGCAAGAATACACAGAAGAACTATACAAAAAAGATCTTCATGACCCAGATAACCACGATGGTGTGATCACTCACCTAGAGCTAGACATCCTGGAGTATGAAGTCAAGTGGGCCTTAGAAAGCATCATTACAAACAAAGCTAGCAGAGGTGATGGAATTCCAGTTGAGCTATTTCAAATCCTAAAAGATGATGCTGTGAAAGTGCTTCACTCAGTATGTCAGTAAATTTGGAAAACTCAGCAGTGGACACAAGACTAGAAAAGGTCAGTTTTCATTCCAATCCCAAAGAAAGGCAATGCCAAAGAAATTGAGGAATTAATGCTTTTGAACTGTAGTATTGGAGAAGACTCTTGAGAGTCCCTTGGACTGCAAGGAGATCCCCCCAGTCCATCCTAAAGGAAATCAGTCCTGAATAGTCATTGGAAGGACTGATGTTGAAGCTGAAACTCCAATACTTTGGCCACCTGATGTGAAGAACTGACTCATTTAAAAAGACCCTGATGCTGGGAAAGATTGAAGGCAGGAGGAAAAGGGAATGACAGAATGAGATGATTGGATAGCATCACTAACTCAATGGACTTGAGTTTGAGTAAGCTCCAGGAGTTTGTGATGGACAGGGAAGCCTGGCGTACTGCAGTTCTTGGGGTCACAAAGAGTTGGACATGACTGAGTGACTGAACTGAACTAAATTCTATCAGTAAGTAATGATTGAAAATTTTATACATGCTCTACACCCTAAACTAATACAGTGCTGTTATGACAATTTCATCTCAATAAAAATGGGGGAAAAAAGAAAATGTTAGCCCAGTGCCAAAGAAAACCTCTCTTTCCTTCAAGTATTAATTTAGCCAATATAAATACAATTTTCATACATTTTCTAGGCTCTATTATAAATTCCCATATGTTCTATATAAGTCATTTTTGAAATGTAAATCTCTCCAAACTTAGTAATAATGCACATATTTACTAAAAGTATGAAAGATATTGGCAAAATGAAACTTCACATTTAAAATGGGAATATGGGAGAAAAGTTGCTAAGACTTATAAGCTGGCCACAGGATGTGAATCTAAACCTCCAACAACAGCTACCATCTACTAAGAACTTATAATGTGCCGGGCACTTTGCCCTATGCACCATGTACATTATTTTGTTTAATCCTAATGAAAACCCTAAGAGGTCAGTAATACTTCCATACCCATTTTGCAGATTTGAACACTGAAGTTTAGACATATTGAGTAGCCAATCCCAGGTTTCACAGTTGGTGAGGGGAGCCCTGGTTTAAACCTCAGGATTTTGAGTGTCCACAGCTGGCAGCCTTAAGTATTCTTAAATGACACTGCAGTGGGGAAGACAATGAAAGTCACAGAACACAGCTGTCACTGCAACAAGCAGTCAGTCCCTGCTTGTGGGATTTTCCCAACCCTCTCTGCCACTTGGACTATTGCTCTCTCCTTTGCCTGCGGGCTGTTTTTAGGTTACCAAGGAAGGTAAGTAAGAGATTAATGTCAAGGCTCCTGTAAAACATAATGCCATAAAGGGACTCTAATCTGAATCCAGATTTTATCCAGGCAGATCATAGAAAATGTTCCTAGGGAACCACAAAAGTCAAATACAGTTATCAACTATGATCACTTTTTAACTAGCTGCAAGGTGATGTGTCTCTAGGATACAAGGAAGCATCTAGTGTCTCTACTACCCTAGGACTAGACTGATTGCACCGTTACAGCAAGAGCTTGCTTAAGACACTTTCTTAACTTACAGAGAAACTAGGCAAAGTCATAGATTAAAACAGAACGGCTCAAGAAGCGCTTTACCCAGATGAAAAAAACAAAACCCTTTTCAATGACAGAAATTATGATTTAAGAGCACCAGGTGTGTGGCTTCTTTTCTAGGTAGCAGTTAGAGAGTTTGGGAGAAAACATCATTCCTTTAACAGTGGTTATAATTACTGTGATTTCCAGTCCACAACTTGTATGCTTTCATTTCTCCAGGCTGCCCCCCAAGAAAAACAAAGTGAATATCTAATAATCACGAACTGAATGTAGCTCAATTATAGAACAAAAGCATCTACTGGTTTTGTGGTTAGACAGACAATTTATCAAAGGGAGATTCATACCTGAATCTGGAGAGAGTGATGACTAGCTTTCCACGGGGGTAGCATTTGGAATTACTCCGGAGACTTGTATAAGGAGAACCTAGAAGTTTTAAGGCCATTATCAATCAGAACCACTTTCACATCTAGTTTTGAGATCAGAGGAGACACTCAATTTCCAAGAAACTCAGTTCCTTCACTTGGGGTTTCTAAGCAGTAAACCTCCCTCATCAGATTGACTTGGCCACAAATTCCAACTCAGATTTAGTACTTTGTTTTCTTAAGGAAGTGTATTCCCCTCCTCAGAAGCTCTGTCTCCCATCACTTGTTCTGGAGTGATTGTGTTTGCTTTCAGTTTTGTTGACAGGATAAACCTGCTCAGGACCAAACTCAGAAGCTTGCCTCAGACCATCTCATATCTGGAGATGACCTTCATTTTCTTCTCTCTAGATACAAATCCTGCATGCATGCGTGTTAAGTCGCTTTAGTCATGTCCAACTATTTGCAACACTATGAACTGCAGCCCACCAGGCTCTCCTGTTCATGGGATTCTCCAGGCAAGAATACTGGAATGGATTGCCATGTCTTCCTCCAGGGGATCTTCCTGACCCAGGGATCAAACTCCCATCTCTTACATCTTTTGCATTGGCAGGCAGGTTCTTTACCACTAGCACCACCCAGGAAGCCCCAGATACAAACACAACATATCCCTAAAAACAGTTCAAGTCCCCCTTTTTTTAAATCAAAACTCTCTCTGATAATTCTCAGGTGAAGTATTTGCTTCTTCCCATGACTAACCTCCATAGCATTCATGTGGAATCATCATGTGTTTCCTGGCACAATTAATAATTTTTATGTCTTAACATCATAATTTTACTTAAATTATTACTTTTTCTCACTGAATGAATTAACAGACAACAAAATCAATCAAAATCCTCCCCAAATTGCACCTGCTTCAGTGACTTTCACACAGAATCTGCTCAGTAAGTCAGAATCTGAGTTCTCTGTAGAAGACAGCTCTTTGTGCTGTAGAGACTGGGCTTGGGTTGACACTCTTTAAATTGCAACCTGAAGAATCCAGATAAATGATGAAATCTCAGTCCAGCTGCTCAGAGTTAATCCAGGGGTTGGGAGGACTCTAGGGAGCTGGGTTAAGACTGGTTACTCCTCCCCCCTATTAGGATGTTTTATAGTCAGATTGTTATGAATTGTTTTTATTTCCCATAAGGAAAACTACTTTTACAAAATAGATTTATGTGTACCATATTTGGGGCTTCCCAGGTGGCATCACGGTAAAGACTGCACCTGTCAATGCAGGAGACGTAAGAAAAGCAGGTTTGATCCCTGGGTCAGGAGAATCCGCTGGACAAGGGCATGGCTGCCCACTCCGGTATTCTTGCCTGGAGAATCCCATGGACAGAGGAGCCTGGAGGTCTACAATCCATAGGGTCGCAAAGAGTCTGACATGACTAAAATGACTTAGCATGCATGCATATACAATCTTTGGTATCTATTTCCCTGAATCAGTGTTTTCAAGATCTGCCACCACTGGGGCTTTCTCTAACTATAGTTAACTTCAGATCCTGGACTTGTCTTTAGGTTGGACTTGGGCAACATGTTGAAATTAGAAAATAATAAAGTTGATGGTTGCTCAAAAAGTTAAACATAGATTTACCATATGACTCAACATTTCCACACATGTATATGTTTCCAAAATTAAAAACAAGCATGCAACTACTTGTACACAAATGTTCATAATAGCACTGTTCACAGTAACCCATATATCCACCAATGGATAATGAATAAATAAAATGTATTAGGTACCTAAGATGGAATATTGCATGCCAAGTCACTTCAGCCATGTCCAACTCTTTAGGACCCCATGGACTGTAGCCCACCAGGCTCCCCTGTTCATGGGACTCCCCAAGGAAAAATACTGGAGTGGGTTGCCATGCCCTCCTCCAGGGGATCTTCCCAACCCAGGAGTCAAACTCTTATCTCTTGCAACTCCTGCATTGGCAGGTGAGTTCTTTATCACTAGCACCACCTGGGAAGCCCAAGATGGAATATTACTCAGCCTTGAAAAGGGATGAAGCTTTTTATGATAGGTGCTATAACCTGAAAAGTATTATATTAAGTCAAAGGTATCCCCACAAAAGGTCAAAAGGTCACATACTGTATAATCCCATTTGTATGAAATATCCAGAACAGGTAAATATGTAGAGATGAGAAGATTGGTAGCTGTCAAAGGCTGATGGGAAGAAGATAAGCAATGATTGCTTAACAAGTAAAAAGTTTTATTTTGAGGTGATGAAAAATGGTTTATAAGTAGAGGTGGTGGTTGCACAACATTGGGAAGGTATGGAATGCCACTGAATTGTACACATTAAAGTGGTTACTGCTATGTTGAATGGATTTCACGTCAATAATAAAATAACAGTTGGGAGATTGGGATCAACATATATATATGCTACTACATATAAAATAGGTAACTAATGAGAACCTACTGTATAGAGTTCCCTGTGTATAGCACAGGGAACTCTATATTCAGTGCTCTGTGGTTACCTAAATGGGAAGGAAGTCCAAAAAAGAGGGGATATATGTACAGGTATAGCTAATGCACTTTTCTGTATAGCAGAAACTAACATAAAATTAGTAAAGCAACTATATTCCAATTAAAAATCAATAATAATAACAAAGTTTGTCTGGTACCTACAGTTCCTATTGCCCAAGATACTATAGTAGGAGGGGGAAGGAAAGCCTCACTTAAGCAGGGGAACCTTTTTGGAGACATTATATTGAAGCCAAGACCTGAAAGACAACTAGGATTTGGCAAAACTAATACAATTATGTAAAGTTTAAAAATAAAATAAAATTAAAAAAAAAAAAAAAAAACATAAAAACTTATAAAAAAATAAATAAATAAATAAACTAAGTAAGGAAGGTAGAGATAGATGGGGAAAAGAGAAAAGGAATCCAGGGAGATATTGTCTACCTGATGATTTAACAATATAATATTGACATAAATTATTTCTCCTTTCCCATAAAATCAAATGAACAAATATGTTTTCATCATCTGCTATTTGTGGGGAGCCATGCTAGGTGCTGGGAGAAACAGACCAACAAAAGGCATAGCCTGACAAGAGAAATAAAATTAGCCTTTATTGAGCAGCTCCAACATGATGGATACTTTACATGTGCATGTGTGCTCAGTTGCTCCAGCTGTATCCAGCTCTTTGCGATCCCATGGACTGTAGCCCACCAGGCTCCTCTGTCCATGGGATTCTCCAGGCAGGAATACTGGAGTGGGGTGCCATTTCCTTCTTCAGGGGACCTTCATGACCCTTCTTGACCACTGAGCCACTGGGGAAGCCCATATTTTACATGTATTATCTCAATTAATCCTTTAAACCGATCAAAGCAATAAGTGTGATTAATCCTGTTAACTTGTCCAACATTGCACAGCTTCTAAATAGAAAATACAAGATTTCATCTAAGTGTGCCTGACTGCAGGGTCCACCTTCTTGCCACTACAGCAGGACATAATTAGAGTGGATGGAAGCTGAGTAACTTGCTAAGATATCAGTGGATAGATGTCACAAAGTTGAGCACAATGCTCCCTCCAGATGGAAGGACCTGGAAAAAACTGGGGTCAGATCTGGAGAGAAATAAATGGCCCAGATCCCAGAACCACAAAGTGGAGGCAACAAAGAAAAGGCCTGGACATGAACTGTCCCTGAAACTTCCCCAACCCCCCATTGTACTGAGTGGAGGGAGCCTCTTCTCTGCACTGGTCCTTACCCCATTAGAGCACTCCACAAATTCAATGCTTGGTTTTATATTTTTATTCATGTCCCAGTTCTACCACTTAATAGCTTTGAATAAATTACAGAAAGGTGTAATCTCTGTGTCTTGGTTTACACATCTAAAAAACTAGAATAATAGTAAAAAAAAAAAAATCTGGATTAAATGAAAACATATTATACAAAGGGCTTACATGTCAACAATACACACTGCTGCTACTGCTGCTAAGTCACTTCAGTCGTGTCCGACTCTGTGCGACCCCATAGATGGCAGCCCACAAGGTTCCCCCGTCCCTGGGATTCTCCAGGCAAGAACACTGGAGTGGGTTGCCATTTCCTTCTCCAGTGCATGAAAGTGAAGTCGCTCAGTCGTGGGTCCGACCCTCAGTGACCCCGTGGACTGTAGCCTACCAGGCTCCTCCGTCCATGGGATTTTCCAGGCAAGGGTACTGGAGTGGGGTGCCATTGCCTTCTCTGCAACAATACACAAGTGCTCAACAAATATTTTTGTTCTGGATGTTGTTGTATTACTATTTCCTTGGCAAGAATTCCCAGCTTCTCCAAAGCACAGACCGTGTCCTTTTTCTTAATCTCCAGCCTCTAAAACAGAGATTGGAGCACAGTCAGTAAACAGCAAGTTCTGAGTCAAGGTAGTGGTGAACCTAGCACTATATTGGCTAGGGAGATTCTCAAGACCCCAATATCCCCTAAAATCTCACTCTTGTTGTGAACAAAACTGTAAGATAGAGATGTCAGTTACCAAATATTTATTGAGCACCTACAATCTGGAGGGTCCAGCACTAGGAATACAGGGCTTTCTAAATTGCCAGGATTACACTTAGTCCACGTGGTTGATTTATCATTCAGTTCAGATGGGGAAATAAATAAGAATACACACACTTGCACAGCCTCAAGAGAAATACCTGTGCAGTGTCAAAGTTCTGGCTATCATTACAAAGAAAACATTGCTACTCATGTACAAAACAAACTATGATCCATTAACTCAGCACAGAAGTCCTTTTTGGCTCCATAAAAGCTGGCACCCAAGCAAGTTTTGTAGTCACGCTGCCAAAAAATACCTGGCCAATACATTTTAACGTCCTTCCTTGCTTTCTCTCAGACATATTTCAGTAATTGCCTGTCTGCAGGTACAAGATGCTTACAGGAAGTGATTAATCTTTCATGAGACTATTCTACTATTCCTTAATGCAGTATAATAAAAGCTCAAAGGGACAGCCACAGTCATGTCAGTGCATGCTTTAAGGAAAGGAAGTTTTAATGGGAGGTAAATCTGATCACACGATAGTGGTCAATGATGAAATCTCTCTTTTGAAAGAAAGCAACCCAAAAGGGCAAATCTACTCCCTGGGGCAGGGGGGGGAAGCCCACCTCTAAACCTAAAACCTCTTTTTCTCTGGTTGGAGGCCAGATGGGATCCTCGGACATCATGAAACACTACAACTGGAAGCTGAATGGTTTGTCTACACCCAGCCCCCCACACATAGACACTGGAGATGAGAAAGGCTCTTGTTTGCTGTCTGAAGCAGGTGTGGTTGGACTAAATGGAGAGAAGATGTCCAGCTGGAAAAACCCATCAACCAGCTGCCCAGGCCCGTCTGCTTAGATAAATACCACCTGTTACTAAACAGCCAGAGAAAAATTAGTCCTGTGCTAGGAACCTGCCACTTCTCTGCCTATTATGCTGAGGCTTTTGTGTCTTTTCGACATCCCAAATCCCATGAGTGTCTCAGAGCGATGGTCATATTTGTTGCGCTTAATTCTATTCTGGACAATGACAGATGATTTTGGAGCTTTAGATTAAAGCATTTTCTGGGGGCCAAGAGCACATATGTGAGAGAATAATAAATAACACCTATCAGAAGAGGTCAGTGACTCCAAAGGCACTTTTTAACTCGAGTGCCTCACTGGTCTGTGGAGTCTGGCCTGTGTGAAGGACGGCGCATGGCCCCATCTCCCGAACCCTGTGGCCTCTTCCTCGCTGCTCCTCAACTGAACCAGTCTTCTCTTGAGCACTGAGTTTGATTAAATACACACATGCGCATGTACACGCCAGTGGTAAAGAATCCACCTGCTCATGCGGGAGATGCAGGTTTGATCCCTGATCTGGGAAGATCCCCTGGAGAAGGACATGGCAACCCACTCCAGTATTCTTGCCTGGAGATTCCCATGGACAGAGAAGCCTGGCAGGCTACAGTCCATGGGGTCACAAAGAGGTGGACAAGACTTAGCAACTGAACAACTACAAAACACGCACTCACATGCAGACACTCCTGTGTTCATGCTGCTCCCATAACTGTCATGTCCTCTCCTGAACTTTCCAAATCCCACTCTTTAAGACTCAAATAAAATCCCACTGCTTCTCCTGGAGTCTTCCCCAAAAATGTTAGCTGAAAATTACTTTCTCTGAATGCTACTACACTGAGAGTCCACAAAGTACATTTGGTCACTTTGAATGGTTCCCAAGTAAATCTCATCTACCCAATGAAGGGAGGATAAAATTCATCGCTCTGAGGCTTAGCCCACCATCCAACACAAAGTTAGGCCTCTAGCACCTCAAGAGATGTACCTCAACTGAAACAACACTGACCTCAAAAGTTATTTGGAGGATGACAGAAAGACAAAACACTAAACTAGAGATCCTACTGGAAAAGATTTCTAAAGATTTTTGACTCGGATCAATGTTCTGTGAGCCCTGGACAGGTAGCCAGAAGGCTTGGGACTGAATGCTGGTTTTTCAGTTATTAACTTTATGATTAATTAATTCTAACAATATCAATTTCTTTACCTGTACAATGGAACTCACAAGTCAGGGGACTATACCGGAAAGCTCTGAGAAAGCAATTCTTACTACAGTGTTCATATTCATTACCAAAACCACGCATTCATGGTTCTTGAGAAAACTGCACAGTTCCTTCAACATCAAACAGATTAGAACAAACTAACTAATTTTTCTAGACTGACTATTTTTTAGGCTTCAAAAACTTGGCGGACTCTGAGAATCACCTGGGGACTTTATAGATATGTTTTGCCCAGGACCTTCACATTTGTTTTGCCCATTATCTGACTAGTGAAAAGTTATTAGGATTATAGCTTTTAGAAATATGTCTTAAACTGTAATAGACACCTTGATAATGACTTTTAGTGCTATTCAACTTAAAAATAGGTGCTAGCTCCTAAATCTTTCTTAGACTCAAAATCTATACAGTCACATACACATACATATGCAGGAGGTTAAAGTTGTGTGTGTGTGTGTGTGTGTGAATTTCCTGGAGGTATGTGCCATAATTACCCAGTATTCCGGAACCTCTCATGTATCAATTTATCTTTGTAATCTGATCATACACTGCAGTCAGGGTATGTCCCATTTCTATTCCACCACAAAGTTCACTCATGTTTGTAAAATAATTACTCTAAGAAAGAAGACAGTACATTTCAAAAAGGAAAAAAAAACACGTCACATACCAAGAAAAAAGACAAAATCAGAAGTGTGTGAAACCTACTTTTTAAGGAAGTAATTTGGGGCACTTTTCTACCCTAGAATCCATCCAACTCAAGCCACTTTGAGCTGAGAATACAGGCAGTCCTAAGAAAGCTCTCAATCCAGGGCATTTTGTCCCTCAGCTGGGCAGGGGTCAAAGCAATCAATAGTAGTTTAGACTAAACAGGAAGAAAACCAGCTCAATTAATGTGGCAGATGCACAAATGGTCATCACATTTAGAAACAAGGTAAGTTTGAAACAAATTTAGTTGCTATCATTGTTGCGATTGTTGGCTAATACATGTATTGTTGGCTAATACATGCGGATAAATACTGCATCTTCCATCCCTTTTAAATGTATCTAGTAAACCCACAAGACTTCCAGTCATTGTACTGCACATAAGTTTCCCACAGAGACTTCATGAAAATCAACTCAACCTCTTTTTAAAACTTATCCCAGACATAGCTTCTGGTACAGGGGAAACCAAACATCCCTTGCCTGCCCCTCCCCCCACCCCCCAGTGTAAGGAAAGCCACTAACTCTTTCACAGGAGCAGATTGTTCCAACTTAATTGAATGAAGTAAACTTGGGGAAATACCTGACATTGCCAACTTGACCTCTGCTAAGCCTTTTGAACTTCAATCACTGTCCTCCAACACAAAGCCTTCTATTAGGCTTTCAGCTATTTCCCCTGATTACACAGGTAGCTTACCTTAAGGATTCCATGGTTTCAGTTATCACTTCTAACCTGATTGTGAGACGAGTATTATTTCCGTGCTGAGTCTTGTGACTAAGCCTGCAAAGGAATTTTATGGTTTGATTGAGTAAAAAGCATCTCATTTCAGTTTCTTATCCACCAAGATCCAATAACTTATTCTAAAGAAAAGAAAATAGTTTTAATTTATGAGAACATAAGTGAAAAAGCTCAAACGAATAACGCTAGTCACAAACTGTCCAAAATCATAGTCTTGGGTGTTTCATGTTGATTTTAAAATTTAGAATACAATTTATAATACAGGGCAATAAAAATGAAGATTGTTCCCAATAAACAAAGTGCAAATGGTAAAAACAAAACAGCTTGAATTTCTCAAATAAGTAGAATTAGTATTCTCTTCTATCTAGTTCCCTTAGAGAAGAAGGAAAAATTGAGGTTAAGGTTTGAAATATTTTGAACTAATTACCCACACTGGCAAATAAAAGGTGCTCATAATCTGGGAGTAAAGATATGATGGCAGTTATTTTAAGAGTTTAAATATTTTTAACTATTTTTAATAGGCAGTTATTTTCATCCTATCTGAGCATCTATTTTTCTTCTTCTTGACCTACAATACATGTTCCTTTCAGAAATATACAGAAAACTATTAAATATTTCAAAATAGTTAGAATCATCCAGTTCTTTATTACAAAGTAAAACAGAATTTAATTTGTCCTCAGCAGACTGTCAGTGATTAAAAAGATTGCAAACAGCCAGTTCCAGCAAACATGGGAAAATTATACAAATACAAATATACAAATAGGTGGGAAAAATATACAAATTTTGTGGAAAGTAATTTGGCTGTCAATATCTATTGAAATTTGAAATGTGTATACCTTGTAAGGCTGTTCATTGAAAAAACATGATAACAATAGCAAAGATAGGAGGAAATTAAATTAGGGAAAAAATAAAATTAATAAGGGAATGGTTCAGTGGTAACAACATACAGTCATCAAAGAGCTAAAAAGTCCTGCATGAAATGACCTAGAAAATGTCCCTACTATAGTTTTAGTAATTAAAACTGATTCTAGATAAAAGCATTTAATAATATTCCAGTTTAGGGTATCAAATACATATGCACATAAAGTAGAAACCTAAGAAAGATGAATGATATATATCAAATAGCTAGCCAGTTTTTAACCCTGGGCAGAGAAAGTGTAAGGTGGAAGTCTCTAGCTTCTTATTTTATAAAATCCAAACATAAATGGAAGGATAGCAGGTGAATTCTATTTATTTTTCAACATATTTGGAAATATTTTCAAATTTAAAAAATATTCAGAAGTCAGAAATCTATATTTCAATAAATATATTTAAAAGTATTCTCATCATCTACAAAATAAAACATCCATGAAATAATTGACCTCTTAATTTAGGGAGAACTACATTTGTTAAAATGAGTTACGTTGACTTGGACTCTTTTCCTTTGCCATTTGTTATAATTGGTTTCCAGTCACTCTAAATATAATAAACATGACTATTTTGTTTCTTTTGGTATAACTGAAGTACAAATTTGCTGAAGGAATACACACATTGCTTGTGTTATAAGTTTACATGATAATTGCAAGAGTTGCCTCAAGAAACTTTATTATGTTGTTTGGCCCACTGAATGGAAATTATTTTAAGTGGAGGACTTAAGGATAGAGTATCACAATATTCCCAATGTGTTTTGACTATGAGTTGTTTTGTTTTGCTTTATAAAAGAAAACATTGTATTTATTGATTCATATACTACTGAAATAAAATGTGCTTAGTGGCTCAGTCATGTCTGACTCTTTGTGATCCCATGGACTGTAGCCTGCCAGGCTCCTCTGTCCATGGGGATTCTCCAGGCAAGAATACTAGAGTGAGTTGCCATGTCCTCTTCCAGGGGACCTTCCCAACTCAGAGATTGAACCCAGGCCTCCTACATAGAAGGCAGATTCTTTCCTGTCTGAGCCACCAGGGAAGCACACTGAAATAAAATAAGATTGTCATATAATAGGTTTGGGTTTATAATTTTCAAAATATATATCTTGTTCCCAAAGTGCCTAAATTTCTTATCAAACCAAAAATGTGAACATTAGCCAACCAAACAAGCTCACATAGCCTCTTAAGTGCCCTAGAGGGATGTTAGCATTGGCAAGAAAAGTGCATATAATCTACTTCTTCTGCCACAGGTGCCTGGAATTTCCTCGCAATTCCATCCCATCAGAATATCAGTTTATTGTAGACCAGCAATACCCAAGCCAGCAAGAGTCTCAGGCATGCATGCTCTTCTCCTTTACTTTTTTGACTAATAACTGCTTATGCAGCCTTGAGAAATTTAACTTTTCTGAGCCTTGACTTCTCATGTGCAAGATAGAAGTAATATTATCACCATGAAGGTTTACTGTGAAAATCAGGTGAGCATGTGGCTTAGAACAGTGCATGCCTGTGTACCAAATTGCTTCAGTGGTGTCTGACTCTTTGCACCCCTACTGACTGTAACCCAGCAGGCTCCTCTGTCCATGGGATTCTCCAGGCAAGAATACTGGAGTGCACTGCCATTTCCTCTCCAGGGGATCTTCCTAACCTAGGGATTGAACCCACGTCTCCTGTGGCTCTTGCATGGCAGGCAGGTTCTTTTACTGCTGAGCCACTGGGGAAGCCAGCTTACAACAGTATGGAGCTCATAATAAGCACTCCAAGGATAGTAGTTTTATTATAATTAATAGATATTAATGATAGAAATACTGAAATTAAGAACTGTACCCTACTATGATGTGAATGTAGGGCAATAAACCCCAATCTCTAAAGAGTAAAAAAAAATCAAGTCTGAACTTTCAAAATGAAGATTTCTGGGCCCCACTCACCAAAGATTCTGATTCCTCTCAGCCTGGGATTAGTCATAGGAATCTTCCTTTTTCACAAGTACTGCAAGTGATTCTGACAAGAAACAGTGTTATGAGAAGAAGAATGGAGGACCTTCAAGGAAGAAAGAGAAACAGAATACATGTGCCCCCTCCCAGAAAGTCCTTGTACTTCACTCACATTAACTGTTCTGATTCTGAGGCCAAGAAATCTTCTCCCAAATCTAACTTATATTTGTGTTGTGTCAGGAAGAGAAGAATCAGAATGGTTCTCCTACTTCATCTCCAAACATCTCTGACCACAATTTTCTTCAGCTTTGATAACAGTGTATCACAACCCAAATGCCTTGGTACTATTTCACTGTCTTCTTCCTTTGGATTTCCATTAGTGTTGGTTCCTTTTGACACTACTGGTGTAGGATCAGGAAATTGGGATGATGTGGACTCACACCTTTAATTCCTATGTACTGATCCCTCAATCTAAAAGCATTCATAGTTTCATCAGAACTTGGGATTCACATCAGCCCCCATATACCCCATGTCAGATGATGGGGGAGCCGCTCATGTGCCCAGTTTGCCCATAAAGCACCCTTACTCTTCTGCTGAACAATGAACCTAATGAGTCTCTTGCTCCCAGACAGAAGGACCCAGGTTTTAAGGTGCCTAAAAGTGTATTAGTGTTAGTTGCTCAGTCGTGCCCAACTTTTTGCAAACCCATAGACTATAGCCTGCCAGGCTCCTCTGTCCATGGGCTTTTCCTGGCAAGAATACTGGAGTGGGTAGCCATTCCCTTCTCCAGGGGGTCTTCCTGAACTAGGGGTCAAATCTGGGTCTCCTGCATTGCAGGAGGATTCTTTACCATATGAGCCACCAGGAAAGGAAAGCCCTGAAACCTATGCTATCTAGAGGTTTGCTCTTAAAGCATACCAAAAAAAAAAAAAAAGGAAAATCCTCACCTTTCAGATACGTATATATTCATGTGGATTCAAGGCCAGGGCTCCTCTCAGAGCCTTAGACATTGTTATAAATTGTTGTGTATAACATCTCTATTCATAGGAAACTCTACCCCCCAGTGACACTGTATTTGGAGATAGGACGTTTATGGGGGTAATTAAGATCAAATGAGGTCAAAAGGGTGAGGCCTTGATCTAATACAACTGGTGTCCTTACAAAAAAAGAGAGACACACCAGGGATGCACATACACAGACAAAAGGCCATGAGAGGACGCAGACATAAAGTGGCCATCCACAGGTCAAAGAGAGAGGCCTCCAAAGACATGACCAGGCTGGCACCTTGATCTTGGACTTCCAGCGTCCTGAACTGCTGCTGCTGCTGCTAAGTCGCTTCAGTCCGACTCTGTGTGACCCCATAGATGGCATCCCACCAGGCTCCCCGATCCCTGGGATTTTCCAGGCAAGAACACTGGAGTGGGTTGCCATTTCCTTCTCCAGTGCATGAAAATGAAAAGTGAAAGTGAAGTTGCTTGGTCATGTCTGACTCTTCGTGACCCCATGGACTGCAGCCTACCAGGCTCCTCCGTCCATGGGATTTCCCAGGCAAGAGTACTGGAGTGGGGTGCCATCGCCTTCTCCGCCTGAACTACTAGAAAACAAATTTCTGTTGTTTAAGCCACCAACCTGTGGAATTCTGTTGTGGCAGCCCTATAGAAGACAGCAGAAATGGTTCATGCAACTGAGGGCCCTGAAGCTACTATATCACTAGCTCCTTCCTACAGCCTCCTCTCCTATCAGGCAAGCTGAATTTCCCATCCCATTATAGCCAACTCTGACCACTGGTTCTCCAGGTATGATAAACATCAGTTCAGTTCAGTTCAGTTCAGTCGCTCAGTCGTGTCTGGCTCTTTGCGACCCCATGAATCGCAGCACACCAGGCCTCCCTGTGCATCACCAACTCCCGGAGTTCACTCAAACTCATGTCCATCGAGTCGGTGATGCCATCCAACCATCTCATCCTCTGTTGTCCCCTTCTCCTCCTGCCCCCAATCCCTCCCAGCATTAGAGTCTTTTCCAATGAGTCAACTCTTCACATGAGGTGGTCAATGTACTGGAGTTTCAGCTTTAGCATCATTCCTTCCAAAGAAATCCCAGGGCTGATCTCCTTCAGAAGGGACTGGTTGGATTTCCTTGCAGTCCAAGGGACTCTCAAGAGTCTTCTCCAACACCACAGTTCAAAAGCATCAATTCTTCGGTGCTCAGCTTTCTTCACAGTCCAACTCTCACATCCATACATGACCACTGGAAAAACCATAGCCTTGACCAGACGGACCTTTGTTGGCAAAGTAATATCTCTGCTTTTGAATATGCTATCTAGGTTAGTCATAACTTTCCTTCCAAGGAGTAAGTGTCTTTTAATTTCATGGCTCCAGTCACCATCTGTAGTGATTTTGGAGCCCAGAAAAATAAAGTCTGACACTGTTTCCACTGTTTCCCCATCTATCTGCCATGAAGTGATGGGACCAGACGCCATGGTCTTCGTTTTCTGAATGTTGAGCTTTAAGCCAACTTTTTCACTCTCCTCTTTCACTTTCATCAAGAGAACATACCCATCCTCAAAAGTCTGGCTTAAATATTATAGTCTATGAATTCTTCTCTAATCTTCCCAAATGAGATATATTTTTCTCTACTCCATAACCTGTCCCACAGATATCTGCACTCCTATTATTGCTGGCTTTATTTAATTCTTTCTTATATTGTTATCAGTCAGTATTCACATAATACTATCATATTTATGCTATCATTCATAGCTATTAATATCTACATTAATTCACAATAACAATATTCACTTATTAACTAGCCATTTAAATTCCTTGTGGGAAGATAGCATGCTTACTTCCATGCCTAACACAACAATTTGCACACAGGAATCCATGAACAATTGTTTATTGAATTGACTGATATCTAGAAAAAGCCTTAAGGTCTTTAGCAAATAGAACTAAGTTAATTATCTATGTATATGTGAAAGTGAAGTGAAAGTTGCTTAGTTGTGTCCCACTCTTTGCAGCCCCATGGACTCTAGACTGCCAGGCTCCTTCTGCCCATGGAATTCTCCAGGCAAGAATACTGGAGGAGCTTGCCATTCCTTCTGCAGGGGATCTTCCCAACCCAGGGATTGAACCTGGATCTTCTGCACTTCAGGCAGATTCTTTACTGTCTGAGCCATGGGAAAGTTCCCTATGTAGGTATAATAGGTGCCTTTAGAGTATATTCATAAAATCAAATAATTTTATATGAAAAAGATCTTAGAGACGTTTTTTACCAGTTTTTATTTTACCTATTTACCAAGCATCACCTAGTGAATTACTAACAGATTTACTCTACATGACAGACTAAAACAGAGACCTCATGAATCCTAGGCTTCATCCTCATTCCACCAAGCAACCTGGCCAGTCATCCAGACTCGATCAAAAACTGTAGATGAACACATCCAGCTATTTTGGAATCATTTAAAGAACACTGTGCCAGCACAGAGCAATGTCCAGATCATGCTTTGGCTTCCACTGGAGATCTTCCTTTAGGGACTGAATGCACAGGTCTCATCAACTCAAGCATGGTCATTTAGATTGTCATTGTATTTTTCACTGTAGTTAAATAAATTGGCATTCTAATTGTTTTAACTTAAACTTGAAGCCAATTGCAAACTTCTTGGAACTAGTTCAACCACTGTGGATATTTATTTAAACTTGAGAAAGAGAATTTCCTGCAGTCCTAATTCAAATATTGCAAAGTCCATTAGGCAGGGTAATTAGCGTGCATCCAGCCAAACTTGGAACCAACTGGTCAAAGTGAATACCTGATTTAGTCTCCGGGTTTAACCCTTCACTTCTTCTTTGCAAAGATAAAAAAAGCTTTGATGATTATGCTGTTTGGAATATGAACTACAACATTCTGAATATACCCCAACCATCAGTTCCTCCCCAGCGGGTCTCTGAATCTAAGCAGTGATGACAGCCATTAGATAGACACTGCTAAAAATGACGTGCTGACGAGAGAGGATTTATATCCCATTACCAATCCCCTGCGCCATGCCATGAACCTTCAACTAGACATTTTATCATATTGGTTGCCGCTCTCTGCATTTTCTCTAATTTGTCTCTTTTTCAACATGTGGTATCCCAAACTAAAAGCAGTTGAAATATGTTCAGGCAAGACTAGTGCCAAGTCACTGGAAATATTTTTTTTCTGGTTCAGAACATAATGCTTCCATTAATACAGACTGATATCACTTCGGACTTCCCTGGTGGCTCAGACAGTAAAGCGTCTGTCTACAATGTGAGAGACCTGGGTGCGATCCCTGGGTTGGGGAGATTCCCTGGAGAAGGAAATGGCAACCCACTCCAGTACTCTTGCCTTGAAAATCCTATGGATGGAGGAGCTTGGTGCAGGCTACTATCCATGGGGTCACAAAGAGTCGGGCACAACTGAGCAACTTCACTTTATCACTTCAAAAGGATTTGAGGGATCTCTCTTTTTAACAGATCAAGGAGGGGGTTGTTGACTTTAGCAGCTCTCAAAATATGCTAAGGCATGGAGCAGCAACCTACAAACAATAAAGTGGTAGGTAACTTTGAGAGAGGTGAATTATGTTGTCCTTTGGTAGCCCCCAGCCAAGTCTTCTCAAGTGGCTGTCCATCCTCCAGCTCCACAGCCAGCCCATCTCATCTATATATAACCTAATCTTAACCAGAGAGTGTGAAAAGTTAAAGTCTTTGTAGATATAGGAATACATTCTCTTACACTGCCCCACCTACAACCCACACCCATGAACTCTTAGGTTTCTACATTTTCAATGTGATTCTTGAGAACAGGAAAGAATTCAAAACCAAAGCAATGAAGTTACTCTATGTACTGTGAGGTCATATTTCACTTGGGAGTTGGGTTTAAAGTTAGTGCAAACTACAAAAACCAAGCTGAGTCAAAATCATCTCTGGAAATCTTTTTTTTTTTTTTTTGGCCACAAATAAGACCTTTTGTCACCATTAAAAAGGCCTGCATTTTAAACAGATTCTTGGACTGGGGACTCATATCCATCAGTTTGTTTAACTTTAGCACCTGTCTCATCCCCAGCAGCTTTTCCAGAACTACTAACTTCACCATGTAGTTCCATGAGTTTTCCCAATTCAAACTTGGACTTCTTCAGCATTTTTACTTTTCTAACAAAGGCATCGTAAAGCAGATAGATTGGCAAGCCTTTTCTATGTCTTTTCCAATGCTGTCTGGAATCAATTTACGGACCACTTCTTTGAAGTCACTTGTCTGCACCTGTCAGGCCATGATTATCGTCATCTCCATGTGAATCTGGCATACCTGCTGGTGCTGGACATGAGAGGTCTTCCGAATGTGATTACTGTGTTTCTTAGTAAAGCCCACACAGGACAGATGAGGCAAATAACAATTGGTAGTCTTGACAACAAGGTGAGCTTCAGTCATGGTCTACCATTGTTTTGACCATGGAGCACGTTTTGTCACAGGTAGATCTATCCCATGGAAACTAGTCAGGTAGTTTTTGCCTTGAACATCCTCCGTAATTAGATTGAATTTTCTAAAGGCAACTTCATCATTCTGCAAATCAGCGAGATTCACTTCAGAAATACAAGTGTGTGGTAATCAGATTCAATTTTGGTTCCTTGAGTTCTCATGACCAGTGTTTTCCCAGAATAGCTGGTGTTTTCACATCATACCAATATTCTTAGAAAATGGGGCAACCACTTTCTTCTTGGCTTTCATAAGGCACTTTTTCTTGCCAACCAACATGATGCTGTTCAGGAGACCAAAAGGGCTAGAAATCTTAAGGGGCTGTGGTAGGCAGAATTTGGAAGACGACCTCCTGAGAGTCCTTTTCTGGTTATTCAATCACACACCTATCTGACTACCATTGTGAAGGGATTTTTTGCAGGTGCAAAGCCCCTAATCAGTTAGATTTTAAATACAGAGAGTATTGGGGTAAGCCTGACCCAATTGAGAGAACTTTGAAAGCAGAATATTTGCTCAGGCTGGTATTAGCAGGGAAATTCAGAGAGACTGAAAGAACCACACAGATTTGCTTAAGCCATTGCTGGCTTTCAGATGGAAGGGAGGACCAGAGATTGGCCACTATCTGCTGAAAGTGACCCCTGGCCAACAGCCAGCAAATAAACAAGGACCTTAGTCCTACAGCAACAAGGAACTGAAGGCTGTCAATAACTTGAAGTGAGCCTGGAAGCAGATTCTTCCCAAGCCTCTAGACAGGAGCCCAGCCAAGCCAACACCTTGATTTCAGTCTTTTGAGACTCTAAGCAGAGAAACCAGCCAAAATAGCCTGTATTTCTGACCTAAAGAACTGTGAGCTAATAAGCAAGTATGTGCAAACTGCCAAGTGTGTGGTAATCAGCCGAACAAAATGAAAAACGAACATTAGTCTATATAACAGCATGAGGCTGTGCTGTTTAAATTACTTTTTATTAATTTAAATTCCTCTGTCACACTAGCCACAAATCAAGCACACCATAGTCACATGTGGCGACTTGCTACCATATTGAACACTAGAAACTACAGGACTTGTTCATCATCACAAAATGTTCTATTGGACGGAATGCTCTGAAAGATCCAAAAGAATCAGTTTTGGAGGCTTCCCTGGTGGTCCAAAGGCGAAGACTCCATACTCCCAACGCAAGGGGCCAGGGTTCCATCCCTGATCAGGAAACTAGACCCCATATGCTGCAACTCAGAGCTTGTGTGCAGCAACTAAAAATCCCTCATGAATGCAACTAAGACCCAGAGCAGCAAAAATTATAAATTAAAAAAAGAAGAAGAATCAGTTTTCTTATAGTTTTAACCCAGATTAATATTACTTTCATAGCACTTACCATGAACATCCTATTGCAAAATTCAGACTTAAATTGAAGAAAGTAGGGAAAAATCACTAGACCATTCAGGTATGATGTAAATCAAATCCCTTATGATTATACAGTGGAAATGAGAAATATATTCAAGGGATTAGATCTGATAGACAAAGTACTTGAAGAACTATGGATGGAGGTTCGTGACATTGTACAGGAGGCAGGGATCAAGACCATCCCCAAGAAAAAAAAATATAAAAAGCCAAAATGATTGTCTGAGGAGGCCTTACAAATAGCTAAGAAAAAAAGAGAGGCTAAAGGCAATGGAGAAAAGGAAAGATGTACCCATTTGAATGTAGAGTTCCAGAGAATAGGAAGGAAAGATAAGAAAGGCTTCCTCAGGGATTAATACAAAGAAATACAGGAAAGAAATATAATGGGAAAGACTAGAGATCTCTTCAAGAAAATGAGAGATACCAAGGGAACATTTCATGCAAAGATGAGCACAGTAAAGGGGAGAAATGATATGGACCTAACAGAAGCAGAAGATATTAAGAAGAGGTGGCAAGAATACACAGAATAACTATACAAAAAAGATCTTCATGACCCAGATAACCACGATGGTCTGATCACTCACCTAGAGCCAGACATCCTGGAGTACAAAGTCAAGTGGGCCTGAGGAAGCATCACTACAAACAAAGCTAGTGGAGGTGATGGAATTCCAGCTGAGCTATTTCAAATCCTGAAAGATGATGCTGTGAAAGTGCTGCACTCAATATGCCACAAATCTGGAAAATTCAGCAGTGGCCACAGGACTAGAAAAGGTCAGTTTTCATTCCAATCCCAAAGAAAGGCGATACCAAAGAATGCTCCAACAACCACACAATTTCACTCATCTCACATGCTAGTAAAGTAATGCCCGAAATTCCCCAAGCCAGGCTTCAGAAATACGTGAACTGTGAAGGTCCAGATGTTCAAGCTGGTTTTAGAAAAGGCAGAGGAACCAGATATCAAATTGCCACCATCCGCTGGATCATGGAAAAAGCAAGAGAGTTCCAGAAAAACATCTATTTCTGCTTTATTGACTATGCCAAAGCTTTTGACTGTGTGGATCACAATAAACTATGGAAAAATCTGAAAAAGATGGGAATACCAGAGCACCTGACCTGCCTTTTGAGAAACATATATGCAGGTCAGGAAGCAACAGTTAGAACTGGACATGGAACAACAGACTGGTTCCAAATAGGAAAAAGAGTACGTCAAGGCTGTATATTGTCACCCTGTTTATTTAACTTATATGCAGAGCACATCATGAGAAACGCTGGGCTGGAAGACACATAAGCTGGAATCAAGATTGCCGGTAAAAATATCAGTAACCTCAGATATGCAGATGACACCACCCTTATGGCAGAAAGTGAACAAGAACTAAAGAGCCTCTTGATGAAAGTGAAAGTGGAGAGTGGAAAAGTTGGCTTAAAGCTCAACATTCAGAAAACTAAGATCATGGCATCCAGTCCCATCACTTCACGGGAAATAGATGGGGAAACAGTGGAAACAGTGGCTGACTATTTTGGGGGGCTCCAAAATCACTGCAGATGGTGATTGCAGCCATGAAATTAAAAGACGCTTACTCCTTGGAAGGAAAGTTATGACCAACCTAGACAGCATATTCAAAAGCAGAGACATTACTTTGTTGACAAAGGTCCATCGAGTCAAGGCTATGGTTTTTCCAGTAATCATGTATGGATGTGAGAGTTGGACTGTGAAGAAAGCTGAGCACTGAAGAATTGATGCTTTTGAACTGTGGTGTTGGAGAAGACTCTTTAGAGTTCCTTGGACTGCAAGGAGATTCAACCAGTCTATGCTAAAGGAAATCAGTCCTGAATATACATTGGAAGGACTGATGCTGAAGCTGAAACTACAGTTCTTTGGCCACCTGATGTGAAGAACTGATTCATTGGAAAGACCTTGATGCTGGGGAAGTTTGAAGGCGGGAGGAGAAGGGGACGACAGAGGATGAGATGGTTGGATGCTATCACTGACTCAATGGATATGAGTTTAGGTAAACTTGGGAGTTGGTGATGGACAGGGAAGCCTGGTGTGCTGCAGTCCATGGGGTCAAAAAGAGTTGGACGCGACTGAACAACTGAACTGAACTGAATATTACTTTAAGCCACAAATATTACATTAATTGCATTTAAGGACCATGTGTAAGTAAAATTTATATCTTTAATGCTATAGATGAGATGGTTGGATGGCATCATTGACTCAATGGACATGAGTTTGAGCAAACTCTGGGAGATGTTGAAAGATAGGGAAGCCTGGCATGCTGCAGTCCATGGGGTCCCAAAGAGTCAGACACAAGTGAGCAACTAAACAACAATAATGCTATAGTCACATTTAGCCCTGTGAGATGCTCTCACCATGGAGAAACAGAAGGGAACTAAGACTGATCAAGGGAAACAGATTTCTCCCTTCCATTTCCTGCTCACACTCAGATACATAATCAATTTTTGGAATGGTTGGTAGAATCTATGCAGAGTACATCATGAGAAACACTGGACTGGAAGAAACACAAGCTGGAATCAAGATTGCCAGGAGAAATATCAATAACCTCAGATATGCAGATGACACCACCCTTCTGGCAGAAACTGAAGAGGAACTAAAAAGCCTCTTGATGAAAGTGAAAGTGGAGAGTGAAAAAGTTGGCTTAAAGCTCAACATTCAGAAAACGAAGATCATGGCATCCAGTCCCACCACTTCATGGGAAATAGATGGGGAAACAGTGGAAACAGTGTCAGACTTTATTTTTTTGGGCTCCAAAATCACTACAGATGGTGACTGCAGCCATGAAATTAAAAGACACTTCCTCCTTGGAAGGAAAGTTATGACCAACCTAGATAGCATAATGAAAAGCAGAGACATTACTTTGCCAACAAAGGTACGTCCAGTCAAGGCTATGGTTTTTCCAGTGGTCATGTATGGATGTGAGAGTTGGACTGTGAAGAAGGCTGAGCGCTGAAGAATTGATGCTTTTGAACTGTGGTGCTGGAGAAGACTCTTGAGAGTCCCTTGGACTGCAAGGAGATCCAACCAGTCCATTCTGAAGGAGATCAGCCCTGGGATTTCTTTGGAAGGAATGATGCTAAAGCTGAAACTCCAGTACTTTGGCCACCTCATGCGAAGAGTTGACTCATTGGAAAAGACTCTGATGCTGGGAGGGATTGGGGCAGGAGGAGGAAGGGGACGACAGAGGATGAGATGGCTGGATGGCATCACTGACTCAATGGACGTGAGTCTGAGTGAACTCCGGGAGTTGGTGATGGACAGGGAGACCTGGTGTGCTGTGATTCATGGGGTCACAAAGAGTCAGACACAACTGAGCGACTGATCTGATATGATCTAAACAATCATATTCTGAGCCATCTTGGAAAAGAGAACAAGCTGGAACTAACTTTGGAGTCTGACAGTTTGGCAGAAAGGAAACTGTGGTCATTCAATCCCAAGCCCAGGGAAGTCTAACCCTGGCTAATAGTGTAGGGATACTGTAGAGGAACAAACCAAGGGTGAGCACCCAGGCTTGAAGGTCACAGCGATTCTAGGTATCAATTAAAGTAGGGGTGGGAGGCCACAAAATTGCTTTCCTGAAAAGCAATAAGATTTTGACCAGTTATATCAGATATTTTTTCCATCTGCATACATTTCACAAACCTAAAAATAAAGAATCACATTTTAAGCCTTTTTTATTTTGCAACAGACACCTCCATCCCATGGAGTGTGCTTATGACTATGTCTGAAGCTATGGCAAGACCACACAGTCACATGTCAGGTGTCCCAATAAAAACCTGAAAATCGGATTTTGGTTTAAGTCCTGGCAGATAAAGAAAACACAGGAATTAGATGAAAGGCCAAACCAGGACTCAAGTCATACCAGAAAAATGGAAGGAGGGACTCGATAACAGGACCCTGGGAAGATGGGAAAAAATTGGGAAACTAGGAACAAAAGACCTAGTCAGATGGCCCTACACTGACATGTATCACTGATCAGGCCACAGACGCATTTTAACGGTCAGAAAGTCTACAGTTCAATGGGCTCTGGAGCTCAGTTCAATCTTAGTGACATACATGGGGGATAGCAGGCCAATTCCAGACCATTCTCCTTTTAAAAAGTGGAAACCACACACACACACACACACACACACACACACACACACAGAAATATCATGGGGTATTTAAAATAGATATTTTAAAATATTTATTTAAAATAGATAACTATTTAAAATAGATAACCAACAAAGACCTACTATATAGCACAGAGAACTCAGTACAATATTCTTTAATAGCCTAAATGGGAAAAGAATTTGAAAAGGAATCAGATCCTTGTATGTTATAACTGAACCACTTAGCTGTGACACCTGGAACTAACACATCATTGTTCATCACTATGTCATTGTTTAGTTGCTAAGTTGTGTTTGACACTTTTTATGATCCCATGGATTATAGCCTGCCAGGCTCCTCTGTCCATGGGATTTCACAGGCAAGAACACTGGAGGAAGCCCATTTTAATCATTATCAGTTCAGTTCAGTTCCGTTGCTCAGTCGTGTCCAACTCTTTGTGACCCCATGAATCACAGCATGCCAGGCCTCCCTGTCCATCACCAACTCCCAGAGTCCACCCAAACCCGTGCCCATTGAGTCAGTGATGCCATCCAACCATCTTATCCTCTGTCGTCCCCTTCTCCTCCTGCCCTCAATCTTCCCCAGCATCAGGGTCTTTTCCAATGAATCAGCTGTTCGCATCAGGTGGCCCAAGTATTGGAGTTTCAGCTTCAAGATCAGTCCTTCCAATGAACACCCAGGACTGATCTCCTTTAGGATGGACTGGTTGGATCTCCTTGCAGTCCAAGGGACTCTCAAGAGTCTTCTCCAACACCACAGTTCAAAAGCATCAATTCTTCAGCACTCAGCTTTCTTTATTGTCCAACTCTCATATCCATACACGACCACTAGAAAAACCATAGCCTTGACCAGATGGACCTTTGCTGACAAAGTAATGTCTCTGCTTTTTAATATGCTGTGTAGGTTGGTTATAACTTTCCTTCCAAGGAGTAAGTGTCTTTTAATTTCATAGCTGCAATCACCATTTGCAGTGATTTGGGAGCTCAGAAAAATAGAGTCAGCCACTGTTTCTGCTGTTTCCCCATCTATTTCCCATGAAGTGATGGGACCGGATGCCATGATCTTAGTTTTCTGAATGTTGAGTTAAGCCAACTTTTTCACTCTCCTCTTCACTTTCATCAAGAGGCTTTTTAGTTCTTTTTCACTTTCTGCCATAAGGGTGGTGTCATCTGCATATCTGAGGTTATTGTGATTCTTACTGGCAATCTTGATTCCAGCTTGTGCTTCCTCCAGCCCAGCGTTTCTTATGATGTACTCTGCATACTCCAATATAAAAAACAAATAAACCCCCCCAAAATGGAGAGGGTTTCCTATGCACCACAGAGCCAGTGGCCACCAGCACATGACCTAAGCCAGGAGGTACAGATGTCACCACAGGCATCCTCAACTCAATGGACATGAGTTAGAGGAAGCTCCTTGGGAGATACGGGAGGCAGGGAAGCTTGGCAAGCTGCAGTCCATGGGGTCACAAAGAGTCGGACAAGAATGAGCGACTGAACAGCAAAATCAGGCAGCCAAGATAGGGACAAGCTGACACAGGGGTGATAAGTCTGTAGGTGGAAACAGGAAAGGAGATGCCACCCCAAGGCTCTCCACTTCAGCAACAAAGAAGTTCTTCACCCAGCAGGAGATGGTCAATGATGCCCTCCTCTCTCCTCTGTGAGTCCTCCTTTCTACTCTGTAGCCCTCCCAGTGCTTTCTATTTCTCACTCATGGACACTTACCCTGTATCCACCTTGTGTTCAGTTTACTGTCAAATAACCCCAGCTCAGGATCTTATAGCTCTTTCAGACCAAGTTATTTGTATATGTATGAGATATAAATATGTATAGGGACATCTATCAATAACCTCAGATATGCAGATGACACCACCCTTATGGCAGAAAGTGAAGAGGAACTAAAAAGCCTCTTGATGAAAGTGAAAGAGGAGAGTGAAAAAGTTGACTTTAAGCTCAACATTCAGAAAATGAAGATCATGGCATCTGGTCCCATCACTTCATGGCAGATAGATGGGGAAACAGTGGAAACAGTGTCAGACTTTATTTTGGGGGGCTCCAAAATCACTACAGATGGTGACTGCAGCCATGAAATTAAAAGACACTTCCTCCTTGGAAGGAAAGTTTTGACCAACCTAGATAGCATATTCAAAAGCAGAGATATTACTTTGCCAACAAAGGTACGTCTAGTCAAGGCTATGGTTTTTCCAGTGGTCATGTATGGATGTGAGAGTTGGACTGTGAAGAAAGCTGAGCGCCAAAGAATTGATGCTTTTGAACTGTGGTGTTGGAGAAGACTCTTGAAAGTCCCTTGGACTGCAAGGAGATCCAACCAGTCCATCCTGAAGGAGATCAGCCCTGGGATTTCTTTGGAAGGAATGATGCTAAAGCTGAAACTCCAGTACTTTGGCCACCTCATGCGAAGAGTTGACTCATTGGAAAAGACTCTGATGCTGGGAGGGATTGGGGGCAGGAGGAGAAGGGGACAAGAGAGGATGAGATGGCTGGATGGCATCACTGACTTGATGGAGATCAGTCTGAGTGAACTCCAGGAGTTGGTAATGGACAGGGAGGCCTGGCGTGCTGCAATTCATGGGGTTGCAAAGAGTCGGACAGGACTGACTGACTCTACTGAACTGAACTCAACTCAACTGAAGGACATCCCTGGCGGTCCAGTGGTTAAGACTCTGCACTTCCAATGCAGGGACTGTGAGTTCAATCGCTGCTCAGGAAACTAAGATTCCACATGTTGTGTAACCAAAAAATTAAAATTAAAATGAAGTGTACAATTTGAAAAGTTTCAATCAGTTTAAAGTGTCTGTGTATATTTATATACGCTAAATTGCTTCTGTCATGTCTGACTCTTTGCAACCCCTGTGGACTGTAGCCTGCCAGGCTCCTCTGTCCATGGTATTCTCCGGGCAAGAATACTGGAGTGGGTTACCATGACCTCCTTCAGGGGATCTTCCTAATCCAGGGATCAAACCCGTATCTCTTATGTCTCCTGCATTGGCAGATGGGTTCTTTACCACTAGCACCACCTGGGAAGTCCTATACATATCTACTTTAAATATTAGATACCAGGGCCCTAGTAGTAGTAGTAGTTTAGTCGCTAAGTCATGTCCAACTCTTGCAACCCCATAGACAGTACCCTTCCAGGCTCTTCTGTCCATGGGATTCTCTAGGCAAGAATACTGGAGTGGGTTGCCATTTCCTTCTCCAGGGAATCTTCCCAACCCAGGAATCGAACCCAGTCGCCTGCATTGCAGGCAGATCATTTACCAACTGAGCTACAAGAAAGAAAGAAAGAAAAAGAAAGTGAAGTCACTCAGTTGTGTCCAACTCTTTGCGACCCCATGGACTGTAGCCTACCAGCCTCCTACGTCCATGGAATTTTCCAGGCAAGAGTACTGGAGTAGGTTGCCATTTCCTTCTCCTCCAGGGCCCTAGGAGGATATAGAAAATACAAACATATATAATACATACACATGTATATACATACATACACAAAGGAAAGTGAAATTCCTAAAGTTCATCAACTTTCCTAAGTCCACACCCTTAATGAAAACATTAGCTGTCAAGCCCAGGTATCCCAGGTCTCCTGACGCCTAGTCTGGTGGTCTGGTCATGTTGCCTTCCAGCAGCTATTCTAAAATTTTCCAAGCATTTTCCCTTCATCCTCACAAGTTGGTGGGGCAGTCATCCACCACCAAAGAGAAGAAAACTGAGCTTAAGATTGGTCAAAATAAACAGTTAAGCTCGATGTCATACATTAGTTTCCTTAGAGTGAATTAAATATATTTTAAAAATACATCAAAATGTGTTTGGGGGAAAACTTTCATTCTTTGACATCTCAGTAGATGTTTCATGAAAGAAGTGATGAAAGATCTGTTTTGGAAAAATTGGATTTAAAAAGGGAAAAATATTTTTTAAATTCTCTAATACTTTAATATTTAAGTAAGCAATCCCATGGACGGAGGAGCCTGGTGGGCTTCTGTCTATGGGGTCGCACAGAGTCAGACACGACTGAGCGACTTCACTTTCACTTTTCACTCTCATGCATTGGAGAAGGAAATGGCAACCCACTCCAGTGTTCTTGCCTGGAGAATCCCAGGGACGGGGGACCCTGGTGGGCTGCCATCTATGGGGTCGCACAGAGTCAGACACGACTGAAGCGACTTAGCAGCAGCAGCAGCAGCAAGCAGAGGGCAGATACACTGAAACCATAATCACAGAAAACTAGCCAATCTGATCACATGGACCACAGCCTTGTCTAATTCAATGAAACTAAGCCATGCCGTGTGGGGCCACCCAAGATGGAAGGGTCATGGTGGAGAGGTCTGACAGAATGTGGTCCACTGGAGAAGGGAATGGCAAACCACTTCAGTATTCTTGCCTTGAGAACCCCATGAACAGTATGAAAAGGCAAAATGATAGGATACTGAAAGGGGAACTCCCTGGGTCAGTAGGTACCCAATATGCTACTGGAGATCAGAGGAGAAATAACTCAAGAAAGAATGAAAAGATAGAGCCAAAGCAAAAAAAATTCCCAGTTGTGGATGTGACTGGTGACAGAAGCAAGGTCCAATGCTGTAAAGAGCAATAATGCATAGGAACCTGGAATGTTAGGTCCGGTCCATGAATCATGGCCAATTGGAAGTGGTCGAATAGGAGATGGCAAGAGTGAACATTGACATTCTAGGAATCAGCGAACTAAAATGGACTGGAATGGGTGAATTTAACTCAGATGACCATTATATCTACTACTGTGGGCAGGGATCCCTTAGAAGAAACAGAGTAGCTATCATGGTCAACCAAAGAGTCTGAAATGCAGTACTTGGATGCAATCTCATAAATGACAGAATGATCTCTGTTCATTTCCAAGGCAAACCATTCAATATCACAGTAATCCAAGTCTATGCCCCAACCAGTAATGCTGAAGAAGCTGAAGTTGAACGGTTCTATGAAGACCTACAACACCTTTTAGAACTAACATCCCCCAAAAGATGGCCTTTTCATTATAGGGGACCAGAATGCAAAAGTAGGAAGTCAAGAAACACCTGGAGTAACAGGCAAATTTGGCCTTGGAGTACGGAAGGAAGCAGGGCAAAGGCTAATGGAGTTTTGCCAAGAGAACACACTGGTCATAAAAAACACTCTCTTCCGACAACACAAAAGAAGACTCTACACATGGACATCACCAGATGGTCAACACCGAAATCAGATTGATTATATTCTTTGCAGCCAAAGATGGAGAAGCTACATACAGTCAGCAAAAACAAGACCAGGAGCTAACTGTGGCTCAGATCATGAACTCCTTATTGCCAAATTCAGACTTAAATTGAAGAAAGTAGGGAAAACCACTATACCATTCAGGTATGACCTAAATCAAATCCCTTATGATTATACAGTGGAAGTGAGAAATAGATTTAAGGGACTAGATCTGATACACAGAGTGCCTGATGAACTATGGACTGAGGTTTGTGACATTGTACAGGAGACAGGGATCAGGACCATCCCCATGGTAAAGAAATGCAAACAAGCAAAATGGCTGTCTGGAGAGGCCTTACAAATAGCTGTGAAAAGAAGAAAAGTGAAAAGCAAAGGAGAAAAGGAAAGATATAAGCATCTGAATGCAGAGTTCCAAAGAATAGCAAGAAGAGATAAGAAAGCCTTCTTCAGCGATCAATGCAAAGAAATAGAGGAAAACAACAGAATGGGAAAGACTAGAGATCTCTTCAAGAAAATCAGAGATACCAAAGGAACATTTCATGCAAAGATGGGCTCGATAAAGGACAGAAATGGTATGGGCCTAAGAGAAGCAGAAGATATTAAGAAGAGGTGGCAAGAATACACAGAAGAACTGTAGAAAAAAGAGCTTTATGACCCAGATAATTACGATGGTGTGATCACTGACCTAGAGCCAGACATCCTGGAATGTGAAGCCAAGTGGGCCTTAGAAAGCATCACTACGAACAAAGCTAGTGGAGGTGATGGACTTCCAGTAGAGCTATTCCAAATCCTGAAAGATGATGCTGTGAAAGTGCTGCACTCAATATGCCAGCAAATTTGGAAAACTCAGCAGTGGCCACAGGACTGGAAAAGGTCAGTTTTCATTCCAATCCAAAGAAAGGCAATGCCAAAGAATGCTCAAACTACTGCACAATTGCACTCATCTCACACGCTAGTAAAGTAATGCTCAAAATTCTCCAAGCCAGCCTTCAGCAGTACATGAACTGTGAACTTCCAGATGTTCAAGCTGGTTTTAGAAAAGGCAGAGGAACCAGAGATTTGCCAACATCTGCTGGATCATGGAAAAAGCAAGAGAGTTCCAGAAAAACATCTATTTCTGCTTTATTGAGTAGAGGTAAAGCCTTTGACCGTGTGGATCACAATAAACTGGAAAATTCTGAAAGAGATGGGAATACCAGTCCACCTGACCTGCCTCTTGAGAAACCTATATGCAGGTCAGGAAGCAACAGTTAGAACTGGACATGGAACAACAGACTGGTTCCAAATAGGAAAAGGAGTACATCAAGGCTGTATATTGTCACCCTGCTTATTTAACTTATATGCAGAGTACATCACGAGAAACCTGGGCTGGAAGAAGCACAAGCTGGAGTCAAGATTGCCAGGAGAAATATGCGGATATGCAGATGACACCACCCTTATGGCAGAAAGTGAAGAGGAACTAAAAAGCTTCTTGATGAAAGTGAAAGTGGAGAGTGAAAAAGTTGGCTTAAAGTTCAACATTCAGAAAACTAAGATCATGGCATCTGGTCCCACCACTTTATGGGAAATAGATGGGGAAACAGTAGAAACAGTGTCAGACTTTATTTTTTGGGGCTCCAAAATAATTGCAGATGGTGACTGCAGCCATGAAATTAAAAGATGCTTACTCCTTGCTGCTGCTGCTGCTGTTGCTGCTGCTAAGTGGCTTCAGTCGTGTCCGACTCTGTGCGACCCCATAGATGGCAGCCCTCCAGGCTCCCCTATCCCTGGGATTCTCCAGGCAAGAACACTGCAGTGGGCCGCCATTTCCTTCTCCAATGCATGAAAGTGAAAAGTGAAAGTGAAGTCACTCAGTCATGTCCGACTCCTCGCGACCCCATGGACTGCAGCCTACCAGGCTCCTCCGTCCATGGGACTCTCCAAGCAAGAGTACTGGCGTGGGGTGCCATTACTCCTTGGAAGGAAAGTTATGACCAACCTAGATAGCATATTGAAAAGCAGAGATATTACTTTGCCAACAAAGGTTCAGTCTAGTCAAGGCTATGGTTTTTCCAGTGGTCATGTATGGATGTGAGAGTTGGACTGTGAAGAAGCCTGAGCCCTGAAGAATTGATGCTTTTAAACTGTGGTGTTGGGGAAGACTCGAGAGTCCCTTGGACTGCAAGGAGATCCAACCAGTCCATCCTAAAGGAGATCAGTCCTGGGTGTTCTTTGGAAGGAATGATGCTAAAGCTGAAACTCCAGTACTTTGGCCACCTCATGCAAAGAGTTGACTCATTGGAAAAGACTCTGATGCTGGGAGGGATTGGAGGCAGGAGGAGAAGGGGACGACAGAGGATGAGATGGCTGGATGGCATCACTGACTCGATGGACATGCCTTTGAGTGAACTCCGGGAGTTGGTGATGGACAAGGAGGCTGGTGTACTGTGATTCATGGGGTTGCAAAGAGTCAGACACAACTGAGTGACTGAACTGAACTGAAGCAAATACATCTACAAGAAGCTTGGTTATATGGTACATGGAATATTTTTCCAGTGAAACTATTACCATCTTGAAGACATTAGTGTTCCACAAAACATAGTTTGGGAAACACTGTCTTAAAGTTCAGAAATATCAATATATAATGTATATTTACAATCTATAAGAAAGTGCTCTGTATATCAGTCTGCAATTAGGGCCTGCAAATCTTCTCATCCATTTCAGGAATTCCTATCATTTTCTTTCACTTAGTTTGCTGCCTTTCTGGTCCAAATATTCATTGCTTCCCTTATTACTGTGCTCCATCCCTGTTTCTTCCTAATAGAAAGTGTTTCTTTATTATCATATCAGCCCATTCTGCATTTATTTGCACACTGCTTTTCCTCTCTTCCTCTCTTAGCTTACCTTCTCTTCCCCTAGTTGGCCCTGTCCATCCCCTTTTCTCAAAGAACACTAAGTATGCAATAGCTGCTCATGGTTTAGCTACTATGTGCATAAATCAGGCTTGTATTCTAGTAAACTTTCTCCTCTTATCCCAACTATATCTCTTTTTTAAGGTTTAAATTTTACCATATCAAGAATAAGGATCAATTTCATAAAGATATTATGCTTATAAACATTAACAGACAAAACCAAGAGCTTCCATTGTTATTTCTAGAATTGTGATCTGATTCTATCATCTTGGAACAGAGTATTCTGACTGCCACATGGATGGACATGGGAAAACTTATCCCACCTACCTTGACCTCTGCCTTTCCTACTACATCCTTGCCTTCATATACCCACCCATCCATTCTTTATTCTACACACTGAAGGAGGACTTCTATATCTACTGAGGGCTCCTTTTCTCAAGCATTGAAAATACCAAGATTAATAAGATATGGTGCCTATCCTTGAAGAGCACATGGTCTAGTCATAGGAGACAGGCATGTAAACCAATGACTACACACATTCTCATAAGTGCTATAAAAAGTACAGAGAGAACCCTGCTGGAGGACCCTAGAACCTTTTGAGGGTAAGTAATCTATGACTCCAGAGAAGGCAATGGCACCCCACTCCAGTACTCTTGCCTGGAAAATCCCATGGATGAAGGAACCTGGTGGGCTGCAGTCCATGGGGTCGCTAAGAGTCAGATACGACTGAGCGACTTCACTTTCATTTTTCACTTTCCACTTTCATGCATTGGAGAAGGAAATGGCAACCCACTCCAGTGTTCTTGCCTGGAGAATCCCAGGGACGGGGGAGCCTGGTGGGCTGCCGTCCATGGGGTCGCACAGAGTCGGACACGACTGAAGCAACTTAGCAGCAGCAGCAGCAGCAATCTATGACCCACCTCCCAGAGTAACGGAAATAAAAGCAAAAATAAACAAATGGGACCTAATTAAACTTAAAAGCTTTTGCACAACGAAGGAAACTATAAGCAAGGTGAAAAGGCAGCCTTCAGAATGGGAGAAAATAATAGCAAATGAAACAACTGACAAAGAATTAATCTCAAAAATATACAAGCAGCCCCTGCAGCTCAACACCAGAAAAATAAATGACCCAATCAAAAAATGAGCCAAAGAACTAAACAGACATTTCTCCAAAGAAAACATACAGATGGCTAACACATGAAAAGATGCTCAACATCACTCATTATCAGAGAAATGCAAATCGAAACCACAATGAGTTACCATCTCACACCACTTAGAATGGCTGCCATCAAAAAGTCTACAAAAAATAAATGCTGGAGAGGGTATGGAGAAAAGGGAACCCTCTTACACTGTTGGTGGGAATGCAAACTAGTACAGCCACTATAGAGAACAGTGTGGAGATTCCTTAAAAAACTGGAAATAGAACTGCCATATGACCGAGCAATCCCACTGCTGGGTATACACACCACGGAAACCAGAATTGACAGAGACACGTGCACCCCAGTGTTCACTGCAGCACTGTCTACAATAGCTAGGACATGGAAGCAACCTAGATGTCCATCGGCAGATGAATGGATAAGAAAGCTGTGGTACATTTACACAATGGAATATTTCTCAGCTATAAAAAGAACACATATGAGTCAGTCCTAATGAGGTGGATGAAACTGAAGCCTATTTATTATACAGAGTGAAGTCAGTCAGAAAGAAAAATACCAATACAATACAATACCAATACCAAAAATACCAATACAGTATATTAACACATATACATGGAATTTAGAAAGATGGTAACAATGACCCTATATGCATTGTCCACAGACTTGTGGACTCTGTAGAAGAAGGCAAGGGTGGAATGATTTGAGAGAACAGCATTGAAACATATATATTACCATATGTGAAACATATGACCAGTCCCAAGTTCAATGCATGAAGCAGGGCACTCGAAGCCAGTACACTGGGACAACACAGAGGGATGGGATGGGGAGGAAGGTGGGAGGGGCTTTCAGGATGGGGGGACACATGTACAGCACACCCGTGGCTGATTCATGTCAATGTATGGCAAAAACCACCACAAAGTAATTAGCCTCCAATTAAATAAATTTTTAAAAAAGACATGGTGCCTATTCTCAAAGAGCATATAGTCCAGGCATGGGAGATAGTCATGTAAACAGATGACTACACATTCTCATAAGTGCTGGAGGACCCTAGAACCTTTTGAGGGTAAGTAATCTATGACTCCAGAGAAGGCAATGGCACCCCACTCCAGTACTCTTGCCTGGAAAATCCCATGGATGAAGGAACCTGGTGGGCTGCAGTCCATGGGGTCGCTAAGAGTCAGATACGACTGAGCGACTTCACTTTCATTTTCACTTTCCACTTTCATGCATTGAGAAGGAAATGGCAACCCACTCCAGTGTTCTTGCCTGGAGAATCCCAGGGACGGGGGAGCCTGGTGGGCTGCCGTCCATGGGGTCGCACAGAGTCGGACACGACTGAAGCAACTTAGCAGCAGCAGCAGCAGCAATCTATGACCCACCTCCCAGAGTAACGAAATAAAAGCAAAATAAACAAATGGGACCTAATTAAACTTAAAAGCTTTTGCACAACGAAGGAAACTATAAGCAAGGTGAAAAGGCAGCCTTCAGAATGGGAGAAAATAATAGCAAATGAAACAACTGACAAAGAATTAATCTCAAAAATATACAAGCAGCCCCTGCAGCTCAACACCAGAAAAATAAATGACCCAATCAAAAAATGAGCCAAAGAACTAAACAGACATTTCTCCAAAGAAAACATACAGATGGCTAACACATGAAAAGATGCTCAACATCACTCATTATCAGAGAAATGCAAATCGAAACCACAATGAGTTACCATCTCACACCACTTAGAATGGCTGCCATCAAAAAGTCTACAAAAAATAAATGCTGGAGAGGGTATGGAGAAAAGGGAACCCTCTTACACTGTTGGTGGGAATGCAAACTAGTACAGCCACTATAGAGAACAGTGTGGAGATTCCTTAAAAAACTGGAAATAGAACTGCCATATGACCGAGCAATCCCACTGCTGGGTATACACACCACGGAAACCAGAATTGACAGAGACACGTGCACCCCAGTGTTCACTGCAGCACTGTCTACAATAGCTAGGACATGGAAGCAACCTAGATGTCCATCGGCAGATGAATGGATAAGAAAGCTGTGGTACATTTACACAATGGAATATTTCTCAGCTATAAAAGAACACATATGAGTCAGTCCTAATGAGGTGGATGAAACTGAAGCCTATTTATTATACAGAGTGAAGTCAGTCAGAAAGAAAAATACCAATACAATACAATACCAGTACCAAAAATACCAATACAGTATATTAACACATATACATGGAATTTAGAAAGATGGTAACAATGACCCTATATGCATTGTCCACAGACTTGTGGACTCTGTAGAAGAAGGCAAGGGTGGAATGATTTGAGAGAACAGCATTGAAACATATATATTACCATATGTGAAACATATGACCAGTCCCAAGTTCAATGCATGAAGCAGGGCACTCGAAGCCAGTACACTGGGACAACACAGAGGGATGGGATGGGGAGGAAGGTGGGAGGGGCTTTCAGGATGGGGGGACACATGTACAGCACACCCGTGGCTGATTCATGTCAATGTATGGCAAAAACCACCACAAAGTAATTAGCCTCCAATTAAATAAATTTTTAAAAAAGACATGGTGCCTATTCTCAAAGAGCATATAGTCCAGGCATGGGAGATAGTCATGTAAACAGATGACTACACACATTCTCATAAGTGCTATAAAAAGTACAGTCGGAATCCTGCTGGAGGATCCTAGAACTTATGAGGGTAAGTAATCTTCACAGGAAGTGCAACTGAAAGGACAAGAGACACAGATGGTTTTTGAATGAGATGATGTGACACAGGTTATAGGTTCAGTAAGCAGAGAGCATTTTCATGACTACCGCTGAAAGCTGATGTGAGCAGAAAACCTGAGGTTAAGTTTTCAGACTCCTGGCTTCAGGAGTCCATATTGAAACACAGTTTCATTAATCCTGCAATAATAAGTGACTTTAAAGCCTGTAAAGAACGAAGTGGTCTTATACAGTGAGATGACATATATTATTTGGTACTGTTTGGCCAGGTGCCCAGGGAATTTGGGGAAATGTAACTCCTTATGTGGAGATTTTTCATCTTTTTGCCCTAGGTTTTCAAGTAGACTTTTATGAATTCAGTGAGCCTCCTCAAAAGACATCCTTGAGGTGACCCTAGTGCAGAGAAACTTTTCCACAGTCTGTAAAACAGACCAGTGTAGACATGTACACAGGAGTTTGCCAAGTGGAGAAAGAAAAGAAGCAGAATTCAAGCAGAGGCACAGCATGAACAAAGGCACAGAAAAGGGATGGCTTCAGCATGTTCAGGAAGGACTGAATTCATTCAGGAAGCCCTAGTGCTATGCAGGGAGATGAGACCAGACAGACTGGTAAAAGCATGAAGGAGCTTGTAAACAAGGTCAGAAGTTTACTTTCTCCCTTATCAATATTAGGGAAGCCAGAAAAGGATTAAAGCAAGAGGGTCACATGGTCAATCTTGCAATTTAAGAAGTAAATCTGGTGATATTTTAGAAGATAGAGCTCACAACAGCTGGGTAGCTGGAAACATGATAAGGAAATGTTAATAGTCTTGGGAGGATGGGATTGAGAGGAGAAGACAGCCTGAACCAAGATAATTAGAAATGAAGACAAGAAAAGAGGCCAGTTCATAGAAATACTGCTAAGAGAGAATTCTAGCATCCTAGAGCTATCTTGTACCAGCTTGCAAGGGTCAGTTATATATTCAGAAATTTTGTGAATTGGTTGTTAAACCATTGGTAGTTTGGTATCCAGAGAGGGCAATGGTATCCAGAGAGGGCAATGGCACCCCACTCCAGTACTCTTGTCTGGAAAATCCCATGGATGGAGGAGCCTGGTAGGCTGCAGTCCATGGGGTCACTAAGAGTCGGACACGACTGAGCGACTTCACTTTCACTTTTCACTTTCATGCATTGGAGAAGGAAATGGCAATCCACTCCAGTGTTCTTGCCTGGAGAATCCCAGGGACGGCGGAGCCTGGTGGGCTGCCATCTCTGGGGTTGCACAGAGTCGGACACCACTGAAGTGACTAAGCAGCAGCAGCAGCAGCTTGGTATCAGCAATGGAAATTGGCCACAGAAGTCAGCAAACACTGTGAATTGGGGTTTTTAGTTTTTCAAGAGTCAGTGTAGCAGAGTCCTACATGGAGCTGAAAGGATGTGGATGACTGGATATAAGGAACAAGCAGGAGATATCAGATATCGTAGAGGCTGAAACTTTTACAATTTAGGGGATCCTCCTTAAGAAAAAGCATATAGACTCTGAATTCAAAATTCGGCATAAATAATGGACAGTACTCAAGAGGAAGGGGACATATGTATACCTATGGCTAATTCTTGTTGATGTTTGACAGAAAAAATTCTGTGAAGCAATTATCCTTCAATTAAAAAATAAATTAATTAAAAAAAATAATGGACAGTAGGAGTATTCCTGGAAGCCAGCAATAATTCAAATACACATGGAAGTGACTACAAAACCACAAAAAATATTCTGCTAAACCCAAACTAAATGTGTCCCCAACTCAACTTCCCCTTAGCCAGAAACTAAAAGTGCCCACAACCACTCCAACACCACTTCACATGACGGGAAGGATGTCAGAGAAGTCAAAGTGGAAAGAAACAGCAGTCTTAACCCACTGTGGTTAAAATGTCTTACATTTGCACATTTTACAAAAACATGCAACCATGTGAACCCCTTGCCAGGGCAGCTCTCAGAGTCTGGGAAAGGGTCCCTGAAGTTGCAAGAATCTGAAGCTTAACCTTGGTCAGTTTCACGGTGAATTTGCCTCTGAGGGCGAGAGGTAACACGAAGGTTCAGGAGACCAAGCGTGGATCAAATACTTCTGTCCAGTTCCACAAGAGACTCATGATGGCTGGATGCCTGGTGACACTACTATCCAAAGAGCACAGAGCATCCCTACTAGATGTCAGATCTCAGGGCTTTCCCTGATTGGTGGAGGAAGCCAGCACTATTCATATATCCCTGTTAACTAGTTATCAAGAACCAACCTTAAATGATAACCTTGTCAGCCCTGATAGCCCATTTCCAAAAGCACACCAGCTCCTTTCCCCCGTGGGCCCTTGTAGAGAGCCCTCTGGTCTTCAGCAGTGATGCTGCTGGAGGACGTCACGATGAGGAAAGGTGAAATCTGTCTAGCGCAAGCCAGAATAATCCATTCCAGACACATGTGTAATGCCGGGGAAACAGGTGCAAACAATTGAACCAGCTGTCAGCAAGCCACAGGGATCGCTTTTGATATCTTAATCGTGAGTTGATCCGTGAGCCACGTTGACAGCATCACTGTCATAGTTGACTGCACATCTGTAAACCTTTTTGAGTCTCTTCTGATGTCCGCGTGAGTCTCCAAAAAGCCTGACATCGAGAGAGACTTAAATTGAGCGTGATTGCCTCTGTTTCCGTTTTCCTGCCACGGAACCAGAGGGTTGACAAATGCCAATAATGGCTAATTTTCACTACTGTTTGTCATGTGCCACACAACGCAAGGGCAGAGAGCCAGGCCTGATTCCCTGAGAACATCCTGCCGTTGTTGGTTAAGGGACTGCTTATCCTCTCTCTGTTGAATAAGGGATTTTCCCAGTAGCCAATTTCAGGAGTTTTTAATGGATTTATCTCAGCCTCTTCATCTCATCAACAAGGTAGTACCCCATAATCAGCTGGGAAAAGATTCTGAATGGATGAATGTTTACATTGACAAAATGTCTTCATTCTACTTTCTATTCAAGAAAAATGTCACCACAATAATTAGCTCAACAGGTAATTAGTCCCAATACGGGCATTGGAAATCAGTAACATTATCTGTAGGGACCCATTAGCTAAGAGATTTGTCATAAGATTCATATTAAAACATTTATATTAAAATCTTTTCATGTACACTCTTATTCATTGAACACTTTGAAAATGAAGCTACTTTGTTTTAGCTTCTTTGAATTCTGTTTAGCAGTTAAAATTAAGTTTATCATGCTCACATTTTTAGAATTTTAATTTGGAGAGTGCAACATGTTTTAATGGAAACTCAGAGAAATCTCAGTGAAAATTCAGGCTGTTCCTATTCAGTCTGTGGCCTTGGGCAAGCATCAGTTTCTGCATCTATAAGACTATTGTGAAGACAATGAGAATATATTTAAAGGCCTTGGCCAGGGACTCATGTACAGTGAAGGTCAATAAATTGTAGCTAAGAAAAGCATGCAGAAAATGCTTATTTCACTTACTCTAGTGAGTTCAAATATTTTTTTTCTTGTTTCCTTCATTTCAAAATAATGAAAACAATTACTCAAAAATGTAGACAAGTTCCTGGAAAAACATTGCAATCATTTCCTACCAATCTGAGATAGGTAAATGCAAAAATTTCCTTTAAATGTCTAACTTTTATGCATTCTTTCCCCTAAACTGTTTTCATTAGAAAACTGTGAACTCACTTAACTCCACATCATTATTTTTGGTGTTTTACCAAAAAAGAAGATGTCATATTTCATATCCACTCTCCAAGAAAAATCTCTAGCTGTTCAAGTTTAGCAATGTTCATTTTTGTGCCAATGCACCAAAAAAGTTCTAGTAAGTAAAGTGTTGTTTAATTTTCATATTATTTTTTGTGACTGAATGAAAAAAACACTGGATAAAAGTTAATAGAGGAACTTAATTTATGGTAAGTATACTTACAAGGTGAAATTCATCTTTTCACTTTTCAGTAAGTCTCATACCTCACATAATATTTTTAGACAAAATTTTGTCTATCACTAATGTAATATGTAGGGTTTCCCACGTGGCTCACTAGTAAAGAATCTGCCTGCAATGCAGGAGACATGGGTTCAGTCCCTGAGTTAGGAAGATCCCCTGGAGAAGGAAATGGCAACCCACTCCAGTATTCTTGCCTGGGAATGGACATGAGGAGAGTGGTGGGCTACACAGTTCATGGGGTGGCAGAGAGTCAGACACGACTTAGTGATTAAACAACAACAATGTAATATTTAAGATTCTACTCTTAGGTACTCTGATAAATACAATATTATTTGGTTGAAAAAGACTGATGTATTCCTAAAACTAAGTGGGATGGAGTAATTATTATTAAGATACCATATTTTGCTGAAATTTACCAAGGCATAGATAGCCTTTGCATTCATTTTCTTTAAAACCCCTTTTGCTATTGTTGAGTCACCCAGTCACATCTGACTGTTTGCGACCCCATGGAATACAGCACACCAGGTTTTCCTGTCCTTCCCTGTCTCCTAGAGTTTGCTCAAACTCATGTCCATTGAGTCGGTGATGCTATCCAACCATCTCATCCTCTGTCACCCCCTTCTCCTCCTGCCCTCAATCTTTCCCAGGATCAGAGTCTTTTTCAATGAGACAACTCTTCACATCTACAGCAGCCATAAAGCATAGTTGTTGCTTCATAGGTCTTATGTGCACCACTGCTGACACCAGCAGAGATTTTATAAATAACTATATCAAGATCTTCCAGAAAGAAAATTCTGCCCATCATGTAGATAATGAGTTTATAAATCTCCAAGATCTCAAAAATTAATCTTAATATGTGCCGCAATTAATTCTGAAAGCCCTAGGAAAAATATAGAGGAAGAGAAGTTTTTTTTTAAATGATCTCAACATTCCAATTTTTTAGGGCTCCCCTTCCCAGTCCTGCTGCTGCTGCTGCTGCTAAGTTGCTTCAGTCGTGTCTGACTCTGTGCAACCCCATAGACGGCAACCCATTAGGCTCCTCTGTCCCTGGGATTCTCCAGGCAAGAATCCTGGAGTGGGTTGCCATTTCCTTCTCCAATGCATGAAAGTGAAAAGTGAAAGTGAAGTCGCTCAGTTGTGCCCGACTCTTAGCAACCCCATGGACTGCAGCCCACCAGGCTCCTCCATCCATGGGATTTTCCAGGCAAGAGTACTGGACTGGGTTGCCACCTCCCAGTCCTGGTACCCTCTTCTTACGTGATCTGTGTTTTGGTCACTTTGTACACTGCACACAACACATACAGATATATCCCCTTCCCTCACAGAGCCAGAAGCTCAGTGAAGGAGATAGCTAGTCATCAAATAATCACAAGGGTAAAGGGAGGGTCTGTAATCACTATGATATGGCATGGAAATAAGAAACCACTTCCCAGAGTAAGTTAAGGGAATGACAAGAAGGAGTTAACTGGGCAAGCCCCTCTCCCCACTTGCCAGGGGACTACCCTGGAAAACCCTAGAGCATATCAGTGATACCCCACTGGATCCTCCACCTAGGCCTGACACTCACTATTATTTCTTCTTCTTTTGTCCCACACCTTCCCTATTCACTGCTACAATGTTTTTCTGTGGGAAGGCAAAAAGAAATATTATTTTTTATAAGTATTTTTCACTTCTACTTGAAAAAAGTGCCTTTATTTTTCCTCTAATTACAATTATGGGAAAGCTTAATATGGTAATATTAGAAAGCATTGGAATTTACAGAGAGAGAAAACAAAAATTATCTATAATTCTACCACAAAGATAATCAAAATGTTAAAATATGTTGTGTGATCTATCAAAGATTTTTCCATTGTTTTTCTCTACAAAAATAAATTTAAGAACTATTTTGAGATTTGTTTTATTTTTCTCTTAAGAAAAACACTTTTTTCCATGTCAATGAGTATTTGTCTGTAATGTTATTTTTAAACTTCTGCTTTTTTAAAATAAAGTATTAAAAAGAACTATTAATGGTGGTGGTGGTGGTTTGGTTGTTAAGTCGTGTCCGACTCTTACAACCCCATGTACTGTAGCCTGCCACGCTCCTCTGTCCATGGGATTCTCCAGGCAAGAATACTGGAGTGGGTTGCCATTTCCTTCCCCAGGTAATCTTCCCAACCCGGGAATCAAACCCAAGTCTCCTGCATTGTAGGCAGATTCTTTACCAACTGAGCTACAAGGGAAGCCCCACTATTATTAATAAAGAAATGCAAAAACAGTCACCTAAACCTATGAATGACCAAATCAGTAGTGAGAGAAACTCATTTATTGAGCATCTATGCCATGCCTAGAACTCAGTGCAATGCTTCCACAGGTTAGCTCACTGAAAAAATTCTACTATATGTATGTATGTATATATATATATGTGTGTGTGTGTGTGTATACATATATATGTATAATTTTATATATGTAAGTATATACATAATTGTTTTCTTTTTCATCAAATAGAGAAACTGAAGTTTAGGGGAGTTAAGAAATCTACCCAAAGTCGGACAGATTGTAAACAGCAAAGCTGAAACCTAAGGGTCTGACTCTAGCCCAAGTCCTTGTTACGGTACCAACTATGCTTCCACTTTAAAGATCTCATGAACTGTTTAGATTCCAGCTCTTTAATACCTCTAGTTATATTTTAACCAAACGGTCAAATCTGAGACCAATACTGTTCCCTTTACAGGAGCTCTGTAAGACCTCTTGGCTGAACCTGAGTCCAGCTGAGCTATGTGCATTAACTGTCTTATATTCCAGTCCAGGAACTCGAGGATCTATTCCTTAATCACTGGCTCGGCTCCCAGATCTGGCTCCTCTGTATCTGAAGGCTTTGTTCCCCCCAGCTCCTTCCGAGGATGGGAGCCCTCTGTATGTCCCGTCTCTCACCTGTGTTCTCACCTTCTCTGGATCTGCTTGATCCAGTCTGCTATCTGCACCCGCCATGTGGTTCCCTTCTACACAGTCTTCCCCCGTCTTTGGGCACTCTTGTCTTCTGTTTTCCACCCTGATCACTCCTCATCCAACATGTATTGCTGCTTGGTGAGGATAAACAATGACAAAATTGAAAGAAAAAAAATACCTAAAGATAAATGTCATGCAGTGTAACAGACGTGTAGAAGATGTGAAAGCAGGAGAACTTTCCCACTCTTTCTGAAAGCTTAGCACACAGATGACTGGATTCTACCCACATTTATGGCACTATCTCCACATAACTCCCTGTACTAGAATTAATAACAAATATTTATGGAGCACTAGGTACCTGTTCTGAGTATACTCTGTTCTAAGCACATTACATGGACTATCTCATATGTTCCTCATCATAACCCTTGCAGTAAAACATTAATTAGTATTAGCCCCATGGGAGGAGGAAGAGGGGGAAAGAGGCTTGCACAGATGTGTGAATTCCTCAATGCCACACCGTTTAGCAATCTGTAAAACTGGTGTTTGAATCCAGGCAATCTGGCTTTTAAAAACAACCATATGTTTAACTGCTCTACTTCTAAAGATCATGAGAATCTGTGTTTACAAGGTGCCAAAATCTGAAGAAAGCTGAATAAATTCAACCATGGTGTTTATTTATTCTTTGAATAAATATTTATAAAGCCAGAAACAATACTATTATTGGAACTGGACAGAAAAGTGAACAAGATATAGAAGGGCTCTGACCCCCTTACAGCTAATATTCTACTAGAGTGAGATCATAAGCAAATAACAAATAAGGTAATTTCAAATAATAAAAAGTGATGTAAAATAATGTGAAGACAAGAGGAAAGCTACTTTTGGTAGTATGATCAGAGAACGTCTTTCAGAAAAGGCATTATTTGAATTGAAAGTGAGACTAACCCAGCTAATGATGTAGCAAGGCATTCTAGTTAAACTGTGAAGAAAAGTCCCTGAGGTATGAACGGGTGAGATCAAGGAACAGGTAGACACAGAGTGAAGGGGAGAATAATAGAAGGTGAAACCAGAGACTCAAATCCCAGCAAGTTCATCCAAAGCCTTATTGGCCACGTTAAGGAGTCTGGACTTTATTCTCAGTGCAATGCTGCTAAGCTGCTAAGTCGCTTCAGTCGTGTCCAACTCTGCGTGACCCCATAGACGGCAGCCCACCAGGCTCCTCTGTCCCTGGGATTCTCCAGACAAGAACACTGGAGTGGGCTGCCATTTCCTTCTCCAATGCATGTATGCATGCTAAGTCGCTTCAGTCATGTCTGACTCTGTGTGACCCTATGGACAGCAACCCACCAGTGCAATGGGAAGACTTCAAAAGATTTTATTTGATGGAAATGATTCGACTTAAATTTTTTAAAGGTTACTCTGGTTTCTTTGTGAAAAATGGATTAGCTGAGGGTGGGAAAGAATGGAAGAATCTGAAGGTAGGCCTTCTAATGCATTAGAAGGATTGGATTGGGGAAGGAGAGAAAGGGAGTAATCAAGGATGAAGTCAAGGCTGAAAACCTGTAGTGCAATGCATCCCATGATAAACTAAGTTTGTGATATCCATCCCACTTATTATAGATTCTAATCAACCAAATCAGTCAATAATCACTCAATGAGGGACTTTCCTGATAGTCCAGAGGTTAAGAATCCACCTTGCTAAATCGCTTCAGTCATGTCTGACTCTCTGCGATCCTGTGGACTGGAGACTGCCAGGCTTCTCTCTCTATGGGATTCCCCAGGCAAGAATATTGGAGTGGGTTGCCATACTTTCTCCAGGGGATCTTCCCAACCCAGGGATTAAAACCACGTCTCTTATGTCTCCTGCATTGGCAGGCAGGTTCTTTACCACTAGCACCACCTGGGGAGCCCAAGGGACTGGTCTTGATCTGGGTCATAGTGACACAAATATGCTCACTTTGTAACAAATTCATCAAGTAGTGCATTTATGATTATGTATTTATGATGTGCTTTTATGTATAGTGAACCAAAAAAATGCATTAAAAATATTGACTAAGACTCTATAACCCCTTTATATTTCTAGTAAATAATTTTTTAATTACTGGAATTTTTTGTTTTTTTCTGTCATAAATTTCATGTCATTCTTCTTCTTGTAGAAATATGTTATTATGAATTACTATGTAAACTTAAAAGGTATTATTATATATTGATTTACAATCTGCTTCATTGATCCTCTTTAGTATTTCCAATAATTATCAATGACACTTTTCACTATTTAGTAATAGTTTTTATTTTATTCAAGCTGACATTAATATATATTTTGATTGTCCTACTATCTGAGAATAGATTCTCAACATTTAAAAAATTGCTGTTTCTTAAAGCTGGATGGTTCTCAATTGATAATGCACATAAAAATCATTTGGGGAACTTGTTTAAAATACATGTTTCTCATTCTCTGCTGAAATAACTCTGTAGTATTTTGGATGGAGACTAGGAATTTTCATTTTTCACACATACCTCAAATGGTTGTGATGCAATGTCCCCCATCACTGTTTGGAAATACTCTTATAGAACATTCATTTTGGTGATTTTAAATTTTCCATGGTTTCTTTTTTCTTGTACTACAAAACTTTCCACTGGTCTGTATTATTTTGGGGGAATGGAATGAGGACTCTGACGAAGGTTGGTATTCCTGGTTACTGGAATTTTATCTTTGTTGTTTAATTACTTTGTCATTTCAAAAGATGTATATTTTTTAAGGTATTAAAGAAAATAATTCTTGAAACATTATTGGCTTTTGTGACATTATGTACCTGAAGCCAATTCTTAGTTTCCTCTGAAGGCTCTTTTTTCTCCCTTCCCTTAAGCCCATTTTCTTTTCCCATTCTATGCATTTTCCCTGGGTGATCTCATTCATGTCTGTGGTTACAACTACCACCAATATGGTCTTTAATTTCTTCAGTCTGTACTTCAAACAAGAACATTAAGTTGCCTGTTAAAAATGCCCATTTCACTATCCCTTGGGAACCCAGATTCAATATATCAAAAGCTGACCTCCTCAACTTGTACCCCAAATCTATTCCTCCTCCAGTATTTCCTATCTCCATGAATTTGCCGCATCCCATCAACTATGGCAGATGCAACTGTTCCTCTCACCACCCACGTTCAGAAGACCTTCACCTATATTATCTCTAAATTCTACCCGCTCCTTTTGTCCCCACCAAAGCCATCTCAGTCCAGTTTTCATATATGGCTATGACTTTTCTCCCTTCCTCTGTTCATGGCCTTTTCATATTCATATTTCATACTACTTCTAGTGATGTTGCATGCATGCTAAGTCACTTAAGTTGTGTCTGACTCTTTGTGACCGTATGGAGTGTAGCCTGCCAGACTCCTCTGTCCATGAGATTCTCTAGACAAGAATACTGGAATGCTCTGCCATGCCCTCCTCTAGGGGATCTTCCTGACCCAGGGATTGAACCTACATTTCTTATGTCTCCTATATTGGCAGGCATGTTCTTTCCCACTAGGGCCACCTGGGAAGCCCTCTAGTGATGTTATAAAACTATAAATCTGATCATGTCACATTTAGACTCAAAATGCTTCCAAGTAGTCTTCCATATAAATCTTCTGGGGACTTCCCTGGTGGTCCAGTGGTTAAAATCTGCCTGTAAATGCATGGGTCACAGGTTCAATCCCCGGTCTGGGAAGATCCCCCTGAGTCCCACAACTACTGAGCCTGAGCACTTAAAGCCCATGCTCCACCTCAGTGAGAAGCCTTTGCACTGCAACTCGAGAGTAGCCCCCGCTCGCTGCAACTAGAGAAAGCCCATGTACAGCAACAAAGACCCAGCTCAGCCAGAAACTGAATAAATCAAATTTTTAAATAAAAACAATAAAACTTCTAAACATAGTCAACGATATCCTTTAATATTTAACCCAGCCTTCATCACTAGCCTATCTTCCATTATTTCCCCACTTACTAAACTCAAAGCACAGCCAATCTGAACCACAGGCAAGTTTCTTTCTGCCTCTCCTAACATGCATGTTTTCCCATGTGCTGTTCACTTTGCCTTCAACACACTTCTCCATCTGACTGTCGGTCATTCACACCCATCTTTTAAGTGTTGACTTAGTTATCAACTCCTCCTCCAGGCTTCCCTGGCCTCTGACTTGGGTGGAGTCCTCTGTCTGCTCTTATCCTCTTACAGCATTCTTCTTATATATTCACTTCTGTCATAGCATTTCCCTCATCTATTGTTGATTGTTGGTCAATTTTTATGTCTTCCCAACTAAAATTTTCAAACTTTACTCAGGTCTCTACCTAAAAGAATTCTTCCCTGACCATATACTACCTAAAACAATACTCAACAACACCCCCACCCCATTTCCCCACCTTACTGTTCTCTATAATCTTCCTCATGGTGCTAATAAACCACTCAAGAATGTAATATCTCTTAATTTGTTCATCTATTTAGTTTCAGATTTCTCACTTAGGATAACCATTCCATGAGAGCAATATCTTACTTCACCACTGTATTCCCAGAACTAGAAGAGTCGCTGACACATAAGTGCTGGATAGATATGTGATGAACAAATACAAGAATGGGTTCTTTGTATGTGTTTCCAACTTTTACACCATTGTATCCTCAGCACTTAGAACTAGTGTTGCTGACACAAAGTATATATTTAATAAACGTGATGAATTAACAGAGAGATGGCTCTAATAATTGCTCTATCAAAAATAAATGTTAAACTTGTGCTATCTCATACATGAAGTGTATGTGACCAGGAGTGGTAAGATATATCTATAATTACATTACATGAATAATTGAGATATTCAAAATTACTTAGTATTCAAGAAAAACAAATTTGTATTAGGAACTAAGTAATGAGGGCCAGCACCTTTGCTTAAAAATCAGGTAGTTTGGGGGACTTCCCTGGTGGTCCAGTGGTTAAGAGTGCCTTGCAGTGCAGAGAATGTGGGCTCGATTCCTGGTCAGGGAACTAAGATGCCACATGCCATGGAGCACAACTAAGCCCACACACCACGACTATTGAGCCTGCGTGCCACAGCTAGAGAGTCCATGCGCCTCAAAGAAAGATCCCATATGATGCAACTAAGACCCAATACAGCCAAATAAATAAAAATATTAAAAAAAAAAAAAACAGGTATTTCAAAGACAATCAGGTAGGGCTTTGTGTTAGTCATAATTCTAAAGAGTTCCCCAAGATTCTTATCCCCTGGCTATTCAACCTGCTGGCTAAATATAGGTAGTGCTATGAAAAGATGTTGCAGATGTAATTAAGGCTACTAATCACCTGACCTTAATAAAGGGAGATTATCATGGAATAACCAAGTAGGCACAATACAATCATCTGCATGTGTGTGTGCTAAGTGACTTCAGTCGTGTCTGACTCTTTGTGACTATGGATTGTAGCCCACCAGCCTCCTCTCTCATGGGATTCTCCAGGCAAGAATACTGGAGTAGTTTGCCATGCCCTACTCCAGGGGATCTTCCTGACCCAGGGATTGAATCCACTCTTTTATATCTCCTGCATTGGCAGGCGGGTTCTTTACAACTAGTACCACCTAGGAAGCCCCAATATAATCACATGAACCCTTATAAGCAAAAGAAGAAAGCAGAGAGTCAGAAGAGATACAATGGGAGCAAAGGTTATTGAGTATACCCCAGATGCTGATTCTGAAGATGAAGAAGGAAAGTCACAAGCCAAAGAATATGAGTCGCCCCTAGAACCTGAGAACAACCTCCAGGTGGTAGCCAACAAGAAAAGAGGGGCATCAGTCCAACAACCACAGGGAACTGAATTCTGCCAACAATTTGCATGAGTCTGAAGACATTCTTTCCTGGAGCTTCCAAATAAGAGCCCAGGCCAGTGAACAGTTTTATTCCAGCTTTGTGAGAGATTAAATAGAGAAGCCAGCTGAGCCACCCAGACTTCTGACCTCCACAACTGTGAGATAATAAACTTGTGTGGTTTTAAGCTACTAAATTTGTGGCAACATATCACCGCAGCAATAGAAAAGTAACAGAGGCTCATTTCCTATTCTACCACCAGTTTGCAGGGAGTCTCTGAACAAATTATATCACATTTCTGTGTTTTAGCTTGGTATCAGGGTCTACTAATAAATGGGATTGAAAATAAACAAATTAAGTAAAAATAACTAATTGATAGAACTTTTTTAAGAATTAAAAAAAATCTTAAGAATTCCATTGAATCTTCACATTTGCAGACTAGAACACTGGGGTCCACCTCCCTAATTACTAGAAAAGCTGAGATTTGAGGTCAGATTTCATAACTACCAGCTTAATGTGCCTTCCACAACAGCGTGTAACAACATGTAACTATAGCCCTTACAGATGGCTTGCAGCTGTGCTGGAGAGGAATCTGAGGTGTGAGGGAAAAAGGCTGAAGCTGGCAATAAGAAACTAAAAATGTGTTTTGGCCCCATGACTTGGTAGCTGGGCAGACCCTAAGGAAGTTGTCATTGCCTGAGAGCCTCAGTTCTCTCGTCTGTATGATGGGAAAGATATTACTTGCCCTGCTTTCTTTCGTGGGTTCTGGTTAATAAGCATTTACTGAGCACCTACTACTTATTCAGTATTGCACTTAGTGCTAGGTTACAAAGATAAAACTGGGCTCCTGATTTCAAATAATTCATTTGTAAACAGGTGATTTCAATGTCATGTGATACATCTTACACAAAAGGTAAACAAATGGGCTATGGGAACCAGAGGGTCATCTAATCCAGACAGCTAACCCAGATGTGAAAACAGAGGGAAAGAATGCTCCTGTATCTTGAAAGACAAGTAGACATTTGCCAGCAGAAAAGGGCCTTCCAAAGGTGGGACCAACATGAGCTCAAATGTACAAACAAGAGGAAGCATCATGTGGACTGCAAGTAGCCTGTTTTGCCAAGAGCCAAGAATGTGAGGAGACTAGCTCATAGGCAAAAGTCAGATAGTAAAAACCACTGTCTGACTTGCTAGAGGCTCTGAACGTTGTAGCAACATGGCTAGAAATTATCATACTAAGTGAAGTAAGCTACAAGCAGAAAGACAAATACCATATGATACAGCTTATATGTAAAATCTATAAGAAATGATACAAATGAGCTTATATATAAAACAGAAATAGACACACAGACATAGGAAACAAACTAATGGTCATGTGTTCAGTCACATCTGACTCTTTGAGACCCCCTGGGTTGCCATTTCCTACTCCAGGGGATCTTCCCAAGCCAGGGATCAAACCAGCATCTCTTGTGTCTCCTGCATTGGCAGGTGGATTCTTTACCACTGTGCCACCTGGGAAGCAAAAGGGGAAAAGGGAGAAAGAGATAAATTAGGAGTTTGGGATTAACATATGGCTTCCCTGCTGGCTCAGACAGTAAAGAATTTGCCTGCAATGCTGAAGACCTAGGTTTGGTCTCTAGGTCGAGAAGATCCCCTGGAGAAGGGAATGGCTACCTACTCCAGTATTCTTGCCTGGAGAATTCCATGGACAGAGGAGCCTGGCTGGCTACAGTCCATGGGGTCACAAAGAGTCGGACACAACCGAGAGATTAACACTTTCAACTTTCATTTTCATGAATAAAATAGATAACCAATAAAGACCTAGTGTATAGCACAGGGAACTATACTCAATATTCTTTAATAACCTATAAGAGAAAAATCTGAAAAAAATAGATTTTTATGTATGTATAACTGAATCATTTTGCTGTACACCTGATATTAACAACATTGTAAATCAACTATACTAGAATAAAAATAAAACTGTTCATAAAGACATTTTTGAAGACTGTCATTGTTATTATGAGCTCTTTGAAGGCAAAGAATGAAGTCTTCTTTCTATATCCCCAATACCTAGCATTGACTGATGAAGTGAAGGTAATATCTGTGCCTTTTAGTACACACAAGTTCAAGTTTACTGTATGAATGCATGAATTAATTACTCCCTATTGAAGCAGTCTCTGTTCAAGGCTCTTGGGACATAGTTTATGTTTATTTCAGTACCACAGAAAATTTTTGAAAAATTGACCTTGTCCAGTTACCAAAAAAAAATATAGGTTTAACTTGAACAAGACCTCCAGAGACTAATTTAGTAATGTCCCAGAAAATTAAGATAAAATTATGCATAAGATTATAAGACAATCATCATAAAAAGTTAACTTTCAGTTTATTTTATGAAACAATTTCCTTTTAACTGGCACAAATTATTTCTATGCCTTTCTATTTTTAGTATTTAAGCTAACTCAAATAGTCAAATCAGATCAGGTTATATCAGAATATTACTATTTTTGACCAAGAGCCTTTGTAAAACTGACAAAGCAAAGAATAAATATGATGTGATATTATAATAAATGATAGAGATCAAAACAGAATCAAGTTAAAAGTCATGTTTGAGTATAATAAAAAGTAACAAACTTCCAGAAATTATTATTTTGGTGTCTAAGGTATGTCTAGATATCAATAATGGTTAACCATTTCTACACTGTGACAAGAATTGATACTAGTTAAATTATGTCTCCCTCCCAATCTGCTATGCTCATCAAATTTTCTGCTGTTTTTCAGCATATATATATTGTTTGGAGACAGGAAGAGAAAGAGAAGGTGAGAGGGACTTTAAATACACAACTACATGTGTATTTAAGTCAGGTACTTTCTACATATAGGAGGACCTAAGTCATGGCAACGGGTATGGCTTCAGTCCAGACTGTCATAAAGGCATGTCTGATTTTTGAAAAGGCAATGTAAAATAGGAAGTATCATCTACCTTATCACTATTAACTGTTTTTAACTGAACAAACTTTTATGCAAAACAACATAACAATGTTTTGACCAAAGATCTAAGATTACTAACTCTGTGAGAAAATATTTATGAGTCCACAGAGATTAGACAGGGATGAAACAGTCCTGGAATTTCAAACAGAATCCTCCTAGATCTCTAGCAACCAGAACATAGAGATGGTCATGGGAAATGATGACTGAAATGCGTTAGTATGTCTCCTATTTCCACTTTTAAATGTTGTGTATGATTCTGGAAAAGGCAAATCTGTAAGATAGATAACAGATCATTGGTTGCTAAGATTGGAAATGCAGAAAGAGTTGAAAACTAAGGAGCAGCACAAAGGGAATTTGGGGAGTGTGAAAAAATGAGATCCTGCTGGTGGTGGTAGTTCTACAAATTACACATTTGTCAAGGCTCATAGACCTGTGCACCAAAATAAATTACTTTTGTTGCTGTTGTTGTTCAGTCACTAAGTCGTGTCCAACTCTGAGACCCCATGAACTGCAGCATGCCGGGCTTCTCTGTCCTTCATGATCTCCCTGAGTTTGCTCAAACTCTCATCCATTGAGTTGGGTTTGCCATCCAACCATCTCATCCTCTGTCAACCTCTTCTCCTGCCTTAAGCTTTCCCAGCATCAGGGTCTTTTCCTATGAGTTGGCTCTTCACATCAAGTGGCCAAACTATTGGAGCTTCAGCATCAGTCCTTCCAATAAATATTCAGGGTTGATTTCTTTTAGGATTGACTGGTTTGGTCTCCTTGCTGCCCAAGGGACTCTCAAGAGTCTTCTCCAGCACCACAGTTCGAAAGCATCAGTTCTTCAGCACTCGGTCTTCTTTATTGTCCAGCTCGCACATCCATACCTGACTACTGGAAAAACCATGGCTATGACTATATGGACTTTGGTAGGCAAAGTGATGTCCCTGCTTTTTAATACTCTATCTAGGTTTGCCATCACTTTTCTTCCAAGGAGCAAACATCTTTCAAATTCCTGGCTGAATTACTGTCTGCAGTGATTTTGGAGCTCAAGAAAATAAAATCTGTCACTGTTTCCACTTTTTCCTGTTCTATTTGTCATGAAGGGATGGGGCTGGATGCCATGATCTTAGTTGTTTGAATGCTAAGTTTTAAGCCAGCTTTTTCAGTCTCCTCTTTCACCCATATCAGAAGGCTCTTTAGTTCCTCTTCACTTTCTGCCATTAGAGTGGTATCGTCTGCATATCTGAGATTGTTTATATTTCTCCCAGCAATCTTAATTCCAGCTTGTGATTTATGCAGTCCAGCATTTTTCACGATGTATTCTGTATATAATTTAAATAAGCAAGGTGACAATACACAGCCTTGATGTACTCCTTTCCCAGTTTTAAATGAGTCCATTTTCAGCAAATCCCAAACAGGATAAATGCAAACAAAAGGATGCGCAGACATATAACAACAAATTTATGTACAACAGAGATAAATTTTTAAAATCTTAAAAGAAGCCACAGAAAACTAAAATATTACATACAGGAGAACAAAATTTTGACTACAGTATTCTCTCAGAAGAATACTGAAAGTAGGGAAAAACACTAGGCTATTCAGGTATGACCTAAATCAAATCCCTTATGATTACACAGCGGAAGTGACAAGTAGATTCAAGAGATTAGATCTGATAGGCAAAGTGCATGAAGAACTATGGACAGAGGCTCACAACATTGTACAGGAGGCAGTGATCAAAACTATCCCAAAGAAAAAGAAATGCAAAAAGCCAAAATGGTTGAGGAGGCCTTACAAATAGCTAAGAAAAAAAAAGAGATGCTAACGGCAAAGGAGAAAAGGAAAGATACACCTATCTGAATGCTAAGTTCCAAAGAATAGCAAGGAGAGATTAGAAAGCCTTCCTCAGTGATCAATGAAAAGAAATAGAGGAAAATAATAGAATGGGAAAGACTAGAGATCTCTTCAAGAATATTAGAGATACCAAGGGAATATTTCATGCAAAGATTGGCATAATAAAGGATAGAAACAGTATGGACCTAACAGAAGCAGAAGATATTAAGAAGAGGTGGCACAAATACACAGAAGAACTATACAAAAAAGATCTTCATGACCCAGATAACCACAATGGTGTGATCACCAGAGTGGTTCACTCAAGGAGCCAGACATCCTGGAATCTGAAGTCAAGTGGGCCTTAGGAAGCATCACTGCAAACAAACCTAGTGGAGGTGGTGGAATTCCAGCTGAGCTATTTCAAATCCTAAAAGATGATGCTGTTAAAGTGCTAAACTCAATAAGCCAGCAAATTTGGAAAACTCAGCAGTGGTCACAGTACTAGAAAAGGTCAGTTTTCATTCCAATCCCAAAAAAAGGCAATGCCAAAGAATGTTCAAACTACTGCACAATTGCACTTATCTTAATGGCACCCCACTCCAGTATTCTTGCCTGGAAAATCCCATGGATGGAGGAGCCTGGTAGGCTATAGTCCATGGGGTCACTAAGAATCGGACACGACTGAGCGACTTCCCTTTCACTTTTCATTTTCATGCATTGGAGAAGGAAATGGCAACCCACTCCAGTGTTCTTGCCTGGAGAATCCCATGGATGGGGGAGCCTGGTGGGCTTCCGTCTATGGGGTCGCACAGAGTCGGACATGACTGAAGCGACTTAGCAGCAGCAGCAGCACATGCTAGCAAATTAATGCTCAAAATTCTCCAAGCCACGCTTCAACAGTACATGAACCAAGGACTTTCAGATGTTCAAGTTGGACTTAGAAAAGGCAGAGAGACCAGAGATCAAATTGCCAACATTCACTGGATCATAGAAAAAGCAAGACAATTTCAGAAAAACATCTACTTCTGCTTCATTGACTATGCTAAAGCCCTTGACTGCGCAAACTGTGGAAAATTCTTCAAGAGATGGAAATACCAGACCACCTTACCTGCCTCTTGAGAAATCTGTGTGTAGGTCAAGAAGCAACAGAACTGGACTTGGAACAAAGGACTGGTTCCAAACTAGGAAAGGAGCACATCAAGGCTGCATATTGTTACCCAGTTTATTTAACTTATATGCAGAGTACATCATGAGAAACGCTGGGCTGGAAGAAGCACAAGCTGGAATCAAGATTGCCAGGAGAAATATCAATAACCTCAGATATGCAGATGACACCACCCTTATGGCAGAAAGTGAAGAGGAACTAAAAATCTCTTGATGAAAGTGTAAGTGGAGAGTGAAAAAGTTGGCTTAAAGCCCAACATTCAGAAAACAAAGATCATGGCATCCGGTCCCATCTCTTCATGGCAGATAGATGGGGAAACAGAGGAAACAGTGTCAGACTTTATTTTTCTGGGCTCCAAAATCACTGCAGATGGTGACTGCAGCCATGAAGTTAAAAGACGCTGACTCTTTGGAAGGAAAGTTATGACCAACCTAGACAGCATATTAAAAAGCACAGATATTACTTTGCCAACAAAGGTCCGTCTAGTCAAGGCTATGGTTTTTCCAGTGGTCATATATGGATGTGAGAGTTGGACTGTAAAGAAAGCTGAGCACCAAAGAATTGATGCTTTTGAACCATGGTGTTGGAGAAGACTCTTGAGAGTCCCTCAGACTGCAAGGAAATCCAACCAGTCCATCCTAAAGGAAATCAGTCCTGGGTGTTCATTGGAAGGACTGATGCTAAAGCTGAAACTCCAATACTTTGGCCACCTCATGTGAAGAGTTGATTCATTGGAAAAGACTCTGATAATGGGAGGGATTGAGGGCAAGAGGAGAAGGGGACAACAGAGGATGAGATGGCTGGATGGCATCACCAACTTGATGGACATGAGTTTGGGAAAACTTGTGATGGACAGGGAGGCCTGGCATGCTGTGATTCATGGGGTCACAAAGAGTCAGACATGACTGAGTGACTGAACTGAACTGAACTGAACTAGGTCTGTCATAGCATAGCTCTTCTTCCAAGGAGCAAGTGTCTTAATTTCATGGCTGAAGTTCCATCTGCAGTGATTTGGGAGCCCCCAAAATAAAGTCTGTCACAGTTTCTATTGTTTCTCCATCTATTTCCCATGAAGTTGATGGGACCAGATGCCATGATCTTAGTTTTCTGAATATTGAGTTTTAAGCCAACTTTTTCACTCTCCTCTTTCACTTTCATCAAGAGGCTCTTTAGTTCCTCTTTGTTTTCTGTCATAAGGGTGATGTCATCTGCGTATATGAGGTTATTGATATTTCTCCCAGCAATCTTGATTCCAGCTTGTGCTTCTTCTAGCCCAGCATTTCTCATGATGTACTCTGCATAGAAGTTAAATAAGCAGGGTGACAATATACAGCCTTGCCATATTCCTTTTCCTATTTGGAACAAGTCTGTTGTTCCATGTCCAGTTCTAACTGTTGCTCCCTGACCTGCATATAGGTTTCTCAAGAGGCAGGTCAAGTGGTCTGGTATTCCCATCTCTTTCAGGATTTTCCACATTTTATTGTGATCCACACAGTCAAAGGCTTTGGCATAGTCAATAAAGCAGAAATAGATATTTTTCTGTAACGCTCTTGCTTTTTTGATGATCCAGCAGATTTTGGCAATTTGATCTCTGATTCCTCTGTCTTTTCTAAAACCAGCGTGAACATCCGGAAGTTCACGGTTCACGTATTACTGAAGCCTGGCTTGGAGAATTTTAAGCATTACTTTACCAGCGTGTGAGATGAGTGCAATTGTGAGATAGTTTGAACATTCTTTGGCATTGCCTTTCTTTGGGATGGGAATGAAAACTGACCTTTTCCAGTCCTGTGGCCACTGCTGAGTTTACCTAGACAGCATATTAAAAAGCAAATGTTATTTACTAACAAAGGTCTGTCTAGTCAAAGCTATGGTTTTTCCAGTAGTCATGTATGTATGTGAGAGTTGGACTATAAAGAAAGCTGAGTGCCAAAGAATTGATGTTTTTGAACTGTGGTGTTGGAGAAGCCTCTTGAGAGTCCTCTGTATTGCAAGGAGATCAAATTAGTCCATCCTAAAGAAAATCAGCCTGAATATTCATTGGAAGGACTGATACTGAAGCTGAAACTCCATACTGTGGCCACCTGATACGAAGAACTGACTCATTGGAAAAGGCCCTGATGCTGGGAAAGATTGAAGGCAGGGGCAGAAGAGGACAATAGAGCATAAGATGATTAGATGGCTTCAACAACTGGATGGACATGAGATTGAGCAAGCTCCAGGTGTTGGTGATGGACAGGAAAGCGTGGCATGCTTCAGTCCATGGGGTTGCAAAGAGTCAGACACAAATGAATGACTGAACTGAACTGACTGAAGCTCAAATGAGCCAGTGCCTTGAAAGAAAGAAATGAACAAAACTCACTCAAAGAGAAATAGATAACCTGAATATTTGCATATCTATTATAGAATGAATCAGATCAGATCAGTCGCTCAGTCGTGTCCAACTCTTTGCGGCCCCATGAATTGCAGCACGCCAGGCCTCCCTGTCCATCACCAATTCCCGGAGTTCACTGAGACTCACGTCCATCAAGTCAGTGATGCCATCTAGCCATCTCATCCTCTGTCGTCCCCTTCTCCTCCTGCCCCCAATCCCTCCCAGCATCAGAGTCTTTTCCAATGAGTCAACTCTTCACATGAGGTGGCCAAAGTATTGGAGTTTCAGCTTTAGCATCATTTCTTCCAAAGAAATCCCAGGGCTGACCTCCTTCAGAATGGACTGGTTGGATCTCCTTGCAGTCCAAGGGACTCTCAAGAGTCTTCTCCAACACCACAGTTCAAAAGCATCAATTCTTTGGCGCTCAGCCTTCTTCACAGTCCAACTCTCACATCCATACATGACCACAGGAAAAACCATAGCCTTGACTAGACGGACCTTTGTTGGCAAAGTAATGTCTCTGCTTTTGAATATGCTATCTAGATTGGTCACAACTTTCCTTCCAAGGGGTAAGCGTCTTTTAATTTCATGGCTACAGTCACCATCTGCAGTGATTTTGGAGCCCAGAAAAATAAAGTCTGACACTGTTTCCACCGTTTCCCCATCTATTTCCCATGAAGTGATGGGACCAGATGCCATGATCTTCGTTTTCTGAATGTTGAGCTTTAAGCCAACTTTTTCACTCTCCACTTTCACTTTCATCAAAAGGCTTTTGAGTTCCTCTTCACTTTCTGCCATAAGGGTGGTGTCATCTGCATATCTGAGGTTATTGATATTTCTCCCCACAATCTTGATTCCAGCTTGTGTTTCTTCCAGTCCAGCATTTCTCATGATGTACTCTGCATATAAGTTAAATAAACAGGGTGACAATATACAGCCTTGACGAACTCCTTTTCCTATTTGGAACCAGTCTGGTGTTCCATGTCCAGTTCTAACTGTTGCTTCCTGACCTGCATACAAATTTCTCAAGAGGCAGATCAGGTGGTCTGGTATTCCCATCTCTTTCAGAATTTTCCACAGTTTCTTGTGATCCACACAGTCAAAGGCTTTGGCATAATCAATAAAGCAGAAATAGATGCCTTCCCACAAAGAATACTATAGGCCCAGATTGTTCCACTGGAGATTTCTACCAAAAATTTTAGGACTGTGAAGAAAGCTGAGCACTGAAGAATTGATGCTTTTGAACTGTGGTGTTGGAGAAGACTCTTGAGAGTCCCTTGGACTGCAAGGAGATCCAACCAGTCCATTCTAAAGGAGATCAGCCCTGGGTGTTCTTTGGAAGGAATGATGCTAAAGCTGAAACACCAGTACTTTGGCCTCCTCATGGGAAGAGTTGACTCATTGGAAAAGACTCTGATGCTGTGAGGGATTGGGGGCAGGAGGAAAAAGGGACGACAGAGGATGAGATGGCTGGATGGCATCACCAACTCAATGGATGTGAGTTTGAGTGAACTCCGGGAGATGGTGATGGACAGGGAGGCCTGGTGTGCTGCGATTCATGGGGTCGCAAAGAGTCAGCCACAACTGAGTGACTGAACTGAATTGAACTGAACTGAACAACAATTCTACATTACATGTTCCAAAAAATGAGTAAAGACTCTCAATTTATGAATCAGCATAACGTTGATACGAAAACCAGACATAAGACATTATAAAGAAACTACAGACCAATGTCCATATGACCACAAAGGCATAAGTCCTCAACAAAATATTAGCAAACTGTATCCAGCAACATATAAAGCAACAGTATGAGCGAACTGGGGCTTATCCAAGGAAATTCAACTAGTTCAATACTTGAGAATCAATCAAATATTCATATAATTCACCATTAAGCAAGCTTTTTAAATTCATAGATTCTATTAACTAAGGAAGAAAAAAGCCTTTGATAAAACTCAGCATTAATAATTAAAATACCTCTGCAAAGTAGGAATGAAAAAGAATTTCCTTAACTTGATAAAGGGCATCTACAAAACCCCTGTAGCTAACATCAAAATAGTTATCTAAGCCTTAATCATCTAATATGTAAAATGAGGATAGAAATATTTGCCTTTTGGACTTGTTTTGAAAGTTAAAGTTGTTACCATTATGCCTAGCACATTAAAATGGTGAAAATGGTAACTCCTATTATATATACACTAATAAAGTTTGTATTCATCACACATCAGTGCTGCATTAATAGTTGGAATGTAGTGCAATCCAGATCTCAAAATGTCTCCAGTATGTATTACAAAAACAAAATAAAAGCACAAGTAGTAAAAGCCACAAAGTGATAAAAGACAAATCAAACAGAGACAAATTTTAACTTTTTACCATTGTTATGCTGTATAGATCCCCTTAGGGAAGCAAGGTGACTCAGTGGTAAAGAATTTGCCTGCTAATGTCGTAGACATGGGTTCAATCCCTGGGTTGGGAACAGTATGAGCAGACTCATACTGCTGGGGTTGGGAAGATCCCCTGGAGGAGGAAATGGCAACTTACTCCAGTATCAGAGGAGCCTGGAGGGCTACAATCCACAGGGTCACAAAAGAGTCAGACATGACTTAGTGACTAAAACACACACACATACAGATCCCCGTATGAGTTCATTCAGTTCAGTTCAGTTCCGTTCAGTCGCTCAGTCCTGTCCGACTCTGAGACCCCATGAATCACAGCACGCCAGGCCTCCCTGTCCATCACCAACTTATGGAGTTCACTCAAACTCATGTCCATCGAGTTGGTGATGCCATTCAGCCATCTCATCCTCTGTTGTCCCCTTCTCCTCCTGCCCTCAATCCCTCCCAGCATCAGGGTCTTGTCTAATGAGTCAACTCTTCCCATGAGGTGGCCAAAGTACTAGAGTTTCAGCTTCAGCATCAGTCCTTCCAATGAACACCCAGGACTGATTTCCTTTAGGATGGACTGGTTGGATCTCCTTGCAGTCCAAGGGACTCTCAAGAGTCTTCTCCAACACCACAGTTCAAAAGCATCAATTCTTTGGCGCTCAGCTTTCTTCACAGTCAAACTCTCACATCCATATATGACCACTGGAAAAACCATAGCCTTGACTAGACGGACCTTTGTTGGCAAAGTAATATCTCTGCTTTTTAATATGCTGTCTAGGTTGGTCATAACTTTCCTTCCAAGGAGTAAGCGTCTTTTAATTTCATGGCTGCAATCACCATCTGCAGTGATTTTGGAGCCCAAAAAAATAAAGTCTGACACTGTTTCCACTGTTTCCCCATTTATCTGCCATGAAGTGATGGGACCAGATGCCATGATCTTCGTTTTCTGAATGTTGAGCTTTAAGCCAACTTTTTCACTCTTCTCTTTCACTTTCATCAAGAGGCTTTTTAGTTCCTCTTCACTTTCTGCCATAAGAGTGGTGTAATCTGCATTACTAAGGCTATTAATATTTCTCCTGGCAGTCTTGATTACAGCTTGTGCTTCCTCCAGCCCAGCATTTCACATGATGTACTCCACATAGAAGTTAAATAAGCAGGGTGTCAATATACAGCCTTGCTGTACTCTTTTTCCTATTTGGAACCAGTCTGTTGTTGCATGTCCAGTTCTGACTGTTGCTTCCTGACCTGCATATAGGTTTCTCAAGAGGCAGGTCAGGTGGTCTGGTATTCCCATCTCTTTCAGGATTTTCCACAGTTTATTGTGATCCACACACTCAAAGGCTTTGGCATAGTCAATAAAGCAGAAATAGATGTTTTTCTGGAACTCTCTTGCTTTCTTGATGATCCAGCGGATGTTGGCAATTTGATCTCTGGTTCCTCTGCCTTTTCTAAAACCAGCTCAAACATCTGGAAGTTCACGGTTCATGTATTGCTGAAGCCTGGCTTGGAGAATTTTGAGCATTACTTTACTAGCGTGTGAGATGAGTGCAATTGTGCGGTAGTTTGAGCATTCTTTGGCATTGCCTTTTTGGGGACTGGAATGAAAACTGACCTTTTCCAGTACTGTGGCCACGCTGAGTTTTCCAAATTTGCTGGCATATTGAGTGTAGCACTTTCACAGCATCATCTTTCAGGATTTGGAATAGCTCAACTGGAATTCCATCACCTCCACTAGCTTTGTTCGTAGTGATGCTTTCTAAGACCCACTTGACTTCACATTCCAGGATGTCTGGCTCTGAGTGATCACACCATCGTGCTTATCTTGGTCGTGAAGATCTTTTTTGTACAGTTCTTCTGTGTATTTCTTGCCACCTCTTCTTAATATCTTCTGCTTCTGTTAGGTCCATACCATTTCTGTCCTTTATTGAGCCCATCTTTGCATGAAATGTTTCCTTGGTATCTCTAATTTTCTTGAAGAGATCTCTAGTCTTTCCCATTCTGTTGTTTTCCTCTATTTCTTTGCATTGATTGCTGAGGAAGCCTTTCTTATCTCTCCTTGCTATTTTTGGAACTCTGCATTCGGATGCTTTTATCTTTCGTTTTCTCCTTTGCTTTTCGCTTCTCTTCTTTTCACAGCTATTTGTAAGGCCTCCCCAGACAGCCATTTTGCTTTTTTGCATTTCTTTTCCATGGGGATGGTCTTGATCCCTGTCTCCTGTACAATGTCACGAACCTCCGTCCACAGTTCATCAGGCACTCTGTCTATAAGATCTAGTCCCTTAAATCTATTTCTCACTTCCACTGTATAATCATAAGGGATTTGATTTAGGTCATTAGCAGATGTTAACTATTTTTGAACACTCAAAAATCCATTAGATTAAGTATAACCATCGAGTTGGATGCAAAGTTTAATTTTCAAAGGAAAAATTGTTCCTAATATAATTTATATGAATTCATGATGCTTTTTCTTTAAGAAGGCATGCAATATTAAAAATTCCTTGTGATGAGGACACAAAATACATATCCTGCTCTATAAAATTTGATCTTATTTTAAAATCAAGGGATTTCGATGACATAAGAATATGTATCTTCACATCCAAGGCAAGCCATATGGCCAAATAGCACAGAGCCATTTTTCTGCTATAAATGGAAACATTCTCCACTTAAGGATTTCACATTTCTAAAACTCCCTGGTTGTAAACCACGGTCTCATAGACAGACTAATGTGCAAACCCAAATGTGCAAGATAGAGGAAAACATGTCCACTGGGCCAGAGAGAAGAGACCAAAATGGAACCTGCCATGGTGATATAAGGCAGAAGACAAACAGGACCTTTCCAGATACTACACATTGCTGAAAGTAATATAACAGACAGCCATATTCATGCCCTCTCTTTCTAACAGAGTCTGATTTTCCTCATTCTCAGTTCCTGTGGCGTGGGTGAGACTGGCATCAACCCAGCTCCAAGTCTGAGTATGTGACCCAAGGCATACCAGCCAGAGTCAATGAAACTCAGTTCTTATATTTTGGTTGGAATTATTGGAGAAAAGGCATGGTCTTCCATTTGAATTGTTAGCAAAATAGGACATAACTCTAGAACTTCTAACAGCCATTTTATCACCATGAGGAAGAGCCCACTCAAAAGATGGAGCCAATACAGAAAAAAGCCAAGCCAAGAGAGAGTCTTAACCTTATTGACATCATTTGAGTCTCCGGATTTGACCAAGTCTGAAGACCTAGGCTTTTCAGGTCTGGAATTAATACATTTATTTTTATTAAGCCAGTTATCAGTAAAAGAAAATACTCTCTAAAGAATTAGTCGGAGAAGGCAATGGCACCCCACTCCAGTACTTTTGCCTAGAAAATCCCATGGACAGAGGAGCCTGGTGGGCTGCAGTCCATGGGGTTGCTAGAGTCGGACACGACTGAGCGACTTCACTTTCACTTTTCACTTTCATGCATTGGAGAAGGAAATGGCAACCCACTCCAGTGTTCTTGCCTGGAGAATCCCAGGGATGGGAAGCCTGGTGGCCTGCCGTCTATGGGGTCGCACAGAGTCAGACACGACTGAAGCAATGCAGCAGCAGCAGCAGCAAAGAATTAGTATAAGATATACTCATGGTTCACACATTTTTAAATATTTGAGAAGAGTCAATACTATAGTCACATAGCTCATGTTTCAACCTTAAAAAAGATTCTTCTATTTGCAGTAGACTCTTACAAGCACCATGCTTTGTATTAATATCTTATTATTTTTTAATTTGTATATATTTCTATTCATTATAGATATATTAGAGTATTTAAGGGTTTTCCCATTCATAGAGATCTCTAGTAAAGAATAAGCTTCTTCATAAATAAATAAAAATGCACATATTAACAGAAATATCAGAATAACCCATTATAAACCCTCTTATTTGTTAAAGTTCATAAATAATAAGAAGAAAGAAATTAAACTTAAAAACATGAGACTAGTTATCTTTTTAATCCTTATCACCTAGCTCAGTACCTGGAAGCTGTACTTGTATTGGTTGAATGACGAAGGAAATGAATACATGAATTTAAAAAATTAGTGTAAATCATTACCCAACATCTGACTCTTGGGTTTTTCCCATATTAATAACATTAGTTCTTTGTTGATTCAGTTTCTCTACAAGTAAAGTAGGGAAGGTCCCCTGGAGGAAGAAATGGCAACCCACTCCAGTATTCTTGCCTAGAAAATCCCATAGACAGAGGAGCCTGGCAGGTTACAGTCCATGGGATCAGACATGACTTAGCAACTGAGCACACACACACAGTGTAAGGTATAAATTGCTACTTGGAATCCCTGTGTGTAATTAGTACAAATCTGGAGCATACACTGTGCTTCCCTGGTAGCTCAGCTAGTAAAGAATCCACCTGCAATGCAGGAGACCCTATTTCAATTCCTGGGTTGGGAAGATCCCCTGCAGAAAGGATAGGCTACCCACTCAAGTATTCTTGGGCTTACCTGGTGGCTCAAATGGTAAAGAATCTGCCTGCAATGCAGGAGACCTGGGCTCGATCCCTGGGTTGGGAAGACCCCCTGGAGGAGGGCATGGCAACCCACTCCATCAGCCACTCTAATGGTGGAAGAAAATACCATCCTTTGGGGAGATTTTACAAATGACATGCTTCTCATTGCCAGTAGATAAATACACTGTTTTTCATCCCCGCACTTATTTTCCTTTTATTTCTTTTTGTTAGTAAAGTTTTTAGCAAAGGAAAATGAGTGATAAAATCACATGGCCCAAGTTCCACTAGGAATATTTTAGCAAATCTGAGTTTCTAAATTATTTTTATCTTCCCACAGACTTGAAAAATTGGGGATATCCACATAGTTGTCATAGAAATATAACTTTCTCAGATTATTCTACAGTCATTCATTTTGAATCCACAACAAACTGATGCTGTAAATGCTACTATCAACTTTTCAAAAGTGGATTAACTGAAAACCAAAATGGATGATTGACCCTTACAGGGCAAATTACCAGGCCTGGAACGCAAAGCACCTGGCTTCCATATTTTTTTGAGACTACAAAATGGTGGCTGCCATTCCAAACCACAAAGATAAAAAGCAAAGCTAAAGCCTCACTAATAGAATAGGCTTTTAGAGAACTTTCTTCCCTCTGGCCATGTCTGGGCTGATGACAGTCTGACTCTTTCCTGTGCTACAACATTATGTGACCAGACTCTCTCAAACAGTGGGATGCGGTCATTTCTAAAGTCAGTGACTAATACAAGTGCCTTGAAATTGTATTCAGATTACAATCTTGCTAAGAAGGTTCTGTTTTCTCTGTGGCACCTGACATAATTGTGGCATTTGATCAGTGAAAAATATTTTTCTCATTTTTTTACAAAATATTAATAAAAATTATAATAGCTATTTGAAAGGAAAGAAGATGTGGTCTTGTTATCTTTTTCTGTAGGACCTCCATAACTTGGAAAATATCATACTAGTTAAATCTGATGGTAAGCTTTGCCAAAAACATTGACATGATTTTCCTCACTGAAAGAATAAAGAAAACAAAATTACTACACCTGAATCACAGAATTTAGAAATGAAAAGAAATCTAAAAATTAGAATTCTAATTCTAAAAATTAGTAATCCAAGCTTCCTCGTTTATGTCATGTATCGTTTTTATTCCTATTATCTGCCAAGCACTATACTAGGACCTGAGGATAAAATAAGAAAAAGATGAAAACTGGAGGCCAGCAAGGATACACGATTTGTTTAGAACCACTTAGCCACTTTGTGGCTATTTTATAAAGTAAATCAGTGATAGGTTCTTATTTTTTGAACAAGATAACCTCAATCATTTCCTTGGCCATATATGTGAAAAAGCACTCTAACCAGCATCACTGACTTCACAAAACTTCAACTACAGCCAACATTTTCTCATGGTCAATCTCAAGTGCTTACTTGCAGACTCTCACTTTTATAAACAAATGAATGTACACTGAGTAAAGGTTTATAGACAGCTCACTTTCAGAAGCATAGGCCAGGTTTCAAGATGAAAAATGCAAAGTGAATTTTCCTTCTGTTTATCCTTATTGACAGACATCATGGTGGCTCAGATGGTAAAGAATCTGCCTACAATGCAGGAGACCCGGGTTCGATCCCTGGGTCAGGAAGATCCCCTGCAGAAGGGTATGGCAACCCACCATGGACAGAGGAGCCTGGTGGGCTACAGTCCATGGGATTGCAGAGTCAGACACAACTAACCAACTAAACCACCACCACCACCACGAAGTACTCCAGCCATTATAGATAGGACATTAGTTTTATCAACCACCCCTACTCTGCTCCACCACTTTAAACTCATTCAAATCAGATGAAGATTTTCCACATAAACTGCTGTGAACCACCTGGGCTCACCTTCTCACTGCATTTCAATCACAACTGCTTAATTATTTCATTTTTCTACTTTTTGGTTTTGAGACAGTAAAATTCATAGCCTTACACTGAAACTATAAGCTCTAGCCTTATAGTACTAAGAAGTAATTTATTATTAACAATTTACTTTTATTAATTTTTATTAGATTTATTAATCTAATTAAAATTAGATTTAAAAAGAGCAAGCTTTATTAGGATGTAGATGTCTTGAACAGGATAAAATTTCAGGGTTAATCCCAGTTTGGGAGGGATTTTGACTTCTCTCTTTCCTACAAATACACACACAAATACAGAAAGACTTTTGATCAATACAAATGAAAGATTCTTTCTGCTGTCAGGCCAAAAGACAAATTCTTGGGGAAAATTCTTCACCTCTTTAGGCAAACTCTTTCTACCACTAAATGAACTAACAAAAGCAATCCTCCCTTTTTCCCAGGCAATCAATTTCAAAAGCTAAACAACTATGAGGAGCGAGACATTGTGATGCACAACAAATGTCCTGTGAAAAAACTAAACAGAAGGAGACATCAGGATGTCCCACTTTCTAGTGAGAATCCTTCACAGAAAATACTAAGTTTTCTTGCCTGGGCGAAGGCCACTTCAGACCAAAGGGGTTGAAATAAGTATGCCTACTTGGATAGTTTTCAATGAATTTCTAGTGAAAGTTTTTTTGATAAAAAATGGTGCTAGGGTTAAAACTTTAAGATCTGGAAAGGTTATTCTGGAGATCATCCACCCTGGGTAATGTGGTATCTAGAGACCCGATAAGGTTAATCTGAATTATCCGGGAGATTACCCCTGAGACAGCAAACGGTTCCATAAACATCACCATTCCTATCCCAAGCAGAGAAATTATATCCTTCACTTTTGTAAGCATTTTCAAGGAGACTAAACCTGAAAAAGTTGGTGAAATGAAGACTGAAGTTTATAGGCAAAGCTGTCACTGGACCTCTGAATTATGAGGCTAGACTTTCAGTAGCCGCCAAGTTATACAGGTCAAGGCCTCTAGGTCAACTTTCACCTCTTTCACAAAACCCATGATGAAATTTCAAAGCCTTTTATGTGAAGTTTTATTAACTTGGGTTAGCTGGAAAAAAAAAAAAAAAAGGTAGCCAAGGCAAAATGTGAAATTTCATTATCTTTGTCCATTGTTTTCTGCCTTTTTCACTCCAGTGCTGTAGGATCATTCATGGATAATCAATTATTCTGGGCACACAGTGGGAAAGCAAGGTAAAAAGGTTAAGATTCTTAAAAGAGGGTATTTTCTATGCAATATTAAGAACTTCTGTTTCCTTTTACATTTTCATACTTTTAACTTCCAAGCTATTTAAAATTAAGTTGGAATAGTTTAATCTTTTTCATAATTACCATAATGTTATAAGACAGTGAGGGGAAAAATATAAATTTATAGGTCATAAATTAAAATCCTTTATCATTTGGAACATAGTAGGTGCTCAATAAATGTTGGTTGACAATTTCTGCATTAAAAACAAAGCCAAAGTGTAAATATTAACATGTACAAGTTGTGTTATTGCCATATCTAAGTGACCACTTATACATGCAAATAGTTGTTTGGAAAATGAAAAATTTAAATATATCCAGATATGGGACCATGGAAAGACATGATTATATGAAAAAAAAGAATCGGTGTATTGGTGTAATTAGAGATTTTTGCTTACCTTCAGTCAAGTGATCTAATTCTAGCACCAATATGGGGACATTATTCTATAAAGTCCAAAATTACGGTTGTTCTATATATTCAATCTAATTTTCCAGGCAAGAATACTGGAGTGGGTTGCCATTTTCTTCTCCAGGGGATATTCCCAACCCAGGGATCAAACCCGGGTCTCCCACATTGCAGGCAGATTTTTTACCATCTAAGCCACCAGGGAAGCTCAAAGACAGACCAAAACAATCCATTTGTTTCTTTCCAGCTCTCCTGTCATCACCCTAACACCTGCCCCTAGCATCTCTAGTCAGGACTCCTGCAGAGGTCTCCTAACTGATCTTTCCAAATTCTCACTGTCCACTTTAAAATTAGCTCAGTTTACATCCAGTGTTTTTTGTTTTTCAACATGCAGCTCTGACTACATCACTTTCCATTATTTGCAACATTTCAACAATTCCTAATTCAGAGCCTATCATAAAGGCAGGCCATGAAGGCTCATATTCTTGAAAAGCCACAAACTTCAAGTTTGACCCTACCCGCAAAGAAGGACAGGGCTTCCCTGGTGGCTCAGATGGTAAAGAACCCGCCTGCCAACGCAGGCAATGCAGGTTCAAACCCAGGGTCCAGAAGATCCCCTGGAGAAGGAAATGGCAACCCACTCCAGTATTCTTGCCTGGGAAATCCCATGACAGAGGAGCTTGGCAGGCTACAGTCCATGGGGTCGCAAAGGGTCAGACACGACTGAGTAAGCAGACAACAACCATCATCAAATAAGGACATTTGGAATCACAGAGACATAGTGCCAGTATCGGGAGAAGGCGCTCAACCATACAATTTCAAATCGGTGTCCCGTTACCGATCTCTACTGATTTTTTGACTAATTTTGTAAGTCCTTTAATTATCTTGTGAACAGCATACTTATACTAAATTGTATTTTTATATATTCAGAGTATTAAAGTGAAAACCCTAATTATAAGCCTTTTTAACATTTTTTTTCTTTTTTTTGTATATCATAAGCCATGACCTAAACTTCTCTCAACAGCTAAGAGGTACTTTTCCAGCCAACTTGGGATAACACAAGTACATAATGTGGCCCATGAGGCCCAACTACACTGGCTCCTACCTCACTGTACAGCCTCACAACATCACCATACTCCTCTTGCCTCTGAACTCAGGCAACTCTAATCTTCCTTCTGCTTTTCAGACAATCCATGCTTCCTCCTGCCACGGACCTTGGCATACACTAGGCCCCCGAATGGAATATTCACCTTCCTTCTCTCCCTGATGCCCCTGCAGTGTTACCTCCTGCTCATCCTTCAGATCTCACCTCAAATGCCACTGCCTCCAGGAAGCCTTCCATGACCTCTCTGAGTAGATGAAGAAGAAATGAAAGTTGTTCAGTTGTATTTGACTCATTGAAACCCCATGGACTGTAACCCACCAGGCTTCTCTGCCCATGGAATTCTCTAGGCAAGAAAACTGGAGTGGGTTGCCATTCCCTTCTTCAGTGGATCTTCCTGACCCAGGGATTAAACCTAAGTCTCCTGCACTGCAAGCAGACTTGCAGACTTTACCATCTAAGCCACCAGGGAAGCCCAGATCTCTGAGTAGATAAATTTCTCCTAATACACATTCTCTCAACACCACATTCTTACTCCAGCTATAATTACTTATTATTTACACGATTCTTAGATTAATCTGTCTCCCCACCAGATGGAAATTGTAAGAGAAGAAATATCTTTTTACCTGGGGAGTAGGGGAGGCAATGTGTATGTATATACATGCTTTCTGTTTGCCCAGCACAGTTGGCTTGCATTTATAGGAGCTTAATGGATATTTGTTTAATGAATAAATGTTCTTTTTCATCACATCATGCTGCCTCTAAGAAAAGTCTAAACCAATATTAATTACAATCTATGTTTTTAAAGAACAATCATATTCAACATTTAACTCTGCACTGGTCCAATTTATCTGAAACAAATAGGCAACAACAACACACATTTTTTGAAAAACCTGTATTATACCAAAATATTGTCATACCCCTTCAAAAACAACATCTCTTTTGCTAGTGATTTCAAGTCTAAAGTACAAAACTCTAACCTCAGGTGCATGAATTAGTGAGGCAGGAAAAAAAAAGCACCAATGATTTGAGATACTATGTGGGGTTTTATGCTACAAACAAGATGGACTGAGCCAAAACACTCAGCTGACCTGGTTCTCCATGGCTCTATAAGCATCTGAGTCATGTGGAGGAAAGCAGAGGCACCCACTGCTGCTTCTCAACCATCCAGATATCCTGCGATGAATCCCATCAGTGATCTGCTTTGCCTCCACTTTCATCTCACTTGTATATGTGGGTATGAGGCTAGAGAGAAAATGTCTCTTCCACACCACAATCAATCATATTCTATCAATAGAATGGATAAATACAAAAACCATATACATAATATAGTTGTCATCTGTATGTAATTGTAATATATATGTAATATGTGTACTATAAAAATTCAACTTCCTACAAGCAAAGGAACAGACATCTAAACAACGGGACATAAGCACGATTTGGTTGTGGTCACAGGATATCTCCCATGCTCCTAGAAAGGCCACTACAGGTCAGTAGTTAAATGGCTTACAAGCCATTTACAAGCACTTACAGTGCTTGAAGTGAAGTGAAGTGCAGTGATAGTTCCTCAGTCATGTCCAGCTGTTTGCATCTCTATGGACTGTAGCCCACCAGGCTCCTCTGCCCATGGAATTCTCCAGGCAAGAATACTGGAGTGGGTAGCCATTCCCTTCTCCAGGGGATCTTCCTGACCCAGGGATTGAACCTGGGTCTCCTGCATTGCAGGCAGATTCTTAAGTGCTGATACCAGTCTAAGTACATTCACACATTATAACTTGTTGAATTCTCACAACTGTCTCACAAAATAATTATTTTTATTATCAACCCCATTTTACAGATGAGGAAACTAATGCACAGGGAGGTAAAGTAAATTGTCAGAGATCACACACTAGGGAGTGGGAGAACTAGGGTTGAAACCCATGCCATTTGGCTCCAGAGTCCTTGCCCTTAAAAACATTATACTGACTCTCAACAGTTGTCTGTCTGAGATTCCACAATCCTAAATTTATCATATCACTCTAAAATATCCAAAATCTCAGATTTTTTCAGATACTACTAATCAACAACTATTTGGAGTTGCACATATCCATTTTTACTAACATTAGATAAAATATTTATGATGTGGAACAAAGGCATCCAAGAAAAGAGGAGAAAGTCAAAGCAGTTAGAAGGCCAGAATCAACCCCTCCAATTGGGTATCATAATCATAGCTAACATTTTTTGAGCACTGTGCTAAGTGCTTTAGTAAACTGTCCCATTTAAACCACATAGTAACACACAAAGATTAATAGAATATACAGCCCAGAAATAAACCTACATACATGTGGCCAGTTAATATATGACAAAGCAGACAAGAATATATAACATGAATATACCCCTGGCCCCCTAACTTAGCACAAGGTAATATGTGCCAGTGCTATTTGTGAAATGTATGGTCTTTCTAAATGACTAATGGATTTGTTTGAGTTCCTAAGTTTTGAATCAAATCCTAGAGCCAGTTGATACCCTAATAATCTGGAGGACAAAATAATAGCATATCAATAAATGGAGGTTCCTCCTTATGATGTAAGCTAATTATGAAACATGTAACATATTTGACAACTCCCTCTTTTTTGACTTTGTACTTTTCTGCATGTTCATTCATTTCTAATCAATAAAGAATAAACTGTCTAAAAAACAGGAATGTGTATTTCTTCAATAAACAGTGTTGGGAAAGCTAGACAGTCACATGCAAAAGAATGAAATGGGGCCCTTATCATATGCCACACACAAAAAGTAACTCAAAATGGATTAAAGACTTGAATGTAAGATGTGAAATCATAAAACTCCTAGAAGAAAACATAGACAGTAAGCTCCTTAACATGAGTCTTAGCAATGATTTTTTGCATTTGATACCAAAAGCAAAAGCAACAAAAAATAAAACTTAACAAGCAGGACTGAAAGTGAAAGTCTTTCAGTCATGTCTGACTCTTTGCAACCCCATGGACTATATAGTCCATGGAATTCTCCAGGTCAGAATACTGGAGTAGATAGCCTTGTCCTTCTCCAGGGGATCTTCCCAACCCAGGGATCGAATCCAGGTCTCCGGCATTGCAGGCAAATTCTTTACCAACTGAGCTATGAGGGGAGCCCCACAAGCAGGACTACATCAAATTTAAAAGCTTATGCACAGCAAAGGAAATAATCACATATTTCAGCACCAAGAGGTAGTTCAGTTCACTTCAGTTCAGTCACTCAGTCGTGTCTGACTCTTTGTGATCCCATGGACTGCAGCACGTCAGGCCTCCCTGTCCATCAACAACTCCCAGAGTTTACTCAAACTCATGTCCATTGAGTCAGTGATGCCATCCAACCATCTCATCCTCTCTCGTCCCCTTCTCCTCCCACCTTCAATTATTCCCAGCATCAGGGTCTTTTCAAATGAGTCAGTTCTTCACATCAGGTGGCCAAAGTGTTGGAGTTTCAGCTTCATCTGTCCTTCCAATGAATATTCAGGACTGATTTCCTTTAGATGGACTGGTTGGATCTCCTTGCTGTCCAAGGGATGCTCAAGAGTCTTCTCCAACACCACAGTTAAAAAGCATCAATTCTAAAAAAAAAAAAAAAGCATCAATTCTTCATCACTCAGCTTTCTTTACAGTCCAACTCTCACATCCATATATGACTACTGGAAAAACCATAGCCGTGACTAGACACACCTTTATTGGCAAAGTAATGTCTCTGCTTTTTAATATGCTGTCTAGGTTGGTCATAACTTTTCTTCCAAAGAGTGGGAAAGACATGTCAAAAAGACACAGAAGCTAGCTTGAAGGGGCACCTTAGGCAAAATCTGGTCAATTTGAACATCAAAATAATAATGACAGGGCAATCCAGTGGTTAAGATTCCAGGCTTCCACTGTAGGGGTTCCAGATTCCATCCCTGGTTGGGGAACTAAGATCCCACATGCCATGCAGTGTACCAAGTAATAATGATAATAACAGATTATAAACCACTGAATAAAATAACAATTGATGAGTCTACACTGACATAAATAAATGGAGAGAACGGAAGCTCTGCTTATAGTATGACACTGACTATTAAATGTAGGAAAATGATGGAATTAGAAAAAAATATCACTTAGAAACCATCATGGTAAAAATTAAGTTAAGCATGATACATCAATGCATCCTAAAACTAGTGGATGAAGGTGAGGTGAGAAAAAGGTATTTATGTAGTTTCTTTTTTATTTAAATTTTATTGAAGTATATAGTTGATTTATGATGCTGTGTTAGTTTCAGGTGTACAGCAGAGTAAGGACTCAGTTATATATACATTTATATATTTTTTAGATTTTTTTCCTGGATAGGTTTTACAAAATATTGAGTATAGTTCCCTGTAGGTCCTTGTATTTATATAGTTTCAATTTCCACATAAAACACTTACTTAATTACAAAGACAAAAAACAACGTTACAGTGGAGACACTATGGCAATCAAGTGACCAGCATTTACACATCCAGCAAGGGGGTAAGTCAACATTGTGTGCCGTCCAATTGGAACGCAGTGATAAAACACATCATCAATTCTATAATATTATTGTCAAAAACTGGATAATATGACCATGAGGAAACATTTGAAAAATTGAAATTGATGGGCAGTCTACAAAGTGACTGATCTGTGTCCTGAAAATAGTCAAGGATATGAAAATCAAAGGCAGACTGAGGAACTGTTCAATACTGAAAGAATTTAGAGGCTTGTGACCACTGGTTGCAGGTGGTAATCCTGGATCCTTATGCTATAAAAGATATCAAAAGGATAATTGCTGAAACTTGAATGGGATCTCTAGGTGAAGAGTATATAGGATATTTTTGTGCTGTTCTTGCAATTTTTCTTTAACTTTGAAATTATTACCAACTAAATTGCTTCTTGTATGTGCTCAGTCACTCAGTCATGTCTGACTCTTTGTGACCCTACAGACTGTAGCCCCCCATGCTCCTCTGTCTGTGGAATTTTCCAGTCAAGAATACTGGTGTGGGTTGCCATCTCTTTCTCCAGGGAGTCTTCCTGACCCAGGGATAAAACCTGGGTCTCCTGTGTCTCCTGCATTGGCAGGTAGATTTTTTACCACTGCGCAACCTGGGAAGCCCCCTTAAAAATCTCAAATAGATAATGAAATAATGTTGAATAGGTTATAGAGTAAAACCATATTGTGATTTTTATATTAACCAAGAAATTCATGGAAATCTGATGAAGTACTTCTTTATTAAGTAAAAGCTTAATAACCTGTAATGGAAAAGAATCTGAATATATGTGTGTGTATATATATATACACACATGTGTACAACATACACATGAAACATTGTAAATCAACTATATTTCAATAAAAATAAAGTAAATGCTTAAATAAGCAGAAATATTTATTTCTAATTAAATCATTATTAAAAGTTGAAAAATCACCCAGTCCTACTCTTACACAGTTGGAAACTAAGACCCAGAAAATAAAGATTGAATGGTAAGATTTTATCAGACTTACAGAATATTATTCACAGATAACATTTTCTTTTTTAAAAAAAAAATCTGAAGTTGTTCTTTTATACCTTAAGGTTATTAAAGCACAAGTCTGCTTTCACAAATCAAATAATACCTTGAGTAATTTTTGTAAAGGACAGACATAATGATACATATTTTTCAGTTACTGACCTGCACAAAATACTATGAATTTAGACTAAAAATGTTTGCTCATATAAAAGGCTTTAATTAATCTTTCATTAGAAAGACTATTTTTTTTTTTTTTTTAAATTTTTTTAAATTTATTTTAATTGAGGCTAATTACTTTTTACGGCATTGCTTAGGTGGCTGCACCATAGCCATCGTGGTCAACAAAAAGAGTTCAAATGCAGTACTTGGATGCAATCTCAAAACGAAAGAATGATCTCTGTTCGTTTCCAAGGCAAACCATTCAATATCACAGTAATCCAAATCTATGCCCCAACCAGTAATGCTGAAGAAGCTGAAGTTGAACGGTTCTATGAAGACCTACAAGACATTTTAGAACTAACACCCAAAAAAGATGTCCTTTTCATTATAGGGGACTGGAATGCAAAAGTAGGAAGTCAAGAAACACCTGGAGTAACAGGCAGATTTGGCCTTGGAATACGGAATGAAGCAGGGCAAAGACTAATAGAGTTTTGCCAAGAAAATGCACTGGTCATAGCAAACACCCTCTTCCAACAACACAAGAGAAGACTCTACACATGGACATCACCAGATGTTCAACACCGAAATCAGATTGATTATATTCTTTGCAGCCAAAGATGGAGAAGCTCTAAACAGTCAACAAAAACAAGATCAGGAGCTGACTATGGCTCAGATCATGAACTCCTTATTGCCAAATTCAGACTGAAATTGAAGAAAGTAGGGAAAACCACTAGACCATTCAGGTATGACTTAAATCAAATCCCTTATATTATACAGTGGAAGTGAGAAATAGATTTAAGGGCCTAGATCTGATAGATAGAGTGCCTGATGAACTATGGAATGAGGTTCATGACATTGTACAGGAGACAGGGATCAAGACCATCCCCATGGAAAAGAAATGCAAAAAAGCAAAATGGCTGTCTGGGAGGCCTTATAAATAGCTGTGAAAAGAAGAGAAGCAAAAAGCAAAGGAGAAAAGGAAAGATAAAAGCATCTGAATGCAGAGTTCCAAAGAATAGCAAGAAGAGATAAGAAAGCCTTCCTCAGTGATCAGTGCAAAGAAATAGAGGAAAACAACAGAATGGGAAAGACTAGAGATCTCTTCAAGAAAATTAGAGATACCAAGGCAACATTTCATGCAAAGATGGGCTCGATAAAGGACAGAAATGGTATGGACCTAACAGAAGCAGAAGATATTAAGAAGAGGTGGCAAGAATACACAGAAGAACTGTACAAAAAAGATCTTCATGACCAAGATAATCACAATGGTGTGATCACTGACCTAGAGCCAGACATCCTGGAATGTGAAGCCAAGTGGGCCTTGGAAAGCATCACTACGAACAAAGCTAGTGGAGGTGATGGAATTCCAGCTGAGCTATTTCAAATCCTGAAAGATGATGCTGTGAAAGTGCTGCACTCAATATGCCAGCACATTTGGAAAACTCAGCAGTGGCCACAGTACTGGAAAAGGTCAGTTTTCATTCCAATCCCAAAGAAAGGCAATGCCAAAGAATGCTCAAACTACCACACAATTGCACTCATCTCACACGCTAGTAAAGTAATGCTCAAAATTCTCAAGCCAGGCTTCAGCAATACATGAACAGTGAACTTCCAGTTGTTCAAACTGGTTTTAGAAAAGGCAGAGGAACCAGATATCAAATTGCCAACATCCGCTGGATCATTGAAAAAGCAAGAGAGTTCCAGAAAAACATCTATTTCTGCTTTATTGACTATGCCAAAGCCTTTGTGTGGATCACAATAAACTGTGGAAAATTCTGAAAGAGATGGGAATACCAGACCACCTGATCTGCCTCTTGAGAAATTTGTATGCAGGTCAGGAAGCAACAGTTAGAACTGGACATGGAACAACAGACTGGTTCCAAATAGGAAAAGGATTATGTCAAGGCTGTATATTGTCACCCTGCTTATTTAACTTCTATGCAGACTACATCATGAGAAATGCTGGGCTGGAAGAAGCACAAGCTGGAATCAAGATTGCGGGAGAAATATCAATAATCTCAGATATGCAGATGACACCACCCTTCCGGCAGAAAGTGAAGAGGAACTCAAAGCCTCTTGATGAAAGTGAAAGAGGAGAGTGAAAAAGTTGGCTTAAAGCTCAACATTCAGAAAACTAAGATCATGGCATCTGGTCCCATCACTTCATGGGAAATAGATGGGGAAACAGTGGAAACAGTGTCAGACTTTATTTTTCTGGGCTCCCAAGTCACTGCAGATGGTGACTGTAGCCATGAAATTAAAAGACGCTTACTCCTTGGAAGAAAAGTTATGACCAACCTAGATAGCATATTGAAAAGCAGAGACATTACTTTGGCAACTAAGGTTCGTCTAGTCAAGGCTATGGTTTTTCCTGTGGTCATGTATGGATGTGAGAGTTGGACTGTGAAGAAGGCTGAGCGCCGAAGAACTGATGCTTTTGAACTGTGGTGTTGGAGAAGACTCTTGAGAGTCCCTTGGACTGCAAGAAGATCCAACCAATCTGTTCTGAAGGAGATCAGCCCTGGGATTTCTTTGGAAGGAATGATGCTAAATCTGAAACTCCAGTACTTTGGCCACCTCATGCGAAGAGTTGACTCATTGGCAAAAACTCTGATGCTGGGAGGATTGGGGGCAGGAGTAGAAGGGGACGACAGAGGATGAGATGGCTGGATGGCATCACTGACTCGATGGACATGAGTCTGAGTGAACTCCAGGAGTTGGTAATGGACAGGGAGGCCTGGCGTGCTGCGATTCATGGGGTCGCAAAGAGTCGGACACAACTGAGCGACTGAACTGAGCTGAACTGACTGAATTACTTTACAATATTGTATTGGTTTTGCCATACATCAACATGAATCTGTTCTTTTAAGACTTTGTTCCTCAAATTTCACAGAGATTAAAGAGCTTATGCTGCTGCTAAGTCACTTCAGTCATATCTGACTCTGTGGGACCCCATAGACTGCAGCCCACCAGGCTTCCCCATCCCTGGGATTCTCTAGGCAAGAACACTGGAGTGGGTTGCCATTTCCTCTTCCAATGCATAGATGAACTTAAAAACAGATTTGGGGTACAAATGTGTTCCATAGATACTATAGTAAACATCATGAATTTCTCCTTAGCTTTCATTCCAGTATAAATGATCCCAGTCAAGCATACTGATTTCTATCACCTTGCCAGTAGTGGGTTCAAGGATGCTAGATGAGGCTGAATTGCTAGAAACCATAGTATGATCACAAGAAGTCTAAGGATGGAGTCAAAGTCAAGAATGACAAAGTGGAGATATAGAAGAATCTCAGTGTCCAATAACATTGTTTATCCACTGAATTAACCAACCCTGTATATTGCTTTATCTCAGGATTTTCTATTATGCTATTATTGTTGTTCAGTCACTAAGTCATGTCCAACTCTGCAGCCACATGGACTGTAGCCCGCCAGGCTCCTCTGTCCATGAGGTTCTCTAGACAAGAATACAGGAGTGGGTTGCCATTTCCTTCCCCAGGAGATCTTCCTGGATCAGGATCAAATTCACGTCTCCTACATTGCAAGCAGATTTTTTTACCCCTGGGCCACCAGGAAGCCCCATTTTCTATTATAGAAAATAACAATTATCCTTATTATTTAAATTAATTTGAGATGGGTTTTCTGTTGCAGCCAAAACATCTTCATACATCTATATCAAGGAAAAGGTTCAAGATCATAGAAAATTTCCTACAAAGAGAATAAATCTTAAGATATGCATAAAGATGAAGCATCAGCCATAGGCCTAAAATTTCTTACAGAGTTTCCAGAGCTCAACCAATTTCTGGAAGATTATAGTACCTACAGTACAGGGGGACTTTTGTAAGCAATAGACTATAGAGTTATTGTAGAAGTCAACCGCTCTGCTTATAGTATGACACTGACTATTAAATGTAGAAAAATGATGGAATTAGAAAAAATATCACTTAGAAACCATCATGGTAAAAAATTAAGTTAAGCATGATACATCAATGCATCCTAAAACTAGTGGATGAAGGTGAGGTGAGAAAAAGGTATTTATGTAGTTTCTTTTTATTTAAATTTTATTGAAAGTATATAGTTGATTTATGATGCTGTGTTAGTTTCAGGTGTACAGCAGAGTAAGGACTCAGTTATATATACATTTATATATTTTTTATTTTTTTTTTCCTGGATAGGTTTTACAAAATATTGAGTATAGTTCCTGTAGGTCCTTGTATTTATATAGTTTCAATTTCACATAAAACACTTACTTAATTACAAAGACAAAAAACAACGTTACAGTGGAGACACTATGGCAATCAAGTGACCAGCATTTACACATCCAGCAAGGGGTAAGTCAACATTGTGTGCCGTCAATTGGAACGCAGTGATAAAACACATCATCAATTCTATAATATTATTGTCAAAAACTGGATAATATGACCATGAGGAAACATTTGAAAAATTGAAATTGATGGGCAGTCTACAAAGTGACTGATCTGTGTCCTGAAAATAGTCAAGGATATGAAAATCAAAGGCAGACTGAGGAACTGTTCAATACTGAAAGAATTTAGAGGCTTGTGACCACTGGTTGCAGGTGGTAATCCTGGATCCTTATGCTATAAAAGATATCAAAAGGATAATTGCTGAAACTTGAATGGGATCTCTAGGTGAAGAGTATATAGGATATTTTTGTGCTGTTCTTGCAATTTTTCTTTAACTTTGAAATTATTACCAACTAAATTGCTTCTTGTATGTGCTCAGTCACTCAGTCATGTCTGACTCTTTGTGACCCTACAGACTGTAGCCCCCCATGCTCCTCTGTCTGTGGAATTTTCCAGTCAAGAATACTGGTGTGGGTTGCCATCTCTTTCTCCAGGGAGTCTTCCTGACCCAGGGATAAAACCTGGGTCTCCTGTGTCTCCTGCATTGGCAGGTAGATTTTTTACCACTGCAACCTGGGAAGCCCCCTTAAAAATCTCAAATAGATAATGAAATAATGTTGAATAGGTTATAGAGTAAAACCATATTGTGATTTTTATATTAACCAAGAAATTCATGGAAATCTGATGAAGTACTTCTTTATTAAGTAAAAGCTTAATAACCTGTAATGGAAAAGAATCTGAATATATGTGTGTATATATATATACACACATGTGTACAATATACACATGAAACATTGTAAATCAACTATATTTCAATAAAAATAAAGTAAATGCTTAAATAAGCAGAAATATTTATTTCTAATTAAATCATTATTAAAAGTTGAAAAATCACCCAGTCCTACTCTTACACAGTTGGAAACTAAGACCCAGAAAATAAAGATTGAATGGTAAGATTTTATCAGACTTACAGAATATTATTCACAGATAACATTTTCTTTTTTAAAAAAAAAATCTGAAGTTGTTCTTTTATACCTTAAGGTTATTAAAGCACAAGTCTGCTTTCACAAATCAAATAATACCTTGAGTAATTTTTGTAAAGGACAGACATAATGATACATATTTTCAGTTACTGACCTGCACAAAATACTATGAATTTAGACTAAAAATGTTTGCTCATATAAAAGGCTTTAATTAATCTTTCATTAGAAAGACTATTCTTTTTTTTTCTTTTTTTTAAATTTTTTTAAATTTATTTTAATTGGAGGCTAATTACTTTACGGCATTAAGCGCAGGTGGCTGCACCATAGCCATCGTGGTCAACAAAATAGTTCGAAATGCAGTACTTGGATGCAATCTCAAAAACGAAAGAATGATCTCTGTTCGTTTCCAAGGCAAACCATTCAATATCACAGTAATCCAAATCTATGCCCCAACCAGTAATGCTGAAGAAGCTGAAGTTGAACGGTTCTATGAAGACCTACAAGACATTTTAGAACTAACACCCAAAAAAGATGTCCTTTTCATTATAGGGGACTGGAATGCAAAAGTAGGAAGTCAAGAAACACCTGGAGTAACAGGCAGATTTGGCCTTGGAATACGGAATGAAGCAGGGCAAAGACTAATAGAGTTTTGCCAAGAAAATGCACTGGTCATAGCAAACACCCTCTTCCAACAACACAAGAGAAGACTCTACACATGGACATCACCAGATGTTCAACATCAAATCAGATTGATTATATTCTTTGCAGCCAAAGATGGAGAAGCTCTAAACAGTCAACAAAAACAAGATCAGGAGCTGACTATGGCTCAGATCATGAACTCCTTATTGCCAAATTCAGACTGAAATTGAAGAAAGTAGGGAAAACCACTAGACCATTCAGGTATGACTTAAATCAAATCCCTTATATTATACAGTGGAAGTGAGAAATAGATTTAAGGGCCTAGATCTGATAGATAGAGTGCCTGATGAACTATGGAATGAGGTTCATGACATTGTACAGGAGACAGGGATCAAGACCATCCCCATGGAAAAGAAATGCAAAAAAGCAAAATGGCTGTCTGGGGAGGCCTTATAAATAGCTGTGAAAAGAAGAGAAGCAAAAAGCAAAGGAGAAAAGGAAAGATAAAAGCATCTGAATGCAGAGTTCCAAAGAATAGCAAGAAGAGATAAGAAAGCCTTCCTCAGTGATCAGTGCAAAGAAATAGAGGAAAACAACAGAATGGGAAAGACTAGAGATCTCTTCAAGAAAATTAGAGATACCAAGGCAACATTTCATGCAAAGATGGGCTCGATAAAGGACAGAAATGGTATGGACCTAACAGAAGCAGAAGATATTAAGAAGAGGTGGCAAGAATACACAGAAGAACTGTACAAAAAAGATCTTCATGACCAAGATAATCACAATGGTGTGATCACTGACCTAGAGCCAGACATCCTGGAATGTGAAGCCAAGTGGGCCTTGGAAAGCATCACTACGAACAAAGCTAGTGGAGGTGATGGAATTCCAGCTGAGCTATTTCAAATCCTGAAAGATGATGCTGTGAAAGTGCTGCACTCAATATGCCAGCAAATTTGGAAAACTCAGCAGTGGCCACAGTACTGGAAAAGGTCAGTTTTCATTCCAATCCCAAAGAAAGGCAATGCCAAAGAATGCTCAAACTACCACACAATTGCACTCATCTCACACGCTAGTAAAGTAATGCTCAAAATTCTCCAAGCCAGGCTTCAGCAATACATGAACAGTGAACTTCCAGTTGTTCAAACTGGTTTTAGAAAAGGCAGAGGAACCAGATATCAAATTGCCAACATCCGCTGGATCATTGAAAAAGCAAGAGAGTTCCAGAAAAACATCTATTTCTGCTTTATTGACTATGCCAAAGCCTTTGTGTGGATCACAATAAACTGTGGAAAATTCTGAAAGAGATGGGAATACCAGACCACCTGATCTGCCTCTTGAGAAATTTGTATGCAGGTCAGGAAGCAACAGTTAGAACTGGACATGGAACAACAGACTGGTTCCAAATAGGAAAAGGATTATGTCAAGGCTGTATATTGTCACCCTGCTTATTTAACTTCTATGCAGACTACATCATGAGAAATGCTGGGCTGGAAGAAGCACAAGCTGGAATCAAGATTGCCGGGAGAAATATCAATAATCTCAGATATGCAGATGACACCACCCTTCTGGCAGAAAGTGAAGAGGAACTCAAAAGCCTCTTGATGAAAGTGAAAGAGGAGAGTGAAAAAGTTGGCTTAAAGCTCAACATTCAGAAAACTAAGATCATGGCATCTGGTCCCATCACTTCATGGGAAATAGATGGGGAAACAGTGGAAACAGTGTCAGACTTTATTTTTCTGGGCTCCCAAGTCACTGCAGATGGTGACTGTAGCCATGAAATTAAAAGACGCTTACTCCTTGGAAGAAAAGTTATGACCAACCTAGATAGCATATTGAAAAGCAGAGACATTACTTTGGCAACTAAGGTTCGTCTAGTCAAGGCTATGGTTTTTCCTGTGGTCATGTATGGATGTGAGAGTTGGACTGTGAAGAAGGCTGAGCGCCGAAGAACTGATGCTTTTGAACTGTGGTGTTGGAGAAGACTCTTGAGAGTCCCTTGGACTGCAAGAAGATCCAACCAATCTGTTCTGAAGGAGATCAGCCCTGGGATTTCTTTGGAAGGAATGATGCGAAATCTGAAACTCCAGTACTTTGGCCACCTCATGCGAAGAGTTGACTCACTGGCAAAAACTCTGATGCTGGGAGGGATTGGGGGCAGGAGTAGAAGGGGACGACAGAGGATGAGATGGCTGGATGGCATCACTGACTCGATGGACATGAGTCTGAGTGAACTCCAGGAGTTGGTAATGGACAGGGAGGCCTGGCGTGCTGCGATTCATGGGGTCGCAAAGAGTCGGACACAACTGAGCGACTGAACTGAGCTGAACTGACTGAATTACTTTACAATATTGTATTGGTTTTGCCATACATCAACATGAATCTGTTCTTTTAAGACTTTGTTCCTCAAATTTCACAGAGATTAAAGAGCTTATGCTGCTGCTAAGTCACTTCAGTCATATCTGACTCTGTGGGACCCCATAGACTGCAGCCCACCAGGCTTCCCCATCCTGGGATTCTCTAGGCAAGAACACTGGAGTGGGTTGCCATTTCCTCTTCCAATGCATAGATGAACTTAAAAACAGATTTGGGGTACAAATGTGTTCCATAGATACTATAGTAAACATCATGAATTTCTCCTTAGCTTTCATTCCAGTATAAATGATCCCAGTCAAGCATACTGATTTCTATCACCTTGCCAGTAGTGGGTTCAAGGATGCTAGATGAGGCTGAATTGCTAGAAACCATAGTATGATCACAAGAAGTCTAAGGATGGAGTCAAAGTCAAGAATGACAAAGTGGAGATATAGAAGAATCTCAGTGTCCAATAACATTGTTTATCCACTGAATTAACCAACCCTGTATATTGCTTTATCTCAGGATTTTCTATTATGCTATTATTGTTGTTCAGTCACTAAGTCATGTCCAACTCTGCAGCCACATGGACTGTAGCTCGCCAGGCTCCTCTGTCCATGAGGTTCTCTAGACAAGAATACAGGAGTGGGTTGCCATTTCCTTCCCCAGGAGATCTTCCTGGATCAGGGATCAAATTCACGTCTCCTACATTGGCAAGCAGATTTTTTTACCCCTGGGCCACCAGGGAAGCCCCATTTTCTATTATAGAAAATAACAATTATCCTTATTATTTAAACTAATTTGAGATGGGTTTTCTGTTGCAGCCAAAAACATCTTCATACATCTATATCAAGGAAAAGGTTCAAGATCATAGAAAATTTCCTACAAAGAGAATAAATCTTAAGATATGCATAAAGATGAAGCATCAGCCATAGGCCTAAAATTTCTTACAGAGTTTCCAGAGCTCAACCAATTTCTGGAAGATTATAGTACCTACAGTACAGGGGGACTTTTGTAAGCAATAGACTATAGAGTTATTGTAGAAGTCAACCACTAATCCACAGAGGAAAGGAGGGGCATAGACAGAGTGAAACAATCAATCAAATTAAAAATCACAGCCTTTTCTTGAGGAGAAAGCTCCACATTTCTTATTTAAATAAAACAACCAACAACATTCTCTGCCTCAAGTTTTGCTCATGTTGTTGTTGTTCAGTCATGTCTGACTCTTTGTGATCCCACAGACTGCAGCATGCCAGGCTTCCTTGTCCTTCACTATCTCCTAGAGTTTGCTCAAACTCATATCCATTGAGTCAATGATGCCATCCAACTATCTCATCCTCTGTTGCCCCCTTCTCCTCTCACCCTCAATCTTTCCCAGCATCAGGGTCTTTTCCAATGAACTGAATTAACAGGAACTTACAAGCTGTGCTCATAAGGTCCTGTAATTCAAAACTTAGCATCCCAAGACATTGGGTTGGCCAAGCGCAGGAGGTCATAGACATAAGTACAGCAAATAGCCTCATCAAGGTGACTGTGGAGAGCTATCAACATAAGTTGCTTGTTAAAAACATCTGCTCCTAATACCAAAACTAGGGACCATATTCAAAGCACTCACTATAGTAGCCACTCTTGACCTTTAGGATGATATACACAAAACTCTGAGTGGGAGAACTGTCAGGAGGAATGAAGAGATGAGATAATAGCCGAGAGATAATTTTAAATGGGTTCCTACCCAGTTAAAGCTATCAGGTTTCTCTGAAATGGCATGTGACTTCACTGGGGGTATCCAATGACTTAGGTACTTGCTATTTGTCTGGAAGGAGATTCCATGTAGGGGGATTGCCATCTGCTGGTGGCTCTCTTTTTAAGGACAGAGACCCTTGAAATTTAGGGACTGTGCCTTACCGCAAACCACACACAATTATTCAGCAAGTGGTAGTTTCCTTTCCATGGAAAGATACTGTCTTCTCTGTTGATTAGATGGATATAAAATTTTCCTGAGGAAGGTGAGCAAGGTATCTCTGAAAACAAATAGAAGAGAAACAAAATAGATGACAAACACATTTCACTGGAATATCAGTTTTTGTCCAATAGTACACTAAAATCCTGCAGATAAAATAGTCTTTGTGATAAAGCAAGTACTAACAAAATTTCATTAAAGGGATTGTAACTCCCATGCTTGGGAAAAATAGACATAAATGTACCACGTTGGTTTATCTGAGCACATATTTAAAGACCAAGTCTTAAAATCTCCTGAGAGTCCTAGTCTCTCAGGGAACATATTTCTAAGTAGTATATAAAAAGAAATGAGAAAGAAACTCTAGCTTCCAAGCACAAAGCTATAAATTTAGTCTTCAAAATCAAGATTAAAATTCCCTTTTTTTGTGAAATTCTTTGGAAGCACACTTCTTTATATTCTAGGTACATTTATGCAAGCAAAATTCAGTCCTGCGGGACACAGAATATGGATTTTAGACCATGAAATTTCTCTATTTGCCCAGTATATCTTCAAGTCATTGAATTTAAGAAATATGAAATCAGGTCATATTATTTCACCCACATTTCTTTCTTCAGAGCAACACTTCTCTTTGAGAATATCGCAGGATCTCTATATCAGGAAATAGCATCTCAGAATAGACAAGTTTGTGCTCTTTTCTTTACTGTAAAGTAACAGGAGGTGAAAAAAATTAAAAGGTAAGTGGCCTTTAAAAGTGAGAAACTCCTGTTACATGCTATAACATGGATAAAACTTGAGGACGTTATATAATAAAAATACTGTACGATTACAACAAATACTGTATGATTCCACTTATATGAGGTTTCTGAAGTATAGTCAAATTCATAGAAAGGTGGTGGCCAGGGGCTTGGGGGCAGGGGAAATGAGAATTTAATGAGTAGCAGAGCTTCAGTTTTGCAGGATGAATAAGTTCTAAAGATGTTTCACAACAATGTGAATATGCTTAACACTACTGAACTTTACACTAAAAATAGTTAATCTGCTCAAATTATATGTTTTATTTTATCACAATTAAAAAGGATAAACAAAAATATTAGAGGCTAAAAACATGATCTGTAAGCAAAGGTGAAAGGAATTGCTATCCCAGGATTTAGTCTAGCGACAAGGAGTACACAAGGTCACAATCACATGGATTTGAAAATGTCTCACTAAGAGCAAACCCTTGACCTGTTTTCTCTACCTTTGGAGAGGGTGTAAGGAAGAAACAAACTAAAACCACACAGCAGCAGCAGCAGGATGCAGCAGAAAGAACGGCCCAACCTAGAGTTACAAACCACTCTACTCCTAACTTTGTGACCAGGACAAATTGAGTATCAGAGAGAGAACACTCTATCTTTGAGGTCACATGGGCTTCAAGGAAAGATGTGACTGCTCTGGACTCCCACTTTTGTTTTGGTTTTGTTCACTGAATGTATGAATTTGAGCCAATTACTTAATGTCCCTGAACCTCAGTGTTCTCATTTCTAATGTAAGGATAATTGTAACAGTTTGGCAGGTTGTCAGGAGACTGTGAAATCCAACAATGATGGGAATGCATTCAGCAGAATGACTAATACCAAGTATTCAGTAAGTGTTTGTTCCCTGAGTAAAACTATTGGTATAAAAAAAAAAAGTTTATAGTAACTTTATTTGTAATGACTAAAAGCTGGGAAAAAACCAAGTATCCATCAATAGGAGAATGGATTTAAAAAAAAAAAACTGGTGGTGTATTTATACAATGAAATACCAGTCAGAATAAAAGGAACAAACTGTTGATACAGGCAACAAGACTGATGAATCTCAAAAACAGTATGTTGAGCAAAAGAAGCCAGTCACAAAAAGTACATAGAGTAATTTTGTTTATATGAAGTTCATGACTGGAAAACTAATCTTTAAAAAAGAAACAGTGGTTACCTTGGTTACCTCCGGGTGGGAGACAAGGATTTTCTGGGATGTGACATGAGGGTCACTCTACCATCTAGAGTGATGATAATGCTCTATATCTGAAAGGAGTTTATGTTATACAGGTGTATTCATTTGTCAAAATTCAGCAAATATTCTCTTGAGATTTCTGCATTTTTTGCAGATCAAAACTACAATGAGATATCACTTCACACCAGCCAGAATGGCTATCATCAAAAAATCTATAAACAATAAATGCTGGAAAGGGTATGCAGAGAAGGGAACCATCCCACACTGTGAGTGGGAATGTAAATTGGTATAGCCACTATGGAGAACAGTATGGAGGTTCCTTAAAAACTAAAAATAGAACTATCATATGATCCAGTATTTTCACTCCTAGGCATATACCCGGAGAATAACAAGATCCAAAAGGATACATGCACCCCAATGTTCATTGCAGCACTATTTACAATAGACAAGACATGGAAGAAACCCAAGTGTTCATTGACAGAAGAAGATAAAGAAGATGTGGTACATATATACAATGGAATATTACTCAGCCATTAAAAAGAATGAAATAATGCCATTTGCAGCAATGTGGACGGACCTAGAGAGTGTTATACTGCGTGAAGTAAGTCAGACAGAGAAGGAGAAATATTATATGACATCCATTACATGTGGAATCTAAAAAGAAATTCTATGAATGAACTTACAAAACAGAAACAGACTCACAGACTTAGAGAACAAATTTATGGTTCCCGTGGGAAGGTTGGGGAGACGGGATATTTAGGGAGTCCAGGATGGACATCAACACATTGCCATATTTAAAAGGGATAACCAACAAGGACCTACTGTATAGCACATGGAATTTTGCTCAATGCTATGTGGCAGCCTGGATGAGAGTGGGGTTTGGGGGAGAATGGATACATGGATATGCATGGCTGAGTCCCTTCCCTGTTTACCTGAAACTATCACAACATTGTTTGTTAATTGGCTATGTCCTAATACAAAGTAGAAAGTTTTTTTAAAAAGATTTCTGCATTTTTTGGTGAAAATTTTACCTAAAAGAATGAAAGAAATGTTGAACTCTACTTATGAATTATACATGCTGAGCATACTGATGTCAACAATTTACTTTGAAATGCACCATAAAATAAGACAGAGAAATGGGATATGTTATACGACAATGGTAGCAAAATGTTAATGATAAAATCTGTATGGTAGATAATACAGATATTCACTGTAAAAGTCTTTCTACTTTTCTCTGTGTTTAAAAGTATCTGTAATAAAATGTTTTCTTTAAATTAATAAATAGAATTACATAAACCAAAATATTGGAAGTGAAAAGAATCTTTGAGGGCAGCCATTTTAAAATGACATCTAATGCAGGAATCTCAGTGACTTCCCAAAACATGTGGATTGTGTCAGCCTCCGTTTATATATGGATAATGGCTGAAAAATCACTATCGCCAAAGCAGACTACTGCATCTTTGAATATGGCTGAAAATAGTTTGTTAACTTACATTCAAACTATATTTAAGCAGTAAATGCAAAAGGGATAACATGATTTGTATATGAAGTATAATCGAAGGAGTTAGAAACCTGGGATTTGGTGTGATATCTCTCCTTTTCCCAAATCCTTATCCCATTGGCTGACTACTTGTTTGGTCAACTTAATTAACCTACCTGGCCTACATTAATGAATGGTCGTTTATTCATTCATTCATTCAACACATGATTTTTGAAAGTGAAAGTAACAGTCAGTCGTGTCTGACTATTTGTGACCCCATGACTGTAGCCTGCCAGGCTCCTCTGTCCATGGAATTCTCCAGGCAAGAATACTGGAGTGGGTAGCCATTCCCTTCTCCAGGGATCTTCCCAAACCAGGGATCAACCAGGTCTCCTGCCTTCCAGGAAAATTCTTTACTGTCTGAGCCACCAGGGCATGATTATTGAGCCCATATTATATTTCTTAATACCCAAATACCTAAAGGCACAGGAGTGAACCAGGTGATCTGAGATTCCTGTTCATTCTTAAGCCTATGGTTCTGGGTGAAGAATTGAGGAATAAGCCAACTGGTCTGTTCCATATATCTAACTAGTTGAAAAAGAAAACAGTCCATGTAATTCTCCAGGTCAGAACACTGGAGTGGGTAGCCATTCCTTTCTCCAGGGGATCTTCCCAACCCAGGAATCAAACCCAGATCTCCCACATTGCAGGAGGATTCTTTACCAGCTGAGCCACCAAAGCCCAAAAAAGAAAACACTTTTTTCTTAATGGAAGTAGTTTTATTTTAATCACAATTAATTGCCTCATTTTTTTTTACTTTTTAAAATAAAGATTAGATTACACATTTAAATGTTCTTATGTGAATATCATTTTTTATAATTTTCCAAGCTATGTCCCCTTTTCTGAGAAAGCATCTTCTGAGTTGCCCCTCCCAGCATGAAGAAGCAAGCCTCTCCCTTATTAGACCATAGCTCCTCCTTGTGGTCGACAGATGTAAGAACTTAAATTCAAACCGCAGAAACAGGTAAAAAAGAAAACAACAAAATGATGTGATCATACTAGGATTAGCTCTAAGATGAAAAACACCAGCATGACTTTCCTTGACTCTGTCTCCCTGTATTCTCACTCAAGCATCTGATCAACTAATCCAAGTCAAGGATCCTACTTGGGAAAAAATCCAGATCAGGATATTCAATCCCAGGATCTTTCTTGAATCTGTGGTCGTTTAAAGTAACATATGTTTTACCTTCTCCAATAGAGATCTAAACAATAAACTCAGCAGTCTTGCTTTGATCTGTGGCAAGTGAAAACAACTGCATGGTTAATTGTAGATTCTGCTTCATTGTATAACAGTTCCTATCCTACTCAACATAATTCTTATCAATAGCTTAAATGACTATATAGAAGGATTGCTTATCAAATGTGTGAATAACATGAAGGTGGAAGGCAAGTTAAAATATGAGGTGATCCAACTACAATCCAAAAAAAAAATTAACTTGAGAAGGAAATGGCAACCTACTCCAGTGTTCTTGCCTGGAGAATCCCAAGGATGGGGGAGCCTGGTGGGCTGCCGTCTATGGGGTTGCACAGAGTCGGACACGACTGAAGCGACTTAGGAGCAGCAGCAGCAGCAGCAGCAGGTGTTCTATAGTTAATTCAGTTACTTATTCTATTAGATTTTTTACTGTTTGAGCCACCAGGGAAGTCCCATTCTATCAGTTACTTAAATTAATTCAGGAACTTACACAGCACATATTTCTTGAACATTTTTGTGAGCCCTGTTTTGAGGTAGAGAAAATAAGTTGATTTGGTAGTTTTAGATACCAACAACTGCAGAGATTAGATACATATCAATTTAAATGACCAGTTTTTCTGCTCCATAGTTTTCTTTTTTGACAGCAATAAAGACCGGAACTACATAAAATAACCTTTTTGCTGAACCCAAAGCATGTGCTTATTTAGGCAATGTTTTATATACTCCAAAGCTTACTTGTTTGCCAATGTCTCTCATTACACATGATTCTTTGCAAAGTATTTGATCAAACAGATGTCATATTTACAAGCAAATCTTAAAAAGAAAATCTACCTTTTGTAATTTTATTTGTGCTACTTGAATAAAGTATTTTTTAAAATTAAAAAAAATTAACAAGCTGAATAATTATATGAAGCTAGATTTAACAAGATCAATTTCTAAGTGAAAAATCCACCTCAAAAATCTAAATGTGAAATAAATTGGGGCAAAATACAAGGCCTTACATTAAAATTTTTCAGAAAATGAACTGAAATCAGATAGGAAAATCACAGATTAGTGATAGTACCTGTAAAAATTAACAGTGTGAGTTGGTTACTGAAAAGCTAAGATGACTTTGGACTACATTAAAATAAATGGAGCCAACTTAAATGTCCACCAGCAGAGAAAGGATAAATACTGGTATAGTTACGACAATAGAATAGAGTGTAGCAGTGAAAATGAATGAACTGAAGTGTCATATATCAACCTAGTTGAATCTCACATACATAACAGTAAGTTACAAAGCAATATATACATATGGGGCTTCCTTGGTGGCTCAGTAGTAAAGAATCCACCTGCCAATGCAGGAGACATGGGTTGGATCCTGATCTAGGAAGATCCCACATGCCATGGAGCATCTAAGCCCCTGTGCTAGAATTACTGAGCCTGTGCTCTAGAGTCGGGGAGCCGGCATTACTGAGCCCGTGTGTGGCACCTTACTGAAGCCCACACACCTAGAGTTCATGCTCTACAACAAGAGAAGCTATGGCAATGTGAAGCCTGTGCACTGCAACTGGAGAGTAGCCCCTGCCCACCGCAATTAGAGAAAAAGCCCACCCAGTAATGAAGACCCAGCACAGCCAAAAATAAATAAATAAATAAAATTATATATATATACATATGAACATTTTTATAAAAGTTCAAAATTTTTAAAAGAGAAATATGCAGTTCTTTGGGGAAGTAAGTGCATTTGGGGGAGCTATGCAGAGTGTTTCAACTGTCATTTGGTGATATGTCTTAACTTTAGTGGCAAGTCTATGAATAGCCATTGAATAATTTTTTCAATTTTTTGCATGTCTTAAGTATTGTATGGTTTTTCCCTTTTGTTTAAATTGCTTTGAGAAGCAGTGAAAAGATAAGAGGAAGAGGGGAAGATTGGCTCCCCCTCACGGGACATAGGTGTCCCTGGTGGCTCAGATGGTAAAGAATCTGCCTGCAGTGCAGGAGACCTGGGTTCAATCCCTGGGTCAAGATGATCCCATAGAGAAGGAATGGCTACCCACTCCAGTATTCTTGCCTGGAGAATTCCATGGACAGGGGAACCTGGTGGGCTACAGTGCATGGGGTTGCAGAGTTGGACACGACTGAGCAACTAACACTTTCACTTTCTTGGGACTTATGTTCTACTGGAAGAGACAGATAGTAAGCATATAAGTAATTACAGAGCATGGTAAGTGCTATTAAGCATTTGTTCAGTATTTCTACAACTTACCAGTCCTGTGAACTTGAGCAAGTTATTAACCTCTCCAAATCTTTATAAAGCACAGAAAAAAGTGTACCTTACTCACAAGATTGTTTTGAGAACTAAATGAGCTAACTGTCGAGCACACAGGAAAACTAAGAGTTAGCTAGTAATATTAATAAGAACAATTCAGGGGTTACACAGCATTCCAAGTTCAAATATACACACATATATATACACACAATTTGTATTAAACATTCTGCTACAACTAAACTTTCTCAGCAGAATTCCTTTTTCATATCATCTCTGTTAGTAAAGACTTTTCCCTTCAATCATCTTTCATCTGTGCTGTGGAAATTCAGCCCTTTTCATCTTTTTCTGCAAATCTTTTTTTCCACTCCAAGATCAATTTGTGCTTATTTTTGCCAAGTACTTTCTATTTCTCTTTTCTTTTACTTTTCCTCCAAATGAGAAAAAAAAAATTCAATATCTGGGTCCTCTGAATGCCCAGGCTCAGTTGTTTATGGAAATTCGAAGACCAAGAGGGTTTGAGAACTATAGGTTGGTATGCCCTCATCTAGTCTGGAACAATAATGCAAATGTGATACTCTATAAGAATGAGCTCACAGAAGAGTGGAGCAATGTATTCATTTATAGAAAGGAAATTGCACTCAGGATACCTGCTTTCTAGATCAGTGAATAGATGGCTATCAAGCTAAAGTAAACCTCTTAAAAGTTAATTTTTATGTGTAAGTCAAGCTGTGCAGAATGACCCTGAGATGGAATTAGGTTTATGGGATGGGAACCAAGAAGTGCATTTACAGCTGCTCAGACACATAAGAAAAAGTGCTTCTGGGATCATAACAGGTGAAAAGAATTTCAGTCATTCCTGCCAAGGAGGCAGCAGGATGCAGCAGGGAAATACCTGGGTTTAAAGTATGGATATTTACTAGGTGTGAGGCCTCAAGTAAGTCAGGTAATCTGTTTAAGTCTCTTTGTTACCAGTAAAATGGAAAACCTAATAATATTAACCTTATATATTATTTTGAAAATTAAAAGAGATAGTGATTATGTAAAGCATCCTGAGTCTAAATGTTTATGAGAGCCAAACATAAGTTTTTTTCTTTGGAAGGAAAAGGAAAGAAGTCTAATTTGGCCAAAAAAAAAAAAAAATCAGCACTGATTGCTAAGGAGTAAAAATGCAACCTTACCGAAAGATGATTTAAGAAAAAAAAAGGGGGGGGTTTATAACATGGAGATGAGATTAATGAAAAGAAGTATTTACTAATAGGAAATGATATAGTTTGGGCTAAAGGGAAATTTAAAAGAAATTGAAGAATACTTTAATGTAGAGGCTCAAATATAAATATTAGCTCAACAAATGTTTCCTTTCCTCTTTTCTAGCAGTATCTGAAATGGCAAGAATTTGGAATTTTAAAATCCAAAGAAGTTAGGTCCTTAAAAAGTTACTTGGTATATTACCTAAGTCCAAATTCTGCTGTTTATTAGGTGCATAACCTTAGAAAATCCAACCCTTTCTGAGATTTGGAAATATAATAATATCCATCTTCTTCTGTAAAGATGTTGTGAGGAGTGAAATAAAATTATAGAATGCATGTTAGAAGTGTTCTGTAAACTATAATGTGCACTATCAACAGACAATGGGTATCTAGTTGGTTTATATAAATATAAATTTATATTTAGTAGGAAACTTTTGTTATGATAATTGGTGATGTTTTAATTACAGTAAAAGTAAGTGACTTCTCAAGCTCACACAAATAAATAACTCCAAGTCCTTGAAACTAATGAGCAAACAACTCTCTGTACTGCTCTAATCAGGACTTAGCCTGAACCAGCAGGTTTCATGAATCTTAAGAATGGGAGCTTTTCAGTGGAAGAAATTACAAGGGAAAATATCAACAGATTTCACTATATAAACAAAATTTCCATACATATGAAATATAAAACTAAAAGGAAGCAATCTTTACAACAAATGTGACAAAAGCTAATATCCTTAAACAAAGGCCTCATAAAACTAGATGAGCAAAACAATAAGATTGCAAAGAAAAACAGGACAAGGACCTTTTACAAATAAACTCATTTTAAGATTAATCTATTTAATCATCAATGAAATTAAAATTAAAAGCATAATGTGGTAATCATGTTTGAGTATAACTCAGCAAAAATTCAAAATTGTAATAATGGTATCTTGGTACAGGTGAAATAGAAACTTTCACAAGTCCTTTGGGAACATAAACTAGTAGAATATTTTGAAAAAAACAGTTTAATAATACATATCAAAAAGTTTAAAAAAAATACTCAACTCCTTGGTCCAAAAGAACTACTTTCTAACCCAGTTCAGTTCAGTTGCTCAGTCGTGTCCAACTCTTTGTGACCTCATGAATCGCTGCATGCCAGGCCTCCCTGTCCATCACCAACTCCCAGAATTCACTCAAACTCATGTCCATCTAGTCGGTGATGCCATCTAGCCATCTCATCCTCTGTCGTCCCCTTCTCCTCTTGCCCCCAATCCCTCCCAGCATCAGAGTCTTTTCCAATGAGTCAACTCTTCGCATGAGGTGGTCAAAGTACTGGAGTTTCAGCTTTAGCATCATTCCTTCCAAAGAACACCCAGGACTGATCTCCTTCAGGATGGACTGGTTGGATCTCCTTGCAGTCCAAGGGACTCTCAAGAGTCTTCTCCAACACCACAGTTCAAAAGCATCAATTCTTTGGTGCTCAGCCTTCTTCACAGTCCAACTCTCACATCCATACATGACTACTGGAAAAACCATAGCCTTGACTAGACGGACCTTTGTTGGCAAAGTAATGTCTCTGCTTTTGAATATGCTATCTAGGTTGGTCATAACTTTTCTTCCAAGGAGGAAGCGTCTTTTAATTTCATGGCTGCAGTCACCATCTGCACTGATTTTGGAGCCCAAAAAAATAAAGTTTGACACTGTTTCCACTGTTTCCCCATCTATCTGCCACGAAGTGATGGGACCAGATGCCATGATCTTCGTTTTCTGAATGTTGAGCTTTAAGCCAACTTTTTCACTCTCCTCTTTCACTTTCATCAAGAGGCTTTTGAGTTCCTCTTCACTTTCTCCCAGAAGGGTGGTGTCATCTGCATATCTGAGGTTATTGATATTTCTCCCCGCAATCTTGATTCCAGCTTGTGCTTCTTCCAGCCCAGTGTTTCTCATGATGTACTCTGCATATAAGTTAAATAAGCAGGGTGATAATATACAGCCTTGACATAATCCTTTTCCTATTTGGAACCAGTCTGTTGTTCCATGTCCAGTTCTAACTGTTGCTTCCTGACCTGCATATAGGTTTCTCAAGAGGCAGGTCAGGTGGCCTGGTATTCCCATCTCTTTCAGAATTTTCCACAGTTTATTGTGATCCACACAGTCAAAAGCTTTGGCATAGTCAATAAAGCAGAAATAGATGTTTTTCTGGAACTCTCTTGCTTTTTCCATGATCCAGCGGATCCAGTGGATGTTCTAACCAAGAGATCAGCCCAAAAGACCCCACAGAGATGCATGGAAATCAAAGTATCCAATAAAGTATGCAAGATCAACAACAATAATAGCTGTAGCCAACATTTAATTAGTGCTCATTGTCTAAAGCGCCTAACTTGTATTTTCCTGTTTAATCTGTACAGAAGTCCTATTATTTTCTTTATCCCAAATAAAGACATGGAGGCAAAGAAAGATTAGGTAATTTACAAAAGGTCAAACATCTGGTAAGTAGAAGAGCTAGGATTTAGTTCATGCTTGGAAAATAAATTCCACTCTTTATTTCAAAGATAAACCACTACACCAGAATTTGTGATAGTAAGTGCCAAAGAAATGTCATATATACCATATATTGGTAAAAGCTATGGTGGTCTTCAATAGGAGAATTTATCCTTCTCGTATAGAAACAGATTGAACTTCACTGGCAATGAAAACAGTTTAATTCTTCTACAAGGAGACAACTAAAAATTGTGGAGAAGCAACAAGTAGAGATGGAAAAATTGATGTATATAAAGACCTTAGAATGGGAACTTGGTCTTTATTCTCAGGACTCTTTAGTCACCCAACCGATAACATCATTAGGGATAATGTAACCATGATGGTTGTTATAGACTCTATTCTTCTAATCAGTATTCCCATTCCCCACAAGTCCTTATGCATTAAATCAAATGTTTAGGTGGTCAACCCAAAGCTCCTATCCAAACCTTGAAAGCTCTTGTCCCAATATCCATATAGTAGCCCCAGTGCTGTCCTCTTTCTCACATATACTAAAGCTACAGAAGGGAGACCAATCATGCGTTTGCATAACTGTTAACTAAGGGATATATCAATTGCTGGTTTTACAGTTAAATCATGCATCTAAAATCCAAGTCTACTTGGAATTTACTTTTTTATTCATAAAAAACTTTCCATTAATCTCCATCTTCTTTGAAGATGGAAGACTTCACCACAAAACAAAAAGTGTGCTGTATGAAATCCTTAAAAATCATAGCAAACTTAGTCAATTCTTTCAAAACTTGCCACGCAACTAAAAAAAAAAAATTGCCAAATGGCCAAGTTGAAACAAATACTAACTTGTTTAGTCAATTGCTCCCACTTTACATATTATAAACTGCCTTATATGATGCCTGCACTTGTATTTTATGGCATTGTTATGAATAATAACAAAATTCTTGTGCAAAAAGCCTTATAAAAGTATAAAGTGATTTTTATTTATAAATAAGGTGTTCACTGGATTATAAAAAATATTAAAATGGGATCACAGAATTTGACATTTTAATAAGTATGTACTGTGATAAAAATGAAAGGTTCAGTTTAAATTCCAGATTAACTCTGAATTAAGCAATTTTTATTTTACCTGCTTAAAACCTTGCCTCTCTTGGCATATTTTCATACGTATTAACAATTTGAAAATGAACTCCTTTTTTTCAACAAATACATGAATAAGGAGTGCTGACATTTCTCTGGACTTTGCTTAAACTGTCATAGATTTTTGGCATTTTGCAAAAGGTCTAATTACAGTGTATGTGGAGGCCAAGGAATGAACTTCTTGGCTTTAAAAGAAGTATCTTTGATCGCTAAAGTGACATATGAAAATACACTACAGCCTAATAGAAGGCCTGAGGAATATTTTCAAGATCTCACAATACAGCTAACAGATTAACTCTTCTAATTAAATGAGGTACCATATGTAAAATGCTTACACTCAGTAGTCTCTTAGATATTAATTCTCTTCTCTCTACATATGTCCGGAAAATGTCAGGGTGGAACTTAAAAAGAGCATTAGATAATCTTGGATCTTACTTTTGGGTAACCACATTTACATACAGATTTGGCTGATGTTTGTTTGTGTTATACTATATTTCTTTTCTGCTTATCAGTTTCTAAGAAGTAAATTTTACAACTATTCATGCAAATAGAAAACACAAGTCATACATACACACATATACATATATGTGTGTATATGTATGTATAAATATAGTTTTTAATCATGGAATAAATATTCCATCAAAGAGACTTTAATGTTCCACAGAGGCAGTTCCCAAATGACTTTTATGGTATCATGTTAAAAACCAGAACACAGTCCATTTTTACAGTAGATTTACTCAATCACAGTTACCAATTAAATTAGCACCGCTTTTATGTCCAACAAATTTTAAGAGTTGAGGCACTATTGGAGAAGCTACATATTATGAGTCCGTGGCCCACACTGTATTTTACTTGTTAACCTTTTTTAAAATGGTCTGAAAAAATAGCTTCAAGGAATTATTTTTCTTCTTAAACTACACTTAGAATAGTATATGTCTATATCACTACAAATTTATTCATTTTTAATGTTATAACATGAACATTTTTATTTAAAAGAAGCTAATCCTTTACTTATGTCAACATTTCAAATGGCTAAGTTCCATTTCTACTGACACATCATTTGAGACTAGAACAGCAATGTTACCTGAAGAGTTTATCAAATCGGTTGTAGCAGAAAAAGATCTACATATGAGCAATGGAAAGCCTACAAAATCAACCAGCCTGAACTATTATAATTCTTAAAATAAATAACATAAATCAATATAAAAGACTTAATACTGGTAGAAGAAGGAAAGTTTCCATGCTTCTAAATTTCTCATAATTTAAATATAAGAACCATTTAAGCCAGTTTGTCTGACTTAAATTAAGCTCTACTGCTGTCTTCTATCCAAAATAAGGCAAAATTTATGTTATCTAATATGTCATTGGATGAAGAATGCTCAACAATGAAAAAAATAGTAGAAAAATCAAAAGAAGTCAATGTTTAATTTTGCTGATGATAGATGACAGACAGAAAACCTTTTACAAAGCTTCTGACACTACACAACACTAGTTAGTTCAAATTTCATCTCATGATTCCTATAGTCCACCCTCAGTTTTGACTCAAGACCAAGTCAAAACTTGGGAAATGCAAGTAAAATTTAACAACTGAGAATTTACCGTACAAATGCCTGAGTCCTATACACAGCTAATACATTTTTCCCTTGGAAAACAAAGACCCAAAATAAGTGTGATAGAAACGTACTTTTATCAACATATATTTAGCTATTTTCAGGTCTAATTTTTCCTAAATTATTTATTCTACTATATGCCATAATTTAAAAATCTAAAATTTAAAATTTAAAAAGTTACAAAATAAATCATACACACACACACACACACACACACACACATGCAATAGAACAAACTGGACCTTTCTGAAGGAAGTACAATTCATTCTCAAATCTCTTTTAAAATTCCCTTTTTACAATGGAATTCCAAAAAAATAAAATAAAATAAAATGGAATTCCATTTTCCAGCATGGTCATTGCAGGGGAGGAGGAAAGAGGAAAGAAGTGTATAGTTAATAGAGCATGTCCATAGATCCCACAAATGAATAATCAATTTTCAAAGGATCCTTAAGTTTCCAGGTGTCTAGTAGATTTCCCCATGGCTTATTTATTAAAATTCTAGCGGACAGCAATGACATTCACAGACATGGCTGTGCAATTTGTTTAAAAGACACAAAAGTGACTGAATCTTGTACAAAAGAAGCTCTTTGGGGTGGTCCCATGAAAAAACTATAGAAATTTGGTATTTTCAGGAGCTGAAGACAGAACCAGTGAGTCTATCTTCAAGAGAAGCTCCTTTTTACTAGAACCTTAAGATAATTTTCCCAAAGTTATCTAACTTTTCAGGATTCTGTGACAGAATTATATGAGCTTAAAACATTCTATTTCAGGAAAACTTTGAGGGAAGACATAAAAGGAGGAAATAAATCTCCCTGCATTCAGAGAAGAATGCAAGCTAACAAATTTTCAAGATATCTGAGCAGGCCATTCAATGAGGTAAGGATAAGAAAATGGACCAAGTCCAGCTGAGAACTCCAGCAGGGGAAATGCCTGAGGATATGATCAGTAATGGATAAGGGCAAGGTGGGAGGGGAACAGGGGAAGAGCTATAGATTAACAATTTATCATTCACCAAATAACTCAAACAAAGGAAAGAGAACTTCTAGAAAAACGTCAAAGATCAGATCTCCATGTTTCAGAGAGCCACACAAAGAAGAATTCAGAGAACTATGATGAATGTGGAACTTGATTCAACTCAAAATTAAATGCTCTTGCCACTGAAGACATGTATACTGAATATTTTAACCTTCTTATGAGGATTGAGAAAGGACTGAAATCTTGCAGGACCTCAGTGACTATGATTAACATCTCTATTAATACTAGTTAGTATTTGTTGCTCTAATGAGTCCTTGTACCTGAGAGTTACATCTCTCAAGAAGTGAGTCTTTCATTTAAATCAAGCCCACCAAAATCTAAGACCACACACCACAACTCAAGACTATAAAATAGCTCTCTTCATGTAATCATAGATATTCACCAAACACATTTTTTGCTCTTCCTAGTATTCTAAGGTGTAAATGCTTGCCCATGGCTCCTATATAGAATGAGAAAGAGTGAGAGAATGAGAATATATAACTTTATTTAGACTTGGTGCTCAATTTCTTTTGGTCCTTGGTATGTAGTTGGCAAGAGGATATGATCATCTTAACAAATCTTCATAGTCCTTGTCTTGGTCTTTCACACAGGCCTATTTTGAGGAGTTCTATCTGAACTCCCGAAGCAGTAAAAGGCATTGCTCAAGGTGGTTGTTATGGACTGAATTAATTCCTCCCCAAATTTATGTATTAAAGTATTCATCCCCAATACCTCAAACCTGTATTTGAAGATAGATTATTTATAGAGGTAGTTCAAGTAAAATGAGATCATAGCAGTGGATTCTAATTCCATTATGACTGGTGTCCTATAAGAAGGAAAGATTAGGACACAGAAAATACACATACACACCAGGAGAGGATCATATGAGGACACAGCCAGAAGGCAGCCATCTGCAAGTCCAGGAGACAAGCTTCAGATCAGATCAGATCAGTCGCTCAGTCATGTCAGACTCTTTGCGACCCCATGAATTACAGCATGCCAGACCTCCCTGTCCATCACCAACTCCCGGAGTTCACTCAAACTCATGTCCATCAAGTCGGTGATGCCATCCAGCCATCTCATCCTCTGTCGTCCCCTTTTCCTCCTACTCCCAATCCCTCCCAGCATCAGAGTCTTTTCCAATGAGTCAACTCTTCTTATGAGGTGGCCAAAGTACTGGAGTTTCAGCTTCAGCATCATTCCTTCCAAAGAAATCCCAGGGCTGATCTCCTTCAGAATGGACTTGTTGGCTCTCCTTGCAGTCCAAGGGACTTTCAAGAGTCTTCTCCAACACCACAGTTCAAAACCATCAATTCTTCAGCGCTCAGCCGTCTTCACAGTCCAACTCTCACATCCATACATGACCACAGGAAAAACCATTGCCTTGACTAGACGGACCTTTTTTGGCAAAGTAACGTCTCTGCTTTTCAATACGCTATCTAGGTTGGTCATAACTTTCCTTCCAAGGAGTAAGTGTCTTTTAATTTCACCATCTGCAGTGATTTTGGAGCCCAGAAAAATAAAGTCTGACACTGTTTCCACTGTATATTGTCGCCCTGTTTATTTAACTTATATGCAGAGTACATCATGAGACAAGCTTCAGAAGAAACCAAATATGCCAACACTTGAATCATGTATTTCTAGCCTCTAGAGTTGTGAGAAAATAAATTTCTGTTGTTTAAACCACTCAGTTTGTGGTATTTTGTTATGGCAGCCCTAACAAAAGAACACAATGCTAACAAAAAACTTGAAAATAAGATTATTAAGCTAAGAAATAGAGAGCTAAGAACAGAGTTTTAAAACTTAACCAAAAAAAAAAAAAAGAGAGAGAGAGAGAGAAAAGCAGACACAGGCCTTAACTTTTCTAGATTCTAGACTGCAAATAATAATCTTGTGCTTATAGTTGTGCTAAAGATAACATATAAGTCTTGTCTATTTACTATGTGCCAGATACCATGCTATTAAAAGAGGTAATAATAAATGATGAAGTTAACCAAGTATTCAGATATTCCTTCTCTAAAAGATATCATGGATGAAAATGGTCTATTTTTTCCTAAATGAAAATGATCCTTTGTATTTCCTTAGTCACTATCTCAGAGTCACAGTCATATAGCTCACTTTTCCCAGTGTTCTCTGCAGTATTATAGTTAATCCAATCTACCTCTAAAAAATACTGTGCTTTAACTTTTTTCACTAGAAGAATTCTCAAAAGGCTACAAACTATTTTGATAATGTGTCTTAGTAATTCACAATTCCACCGCAATAAATTCTTGCTACAGAAACTGAAATTCAAGTTCTTAGAGAATGGAGACCTTATTTCTAACTTTAAGGAAAGTAGTAATGTTGCAGGAAGGGGCCCCCTTCCAGGACCCAAAAGGGGGCTCTTGTCTAACACTCAGTAATGACTTGTGTGAAGAGACACACTTGCTGACAAAGCAAGAGACCTTATTGGGAAGGAAGGCCCAAACAGAGAGCAGGAAGGTAAAGGAACCAAGGAGAACTGCTCTGCCAAGTGGCTCACGGTCTCTGGTTTTATGGTAATGGGATTAGTTTCTGGGTTGTCTTTGGCCACTCAGTCTGACTCAGGGTCCTTCCAGGTGGCCTACACATTACTCAGCCAACATGGATGCCAGTGAGAAGGATTCTGGGAGGTGCTAGGACAGTGGCATCTTCTTTTGACCTTTTGTGAACTCTTCTGGTTGGTGGTGGCTTGTTAGTTCTGTGCTCCTTACCAGGACCCTGTGTGATACAATAACTCATGCAAATGGTTACTATGGTGCCTGGCCAGGGTGGATGGTTTCAGTTAGTGTGTTTCCCCTTTTGAGATGGGCAAAGTTTATCTTCAGCATCTCTAGTGCTCTTCCTTCACCATCACCCCAACTCCTTTATTTAAACCCCCTTGTACTTGGTCAAGGACTCAACCTTTCTTCCCCATCCCCTACCACCACCCCATCCTCATCCAAAACTTCTCTCATGGGACAGACTCATAAACCTACCTAACTGAGATAGGCAAACATCTTTAAATACTAAATAAAAATATCTTCACCCATGCACAAGAATCTTTTCCCAGCAATAATCTTTTCTTAAAAGAAATTCTAGTCTCCTGTATACATATACTTTTAGCAACCAATTTGAGTTCCTGAGTATTTGAATTATAAGTCATTTCTATTAGTGATAAGTAGAAAAAGAAGGAACTAGTGATTGGGAATAGAAAAATAGAGTGGTTAGCAGAGAAACTGTAGAACTTTTTGCATTGGCCCCTTCTCCAGGGATAAAGGAAGCTAAGGAAAAGTACCCTTCAGCTTTGGAATTGCACTCTACTTTGGTAAGGAGGGCTTCCCTGGTGGCTCAGATGATAAAGAGTCTGCCTGTAATGTGGGAGACCTGGGTTCGATCCCTGGGTTGGGAAGATGTCCTGGAGAAGTAAATAGCAATCCACTCCAGTATTCTGGCCTAGAAAATCCCATGGATGGAGGACCTGGCAGGCTACAGTCCATGGTGTGGCAAAGAGTCAGACACGACTGAGCAACTTCAATTGGTAAGAAGGAAGGGAGATTCGCATAAGAGCTGGTGGTGTGTTTTCATGCAAACTGCAGTGACTAGGACCAAGGTATTGAATTTTCAATTTAATTCATAATTTAGGAAATCTCTATTTAGTTAGGCCAAATATGTAAAATAAAGGCTACCCAAAGCTTGATAAATGTCAGATCCCTAATTTTGCTGCATTTCTAAGACAATTGTCTGGGAAACTAGAGTCAACAACTCTGGATCATAAAGTTCAAAAGGATCCAGACAGAACATTAGACTACAAAACAAATAGACCCTTAGTATATATATTATCCCCATAAGGTAAATTGGACATTTTTTAAATCTCTCATTGAAACTAGCAGATAGAGATCCTGAAAATGTTCTAGCAGCAAGCAATGATTAATGGAAATTAATGGTAAAGTATCTATTATTATTCATATCAAAGGGTTGAAATACTACTGACTGTTCTCCTTATTTCATGTACTAAAAACTTCAAGCTTTCTAATTCAATTTATCTGGTAATATCTTATATTTTTAAAGAGTGAATTTTCCTACCAAAGAGTTTTTTTAGGAACTTGTTCTTCTCATTGGGTGTGTGTGCTGGGGCTGTGGGTAAGGTGTCTGCTCTGTTTACATTTTAAGAATAGATAAAACCTTAAATCTGGGTGGGGTGGGGATAGGGATGGAAGGAAAGAATTCATGTTTGCTACTAAAGCTAAACCAACAACTAAGTACTGAAAGTGTTCATTTCACTGTCCTGGGCAGTTATTAAGTTAAAGTGATTATTCCTGCTGCCAGAATTTTAATCTATTCCTCATTTCTCCTCTTAGTATGAATTATTATATTATTTAACATACTAAATTACTCATTACAAAAAATATACTCACTAGAGTATATTCCTAAGTTTTGAGGCAAATACAAATAGTGTAATAGTTTGGGGGAAGTTAGCAGATTCAAATATAAAGAAAAGAGTCTTTCATCTTCTACTTGTATTACTCATGGTCACAAATATTCCTGTTCTTCCCAAACTATGTGAAATAATTTTGACAAGATCTTCTAGGACAGTTAAGATAAAGGACATTAAACTATTAAACTATTAAAACTGTCCTGATGAAATTTAGAGAAGGAAAATGATTGCTTTTAATCAAAATTCTGTTGTTTGGAAAAATAGCAAAAATGTTATGCAATACAATAAATTAAACTGATTTTTAATCAGGTTGATATGTTTTCCTTTATAATGAAGTAATGGATTAAGTCTATTAAATGAGTGCATTTATAATCCCCCTTTAATAAATATATACTAACAATATTCTCCCAAGTATATGCTTTCTATCAGAATTTGTATTTCCTTAGGGGCCTTGGTAGAAGAGATATGACAAGGAAAAGGTTTTTATATGAACCAACTTTCCTTTCTTTGAAGGCTGGCAGGTCACCTGCAAGACTCTAGGGTTTCTTCTCCACTTTCCTCCAAATCTCATCATAGAGCCTGACACCTGTTCTGCCTGGAAAAAAAAAAAAAAAAAAGTATGGCCTTAGAGGAATGATTAACTAGTGGTTGGAGAAAGTCAACATTTTCTTTAAGGAAAGGAGAGAAAAAAAGTCTTGGCAAGGACAATGGTACTTTACTTTTGCAAAGAGCTTTACAGGATACAGAGTACCTTCACATCCATTATTTTGATTCTTAAAACAAGTCTGTGAGTTAGGTAGAGCAGCTGTTATTTCTATTTTACTTAAGGAAATTGAGGCTCAGAGATGTTAAGTGACTTTCCTAAAGTCCTCAAATTGTTAAGTGACAGAGTCATAATTTGAATCCTTCTTTGAATTCCAGGAACAACACTCTTTCCATCACCACTCAGAAAAGATTGAATATTAGAACACTAGTGAACAGCTTCTTGGAAATATTGTCCACTTTCTCAAAGAAAGAATGGCAATTCTTTATGCGTTAGTAACATACTAAAGATTTCTAAGAGGTATGATTCTTTTTTTCAATTTTCCTAAGATACCCCTAAACATTTCCTTTCAAGGAAGCAACAGAGAAACAAAAGCGTTATCTCAGCTTTTAATCTTGATGTGGGAAACTCTTAGACATCTACTGGAATCTTATCAATAAGTCAGACACCCGGGTAGGGGAAGCTGAATGTGTAATAGACAAATGAACCAGGAAATCTGTTTCCATGCAGTGCTGAACAAACAGCTCAAGGGGTGAGAGAACAGATCCAAGCTGCTGTTGATTGGACAGCCAGCTCTCTTTCTTCACAGCTTCCTGGTATATGTCTTTGCCTGTAAGCAGTGTTATGAAATAGTGTGATTTTAATCAGTTTTGACTGTACCTTGCTCTAAAGGTTTACTCAGTGCAGTCCTTAGAGGCACATTACCGTTCGGCCCCATTCCAGGGAAGAAGTCTGTTCTTCATCAGCTTCAGAAAGACAGGAGTGTTTTTGTCTCACCATTCCAGACCGAAAGAAGGACCTAAGACACAGATGGCCAGCCATGGCCTTGGCCTTGCCAAACTACAACCACACAGTCAATAGGCCAGTGTGTAGCCTAATTCTCTAGTAATGACTTAGCAGAGGTATGTCAAACAGCACAGTCTCTAAGACCACTCATCCCCCAGTTACATTTGCCTATAGCAACTTAATGCAAACAGAAGTCCCAGACAATCAAATGTATTTTGTATGACCCAGCACAAATGTTGTCTAATGCCTCCAATACATATGGCCATTTACCCCCTAGATTTCACAGATTTCTCCAGAATCTCTGAGAATCTTTAGGTAGCTTCATTTTATCACTCATTTAATAAACAGTGTCAGACATTAGTTACATGGTGGGAAATAGTCATAGTTTAACTGTTGCTTTCGGAGAAGGCAATGGCACCCCACTCCAGTACTCTTGCCTGGAAAATCCATGGACAGAGGAGCCTGGTAGTCTGCAGTCCATGGGGTCGCTAAGAGTCGGGAACAACTAAGCAACTTCACTTTCACTTTTCACTTTCATGCATTGGAGAAGGAAATGGCAACCCACTCCAGTGTTCTTGCCTGGAGAATCCCAGGGACGGGGAAGCCTGGTGGGCTGCCGTCTCTGGGGTCGCACAGAGTCGGACACGACTGAAGCGACTTAGCAGCAACTGTTGCTTTATCACAATAAATAAGTCATAATCTCCTCATTCATGAAGGTTATAGTCTAGGTAAGAGACAGTCAATAAACAGGTAACTTGTTAAATTAAAAGAATGTAATTATAATATAAGAAAGGTACTCCGAAAGAAAAATAAATAAATAAGGCACTGTAGTAGAAAGTAACAGTAGGTGGGTGGGGAATGATTTTTAGGTTGACCAGGGAAGGACTTTCTGCAGATTTAAGCTGAAATAGAATAATCACGTAAAAATTACATTGAAAAGCATTCCAAGCAGATGCCCTGAGCAAAAGTGCTAAAGCATAAAAGAGAACAGCATCTAAAGACCTGAGAGGAGACCACAGAAGATGGCGTATAATAAGCAGAGATGAACACTGAGATTAGAAAGGTAAGTATCATAAAACATGTAAGACCTCGTAATCCATGACAGTTTCAATTTTATTTACAAATAAAATGGGAAGCCAGTCAAGTATTTTAAGGGGCAGACATAAACCTATTTACAGTTTTAAAAGGCCATGTGCCCTCCTCATTGTATGTGGAAATGAATTACAAGGAGGTGAGACAAGAAGAAAAACACCAGTCTGATGCCATTATTGTAGTTTATGCAAGAAATGATAGTGCATAGGCTGAGATAATGGAAGCCAAGATGGAGAAATGTAAACACATTCAAGATACACTTTGGAAATAAGACTTGGAGAGTCTTACTGATGGATTGAAGGAAGATGGTGAGGTTGAGGGGAAGGGACAAATCACCAATGACTCCTGGGTTTCTGGCTTGAATGATGGTGCCATTTACTTGGGAGAAAACGAAGGAAGAACAGGTATCAGCCAGAATGGCAAGGTGGGGATGGGGATTAAAAATCCATTTGAGGTATATTAACTTTGAAATTCCTGTGAAAAATCCAAGAGGAAATACCAAATAGGCATATATATATATATATATATATATGTATGTATGTATGTATCTGAGAAGAGTCTATGCTGAAGATGTAAACTTGAAAATCACCAACAGAGAATATAAAGGCATGTAAATAGACATGACCTAGGAAGAAAATATCCAGAGAAGAGAAGGGGACCTAAAACCAAGACCTGAGGAACCCCTACACTTAGAAGTCAATTAATGTAAGAAAAGCTGTCAAGGGGTAAAGAGGACTGAAGGCCAAGTAGAGGTTAATTCATTTGACCAGTCTCAGAAACACCCTGTAATAGTGGATTTGTGCCTTATCAATATTATTCCCTCCTGTGTCTTTCAAAATTAGATTCAACTACATCTAACATAAAACACCAAGATAACATTCCTTAAACAAAATTAAAATGTTTTTCTCTCTCTTGTAAATGAAGTGCAGAAGTAGCAGTCCTGTAGCTGTTCTAGGGTTCCACAGTGTCACTCTGCCAACCTTAACACATTCCTTCAATTTTCAAGGTCACCTCATGATGCAAGATATCTGCTGGAACTCCAGCCATCACATGTATTTCAAGAGATCAGTAAGAGAAAAGAAAGACACTAACAGCATAATTCCTCCCTTTTAATGACTTTTAAATCTCATACAAGACTTCCACTTGTATTTATTTGGCTTAGAAGTTGGTCAACATGGCCACATCTAGCTTCAAGGTAGCAATTTTTTTTTCAAGTTAAATATTTTTAATTTTGTTCTGTGTTCTACATCTGGGCAGAAATATGCTCAGTTAATAATGGCTCTCTATTACTGAGGAAGAAGAGAAGATTTGATAATAGGCTGGGCAACTAGTAGAGTCTGCCATAACCATCATCCTCAAACTCATAATCCTGAAACCATATTGAAACATACCTTCCCTATAACCTCCTTCAGAGGACCCCTCAAACTCTTGAAAGGCAGTGTGCGCAGTGGTCTGGAGTGTGACTCTGGAACCAAACTACATAGTTTCTACTGAAGTTTTTAAACTTAACATGTAACTTTGGGCAAATGGATTAACCTATACGTCCTTTAGTTTCTTCTGAAAATAAGGACAACAATAATAGCTACCTTATAGGACTGAAGTGAAAATTAAATAAATTAATACTTCTTAAGCATATTCTAATGAGTTAGAATGGTGCATTTTACAAAACACTCAGTAAATATCGGTCATTATTATTCTCTTAGAAATTCTTCATATTTTTAAGACCAACTGGCTTCTAGAGTCGATATCTATCAACCCTCCACCTTTCTATCATAAACCCCTCTCTACTACCCAAATATCTGCCCTGGGATTGGAATATACAGAAGAGATCCTTGCATAGAACCAGACTTGTTTCCATACTTTGGGAGAAACCAAAGCCTCTGAATCTATTGATATTAATATCTTGAACAAGATCTGTCCTATCCATGCCCCTCTTTCCTCATTTAGCCTCCCTCACAATCGTGATGGCCTGGTACAGACCTCACATCACCTTTTCAATTCCCTATCAAGAGTGCCCCAACAGACTCTGCTCCTGTACTTTTCCTTCACCAAACATTTTTAAAGGAGTATCTATCTTACTTTCTCTGCGCACATTGAAATAACTAATACCTATTATTTGATTAACCAATGGATTTAGCTTTTACATTGGTATAATTTGCCAGGCATGTTAGGTTCAGTTACTATTAAAGACTTTTTTTAATATATTTCATTTTTAAGTGAAATATTTTTATTGATTTTTAATGTTTCCAATTTATTTATTTTTATTTAAAATTTTTATTTTATATTGGAATATAGTTGATTAAATAACAACCTTGTGTTAGTTTCAGGTATATAGCAAAGTGATTTGGTTATACATATGCAAGTATCTATTCTTTTTGAAATTCTTTTGAAATATTTAAGGTAAAACTCTCATGTTTTAGAGAGAAAAGTATGTTTTGTAACTCCTTGGTCCTGTTTGTTATCCATGGAAAATGTATCTACCACCTGCCTTTACTATACCTTATATTTCTACATTACTTCCCAATTTTTATCTAACAATAACAGCAATACTCCAGGTGTATGTTATGCTAGGTGTATGCTAAGACTTTACATTCACAATATTACTTAATTTAATGATCACCTTATTTTGCAGATTGTGGAAACTGAGACATAAAAAGGCAATAAAACTTGCCTTTGGCCATATAATTAGTAAACCTATGGAGCTGAGAACCCCAGAAGACCAAAATTTATTTTCTTCTAAATGTTTAAACCTGAATAAAAAACATAATACAAAGAAAATATATAGTGTGATCCCACATATTTTAAGAAAGTAAACCCTATGATAATAATGCAGTTCGGCTGTATATATACCAAAGGGTTAGTTGCAGTTATCTTGATGGATAGGACCATAAATGGTTTTCCTTTTTGAGAATTATATATATTTTCCATAAGAAGCAAGCATTAGTTTTATAATTTTAAAAATGTTATTTTCTGTATTCATGTGGAAGTAGGAAAGCCCACTCGGAGAAGGCAATGGCACCCCACTCTAGTACTCTTGCCTGGAAAATCCCATGGATGGAGGAGCCTGGAAGGCTGCAGTCCATGGGGTCGCTGAGGATCAGACACGACTGAGGGACTTCATTTTCACTTTCATGCATTGGAGAAGGAAATGGCAACCCACTCCAGTGTTCTTGCCTGGAGAATCCCAGGGATGGGGGAGCCTGGTGGGCTGCCATCTATGGGGTCCCACAGAGTCGGACACGACTGAGGCGACTTAGCAGCAGCAGAAAAGCCCACTAGGGCAACTGTGTTTGATTTTGAGTGTCTAAAACCACAGGCTAGAATAGAGGTTTTTAGCTGGGGTATGCCAAGGGGTATAAATGCTCACAAACTTCCATGTCCTCCCTCCCACCTTTTACACACACACACTCACACACACACACACACACCTGTCTATAACTGTAGCTGTCCTACAGTGTTACATGTTATTATGTATGAGGTTGAACATTTTGAAATTTCTGATATTCAAACATTTCTCACTTACAAAAACAACAACTTCATATGATCCAATACAACTGAAAGAGCAAGAATCTGTGCCCAGTGGGGATAGAGTTGAGCCAAGAATTATTTAAAAAGTAAGAGACATACTGTATTTAAAAGACATTTAAGGACTAATTTCTTCTGCATCAAGGCCAGAAGGATTCTATACTTGATGCATGTGTTTAATAGCATATATATTTAAGACTCACTTTGCCCCTGGGCAATAAAAACTTAGCCAAGGTATACTTTGCTTTTTCTTATACCAAATGTCTGAGGAGAAACTAGATACATCACTGGACAATGTATATAGCTTTCTAGATGTGATATGGTCATCTTAATATAATGTGTAGCAAACAGGATGTGAATTATGGAGAAAATGTTTTTTCTACTTGACTTGGAATAAATTATGTGAGTAATTTCCTTGAAAAAAAAACAGACATAAATTGGAAGTTTGGGATTGACCTATATACACCACTTTATATATAAAGTATATATAAAATAGTTTACTAATAAAGACCTACTGTATAGCATAGGAAACTCTACTTGTTATTCTGTAATGGCCTAGATGGGAAAACAATCTTAAAAAGATTGGATATATGTATATGCATAACTGATTCTCTTTGCTGTACACCTGAAATAACACAACATTGTATATCAACTATACTCCAATAAAATTTTAAAGTAAAATAAAAAAATAGTAATACAATACTGTAAAGCAATTATCCTCCAATTTAAAATAAATACATTTTTAAAATAGATAGCAATAACAACAAAATGCTACTATGGTTGCTACTACTACTAATAATAAATAGCAGATGTAACTAAGAGCATAAACATATCTTATATATGTTAATTCATTTAATCATCATACAATCTTATAAGTTAGTACTATTATTTATCCTTAGTTTCAGATGAGGAAACCAAGTCATGAAGAAGTTACGTAACTTGTCCGTACATATACATCTAGAAAGGGACGAGCAGATATTTGAACCCAAAGAGTCAGACTTTAGAGTCTTGTACTCTTAACCACTATGCTACATATATTATAAATCACAATCTATTGTTATGTACAAATGAAGCGAAAGTTGCTCAGTCCTGTCTGACTCTTTGCAACCCCATGGACTATAAGGTCCACATAATTCTCCAGGCCAGAATACTGGAGTGGGTCACCTTTCCCTTCTCCAGGGGATCTTCCCAAACCAGGATGGAACCAGGGTCTCCTGCATTGCAGGCAGATTCTTTACCAACAGAGCTATGAGGGAAGCACTCATTAAAGTTATACAAAGTTATACACTAATTAAAGTTATACAAAGCACTCATTAAAGTTAAGGATTTTTGTGAGATTAGTTTATTTTATTATTTATTTATTTGGCTGCATTGGGTCCTAGTGGCTGCACACAAGATCTTTGCTGTGTTATGCTGGCACTTGGGCTCAGAAGTTGTGGTGTGTGGAATTGGCTGCTCTACAGCATATGGGATCTTAGTTCCCCAACCAGGAATCAAACCAGTGCCCCTTGCAATGCAAGGCAGATTCTTAACCACTGGACCACCAGGGAAGTTCGTGTGTACTTATTTTTAAAATCAAAACGAGAAATAGTCTAGCTCATATTTTTTGGCTAGCAATCTACAGTTTCTCTTCTGTTATGTAATAGCTTAAAAGCCAGTCACAGGGGAAAAAAGCCATTTGCAGTCATCATTTGCTCAAATAATACACATGAAAGTAGTTAAAAGCTCTTTACAAATGTAAACTATTATTATTATAAAACTGTTTATATTTACAAGCCTCAAAGGACTTTACTGCCACTTAGCCTCATTACCACCCTATGAATTCAAAGATTGTGCTGACCAAAAAACATTTTTGCAGTTATTGCCACTTGCTATATATCTTTCATTTTTACTCGTCCCTATACAATAAGATGGAGAAGGAAATGGCAACCCATTCCAGTACTCTTGCCTGGAGATCCCATGAGCAGAGGAGCCTGGCAGGCTACAGACAGGTCGCAAAGAATCAGACACGACTGAAGCGACTTACTTAGCATACAATAAGAGGGCTTCCCCTGTGGCTCAGCGGTAAAGAATCCACCCACAATGCAGGAGAGGCAGAAGACATGGGTTCAGTCCCTAGGTCTGTAAGATCCCCTCAAGGAGGGCATGGAAACTCACTGCAGTATTCTGGCCTGGAGAATCCCATGGACAGAGGAGCCTGGTGGGCTATAATCCTCAGGGTCATAAAGAATCAAACACGACAAGCAACTGAGCACACATGCACACGAGAATACAATAAGAAAGTTTTAGGCATACTCATCCCTCAGTAAAAGTTTAAGTTAAATTATGTATATAAGAGTTCCTTATGAGAGCATTCAAAAGCTAATCTTTGCATAGTACTGTACCAGAAAGTGTTCTAAACAGTGTATATATATATATATATATATATATATATACTAATTCATATTAGTCTTACGAATAAGTACTATCACACCACGACTCCTCCATTTTATAAATGGTAAACTGAAGCAAAGTGGGGTCAATGAGTTCCCCAAGATCACATAGCTAATAAACAGTGAAGCTAGAATGAAAAAGCAGGTACCCTGGCCTATAGGTCAGAGCTCATGTGCTCCCACTTATCACTTTAGTAGGTGTAGTTCTTAAATTCTAAGGGCCTGGAATTAGAAGCAATATGTTTCTGAGAGAATAAAGAATATCTAAATAAATGAAGAGATATGCCTTGTTCATAGGTCCAGAAGTCCAGTTTTGTTAAGATGTCAATTCTTCTCAATTGACCTGTAAACTGAACACAATCCCAATCAAAATCTCAGCAAGACTTTCATGTAGAAATTGAAAAGCTAATTCTTAATTGTGTATAAAAATGTTAAAGATCTATAATATCCAACCAATCTGAAAAAAAGTTATAATAAAGTTGAAGAACCTATATTCCTTGATTTTAAGAATTAATATGAATCTATAGTAATCAGAACAGGCATGGTATTGGCATAAAGACAAGATAGATCAATGGAAAAGAGTAAAAATCCAGAATTAAACCCACATATGTATAGACAACTGATTTTTGACAAACATGCAAAGGGAAAATAGTGGAGAAAGGCAGCCTTTCCAACAAATTGTGATAAAATGATTGCATATTGATATAGAAAAAATGTATCTGGATCCATACTTTGTAGTGTACACAATAATTAATTCAAAAAAGATCATAGACCTAAATTTAAAACCTAAAACTATAAAATTTCTCAAGGAAACATAGGAGAAAATCTCTGGATCTTGGATTAGACCAGAGATCAAAAATTTTTTCCTATACAGGGCCAGAGAGTAAATATTTTAAGCACTGGACTAAGAAGAAAAAATGAGGATATTCGAGAGGCACTTACATAGCAAGAAAGAAAAAAATGTCCACAAGTTTAGTGGAACTAAATAACAAAGTGAAACTTATTTGTAATAAAGGCCCTCTATATTGATAAGAATATGAACAAAGGAATTCTTTCAGGAGGGTAATATTTCATGTAGTTGGAGGTCAAAGTTAGTATTTTCTAACATCAAAATTGATTACAGTGTGACATCAGTAAAACTGGCAGAGTAAATACCTCCAAAAGTTTGCTCCTCCATAAAAGCAGCAAAAAAAAAAAAGGTAAAAATTGTCAAAATAAACTTTTTCATAACTCTGGAAATTAATCAAAGGCTTGCAGCAATAAACATCTAACTCTCAGTGAAAAATTAAGCTTTGTTTTAACTTGTACAAGTCCCATACCCAGAACTGCAGCAGTCTTGAAAAAATTCACAGCTCACATGCCCAGTGAGAGCAAAACAGATTTCATTCCCAAACAACTATTATTTGACCTGTCTGATAACTCTCCATTCAAAATGTTTGCATTTATATTTGACCCTTAAATATGGGTTTGAACTGCGCAGATCCACTTCTCAGTTCAGTTCAGTCGCTCAGTCGTGTCCGACTCGTTGTAACCCCATGAACCGCAGCACACCAGTCCTCCCTGTCCATCACCAATTCCCGGAGTTCACCCAAACCCATGTCCATTGAGTCAGTGATGCCATCCAATCATCTCATCCTCTGTCATCCCCTTAAACTCCTGCCCTCAATCTTTCCTAGGATCAGGGTCTTTTCAAATGAGTCAACTCTTCACATCAGGTGGCCAAAGTATTGGAGTTTCAGCTCCAACATCAGTCCTACCAATGAACACCAGGACTGATCTCCTTTAAGATGAACTGGTTGGATCTTCTTGAAGTCCAGAGGACTCTCATGAGTCTTCTCCAACACCACAGTTCAAAAGCATCAATTCTTTGGCCCTCGGCTTTCTTTATAGTCTGACTCTCACATCCATACATGACCACTGGAAAAACCATAGCCTTGACTAGATGGACCTTTGTTGACAAAGTAATGTCTCTACTGTAAATATGCGAATAAAAGACCTGATAATGCCCTAACCTCTCACTTCTGACTAACCTTAAGACTCTGTACAAGTAGGAAATGAAGTATATGGTAGAGTGTAAACTTCTTGGCTGAGTATTGAAGGCATGCCTCAAAAAGCACCTATCAGTTCAGTTCAGTCACTCAGTCGTGTCTGACTCTTTGCAACCCCATGAATCGCAGCACGCCAGGCCTCCCTGTCCATCACCAACTCCCGGAGTTCACTCAAACTCATGTCCATTGAGTCGGTGATGCCATCCAGCCATCTCATCTTCTGTCGTCCCCTTCTCCTCCTGCCCCCAATCCCTCCCAGAAACAGAGTCTTTTCCAATGAGTCAACTCTTCACATGAGGTGGCCAAAGTACTGGAGTTTCAGCTTTAGCATCATTCCTTCCAAAGAAATCCCAGGGCTGATCTCCTTCAGAATGGACTGGTTGGATCTCCTTGCAGTCCAAGGGACTCTCAAGAGTCTTCTCCAACACTACAGTTCAAAAGCATCAATTCTTTGGTGCTCAGCTTTCTTCACAGTCCAACTCTCACATCCATATATGACTACTGGAAAAACCATAGCCTTGACTAGACGGACCTTTTTTGGCAAAGTAATGTCTCTGCTTTAAAAAGCACCTATAGTCTCTTGAAAAATACTGAGAGACTTAATGATTCAAGACATTTAAGGAATCTCTGTTAAATCATTACCTGACCACAAAGCTAACCAGTGGAAACTTTTAGTGGGCACACACACACACACAAAAGATAGAAACTTATCAAAATTAGTTCTCAGAAAAGCTGCTAAACAAAAAACTGCTTCAACAAGTGGCAGTTATATCAAATCCTGAAGATGGAGCAGAATCTAATTTTCAGAGTGCTACACTATATCATTTGAAATGTCCAGTTTTCAACAAGAAATTACAAGACATGCAAATAACAAGAAAGAATTATACAAACTCAGGATTAAGTTGTCAATATACACTGTCCCTGAGGAAGTTAGACACTGGACAAACTAAAGACTTAATCAGTTATGCTGAAAATGTTCAAGGAATAAGAAGATAATGCCTAAAGAAATATAGAATTAAAATGATGTTTCATTGAATAGAGGCTTATCAATAAAAAAATCCAAATAACAAGAAGTAGTCAAATAGAGATTCTAAAGTTGAAATGTAAAATTGGTTTTATGAAAAGTTAAACAATATTGACAAGTGTTTAAAAAAGGAAAAAAGAAGATTCAAATATTAAAACTATGAATGAAAGGGGAAACATTACTATTAACCATTCAAAACTATAAGGGAATACAATGAACAGTTGTAGGTCAATAAATTAGAAAAAGTGGAAGATTTCATTAAAAGACACAAATTACCAAAATTAATTTGAGAAGAAATTTTGGGGAGGGAGGTAGATTGGGAGAATGGGACTGAGGTATACACATTGCTGCTAAGTCACTTTAGTCGTGTCCGACTCTGTGTGACCCCATAGACGGCAGCCCACCAGGCTCCCCCGTCCCTGGGATTCTCTAGGCAAAAACACTGGACTGAGTTGCCATTTCCTTCTCCAATGCATGAAAGTGAAAAGTAAAAGTGAAGTCGCTCAGTTGTGTCAGACTCTTAGCGACCCCATGGACTGCAGCCTACCAGGCTTCTGTCCATGGGGTTTTCCAGGCAAGAGTACTGGAGTGGGGTGCTATTGCCTTCTCTGGGTATACACACTACTATATATAAAATAGGTAACCTTAAAAAACTGGAAATAGAACTGCCTTATGACCCAGCAATCCCACTGCTGGGCATACACACTGAGGAAACCAGAACTGAAAGAGACACGTGTACCCCAATGTTCATCGCGGTACTGTTTATAATAGTCAGGACATGGAAGCAATCTAGATGTCCATCAGCAGATGAATGGATAAGAAAGCTGTGGTACATATATACAATGGAGTATTACTCAGCCATTAAAAAGCATACATTTGAATCAGTTCTAATGAGGTGGATGAAACTGGAGCCTGTTATACAGAGTGAAGTAAGCCAGAAAGAAAAACACCAATACAGTATACTAACATATATATGGAATTTAGAAAGATGGTAACAATAACCCTGTATACAAGACAGCAAAAGAGACACTAATGTATAGAACAGTCTTTTGGACTCTGTGGGAGAGGGAGAAGGTGGGATGATTTGGGAGAATGGCATTAAAACATGTATAATATCATATATGAAACGAGTCACCAGTCCAGGTTCGATGCACGATACTGGATGCTTGGGGCTGGTGCGCTGGGACGACCCAGAGGGATGGTACAGAGAGGGAGGAGGGAGGAGGGTTCAGGATGGGGAACAAGTGTATACCTGTGGTGGATTCATGTTGATATATGGCAAAACCAATATAATATTGTAAAGTTAAAAAATAAAATAAAATTTTTTAAAAGGGAAAAAAATAGGTAAAAATAGGTAAACAAGCACCTATAGCACAGGGAACTATGTTCAATATCTTATAATTACCTGTAATGGAAAAGAATCTGAAAAAGAATAGATAGATATGTGTATGTATAACTGAATCACTTTGTTGTACACCTGAAACTAACACAACATTGTAAATCAACTATACTTCAATTTAAGAAAAAGAAGTAAACCTATTCATCTATGGTCAAATTGTTTTAGATGAGGATGCAAGAACAGTCACTGAGGAAAACATAACTTTTTCAACAAATGGTGCTGAGACGGCTGCATATCCACATGCAGAAGAATGAATTCAGACCCATACTTCACACCATGCACAAAAATTAGCTTAAAATTAATCAAAAACCTAAACATAAGAGCTGAAACTCTAAAACTCTAACATAGATGTAAGTCATCATGAGCTTGCATTAGGCATGTTTTTCTCATACATAACCACAAAAATAACAGTCAAAGAAAAAATTGTTACACTGACTCCATCAAAACATAAAACTTTTGTACATCAAAAGTGAAGATACAATACACAGAATGGGAGAAAATATTTCAAATTATATATCTGATTAGGATCTAATATCCAGGTTGTACAAAGAACACTTATACCTCAACCCAATTTAAAATGGGCAAAGAATTTCAACAGATATTTTCCCAAAGAAGATACACAAGTAGCCAACAAGCACTTGAAAAGATCATTAAGAATCACTGATCACTAGGGAACTGCAAATTAAAACCACCAGCTACCACTCTCACTGGGATGACTTCAATTAAAAAAAAAACGTTGGTGAGGATGTAGAGAAACTGGAGTCCTTATATCCTGTTAGTGGGATTGCAAAATGGCACAGCTACTACTGAATCAGTTTAACATTTCCTAAAAATGTTAGACATAGAATTATCATATGACCCAGTGTATTAATCCTCTAGGGGTTCCATAACAAATTAATATAAATTGAATGACTTAAAACCATAGAAGTTTATTCTTTCACAGATCCTAAAGTTAGAAATCCAAAATCAGGCTGTGATTTCAGACCATGCTCTCTCTAAAGATTCTAGGGAAGATTCCCCCTTGCTTCTTCTAGCTTCCAGTGGTTATCAGTATCTTTAGCATTATTGGGCTTGTTGGTACATCACTCCAGTTTCTGTTTCTGTCTTCCCTTTATGTATGTCTGTCTCTGTATGTCCTGATTCCCCTCTTCTTATTGTTGTTCAGTTGCTAAGTTGTGTCCAACTCTTTGCAACCCCATGGACTGCAGCACACCAGGTTTCCTTGTCCTTCACCATCTCCCAGGGTTTGCTCAAACTCATGTCCATTGAGTCAGTGATGCCATCCAACCATCTCATCCTCTGTCAACCTCTTCTCCTCTTGCCCTCAATCTTTCCCAGCATCAGGGTCTTTTCCAATGAGTCAGCTCTTTGCATCAGGTGGCCAAAGGATTGGAGCTTCAGCTTCAGCATGAGTCCTTCCAATGAATATCCAAGGTGATTTCCTTTAGGATTGACTGGTTTGATCTCCATTCTGTCCAATGGACTCTCAAGAGTCTTCTCCAGCACTACAATTCCAAAGTGTTGATTCTTTGGCACTCCTCTTATAAGGACATCTATCATAGGATTAAAGTCTACCTTAACCCAACATCTTAATTTTATTACAGCTGCAAAAACCATATTTCTAGATAAGGTCATAGCAAAGACACCAAAGGTTAGAACCACAACATGGCCTTTGTGAGGAGGGATACAATTCAACCCATGACAATCAGCAATTCCACAACTAGGTATATACTCAAGATAATTGAAAATATGTTTCAAAAATATGAAAATTCAAACAAAATTTTGTACATGAATGCTCATAGGAGCATTATTCATAATAGCAAAAAGAGTAGAAACTTTCAATCAATTTCTACCAATTATTCAAATTTGTGTCAGTTAGTAAGTGGATAAACAAATGTGGAGTATCCATATAATGGAATTCACCATAAAAATGACAAGTACTGAAACTTGCTACAACTGGCTGAGCCTTGAAAACATATGCTAAGGGAAAGAGGCCAGACAAATGGCCAGATAAACAATTTCATTTATATTAAATGTTCAGAATAAGCAAATCCATACAGAGAGGAAAGTAAATAGCAGTTAGAGGAAGGGGGAATTAGTGACTGCTAGTAGGTATGGTTAGATAGCATCACTAACTCAATGGACATGCATTTGCACAAACTCTGGGAGATAGTGGAGGACAGAGGGGCCTGGTGTGTGCCACAGCCCATGGGGTCACAAAGAGTAGGACATGACTTAGTGACTGAACAAGAACAACAAAATGGGTATGGGCTTTTGGTGCTGATGTAAGCTTTCTGAAACAGTAATTGTACAACCTTGTGAAAATACTAAAAACTACTCAAGTGTGCACTTTAAAATGATGAATTTCATGTTATGTGAGTCGAATCTCAATATAAAAAAATTAATGTAAAAAAATAAATTGCAAAGGTACATATTTTAATGCTAATCTGTAATGAGATTTTATTATACAGTCTTCCCTGGTAGCTCAGTGGTAAAGAATCCACCTACAATGTAGGCAGCGCAAGAGAAAAGGGCTCGATCCCTGGGTTGGGAAGATCCCCTGGCACAGGAAATGGCAACACACTACAGTATTCCTGCCTGGAGAATTCCATGGACAGAGGAGCCTGGCGGGCTCCATGGGGTTGCAAAAAGTTGGACACGACTGAGCTACTGAGCACACACAATTAGATTTCACACATTTTTATATTTGAAAATGTCTTTCACATAGATAGGTACTACCAGATACTGATAGCAATCCATAATCATATGATTTTAATTACAAATATTCATCACTTGGAAGGCATTTACATAATTCTGCTAGATTCTTTTCTTCGTATTTTTCTTTCAGCATGTCATTACACTGCAGATTACTTCTAAGTGAAGGTTACTTGCACTAAGTTAAATGGATTTTGAAATATGGAATTTCCCTTGCCTTTGCATTATGGTCTTAAAAATGCTTCTGGAAAAGATACCTACTACAAATCTGCATAGGAACGAAGGTCTCATTTCTTGTTTTAACACTGGACAGTATAGGAACTGTATAAAGAAGTCTAACATTACTTGAGATTCAAGAAACAAAATCAAAATGACTTTGCCTCATTTATACTTTACTCATGTATGCACTGTTTTCCTTGTAATTTTGGAGTAAGTACATTAACTTTGTTAAATTGCAGCAAAAGCTAATTTCTAAAGCCATTCAAATAGTAACAATTCAAAGAGGTTTTTTGCTTTCAGAAAAATTTCACTGTTAGCCCTTAATTCAAGAAAATCACAATGGATCACTACCATTGCTAAATCATTGAACTTCTGTGTGGAAGGGCAAGCTAGGATATTCTGCTTCTGTTTCTGATAAAAATTCACAGAATGCACAAATGAAGCCCATGAGAGTGTGTGAAGCCTACTCTTAAAACTACTGTTTCAAAAACAAATAACAGATTCAAATATTAATATTTCCTGCAAAGAACCACTAAATAACCAAGGGCTTTAAACAAGTTTTATTTTCAAAAGTTATGTTCATTTGTTCAACCAAATCTTTCCTGCTTCATTCACATTTTTACCACTAACAGATGTAACACATTTTAGCAAATACCACCCTTCAGGTTGTACTAAATTAATGTTTTCATAACTTACTTGAAAATATTCTCACCTGTAGTAGTTCCATGCTGACTTTTCATTGGGTTAATACTCTATCACTTTGTATTGATTCTTTGAATGCTGTGCTCAGTTGCTTCAGTCATGTCTGACTCTTTGAAACCCCTTGGACTGTAGCCTGCCAGGCTCCTCTGTCCATGGGATTTTTCAAGCAAGAACACTGGAGTGGTTGCCATGCTCTGCTCCCGGGGATCTTCCTGATCCAGACGCAGGAGATCCTGCATCTCCTGTATTGCAGGCAAATTTTTTACCACTGAGCCACCAAGGAAGCCCTGAATCTTTGAATAAACAGTAACAATTAAGGAATATCAATAACATTTTTCAATTCATCAAGAGCCAAGGAAATGAAATCATTTGCCTTCATTTTAAACTGACTACTGATGTCCCTCCTAATGTCTTCAACTCTTTGAGGAATCACTTTTGCCCAACAACTAATAATCTTAAATGTTTTCCCTCGACACATTTATTCTTCAGTTGCTGCAAACAAGATTTAATTAACTCACCATCAGAAATCCTTGCTTGGCTAACAAATGGACCACTTGAAAGCTTGTTTTGGTTGTAGCCTCACTTTTTATTTTTGGAAAAAATTTTACTATGATGATATGTTTCATTGAAAATTTCTAATTTTTCCTGATTGTTCTGTCCTATGTGTTGGGAATATCATGATGAATAGTCTAGTAATATCAATGTACATATATTACATTCTTTCAGCACAGCTGTTGAGTCATTCCACAATAAATAAATACTTCACCACCTAATTTGTTAACAAATTATTAATTTAAATGGTTAAACTCTACTGTGCCTTAAAAGCATATTTAAAGTCTAGTTTTCTCTTCTTGATGTGAAATGATGGGAATGCCCTGGTGATGAAAAAGTAAATATAATGTCATGGTACAGTGATATGTGATACACAAAATGCTGTCAACAGCATTATAACAGCATCACAGCAATTTATAGTGCATTGAGCAACAGTGGAAGGTAATGGGTATATCACATATAGCTTCTGTTACAATTACCCCATTCTGTTATCATAGAGTCACACGTAATACATAAAGGAATAAATGTTCCAATGAAACTTTACTTTGGACACTGACATGTGAATTTCATATAATACTCATATATTGAGAAATAATACACTTTTGATTTGGAAATGGTTGATTTCCAACCGTTTAAAAATGTTAAAGTATTTACCCACACAAATGAGTAAAAGAAAGACTGCAGAAATCTGAATAAGGTTTGTGGATTGTGTCAATAACTTGGATGTGATATTAAACTACACAGTTTGGCAAACTTCTACCACTGGGAGAAATTAGAGAAAGTTTATATGGATGCCTCTTTATTGTTTGCTATAATTTCACATGAACTTATAGTTACCTCAACAAAAATTTCTATTAAAAAATTCTTGACTGCAGATCATGTAAAACAATCAGCAGCCCATATTTGCACTATAGGTTATAGTTTGCTGACCCCTGGATTAGGCTAAAATTTCTTAGATATGGAACAAAAAGTATGATCCATAAAAGAATAAATTGATTAACTGGACTTCAGTAAAATTTAAAACTTCTACTCTTCAAAAAGACCCTGTTAAGAGAATAACAAAACAAGCCATTGACTGAGAAGAAACCTTTACAAAGTACATACCTGATAAGGGACTGTATTCAGAATACAAAAAGAACTCTCAAAATTCAGCACAAGTAGACAAAAGATTTGAACAGGCCCATCACCAAACAAGATATACAGATGACAAATAAGCATATCAAAAGATGCTTATTGCCGGGGACCAGCCCCGGCTGATCCAGGGTATTCGAAGCGGGGACGGCGACGGCAACTTATTTATTTAAATATTTATCAAAGATATAAAGAGTAATAGAATGAGGATAGCTCAGTGAGGAAATTCAGTGGAGAAAAGAGGCTGAAATAAGGATAGCTCAGTAGGAAAATTCAGTGAAGAAAAGAGGCTGAATAATTCAGCCAGAAGGTAAGAGAAAGAACAACATGGGGAGACCAAGTTTCGGTGAACAAGGCCCACACTTTATTTTCCAAAGTAGTTTTTATACCTTAAGTTGTGCATAGAGGATAATGGGGGAAGGGGTGGAGTCATGCAAGGACAGCAGCTCCTGGTCCTAATCGAAGCCAGGCTTTCAAACTTATCATATGCGAAAGTTCAGGTGAATTACATCATCTTCTGGCCAGGAGGCCTGTTAACATTTTAAGAAACTTGTCTTTCTCTAAAGGTGATTATTCCAAAGTCAGGCACCAGCCTCCAAAAAAGCATTGGACAAAGCTGCATTCCTATAGGGCAAAGGTGAGGTGGGCTCAATCAAGAAAAGAATTAACTCAAGGGTCCAAGGTTACAAACATTGAGGCTACTACTTACATTTCTATACACCCATTATATCAATCAATACACTGCTAAGGACACAGTAGGTAAGGGGTATGGAGACTTAGCTGCAAACATTGGCTCAATAAGTGAAAAACCCTTCACCAATACAATTTCTAATCAATCTTTTAACTACTCAAAGGAATCTGTGTTTAGACAGTTTAGAACATCTCCTGCCTCTCACAGTTGGGAGGCTCTGAACAATCACATGTGGCCAGAAAAACCTATTCAGGCAGGCTAGAGGATTTCCAAAGGAGTTTGTAGGTTAAACACTGTCACACCCAGGAATTATTAACTGGAGCTGTAAGCTAACTCTTTTTTCAGAGAGAGGTAGTGGGGGACAGCCCCCCGTAAAGTCAGAGGTGTAGGTGAAAGCACAAAGCATAAAGTAGGCAGACTCTGGTTTTGGGGGTAGATGCTCGAGCATTTCCAGGGAGACTCCTGAGGCTTGATCCCGCCTTTGCGTATGCCAAGCCTCCTTCCTCATGACCTTTGCCATGGGTGGAGCTCGCTCCCCGCAGCTTATCATTATTAATCATTAATAAAACACAAATTTAAATCACAATGAGATCACTGTACAACAATTAGAACGTCTAATATTAACAACATGAACATACCAAGTGTTGGCAAAGATATGAAACAACTGAAAATCTCATGCACTGCTGCTAGAAACATAAAATTATATAATCATTTTTTTAAATAGTTTGTCAGTTTCTTAAAATGTTAAATACATATAGCCAGCCATTTCACTCATTGGGATTTACTCAAGGGAAAGGAAATATATGTTTATACAAAGACCTGTACACAAATGTTCAAAACAGCTTTATTTGAAAAGCCAAAAACTGAACACAAGTCAAATGTCCATCAATGTAAAGTGTGGTATATCCATACAATAAAATGCTACTCAGCATTAAAAATAATAAATTACTAATGCCTGGATAAGTCTTAAAGGATTATGATAAATGAAAAAAGACAGTCTTTTAGATATACTTGACTTACTACACTATTATTATCAGGTGTACAACATAGTGACTCAACATGTTTACAGATTACACATCATACACTTGTTATACTATATTCCTTGTACTGTATATTATAGCCCAGCAACTTAGTTTATAACTGGTGGTTTGTACCTCTTAATCCCCTTCCATTTCCCCCTCCTCTCACACTTTCCTGTGTGGTAACAACTAGTTCTTTCTTTATGAGTCCATTTCTGATTTGTTATATTTGTTCTTTTGTCTTTTAAATTCCACACGTAAGTGAAAACATGCTTTGTCTTTCTCAATCTGACTTATTTCACTAAGCATAATACCCTCCATGTCCATAAATGTCACAAATGGCTGAGATTTCATTTTTATATAATATTATATATTATTTTAATCATTTATTATATATTATGTATTATTATATAATCTTTTAAGTAATATTCCATTGTATATATGTGCCACATCCTATTTATCCACTCACTTGTCAACAAGCTCTTACATTACTTCCATATTTTGGCTATGCTGCTAATAATAATGCTGCTGTGAATACTGGGGTGCATATATCTTTTCAAATTAGTGTCTTCATTTTCCTCAGATAATTACCCAGGGGTGGAATTGCTGTGTTGAATGGTAGTTCTATTTTTAAATTTTTGAGGAACCTCTATACTGTTTTCGATAGCGGCTTCAAGTATGAGGTAGCTCACTGTGGTTTTGAGTTGCATTTTCCTCATGATTAATAATGCTGAGTATCTTTACATGTGCCTACTGATTATCTGTATGTCTTCTTTGGGAAAATGCCTATCCATTTTCCTCTGCTCATTTTTTAATTGGGTTTTTTGTTTTTTTCGAGTTGTATGAGTTCTTCATATATTTTGGAATTAAATCCTTTTCCAGTCATATCATTTGCAAATAGTTTCTCCCATTCAGTAAGTTCCCTTTTCATTTTGTTGATAGTTTCCTTTACTGTGTAAAAGTTTTCTTAGTTTTGAGAAGGTTTTATTTGTTTGCTTTGGAGTATTATTGCTTTACAATGTTGTGTTGGCTTTTGCCATACATCAGTATTAATCAGCTATATATATATATATACATAACCCCTCACTCTTGAGCCTCCCTCCCATCCACCCCCATCCCACCCTTTTAGGTCATCACAGAGCACTCAGCTGAGCTCCCTACGTTATACAGCACCTTCCCCCTTGCTATCTGCTTTATACACGATAGTGTATATATGTCAATGCTATTCTATCAATTTGCCTCATCCTCTCCTTCCCCATCCTATGTCCACATGTATGTTCTCTACATCTGCATCTGTATTCCTGCCCTTCAAATAGGTTCATCTGTACTATTTTTTTTAGATTCCATATATATGTTAATATATGGTTTTCTCTGACTTACTTCACTCTGTATGACAGACTCTAGGTCCATCCAGATCACTACAAATGACCCAATTTCATTCATTTTTATGACTAATATTTCATCATATATATATACTACATTCTTTATTCATTCCTCTGTGGATGGACATTTAGGTTGCTTCCATGTTCTGGCTATTATGAATAGGTCCAATTTGCTTATTTTCACTTTTGTTCCCTTTGCCTGAGAATACAGATCCAAAAAAAAAACCTGCTTAGATTAATGTTAAAGAGTATACTGCCTATGTTTTCTTCTAGGACTTTTTTCTTTTTGAGATTCCCTTTTTTTTTTTAATTTATGTACAATTTTTAAAGATTACACTCTATTTACAGTTATTATAAAGTATTTGCTATATTCCCCATGTTGTACGACACATCATTGTAGCCTATCTTACACGCACTAGTTTGTACCTCCCTCTCCCCAATCCCTATATTGCCTCTCCTCCTCCTTCCCACTAGCAATTACTAGTTTTTTCCTACATCTGTGGCTCAAACTCTTCTGCAACTCTTCCGTCAGTTTCATAGTCGAGTGGGGGTGGAGGAAAGCAAAAGTTCTGTTCTGACTTAAACAGGTTCAGTTCAGTTCAGATCAGTCGCTCAGTCATGTCTGACTCTTTGCAACCCCATAAATTGCAGTATGCCAGGCCTCCCTGTCCATCACCAACTCCCAGAGTTCACTCAGACTCACGCCCATCGAGTCAGTGATGCCATCCAGGCCATCTCATCCTCTGTCGTCCCCTTCTCCTGCCCCCAATCCCTCCCAGCATCAGAATCTTTTCCAATGAGTCAACTCTTCGCATGAGGTGGCCAAAGTACTGGAGTTTCAGCTTTAGCATCATTCCTTCCAAAGAAATCTCAGGGCTGATCTCCTTCAGAATGGACTGGTTGGCTCTCCTTGCAGTCCAGGGTACTCTCAAGAGTCTTCTCCAGCATCAATTATTCGGCGCTCAGCTTTCTTCACAGTCCAACTTTCACATCCATACATGACCACTGGAAAAACCATAGCCTTGACTAGACAGACAAAACATAATAAGAAAATGTACTGCATAAGCCTTGATTGTACCCTGGATCAATTACATGACATTTTTTTAAAAGAGTAAAAATATCAATAATTGCGAAGAGTTCTAGGGGAAGGAAGAAAGGTTTACTGTTCTGTGTTGTACAAGTTCTATGGGTTTTAACAAATGCATAATGAAATGTATTCATTATTGCAGTTTCATATAGAATAGTTTTACTACTCTAAAAATACCCTGCATCTCATCCATTCATCCCTCTCTTCCTTCAATGAAATATAAGCCAGTTTTTTCAGAAGTCTGACAAAACTGAAAAGAATCTCTGGTTTTAAAAAAAAGAAAGCTCAATTACTAATACTAGGATTGAAAGAAGGAAAATCGCTAAGATCTTACAGATACTTAAAAAAAGATACTATTGTAAAACAATTTTTGCAAAATAGTTTTATTAGACAGATACTTAAAAGAAGATACTAGTGTAAAACAATTTTTGCAAAATATTTTTGATTAGATGAAATAGACAAACTCCTTAAAGATACAAATTACCAAAGCTGATTTTAGAAAAAAACAGAACATCTGAATAGCCCTCCTATCAATCAGAGAAAATAAATCAGAATAAACTCTTCTCATAAATAAAACTCCAGGCCCAGATAGCCTCACTGGTGAATTATTTCAACTACTCGAGAAAGGAATAATATTAGTTCTATAGATAGAATTCTTAGAAAATAGAGGAGGAGGGACCTCGCCTCTATTTTATGAGACAAGCTGATTTTATGAGACAAGCCTTTCCCTAATAACAATAAAAGGCAAAGACATGGCAAGAAATTTTAAGACTAATATGCTTCATGTACATAGAAGAAAAAATCTTAATAAAATATAAGCAAATTAAATCCAGCAATACATAAAAGTGTTATACATTATGACCAAATAGGGTTTTCCTGAGAATACAAGATTGATAAAATAAATCAATCGATTTATTTAACAGATAAATAAAATAAATTGAAAATAAATCAGTTTAATTCATCATATTAGAAGAATGAAGGAGAAAAGACATCTGAGATTCTCAAATCAATGCATAAAAAATACTTAATAAACTTTAATACCTATCTTAACTTTTAAATCTCAGAAAACTGGGGCTAGAAAACTTCCTCAACTTGATAAAAAAAAGCATCTACTAAAGATTTATAGCTACTAAAAAACCCACAACTAACATCATGCTTAATAGTGAAGACAATATTTTCCCCTCAAAGACCAGAAACAAGGCATATATCTGCTCTGACAACTTCTGTTCAACACTGTTGAGGTCCTACTAGTGAAATAATGAAAGAAAATAAATAAAAGGCATACTACTTGAAAAAGAAGATGTAAACTATCTTACCATGAAAAAGAAATTATTATATACATAGAAGACACCAATACATATCAAAAAGGTACTAAAATTTAATAAGTGAATTTAGAAAGCTTACAGGTGTAAGGCCAATATATACCAATCTGTGGTATTTATATATCTTAGCATGAAATTAGAAGATGAAATTTAAAGAATAATTCCATTTTCATTATCATTAAAAATAAAATACTTAGGAATAAATTTAATAGGATATACACACTGAAAATTATAAAATACTGTTGAGAAAAAATTAAAGACCAATACAGATAAGGAAATACTGAAAAACTCAACTGGGTTAAGAAGTAAATCTTCTCATCCTAAATTGGCCCAAAGAGTCAAAGCAATCCTAATCATGGGAGGGAACTTTGGAAGAGAACGGATACTATACTAACAGTCCCTTCACTGTTCACCTGAAAGGATCACAACGTTAATAATTGACCACACCCCAATACAAAATAAAAAGTTAGGGAAAAAAAAAAAAACAAGCAACCCTAATCAAAACTCTATCCTTTCTTTGTAAAGTCTGACAAGTTAATTACAATATTTATTATGAAACTATAATGGACATGGGTTTGGATAGACTCCGGCAGTTGGTGGTGGACAGGGAGGCCTGGCGTGCTGCGGTTCATGGGGTCGCAAAGAGTCGGACATGACAGCAACTGAACTGAACTGAAAGGACCTAAAACAGTGAAAACAATACTGAAATAGAACAAAGTTACAGGGCTTAAGACTACCTATTTCAAACTTGCTGCTGCTACTGCTGCTAAGTCGCTTCAGTCGTGTCCGACTCTGTGCGACCCCACAGACGGCAGCCCACCAGGCTCTGTCGTCCCTGGGATTCTCCAGGCAAGAACACTGGAGTGGGTTGCCATTTCCTTCTCCAATGCATGAAAGTGAAAAAGGAAGTGAAGTCGCTCAGTCGTGTCTGACTATTTGAGACCCCATGGATTGCAGCCTACCAGGCTCCTCCATCCATGGGATTTTCCAGGCAAGAGTACAGGAGTGGGGTGCCATTGCCTTCTCCTATTTCAAACTTACAGATACAGTAATCAAAACATTATTCGCTGGCCTACGGACAGACATACACAGCAATGGACCAAGAGAGACAGCCCAGTAATAGTTTAGAATAGACTAGAATAGAATAGAATAGATAGTCAATTTATTATTTACAAAGGTGCTATGATAACTATATGGGGAAAGGACAGTCTTTTCAACAAATTGTTCTGGAACAACTGGAAATCCATCTGGAAAGAAAGAAATTTCAATCCTTACCTCATACCACAGACCAAAATAATCCAAAATGGCTCACAAACCTAAATGCAAATTACAGATCTCCTAGAAGAAAATATAGGAGAAAATCTTTGAGACTTTGGAGTAGGCAAATACTGATTTGCTTTGGCTTCTCTGGTAGCTCAGATGGTAAAGAATCTGCCTGCCATGCAGGAGACCTGGGTTTAATCCCTGGGTTGGGAAGATCCCCTAGAGAAGGGAATGGCAACCCACTCTCATATTCTTGCCTGGAGAATTCCATGGACATAGGAGCCTGGCGGGCTGCAATCCATGGGGTGGCAAAGAGTGGAACATGACTGAGTAACTAACACTTTGACCGTGGTCAATAAAATGTGAATGGCTATGAAGTGAGAGCTTTAAGAGCCAGGACATGATTTAACATGTTCCCTTTTCCAAGTAATCATGAAAGCATCTGTCCAGACAGAAGTTCTGTCAAAGATTCTGCCCATTATTTGTGGACATGTGTGTGAAAGTTAAATTTTTGTATTGTTAAGTCACTGAAATTTGGGCATTCTTTGTTACTGAAGCATATTCTAGCCCGATAAGTAATAAATGGATTGGTTATTCAATCCAAATGCTATTTTTCTTAGAAATGTAAGGATTTGTTGACAATTTTAATATAGAAAGCTGGTATATCATCAATTGAGAACTTCCATCAACTATGAAATTAGAGGTAGAACCTCGAAGAAGAGATGTGCTATTGAAGGTGACATCTGTCCAACCTCTGAGTGATGCAAAGAAAAATTGAAAAGTATGATTAAAGAGTGCCCAAAGAATGGTATGGAGTCATTTCTACTGAACCACTGCTCTAAATTTTAAATCTCCATATTTTTATTCTACATAAAGGTGACCCCATACTAACAGCCATACTCAGCCTTCTTACTAAACCTAACAAAAATTATAAAGAAATGAAGAGTTAACTGCAACCAACTGGCTTAAGGACTAATTAAGTGGCTTGACTTTATGGTGGCCTTTAAGTCCAAATATTACAATGACACACTCATGTTTGTCCATTCATTTTCTTTGTAAATAGCAAATAAATCACTGTTTTTGACCCAGAACACTTCCCCTTTTTTAGCTGACAAATGGAAGCTAGAAATGGTATGCCAACATTTCACATGAAGCTATCCATCTCCTTCCCAGAGTCTGATCCACACACATTCCAAAAGATTAACACAAAAAATGTAATCTAAGTGTTTCTTCCCTTTCCCAAAGTGCACACATTGAGGCTGCTTTACAACAACCGGGATCATCCAGTTTTGCATGTGGAGCTTGTTAAGTGCTGAGCCAGAAGAAAAGTCAGCCTGATGGGAAGAAGAAAAAAACCTGTGTTGCTCTATGACCATGGCCAGTAGATTGCATTCAGTTAACTTCAGGCATAATCCATCATTGACAGAGCCAATTTGTTAATGTACATTCTCTGGCTAAATTAGGCCACAGACCTGCTGCCTAGCATACCATTATATGCATAGACATGCCAAATAATACTCCTTTTTCAGTTGGGCAACCCAAACTAAAAATCCCTCAAAGACATTTATGAACTGCTTACCTCATTGATCAGATATGTTTATAACCACTCAAAGAACATTTCTGAGCACTCAGTAATCATAATATTGGGGCTTTTTACAAAGTAACAAGATTTCTGTTATAGCACAATGACAATGTAATAGGTTTATCACAAAAGTGTGTTTCTCTTACATGCACAAATAACTTTTTTTTATATAAAACAATAACAATTCTCAAAACACTTATTCATTTGGAACCAACAATGCTTTATTCTTGCCATTAAAATTCTTTAAACTTTCAATACCAAAGTATTGCCCTTACTTCATACCTGGCTATAAATGGTGAAAACTGAAACATTTTCAAGTCCTAAAAGGCAAAGACTTGCAAGCCATAAATTAAAAATCAAAGGGCTAATTTTTGCTGTTCATCTCACAAGGTTTTTTAGTTTTATTTTTTAACATTTGTATAAATATTTTTTTAAGTTGCCATGGTATTTCAGTATGATATTATGACCAGGAGACATCACAATCAAGAGTACTTGTAGTATATCAAATGAAACCTTGTGTGTTTTTACACTCCGATCAGTTCATAAAAGTTAGAATTCCTAGCTTGTTAGCTTGTGAAGGCTGTGATAATGAAGGCATTTCATGATGTTATAAACTAGATTAGATTGCTAAGAAATATGTTTTTCACCATAAGCCCTGACTAGTATTAAATTGGGCCATTCAAATTCATTTTGAGGTCAATACAAGTTAAAACTCAAATTATTAGTTTCCCCCCTGTCATGGAGTATTGTCCCAAGCATACAACACTAAAAAGAGATATATAATTGCCTTTTTTTTCTCATTTACAAGTGTTTTGTTCATAGATCAGCAAAGATCCAGACAGTAAATACGTGTTAATATTTACAATGTTCCAATTATCACTTTAGAGCCTGGGATTAACAAAGTGAATAAGACACAGTCTTGCTCTCAAGTTGCTTATAGTCTGGTAGAGAAAACATACAGTAATGATGCAAAAAAAGACATTCTCTTGGTATTACAGCATTAGATTGCCAAGTATAATTTTGGTGCTTGGCTGGATCATCTTAAATAAAGTCTAATTATAAGTGTTCAACATTACACAAGGCAGGTGACAAAATTTTATTTTGTATATTTTACTTTGTTTATCTAAAACCTATGTATTTTCTTGGCTTTTTAAAATAAATCAACTTTTATTTATTTTTAATAAATTATCTTGCAAAGATCTGCCAATATTCAAAATTCTCTTTTTGCCGGGTCTTGAAAGATTCATGCTACAGCAGGATTGAGCCATTTGCTTTATCCAAACGTTAGGAAACAGGGTTTGACAAGTGAGAATGGATGATCTGAAGGTCAATGTATAAACTATCATTAGTGGATACAGTCAAAGGACATTTTAGGTACTACCAGCCTACATATCAATCAACCCAGGCCACATTTTCTTTGCAGCTATTTTAACCCTATATTTACTTATAGGCTAATTCTGAAGGAGATCAGCCCTGGGATTTCTTTGGAAGGAATGATGCTAAAGCTGAAACTCCAGTACTTTGGCCACCTCATGTGAAGTGTTGACTCATTGGAAAGATTCTGATGCTGGGAGGGATTGGGGGCAAGAGGAGAAGGGGACGACAGAGGATGAGATGGCTGGATGGCATCACTGACTCGATGGACGTAAGTCTGAGTGAACTCCGGGAGTTGGTGATGGACAGGGAGGCCTGGCGTGCTTGGATTCATGGGGTTGCAAAGAGTCGGACATGACTGAGCGACTGAACTGAACTGAATGTCACATGCAAGACAGATGAACTAAAACAGCCTCTTGATCCGTAGAGAGCATATGTAACATTTTTTGAAGTATATTACCAGGCTTTCCTCTTTTGCATACTATTTAGATATCATAAAGTATCCACCTTCCTTGGGAAGTGGGGTAAAGAGGTTAGGATTGCTGCAGCATCAATATAAAGAGAAATAAAAGTAAATAATCACTAGAGCCACCAAATAGAGTTTTCAAGTCAACAAGGTTAGGAAATAGTCTTCAAAGTCAGGCTTTGTGTGAGAGAAAAAAGATTTTTAAGATTCCTTTATCGGTGAAGAGGCAGATCTGGCTGACTTGATCAGAGATTTTTACAGAAGAAAAGTACAGATAAGACAATGAGAAGTGTGAAAACCTATTTCTTCCTTTGCAAGTGGCTTTTGGGGAGAGGAAGGAAGACAGAAGAGAAGGGAAGCAGCAAAAGAAAAGTATTTCCTACCCATACTTTCCAGGCTGAAATGGGGGGGATGCGGGGTGGACTATTAGGTAAGGTAAAAGGAACGTTAAAGGCAAAGGGGCTCTTTACCCCTTGGGTCTCAGGAACAAAACCACTATGCAAGGCAACACTATGCTAATACAGAGTAAAGAAGTAAAACATCCCCAACAGAGTAAAGAAGGCAGAAACAGTCAGAAAGAGGCCTAATTTAAAAAAACAAAGATGCCTAATTATCATTCCTAATCCCAAAGGTTTCCACAGGTTCCTTAGGCAAGAAGTTAACAGGATAGCAGTCATGGTGGGGCTTTCAATGCTGAGGAACCAAGAGACCCACAGAAGAGGATAAGGAGATAGTCAGTGTTCTCGGCAGCTCATGGCAGAGACTTGAGACCAATGAAGCATCAGCGAAAGGTGAAGTAAAGCCATGCCAGATGGGATGAACCACCAGGTCCTGACCAAGCTGAGTCTAAACTTACAGCAGGAGTTGAATCCATTGCAGACTTCAGAAGCAAATGCCAATATATTACCCAGAATTGGTGTCCACTGAATCCAGCTCCAGAGAAGGCAATGGCACCCCACTCCAGTACTCTTGCCTGGAGAATCCCATGGACTGAGGAGCCTGGTAGGCTGCAGTCCATGGGGTCACTAAGAGTCGGACACGACTGAGCGACTTCACTTTCACTTTTCACTTTCATGCATTGGAGAAGGAAATGGCAACCCACTCCAGTATTCTTGCCTGGAGAATCCCAGGGACAAAGGAGCCTGTTGGGCTGCCGTCTATGGGGTCACACAGAGTCGGACACGACTGACGCGACTTAGCAGCAGCAGCAGCAAATCCAGCTCATCAATTATCAGTCAGTGTATATTCAAGATCAACACAAGGCCAGGACGTAAGTTCCCTTCCCCAATATACTTGAAGATGAATTTAAGGTGAAGCACCACCGCTGTTTGCATTTGTGCTTCAAACAGGAGTCAGAGACAGCTCACTGGGCTTTTATCTACTATAAGATGGCAGGAGAAAAGAATTTCTTTTTTTCTTCAATAAGTTCTAGATCTGCTTTTTAATCTGAAATTTCCATGTAGGCTAAAAAGGTCAAACACCTGTAAATTGAATACATGCACTGTTGATGAAAATTATTTATTATAAACAGAAGGAAAACAGTACTGGGACTTCCCAAGGGCCAGAGCAGTCAGCCATGAACTCTCAAATTCTATTTCAGGTGAAGCCTACAAGGGTGATTCTGACCTCAAGTCCAAACCTCTAGAAATGCTAAAAAGGAGCAGAGCACAAACTGAGAGGATACCCATAGGTTCTTAAAGAACTTCAGCTGGATGATCCCTGCTCTATCCTGCAAAGGCCCAGAAGGTCCCATGACCAGCTATAAGTGAGCAAGACCACTGCCTCAAAACACTTTTCAAAATTAATCACCATTCTTCAGAAGTAGTGGTGGACCATGTTCCACCCCGATACGTATTAAGCTTTCCCCCAAATTATCGGCAGAGCATATACCAAAGGGAATCCTTTAGTTTACCTTATGTCTAATAATTTTCACTCGCTAATCTCTTTCTCACAAATCCCAGGCTGAGACTCCTTCATGTAAATCCCTTTTCACATCCTCCAATCACAAAATAATTCAGGATCAACCTTTCTTTACCAAAACTCTACCACATTTGGTTCAAAACTTCAATAGTGCCTCTATATTTTCTTTAAAAAAATAAGAGCATGAAAACTTATTTCTGCTTCATAACTCAAATAAATAAAGCTCATCAAATTGTACAGTAGACTTGAGCCTATTGCTAGAGACTGAAATTTTATAAGATTTGGGGACTATAAGGATCCCTTCAGATCAGGGACCTTATCTTATTTATCTTTGTGATCTCAGTGGCTAGAACTCTACTTGGAACACCATCATGCATGTGTACGTGCTAAGTCACTTCAGTCGTGTCCAACTCTGTGTGACCCCATGGACTGTAGCCCGTCAGGCTCCTCTGTTCAGGGGATTCTCCAGGCAAGAATCCTAGAGTGGGTTGTCATTGCCTTCTCCAGGAAATCTTGCCAACCCAGGGATCGAACCCATGTATCTTCCATCTAACCTGTATTAGCAGGTGGGTTCTTTACCACTGGCACCATCTGGGAAGCCCCTCCATCAATGTTGTTTGCTTAAATACTTATTAATGTGAACAGCTGACTTAACCTGTTTATACACTGTTTATACACTAATGTTTTCAAATAATATCATGACTGAAGATTACTCTAATATTTAGCATAAGGAATGACACTTTTAATAAATTTTTTAAAGGGGAGAGTAAGGTTCCTCAAAACGTTAAACAGAATTATGATTCAGCAATTCCACTCTAAAAAAACTGAAAATAGTGACTCAAATAGATAATTGTACATGAATGTTCACAGTAGCATAAGTCCCAACAGTCAAAAAGTGGAAACAATTCAAGTGTCCACTGACAGATGAATGGATAAACAAAATGCAGTGTATACATATGATGGTATATTATTCAGCCATAAAAAAGGAATAAAATTCTGATATATGCTACAATATGATAGGTGAACCTTGAAAATACTACAAGTGAAATAAGCCAGACACAAGAGTAAAAACATATGATTCAACCATATGAGGTACCTAGACTAGTCACATTCATAAACAAAATAGAATAAATATTATCAAGGCTGGCTGGAGGGGAGAAAGGAATGAAGAGTTATTGTTTAATGGGTACAGAGTTTCTGTTTGAGATAATGAGAATGTTCTGGAAATAGATACTAATTATGATTGTACAACATTGTAAAGTATTTAATGCTGCTAAATTGTATATTCAAAACTGGTTAAAATGGTAAATTTTATGTTGTGTATATTATGCCACAATAAAAAAGAAGATAGTGACTATAAAATATTAAAACAATGCTTCATAAGGTAATCTGTAATAATATAGTCTATAAAGTAAAGGATACAAGACATATATGCTGTGTAAATTACATATCTTACTTATTGACATGAAACTCCAATGGAAACAAAGACTAATCTGTTAAAGAGTAAACAAGTAAAATTAAAATAAAGATCATTGATCTTTATCAGAAACCTTAGCAATTGACAAACTAATATGAGGGCAATGTATGTTTTGTTCTTACTTAGAAGTAAATTGAGTAAGAATGGATAAAAATATGTTTTCATAACAGAATTTGAGATAGCTATAAAATGATACATGCTAAAGATTCATAATTGAATAAATCTTTAAGTCACTAGATTCATTTTGTAACAAGTACCTTGACAAGTAAACATTGAAGTATATTTTAATTTAAAAATATGAAGGAATGTGGTGAAAACCAGCAAGTTAGAATACTTAGTCCTCTAAAGAGTTAAAATAAGCTGTAGTCTCTGAGCAGTCACTCTCCAGAACCGTGTCTTCATAAATTTGATTCATTTATAGAGTGTTTTTGATGATAGGCAATTCTTTGTTGAAAGTTAAGTGCTCTTTTATATGAATAAATAAAGAAGGCTTTGGTTTGAACTAATACATTATTTTGACAAATGTTTATTGGAAACCCAATTATGGGTTCATAAATCAGGGTTTTTTGTGGTCCATCAGGTGAGCTCAACAATGCCATCAGATGTCACAGTGCATACAGATAGGGTATTTAAAATGACTCCTTGGAATGCTGTCTCTCCCTAACACGACGACAGAAGAAAAATAGAGCCTATTACCTTTAACTTAACAAAAATGTGTTTGCAAGATGTCATGATCATACTTTCAAGGAAAAAAAAAAGCATTTGTTTTCTATTTACTGTTGAATTAAAATGATAAGGTCAAGAATGATGCATGGACTGTCAGATAGATGATTTTCAAACACTCCTCATGATAAAAAGGGAAAAAAACTCATCTGCATACATCCCATGACCGAACTATGTACTTAGAAGAGTGACTCCTTTTTCTTTTTTCCTTCTCTTCCTTGCCCTTTAGTCCCTTTTAAAAATACCTGTTATTATATTCCTGAAAAAATGAATCCTATTAACAATGCTTAGTGTACCTAGACCACAGTGCATTCAGCTGTATATTGCATGAAACTGAAGTGGATGAAAAATGCCTTGAAAAAAAGTTTATCTTTTTCATTACCAAAAAGAAAACAGTTGACAAGACAATAATGGCAGAACAACAAACCCATTTTAGCTTAAAATTGGAAAGACTTTTAACTCGAAAGACTTTTAACTCTAAAGACTTTTGGAAGTACTTGTATAGCCCAAATGTACTAATTAAAGCAGGCATTTGCATATTATAGCCAAGAGTGGGAAATTTTCTTGATGTTTGATTTTCTAATCCCAGTGAAAGATGCAGAAAAATCAGATCTCAGTGATTTTCATAAATCTAAGAATTCCATCTCTTATCAATATTGCCAAATTTGTTGAAACTATTTAACTTTCCTTGTTATATAAGTCCATAGCTGACAGTTTTGCTTCCTGTGTAGGCAAAGTATCTTTTCCTTTGTAGAGAGAATGATAACATATGATTTAAGATATTTGAGTACACACTGATAGAAATATGATGTTTTCCTATATGGTACAGTTAAAAAGGGGCTTCTGCCCTTTTTGTTTACACAACACTATCCAGCAGTAGAAACTCAGGGATCTCTGCCTATCACAGACTGCTAGACAGGCCTCTGCATTATCCATCACTAACAATCACAGGTAACACAGGCCAGCACATCAGGGATTTGCCTCTCCACCAACCAGGCAGCTCCACGTGAAGTGCCAATAGGGTAAGGTCACACATGCAGTGTTCTGCTGTTCCTCTTGAACTGCACTGCCCATGCCTGCTAGCTTGGCTATTGCTCATAATATAAACAAATGGGTGAGTGCAACTCAAAATGCTAACTGATGAGTTACTCTAATCTTAAATCCAAGAAATTTTGTCATTAAGACTGACTTTAAAAGGACACGGTCTAAACATAGCTGCTATTTGTAAAAGTCGTGAATATTCATTAGAAGGACTGATGCTGAAGCTGAAGCGCCACTACTTTAGCCACATAATGCAAAGAACTGACTCATTAGAAAAGACCCTGATGCTGGCAAAGACTGAAGGCAGGAGGAGGAGACAACAGAGGATGAGATGGTTGTTCGGCATCACCGACTCGATGAACATGAGTTCAAGCAAACTCTGGGAGTTGGTGATGGACAGGGAAGCCTGGGGTGCTGCAGTCCATGGGGTCAAAAAGAGTCAGAAACAACTGAGCGACTGACCTGAACTGATTTGTGAAAGACAAAAACATGCTACCACTGTATCACGGAGTTCAGTTCAGTTGCTCAGTCATGTCTGACTCTCTCTGAACCCATGAACCGCAGCACGCCAGGCCTCCCTGTCCACCACCAACTCCCAGAGTTCACCCAAACCCATGTCCATTGAGTTGGTGATGCCATCCAGCCATCTCATACTCTGTCATCCTCTTCTCCTCCTGCCCTCAATCTTTCCCAGCATCAGGGTCTTGTCAAACGAGTCAGTTCTTTGCATCAGGTGGTCAAAGTATTAGAATTTCAGCTTCAGCATCAGTCTTTCCAATGAACACCCAGGACTGATCTCCTTTAGGATGGACCGGTTTAGATCTCCTTGCAGTCCAAGGGACCCTCAAGAGTCTTCTCCAACACCACAATTCAAAAGCATCAATTCTTCAGCACTCAGCTTTCTTTATAGTCCAACTCTCACATCCATACATGAACACTGGAAAAACCATAGCCTTGACTAGACGGACTTTTGTTGACAAAGTGATGTCTCTGCTTTTTAATATGCTGTCTAGGTTGATCATAACTTTCCTTTCAAGGAGTAAGTGTCTTTTAATATCATGGCTGCAATCACCATCTGCAGTGATTTTGGAGCCCAGAAAACTAAAGTCAGCCACTGTTTCCACTGTTTCCCCATCTATTTGCTATGAAGTGATGGAACCGGATGCCATGATCTTTGTTTTCCGAATGTTGAGCTTTAAGCCAACTTTTTCACTCTCCTCTTTCACTTTCATCAAGAGGCTCTTTAGTTCTTCTTCACTTTCTGCCATAAGGGTGGTGTTATCTGCATATCTGAGGTTATTGATATCTCTCCCGGCAATCTTGATTCCAGCTTGTGCTTCCTCCAGCCCAGCATTTCTCATGATGTACTTTGCATATAAGTTAAATAAACAGGGTGACAATATACAGCCTTGATGTACTCCTTTTCCTATTTGGAACCAGTCTGTTGTTCCATGTACAGTTCTAACTGTTGCTTCCTGACCTGCATAGGGATTTCTGTATCACAGAAAAGTGTTTAGAAAGATAGAAAGATCTGAACTGGGATCTGGGTCTCCTAGAGCATCCTGGATTCAAATTATCTGAGCAACTCCATTCAAAGAAGAGTTATGTTTACATGGGTGCCTGGAGGGCTTTGAATTCTCACAATGAATCAAGAGATTTTTCTTATTGGCTCGAGTTGTATGAATCTTCTTAATGTTAAGTTAGTGGACAGTTGTCATGAACAACACACTGCTGTGAATAGTGACATGTCAGCAAGAAGAGCTCCGCTGAATCACTCCCTAGTGAAACTGAGAATTATTAAAAAGTAAGCAAGAAAAACTTCTGGAAATGATAGTAAGTGTAAACAACAAATGGAGAAACATCTATTCCAAAAACACCTAAGAAAGTTTCTGTAAGAAAGGTGAGAGTCTGTGTTATCTGAATCAAGACCACTCTCCCTACTCCACACCCAGCTCAATGAGGCAGACACTCCATTCAAGGGCTCCTGCAGCCAGGAATATGGGGCTCCTGCAGCCAGGAATATGGGGCTCCCTCTTAGGGACTTCTTCCTGAGACTTAGCAAGACTTCAGTGTTTCCCATCTTGCACCAGCTGTCTCAGGCAAGTGCAGTCAAGAGGTGGGGGCTCCCTACTTTCACCCAAATCCTACTTGTGGAACTGAAGCTTCTATAATGGGGGTATCACACAGAGAGAAAGCTTGCCATTGTCCCCACCCCCAGCTCCAGAGTCCTGGGTCAGAGATTTTACCTGAGGAAAGAAGCAGTCATAAAACAAGTAGCTCCCGATCTCTTCCCACAGAAACTGACTTCATTTGCAACACATCTTGGAGAAATTTAACCTAAAGAGCACTCTCAAGAACAGTGGAGAATGTGGCGAAAGCCAAGTTGGAGATTTGTGTATGTGATGAAGGAAAAAACCTAGACTGTAGGCTGGCTAATTTAATTTGTGGGAGACAACTGGGGACTAAGACATCTGGGGGGAGTCTTCCTAAGGTCAGAACAAATATCAAACACTGATTTCAGAAACTATTCTGTCCAAAAAGCCATAATTTGATTGGATTCATTTGTAGAGGAATTTATGCCCCAGGGCATAATTTTTTTTTTTTTTTTTTTAAATAGAGCAACCACCCAACACTTAACAGAGTTTTAACAGCTGAGTGTGGTCAGGGCCAGAGTGGAAAAAATTCTACGAGTGCTGCTGTCACCCCAACATGGCTGGGAAAACCTAAGTTTGTTCCTAGAAGCATCAGAGACTTAATACTGTGGGTAGAGGGTGACAGAGGATAAACTTCACTAAAATAACCCAGCCAATCATTAAACAAATAAACAAGCAAACAGCAATAACAAGCCCCAGAATGAGGGGACCAGTGCCCAGAGCTGCGACAATATATTACCTAAAATGTCTAAGTACCAAAATAAATTATGAGGCATGCAAAGAAACAGGAAATTATGACTAACACTCCAAAAAAGATAAAAGTAGGCAACAGAAACTTCCTATGAGAGCAACCAGATGCCTGATTCAACATAAAAATTTTCAAAATAAATATTATAAATATCTTCACAAAACTAAAGAAAATCATATTTAAAGAAGAAAAGAACACCAACAATGTTGCAGTAAATAGAGAATATCAGTAGAAAGAATCAAATGGAATTCTGGAGTTAAAAGTACAATAACAAAAAAAATTTTGCTAGAAGGGATCAATAATAGGTTGGAACTGGTAGAAGAAACAACTAGTAAACTTGAAGACAGATTGATGGAGATTATGTAAGCCAAAGTACAGAGCAGAGAAATAAAGAAAAATAAACAGAGCCTCGGAGAAATGTGAGAAATCCTTAAGCACACCAACATACAGATAAAGGCAATACCAGAAAGAGAAGAAACAGAAGATCCATGATCCATGGCTGAAAATACAAGCAGGATTTATTTCAAAGATTCAAAATAGGTTTATCATCTGAAATCAATTAATATAATAAATCATATCAATAGATCAAAAAACAAAAATCACATAACCATCTCAACCACATAATCTTCTCAAAAAAATTTGACAAAAATTATGTCACCCCCCCCCTTATGATAAAAATATTAAACAAACCAGGCATAGAAGGGAACTCCTTCAATCTGGTAAAGAGCATCTATGAAAAACCCACAGCTAACATCATAATTAACGATGAAAGACTGAACTCTTAACCCCTAAAATGAAGAGCAAGACAAGGATGTCTGCTCTCACTACTTCTATTCAACATTGTACTGTAAGTTCTAGCCAAGGGGACTAAGCACAGAAAAAGATAAGGCACCCAAATTTGAAGGAGTAAAACTATCTCTATTTGTAGATGGGCACGTTCTTGTATATAGAAAGTCCTAAAGTACCTCTAAAAAGCTATTAGAACTAATAAATGAATTTAACAAAGATGCAGGATTTCAGAGCAATACACAAAAATCAGTTGTGCTTCCATACACTGGCAATGAACAATCTAAAATGAAGTCAAGAAAACAATTCCACCCCAATGGCATCATAAAGAAATAGCTAGGATTAAATTACAAAAGAAGTATAAAATTCATACTCTGAAAACTGTAAAACATTATTGGAAGAAATTAAATATCTAAACAAATGGAAAACATCCCACATTTAAGGACGGGAAGACACTGTTAAGATGGCAATACTAACCAAACTAAACTACAGATTCAAAACAATCCCTATCAGAATCCCAACTGAGTTCTTTGTAGAAACTGACAAGCCAATTCTAAAATTCATATGGAATTGCAATGGATTTAGAACAGCCAAAACAACCCTGAAAAAGAAGAAATAACTAGAAAGATTCACACTTGCTGATTTTAAAACTTAGCAAAAGCAACAAAGCAACAGTAATCACAATAGCGTGGTGCAAGGACAGACATACAGACCAACAGAATACAATTTAGATCCAGAAATAATTCAATAGCTCTTTGGCCAAACAATTTTCAACAAGGGGGCAAAAACCAGTCAATGCGGAAAGAAGAGTTCTTAATAAATGGTGCTGGGACAAATGGATAGCCACATGCAAAAGAATAACACTGGATTTTTATGTCACACCATGTACAAAAAATAACTCAAATGGATTAAAGACATAAAGGTAACAACAAAAACTATAAAATTCTTAGGAGAAAACATAAGGGCAAATATTCATGACCTTGGATTTGGCAAAGGAGTCTTAGGTATGACACCAAAAATATGAGTAACAAAAGGAAAAATTGATAAATTACATGTTATTAAGTTCAAAACTTTTGTGCTTCAAAAGACATCATCAAAGAATGAGAATAAATATTTTCAAATCAAGTATTTGATTAAGAGACTTGAATCTACAGAATACGAAGAACTCTCACAAGTCAATAAGAGGACAAATGACCCAACCTAAAAAATGAGCAAAGATATAAATAGACATTTCCCCCAAAGATGTTGTTGTTGCTGTTGTTGTATTGCTAAGTTGTGTCTGACTTTTTTGTGACCCTCATGTTCTAAAATTGACCGTGGTAATGGTTGTGGATGTGAGAGTTGGACTGTGAAGAAAGCTGAGTGCCGAAGAATTGATGCTTTTGAACTGTGGTGTTGGAGAAGACTCTTGAGAGTCCCTTGGACTGCAAGGAGATCCAACCAGTCCATTCTATAGGAGACCAGTCCTGGGTGTTCTTTGGGAGGAATGATGCTAAAGCTGAAACTCCAGTACTTTGGCCACCTCATGCAAAGAGTTGACTCATTGGAAAAGACTCTAATGCTAGGAGGGATTGGGGGCAGGAGGAGAAGGGGACGACAGAGCATGAGATGGCTGGATGGCATCACTAACTCGATGGACATGAGTTTGAGTGAACTCCAGGAGTTGATGATGGACAGGGAGGCCTGGCATGCTGCAATTCATGGGGTTGCAAAGAGTTGGACACGACTGAGCGACTGAACTGAACTGAATGGTTGAACATATCTGTAAATACAGTAAAAAAACACTGAATTGTACACTTTTAGTAGGTGAATTGTGTATGACTTATATATCTCAATAAAGCTGTTTAAAAAAAACACACACACAGACTTCAACAGTAATATTCCTACAAATTTTTTAAAAACTGCTTTTCATCCATAAGTAAGTAAGTGAAATCACTCAGTCGTGTCCGACTCTTTGCGACCCCATAGACTGTAGCCCACCAGGCTCCTCCATCCATGGGATTCTCCAGGCAAGAGTACTGGAGTGGGTTGCCATTTCCTTCTCCAGGGGATCTTCCCAACCCAGGGATCGAACCCTCATTGCAGGCAGACGCTTTAACCTCTGAGCCACCAGGGAAGCCCATAGACCACCAAAAAACACAAATCACTCTTTGGAGTGGTGATTAATCAGTTAAGAGACAGGTATTTACTAAGCCTTATCCTACTACTAAATTGAACACACAACCCTCAAACTGATGGACTGATTCATGCTCCAAACAGGAATCAGATGACTTTCCTAGTAGTCTATAGAATGAGATATATTCACTATTCCAGGGGTTCACAAAAAGTAACAGTACTCTGTTGCTATTGGAAACTCCCCAAAATGCTATACAAAGACCTCTGAGGGGCACAGAAATACAATCACAAGCTTATAGTCTAGTTAGCATGCATACTGCTAGACACAAACACAAAAGGTAAAACTTGTGTTTAATCTTAAAGCAATCATAGTGAAGGTGTTCTGTTGTCCACAAGAACAATAAGACTACAGGCTCCTCTGTCCATGGGATTTCCCAGGAAAGAATACTAGCGTGAGACTGTATTTAGCTGCACTGGGCAGCACACAGCTGCATCAGCTGCATATAACAAATTCTGATACATTCTCTTTTCATTTTTATTCTGTTACAAATATTTTCTAATTTTCCTTATGACTTTTTAGATATACCCATATTTAAAAGTGAACATTTAATTTCCAAATATATGGGGTTTTCTAAGTATCCTTGATAATAATTTCTCATCTTGATAATAATTTCTCATTTAAATGTTTCCTTCTCTGCAATCACCCTGTGTGTTTTTTCAGTCAACTTTATTGAGGCTTTCAATGGCTAAGTCAAAGACCTCTCTTGGTAAATGTCACACTGCACTTGAAAAAATGTAGATTACTTTCAAATATCTTTTGATATTGATCTAACATAATTCCACAGTGATAAGAGAACAGACTATATGATTTCAATACCTTTAGACCATGAAATTTTTGCACCTTGTTTTATGTCTCTGGATATGTTCCAGTGTCTTCTGGCTTATAGTCTATGGGAACTTGAATAGAATTTGTATCCTGCTGTTGTGTGAAAATTCTTATCAATCTTAATCACGTTGAATTGGTTCACAGTGCTTTTCAGGTCTACTATATCCTTCTACTTTTCTGTCTATTCACTGTATTAATTTTTGAGAGTTTGATATAAAACTCCAACTAAAAATCTTATCTACTTAAGAAAATCATTGTAATATATAGTAGAATCATATGTAACTTTGTTCTGTATTTTCCAAGTTTCCTGTAAATGTGTTATCACACTTCCATAATTTAAAAAATAATACTAGAGTGGGTTGCCCTTTCCTTCTCCAGAGGATCTTCGCCACCCAGAAATCGAACCCACATCTCCTGTATTGGCAGGCAGATTCTTTACCACTGAGCCACCAGGGAAGCCCAGGAGCAATTTTACAATGGTATAATAATGACATCAACTGCTGCTGGTGCTAAGTCACTTCAATTGTGTTCGACTCTGTGCAGCCCCATAGACAGCTGCCCACCAGGCTCCTCTGTCCCTGGGATTCTCCAGGCAAGAATACTGGCTGCTGCTGCTGCTAAGTTGCTCAGTCGTGTCCGACTCTGTGCGACCCCATGGACTGCAGCCTACCAGGTTCCTCCGTCCATGGGATTTTCCAGGCAAGAGTACTGGAGTGGGTTGCCATTGCCTTCTCCAATGCATGAAAGTGAAAAGTGAAAGTGTAGTCACTAAGTCATGTCCGACTCTGCATGACCCCATAGACTGTAGCCTACCAGGCTCCTCTGTCTGTGGGATTTTCCAGGCAAGAGTACTGGAGTGGGTTGCCATGTCCTTCTTCAATGACATAAAAACCAAGTTCAAAATATACTGCATGCTGGTGGAAGTATGTCAAAATAGAAAATTTCAAAGATAGTTAGCATATATAAAACACTATCACAAATAGTACCTTGCTGATTTTTCTCAACAACCCAGAAAGATAGCTGTATTATGTAATTCTCTCTCTACATATATAGGAATTGAGACTTAGAGAGATTAAATCATCAAGATCATCCAGGTAATAATGACAAGGCAAGAAATCAAATTTCAGGCCTTTGGGCTTCCAAAGCAAAAGACAATATAACAAGGACCCTGCAAACTGTATCTTTTGATTTTTCTCTAGTCCTTTTGTACTATCAAACAATACATCTGGGAGAAAAGAATTACAAATTCCTGATAGTCTGTAAATCTTTATGTTCTTTGAGTTTAGTGTATACTAGGTTTAATAATTTTAAAAGTACTTAGGTCTCACTTTCACAAAATAAAAAGTACATGTAACAAAACAATAAATACTATTTAAGTGTAGAATTATCTTCGTAACTAAACCCACTCCAGTACTCTTGCCTGGAAAATCCCATGGACGGAGGAGCCTGGTAGGCTGCAGTCCATGGGATTGCTAAGAGTCGGATACGACTGAGCGACTTCACTTTCACTTTTCACTTTCATGCATTGGAGAAGGAAATGGCAACCCACTCCAGTGTTCTTGCCTGGAGAATCCCAAGGACGGGGGGGCCTGGTAGGCTGCTGTCTATGGGGTCTCACAGAGTCAAACACGACTGAAGTGACTTAGCAGCAGCAACTAAACCTATTATCAAAATGCCACCTCTTTGGGAAACCACAAATTGTTCATGTTAACCCTCAATACTACTAGATATATATGCAAATGCCCACTTAGGAAAGTCCAGTTTTTAATTTACTGTGATTACAATACAAGCATCAGCCAGAGTTAGAACTGCACTGTATCTCTATGACCCTCACAACCACAAAGACAAGCTTTTATTTATATTACAGTTGAGAATGAGCCTCATGATATTGTACAGGAAATTAATGTTTGGCTTTAGTTTTCTTACAGCCTTTGGCAAAACTGTAGCTGATAGCATAAACCAGGGGGTCTATTGCACATCTAATTTTTCTATGGTTCCACTGCCCTCTAGTGGCTATGTTAAAACTAGTTATTAACAGTGATAATAGCCTTCAGAAGTCAGCAACAGTTCCCAAAGCTGAGGAGACCAGCAGCATTAGCCACATCCGGGAACTTCCTAGACATAGAGAGTTCAAAATCCACCTGCCGCTGCTGCTGCTGCTGCTCAGTTGCTTCAGTCGTGTCCGACTCTGTGTGACCCCAGAGACAGCAGCCCACCAGGCTCTACTGTCCCTGGGATTCTCAAGGCAAGAACACTGGAGTGGGTTGCCATTTCCTTCTCCAATGTATGAAAGTGAAAAGTGAAAGTGAAGTCGCTTAGTCATGTCCGACTCTTAGTGACCCCATGGACTTCAGCCCACCAGGGTCCTCCGTCCATGGGGTTTTCCAGGGAAGAGTACTGGAGTGGGGTTCAAAATCCACTAAGATCTACTAAAAAGAAACTCTGTGGATGGTGCCCAGCAGTATGTTTTAATGGCCCCTCCAAGTGATTCTGATGCACGCTAAAGTTTGAGAACCACTAGGCAGTCTAATTGGAGAAGGAAATAGCAACCCACTCCAGTGTTCTTGCCTGGAGAATCCCAGGGACGGGGGAGCCTGGTGGGCTGCCGTCTATGGGGTCGCACAGAGTTGGACACAACTGAAGCGACTTAGCAGCAGCAGCAGGCAATCTAAGGGAAGCCTTCTACCTGTAGTTGCAGTAAATGTGAAAGTATAAAGGTTTATGTGAGAGTTAACTTTATGGTTTAACTGGGCTAAGTGTGCCACATGGCTAGTAAGACATCCTGGGAGTCTATGAGGGTGTTTCTCGAAGAAATTAGCATTTGATGAACCGAGTAAAGCAAATGGCTTCCCCAGCATGGGTGGGTATCATCCAGTTAGTTGAGGGCCTAAATAGAACAAAAATCAGAATGACAAATTCACTCTTTCTGGTCCAGCTATAACATCTATCACCACTTGTCTTCAGTCATTAGGACTCCTGTTTCTCAAGCTCTTAGACCCAGATTAGCACTTAAATCATTAGTCCCATGATTCTTAGGCCTTCAGATTTGGGCGGAATTACACCACAGGCCTTCATGGTTATCCAGCTTGTACGTGGCTGATGGTGGGGCTTTTTGGCCTCCACAACCATGTGAGCCAATTCTTACAAGAAATCCCCTCTTACATGTTTCTATATATATCCTCTGGTTCTGTTTATCTGGAGAACTCTAACTAGGACAGTGCATGAGTGCTCTTTTATGAGTATTGCTCATAATTATTCCTATGTTTTTCTAAATTTTCAAAAGCCCTTCATATGTGCAGAATAATCTAGAAAAAGCTAACACTAAATTGAGGGGGGATTTAAAAGTGCTATAAATCTATGGCTGAATGTTATAGAAAATAAGATAAAATAAATAAAGATAAAATAATTAGATTTTAAAAGTTCATTTTAAGAGCTTGCTAACTAGCCAAAACATCTGACCAGGATCCAGGATCAACCCATTTGTTTCTTTGCTATAAAATCAATCACTATTGATTTTATTTATAGCAAATCAATATTTGCTATAAAATCAATGCAATATTCAGTAGATGTACATTATTTTCTACCCATTTTTTCCATTACGTAAATTGCCACTTTCCATTACATGTACTGTTAGTCAAATTATTCAATCAGTGACACAGCCTAAGCCCCATCCTGAACTAGAGCCAACAAATATTGGGACCAAATTTAAAAAATTGTTTTTTGGCAAATAAATAATTTAATAATAGTTTTTACAAATCATGTGTAATTTACTATAGCTCTAGGCTGTTGATGGGTCAGTTTACCTATTTATCAAAGAATAGAATGAAAGCAAACTAGAGGAGGTCAAAAGTATGAGATTGGATCTGTGTGAAATTTGGCAAGTTACTTAAATTCTATGAGGCTTGCTTTTCCCAGCTAAAGGGTAAGGGAAGTGAAGTCGCTCAGTCATGTCCAACTCTTTGAGACCCCATGGACTGTAGCCTACCAGACTCCTCTGTCCATGGGATTTTCCAGGCAATAGTATTGGAGTGGATTGCCATTTCCTTCTCCAGGGGATCTTCCTAACCCAGGGATCTAACCCGGGTCTCCCACATTATAGACAGACACTTTACCGTCTGAGCCACCAGGGAATTCAGCTAAAGGGTAGTGATAACAACTATATTGCCCAGTTTTTTGTGAGGGTCAAATAAATAAGGATAGTGAGTGAGTGAAGTCACTCAGTCGTGTCCAACTCTTTGTGACCCCATGGACTGTAGTCTATCAGGCTCCTCCATCCACGGGATTTTCCAGGCAATAGTACTGGAGTGAGTTGCCATTTCCTTCTCCAGGGTATCTTCCCGACCCAGAGATGGAACCCTGATCTCCCTCATTGTAGACAGACCTTTACCATCTGAGCCACCAGAGAGAAGTTCTTATAAAAGGATAGTTCAGTTCAGTTCAGTTGCTCAGTCGTGTCCGACTCTTTTTGACCCCATGAATCGCTGCACGCCAGGCCTCCCTGTCCATCACCAACTCCCAGAGTTCACTCAGACTCAGGTCCATCGAGTCGGTGATGCCATCCAGCCATCTCATCCTCTGTCGTCCCCTTCTCCTCCTGCCCCCAGTCCCTCCCAGCATCAGTCTTTTCCAATGAGTCAACTCTTCGCATGAGGTGGCCAAAGTATTGGAGTTTCAGCTTTAGCATCATCCCTTCCAAAGAACACCCAGGGCTGATCCCCTTTAGGATAGACTGGTTGGATCTCCTTGCAGTCCAAGGGACTCTCGGGAGTCTTTTCCACACCACAGTTCAAAAGCATCAATTCTTCGGCGCTCAGCTTTCTTCACAGTCCAATTCTCACATCCATACATGACCACTGGAAAAACCATAGCCTTGACTAGACGGACCTCTGTTGGCAAAGTAATGTCTCTGCTTTTCAATATGCTATCTAGGTTGGTCATAAGTATGAGATTGGATCTTTTCTTCCAAGAAGTAAGTGTCTTTTAATTTCATGGCTGCACAGACTTAAATATAGCGGGTTTTTTTTTTTTTTTTTTTTTGAGAAAGGGTTTAAGCAGTAAGAGTTACACCCATCTTTTTATTAATCAGTACCATGTTAAACAAAAGGAACTTACACATTATGTTTGAGCAAATCTCAGAAAAAAATGCAAACATTACAGAAAGACTTAAAAATGGTACTGATTAATAAAAAGATGGGTATAACTCTTACTGCTTAAACCCTTTCTCAAAAAAAAAAACTGCTATAAACTCTGGATAAAACATGAAAAAAAAACTACCTGGAAAAAAAACAGGCGGACACTGGAAGGCAGTCAACATTCTGAAGAAGGAATGGCACTGAGTAAAGATAGACCCCGTCGGCACACTGTGTATATACAAACCGAGATAGAAAAGCTGCAGTCTTAATGGCTTAAAATCCCAGAGGACAGAGTATGGAGTGACCACAGAAACTGAAGAGTGACAGTGAAAATCGTAAAAAGGAGACAGCCAACATAAGCCTCATTTCATGTATTAACTCTTCCCAAATCTCTGACTGACTGAACTATATATACATGAGGTGCAGACTCCCAAGTAGTACATTGAAGGCTAACCAAATAAAGACTCTTTAGAGTTCAGAGTTTAAGTTTCTAAAAGAAAAAAAAAAAAAATTCCTCTAAGAAACAATTAAGAGGAACTAAAGATACTCATAGTATCCAGGAAACAATTCAAAATTAGCCAAGAGGTAAAAGGAACCCAATGAACTATAAATAAAGAAAATGTAGCATATATGTATATACCATGGAGTATTTTTCATCCTTTAAAAAGAAGTCTTCTCACCCAGTACAATATAGATGAACATGAGGACATTATGCTAAGTGAAATCAGTCACAAAAAGACAAATACTTTATGATTTCACTCATATGCAATATCTACAATAGCCAACTTCATAGAATAGGAAATAGAATTGTGTTTGCCAGGGAGAAAGAGAGGAATGGGAAATTGCTCAATGGGAATAGTGTCTCAGTTCTGCAAGATAAAAATGTTAACAGAGCAGCACAACAAAGTGATATAGTTAATACTACTGAACTATATTCTTAAAAATGGTTAAGATGGGTTAAATGATTTTCTGTTTTGTTTTCTTCTTCTTCCTTCCTTTTCCTTTTCCTCTACTCAATCTGTCTCCAACTCACTGAAAAAAAAGATATATATAGATAGATAGATAGATATAACTGGATGAAGAAAATAGAGGAAAGAAGACAAATGCCAGTTTTAGCTCAGAAACAATGAAGGAAAAGTTGGAGGCAATTCAATTCTACCTTCTAATTATGAGAATTAGACTCTTTCTTTCAGTTCAGGCTCAAGATGGCAACTTTACAAGCAATAGAGAAAAATTAAATAATAAAAACATTATTATACTCTCTAACATTCATAATTAATGTACTAGAACTGGTCTCAAATTAAGAAAGGCAAAAATAAGAAACAACACACACATACACAAACTTTTTCTTTACTAACCAATGAAATAAAAAATAAGAAAACATATCTCTTAAGTGAATAGCTTATTCCATGAGGAAATGCTTCATTCTGCAATCTCTTTGAATTGGTTTTCCATCAACTTCATCCAGTTTTGTCTCTTCACTTCTGTTTGGGTGCAAAGTCCCATAATAAACAAGAAGAAAAATAATTCCAAGGAGAAGAGAAAGAACTATAGTAATGCTTACAGGTATAAAATAGTCTGCATTAAAAATAGAGAGTGGGTAAAACCAGAACACAATCAATATCCCCAATGTGACCAATACCCTTACAATATAGTAACAAGACATTGGGCATTTGGCATTCTGTCCCTTAATATTAAAAAATGTAAAGATAAGAATGAATCCAACAACAATCCTGTATAGGATTTCCATACTTGTGGAAACACAAAAATCAGTTTGTTTTTTAAATGCCCAATATATACCTAAAATCCAAAGAAAAAACAGTAGAAGGAAAGCAATCTTAACATTTAAGAATAAAAGAAGCACAACACTCAACATCCAAGATAATAATGTAAACAACTTGTAAAAGAGATATACAAGCTTGGGACAGGGTCCATTAAGGAGGTTTTTATCAGGTAAGGATTTTCTTAAAGCTATTTGATAATCAACAGTCGACCAAGAAACAGCACAGCAAGAGACCATGATGGCTGCATCTACAAAACAAAAAAATTTTTAAAGATGTAGTTATAGGAATAATAATAGCAATATTATTATACACCATACATGTTTTATCTGTATATACACAGGCACAAACACAATTCAGGTACTTTATATATTCATCTCATTTAATCATTTGAAATAGATATTAATATTTCTGTACTATATATGAGGGAATTGAGGCTTAGAGAATATATGTATTACTTGACCCAAATCACACAGCCAGCAAGTTGCAGAGAGGTGAGATTTGAATTGAAATCTGCCCGATTCCAAAGTTGGTGTACTTAACCACTATACCAGACTGTGAATAAATTCACTGGACAAATCTTCTTGAGCACCTGGTACAATGCAAACTGCATACTATGGAAGTTTTCTAAGAGATTAGTTATAGTCCTAGCTTTTCCAGTCTTTTTGACTTTGCCTTGGGCATAAACCTAGTTCACTGAGAAATGGCAGCCAAGAAAGAAAACAGCAGGAAGACAGGGAAGGAGGTTAAATAGAAATTTTAACATAAGCATGAGGTATTAACAGCTCAGTTTCCCATGTCTTTAAGATGATAGATCAAATGAACAAATATGATCTAAAACTTATAAATTTCTATAGGTTTTACATCTTTAGCCCATTTTTTATCCCATCAAAAAGCAGAAAAGCAAGCTAATTACTACTTTGGAAAGACATGTCATTATCCGTCAAAGTTGGGGACCTAAAACTGAAAGCAAAGATAGTGGGGAATTAGAAGGAAGTAATTTAGAGTAGAATACAGAATGCTCATCACTCCCATTTAAGCTCATTGGAGGTCAATATATTAGGAAAGAAAGTCAGATTTAAGACAGATCTATCTATTGAAGAGGATTGTAAATGATTTTGTCCACTCTCCTGGTTTTAGCATATAGCATTCCAGACTGCCCTAATTAGTTGGACTTTTCTTTCTCCTTTAATTCAAAAATATGAATTAAAACATCATTTCCCTTAACTGCCCTTCAGTGGTGTCTTTTTTATAACTGGTTTTAATTTCTACCAAATCTAGTACATATACTTCCTTTTTAAACATCAATAAATGCCATAGAACTTATAAGAAAAAAGCAGTAGCTTGCTCTGCCCCTTCTCACTTCTCAGTAGGGACCCTCAGAAAAAAACCACTATCAAGTCTTAACATTTCTTCTGACATTATTGCCCTATTTCTAAATAAAACACATACTATGCTGTTTTTTAAATTCATCTACTTTAGACACTGCTTATTGATTTAAAAGCTGCTCAGCCAAATTACTACATTCTGCTTATATTTCTTTTCCTTTTAGAACTTTTTTTGTTGAAGTATTTTATTAATTTTAAAAACTTCCTCAGCTTTACTGAGATATTATTAATATACATGCAAGTTTACAATGTGATGATTTGATATACATATATACACAAAATGATGACCACAATGAGGTTAGTTAATACCTCATCCCCCCATGACATTTTTGGTAGGTCAACATGACAACTTTCAAGTATACAATGCAATATTTTTAAAACATTTCATTATTCCTTACTTTGCTTATTATTTCATGACTCATAAATATTTTTTTAGCAAACTCTTCAAATTAATTAAACTCCCCAGATACATCTATTAGCTTTTTTTAAAATAATAATATGATCTTTATGGTCAAAGGTAGCTGTTGTCAAGGTTTGCTTCCCTGTCTTCCCAGAACTTGCCTTTACCTTTCTTCACTGTTGATTTTGTTTCCCATTATTTCTTTCTTGCTTCATTCTCATGGTTGGATAAAACATTCTCCAGACATTTCTGAGAAAAGCTGCCCTTAAGCTGAACTTTTGAGCATGAATGTCTCTAAATGTCTTTATTCTACCCTCCATGTTTGATATACAGTTTCAACAGAAATAGAATTCAAAGTTTAAAAATGTTTTCCAATGAAAGTTTTCCACTGAAGTCATTTATCTTTTAAATTCTAATCTCAAGTGTTACAGTTAAGAATTTCAAAGCTATTCACTTTCTCTATATTTAAACAATCTTTATTTTCTTTCAAATCTTCTAAAATCTTTAAGTCTCTGAAATGTTATAATGATAGGCTTGGTGTGGGCCATTTTATCAACTTTTCAATCTAGTAACACATGTCCTTCAGAGATACACTGCTTTTATTCTTTGAAGGCTTCCCTAGAAATCACAACCTGTATACTAAACTTATTAAAGTTTAAAATTAATCAAAATTTCTATCTCACAGGAAGATGTATCATGAAGATAACGAAGCTTAAATTTCAGGGACCCACGCTTGCCCAGACTCCTTCCAAGCCTGGCAAAGCCCTGGCAATGTGTTCACTTTGTCATATACTTTTATAAAATTTGGAAAAATAAGATGTTTTAATTGTAATTGCTTAAATTCCCTGTTTCTACTCCTATTTTCCCTCTTACACATTTTCCCCTAAGTATACTGAAGCAACTGTCATCATTTGGGGGCTCTAGCTAAAAGGAAATTGAGTTGAGAAGAGTTTAGGTTTAGGAGGATTTGTTTATAAAATTTGCTTGGATAATTATGAGTAAGTAACAGATCTAGGATTTTCAAGCAGTTTGCCTTATCTTAACGCGTCACTACCCTGCCATCAACAGGTCTTTGATTCCTTAACATTAAGGCATGATTATCTATCCTTGTCCACCTGACACTATTTGTTTGACATTATTTTCCATTTCCTGCTTACCTACCTGTTTCCAATATACTTTTTCTGCCCATTTTGCTAATCTAATCTGTACATTACACTTTATCCAAACTGAATTTCCTTGTCTTTGCCAAACCATGCCTTTGTTTATGTATTTATCTCAGTATGGAATGACTTTGCCCAATTACATCTATACAGATTATTTTTAACTTCTTCTGATTTGACATTATTGACAAATTATTGAAAAAACAAGACTCCCACTATTTACTAAATTAGACAATAATAAATTAGTGTTGTCAATTCAAACAGTATTTAAAATCAGTTCAAAAAAAAATCTTGATATATCCTGATCTTAAATCACATTATTGAATAAATTGGTAGAGTTTGTTTCAAATGTGACAATAATCCAAAAATATACATATAACATTATCAATAATTTGTGAAGTTGAAACTTTTCTAAATTAAAAAATAAAATTTCTGTTAACTGCACTACAAAAAAGATTGAATTTTTCTTTTCCACAGAAATTATAAAATCATTATCAAATCAAAAGCCAATCAGATACTAAAAATTTGTATTAAAGAGCATTAAAATAAGAAAAAGATATTACTTTTCTTTCTATTGTGAAATTTGTGGTATGGGTCAGATTTCTTATCCCTATAATTTGCTATTACTTATTTTTTATATTTTAAAAAATGCTTATTTTCATACCTTTTATGGCCTGAATTATATTCTTCCTAAATTCATATGTTAAAGCCCTAAACCCCAATGTGACTACATTTTGAGATAGGCCCTTTAGGGAGATAATTAAGGTTTGGCAAGGTCATAAAGGTGGAGCCTGAATCTAACAGGACTGGTATCCTTGTAGGAAGACAAAGAGATACCAGCGATCTCACTTTTTCTCCATACACAGAGGAAAGACATGTGAGGACACAGCAAAAAGGTGGCCATCTGCAACCCAGAGTCCTCACCAGAAATCAACCCGACTGGGCCCCGTATTTCTAGTCTCCAGAACTATGAGAAAATATATTTCTGTTGGTTAAGCTGCCCAGTCTGTGGTAGTTATGGCAGCCCAAGCAGACTAACATAATATCTAATTTTGTCTTCCTAATAATATATTCTTAAAAAAAAAAAAACTAGGGTCTAATTATTTTACACCTTAAAAAGCCCAGATTCATTTCTGCTTTACCTTTCTCCTGAACTGTATAAGGCATTTAAGACAGTTTAACTCCATTCATCTTCTACCTGTCTTGTATTTATTTCTGTCTTGTATTTTCATTCTTTTCCTTAGCCACATAGTATTATTTTTGTTTATGCAGTCAATTTTCATTTAGAAGTAGGTAGCTTAACTTTTACCCTGAGGAGAGGAAGGGTGCCTTCTGGCATATCAGCTTTACAAGTAGGATTTTCTACTAAATATCCTCCCCTTGTGAGGACCCTGAGTTTTGTCTCCAGTCCTCTGGACTCTGGGAAGCCATCAAAACTGAATCTGCTGTGTATGTTTCTGTAAAACTCCTCAGAGTGTAAATACCTTCACAGTACTACTCAACCCTGCTGCACTCCCAATTTCATGCATATTTTGGCCTGTTGTATCAGATTATTTTAAGCTTTTATGAAGAATTTTGAAACTATATACCCAATTGTTTCAGATAATTTCAGGAGGAGAATTGATTCAAATAATTTAGCCTTTTGGTGGTGGTGGAACTGATTTGAATAACCCAAGTTTTCCATCTGCTTTCCATCTTCTAAATATTTACCGATATTTCTAGTCTGCTATTCTACTCTGCATTCTCTTCGTCCTTATGAGTTTTATTGTTTTCACTCCTTTACTTTCCTCTTTAGCATGAGTTCAGGAAGGAACAAAATAAAAGAATATGCTCAGTTTTCTGAAGTCGTTTTATACACAAATTGATTTTTTTTACATTTTGAATTATTCTTCCTAATTATCAAAACATGGTTACTATAAAGATTTTGAAATTCAGAAAAATATAAAGAAGATGAAATAAGTAAAATCATTTATAATCCCACCACACAGAAGCAGCCACAGTTATCTACCAAAGTACAGGTTGTAAGCTCTAAATGTTGATCTTTTAGCTTCAGGGACTATATAATATACAACTATTCTGGGCATCCCAAGGAAAAAGAGATCTCATACGCTGTAGGCTCATTTCAATGTTACACTAACAAATATGAAAATATTAGAAAGGACTACATCTAGAGGGAAACTGGAAACAGGAAGACTGTTTAGGAGAATAAACTCATCTTACAAGAAAATCTAGCATAGAGAAAACTCCAAGGGAGAGGACAATCTGCTACTACTCTGAGGTGAATCCAAAACCACATGGAACCCTCATCACTAATGAAAAGTGCAACTATTTTTAGCAAATAATTAGTTTTTTAACATCTCAAAATAAACACCTATTAAAATATTTTTAATAGAAATATCAAACTGTCCTTTTAAAATTTACATTTAACCACGAGAAAATCTGCTATAAAAGAGCAACATATTGACCAATTTGCAAAGCCAACATTAGTTTTGTAGCAGGTGCACTTGTACACAATGATTCTAATTCTAGGAATTTACCCCATAGATAAACTTCAAACATGCAAAAGGATGCATACATAAGATTATTCACTGCAGAATTTTTTTCCAACAGTAAAATATTAGAAACAACCTAAATTAACATAAAGAAGCTTGTTAGATAATTCAGGATACATCTATAATTTGTAAAACTATGCAGATAATAAAAATAAAATGCGGGCACTCTTTCTGTACCAATATGTTTAGATCTGCAAGACATACATTAAGTAAAAAAAAACAACAAAGATAGTTTTCATGTTACCATTCTATAAAAAAAAAAAAAAGAATAAAGATAGGCTCTGAAAAAAATTTTTTCTGAAAGAATCATTATAAAGCTAATAGTAGTTTCATTTTAGGCAAAGAGAAGAACTGGAAGAATGGGAAGGAGACAGTACACCTTTAAATATTTTTTGATATTTGAACTATATACTTCTTTTCAAAAATAACAAATAACTCTTTAAAAAATGATAAAAATAAATATAAAACCTGCCAAAGAGTTACACAGTTGACATAAGATATCAGTGGCATCCATCTAACACAAAGAATTAAGAAAGACCTACACTGAGTGAAATTTGCTTGACCATGTTCCAGAAAGATGTAGAGCTGAAGAGCAAGTTGTGGGCAACCTTCCAGGTAGGTCTCAAACAGCCTTAGCATGCTCAAATCTGTCACTCTATCATTAATCTGTTTTTCCACGAAGTTTTCAGTTTTGCTGCTATACTTGAAAGCCACTTGATAACCTTGTTTCAAGGCAAACCAATACCTGTAAAGTAAACATGAACATTTATCTTCAGTAACAGATTCTTCATGTGTGTTCATATACATAATAATTTTGAAAAAAAAAGCAATATGTGTTTAAGTATAGAATTTTCCCACAAAATTTATCTGCTACAATTTTGTAAACATTTCATAGTAGTTGTATTGAGATTCAAGACTCCACAATTTTTATTGGATGTTTGATGTGTCAGTGAGTGCTAGCACTGTTAAGCATACATGATCTTATTTCATCTTCAAAATAATTATGAGACATGAGTAGGTATTATTCTCAATTAGCAGCTGGGAAAAGTAAGACTGAGAACTAGAATGATATGCTGAAAGATACACAGAGTGTCAGGAGCAGACCTAGAGTCCAAATCTTTATGATTCTTAGTGCTAACCACTACTTTCTGAAAGACAAACTGCAATGTCTTCATTGCAAACTGCAAACTTCATACAATTTATCTCAATTATAAGACAGATATTAATAATGCCCTTATGAATATGTCAAGGTTGAAGATAAGACTGAATCTTCTTTCAATTTAATCTAGCAAATAATTACTTGACCCTTGAACAACATGGGATTTAGGGACACCAACCCTGTGTGCAGTTGAAAAATTCATGCATAATCCATAGTTGGTAGTTGGCCCTCTGTGTCCTCAGTTCCACATCCGTGGACGGGTAGTACTGTAATATTTACTACTGAAAAGATCTGCATATAAGTGAACCCACACAGTTCAAACCCATGTTATTCAAGTATTAGTATTAGTCTCTATGACCATCAGCATCCTGAAAAATATATAAAACTTCAAAGACTCCTAAAACATCCTTGCTCGGGCTCTTCTTTACAAGGAATTTTTAAATTAACATGAGTTATCATCATTCAAGTAAAATTAATGACAAAAATAATTGAAACAATTATTTTTAAAATAGCTGAGGCTAGCAATAAGACAATCAGGATTCTAGCCAAAGCTTATCAAAATTCATTTATAATCTGTTTCCTCATATATAAAGTTACAACAGTGATATATATATCCTGCTTCAACCTGCTCTTTCTGTCAATGTTTCCCATTTCAGTAAATGGCACTAATATTCATCATGTTGCTCAGAACAAAATGTGGGAATACTTTCCAATTTCTTTTTCTAACAACTATAAAATTTCCCCAGCAGTTTCTCTTGGTTCTTAGCTCAAACTCCAAATATATCCAAATCTACACACATATCTCTTCCACTGCCTCCATCCTAGTTTAAGCAGCCAATGTCTCTGGCCTGGATTACTTCAATAGCCTCATAACTGGTCTCTCTGATTCTACTCTTGTTCCCTCAAAAGCATCTAGGTTGAACCTGTTAACCATAATCCAGATGCTATCCCTTCAGTCAAAATGTTCTAATGCTTTCCATCATACTTAGAATAAAACACAAAGTCTTTACCCTGTCTTACAAGGCCCCCTGTAATCTGACTCCCACACACACTATATCACTGTCTTTCCCTTTCAAGTCTCCCACACTTCCAGGGTACTATTCGTGCTTTTTTTCCCAACTTAAAGGCCTTGGTATTTGCTACTCCCTCTTGCTGGAACTCTTCTAAACCCCAGAGATTTTACAGGCTTACTCCTTAACTTCATTCAGGTCTCTATTCAAATGCCATGTCCTTACTGATATCTTTCCAGATCACACCATCCCTCATATTCTCTTTATCCTATTATTTTTCTTTATTATCACTTGATGCATTATATATTTTTATTTGTACCTTCTCACAAGAATGAGATCTGCATGAAAGCAGGGACTTTGTTTTGTTAATTGCCATATCCTAAGCAACTAGAATAGTCCTGGGACACAGCAGGCTCTCAGAAAATATTTACTGAAGGAATGAACAAATAAAAAACTCATGACAATTTTTCCATAAAAAGACAGTAGATATGAAAAGGTTTTGAAAAGTTGAAAGACATAAATATATTTTGATTGTAAACATGATGTATACATATATGAATACGCAAAGATTCTTCACCTAGCAAATAAAAGTATATTTTTACCATAAAAGTTTTAGAGTAACATAGTCCATTATATTCCATGTGGACTAGATGCCAGGGTAGAGGGTCTACAAAAATGATGAAGACATGACCTCTACCTTCATTGACCTTACAGCCTAGTAGGAAGATCAAGCCTATAAACTGCTAGCTGCAATAAGAGTCAGAAGAAATAACCACTCAACAGAAATATAAATACTATTGATACATTGTAAAAGCACAGGAAAAAATGATTAATACTGTCCAGGATTTACAGGCCAGATTCATAAGATAATTTGTGTTTGAGTTTTTTCTGGGTATCTGGCACAATAAGGAGTTCCTGTAGGTATATTATGTAAGACTAATAAGCAATACAGTATGTGGTTCCTGTTCTTAAAGGTATCTATCCTTTTAAAGCAAGAAGATAGATACCACTAACTGAAAAACTTGAAAAACACACAAAAATTATAGATACATGCTCAGAGCAAATTAATATAGGCAGCACAGAGGGGGAGAGCTAGCACAGTACAGTGATTAAAAGTAATGATTCTAAAAAACCCAGGATGCTTGGATTCAAATCCTTGCTCCAATACTTCCTAGTGATGTTTTAGTTTCCTCATCTGAAAAAGGGAGTAATCATCATACCTACCTCATTGGGTTGATATGAGGATTAAAGGAACTAACACATGTAAAATGCTTAGACCAGTAACTGGCACATGTTAAGTGCTATGTCAATGCCTGTTAAAATAAACAAAAAAAACAGATGAGGCTGTTCACAGATGTGCACATTAATATTTCCAGGCACTTTAGGGAAGTCCAAATCTGTAGCACTTAGTGGCAAATGTATACAAAGTTCTGCTTATCTAAGGATAATTTCATGCTAAGGGGAGTATGAATATAATTTTTTAATCAACAGGATATTGTTTCAGTTTTATGGAATAAATGATGAAGAGGCCAAAGAAAAATAAACAGAAGGAGCTTTCTTGGCATATTTTACCACAATGTATTATTTTATTTGAGATAAAGAGGCAACAGCTTCTAGTAATGATGGATTTCTTTGCATCAAGCTCACCCTCCTACTGATGACAATGATAAATTATAGACAAAATATTAAAGATAACAAGTCACTAAAGAGCAACCAAAAGCAGGAAGAAGCATGAGGTCACTTAACCCTTGAGAAAAGGGAACCATACCACATGAGAAGCACATGTGGCTTTTCCTCTAATAGCATTGCACAGTCCAACAGCACAAAGCAGACACAGTTCAAGCAGAAAGTCAAATTATTATTGGCTCAAAGAGTCAGAGGACTGAGGTTGAATCTGCCAGAGTGGTTAGAAATTAAGAGGGACCTCAGAAAAGAGGGAGCCACAGAGTAAAAGAAACCCCAAATCTCTATATACTCTCCTTAAATCCTCAGTCAAACCCTTACTATGTGTACGTAGGGTGAGACTCCACGGAACTGAGGAACAATGTCTAAATGGGAGCTGGGCAGAGATTTCAGCAGCTATCTACCATAAGGAAGAGTCTGGAGTCTGCAATCCATCAAATTCAAGGAGCTTGGTAAATACTTCAGACATCTCATTGAAACCCCAAAAGGGCCATGTTTTAGAAGTAAAGACCATGTTTCAGGTCTGTGAGACTCTCCTTAGGACTAAGGACAAAAGCAAAACAGACCTTCCCTAATAGAGCTTAAACCAAGCCTCTGTAATACATTAAGGTAATTTGCCAATAATTTAGCTATTTGCTTTCTCTTCAATGGAAGATAACAGAAATTACAGTCACTACAAGGTATCAATCACAATGCCCATTACACAATAAAAAAAATTACTTGAGTAAATCTTTTTTACTTGAGTAAAAAAAAATTTACTCTTAATGCAAATCAAGAGTAAATATAACTTATGCTAAAGGAGAAAACCTGGTAATAGAAACATACCAATTAACAGAAACATACCAACAGATGACCCAGATATTGCAATTAGCAAACAAAACACAGAGAGAAAAAATTAGGAAAAAAACTAACAGAACCTCATAACAAAGGTGCAATTGAAGTCACAAAAGAAACAGAGAAAATGGGACAGGAAAAAACAAAACTTTACAACATACTGGCCAAAAATATTTTCCAAAGTTGATTAAAAACAACATAAAGCTCAATAAACACAAACAGAAAATATAAAAAGAAAACAATATGTAGGCCCAGAAAACAACTATATCAATAATTGCAATAATATATGAAATGGAAATAGATTAAATACTTCAATTAATAAAAGACTGTCAAGCTGTATAAAAAAATTAAGATTCAATTCTATGTGATTTGGAAGAGACTCTCTTTATACATTTTGAGCTTCCCTGGTGGCTCGGACTGTAAAAAACCATCTGCCTGCAATGCGAGAGACCCGGGTTGGATCCCTTGGTTGGCAAGATCCCCTGGAGAAGGAAATGGCAACCCATTCCAGTATTCTTGCCTGGAAAATTCCATGGACTAAGGAGCCTGGTATAGTCCAGGAGGTAGCAAAGAGTCGGACACGACTTCACTTTCACTCTTTATATATAAAGATACAGACAGCTTGAACGGCAATCACAAAAAATAGTTAGTATGGCTATTACAGTACACCAGACAAAATAGATTTCAAATCAAAGAGCATTTACAGAGATAAAGAGGATCATGTCATAATGATATAAGAATCAATTTTTCCAGAACACATCTGAATATACCTAATAATAGAGTTTTAAGACACATGAAGCAAAACCTGTCAAAAGTACAAGGAGAAAAAAATAAATCCACTATCTTAGAGCATTTTAACACTCATCTCTCAGTAAACGAAAGAAAAGGTAGGCCAAAAGAAAAAAATCAGTGAGAATATAGACAACTTTAATGACATTATCAACATATTGCCATAATTTACATTTATAGACCACTATGCTCAACGAGCGGAGAAGGCAATGGCACCCCACTCCAGTACTCTTGCCTGGAAAAATCCCATGGACGGAGGAGCCTGGTAGGCTGCAGTCCATGGGGTTGCTAAGAGTCGGGCACGACTGAGCGACTTCATTTCACTTTTCACTTTCATGCATTGGAGAAGGAAATGGCAACCCACTCCAGTGTTCTTGCCTGGAGAATCCCAGGGACAGGGGAGCCTGGTAGGCTGCCGTCTCTGGGGTCGCACAGAGTCGGACACGACTGAAGCGACTTAGCAGCAGCAGCAGCATGCTCAACAAGGGGCTTCCCAGGTGGCTCACAGTGGTAAAGAATCCGCACACAGTGAAGAAGTGTTCAATCTCTTGGTCAGGAAGATCCCCTGGAGAAGGAAATGGCAACCCACACCAGTATTCTTGCCTGGGAAATCCCACTGACAGAGGAGCCTGGTGGGCTACAGCCCATGGGATCTCAAAAAGTTGGACACTCAACAAAAGCAAGTTACAAATTCTTTTCAAATGCCCATGGAATATTCACCAAGTTAGACTCTGTGCTGGGACATGAAATAAGTCAGGTAATTAAAGACGACTGTAATCATACAAATTATGTTTTCTGATCAAAATAAAATTGAATGAGAAATCAACAACAGTAACATATCTAGGAAAATCCCCACATATTTAGGGATTGAAGGGCCCAGACTCTCAAGTTTCATATATATTGCACCCTAGGAAATTTGAACATTACCAGATGACCTCTCTCTGCTGCTGCTAAGTCACTTCAGTCGTGTCTGACTCTGTGTGACCCCATAGATGGCAGCCCACCAAGCTCCTCCATCCCTAGGATTCTCCAGGCAAGAACACTGGAGTGGGTTGCCAGTTCCTTCTCCAATGCATGAAAGTGAAAAGTGAAAGTGAAGTCGCTCAGTCGTGTCTGACTCTTGGTGACCGCATGGACTGCAGCCCACCAGGCTCCTCCGTCCATGGGATTTTCCAGGCAAGAGTACTGGAGTGGGGTGCCATTGCCTTCTCCAAAAGAGCTTTAAATAGAAAAATAGGTAAGGAAAAAATGTTCAACTATTTAATGCCCATTTAAAAAATTAGGGGCTTTCGCAAACCCGCCTGCAATGCAGGAGACCCTGGTTCAATTCCTGGGTCAGGAACATCCACTAGCGAAGGGATAGGCTACCCACTTCAGCATTCTTGGGCTTCCCTTGTGGCTCAGCTGGTAAAGAATCCACCTGCAATGTGGGAGACCTGGGTTCCATCCCTGGGTTGGGAAGATCCCCTGGAGAAGGGAAAGGCTACCCACTGCAGTATTCTGGCCTGGAGAATGCCATGGTCTCTATAGTCTATGGGGTCACAAAGAGTCTGACACAACTGAATGACTTTCACTTTCACACTTTAAGAAACCCCTTAAAGAAGGGCCTAGGGACCTGTGGAGGAATTGAAACTCTTCTCCCATTGTACTCTCTTTCACACAATTTGAACTTTTTACCAGCTATTTAAAAAGAGCGATAATAACTTCCATATTGTAAATAAAACAAATTCCTTTCATATATCCATCATAGGAAAAAGTCTCCTTTGGCAAAGAAAAAAGTATTATCACAAGTCATACATAAAATAGAAATACAGAAGTGTCATATAATTTATATTCTGGAAAATGAATCGTTCTACTCCACAGACCACTAAGCAGTAAGAACACACTTAATAGCAAAACACTTACACTGAATAAATAATTTATGTTGACATTCCTTGTCTTTCATCTACCAACAAAAACTCAATTTATCTATTCTGTAGGGAAATGAATCTGTAGTTTAGCATATTTCATGTTTTTGCATACTTAGTTTAGACAAATCCTTGGATAATTTGGCAACTTTTAAGAACTGTTTTAATTTCTGCTTATTTCACACTATTCATGTCTGTTTTGGGCCACTTCCTGCACCAAGAAAACACAAAGAAAAAGAAAGACAAAAAGAGGAAAATGTTTATTTATCAAGTATCTGTTTAACAGTAATAGCAAACCTAATTCAGTTTTTCCTTTTCTTCTTTAATTATTTTAATAGGTAAAATATTCACATAAATCAAAAATCAAAAAAGAAGTTACTAACTTTTTGAAAATACTGACAGGGAGGCCTGGCATGCTGCAATTCATGGGGTCGCAAAGAGTCAGACACGACTGAGCGACTGAACTGAACTGATCCCACTCCTACGACCTAACTACCCAGTCTTCACCCTCCCTCATGACCATAAGAATTCATGGTTACTCGTTTCATGTATACCCTTTCCAGAGTTTCTTTCAGTTCAGCTCAGTCGTGTCTGACTGTTTGCGACCCCATGAATCACAGCACGCCAGGCCTCCCTGTCCATCACCAACTCCCGGAGTTCACTCAAACTCGTGTCCGTCGAGTCGGTGACGCCATCCAGCCATCTCATCCTCTGTAGTCCCCTTCTCCTCCTGCCCCCAATCCCTCCAGCATCAGAGTCTTTTCCAATGAGTCAACTCTTCGCATGAGGTGGCCAAAGTACTGGAGTTTCAGATTTAGGATCATTCCTTCCAAAGAACATCCAGGACTGATCTCCTTTAGAATGGACTGGTTGGATCTCCTTGCAGTCCAAGGGACTCTCAAGAGTCTTCTCCAACACCACAGTTCAAAAGCATCAATTCTTTGGTGCTCAGCTTTCTTCACAGTCCAACTCTCACATTCATACATGACTACTGGAAAAACCATAGCCTTGACTAGACAGACCTTTGTTGGCAAAGTAATGTCTCTGCTTTTGAATACGCTATCTAGGTTGGTCATAACTTTCCTTCCAAGGAGTAAGCGTCTTTTAATTTCATGGCTGCAATCACCATCTGCAGTGATTTTGGAGCCCAAAAAGACAAAGCCTGACACTGTTTACACCGTTTGCCCATCTATTTCCCATGAAGTAATGGGACCAGACACCATGATCTTCGTTTTCTGAATATTGAGTTTTAAGCCAACTTTTTCACTCTCCTCTTTCATTTTCATCAAGAGGCTTTTGAGTTCCTCTTCACTTTCTGCCATAAGGGTGGTGTCATCTGCATATCTGAGGTTATTGATATTTCTCCCGGCAATCTTGATTCCAGCTTGTGCTTCTTCCAGCCCAGCATTTCTCATGATATACTCTGCTTATAAGTTTTAAATAATCAGGGTGACAATATACAGCCTTGACATACTCCTTTTCCTATTTGGAACCAGTCTGTTGTTCCATGTCCAGTTCTAACTGTTGCCTCCTGACCTGCATATAGGTTTCTCAAGAGGCAGGTCAGGTGGCCTGGTATTCCCATCTCTTTCAGAATTTTCCAGTTTATTGTGATCCACACAGTCAAAAGCTTTAGCATAGTCAATAAAGCAGAAATAGATGTTTTTCTGGAACTCTCTTGCTTTTTCCATGATCCAGCAGATGTTGGCAATTTGCTCTCTGGTTCCTCTGCCTTTTCTAAAACCAGCTTGAACATCTGGAAGTTCACAGTTCACGTATTTCTGAAGCCTGGCTTGGAGAATTTTGAGCATTACTTTACTAGCATGTGAGATGAGTGCAATTGTGCGGTAGTTTGAGCATTCTTTGGCATTGCCTTCCTTTGGGATTGGAATGAAAACTGACCTTTTCCAGTCTTGTGGCCACTGCTGAGTTTTCCAGATTTGCTGGCATATTGAGGGCAGCACTTTCACAACATCATCTTTCAGGATTTGAAATAACTCAACTGGAATTCCATTACCTCCACTAGTTTTGTTATTAGTGATGCTTTCTAAGGCCCACTTGACTTCACATTCCAGGACATCTGGCTCTAGGTGAGTGATCACACCATCGTGATTATCTTGATTGTGAAGATCTTTTTTTCATCGTGAAGAGTTTTTTTATGCATATACAAACACATGTAAATATGCCTTTTTATCACCTTTTAAAAATAGACTGTATTATATCATACCTGTTGTCTGTACCCTGTCTTTTCACTTAAAAGTACATCCTGGAGATCTTGCCATTTCAGTATATAAAGTACTTTATCATTCTTTGTAATAGTTATTGTAGTATGACATTGCATAGATATACTATAAACTCTATCAACAGACCTTCAATTGTTTCCAGTATTTTGCTGTTATAAACAATACTACAACTGAAAAGCTATGCATATGTCATTTTACATGTATGCAGGTATGATAAACCCAGAAAAGGAACCTCTGGCCTAAAGGTATGTGCACCTGAAATATGCTCAAACTGTTTATGAACTGGTATGGATTGCATCAATCCATACTCCCATCAACAAAGTATGAGAATACCTGTTTTCCCATACCTTACCACGAGAGTGTATTATCACTTGGATTTTCACCAATCTGGTAGGTAAAGTATCTCAGTGAAGTTTTAATTGGCAGTTTTTAAATTATGAATGAGGTATAGTATCCTTCAGACAACTTAAGAGCCATTTGCATTTCCTCTTCTCTAAAATATCCTCATTCTTTTCCCCATTTTTCAACTGCGAGGATGACCTTTTTACCTTTGACTTCAGAAGCTCATTAAATATTAAAAGAATAGGTCTTTTTCTATTAAAAATTACAAATATTTTCCCCTATGAAAACTGTTTTCCTTTTTGCTTTGCTTTTATTTGTTGGGATTTTTTGTTTTTATTTATTGTGTGCAATTTTTATTGTCAAATCTATAATTTTTATAGCTTGGGGATTTTGAGTTATGGTTAAAAAGGCTCTCCATTTCAAGGCTATAAAGGAATTTTCCTATGTTTTCTAATAGTACATTTCTTGTGTTAAATATTTGAGTCATTTAAAATTTATCCTGGTGTCTGGTATTTTACCTAGCTGTATAGTCTATAATATGCAACCTTAAATTATCCCAACTCTAAACTGAATCAAAACTTTTACTGTTCTTATGTTGCATACACTGGTTATTACTTCCTCTTATTTCCATTCTAGTCAATTTCTACAATCTCTGGTCTATTCATTTAAATGGCAAATGGGGAAAAAAAATCTGTTTTCTTGTCCTTGTGGTTTGGGTTTGGTGTTGGGGGTTGCAGGTGGGTGGTGCTTAGTGTCTCTCTGGAAACAAAATTCTTCCAGTTTATGCTTTCAGATTTTCTTCTGATTAGGAGGAGTTAGTGCCCATGTCCTGTCATATCAAAGACTGAGAAACTGAAGACATAAACTGCAACATTTTAAAACTCTCCCAATATTGTACCCATCTCTATGTTTCTACCAATATATTTCTAAAGATTTCACCTTCATTACAGAACAGGCTAAACTCTTTTCAAGATCACATACCATGCTAGAGCATAAGCTAAGTATGACCTTTGTGTGAAGGTCCACTTATAGTTTACTTATTTTTTCCAAATGACTATCTACTTATTCCAACATCTCTAATTACTAAGCATAAAAATCAGTAAGAACGTAGAATCTCCATTTCATGTACAAGGGAATTCCCGTAAAACTATCAGCTGCCTTTTTGATAGAAATTCTACAGACCAGAAGGCAGCATATAGTCAAAGTAATGAAAGGAAAAAAACCTATAAGCAAGAATACTCTACTCAGCAAGGGTATCATTCAGATTTGAAGGAGAGATATAAAATTTTACAGACAAGCAAAAGCAAGAGTTTAGAACCAGTAGGCCAGCTTTATAAAAAATGTTAAGGAAGTTTCTCTAAGCAGAAGAGACCACCACGAGAAATATGAAAATTATGAAAGGAAGAATCTCACTGGTAAAGGCAAATATACAGTAGAGGTAGTAAATCAACCACTCATAAAGCTAATAGGAAGGTTAAAAGACAAAAGGAGTAAAATCATCTATATCTATAATAAGTATCTAAGGAACACACAAAACAAAAAGATCTAAAATATGAAATCAAAAACAGTAAATATGGGTGATGGGAAGCAAAAGTGCATGGTTGTTACAAACTGTTAGAACTTAAAACATCATCAACTTAAAATAATTACATATCAGTATAATAAACAGATTGTTGACTTCCCTGGTGGCTCAGGCAGTAAAAGCATCTGCCTGCAATGCAGGAGACTGGGGTTCGATCCCTGGGTTAGGAAGATCCCCTGGAGAAGGAAATGGCAACCCACTGTAGTACTTTTGCCTGGAAAATCCCATGGACAGAGAAGCCTGGTGGGCTACAGTCCATGGGGTCGCAAAGAGTTGGACTGGACTGAGCAACTTCACTTTCACATGGTAATAACAAAATAAATATCTATAATAGAATCACAAAAGAAGGGAAAGAAACCAAATCATAATACTAAAGACAGTCCTCAAATCACAAAGGGAGAGAGCAAAAGAAGAAAACGAAAAAGAACTGCAAAACAGTTAACAAAATGGCAATAAGACATTATCTAACAATAATTACTTTCAATGTAAATTGACTGAATGCTCCAGTCAAAAGACACAGAGTAGCTGAATGGACACAAAAACAAGACCTGTATATGCTACCTACTTCAGAGCTAAAGACATATAGACTGAAAGAGAAAGTATAGGAAACAGTATTACATGCAAATGGAAATCAGAAGAAAGCTGAGGTAGTAATACTTATATCAGGCAAGACAGACCTTAAAACAAAGACTGTATGTAACAAGAGACAAAAAAGACTTACATAATGATAAGGGGATCAATCAAAGAAGAAGATAACAATTGCAAATATATATATACACAACATAGGAGCACCTAAACACATAAAGCAAATATTAACAGACATAAAGAGAGAAACTGACATAGTAGACCTCAACACCCATTTACATCGGGGGAGAGATGTAAGATCCAGACAGAAAATCAGTAATAAAACACTGGTTTTAAATGACATTAAACCAGATGGACTTAATAGATTACATATATTGACCAGTCCATCCAAAAGCAGCAAGATACACACTGTTTTCAAGTGCACATCGAACAGTCTCCAGGATAGATCACACGACAAGCCACAAAACAAGTCTCAATGAATTTAAGAGTATTGAAATTATATCAAGCATCTTTTCTGACCACAATGGAATAAAACTAGAAATCAACTACAAGAATGCATAAAAAACAAAAATAATATGCTACTAGACAATCAATGGGTCACTGACAAAATCAAAGAGGAAATCAAAAAATATATGGAGACGAATATGAAAACACAATGATACTAAATCTATGGGACACAGCAAAAGCTGTTCTATGAGGGAAGTTTATAGCAATACAGACTTATATTAGGAAACAAGAAAGATCTCAGATAAACAATCTAACAGTAACAGTCATGTTGGATATAGCAAGAAAATCTATCTTAAATTTGTTTGGAGTCCAGAAGGAAAAGAGACAGAAATACAGTAAAGAAAATGTTAGAAAAGATAATGGCTAAGAATTGTGCAGAACTCATGGAAGCTAATAATTCACAGAATCAAGACAGCAAGCAAATCCCAAGTGAAAGAATTAAAAATAAATTCTTCACACGGATATATCATAAACTGTAGAAACCCAAATATAAGGAGAAAAATCATAAGAGCAACCAGAGGGGAAAGAAAACAAAACCCTTTTAAAGAACAACAGCAAGACTGATATCTAACTACTCAATACTGACAATGGAAACAAAAAGATGAGAGAACATAACATACAGAGAGAAAATAACTATTTACCTAGAATTCTACTATCACTAAAATCTTTCTCAGGAAAGATGACTATTAAAATAGCTCAAATTCAAAACCTAACTGTAACAAAATAGTACATTATCCTCTTAATATTTGTCTTTAATTCTTCTCCTTACCTTTAATATATATATTGCTTTGAACAGAATTATATCTCTTAAGATAATGAAAGAAAAGGTCATATGAAATTAGATATATGGATAATCATAGAATTCTCAGGGCTCATTTAGATTCTACTTTCTTTAACCATAAAATAGGTTTTAAACAACATGATTTTTAAGTTTGTTTTTAGTTCTGAGTGATTCTGTACCTAGCTAACCACATGGCTACTGCACTACTGCAGTAAAAATTTCATCTCATTAAATCAATAGTACAAGTTACTTAAAAAAGTGCTTTCTATCAGAGTTGCAAGTGATAGGCTGTATTTACATAATCAGTTTTAAAATATAAAATAGAGGAGAAAAGATTCACAAAACATAGAAATGAGTCTTTTTCTTTCTCATAAAAATGTAATAATATCTTAGAAAAAGCAACTTAATTAGGTAAATTAATACATTCTATTAATGAACCTGGAAAATTCTGACAGTACAATGACTCATGCAAGCATTGCTAGTGAGAAGCAAGTAACCTTTGTCCTACATGCAAATAGAGAAACTTTGTACATTTCACTAACCAGATACAGAAAGTAGCTTCTGTCTGAATCAGAGAATAACAGTATTAAAGATCAAAAGTATATGCTCACCTTGTAAAAACTCCTCCTTGCAAGCAATGAAGTAGAAGAAAACAATGATGGCTTTCTTGGCCTGCTTCTTTTAAATCAGCCTTGAACCAAGAATAACTAAAACACTGGACCACAAGGGTTCCAAAGAGCATAAAACTTACTGTTAAAACACCAAAAACATACTGTCTTTCATGAAAAAATCTGACAGACACCCAGATGTCCACAATTAAATCAGTAACATAGATCATAATGCCAAGGACTGACATCATAAAATTGAACTTAGTATATTTCATTATGAATCACTGGATCTCTTGGTTATTTACCTCCTCCTCTCATACAAAAAGAAAACAACAAATATTAGTGCACTCTTTGGTGTAGCACTGAATTTTAATTTCCACTCCCTAAATATTTTAAAGAATATACATTATGAAATTGGAACACTAAAACCAAAGTGACTAATTTTAACTTTCTCTTCTAAACCTCTAGTCCAGTTGTTACTAGGCTTTACTCAATCTTGTTTCACAGTGATCTTCATTACAGATGACAACACCTAAAATAAAACATAAAGAATTCCAAAAATCTCGATTCTAACATTAAAAATCCTAGGCCACGACTTTATCAAAGCTCTACTTTTTCTAAAAATAATATATTACCACTAAATACATTTCTTACAATATATAGCTTTGTGAAAGTAAAGTGTTAGAAATATACTTAATAGTTGACAACTTCCTCTCAGACTATTTTCTTTTTAAAAAACATAACCTACTCACAAATATATTTACTAAAGGACTATATATAGTGACAAAAAATTGGAAATAATCTAAATGTGTCAACAAGAAGAATTAAATAATGGTAGATTCATAAAGTAGAATATTACAAAGCTACTAAAAATATATTTAACAAAGGTCCAGCAGTTGTGAAAATTCTTAATGTGCTTTGATACAGCAATTCCTCTAAGAATCAAGCCTAGGGAAATATTTACAAACATGCACAAAGGTATATGCTCTTTGCAGAACCTTTTTTAAAACAGCAAAAATTGAAAACAACCCAAATGACAATTTAGAAATCTAATTCAATAAATTATGGTACCTTCACACTAAAGAACATACCATGCAACCTTTAAAAAGAATGAAGTAGCTTCGTATAAACTGATTTCAGAAGGTCTCCAAGACATTTTAAATGAAAGAAGCAAGTACCAGAAGGATAAATATAGCATGTTGCAGTATATGCTTTCTTAATATACATGGAGAGGGGAAAGGAGTTGAGTGGGAAGCAAATGCAATTTCAATCTTTTAAATATTCTTTCATATTGGTTGAGTTTTTTACAACAGATATGCACTAATGCGTTTTATAATTTCTTAAAACAAAAACAATAGTAAATGATACTTATAAAGAATTTTGATGACTGGAGAAAATATTAATAACAGTTACTACATGCCAGGCATTGACCTGTATGTTACAAATAAAACGTCCTCATATAATTCTTACATCAAACTTAGAAGGTAGATATTACTATTATGAAGCCTATTTTATAAACATGAATACAATCTGCAGATGACATCTGTTCAACTCAACAGGGATTTCTTTAATTGTACTAATGAACTGCCAAGATTTCATATAAAAATCCAGAGTTTTCTCTGCTATCAAAGAACTCAAAGATCTGCTACAGTAAACTATCATTTCTTCATGAGCAGTGAGTACCCACCCTAGATGGCAAAGGTGCTCTCAATTTCACCACAGTACCCAGTCACCCCACTTCAGTCATTTCAACAGTGAGGTCTCAGTGCCCATGCAGCTATCTAATAGCTGTGTATCCTTAAATATGTTCTTTTTACCTCCCTATCCCTTATTTTCTTCATTTGAAATATGGAGATAATAATGGTATATATCTCAGAGGATTGTTGTTAAGGTTAAGAAAGGTACTATATATATAACACATACAAGCCTCTAGAAAAGTACTTGGTACAATTAGGGCTTAATAACTGTTAGTTATCATTATTACTTTGCCTGTCTGCCTGATACCTGTAAGCATCTGAGTTTGCAGTCTTTGACTTCACTTTAAAGAATGTTAAGTGGAAAAAAATACTGCTATAATCTCAAAGCTTTGAAAATGTAAAGGAAATAGGACTAGAGAAATAGGAAAAACGTTAACAGTAGTTTTATCTGGGGAATTAATGGCATTACAGATTATTTATTCTTCATTCTTTTCTATATTTATGAGCTGAACAGTTTCCTCTCAAAATTCATACTTTGACTTCAGTTTAGTTCAGTTCAGTCACTCAGTCGTGTGCGACTCTGCGACCCCATGAATCGCAGCACGCCAGACCTCCCTGTCCATCACTAACTCCCGGAGTTCACTCAAACTCACGTCCATCCAGTCAGTGATGCCATCCAGCCATCTCATCCTCTGTTGTCCTCTTCTCCTCCTGCCCCCAATCCCTCCCAGCATCAGAGTCTTTTCCAATGAGTCAACTCTTCTCACGAGGTGGCCAAAATACTGGAGTTTCAGCTTTAGCATCATTCCTTCCAAAGAAATCCCAGGGCTGATCTCCTTCAGAATGGACTGGTTGGATCTCCTTGCAGTCCAAGGGACTCTCAAGAGTCTTCTCCAACACCACAGTTCAAAAGCATCAATTCTTCGGCGCTCAGCCTTCTTCACAGTCCAACTCTCACATCCATACATGACCACAGGGAAAACCAAAGCCTTGACTAGACAGACCTTTGTTGGCAAAGTAATGTTTCTGCTTTTGAATATGCTATCTAGGTTGGTCATAACTTTCCTTCCAAGGAGTAAGCGTCTTTTAATTTCATGGCTGCAGTCACCATCTGCAGTGATTTTGGAGCCCCAAAAAATAAAGTCTGACACTGTTTCCACTGTTTACGTTGACTTACTAACCTTCAAAGTGACTGTTCCTAGAGACAGGCCTTTATGGAGGGAATAAGGTTAAAAGAAGTCACAAGGATGGGTCCCTAACCCAATAGGAGTGGTGTCCTTATGAGAAACGACACAGCAAGAAAAGAGCCATCTGCAAGCCAAAGAAAGAGGCCTCAACAGAAACCAACCCTGCTGGCACCTCAATGTTGGACTTCCAGTCTCCAGACTATGGGAAAAATTAATTTCTATTGTTTAATCCACCAATCTGTTGGATTCTGTTAAGGCAGCCTGAGTAGACTAACACCCTATATATTCTATAAAGAATATTTATTACTTTAAAAATTAGGAGGGGAAGATGTTATTTAAAAAAACACAATCTAATACTTAGCAGTGTTCCTGTCATTTTAGCACTTGTAAGTATTTTCTTTAAAAGTTTTTAGAATAATATTAAAAGATAGTTCACTCTTCTTACAGTAAAAGAAAACACTCATTATTGCTACTTTTCTTACCAAGAATATTGTGGCCAACAGGATGGAAAAAAATTTTTTTAAGTCTGAGTATTTCTAATCTAATAGGGCATGAATTTCCCTGCAGCGGGTTTCTTATCTTAAATGAAAGATGTCATGTCACTTTAAGCATGGAGTTTAGCAGGATGAGATTTCATCAAAAAGTTCTGTTTAATTAAATATTTACTTAAACCTATCATGTGCTATTTTAAGCTCTTGAGATATATCATGTGTAAAAGAAACAAAAATCCCTGCCATTGTGGAACTTACATCCTAGCACAGAAAGATAATCAAATAATAAAAATAAGTAAAATTAGACATCATATTAGAAGGTGATAAGTGCTACAGAAAGAACAGAGCATGTTAAGGGAAATCAGGAGTTGGAGTAGAGGCAGGTGCATCACAGGTTGTAATTTTAATTAGAATGGTCGGAGCAGCCCTCACTAAGAAGATGGCATCTGAGTAAAGAAATTAGCCATATTGCTATCATATGAAAAAGCTTGCCAGGTGGAAGGAAGAGCGAGTTCAGAAGTCTAATGCACTAGATTTTGAGTATGTGGAACAAAATTCCCTAAAATGTTGACAGATTTTTTAACATGATTATATTGGATGTGTTTAATGTGTATCCAAGTCCTGTTTAACATCATCTAAAAAAATGCAATTTCCTAAGCTTTCTATCGAGGAAAAAAAAAATATTTCCATATAGAGTAGAAGAATACAAAGAGTGAAAGTGGACTTCAGTCGTCTCCGACTCTTTGCAACCCCATGGACAGTAGCCTACCAGGCTCCGGGTCCATGGGATTTTCCAGGCAAGAATACTGAAGTGGGCTGCCATTTCCTTCTCCAGAGGATCTTCCCAACCCAGGGGTTGAACCCAGGTCTCCTGCATTGCAGACAGATGTTTTACCGTCTGAGCCACTAGGGAAGCCCATATTAGAAGAATAGATAGTATTCTGATAGACGCTGAGTATTTACTATGTATGAAATGTTTTACAAACTTTATTTAATTCTCACAAATTTATGTAAGATTATCATTGGCCCCACTTTATAGATCATAAACCGAGGCTTAGACATGTTGGTATTTGTGTGAGTTATCTCTAATGAGTAAACTAATTTTAATGTACAGGCATGCCTTGGAGACACTATGAATTTAGTTCCAGACTGCCACAATATAGCAAATATCACAATGAAGTGAGTCACACAAAGTTTTTGGTTTCCCTGTGCATACAAAAGTTATGTTTAAGCTATACTGTAGTCTATTAAGTGTGCAATTATGTCTAAAAACTGTATATACTTAAATTTTAAAATTCTTCATTGCTAAAAAACTTCTAACCATAATCTCAGCCTTCAGCGAGACAAAATCCTTTTGCAGTTGTAAAAGATCACTGATCACCATGACAGACATAACAATAATAAAAAAAAAAGTTTGAAGCACTGTGAGAATTACCAAACTCTAACACAGTAACACAAAGAGATGAAATGCTGTTGGGAAAATGGCACTGGTAGACTGGCTCCATGCAGGTTGCCAAAACGTTCAATTTATAAAAACCACAATATCTGAGAATTGTAATAAAGTAAAGTGCAATAAAACGAGGTAGACCTCCTTGTGCACAATTCTTAAACACTCTCCCACAAAGATAGCTTACTTTACCTGGCATGGAAAAGGAAAACTCTAGCCATTTTGAATCAAGATTTACAATATGGGAAAAAATAATTTCTAAGAAACTTAGAAATTGCATTATTGGCAGAATATCAGACTCAATAATCTGATCTGGCAACTTTTAAATTCCCAATTTAGTGAAGCAGAACATAATGCCAACTGGAAAGACAACTACACAGCAAAGTACTTAATAAATATAGCAGCTCTCATAAAAAAGGGCCTGCACTTCCTTCAATAACCACATAGTCAGATAACTTGTATGAAGGATCTTCATCTTTATCCCTACAACTGATCACTGTTCCAATACCACCTTATCAGAAATAATGCCAATCTACAAAATTTCACTTCACTTAGAGAATTCGGAACACTGACTGACCCAATAGGTGTTTCAATCCAGTTTCTCATTCAGAGGTCAACCCACCTGTGTGACTATCTGGCTGCCAGCCAAAATACATAAACTTTGCCCACTGTACAGCTCTCTTCCTCTATTTGCAATAAAGAAGATACCTGAAGTACAAACTAGCAAATGTTCACTTGTCAATCAAATTTAATACACATAATATATAGACTTACTTGTCATATATAAAAAGCCTTCTTTAATTCAAAGTTCCTTCTGGAAAATCTTCATCCTGGGAATTTTTTTTTTCTTCCTCATGGAAAATAAGCATTATTAAGGAGTGTATAAACCTTTAAGTATTCTTGCCTGGAGAATCCCAGGGATGCCGGAGCCTGGTAGGCTGCCGTCTATGGGGTCGCACAGAGTCGGACACGACTGAAGCAACTTAGCAGCAGCAGCAGTGGCAAACCTTTAAGATCCAAACCAAAATGAAACTGAAATCACCTGTTAGTCATATGTGCGATATTCTAATCCAGTGATAAGAGTCTATATCATTGTGATCATAGTACATCCTTTTTTTTTTAACTATCACCTTGGGGGAAGGAATTACATGGTTCCTTTTAAGGCTGATGAGTTTACAAGTTTTTACTATATTATCAATTAATTTTTTTAAAAAATACAATTTGCCTCACAGCATATCTAAGGGGACAATTTATGTTTGAAAGGGAGAGATTCCTGAATTTGAAATGATCTAATAAAGAATTTACAACATATTATTAATGGAGCCCTGCTGCTGCTACTGCTGCTGCTGCTGCTAAGTCACGTCAGTAGTGTCCGACTCTGTGTGACCCCATAGATGGCAGCCCACCAGGCTCCCCCGTCCCTGGGATTCTCAAGGCAAGAACACTGGAGTGGGTTGCCATTTCCTTCTCCAGTGCATGAAAGTGAAAAGTGAAAGTGAAGTCGCTCAGTCGTGTCCGACTCTTAGCAACCCCATGGACTGTAGCCTTCCAGGCTCCTCCATCCATGGGATTTTCCAGGCAAGAGTACTGGAGTGGGGTGCCATTGCCTTCTCCAATGGAGCCCTACCTACCTAATTTTTCAAATTTTATACCTTCTCAAACCCTATGCCCCAAGAACATATGATCGTTGGTTTCTATTACCAAAATAAACATTACAGTTCTTATTTCCAAGCCTTTGCTCAAGGTTATTTACAGTCCAGAAAGCCCTTCTTCCTCCAGCTACCTGATAAAAGTCATATCAATCCTTTAAGAATCAGCTAACATCCACTACTGTTAAGCTTTCTCAAATTATCCTAATTTCTCTCCTTCCTTCTAGCAATCTCATCACTTTCACTATACTTCTATAGGATTCACCTGAATATGCTTTAAAATATTATCATGTACATCTCCTTTTTAGTTATAAGCCTCTATAAAGCTATCGTATTCATTTTACATACATTCCCACACATCAACAACAATACATGTTAGAGGTAGCTGATCAATTATTGTAACTGTAACTGAACAGAATGTAAAAGTCATTGGTCTTCTTTCTTGGGAACTTAAAACTTCAAGTTACATTGATATTCACAAAGACTCAGTTTTGAATCTGCAGCCTCTTTCTTCCTAGCTCAAGCCATACATCTAACTATTTGTGGATTTCTTTACGGGGATATCCCACAATGACCTCAACTTAAACTCCTCTAAACCAAGTTCATCACCTACACTCTGTTCTGCTCTTCTACTAGTGTCTAACGTCTTCTTCTATGACTCAAGTCACTTTTAAATTATTTGTTGGCCCCATTTGTTCATCTACCAAATGAAGACCCTGGCAAGGAACTAAATGAGATGGAAGGAACAAGGGAAATTCTAGTTCACGAGAAAAAAAAAAAGTTAAGGAATAAGAAAGTGGAGCTGCCCACAAAAATAGTTCCACTCTCTTCTCAAAGGTTTGCTGACTTTCCAGGAGAGAGGTTTTAAAATGGGAAGCCAGCTTCTTGCTGGAAGAGCTACTGATAACAGACAAATAAATATTGTTGAGTTGAAAATACTTGATATAGGGAATTTTGATGATTATTCCAAGCAGTCTTTAAAGGACTTGTTGCTTGCCTTCCCATTGCAAAGGGGATAATTCACATGATTGTTTCAATGAAGGTTTTTGAAACATTTTGCTATTAAAAGTACATCTCAAAGACACAGGAAAAGAAATTTGCCACACATTCCAGGTGTGTTTTCAAGAAATCTGGAATATTAAACTTTTGATTTGTACTGCATACAGAGCAACAGTCCTTTCTCCAGAAACACCTGCCAAAAAGGATGTTAAAATGCATGCCCTACAACCTAGAGGGGTGGGATAGGGTAGGAGGGGGATTCAAGAGGGAGGAGGCATGTATGTACCTATGGGGCATTCATGTTAATGCATGGCAGAAACCAACATAATATTGTAAAGCAATTATCCTCCAATTAAAAATAAATAATTACCTTTTAAAATGCCTAAATTTTAGAACCACTAGCATCTAATGTGTCAATTTATCATTTCTTTTGAAAAAGGCATGGGCTAGGATATCACACGTGTTTCACATCTTTTCAGTTCAGTTCAGTCGCTCAGTCGTGTCCAACTCTTTGCAACCACATGAATCGCAGCACGCCAGGTCTCCCTGTCCATCACCAACTCCCGGAGTCCATCGAGTCAGTGATGCCATCCAGCCATCTCATCCTCTGTTGTCCCCTTCTCCTCCTGCCCCCAATCCCTCCCAGCATCAGAGTCTTTTCCAATGAGTCAACTCTTCACATCAGGTGGCCAAAGTACTGGAGTTTCAGCTTCAGCATCATTCCCTCCAAAGAAATCCCAGAGCTGATCTCCTTCAGAATGGACTGACTGGATCTCCTTGCAGTCCAAGGGGCTCTCAAGAGTCTTCTCCAACACCACAGTTCAAAAGCATCAATTCTTCAGCGCTCAGCTTTCTTCACAGTCCAACTCTCACATCCATACATGACCACTGGAAAAACCATAGCCTGGACTAGACGAACCTTTGTTGGCAAAGTAATGTCTCTGCTTTTCAATATGCTATCTAGGTTGGTCATAACTTTCCTTCCAAGGAGTAAGCGTCTTTTAATTTCATGGCCCAGAAGGGAATGAAACTGATCACGAGATCTGTGCACTCCCTTTTAGGAAAACAGTAACTGGATTTTTTTTTTTTTTTTAATATGGGGAGGGTTAGTTAACACTGGGGTGGTTAACTGCTCAGCAGATTAGAAAAGGACCCTTACAAACAAAAAGAAGTCCTTTATGTCTTGGACACAACCTCCCACCAAGAGCACAACCCCAACACACACGCTCGCGTCCCCCCCTAGTCTTGGGGTTGGTGGGGTACTGCAAGTGGCACAAAAGGGAGCAGAGCACCCCACTGCAGGGGGTGCGTGGGGTGTCAGTACAAGGTTGGGGAATGTCTCCAAACCTCCATTTTGCGTCTGTAAAATGGACATAAAAATACTGCCTTCACATTGTGAAGATTAAATGAGATAGTAGTCAAGGCTATGATTTTTTCAGTGGTCATGTATGGATGTGAGAGTTCGACTGTGAAGAAAGCTGAGCACCAAAGAATTGATGCTTTTGAACTGTGGTGTTGGAGAAGACTCTTGAGAGTCCCTTGGACTGCAAGGAGATCAGTCCTGGGTGTTCACTGGAAGGACTGATGCTGAAGCTGAAAACTCCAATACTTTGGCCACCTCATGCAAAGAGTTGACTCACTGGAAAAGACCATGACGCTGGGAGGAGTTGGGGCAGGAGGAGAAGGGGACGACAGAGGAAGAGATGGCTGGACGGCATCACCGACTCGATGGACTTGAGTTTGGGTGAACTCCGGGAGTTGGTGATGGACAGGGAGGCCTGGCGTGCTGCGATTCTTGGGGTCGCGACGAGTCAGACACGACTGAGCGACTGAACTGAACGTTTGTAAAACGCACTCGGTACAGCAGTAAGTGCTAAATAAACCTCCCTTATTGCTATTTATTATAAAAGATAAACCAGTTCCTCCTCACACACCCACCCCCACCCTCGCCTGAAAACCCGACGAGCTACCCTTCCCGGGATTCCGTGCTCTGTAACTAACCGGAAACCTGCCTGCCCCTTGCTCCATCACAAGACTTCCCGGGTTAAAATGTGTCTTTCGCAGCCGAACAAACTAGCCTGCCTGAAAGCAAACTCCTGCGAAACCACCAGGCTCTGTGACAGGCGGCAGCACGCAAGGGCCGGAGTCCAGTCTCGCCTCAGGCCGCCGCGCGCCTCGTACCAGCGAACAACCTCGCACTGCCGCCCACGAAACTCCGCCAGAGTCACGTGCCGCTGGCCCCGCCTCACCGCACTTCACCGACTCCCCACCCGCTGGGCTCGCGCTTCAACACGTGATCTCCGGCACCGCCCACGGCACCGGGGCTGATTTCCCCGGCCCGCCCACTTCGCTCGTGCTGCACCACGTGATCTCTGTCCCCGCCCCCGGCACAGCTACGGGTCCACGCCCCACTCCACTCGCGCGGCGTCAGGTGACCGCCGGCCCCGCCCCCGGCCTTGTTGCTGGTTCCGCGCTTGGGCGGTCTCGCCTGCTCTGTGGCGGCGAGCGGCAGACGAAGAGATGGCTGCCACCTTGCAGCGCATAGAACGGCTGTCCAGTCGGGTGATTCGCGTCCTGGGCTGTAACCCGGGTCCCATGACCCTGCAGGGCACCAACACCTACCTGGTGGGGACCGGCCCCAGGTAAATGTTTCTCCACCCTCGCCATCATACATACCGGCCTGCGGGACGCACGGATTGGGGCTGTGGGGACTGCTCGCGGCGGGCGGACAAGCTGTGCGCCCGCAGCCTGCACCGTGGGGTCCTGCCCCAGCCCACCCCGATTCGGACACCCCCTCCCCTAAATCACTTCCTCCCGGGGTAGTCAACTGTCTTAACTTACAAATGGCTAAGGAAAAATGAGTATGTTTCCTGTTTTCGAGACCCAATTTACTTTGATTTTGAAAGCCAGAGTGAGGTTGTTTAAGCTGTTGAGACACTAGGATCGCTTGGAGTTAAGAATCCAAGAACCCGTTTACTTTCCTCACCTGACTTTGGTGTTTGGCCCTGAGTTTGACTTCCGTTCGCAAAAGCAAGTGGTTGTATTGAGGCCTTTTTCTTAACTCGATAGCGGACAGCAGAATTTCCTTGCTTCAAATTGCTCGAGTCTGGGAAAAAGCTAGCTAGCTTGGGGAAAGAAGAGCTAACTTTGTTTCTTGTTACTGTTGTGTGGCCTTATTTTAAATATTTTTAACTATTTTAAATTATTCTGCGAATGGAATAACCTGTCTGTATTTCCAAGATTTTTATCTTGTTCAGACGCATTCTGTTTTAGTGGTCTCATGCAGAAACGGTGACATGTCATTTAGTGCACAGTAAGTGCATTGAGCAATCTTTGTGTAGTCCTTACTGTAGATAATAAAAATTGAATATAAGGTATAGTTTACCTTGAGCGCAGAATTTAATTATTCAGTCTGGACGTGTTCATCAGTTAAATTTAGTCACTCAGTCGTGGCCGACTCTTTGTGACCCCATGGACTGCAGCACGCCAGGCTTCCCTGTCCATCACCAACTCATGTCCATCATGTCAGTGATCCCATCCAACCATCTCATCCTCTGTTGTTCCCTTCTCCTCCCGCCTTCAATCTTTCCCAACGTCAGGGTCTTTTCCAATGAGTCTGTTCTTCGCATCAGGTAGCCAAAGTATTGGAGCTTCAGCATCAGTCGTTCCAATGAGTATTCAGGATCGATTTCCGTTAGGATTGACTGATTGCCTTGCTGTCAAAGGGACTCTCAAGAGTCTTCTCTAACACCACAGTTGAAAGCATCAATTCTTTGGTGCTCAGCTTCCTTCATGGTCCAACTCTCACATCCTTACATGACTACTGAAAAAACCATAGGTTTGACTAGACAGACCTTTGTTGGCAAAGTAATGTTTCTGCTTTTTAATGTGCTGTCTCGGTTGGTCATAGCTTTCTTCCAAGGAGCAAATGTCTTTTAATTTCATGGCTGCAGTCACCATCTGCAGTGATTTTGGAGCCCCCAAAAATAAAGTCTCTCACTGTTTACATTGTTTCCCTATCTATTTGCCATGAACTAGATGTGTTACAATTAGTAAAATATAGTTGATTACCAGTTTATTTAATAAGTATAGTTTATTGGGTTTTCATTTGAAGTATCCATTGTATTTGCCTTTTTCTGCTGCTGCTGAGTCGCCTCAGTCGTGTCCGACTCTGTGCAACCCCATAGACAGCAGCCCACCAGGCTCCACCATCCCTGGGATTCTCCAGGCAGGAACACTGGAGTGGGTTGCCATTTCCTTCTCCAATGCATGAAAGTGAAAAGTGAAAGTGAAGTCGCTCAGTCCTGTCTGACTCTTAGCGACCTCATGGACTGCAGTCCACCAGCCTCTTCCATCCATGGGATTTTCCAGGCAAGAGTACTGGAGTGGGTTGCCATTGCCTTCTCCATGCCTTTTTCTGGTAAATCACAATTTTAGAAGCAGCAGCTTGGAGAATCTGGAAGTATTGACCATCTAGCAGAAAGCAAAAAGTTGAGTCCAGGATAAACGACGCAGAGTCAGAGCTTTAAGCTACCTCCAGGGTCTAGGCAAACAGAAAATTAAGCAGAAAAAAAAATTACCTGATATCTAGCATAGAGTCGGGGTTGGCTTAGACTCACTCACCCCAGGAAGTCAGTCCATAGGTATGCTCTTAGCTTTTCAGTGTGTCATCTTAAATGAGTTCTAAAGTCAGTACCTAAGATGAAAATTGCATATAGTCAAAATTATCCTGGGAAGTCTCTCAGGAAAACACAACATAGGAGATCAGTGTACTGTCTCTCAAAAAGTTCAGCACAGCCTGTTTTTCCTCCAGCAATGAAACAGATGGCTGGTTCTGTTTGAAAACCAGATGAAGAAGTTGGCGGGCGTTGGGGACAATGTTGTATGAAAAATCCATACTGTATCTTTAAACACTGGAATCACATTCAGTGTGGCAAAGTGCTGGTGCTAAAAGACGTGAGGAACCTGAAGCCGATTGAGAGAAGAACAGATTCACCGTCTTTGGTGTCCACTACTTAGACTACTATGAATGGCCAGTGGCATCACTCACAGATGACAGCGAGAGAGATGATGTTGAGCCCATGCAGCTGAGTTATGATAAGTTAATGTGCAGGTGCTGCTGCTCTGCTGTATAAAGTAGATGTTAGGTGGCTAGAAATGAATAGTAATTGGGTCCAGGTGATCCTGATAAATGAGATCCATCTATTCCACTAAGATCACTGGTGGCTCCTGTATCACTAAACCCAGTGGCATTTTACGATTCCCATCTTATTTGAACTTCAGTATCTTTTGATGCTGTGGACCACTCCCTGATTTATTGACATGGCCTTCTCCTGGTTTGCTCTCACCTCTCTAGCTATTCTACTCTCTAGCAATCTCCTTTATAGAATCATTGTCTTTACCAGATATTTTAAGCTTTTGAGTTCCTCAGAAGACAGTCCTACTGTTTCTTCTGTTCTCATTGTTGTATTCTCTACCCAGGGGATTTTGACTACTTCCTAGGCTCCACCTGTTGTATTCATTAATAATTCCCGAATTTATAGCTCCACTGTAGACAAATCCAGGTTTCATCTTCAGACAAGGGTACCCAACTGCTTTTTTATATCTCTAATTGGATACCTCAAAGCCACTCGAAACTACCTGTCTTCCTCCAGTTGTCTGAATTTTGGTAAACAGAACCATCCCCATATATAATCAAGTTAAGTACTTAAATACCCTCCTTGACCACTTTTCTCTGCTTCCTGCACACACGTATCCAAGCCATTATAAAGATCTCAACATTTCCACTGCTGTTAACCTGTCCAAGCCAGTACAACTCTTGCTTAGGCTCTTAAAATAGTCTCTCACTGGCCTGTCTGCATCGACTTTTGTCCCTATTCAATCCGTTCTTCCCCATGTAGCCAAAGTAGTGTTATGGTTTTTATTTTTGTGTTTTGGTCACTTATCCTGCAGCAGGCTAGCCTAATGTATTCACTGGCTAATTGCAGGGTTCCAGTGGAATGAGAGAAAGTATGTAAAGACCTAGAGGCGAAGGCTTACAATCACTTTCATGTCAGTCCATTGGCATAGGAAAACCCAGTGTACATCCATACTCAAAGGATGAGGGAAACAGGCCCTAGTCCTTGGTGGGAGGAACTTCAAAGTGACATTTCAAGAGACGTTGTTATATGTAGGTGAAAAGTGAAACTTCCTTTTTTCCTTGCAGGATGCTTAATAAAATGAGGTCCTGTTTGTAAAGTGTTAATACAACTTAGTCTTGATTACAGAGAAGGCAATGGCACCCCACTCCAGTACTTTTGCCTAGAAAATGCCATGGACAGAGGAGCCTGGTGGGCTTCAGTCCATGGGGTTGCTAAGAGTCGGACACGACTGAGCGACTTCACTTTCACTTTTCACTTTCATGCATTGGAGAAGGAAATGGCAACCCACTCCAGTGTTCTTGCCTGGAGAAGCCCAGGGACAGGGGAGCCTGGTGGGCTGCCATCTATGGGGTCGAAGAGTCGGACACGACTGAAGCGACTTAGCCGCAGCAGCAGCAGTCTTGATTAAGTTGCACTTTAATAAAACACTCTGGTATTTTTTTTAAATTTTTGGAGACATAGTATTTCTTACTGTTTTAAATGGGATTTGATTAAAAGAGAAAAAAGAAAGCTTTCATTCATTCATAGTAGAAAAGTGCCTAAGTGCCTGCAGTGTTTCAGGTAGTGTATTAAGGGTGTCCTATGAACTTGGCAGAAAAAATACACCCGTAACAATAGCTTTGTTTTCTTCTGGCTTAGAGACTTGTAGACACCATAAATCATCAGATAGCTCCAAAAATGAATATATAATTTAATATTTGATGTGACCAGTGAAGAGTAAGTCTGCTGCTGCTAAGTCGCTTCAGTCGTGTCCGACTCTGTGTGACCCCAGAGATGGCAGCCCAGCAGGCTCCCCCGTCCCTGGGATTCTCCAGACAAGAACACTGGAGTGGGGTGCCATTTCCTTCTCCAGTGCATGAAAGTGAAAAGTGAAAGTGAAGTCGCTCAGTCGTGTCCGACTCGTAGCGACCCCATGGACTACAGCCTACCAGGCTCCTCTGTCCATGGGATTTTCCAGGCAAGAGTACTGGAGTGGGGTGCCATTGCCTTCTCTGAAGAGTAAGTCTAGAATAGTATAATTAAAGGTTTTAATCCAGTCATCACTGTCAGAAGTTTCCAGTGTGGCAGTTCAGTCAACATCAGAAGTCACAGAAGAGATATCATTAACATATAAACTCAGGTTGTTTTTCCAGGGTAAGATGGGTTTTGCCTTGCAAGACAAGCATAGCACATTTTTGATATTAAAAAAAAAATGTAAAAAACACCAAGAAAAGCATAGCACATAGTAGATCATTCATAAACAGTTATTGAGGAGTTAATGCACAAACGAATAACTGAGACTTTTCATCAAGATGAATCCTGTCTCCCCCAGCCTCAACTTGGGAGAGATTCTTGTGAAACAGCATGAATTTAAGAAGTTGGTGAATTGGAGGAGGAAAATGTCGCCATTGTTTCTTCAAAAGAACTTCAGAGAGAAAGACTGTTGCCCCCATGAAACAGTGCTGTTCCGTTGCTCAGTCGTGTCTGACTTTGCAACCTTGTGGACAGCACACCAGGCTTCCCTCTCCTTCACCATCTTCCCGGAGTGTGCTCAAATTCATGTCTGTGGAGTCGATGATGCCATCCAACCATGTCAGCATCTGTTGCTCCCTTCTCCTGCCCTCAATCTTTCCCAGCATCAGGGTCTTTTCCATTGAGTCCACTCTTTGCATTAGGTGCCAAAGTATTGGAGCTTCAGCATCAGTCCTTCCAGTGAATATTCAGGTTGATAAAACAGGGAGGAAGGGCAAACAAAGCAGGAGGGTTCAGAACCACAAGCAGAAAAAGTAAGTTGTCTGAGTAAAGGAAGGAAACAGCTCAAACATCCCCCACCCCCACCCCCACCCCTTGCTCCCCTGCTGCCCTCACTTTCACATACGGAAACCCCAGTACTTCATTTTGTATATAGCGCAGAGGACTAGATTTCCTTAGGGAAACCACTGAATCAGCTTCTTCCCTATTGCTCAGACATTTGAGGATGCTGTAAAAAATCTCGAGAGCAGAGTGAATAAAAATGCATATTCTGGCATCAGAATACCTGGGCTTGAATGTTGGTTCTGCCATTTCTTTGCAAAGTAACTGGTAAGCTGCAGTCCATGGGGTCGCTAAGAGTCGGACACGACTGAGGGACTTCACTTTCACTTTTCACTTTCATGCATTGGAGAAGGAAATGGCAACCCACTCCAGTGTTCTTGCCTGGAGAATCCCAGGGACGGCGGGGCCTGGTGGGCTGCCGTCTATGGGGTCGCACAGAGTCGGACACGACTGAAGCGACTTAGCAGCAGCAGCAGCAGCAACCTTGGGCCAGTTACTTAATTTCTGGATATAATAATGAAAAGCCTACCTTCAGAGTTTGTTACAAGGAATACATTTGTAAAAACATGTAAGATCCTTAGAACTGTGCCTTATTTTTATTTCTTTTAAATGCTATGTAAGTGTTCAATATCATTGCTATTATTCCTTGTTGAGACTCACATTTAGCTTTAAGTTTTTTCAAAGAATCTTAAGATGAGATGATTATAGTTAAGCTTATGTGCATCTGGTTTTCAAGCACTTTGGAAGCAAGGCAATTTATGCAGTTTCTTACACATACTGTAAATTATCTGCGTGAGAAATATATTGATACTATGTATTCTGATTGTGTGATTATCTTCCATTTAATTTTCAGGAGGATCCTCATCGACACTGGAGAACCATCAATCCCAGAATATATCAGCTGTTTAAAGCAGGCTCTGACGGAATTTAACACAGCCATCCAGGAAATCATAGTGACCCATTGGCACCGTGATCATACTGGAGGCATAGGAGATATTTGTAAAAGCATCAATAATGGTAAACAGAAAATATTTATTAAGCTCATTGAAGAAAACTGTGTTTTCAGGATCATTTAATTCAGTTAACAGAGCTAAGTAAGCTAGCATTTACTGAATACTGCATAATTAAATGGTACTTTCAGAAACTACTGTAACTTGAAAACTAGCCCCAGTTTTAACAAAGAAGGAAAGAAAAGTCCTATTTTCTACCTCTGATCTCTTTTACCTGGTATTTTTCCCCATTGCCCGGTAACAAAGGTCAGTTTTAGTTTGTGTGACACTTACTATTTCAGATTAAATACCAAGCAGCTACTGTTGAATGTTTACTATGTGCCCGGCACTGTGCCGATCACATGGCCTGAGTACTGTGAGGTGGGTGTGTTCTTACCCATATGTCTTCCAGAGCATAAGGCAATCACCATGATAAACTGAATTACTGGGGAAGGAGTGTCATATTGGTAATTCTCTGTCCTTGAAACCTCTTAAGTACTGACGCTTTACCATCTTTCTCATTCCCTCATCCCACCATCACACGCATAGTTTCATCCATCCATCCATTCCTTTACCAAACACTGGAGTGACTGCTATATGCAGGTACTATTCTTGACACAAGGAACCTAGCAGTGAACAAAACATGGAGCTTTATTCTCACAGGGAAGGTAAATGGTAAATGAATCATAGATCAGATGGTGACAGGTACTACAAAGAAAAGTAAAGCGACGACATGAAAGCAGGGGGAGAAAGGGTAAAGCAGAGGGGGGCAGTGGCAGAGATATCCAGGGTGGAGGGAGAGGCAGTGAGCCGTACAGTGTCTGAGAGCAGGGCTTACCTGGCTGAGGGCATTGCAGGGCCAGAGATACTGGAACAGGACTGTGCTTGGCCTGTCCAAGGCACTGGAAAGACAAGGAAGTTGAGAAAGTTCATTCACACGAGGGATGCATGTAGCATTCAACTAGTAGTGTTTGTATTACTATCTTTTTAGGCGTCGAGACTAATTGGGACACCAAGATATTCTCAGGCCCAGCACCAATATCACCAGGATGCCAATTGTGAAAACCTGTCTAACCTGACCGTCTTACCTGCTCACTTCCTTTCTTCCAATCCAAGGGGACTATCCACTGCAGGAAATTATTCTTTCTTAGTCAGACCTGTTCTCGCCTTTCTTTCTCCTGTCCGTCGTTAAATTTTGCAAATTAAAAAACTATAGGAAACAAAGTGGCAAATGCCTGAAATGATCTTTAAAATACTCTAGTGGCTCAAACCCAAGATTTCTCGCACAGATCTATCCTCTGTCATCATCCCACCTATAAAAGGGAGTAAATTATATTACTGGGGTTTAAAGCTATTGAGTAAATTAAAGTCAACTGCTGGGTTGCTGAATTTTATATTAGACTACTGAGTTTTATAACAATGTTGAAAGAACAGGAAAGATTCTAAAAAAATAAAATAAAATAAAAAATAAAAAACTATACTGAGGACCCTTAATTACCTCTGGTCAGTTCTTTTAACGTGAGGGTCAGGGTGATGAATTAAAATACATATGGCCCCCTTTTTCTCCTTCATGAGTCAGCTTTATTGAGCTTGAATTCACATACATAAAATGGACCCATTTGAAGTGTATAGTTTGGCAAACATTGATGTGACCACTCCAATCAAGATCATTCTCCCAACACCCCAAAAAGATCTGCCAAAGGCCGTTTGCAGTGACTCCCCCTCCACCCTCAACAGCCACACATCTGCTTCGTTTCGCCATAGGTTAGTTTTGTGTATGTGTTGAAGTTTCCTATGATGGAAGAATACAGAACCACTCTTTGTCTGGCTTCTCTCACACCACATCTTGTTTCTGAGATTCACCTGTGCTTCATGCGTCAGTAGTCTGTCCCTTTCTTATTGCCAAATGGTAACTCATGGTAGGGATATACCACCATCTATGTGTATCCATTCACCTATTGATGGCCATCTGACCCACTTTCTTCAAATTAAACATGAAAATAGGTTTGAGTTCCCTACAAAATAATATTTATTTAATAAATTAACTATTATGTTGATTTAAAAGGAGAAATTTGACACAGCTTTATAGCCACAAAAACTTTAGAGCTTGTTTGAGACGTGGCTTGTGTTTCATTCTGAACTCTGTGGAAACTAGACCAGCTACATGCAGACCTTGAGTTGCTTAGCACTAAAATTGTTCAGAGGTAACTTTCAGGGTCTCCTCCCCAAAGTTCCATATATTTCTTCATTCTTTCAATTGTTAATCACTATCATTTTTGTTCCACTTCAGTTTTTTTGTTCTATATTTTAATAGTTTAAATTTTTTATAATTTTGTTTAGCTGTTAGCATGGCAGAAAATTTTCAGCTACTTTACAGTGCCAGCAACCTATGTTTCTAACAGGACACACCAAAATTATGAATGCCATTTATAAGATTTTTGTGGGAAGATAAGTTAATCGCTGAGTCGTGCCCGACTCTTTATGACCCCATGGACTGCAGCCCTCCAGGCTCCTCTGTCCATGGGGATTCTCCAGGCAAGAATATTGGAGTGGGTTGCCATGCCCTACCCCAGGAGATGTTCCCAACCCAGGGATCAAACCTGGGTCTCTCACATTCTTGGCAGATTCTTTACCATCTGAGCCACCAGGGAAGACTGCCTCTTAAGCAGACTGCTTACAAAATGTAAAATACAATCAGTATGTGATTTGGGAACTCCTAGTGGCTTACAGGGAACCAGAATATTACCAGACATGAGAACTAGATGGCCTCGGGCTGTCTGAGTGTTTTGGTTTGGTTTGGGGTAAATCTTATGAAATATATTTTGTTATCTGATAATTATTATTTTGCAGCTGAAGTTGGGCCTTTGCCATGTGTTTAACATCCAAGTCTTAGGAGTCAAACAGTTGCTTCCTGCTTTTCAATTAGAATGTGTTTTTATTAGAAAGTATTATACATGAGCAACATCACATGTTTGTATCAGCTTAAATAATTAGCATCAACAATGTTGTTATAATCCATAAACCTTAACAAATGACTGAGGGTTTCCTCCTGTTTAAATAATTATATGATGGAGACAGAAAGTAGATAAGTTGTTGCCAAGAGCAGGGAGAAGGAAAGAATAAGGAGTGAATACCATCAAGTACAAGGATTTGAAAACGTTCTAAAATTTTATAGTGCTTATGCTGTATAGTTCTTTGAATATACTTTAAAACAAACAAACAAACCTAACAACAATAGTGAGTTGCACATTTCAAAAGGGTCGAGTTTATAATATGTGAATTCCATCTCAATAATAACATGGTTGCTTTCATCATGCCTGTCTTCATCTTGCCTGTATAGTTTGCTGTTGTGAATAGGATATGTGTTTTCAAATTTGCACGTTATGATACAGACTTGTTTTATCATATGACATTTGTTTTGTAATTTTGAGATAGTTGTGAGTTTTTTGGAGGGGTTGTCTGCCAAAGATCTCATAACTAGAGATAAACTATCTCCACTGCTTCACTGAAAGGCAAAATTGTGTAGATTACAAAATAAAAACAAAAAAGCCTTTCTATCTCACTCTAGAATGAAGACAGCCTTATTGTGTAATGTCAGTTCCCAGCATGACATACTATTTTTTGCCTCTGCCTCTTAAGATGCAAAGTAATGGAGTTTGGAGCTGAGAAGAGGGAAGGTCTAGTTGCTGTTGTTTTATTTTCTTTTTATTATATTTGTGGTATTTCTGTTTCCTCCCTACCAGCCAGATTTCTATCCTTTGTCAGTTTTCCTCAGAATGTTTTTTTCTCCTTCCGTATTTCCACTGATACCACCCTAGCCCTGATGTTATCTTTCAGCGGGTTTATTGCAGTCACCCCCACCCCCGTCTTTGTGATCTCTCCCCCTGCAGTCTCCCCACCTGCAGCCATCATACTCATCTACCTGTTAACACTATTTCATTTTCTTACTAAAGAGTGTACAGTAGCCACATACTGCTGCTGCTGCTGCTGCTGCTAAGTCGCTTCAGTTGCGTCCCACTCTGTGGGACCCCATAGACGGCAGCCCACCAGGCTCCTCTCTCCCTGGGATTCTCCAGGCAAGGACACTGAAGTGGGTTGCCATTTCCTTCTCCAGTTCATGAAAGTGAAAAGTGAAAGTGAAACCGCTCAGTCGTGCCCGACTCTTAGCGACCCCATGGACTACAGCCTACCAGGCTCCTCCATCCATGGGATTTTCCAGGCAGGAGTACTGGAGTGGGTTGCCGTTGCCTTCTCCATAGCCACATACAGTGAAGTTTAAATCCTTCTGTTCTGTGAAGGGCACTTTAAGGCCCTCCATGATCTGAGCTCGTCTCACTTACCCCACTTTCCCTCCACATTTCCCAGCCATTGTTTTGCTTTAGACAAGTAGGCAGCGTCACGTTTGGCACATACACAGAGCTCATCCTTGTTTCTATGCCTTTACTAGCACCATTCCCCATAAGTCTTTCTCTGAACCTTTTCCCATCCTGCTCATCCTGTAAGTCACACCTCAAGTTCTATCGTGTCTATGAACCCGTTCCTAACTGTCGCTCCTTTCTGTAAACACTTGTTGCTTTTATTAGCTGCATTGTCCATTTAGTATATCCATGAAATAGGCCTGAGTGTAGTCCTCTATTGCCTGTTTGTGTTTTATTTCCCCAACTATGACAGTTTTTAAGCACTTTGGGATCATGGTGCTTGTATTCACTATACGTGATATACTGGTTATATGATTGCCCACTCAGGTGTTGATTGGTTAAGTAATTGATTGTCTTTGTGTCAGGGAGGGTACTATGGTTTACATTGATTTTAATGTTTTCATATCTCAGCCCTGAGTTTGGGGCTTCCTTTCAGCATTCACAGAAGGAACCTTATGTTCAGCATCTAACCCAGGAAAATATTAATACTGTTGCCAAGTTCCCTGTGTGATCCTCCATTTGACATGGAGGTTATTGTTACCTGTATTATATTAAGTTCTGCCATGATGCCATATCTCTTTTACTTTGTTAGGCACTTAAATTAGAGAAGGAAATAGCAACCCACTCCAGTATTCTTGCCTAGAGAATCCTGTGGACAGAGGAGCCTGGTGGGCTGCCGTCTGTGGGGTTGCACGAGTTGGACACGACTGAAGTGACTTAGCAGCAGCAGACACTTAGATAGAAAAAAGTTCCTGGGTTCTGTACTGCTGGTCCTTAAACACCCATTTTCTTTTAAATTTTTATTTTATATCAGAGTATAGTTGATTTACAATGTTGTGTTAGTCTCAGGTGTACAGCAGAGTAATTCACTTATGCATGCATTCGTGTCCCACTCTTTGTAACCCAATGGACTGTAGCCGCCCCCCCCCACCTTCCCAGGCTCCACTGTCCATGGGATTCCTCAGGCAAGAATACTGGAGTGGGTTGCCATTTCCTTCTCCAGGGGATCTTATAGATAGATAGATAGGTGATCTTATAGATAGATAGACAGACATAAATATATATATATATACACACACATATCTATTCTTTTTCAGATTCTTTCCCCATATAGATTATTACAGAGCTTTGAGTAGAGTTCCTGGTGCTATACAATATTCAGTACCCATCTTGATCTCAAAGCTAGCTGAGACTGTGAAGTGCTATTTCCAAATTTTTTATAAAAATAAGAGTGACTAGAAAAACACAAAGGCTTTTATGTAGATCTGAAAGGGTATGATAGAATAAAAATCTCTTTGTTAAAGTGGGAAAAAATAGTTACCATCTCAGAGGTATGCTGCTATAATTCATCCCAATTTCTGTTGCCTCTTACTGTTAATTTACTCAAGTGTTTGTGGCTCTATGGAAGTTGGTCTTGTAAAAGGCTGAATTATCACTTAAAATGTGACTTCATATATTTTACATGTTTTGTGACTAGACACTACCTATTGTGTTAAAAAACTCCCACGGAATCCTGAGAGAAAAGAAATTATAGGCAACGGAGAGCAACAGTATGTTTATGTGAAAGATGGAGATATAATTAAGACTGAAGGTGCCACACTAAGGTAAGTCATCGTCCTTGAGCTGGGGAAGCAGGGTGGGGATCTACGCCTATGTGTTACAAAAGCGGGAGAAGGGAGATTTCATCACATTTGCTTGTCTGAGTGAAGATACCTCAGGAAGGATACAGAAGATGTGCTGACATTGGTTTCCCTGGTTGCTTGATAAGCAGAGGAAAAGACTTTTCACTCAATCTACCTTTCTAAAATTGTTTATTTGAATTAATTGAGGACCTTTTTAAATAAATCAAATTTAAATTTTAAAAAATGGAGTAGCTTCCTGCTAGGGTGATTTAGGGATCTTCCCATTAGGTAAATTCAGGGCTCTCTCATGCTCTCACTTCCAAAGGCTGACCCATCCCTAAAGTAAACACATTTCAGGCCAGACTCATCTCTCCTGAGACCTGTCTGAGGGATTTGAAAGGGTATTTCAGATTCAACTTTAAAGCTGAACTAATTCTGGTTTTCTCTCCCCCACAAACTGTACTTGCTTTCCGACTTCAAAATCGTTACTTTTCTTAGTACTTTATAGAAATTTTTTTTTTGCTAAGATAGAAGCTGACTCCTCTTCACTCTTATCGTTCCTCCTTCTCCCCTCCCCACCCTCGCCTGCTACATTTAATCGGGTCAGTTTTTAACCTCAGAAATACTTGGCAGTGCAGCCTCTTTTTCACCATGTGTACAACCACTACCTCTTACTCAGTCTTCCTGTCTTCCTAATCTAACCCTTCATAGCCTGTGTCACCTGGAACATGGAATAGCGCTCCCTGCACACAAGATAATGTTTGTTCCCCTGATGTGTCACAGTCTGGCCCCACAGGTTCCTGGTCTTCACTCTCATCACTGCCCTCATAGGCACAGTTACAAGGACATTCTGTGCATCCGTGCCTTGGCTCGTACCATCCCCTGTACCAGGCATCGCCCCTTCTCTTCAACTTGTCTCCCTGACAGATTCTTATCTGTTCATTCTTCAAACCTAATCTACCCATTACTTAGTTTAAGAACCCTTTCTGGGCAAAATTCGTTGCTCCTTCCCCTAACTTTCCTATAACCTTTATTGTTTTGTCATAGCACATATTAAATTTAAGCTTTTTTGTACGTAAGTACCTCAGGTAATCAACTCCTTAGCTTCACTAATTAATATTAGTTAATTCTAGTTGCTGTGGTCAACCAATCCAGAAATGGGTAATGGCTAAAACATGGAAGAAGTTTACTTCTCAGTCACAGAAAGTCCAAAAGTGGGTAGTGATCAGTGAGGAGCCCTCCTGCAAGTGAGGTTTCAAGCTCCTTCCATCTTGTGATTCCATTACCCTCAGTCCTTGCTTTCAAGGTCACCATGCTCACCTCCCTCAACCCAGCAGGTGGAGAAGGAGGCAAGCACGTCGACAGAAAAGGCAATTTGCAGACTCTGAAAAGAATGGTTTTCCAAATGAGTCTTTCTCAATTAAAAGAAAAAAACCACAGTCTGTTCATAAATGCATTTTATTGTGATTATTCATAGAATTGTCTGTAAGATATGATACACACTGACACTATTTTTTCCATGGTGGTTTGATTTACATGTATTATGGTTCAGCCAACGTCCATCATCTCATATAGTTAAAAAGAAATGAAAGAAGAGTAAAAAGCAAAAAAGAACAATTTTCTCCTTGTGATCAGAACTCAGGATTTATTCTCCTAACAGCTTTTTTATAGAGCTTTTAGTCACCTTGTTGTACATTGTATGCCTTGGACTTATCTTATAATTGGAAATTTGTACCTTTAACTACCTTTCCTCCATTTCTCCCTCCTCTCACTCTCCACCTCTGGTAACTGCATGCCTGATCTCTTTTTCTGTGAGTTTGGTGTGTGTGTTTTGTTTTTTTTTTTTAAGATTCCACATATAAGTGAGATCATGTTGTATTTGTCTTTGTCTGTCTGACTTATTTTACTTAGCATAATGCCTTCAAGGTCCATGTACGTTGTCCCAAATGGTAGGATTCCCTCATTTGTCATGGCTGAATAAGACTGCATTGTGTGTATATGTGTGTGTGTATCACAGCTTTTTCATCCATTAGTGGCCACTTAGGTTGTTTCCATGTTTTGGCTATTGTAAATAACACTGCTGTGAACATTGGGCTACAGATATTTTTTGAAGTTAGTGTTTTCATTTCCTGAGCATCTATTCCTGAGAATAGAATTGCTGGTGATATGTAGTTCTATTTTTAATTTTTTGAGACTTCTCCATCTTGTTTTCTGTAGTGGCTGTATCAATTTACAGTCCTGCCAATAATGCACAATCATTTCCTTTTCTCCACACACACAGCAGCACTTCATATCTCTTGTGTTGTTGATGATGGCCATTCTGACAGGCATGAGGTGACATCTTATTTTGGTTTTAATCTGGATTTCCCCAATGACCAATAATGTTGAACAGTTTTCATGTCCCTGTTGGTCTTTCATCTGTCTTCTTTGGAAAAATGTCTATTCAAGTTTTTGGTCATTTTTTTAATTGGATTTTTTTTGCTGTTGAGTTTTTTAAGTTCCTTATGTATTTTGGATGTTAACTCTTCATCAGATATATGGTTTGCAAATGTTTTTCCATTCTGTAGACTGTCTTCACATATTTTTATATTTGCTAGAAATATACCTACTGGAATCATTTTCATATAACATGAATACTTTCATTAATAGGTTGCAGCAGGTTTAATCAGACCAGAGATCATTTCTAACATCTCTTTATTAACTTGACATTGGTGCAACTATAAAAATGTAATTGTTTGCAATATATAAAGCATATACTTAGAAACTATAAAAGAATAATAGTTCTTAATGCCTCTCAAAAGTAATTGCTCCCCTTACACTAGTAGCTCATGTTCTTGTACCTTATATCTATTAAATTTTTAGCAGAATTTTTTATAAGGATTTGATTTTTTTTTTTTTTTTTGGTAAGGGAGAAATCATTCTAAGTTACACTCATTTCTGTTTTCTTCTTGTTCAGTGGCTAAGTCATGTCTGACTCTGTACAACCCATGGACTGTAGCACGCTAGGCTTCCTTGTCTTTCACTGTCTCCCACAGTTTGCTCAACTCATGTGCATTGAGTCGGTGATGCCACCCAACCATCTCACCCTCTGTTCCCCCCTTCTCCTTCTACCTTCAATCTTTCACAGCCTCAAGGTCTTTTCCAATGAGTTGACTCTTCACGTCAAGTCACCAAAATATTGGAGCTTTCAGCTTCAGCATCAGTCCTTCTAATGAATATTCAGAATTGATTTCCTTTAGGATTGACTGATTTGATCTCCTTACTGTCTAAGGGACTCTCAAGAGTCTTTCCCAGCACCACAATTCAAAAGTATCAATTCTTCACAACACTCAGCCTTCTTTATGGTCCAACTCTCATATCCATACAGGACTACTGGAAAAACTATAGCTTTGACTGTACGGACCTTTGTTGGCAAAATGATGTCTCTTCTTTTTAGTACACTGTCTGGATTTGTCATAGCTTTTCTTCGAGGGAGGACTGTCTTTCAATTTCAGGGCTGTGGTCACTGACAACAGTGATTTTGGAGCCCAAGGAAATAAATTCTGCCACTGTTTCCACTTTTCCCCATCATTAGCCATGAAGTGATGGGACTGGATGCCATGATCTTAATTCTTTGAATGTTGAGTTTTAAGCCAGCTTTTTCACTCTCCTCTCAAACTCTCATCAAGAGGCTCTTTGTTCCTCCTCATTTTCAGCCATTAGAGTGGTATCATCTCAGTCAGTCAGTTCAGTCGCTCAGCCGTATCCAACTCTTTGCAACCCCATGGACTGCAAAATGTCAGACTTCCCTGTCTATCACCAACTCCTGGAGCTTACTCAAACTCATGTCCATCAAGTCAGTGATGCCATCCAATCATCTCATCCTCTGTCATCCCCTTCTCCTGCCTTCAATCTTTCCCAGCATCAGGGTCATTTCCAGTGAGTTGGTTCTTGACATCAGGTGACCAGGTATTGGAGTTTTAGCATCAGCCCTTCCAATGAATATTCAGGACTGATTTCCTTTAGGATTGACTGGTTGGATCTCCTTGCAGTCCAAGGGACTCTCAAGAGTCTTCTCCAACACCACAGTTCAAAAGCATCAATTCTTTGGCGTTCAGCTTTCTTTACAGTCCAGCTGTCACATCCATACATGACCACTGGAAAAACCATGGCTTTGACTAGATGGACCTTTTTGGTAAAATAATGTCTCTGCTTTTTAATATGCTATCTAGGTTGGTCATAGCTTTTCTTCCAAGGAGCAAGTGTCTTAATTTCATGGCTACAGTCACCATCTGCAGTGATTCTGGAGCCCAAAAAAATAAAGTCTGACACTGTTTCCACTGTTTCCCCATTTATTTCCCATGAAATGATGGGACCGGATGCCATGATCTTCGTTTTCTGAATGTTGAGCTTTAAGCCAACTTTTTCACTCTCCTCTTTCACTTTCATCAAGAGGCTTTTTAGTTCTTCTTCGCTTTCTGCCATAAGGGTGTCATCTACGTATCTGAGGTTATTGATATTTCTCCCGGCAGTCTTGATTCTAGCTTGTGCTTCATCCAGCCTGGCATTTCACATGATGTACTCTGCATGTAAGTTAAATAAGCAGGGTGACAGTATACAGCCTTGACGTACTCGTTTCCTGATTTGAAACCAGTCTGTTGTTTCATGTCTAGTTCTAACTGTTGCTTCTTGACCCACATACAGATTTCTCAGGAGACAGGTAAGGTGATCTCTTTAAGAATTTTCCACAGTTTGTTGTGATCCACACAGTTAAAGGCTTTGACATAGTCAATAAAGCAGAAATAGATGTTTTTCTGAAACTCTCTTGCTTTTTCAGTGATCCAGCAGATGTTGGCAATTTGATTTCTGGTTCCTCTGCCTTTTCTAAATCCAGCTTGAACATCTGGAAGTTCACGGTTCACGTACTGTTGAAGTCTGGCTTGGAGAATTTTGAGCATTACTTTGCTAGCGTGTGAGATGAGTGCAATTGTGCAATAGTTTGAACATTCTTTGGCATGGCCTTTCTTTGGGTTTGGAATGAAAACTGACCTTTTCCAGTCCTGTGGCCACTGCTGAGTTTTCCAGATTTGCTGGCATATTGAGTGCAGCACTTTCACAGCATCATCTTTTAGGATTTGAAATAAATAGCTCAACTGGAATTCCATCACCTCCACTAGCTTTGTTCATAGTGATGCTTCCTAAGGCCCATTTAACTTCACATTCCAGGATGTCTGGCTCTAGGTGAATGATCACATCATCGTCATTATCTGAGTCATGACAATTTTTTTGTATAGTTCTGTGTATTCTTGCCACCTCTTCTTAGTATCTTCTGCTCCTGTTAGGTCCATACCATTTCTGTTCTTTATTGTGCCCATCTTTGCATGAAATGTTCCCTTGGTAGTTCTCATTTTCTTGAAGAGATCTCTAGTCTTTCCCAGTCTGTTGTTTTCCTCTATTTCTTTGCATTGATCACTGAGGAAGGCTTTCTTATCTCTCCTTGCTATTCTTTGGAATGCTGCATTTAAATGGGTATATCTCTCCTTTTCTCCTTTGCCTTTAGCTTCTCTTCTTTTCTCAGCTATTTGTAAGGCCTCCTCAGACAACCATTTTTCCTTTTTGCATTTCTTTTCCTTGGGGATGGTCTTGATCACTGCCTCCTGTACAATGTCAGGAACCTCCTCCCATAGTTCTTCAGGCACTCTGTCTATCAGATCTAATCCCTTGAATCTACTTGTCACTTCCACTGTATAATCATAAGGGATTTGATTTAGGTCATACCTGAATGGTCTAGTGGTTTTCCCTACTTTCTTCAATAAGTCTGAATTTGGCAATAAGGAGTTCATGATCTGAGCCACAGTAAGCATCTGGTCTTGTTTTTGCGACTCTATAGAGCTTCTCCATCTTTCGGCTGCAAAGAATATAATCAGTCTGATTTTGGTGATGTCCATGTGTAGAGTCGTCTCTTGTGTTGTTGGAGGAGGGTGTTTGCTATGACCAGTTCATTCTCTTGGCAGAACTCTGTTAGCCTTTGACCTGCTTCGTTTTACACTCTAAGGCCGAACTTGCCTGTTACACAGGTATCTCTTGACTTCCTACTTTTTGCATTCCAGTCTCCTTTAATTAAGAGGATATCTTTTTTGGGTGTTAGTTCTAAAAGGTCTTGTAGGTCTTCATAGAACCATTCAGGTTCAGCTTCTTCAACATAACTGGTTGGGGTATAGACTTGGATTACTGTGATATTCAATGGTTTGCCTTGGAAACGAACAGAGATCATTCTGTCATTTTTGAGATTGCACCCAAGTACTGCATTTTGGGCTCCTTTGTTGACATCTAATTATTATTAATTTATCACTAATGCCATTAGAGTAGTGTCAGTTTTCTTAAATACTGTTACGATTTGAATTTTGTCATCTTTGCAATGTTTAGGGCAGTGGTCTTATTAGTTTTCTCCATAGCTTTATTATTATTATCAGGGATCTTATAATATTGAAACACCCTTGCATTTTTTTATAAACTTTCTTTGATCACTATGTTATTTTTAAATTTGCTTTTGCATTCTATTTGTTAATATTGGGTTGACCAAAAAGGTCATTCAAGTTTTTCCATGCCAGCTTATGGGGAAAACCCAAACGAACTTTTTGGCCAGCTTAATATTTTGGTTAAGATTTTTATAATAATATTCATTAATGAGATTGGGTAGTTAATTTTCTTTTTGTGCAGCCTTATCAGGTTTGGCAGTCATAAGTTTTCCTTCTTTACCTATGCTCTGGCATAGATTATAGTGAAACTGTCTGACTTTTAAATGTTTGTTAGAGATAGTCCATAAAAATACTGAGCCTTTAGTTGCTAATAGTTACACATCTTGTTAGTGAAGCTTCATTGTTGCTTACTAGTAATATGGTCCTGTGAGTTAAGCTTAAATAAGACAGATAATTTAAACTTGTCTATTTTTTATAGATTCTCTTTTTAATTCTAGATTAGCCTGCAAAATCCCATGGATAGAGGATCCTGGTAGGCTACAGACCATGGGGTTGCAAAGAGTCAGACACGACTGAACGACTTCACTTCACTTCAGACTTTAAAAAGTAATGTAATCTAACTTACTTTATTAAAAAAAGGTTTACCTGCATGTGCATGCTCAGTCATTTTAGTTGTGTCCAGCTCTTTGCAAACCTATGGAGTGTAGCCCGCCAGGCTCCTCTGTCCAGGGGATTCTCCAGGCAAGAATACTGGAGTGGGTTGCCATGCCCTCCTTTAGGGGATCTTCCTGACTCAGGGATCGAACCCGAGTCTCATGTCTCCTGCCTTGGCAGGCAGATTCTTTACCAATAGCGCCACCTAGGAAGCCCAGAAGGTTTACTCATCATAACTTGGTAGAATCTAAAAACCAAACTTGAAAATATGTTTATTAGACTATTAGGTAGGCTTTTCAAGGTCTTGAAGCAGAGAGGAATGCAGAATTACCTTCGGTAGGTAGCTTTTTTAGGCCAGACAGACACACACATGCAAAAAAAATTCAGGCACATGACATACATAATTAGCAAAAGGGGTGAAAATGGACACCTCTAGGGAGAAAAAATGAAAGAGGGTAGAGCAATGACAGTAACAAATCTTGAAGGACTCTTTGATCCTTTGCCCCATCTTGACTTTCCCATTTAGTTGTTTGTTTTTTTTTAATTAATTTCCCACTCTGAAAAAAATCAGAGTTGGTTTTCCCATTTCTCTTATTTATGGGCTCCATTCCTGTCTCCCAGTCTTCTGGGGTCATAATTTTGCTTAGCTCAGTATTCAATGTTAACCTTACTAGGACTATAGATACTATTTACAGCTGAACCATGTAGTAAACTGTGCTTAATTTTCCTTTCCTGCTTTCCTGCAGTTAATAGTTGTTTTGTTACTTGAATAATTTTCTATATACTTATCATTAATTCAACTCCAATTATATAAATATTCTCTCAGAATGTTTAAATGTATCTGGGATTCTCGCACTTCCGTGTTCTGGATGAACCTCCCTCAGAGCCTCCTAACTTGCTGTCCCCGATGGGTCTCTTCCAGGCTGACTCTATGATCCTCCCAGAATTCCCTTCATGCTCACCTGGGGCTTCCCCTTGCCTCCCTCCTGTCTTGGGTCACCTGTCCCCTGTACCCCATAATTTTCTTTCTTGATACTCCTGTTTTGGTGGAGCCCACCTCCAATAGCTTTCTGAGAAAGTGCATTTTTAAGACCTTTCACATCTAAAAATGTCTCTGTTTAATCCAACTTGACTTAAAGTGTACTATTTGTAAATTCCGGGTTGAAATCTTTTTTCCTTCTTGGTTTCATATGCAAGATTTCATTGCCTTCTAGTTAATACAGTATCAAGACTGAGAAATCTGAAACCTTTCAGGTTGCTGAACTTTTTTGACCACCTGTTTGTATTTTTTCTTTCTTTCTTTTTTTTTTTCTTCTTCACTATGTTCTGGAAATTCCCAGCGGTATACCTTGGAGGAAGTTTATAATGCTGGATCCTTGAAAGGCCTTTTCAGTCTGGAAACATGTGTCCTTCAGGTCTCACAATTTTCCTGAAGTTGTTCACTGATGTTTTCTCTAATCTGTTTTGTCCTGTTTCATTTATTAAACCCTTCCTGTTTTGTTAGAACGCTTAGACTCATCCCCTAACTTTATTTTTTCTCCTGTTTTCTGTCTTTTTTGCCTTTTTGCTGTACTTTCTGGGAGGTTTTTATCAGCTTTATCTCCTAATCCTATTTTTCCCTTTCTCTTCTCACATTTTTAGCTTTCAGGAGATCATTTTGCCCCATAAATGCTCCATTCATACTATTCTTTCTTGTTTCATCATTGCAACTTCTTATCTCTCCTAGGACATTAGTGGGGCTGTTTTTCTTTGTGGCTGTGGAGGGGAGGTTTGTGCGTGTTTTTGTTTTTGTTGGAAATTTTCTTCCTTATAATTTGTAGCCTCTAAATTGGTTTGCTTGTTTTTATTTGCTCTCCTCAGTTTGAAAGGCTCTCTTCAGATGTCTGGTGATCTGGTGTTTACCAGTGTCTTCAAAGGGTGAATGTGTGCACAGTTGCTTCAGTCATGTCAGACTCTTTGTGACCCCGTGGAGTGTAGCCCACCAGGGTCCTCTGTCCGTGGGGATTCTCCCAGCAAGAACACTGGACTGGGTTGCCATGCCCTCCTCCAGGATGTCTTCTAAGGGAGGTGACAGCTATTTGGGAGCTCTGAAAACGTAAGAGGGCTCCTGTAGGTTGTGCGCCACACTGTGGCGTCATCTAGATGAATTGTTTAGTTGGGGAACTTCCAGCATAGGAATCAGAGTCTTTCTTCCTGAGCTGGGAGTGTTTCCCAGCAAAGACTCTTCTCATCTTCATGAAGAGTAAAGGCCTGGCTGACAGCATTATAGGAGCTGAGTGTGGAAGCTGAGTGTGGAAAGAAGGCTTGGGGATCCATGTGTGTTCATGTGGTCTTCCTGTTTTTAGAAGAGTGTCGCTACCTCTGTCAGTGTCGCTACCACAGCCACAAAGAAAAACAGCCCCACTAATGTCCTAAACGAGGGTCTGTGTTTCACCCTCGTTGAACTTTCCCTCATTGAAGATTAAATCTCCAGTCGTTTCCTTCAGTGGGGTTGGAGTGCTTGTCAGGCTGCTCCAAACGAGAGGGGAATCTGAAGACTTGAATGTGTGTTAAATACACTCTCAATGAATCTTTCTTCCTTTAATCTCAGCTCCCTCCTCTACTAGATTCCTGGTGCCCCACATCCAGAGACTGGAGACTTCGGCAGTGTGAATCTGGTTGGGTCTGTCTCAGCTTTCACCTCTGCCAGCTTAGATGTCAGTTTTTCTCTCATCTAATAAGTCATTTCTCACTCATATGTCTTCTTTTAGCTTCTAGAATTCTAATGATATGGTCCATTCTCCTCACTCCAATGGGTTTATGCCATTTTTCACATATCCCTTTATGGTAATTTTATTGATGTTTTAGGAGGAAAAGAAGAGTTGCAGGTGTTAATCCAGTCTTAACCAGAAACACACTCTCAGTTCCTATACAGTAAATGCAAATATGCAATTATATCTGCCCTATCTTCCCCCCAAAAAAGTCCATTATTGAGAAAAATAAAGTATTCCAGGCACATAAAATGCAATACTATTTAGAATAGGCAAAGAGAAGGACTTCCTTGGCGGTCCAGTAGTTAAGACTCTTTGCTTCCACTGCAGAGGGCATGGGTTTGATCCCTGGTCAGGGAATTAAGATCCCTCATGCTGCATTGAGCAGCTGAAAAAATAAAATAATTAATTAAAAAAAAATAAAAACAGAGTTCTGTTTTTGCAGCCAAAAAATAAAGTTGTATTTAAAAAAAAAAGGTAAGGATAATTAACCTCTCAAGCTAAATAAAACATAATTTAAATCTTATTCCATCAGACATTGTTTGCTATCTCCTGTGGTTTCATTTTCTAAAATAGAAAATGGAGAGGTTAATAGTACCCACCCCATTACTAGTAGGAAGGATTAAGTGTATAATGCTTGTAAATTCCTGAAGTCAGTGCCTGGCACATGGAAAGCAATATATTGATATTAGCTACTGCTGCTGCTGCTGCTAAGTCGCTTTAGTCGTGTCCGACTCGGTGCAACCCCATGGACGGCAGCCCACCAGGCTCCCCTGTCCCTGGGATTCTCCAGGCAAGAACACTGGAGTGGGGTGCCATTTCCTTCTCCAATGCATGAAAGTGAAAAGTGAAAGTAAAGTCGCTCAGTCGTGTCCGACTCCCAGCGACCCCATGGACTGCAGCCCACCAGGCTCCTCCGTCCATGGGATTTTCCAGGCAAGAGTACTGGAGTGGGGTGCCATTGCCTTCTCCATTAGCTACTACTGAGTGCTAAGCATTGAGAATATAAAGATTAGAATTAGACAGGAGTCCTGCCTTTCAGAGTTCATAGCCTTGTGAGGTAGAATGGTAAACAAGAAAACAACGTGAAATCTGCAGTAATTCAAAGTATACAATTCAAAGTACAGGAGTAATAACAGAAAAAAATGACTACTAGAGAGTGTTGCCTATATGTGGCTGAGCAATCAAGTACTCTGTAGAACAAATTATTTAGACTTAGTTCTTTAACTGGTTTATTATTGGTATGGTCATAAACCTTCATGTAGGGGATTTCCTGGCAGTCCAGTGGTTAAGACGCCACTCTTTTCAGAAAATGTGTTGACATCATTTATTTGTGTCTTGTCCATAAAGAAGGAGAGAATAATTTACGTCTCAAAATTTCTTCCAAGCCTACAAGTTCCAACTGTTACTATTTCTTCTTTGAACTAGAGTTGTATACACACCTGGCCACACTGATGATCATATGGCTCTAGTCTTAGAAGAAGAAAATGCTCTGTTTTCTGGAGATTGCATCCTAGGGGAAGGAACAACTGTATTTGAAGACCTCTATGATTATATGAACTCCCTGAAAGAGTTATTAAAAATCAAAGCTAAAGTTATATATCCAGGTGGGTCATTCTTTTAACCTAGCAAACCATTTGTTTCAAATGATGAGAAAGATTTCCTTTTGGTTTGTATATGTATATGTACATATGTATAAACTGCTTCTTGAAGATATGTATAAACTGCTTCTTTCTAAATTACACCCCTAAGTCTTGTCTAGCAATGCAATTAAAAAGAAGACTGAGAGTTGTATTAATAACTTTTTTAAAAGATAGCATTATTTTTTAATATCTACCCAGCTGTTAATAGAACTCTTAAACAAAGGAAATAAACTTATTGGGACCAGAAAATGTTTTCATTTCATGAGCTATCTTTAGTTTTGTTAACTTGATTTCTATTGTGGACTGCATTTTAGCCATGTGACCTGTAACATTTGACCTCTGAGCTTTAGTTTTTTAACTCACACTATGGAAATCAGAGGGGCTTCCCAGATGGCACTAACAGTAAAGAACCTGCCTACCAATACAGGAGACTTAAGAGACGTGAGTTTGGTCCCTGGGTCAGGAAGGTCCCCTGGAAAAGGAAATGGCAACCCTCTCCAGTGTTCTTGTCTGGAAAATCCCATGGACAGGGGAACCTGGCAGGCTATGGTCCATAGGGTTGCAAAGAGAAGACATGACTGAAGTAACAAGCATGCATGCATGGAAATCAATATTTTCCATATTAACTGTGAGACTACATTTATTTCAGTTACTCAGGAAAAAAAAATACCTATTATTAGTATATCAGCTATCACTGCCCTGCTTTACAGTATGAATCTCCTCTCCCTCTTAAAACCTAAGAAAGATACAGGACCCAACAGAAGGCCCCAGGAGGAAAAAGAGACTCAATAACTGACTCTTTTAAGTCCTTCTAACTTGTTCCTAGCCAGAGAGTCATGAAAAGATCTGTAAATACAATGTCTTCAATACCTTCATATTCTCTCATGAGGTCTCACTGCTGAGGGGTGGGAAACATACAGTTGGTGGTACTAGGCATTTGGATTCATGTTATGACATCAAAGAAGCAGAGGCTGACAACTGTTTTGAAAGAAGAGAGTAGATGCTTGATGCACTCACATTGGAGCAAAGCTAATGAGAGGGTGCCTGGTACAGGTTCTTGGAGTGTTGGCTTTAGTGAATCCAGTGAACTGGCTTATTCAATGGTATTCCGTAGCCATAGCTAGCACATATTCAAGCCTGCTACCCTACCTGCCAGGTACAGTGTCAGGACCTTCACAAAGCTGTCTTCACAGAAACTCAGTGAAGCAGATAGCTGAAGAAATAAGCTCCAAGATTCAGAGACTTTCACAGCCATACAGCTAGTAAATGGTAGTCCGTATCATAAAGCCTGAGCTCTTTATATAACAGGTCAGTCTACTTTTGGTTTCTTGTTGTTGCTCTTTAGTTGCTAAGTCATGGACCCCATGGACTGTAGCCCGCCAGGCTCCTCTGTCCATGGGATTTCCTAGGCGAGAATACTACAGTGAGTTGCCATTTTCTTCTCTAGAGGATCTTCTTGACCCAGGTATTGAACCCACATCCCCTACATTGGCAGGTACACTGAGCCACCAAGGAAGCCCCTACTCCTGGTGATTGTTCTCAAATATCTTTAAAAAAACCTCTCTTGCAGATTGGTGTAATACATTCATTTTCACTGTTTTAAGAGAAGGTAAATTTCATTATGACTTTTTCTGGGTTATCAAGGTTTCTGAACTGCTAGCCTGTACATAAGACTCAAAGTTCTCCTGTGGTCCTTGTGAATTTTTAATAGCTCTTCATCACTTCCATGAAGTTACTTTATATATTCCACTTTTCAATCTTTGATAAGCATAGTGGTTAAGAACACAGAGTGGTTAAAAGACCTGAGTCAGAATCCCAGCTCCACTTAGCTATATGTAACTGCAGGCAGATTAATTACCCTTCCTATGCCTGAGTTTCTGCTGTTCAAAGGGGAGAATAAACATACGTATTTCATGGGATTCTTGTAAGAATAAAGTGCATTTAGAGCAGTATCTGGCAAATAAACTCAACATTAAAAAAAAGACTAAGATCACGGTATCCAGTCCCATCACTTCATGGCAAATATTGGGGAAACAGTGGAAGCAGCAACAGACTTTTTATTTTCTTGGGCTCCAAAATAACTGTGGACAGTGACTGCAGCCATGAAATTAAAAGACACTTGCCCCTTGAAAGGAAAGCTATGACAAATCTAGACAGTGTATTAAAAAGCAGAGACAAAAAAAAAGCAGAGACATCATTTTGCCAACAAACGTCCGTATAGGTAAAGCTATGGGTTTTCCAGTAGTCGTGTAAAGATGTGAGAGTTGGACCATAAAGAAGGCTGAGTGCCATGAAGAATTGATGCTTTTGAATTGTGGTGCTGGAAAAGACCCTTAAGGGCCCTTGGACAGCAAGGAGATCAAACCAGTCAATCCTAAAGGAAATCAACCCTGAATATTCATTGAAGGACTGTTGCTCAAGCTGAAGTTCCAACACTGTGGCCACTTGTTGGAAAGAGCTGAGTCATTAGAAAAGACCCTGATGCTGGGAAAGATTGAAGGTAAAAGTAGAAGGGAGCAGCAGAGGATGAGATGGTTGAGTGGCATCACCGATTCAAGCACATGAATTTGAGCAAACTCTGGGAGATAGTGGAGGACAGAGGAGCCTGATATGCTATAGTCCACGGGATCGCAGAGTCAGACACAGCAACTGAACAACAACTGGCAAATAATGAACACTGTTAATACTACCTGTTGTTACTGTTGTGGTTACTATTTTTATTGTTACTTTTGTTGTTATCTTTTAATTCTTACTCTTCTTTTTTCTAATGAACACTGTAATATTTTATATAGATTTTGACATAATTCTCTAATAGTTCGTGGCTTGGTATGTGATTATCTTATTACCTGTATAGTTTTCCAAATAATACTCACTTGTATATTTAGTGTGCCTTTCCAGTTCACTGTATGAAATATTTTTTTAGTAGAGTGAATTAACTTCAGTTGTACTTAAAATTTTTTATTTCATTGAAATAATTTTTATAATTATTCTGATTCAGGACATGGCCCAGTTATCCATAATGCGGAAGCTAAAATTCTACAATACATTTCTCACAGAAACATCCGAGAACAGCAGATTCTTACAGTATTTCATGAGAACTTTGAAAAGTCATTCACAGCAATGGAACTTGTAAAAAGTATTTACAAGGTAATTTTTGTTTATCTCATTTGTACATAGCCACAATTTTAATAGAAGAATCTATTCAATAGACTATTAATGTGGTAAATTCATCACATCTTAGAGCAGAATGAGTCTGTTAATTTTTTAAGTAATATTAGTCACTTGTATAGATTTGAGATCATCAAATCTCAAGTTTCTAGAATGCAGAAGTTGATAAACACTGGCCCACAGAATAACCCTTCTGAGCCATTATTAAGCCTTTCATATTTCATTCTGTAGGAGATCATTGCCAACAGCCTGGTGATGAGGCTTTGTTATGATTTATGTTTTACTTGGAGAAGGGAATGGCAACCAACTCCAGTATTCTTACCTGGAAAATTCCATGATCAGGCTACAGAGGATCCTAGCGGGCTACAGTCCATGGAATCACAGGGAGTTGGACACTACTGAGCAGCTAGCAACAATAATATATTACGCTGACCATCTTTATTATCTAGTGTCCTACTCGGCAGCGAGTGAGAAGGGGTGATCTGCTGGAGACAGATCCTGGCTAATAGCAGTGAGAATTAGTAGCAGTGCCTGTGAAGGTGAAAGTCACTCAGTCATGTCCGACTCTTTGTGACCCCATGGACTATACAGTCCATGGAATTCTCCAGGCCAGAATAGTGGAGTAAGTAGCCTTTCCCATTTCCAGGGGATCTTCCTAACCCAGGGATTGAACCCAGGTCTCCCACATTGCGGGCAGATTCTTTACCAGCTGAGCCACAAGGGAAGCCCAATGGATTAAAAGGAGAAAGGCCTCAAAGAAGAGAATGAGGAAAGTCATTTAGTAGAGAAAGAGCCCCTCACACAGTGGCCTCTGAGCACATCCTTGTTTAACAGCAGCATATGGCAATCTGTCCGTAGGATTCAGTTTCTCAGCAAATGTACATTAGATAACTGATGTAGGCAGTATAGCTTAGGGATTAAGAATGTAATAAGATTATCTGGGTTTTAAGACTCCCACTGCCATAACCTATACAGCCATAAGATACCTGAGAGTGTAACTAAAGATGATCTTGAAAAGGAACCTGAGTGAGTTTCATTTAGTAAAGGTCTTTAATGTCCCATCAAACCAGTCAGTCCCTGAATATTCATTGGAAGGACTGATGGTGAGGCTGAAGCTCCAATACTTCAGCCACCTGATGCGAAGATCTGACTCATTGGGAAAAACCCTGCTGCTGGGAAGGATTGAGGGCAGAAGGAGAAGGTGGCAGCAGAGGATGAGATGGTTGGGTGGCATCACTGAGTTTGACATGAGTCTTTGAGTAAGCTCCAGGAGATAGTGAAGGACAGAAGCCTGGTGTGCTGCAGTCTGTGGGGTCAGAAAGAGTCAGACCCGACTTAGCAATTGAATGACAGCAATGTCCCAATGTCCCATAGGCCTAAGTTATCAAAAACCAGTTAAAACACACTCATTGTGCTTTGTGTTTAAAGGAATGGATGAATGATTTAAAGGGCTGAAGATAAAAAGTGCCAGGAGCAAAGGGGAAGTGTAAATATTTAAATTCTGTGAAAGAGTTCACTTCCTAGAGTTTAGCCATTCTAGATTATGCATTGAAATTGAAACATGGGTAGTGTTTTCTAACCCAAGTACAGGCTGCAGAACTCTCTGATTAACCCTCACAGATGAGTCAGCCAGTGACTGTGCCTGACTCAGAAATGCTGGTTCTGCATTCAGAGGTGTGTTCAGGGATGTGTTCACTGTGCATATGTGTACAGCATCTGTTACATATAGAATAGCATTAGATATTGTGGAGACATTTATTCTTTCTACAAACATTTACTGAAGTTTTCGTGTGCCCCTGGACTAGGTGCAGAGATACTAAGATGACTACAGATCTCTTCCCTCAGAGAACTTGGGGTTTAGCAAAGACAGACATGTTCATAATAGCTCCCATTTTTTTGAGCATGTTATGTGTTAGACACAGTACTACATGCTTCACATTACACTTGTGTTTTGGGGTACTTAATTTCCTGTACCCCAAGTTTTCACTACGTAAAGATACTATTATTCCAACTTAATAGATTTAAAAACTGACTTGAAAAGTGTGAGCTAAGTAACTTTTCCAAAGGCACAAAACTCGCAGATGTCACATACTCAAATGTCAGAAGTCAGATACTCAAACCTTGTGTTTTTCTATCACACCAAGCTTCCCTCCAGGGCCCATACACAGCACATTGGGGGCACAAAGGAAAGAGAAGTCAGTTCTACCTGGTGAAGATAATGGGTCATGAGACTTGTCTGGAACACCTTCAGAAACATAATGATTGAATCGCTTCTTGAAGAAGGAGTAAGCATTTCCCAGGCCAGATACAGGAGAAGGGAAGTCATTCTAAATAGAAGGAAAGATGTGTTCAAACAATGGGGGTCATAAAAGCCTTCTATGTGTTTGAAACCCCCCCAAAAAAATGTGTGTTATTGGAGCACAGAATGCATGTTGCAGGTGGGTAGGGAGGGAGTCCCAGGATATGAGGCAGGAAAGACAGGCATGGTGGGTCAGAGGAAGCCCTTGGTTGCCATGCTAAAAAATGTGGGCTTCAGCCTATAAACTGAGAATGACCACCACAGATCTTAGCCCAGGGGGGTTGTATAATTAGACCTAGAAAATCATGCTGGTGGATATAATACATGGTGCTGGAGCTTCAAGAGGAGTTGGGTTTGGAGGTTTTTACTTGGGAATCTTTAATGCAGTGGCAAGTTGATTGAGTAAAAAGAGAAGAGAGTCAAGTGATACAATTCATTGTAGACATCAGTGTTAAAGAGAAATCCCGGGAAGAATATCCAGAATGAAGACAAAATGATGAGAGGTAGGATAACCTAGGGAAGGGAAAAGAGAAGAGCTCTTCCAAAAGGAGAGACTCGCCTGCTGATTTCAGGTAAAATGAGGACTTAAAAGAATTCTTTGAATTTTCATTAAAATGTAATTTGATGACCTTAACAAAACATTTTCAGGGAGCTGAGAAATGGAGATAGTCAATTTAGTTAAGAAGCTTGACTTTGAAAAATTCTTAAAGAATAAAAGAGACAAATAGTGTATATGACAAATAAGTGTATGTTACCTCTTATAATGTGTAATCTAAACAATACAACAAGCTAGTGAATTATACAGTACTTTTGCCTGGAAAATGCTGTGGATGGAGGAGCCTGGTAGGCTATAGTCCATGGGGTTGCTAAGAGTCAGACACGACTGAGCGACTTCACTTTCACTTTTCACTTTCATGCCTTGGAGAAGGAAATGGAAACCCACTCCAGTGTTCTTGCCTGGAGAATCCCAGTGATGGGGGAGCCTGGTGGGCTGCCATCTATGGGGTTGCACAGAGTCGGACACAACTGAAGCGACTTAGCAGCAGCAGCAGTGACCCAAAGTGAGACATATATAGGATGAAATAGTTTTGGTTATTACTATATAAAAACCTAGAGTTATAGCTGTCTTCTTGATGGTATGGAGACTCCTTAAAAAGCTAGGAATAAAAACACCATATGACTCAGCAATCCCACTCCTAGGCATATACCCTGAGGAAATCAAAACTGAAAAAGACACATGTACCCCAGTGTTCACTGCAGCACTATTTACAATAGCTAGAACATGGAAGCAACCTAGATGTCCATCAACAGATGAATGGATAAAGAAGCTGTGGTATGTATATACAATGGAATACTACTCAGCCATAAAAAGGAATGCATTTGAATCTGTTCTAATGAAGTGGACAAAACTAGAGCCCATTATACAGAGTGAAGTAAGTCAGAAAGAGAAATATAAATATCATATATTGACACATATATGTGGAATCTGAAGAGACAGCACTGATGAATTTATTTTCAGGGTAGCAGTGGAGAAACAGACATAGAGAACAGACCTATGGACAAGGTGGGAGGAGAAGAGGGAGAAGGGGAGATGTATGGAGAGAGTAATATAGAAATTTACAATACCATGTGTGAAACAGATAGCCAATGGGAATTTACTATCTGATTCAGGGAACTCAAACAGGGACTCTGTGACAGGCTGAAGGCTGGAATGGAAAGGGAGATGAGAGCGGAATGGAAAGGGAGATGAGAGCGTGGTCTGAGAGAGAGGGGACATGGGTGTACCTATGGCTAATTCTTGATGTATGACAGAAAAACCACAGTTTTGTAAAGCAGTATCCTTCAGTTAAAATATTTTTTTAAAAAGTACCTCTCAACAACAAAAAAGACTGTCGTCTTTTGTCTTTTTTCTTTAAAAGTTTCAAAAAGACTAACCCTGTTATTTTTTTGAAAAAGAAATGTTGTCGGGACTTCCCTGGTGGTCCAGTGGTAAGGACTCTGCTTCTCCTGCAGACGGTGAGAGTTCGGAACTAAGGTCCTGCACACTGTGTGGTGTGGCCAGAAATAAATTAATTAAAATTAAAAATTTAAAAACACTCTCATCTTTCCTTTAGGATACTCCCAAGCATTTACATAAAATGGCCCAACATAATGTCTTGCTACATTTGAAAAAATTAGAAAAAGAAGGAAAAATAGGTAAGTATTCTTCCAAATTTTTTTTATTTGGAGCACTGAAAATATTTGTTAACAAATGAACTAGTTTCCTTTGAGGAAAAACACCACCTACCAGAGTTCTCCCTTGAATGTCACTGTGGGTGGGAGAGACAGTCATTAGGAAGGGTCAGTAGCAAAAGGCCAGAGAGCGACAAATTAGAACAAAAGCTCCCACAGGAGTGAGAGCCCTGCGTGGGGGCTGCAGTCCTCATCCACCCAAATCTAGCGGGAAGAGAACTTCGCTTTTGCCAGAGTGACCACAAAGAACTTTACATGTAGATTTGGGAATAGCCAAAGGTTTCGCAGTAGTAAAGGTAGTAAACTCAAAGATACTAAAGCAGTAATTCTGTAATTGTTCACTAGTGTTGACTTGTCAACTTAATAATCTTAGAAGTTTGCTGCTTAAAAAGCAAGAGGTGCAAAGTCGGATCCTGTGTAGAAGTTTTAGCAACGTTATTTGTACCCCCCAACCCGCACCATAAGAGAAACCCCAACTTTATATTGAGCAACAAAAATTTTTAGGAATTAATGCTCTTTCTAGTTACAAGAGAACTTAAAATCCAGTGATTTTGCTTGTCTGTTGTTAAATGTTTACTCTGTAATTTTCTTTCCACAGTTAGCAACACAGATCCTGAGAAGAAATGGAAAGCTCATCTTTAGTTTCAGCTTAATGAAAGATTATGTTGTTTTGATTTTGGAGAATGAGATGTTCTGTTAACTATGAATTATTTACATAGAATATAGCCTGTGGAACACTGAAAATAACCCTAGATATACTTTTAAATAACATTATATCTATTCTAAAATGTGTAAATCACATTTTGCACCTACAATATTAGCTATTTATCTAACCAAGCTCTTATAACATTTTACCAAAAATGCAGAAATCCAATAGTTTATCCATTTTCAATAAACAAAGTAACGGTTTCTTTTAAAATAATAAATTTTATGTCATTTAAACTGGATATTATTCTTAGAGATTATTTATCTATGACCAGTGGTCAGTAATACTTCTTTTTTTCCCAGCTGCTTCAGTTAACAACACAGATGTCAATGTCATCCTTCCTTTTCTACAACCTTTGTCTATATCTGTAGATTAGAGGCTTGTTTTCATGTTTCTCTCAATCATGATTAAATATCAACTCTGTTCCTCTGTATAATATGTATTTTCTTAATAATGGCATCCTACAAGTGATTCATGTAAATCAACGTTTGGTAATAGAAAAGCATTAAATTCCCAATTAAAGTCATTGTATATAAATATTTATTTCTGTAATCCATTAGTACAACCAATATGTTTTACTAATTTAGGTTTTAGTATATAGTGGCTCAGTTGGTAAAGAATCCACCTGCAATGCAGGAGACCAAGGTTCAATCCCTAGGTTGGGAAGATCCCCTCAAGAAGGAAATGGCAACTTACTCAGGTATTCTTGCCAGGGAAACCCCATGGACAGAGGAGCCTACATGGCTACAGTCCATGGGATTGCAAGACACAACTTAGTAACTAAACCACTACCATCATCAAAATATATATGAATTACATACCAAAGATTTTTAAGATTAGAATATTATAAGAGCATTTTTATATAGTGTTTTTAAATAGTGGTTAGGTTCTAAGGTCAACCACCACTGCTTATTTAACCCATAAGGTTGCCAAATAACAGTACAAAAATGAGCTCAGAATCCTGAAAGTAAGCTTCCTTTTCTCTTTTCTAAGACTTTTAAAAAATTCTTTTAATTAAAACTTTTTTTTTGACAACCTCATCTCTTCCTTCTCCTTTTCCCAAAGTGAAAGTGAAAGTCGCTCAGTTGTGTCCACCCATGGGATTCTCCAGGCCAGAATACTGGAGTGGGTAGCCGTTCCCTTCTCCAGGGGGTCTTCCCAACTCAGATGTTGAACCCAGGTCTCCCGCATTGCCAGCAGATTCTTTAGCAGCTGAGCCACCAGGGAAGCACCTTTTTCCCAAGGCCTCTAGCATTTTCATATCATTCTAAACTCTGGAGATCTGGTGTGTTCATGAAACCATTCCATATTACAAAGTAACTGGGAATTCAACAACAAACTAACAACCCAAAATGAGCAAAGGATTTGATAAGACATTTGTCCCGAGAAGATATACAAATGGCCAATAAGCACGTGAAAAGATATTCAACATCACTAATCATGAGGAAGATGCAAATTAAAACCACAGTGAATTAGGGGACAGGGATGAGAAGGGCTTTCCAAATTGAGGGGATCCCATACACAAAGCCATGGAACCATTGTCTTTCTCTAAGGTAACAGAGCACGCTTCAGGCTGCAAGTGGATCTCGTGAAAGAGGACTAGATAATGGAAGGTTATTAAACTTGGTTACTGAACGAGTCTATAAACAAGTTTTTTTTTTTTCCTTCTTTCTTTTTATCCTCTTGGAATTTTTTTGTTTAATTGGAGTATAATTGCTTTACAATGGTGTGTGAGTTTCTGCTTTACAAGTGGATCAGCTATAACTATACATATATTCCCTCCCCCTTGAGCCTCCCATCCCACCCCTCTAGGTCAACACAGAGCTGAGCTTCCTTTATCAGGTAGATTCCTTATCTCTTCCTCTTTGGTTTGGTTTGGTGGGCATTTATCCTGTTCCTTTACCTGCTGGGTATTTCTCTGCCTTTTCATCTTGTTTATAGTGCTGTATTTGGGGTGGCCTTTCTGTATTCTGGCAGTTTGTGGAATTCTCTTTATTGTGGAGTTTCCTTGCTGTGGGTGGGGTTGGATGGATGGCTTGTCAAGGTTTCCTGGTTAGGGAAGCTTTTGTCGGTGTTCTGGTGGCTGGAGCTGGATTTCTTCTCTCTGGAGTGCAATGAAGTATCCAGTAATGAGTTAGGAGATGTCAGTGGGTTTGGTGTGACTTTGGGCAGCCTGTATATTGAAGCTCAGGGCTGTGTTCCTGTGTTGCTGGAGAATTTGCATGGTATGTCTTGCTCTGGAACTTGTTGGCCCTTGGGTGGTGCTTGTTTTCAGTGCAGGCATGGAGGTGTTTGATGAGCTCCTATTGATTAATGTTCCCCGGAGTCAGGAGTTCTCTGGTGCTCTCAGGATTTGTACTTAAGCTTCCTGCCTCTGGGTTTCAGTCTTATTCTTACAGTAGCCTCAGGACTTCTCCATCTATACAGCACCAATGATAAAACATCTAGGTTAAAGATGAAAAGTTTCTCCACAATGAAGGACACCCAGAGAGTTTCACAGAGTTACATGGAGAAGAGAAGGGGGAGGAGGGAGATAGAGGTGACCAGGAGGAGAAGAGGGGGAATCAAAAGGGGAGAGAGCAAGCTAGCCAGTAATCACTTCCCTAAGTGTTCTCCACCGTCTGAAACACACAAAGAGATTCACAGAGTTGGGTAGAGAAGAGAAGGGGAAGGGAGGAGACAGAGGCAACCTGGTGGAAAAAAAGGAGAGTCCAAAGAGGGAGAGAGCAGTCAAGCCAGTAATCTCGCTCCCAAGTAAAAATGGGTACTGAAGATTGGGTTCTTAAAGGTACAAAATTGATAACAAATACCAAAAAGCAAAGATTAAAAATCTAGAGTAGAGGTTGGGTTCTCAAAAATACAATATTAAAAAAAAAACAAAGTCACAAAAAGTATAAAATATATATATATGAAGTTTGCTTTAAAAAATAGGGTCTTTTTTTGCAAAGTAATAGGTTATAAAAATGAAAGTTAAAGGAGTAATAGAGGATTAAAAAAATTTTTTTTTTAATTTAAAAAATGATAATAGTAAAAATATATCTAGGACTTTCTCTGGTGGTGGTGTGGACAGTGGGGTCAGTTAATTTTCAGATAGTTCCTTGATCCGGCTTATACTTCTCAAGATCTATAGGCCGCTTCCTATGTAGTCGGTGCTAACTACAGGGTTTTAATCTATTGCACCTGTCACTTCAAAGGTGGTTCCCTCTGTTTGTTTTACCTTCTTCTGTTTGCTGGTCTCTTCAGTGTCTAATTTCCACCCTGACACAAGGGGGCGGTGGTAATCACTTTTTTAGGCTCCCTTTTTCAGTCGTGCTGTGGGGAGGGAGGGATGCTGCAAACAAATATCACTGGCATGTGCTCTCAGTGTCTCGGCCACACTGGGTTTGCCCCCACTCACGGCGTGTGTGCTTTCCCTGTCTACACTGCTTAGGCTCTAGGTTGCTCTGCCGGGAACTGTCTCAGGCCGGCCCTGGGTTGTATGCACTTCCCAGGTCTAAGTCGCTCAGGTTCAGGTACTCGGGTACTCCACAAAGGCGCAGACTCTGTTGGGCCTGCGTTTTGTGCCCTTCCCAGGTCCAAGCAGCTCAGGTGACCAGGTGCTTGGCGAGCGTGGTCACCCCCAATTGAAGGCTGTGACTTATCACCTCCCCCGTCCCTGCCGCTTGGTTTTCTGGATGTACAATGAGCTCGTCTTCTCAGGTGTGCCTTGTGTCTCCTCTGGGGAGCTGATTTCTGGCTGCAACCCTCCCAGCAGATGTTGACCATCCAGAATCCCAAGAAGTCTTGGTTAGCAACGAAGCCCCCTTGCAGTTTGGTAAATGATGCCTCTCTGGGGCCACGATTGTCCCCTTCCGGTTCTGGCTGCCCTCCTCTGCCTGTCTCCAGTGGGGGATGGGCCAGTCTGCAGCTGGCTAGCTCTGCTCAGTCCTTTGTTCTGTGAGCGGGCTTGGCAGTGTCTTAGATTAGGGCTTTTCGCAGGATAGCTATCCCACAGTCTGGTTTGCTATCTCAAGTTAGTTCCCTCAGATTGTCCTCGGGGCATTCAGGCCCAGTCCTTACCCTAAGCAATGCAGCCCGCGCCTCCCTGCCCAGGCCCCGCTTGCTAGTAGCGGATATAGGTGTCTGCACTGCCTCTCCTGTGGGAGTTACCGTTGGGCACGTAATCTGTGGGTTTTAATTATTTATTTATTTTTCTTCACAGTTATGTTGCCTTCTGAGGTTCCAAGGCTTGCCACAGACTCGCCAGTGAGAGTGTTTCCCAGTGTTTGGAAACCTCTCTCTTTTTTAAGACTCCATTCCCGGGACGGATCTCTATCCCTACCTCTTTTGTCTCTCTTTTTATCTTTTACATTTTTTCCTGCAGAGCTGAGCTCCCTGTGCTATATAGCAGTTTCCCAGTAGCTGTCTTACACATGGTAGTGTATATATGTCAGTGCTACCCTCCCAATTTACCCCACCCTCTCCTTACACCCCTATGTCTACTCATCCATTATATCTGCATCTCTGTTCCTGCCCTGCAAATAGGTTCATCTGTACCATTTTTCTACATTCCACATATATGCATTAATATACATTATTTGTTTTTCTCTTTCTGACCTAATTCATTCTGTGACAGCCTCTAGGTCCATTCACGTCTTTACAAATGGCCCAATTTTGTTCCTTTTATGGCCAAGTAATATTCCATTGTATATATGTACCTCTAACAAAAACAATACCATCCACTAAGTATCTGCTTTGTGTGGATCCTGGGCCAGCACTAGGGATACAAAGAGAAACAGAACAGCATCCCGCTCTCATCAGAAGCTCGTCTGCTTGTGGAGACACACGGTTACAATATAGCAGTAGCAGTAAGTCTGGAGTAAAGGAAGAGTGTGTAACCTGGATGGGATATGGAAAACTGCTGCTGCTGCTGCTGCTGCTAAGTCGCTTCAGTCGTGTCCGACTCTGTGCGACCCCATAGACGGCAGCCCACCAGGCTCCTCTGTCCCTGGGGTTCTCCAGGCAAGAATACTGGAGTGGGTTGCCATTGCCTTCTCCAATGCATGAAAGTGAAAAGTGAAAGTGAAGTCGCTCAGTCGTGCCCGACTCTTAGCGACCCCATGGACTACAGCCTACCAGGCTCCTCTGTCCGTGGGATTTTCCAGGCAAGAGTACTGGAGTGGGGTGCCGTTGCCTTCTCCAGGAAAACTGCTTAGAGGAGCCTACGCCCAGTCTTGAAAAGTAAGCAGCAGTGCAGCCGTGTGACAAATTTAGGGGTATTTTGTACATGAGAGGGCTTCCATGGTGGCTCAGATGGTAGCGTCTGCCTGCAGTGCAGGAGACCCAGGTTCAATCCCTGGGTCAGGAAGATCCCATGGAGAAGGAAATGGCTGTCCACTCCAGTATTCTTGCCTGGAGAATCCCATGGACAGAGGAACCTGGTGAAGCTACAGTCCGTGGGGTCCCATAGAGTCAGACATGACTGAGCAACTAACACTTTGGGACATGAGAAGATTGTTCTAGTTGGAGGAAATAATGTAGGCACGTTAACAGAGCAAAACATCACATGGCTGGGGAATTAATTTATATGACTACACTACACTGTATAGTGTTGTGGGTTGAGGTCATAAGGATAAAAAGCATCTCATGGGAACACAGAAACTCATAGGAACCAATGTGCTGTCCTCCAGCCACACAGGCTGGAGTATACACAACTTAGCAATTGAAAAGCAGGTGGTGGTCGGGGCCAGGACTAGTATAATTTTGTTGCTTCCTTACCAGAGAGTTTGCCCCCAACCGTGATGGTAATTTTGCTCTTCTTGTTTCTGTCACTCCAGTCAATTACTTTACCCTCTATTGAGTACACCCATAGGTTGTGGATTATTCATACCTTCTGCTTACCCATTTCCTAGTTTCTCAAGAGTGTCTACATTCTTCTCATCACCTCTGTCCTTTCTCTGTATATGTTCAGCTTTTGTTTGGAGCCACTGAGTAGCCCTCTAGGTGTCTCAGATTCAGATCACCTCATAGAAGAGGACCTGATTGTTGTAATTAATCTTCCATATCTCTCTTGAAAGCTCTCCTGCCATCCTTATATGTTATCGACCAGACTTTAGGGTAAAATTCTCTAGACCAATCATCTGGGACTAGAAAGGTCCCAGGAAATTTTATTAGAAGCATACTCCATTCATCAGACACAATACACAGAGTAAGCATTCTGAGATGGCCTTTTCAGCATCACAGGGAAAGGAGAAAATAGGCCACAGGAGTCTCAAATGTAGTAGAAGACAGAGGAACAGATACAAGAAATATTTGTGAAGAGGAAAAGAACTTAGAGACCCATTAGGTCCTGAGGGATGGGGATCAGGTGGAAAGGAAGAAACCCAGTGGGGCTGGAGGTTTCTGGCCTGGGCAGCTGGCCAGTGGCCAAGTTGATAACCAGGAAGATAGAATACAGGAAATGAAGTAGGTAGAGGGAGGATGGGAGGAACGATGCATTGTACTGTAGGTGTGAGTCTGAAGTACCAAGGAACATCCAGAGGGAGATTCCGGGTAAGCACTTAGGTATATAGATCATGATCGTGAAGTCGCTCAGTTGTGTCCGACTCTTAGCGACCCCATGTACTGTAGCCTACCAGGCTCCTCTGTCCATGGGATTTTCCAGGCAATAGTACTGGAGTGGATTGCCATTTCCTTCTCCAAGGGATCTTCCCAACCCAGGGATCGAACCTGGGTCTCCCGCATCGTAGACAGACGCTTTACCGTCTGAGCCACCAGGGAAGTCCAGAGCTGGGGCTAAATAGATAAGATATATTCTATTGCAAGTGACAAAACTAGTGTAAGCAAAAAAGGAAGTTAGTTGGCAAATGTAACCAACCTGAGATGGAGGAAGGTGAAGTCAGGCTTGTGAACAAGAGTGAAGAATTGGATCCTATCAGGTCAACCCCAGACACCTCTCTGGTCTTTTATTGTTTTGAGTCCAAGCCTCCATGACAGACTGGCTTCTTCACATGGTGCAGGACATGACTATGGGCAGCTGTGAGCTCTTCACCAGCCGGGAAAGCTGGTTCTTCCAGCTTCAGTTTGGAAACTCCTAGGGGAAGGACTCAATGACTTACACTGGCTCATTACCCATTTGTTAGGCCAGTCCCCACGGTCAAGGAAGCATGAAGTTCTGTTTTGGGCCCGGCTCTGGTCACATGCCACCCCTGTGGTCAGAGAGGACAAGGGCTGTCCTCAGATGGAGAAAAGGGTCAAAGAAGGATTCTTGACCAGTATCAATTCCTTCCTGAATAGCATTTCCTTCTGTCCAGTGTGTATAAAATATCAATAGATAATAAATAAATTATAGCTCTGCAGTAGCTGATGGAATGACTGGGCCAATTCTCTGAAACCCGAATCTTTCCTGACTGCTTCTGGGGGATCTTTTGAGTATTTGTAAGTTATTTGTGAGTATTTTCGTACATCCAGGTTGTCACTTCAAGAAAAAGTAAACTTAATAACCTATATGGGAAACTCATTTGAAAAAGGGTATATGTATGACTGAATCATGTTGCTGTGCATTGGAAACTAACATAACATTGAACTGTACCCCAAGATAAAAGTTAAAAAGTAAAGCTGACTAGTAGCAGTGAGGCTAGAATCCTGGAGAAAATGAGAAAAGATTTAAATGCGGGTTTCTCTTAAGTCTACCCGTGCTGGACTTCTGCACCCGCTTCCTTGCCAGTCTTTCTCTCTCACCAGCACAGTGCATCGCCCTACATCTTGGTACCAGTTTCCAGGCATTATTGGTACAGGAAAATTCATCTGTCTTTCCCATTTGCAGGGAGCTTAAAATACTTGGGTTTGTTAGAAAAAAAGTTCAATATTTGAAATATTGATTGTGAAAGTCTTAGTTCCAGCCACATTGATGCTGGGCCTTTTGAAACATCTGGAAATTAAAGCAGAGAATGCGATGCCAGTAACATACTCATGGATAAACCTAAAGATTGTCACAGAGTGAAGTAAGTCAGAAAAACAAATATTGTATTTGTTCACGGTATTGCATGTATGTGGAATCTAGGAAAATAGTATACTTGATCTTATTTGCAAAGCAGAAGTAAAGACACAGTTGTAGAGAACAAAGGTATGGATACCAAGGGGGAAAGGAGTGGAGGGAGGGATTGGGAAATTGGGATTGACATATATATACTATTGATACTGTGTTTAAAATAGATAACCAGTGAGAACCTACTCGGTAGCACAGGCAACTCTACTCAATGCTCTGTGGTAACCTAAATGAGAAGGATATCCAAAAAAGAGGGGATATATGTATACCTGTGGCTGATGCACTTTGCTGTGTGGCAGAAACAACATGGTAAAGCAACTATACTCCAAAAAAATTTAAAAATAAAATTGAAGTGGAAAGTGAAGGAGGAGCCTATATAAGTGTATTTACTTGTGTACACAGACAGTGTCTCTTGGAAAATACCCCCAAGTTTTAAAAAACAGTAACAGTGGTTACCTTCCGAGAGAACATATGGGTAGCTGAGGGTCTGGGTATAGGAATGAAAACAAGGAGAAGCCCTTCAAATCTTCAGGCTGTGGGTGTGTCGGTAGGATTAGGGGGTTAGACTCACTTAGAAGGGAGCATGAATCTAAATGGCACAGGCTTCTTCAACGTAACAGTGGGTTTTAGGACATGATGCCTTCAAATACCTGAGGGAGAAATTTTTTGTGTCCTAGAAGTTGTTAACCAACCATCAATCATGTGCACAGGTAAGGACTCAAGAAGAATGTCTGCCATGCACCTCTCTTTGGGGAATTGCTGGATAATGCACTTCAGAAAAACAAGGGAAAGGAAAGCCCACGATTGAAATAGCAAATCCCACACAGAAAAATGTCAAAAGTGAGTTCTAAGGGAATTCCCTGGAGATCCAGCGGTTAGGACTCTGCTCTCTCACTGACGACAGCTCTGGGTTCGATCCCTGGTCTAGGAACTAAGATCCCACAAGCAGTCCTGTGCCCCCCCCCCAACACACACACACACAAAAGTGAGTTCTAAGACAAAAGTGTCCCCATACCCTGTAGATTGGAGCAAGAGGAAATGAAGGCTTCAGAGAGAGATGGGGGGGGCGGGTGGTGTGGAAAATGAAATGTTACATGGGATGCTTGGGGCTTTGGGGAAAAAAGAACTGCTGGTGATCAGACAACAGGTCTAGCTGAGCAACTGAAGCCACAATCAGTTATTAGAAAACTATACTGGGGGTAGGGATGGGGCGGAAATGAGACAATTATTGATTCCAGAAAACAAAAGTGATGCTAGGAAGGAAATAAGTACGAAACACTATCTGACTCTTCAACTTTACATAGGCAATAATGTAAACATTGATTAAAATTGCCTTATACGATAATGGAAGGGAGGAAATGGGAGGTTGAGACTGCTAAATCATCACCTGTGATAATAGAATGTCAATCCTATTATCCACTTCTTCCTTTCAGTGAGACTGACATCTATTCTAATGGCATATGATGCAGCCCATGCTTTTACAATTTTCCCAAGGGTTGAAGAAAATTTTTCACTGAAAGAAGCTCTCTGCTTTTATACCACAGAATTATTCCCAGCCTACTTTGTGGAAGTAGATTAATCCTGCTGCTTTCTCCTGCTTCAGTTTTTAAAAATGGTGAACATATCGATCACAAATGGCATATCTCAAGATTTTATATGTAAACCCAAAACTTTAAGGAATATTTTTAACCATCCATTCTCTTAGTGCAAAAATATGGTCTTGAACCACTTTCATCACTATCAACTGGGGTACTACAGGAGGACAAAGGGGCAACAGAGGATGAGATGGTTGGATGGCATCATCGACTCAGTGGACATGAGTTTGAGCAAACTCCAGGAAATAGTGAAGCGCAGGGAAGCCTGGTGTGCTGCAGTCCATGGGGTCGCAAAGAGTTAGACACAACTTAGGGACTGAACAACAACTTTTTACAAATAAGCAAATTTCTGGTCCCTAACCAGATTTATTGAATCAGAATTCCTGAAAAGGACCAAGGAATATAATTTTTCCCATTGACCCATATGGTTCTTTACTCACATGAACAGAATTTAGTTTTATGTCTTGGGGTTTTATTTCTCAAAGTCAGGGTAAGATCCACACATATAAAATCTCGGCCTTTTTTTTTTTTTTTTTTTTTTTTTTTAATGCTATTGAGGACATTATGTATTTTATTATTCAGTGTTCTTCAGTGTTCACAGAATGAAATCTCTTTCAGATTTTAGAGCTAGAGAAAAAGTTGTTCTCTTATGAACTGGTCTGTTTCCTTTATTAGTCTGTCTATGTGTGCTTAGTCGCTCAGTTGTGTCCAACTTTTTGGGACCCATGGACCGTAGCCTGCCAGACTCCTCTGTCCATGGAATTCTCCAGGCAAGAATACTGGAGTGGGTAGCCATTCCCTTCTCTGGGGGATCTTCCTGACCCAGGGACAGAACCCAGGTCTCCTGCATAGCTGGCAGATTCTTTACCACCTGAGCCACCAGGGAAGCCATTTATTAGTCTAAGACTCGTCAAATTTGACTGATTATTAGAATCACCTAGGGAACTTTGGGCTGCCCTGGTAGCTCAGACAGTAAAGCATCTGCCTGCAATGTAGGAGACCTGGGTTCGATCCCTGGATCGGGAAGATCCCCTGGAGAAGGAAATGGCAATCCACTCCAGTACTCTTGCCTGGAAAATTCCATGGATGGAGGAGCCTGGTAGGCTGCATGTGATCGCAGAGTTGGACACGACTAAGCAACTTCACTGGTTGCGAGAAAGTGAGACTAAATGAGAGGGAACTTTGAAAACATATATAGCTTCCCAGACCCACCAGAGTCTACAGATTTGGGAGGATCCATAGGATATTAATAATTAACCATGCTTCATACACTCTGCATGGGACAAATATCTTACTTAATTCACCATGTTCACACTTTGCCTTCTTGGAAGCTAGTTTTAAAGCAGTTTTTCTTGGAATTTGGTTTTTTAATATAATCATTGTCCTTTTCTTCCCCTGTTTTATTAATTGTCTCATTTAGTATTTTTTAATGAATTTCAACTTCAGAGGAAATATTTTATAATAATTCTACTCTTTGGACCAGCACATTCCCTGCAATAGCATTTAAGCCTAAAATAAATCACTTGTTAGGATGAAAGACTAAGAGATTGTTTTGAGTTCTTAAAAGTTTCATCATCCAGAGTGTATGGAGACTTCAGGGAAATTACTGTTAGAAAAATACTCTGAAAACCATTGTGATTAAATGCTGATGCATAATTAAGATACTGATTGCCCCGCTTCAGCCTCTTCAGTACAGGCACTCCCAAGACTCAGTTTGTTGTTCCTCTTTCTTTTCTTCACCACTTCAAAGAGCTAATCCATTTAGTCATGTTAACCATCACCACCAAATATATGCTAGAGCTTGAATCTTTTGCTATTGGCAGGAACTGTTCATGCGGCTGTCTGACCAAGTCCAGACTTCAGTGTGAAGAAATTCCATCCGTCTAAAACTGAACTCTTCTCAGTTCAGAAGAGTTCACAATCCTCATATTCCTGATCACCTCCCCTTCCCAAATCACCATCTGGGTTAAATAGCATCACCACTCTCTCATGTCCTCAGCCGAATTTGTCCCTGATTGCTCATATTTCTTTTAATCCCTACACCACTTAGCAAGGGAATATTTACATTATCGTTTGAGGATGTAGCTACCATCTGAAGACCAAAGAAAATGCTGGTGGGTGTGAGAGATGCCCCAGAGTGATAAACTGCTTAGGAAATGAAAGGGGCTTGCTTCACAGGTGTGAATACAGCCTGTCATTTCTCTTACTCGGTCTCAGGGATGTACCCCTATCTCTTTCCTTCCCTGGCCTAGTGCTCATTTCCTGAGTTAAAGCAAACTGCTACTGATTGATTTCCTTGAACGTGGCCTATTCCTGTTTCCATTCATCATGGTAGCGGTGGTGGTTGTAATGGTTTAGGAATATTATTTGTCCAATCAGTTCCTCATCTATAAAGATTGACGGTGGTACCTAATGATGCAACAAGGAGTTGTGAGTATTAAATGTTCATTGTGTTTAGTGCAGTGCTTGGCACCCCATAAAAGTTAGTTGCTATTTATTTTGTTAACAGAACACACTCACATATTCCCTAATTATTTCACTTGGACTCACACCAATTAAGCTCCATAAAGCACCATATTTGCTCTTCAGTAAGATCTTACCATAACTTTACAAGATAAAATGCACATTCTTCATCTTGGGAATTAAAATGTAGTAGTTGTAAAGTCTTATGTTATTTTACTGAGCAGAAGCTTCCTTATTTGAAATAGGGAAAACATTATGTTCCTGGTTAATATGAAGATTAAAATTAATAATGTATATCAACAGTGCTTGGGGGACTGCAAAGAATTATACACATTTTAATTGTTTTCACTTGTGCTGGAAGCTCTGCCTTTGAGCACAAGGGCTGATGCAAACAGGGAAATGGCTCCAAAGCATCTTTGGCCATCACCCCAAGACCTTGGCTCTACTGGGCACCGAGCCATAGACCATTTTTCTGATGGCTACAAGACATCATGTCAGCTCCACCAGTCATGAATTCCCTGAGGCATAAGACCTTCTAATTTTAGAAACAGTTGAGCAAAGTTTTTGGCACGGAACAATACACTCATTATCTCACACTCCTCAGGTGAACATGAATGACTGAGTGGCCTTCCTGTCAGAGGAGTTACTTGGCAGGTAAGTCTCCAGTTACTTCATGAAACATGCCCCCAGTATTCTGCTGTGACCTCATGTACCAATCTTCTAGGAACCACTTACCAACCGCTGTTTTCCTGTCTGTTCACGAGAACTAAAACCCTTTTGCATAGTACAGTAGTGTGTCTGCATGCTTAGTCCAACCCTTTCCAACCCCATGGACTGTATCGTAGCCTGCCAGGTTCCTCTGTCCATGCAATTCTTCAAGCAAGAATATGGAGCGGGTTGCCATTTCCTTCCTCCAGGGGATCCTTCCGACACAGGGATTGAACCCATGTTTCTCAGGTCTCATGGGATTCTTCTATCAAGTGAGAAGCCCCTGAGACTCTCTTGCTGGTGAAACAAATTCAAAGACCCCTCTTCTGTCTCTGTCTGCTGAGTTTATTTCAGAAATCCACCCTGTGCCCATCTCCAGAATCCTTGGCTATTGCCTCAAACACAAGTCATTTATTCCATTCCATCTATTATTCTCATTCACTCATGTTCATATGCTGTTGGATTTTTCTCCCTTGACCCAGCACCTGCTGCTGTTCCTCTACCTTTAGAACATTGTTCTCTGGATCACCTATGTTGGTTCATGTTCTTATTTGCCCAACACCCTTCCTCTACACCTTCTAATAATAGATACAAACAGTGGAAACAGTGTCAGACTTTATTTTGGGGGGCTCCAAAATCACTGTAGATGGTGATTGCAGCCATGAAATTAAAAGACGCTTACTCCTTGGAAGGAAAGTTATAACCAACCTAGATAGCATATTCAAAAGCAGAGACATTACTTTGCCAACAAAGGTCCATCTAGTCAAGGCTGTGGTTTTTCCAGTGGTCATGTGTGGATGTGAAAGTTGGACTGTGAAGAAAGCTGAGCACAGAAGAATTGATGCTTTTGAACTGTGGTGCTGGAGAAGACTCTTGAGAGTCCCTTGGACTGCAAGGAGATCCAACCAGTCCATTCTGAAGGAGATCAGTCCTGGGTGTTCTTTGGAAGGAATGATGCTAAAGCTGAAACTCCAGTACTTTGGCCACCTCATGGGAAGAGTTGACTCATTGGAAAAGACTCTGATGCTGGGAGGGACTGGGGGCAGGAGGAGAAGGGGACGACAGAGGATGAGATGGTTGGATGGCATCACCGACTCAATGGACATGGGTTTGGGTGGACTCCAGGAGTTGGTGATGGACAGGGAGGCCTGGTGTGCTGCGATTCATGGGGTCGCAAAGAGTCGGACACAACTGAGCGACTGAACTGAACTGAACTGAACTGAACCTATGGGAGAAGCACATGTCCTAGAAATGACCATACAACCAAGCCACCCTAGTCTAGATCTTTTCTTGGGATTGTTCTGATAAAACTTGCAAGGGACCATGTTCTCTGACATGTAAATAAAGTCCATTGACAATAGGGAAAAACGAAGCCAACCTGAAACAAAAGACAGAAAAGAAGATTTATGGAGAGAGGGTCTTGATAAGGTCAAGTGGCTGGTTTTAGTTCCTAAAATCCACAACGTGTCCCAGTTCCCAAAACTTCTTTTGAATCTGTTGAATCTTTTGACTCTTTCTTTTCAGTGCCTTGCAACTAGGAGAGTTATAATATGATGATCTACTTAATTATAAAGAAAACCTCCTACATCCTCCACCACTGCACCAAACATTCCTTTGATGGGTTGCCAAAACTATGTCCTAACCCTCCCCTCAAATCACCAAGCCCTGTTAGTGGGGCTGACAGTCTCCCGTCCCAACCCCCCCAGGGCCACCCTGCTCCTGCCACCATCTTTACTTCCACACTATGGCTGTTATTCCCAACTCATTCCTTCAAAATAGGATTGTAGCTCAGTCTTCCTGGCATTGCCCGCCCTGATCTCACCACTGGGAGGAGAACCTCCACTCAGCTCCATGACTGCCTTGTGTCTACTGACCTCTCCTTCTCCCTCCACTTCAGTGTGAAAAGAGATGCCCCCTCCTATAGAAAATTAACCCTCTACCTATGCTCTGGAGGACCCAGACCTTCAAGACCTCAGCCTATCAATATTCCCACCTCTCCCCACTTCCCCAATGTCTTCAACCTCTTCTTCTTTTCCCTTCTCTCATTATCTAAACATGCTCAACTGTCACATCCTTCACAAGCAAACACAAAACCTCCCTTAACCCCCTGTTCTTTAGTGACCTACCCCGCTTTCTCCTCCCCTTCAAAGCTAAACTTCTTGAAACCATTTGAGCTTCCTGTTTCTACTTTTGCACTTTGTGTTCACCACTTTATGAAACCGATCTCTAGTCTATCAGAGAAGCATTAACTTGGGCCCTTGGTGTGCTAAATTAAGTGAAACTAAGTAAAGTGAAGTAAGTTATCGTTTAAAGAGGGATAGAAGGCAATGGCACCCGACTCCAGTACTCTTGCCTGGAAAATCCCATGGGCAGATGAGCCTGGTGGGCTGCAGTCCATGGGGTTGCTAAGAGTCGGACACGACTGAGCGATTTCACTTTCACTTTTCACTTTCATGCATTGGAGAAGGAAATGGCAACCCACCCCAGTGTTCTTGCCTGGAGAATCCCAGGGACAGAGGAGCCTGGTGGGCTGCCGTCTATGGGGTCGCACAGAGTCGGACATAACTGAAGTGACTTAGCAGCAGCAGCAGCAGCAGCAGATGCTCCATCTAGAGTTCCTTAAGCTTCTAGAGGTCAGAAGGTCACAGTTCTACCCTTAGCAGGACCCAAGAGTGGTATGAGTGGGTCAAAGTCTTTTCATTACCAGTCAGCTCTCCCTGCCAATCTTTTCTAAGAGTAAAAACAGCATATTATAAATGTGGTCTATAGTTTCAATAGCAGTAACATTTATACTCAAGAAAATTATATCATTTCCAACTATTAAAGCAGTGATTTTGCTTCCTCATAGAAATACAATTTCTTCCTCACAGTATGAGTGCAATTTTATATTCTTAAAACTTACTGTAATGATTTGACAATAGCATGTAAACAGATAAATGATATGACCTGCTTTTTTTTATTATTATTATTGAGCTCTGTGTTTCCATCAGAGCCAGTTTCTTCAGTGAGAATCATCACTTTCTGAAAGTTCAAGGTCATCCTGGTAAGTAAAACTCTTGGACTGCTCATATTGAAGTAAGAATGGATCTGTCAGACAAACAGGTTGCCAGCGCTGGGACTTTGGGCAAATTACTTAACCTCTCTGAGCCTCAGTTTCCCCATTTAAAAATTTTAACAACTATTTCATAGGGTTTCTATGAAAACTAAATGATGTAACCTGGAACATAGTAGTCATGCAACAAATATTAGTTTCTCATTTTCCATCCTTCTGTCCCCTAGGAGATGACAAAACCCAACAGTTACATTTTAGTTCTTCCTTTTATTAGACACATGCTTGTTGTACTTACTTTCACATCATCTCAGAACTGTTTTTTCCCCCCTTTTTAATATGTGTCTTGTACAACCAACTAGAAATAACTCTTTGGAGGGCAAAGATCATCCTTCCGTTTCTTCTATATTTTTCATAATTACAGCAACCCCATGCCACAGTTTTTCCTGGACAGACTCAGTTTCAAACAATTTTCTGTTTGTTCTTTTTTAAATTATTAAAAATATCCTGGGGTCCAAGTTACACTTGCCAAAACATCACTTACCCAGAACATAATGCCTGTATATCACTTACCCAGAACATAACACCTGTACACATAGGAGCCAGTACCATGCTGGAGCCATGATGGCTGCCAAAGGTGGACACGCCTGAGCAGTCAGTCTGCTTAAGAGAGGTCTCTAGAGCCCTAAGGGCCTCACAAGACCACTTTCCCCACCACCATGTCCCACCTTCAGAGGATTTCAGGGCAGTCCCCCCTCCCCCCAGTAAGCTTCTGAAGCAGCCCACCCTAAAAAGGAAGCTAAAATTAGAACTGATTCCCCATTATCCCCTAAATGGCCACCTGGGTAATTGCCCATGCAGCAGGATGCTCTCCACCTGAGTCCCCTTGAGGCAAGTCTCCAGCATCAACCACCACCAGGACATCCTCCCCCACGTGGCTTTTCCTCCCCTTATTTGACTTATGCTAACCTCCCCACTCCTCACCCTTCCACTGCATCCCCTGGCAACCCAGCTGTGCCAGATCCTTTACAACTCCCCACCCCCTTTTGCATATTTTCTTCACCCTCTTGCATGGAAACCTGGTGCAGCTTAACTGGAAACCAACCTGCTCTCCCTCCCACACCTTGCCCGCCACAGAGCCGAGGGGAGGAGTGGGTGTTCCCGTGGCCCTCACTACTGCTCACAGATAGCTCTCTGTCATCTCAAAACCCCCACCTCTCTGGAAGTCCATGCCCTCCAACTACACCACCCACTGACCTCCACCCCACCACCATCACCCACTCACCAAGCTCCCAACTCCTCTTCATCCTCTTCCTTCGTGCCAGACGTCAGCACCTGGCTCCTTCACTGGCTCCCTTCTGTTCTGCTCCTCAACTCCCTCTTGGTGACAGAACATTCATGAAGTGTATGGAGGGCACCCTCCTCTCCCACTGCCTCACTCATCGCTTCCAACGTGCGCCCCTCCATCCCCTCCCGCCACCCGTGTCCTTCATCATGCCTTTCCTGTCTCATTGCCAATGACCACAGGCCCTCTGGATTCATCATCCCCAGCACCCCACTCTGTGACCATGTCCTGCTCAGCCAACTAGCCCCGCTCCAATCACCTTCCACTCCACGGGCATCTCCAAGTCTGAGACCCCAGTACTGTATCTGGGAATATGGAACCAGCAAGGCATAGATGGCTCACTCAGGAGAGGCCACGATGCAGGGAGTGTCATGAAAGGCCTATGGACAGAGGAGCAGGCTGACTGAGGGAAACAACCGGAGACAGGATGGCTCCTGGGCACTAGGAACAACCTAAAGAGGCAGCGGAGAGGAGGTTCTGAGCCCAGCGAGAGCTAGAATGTGAGAGAGAGGCTGACGGGGCCTGTGGCCTCAGGAGAACATGTTCCCAGCGAGAACCACCACAAGACAAAGAGGGATCTGAGGGAGAATAAACCCCCAACTCCCTTCTGGTTTTGGGCCAGGGCCTTCCACTGGTTGAAGTCAACTAGAAGTCAGAGCGCCAGGGAGTCTCGGTGAGGCAGTCTGGAGAGGTTTGCCTTTCACAGCAAAAAAGGATGGAGTGGAGGGTGGAGGGTGGAAGGAGTACAGCTACCTCCTCGCAGCCTGGCCTTATCTGCAATTCCTTTCCCCCTGCCCCTCCATCATGCTGGCCTGGCAACCCCCAGCTCCCTGCCTTCTCCAGAGCTATATCCAAGCAAGGTGAGGGGACTGGAAACAATTGTGGGACTCTGCTTACTAGTCTCACTTTTTAAAAAAATTTATTTACTCTATTTTTTGGCTGTGCTGGGTCTTTGTTGCTGAGTGCAGGCTTTTCTAGATGGGGAAAGGCGAGACTACTCTCTAGTTGCTGTGCTCTGGCTTCTCAGGTCAGTGGCTGCTCTTGATGTGGAGCACCAACTCCAGAGTGCGGGCTTGGTAGTTGTGGGCTTAGTTGCTCCGCCGGCATGCGGGATCTTCCTAGACCAGGGATGGAACCGTTGTCCCCTGCATCGGCAGGCAGATTCTTAACCACTGGATCACCATGAAGTCCAGAGTCTCACTTTAAATATAGGTCCCCAAGTCTCAAGGAGGAACTGCTGTCTGATTACATTCCTCTAATCCATTTGCCCTCCCACAATTTTACCCCATTTCCTCTTCAATCTCCAGTATGCTATACCCACTTCTGATGATTTCATGTCATATTTTACTGAGACAATAGAAGCAACCAGAAGACAACTTCATCTGGCCATTCTTAACCTATCCACAGACTCTGCTCTCCTCTGGTTACTATGGAAACACCATCCCTGTTACCATGGGTCCTCTGCTTGTACACTAGATACCATCACCTCTTCCAGATCTGTAGGAATCTCCTACAGAAGAGACATCTCTAATGGGTCATTCTCTCTGTGTGCAAACATACAACAGATCATATTCAGGAATGAAGTGGGAGTTTGGGATTAGCAGATATAAACTATTACATATAGAATGGATAAGCAGCAAGGTCCTACTGTACAGTACAGGGAAATATATCCTGAGATAAACCATAATGGAAAAGAATATGAAAAATAATATATGAATAACTGAATCATTTTGCCATACAGCAGAAATTACATGACATTGTAACAACTACACTTCAGAAAATTAATTTTTAAGAAATAGATCATATCCAAAAAAAAGCTTTCCCTAGACCCTTCAGCCTCTCTCCAATGCAGGAGACACAGGAGACTCAAGTTCAATCCCTAAGTCAGGAAGATCCCCTGGAGGAGGAAGTGGCAACCTACTCCAGTATTCTTGCCTGGGAAATTTCATGGACAGAGGAGCCTGGAGGGCTACAGTCTGGCAAAGAGTGGGATGTGACTGAGTATGCACACACAGCTTTCTGTGAAGGAGAAGGGAAATCATGAAAAAATTTTGAAAAATTGTTAGAAGCATCATTTTAATATGAAATTGAAAGGGAATTTGCAAGTAAGTAAAACCTAGATAACATATTGAAAAGCAGAGACATTACTTTGCCAACAAAGGTCCATCTAGTCAAGGCTATGGTTTTTCCAGTGGTCATGTATGGATGCGAGAGTTGGACTGTGAAGAAAGCTGAGTGCTGAAGAATTGATGCTTTTGAACTGTGGTGTTGGAGAAGACTCTTGAGAGTCCCTTGGACTGCAAGGAGATCCAACCAGTCCATTCTAAAGGAGATCAGCCCTGGGTGTTCATTGGAAGGAATGATGCTAAAGCTGAAACTCCAGTACTTTGGCCACCTCCTGCGAAGAGTTGACTCACTGGAAAAGACTCTGACGCTGGGAGGGATTGGGGGCAGGAGGAGAAGGGGATGAAAGAGGATGAGATGGCTGGATGGCATCACTGACTCGATGGACATGAGTCTGAGTGAACTCCGGGAGTTGGTGATGGACAGGGAGGCCTGGTGTGCTGCGATTCATGGGGTGGCAAAGAGTCGGACACGACTGAGAGACTGAACTGAACTGAACTGAAAACTAGTAATTGTTTGATCTGAAAGTAGGAAAATAATAATAGTTAACATTCATACCTAACTCTCTATTAAGCACTTTCTTTGAATCATCTCATTTAATTGCCAAAATAGGTACAATTCTTTTTTATTGATGATATCCACATGGTTTGCTCCTTCACCTCTTCATCAGGCAAATGTAATTTCCCATTTTCCCTAGTCCCCTTTCTTTCTTTTTCTCCAGAACTCTCATCTCAATTTAAGATATGTTTTACTTTTTAAATCTTGTGTAAAGACCCTCTTCACATACTAGAATGAAAGCCTGTAAGAATAGGTTCAACTGTATTTTTCCTTCAGTTCTTTATCCTCAGTGCTTAGCATAGAGTAGATAACCAATAAAATTTTTGAATACCTAAATAAATGAGGAATTGAATTTCATGGAGATGAAGTAACTTGTCCATGATCATACAGGTAATAAGTGATCAGAATTCTGATTTTAAAACCCATGTTCTTAAACCATTAAGGGATTCACCAGAGTTGTAATATTGTAGGCTAGAGATGAGTCCCCTCCTGAGGCTGCAGCAGTGATAAATGGGGAGAGGGACTGAATGGCCTGCGTGTGGCAATAGGCTGTATATGAAGGACGCTGAAAGAGATCACTCCAGGATGACTTGATTTCTAGATTTGGCAAATGCGTAGACAGTGACACAGTCCATCGGGAGAAAGTATACCAGAAGTCTTATATTGGGTAGAAGTATGAGAAAGGAGGACATGTCTAATCCATAAACTTTTAAAAACCATCTCGTTGATTACCAAGAAGTGTTGTTAAAAAGTAAGAAGCCAGTAAACCCAAGCTGATCTCTTCAGACATCGTTGGGGTATGGGAATGGACAGGTGAGACCAAATAGTTATTCTTTTTTAAAAACTAGCTCAAGGCTACAAAGAACAATAAAAAGTCCTCAGGTGTGTTAATAATAATTCTGAAGTTAACTTTTAAGGCAAATGCGAACACCAAAGAATGGCCCTATCCTTATGTAGTTAAGTTGTAGTCATTTAGGTAGCAAGATTATCTTGCTGGTGGCACTGGCTTTCAAGAAGAGACAATCAACGTGGAAGCAGGCACTGACACCCAAGCCTAGTGTGGCCAGGAGGGCAGGGGGAAACGCTTACAGCAGTGCACACCGTAGCACGTGGTCGCCCTCGGACCTCGGCGCGGAATCAGCCTGTTAAAGGGGCACAGGGAACTCGCGCCTCAAAGGACTCCCAACCCCCGCCCCGGCGCAGAGCCGGCGGGGCACCGCTCAGGTTCCTTCCACCAGCCGGGCCGCAGGCGGACAGCCTCCAGTCCCTAGGCGGCGCTGTGGGCTCGCAAGACCGGCCGCGGCACTAGAGAGCGCCGTCCCTCCCAATGCGCATGCTCGCTTCCGCCGTGGGCTCTTTTTTTTTTTTTTTCGGGTGGCCCAGGCGGCTGCGTACTGGCTGTGGGATGGGAAGTGAAGCCCCAGCGAGCGGCAGCGGCGGGGCTGTGAGGTGCAGCCAGAGGGAGGCGGCGGCGGCGGCGGCGGAGAGTCGGTGAGCAGCTGGGAAAGCGGAGCCGGGGCGGAGCACCTGCAGGCACGGGCGGCGGCTTCACCATGGCGATTCGCAAGAAGAGCAGCAAGAACCCCCCGGTCCTGAGCCACGAATTCGTCCTGCAGAATCACGCGGACATCGTCTCCTGTGTGGCGATGCTCTTCCTGCTGGGGCTCATGTTCGAGGTGAGCCCAGCCCGCCCCAACCGCCCGCCCCGCCGCCGGCCCGGGCTTCCAGCTCAGTCCCTCGGTCCGGGACCGCGGGGGGGCCCTGGCCGGGGCAGGGGGGAGGTGCCGGCCCCTCGGCCCCCAAAGAGCGGGCCCGCCCCGCCCGGCGCTGGCCTGGGGCTGCGGAGCCCCGGGGGCCTGGCCGCCGCCCGCTCGCAGGGGCCGGGGCCGCCGCGTCGCCCCCTCCCGCCGGCCGCGCAGTTCCTGGTTCCCGCGAAGGGTTACGTGGCAGCCGGCTAGGGGCCGGCGGGCTGCGGGGGCGGCCCCTGCGCGCCGAGCTGGCTGTGGGCAGTGGGCGGGCTGGGGAATGGCCGGCCGGCCGGCCAGGCCGCTGGGGGCCGGGGAGACCCGGGGGCCGCGGCCTCGCGGGGTTTGGGGGGCAAACCGACGGAGCCGGGCGCCGGCTGCCCGCTGGAAGGGCGGTGGCCACACGGGGCAGCGAGCGATCGCCGCAGGATCACCCACCCGATTGTTAAGAACTTCAGTCTCCCAAACTGGTATTGTTACCAGTGATCGAACTTTTTTTTTTTTTTTTTTCCGCCCCGCGCTTACTCTCTCCTTAAAGAAACAAGGTCTGATACAGAAATCGGGGTACAGAGCAGCAGTGCCGAGGAGTCGAATAATTTTCTTTTTGTTTCTTGAAGTAGGAGAGGATGGAAATGTCAGGAGTGTGTAAATTCTCTTCCCACGTAGCGCGTATCATGATGACTTACTTAACAGCTGTTGAATGTGGGTAATAAACTTTGCCAGGTGAACGGGTAACATCCTACGGCTTCCTTCCCCTCGCTCCCCAAAACACAGGCCCGTTCCTTATCCTCTTTACCTTTTTAACTTTTTCTCTCTAGCTCCAGAGCCCCCACCAAATACACTCATTATTTTACCTATTTATTGTCTCCCTCCTGGAATGTAACCTCAGTGAAGGCACAGGGTTTTTTTGTTTTGTTTTTCTTAATTTCCAGCGCCTAGAATATATCCCGGCATTTAAGAAGTGCTTACAAAATACTTGTTTAATGAGTGACATTAAGAATTCTTGACTACTGGGTAGCTCAGGGAGCCCTACCCAGTGCTCTGCTGCTGCTGCTAAGTCGCTTCAGTCGTGTCCGACTCTGTGCGACCCCATAGACGGCAGTCCACCAGGCTCCCCTGTCCCTGGGATTCTCCAGGCAGGAGCACTGGAGTGGGCTGCCATCTCCTTCTCCAGTGCCTGAAAGCGAAAAGTGAAAGTGAAGTCGCTCAGTCGTGTCCGACTCTTCACGACCCCATGGACTATAGCCTACCAGGCTCCTCCGTCCATGGGATTTTTCAGGCAAGAGTCCTGGAGGTGCCATTGCCTTCTCCACCCAGTGCTCTATGGTTACCTAAATGAGAAAGAAATCCAAAAAAAGGTGATGTATGGGTGTGTATAGTTGACTCACTTTACCAATACAGTAGAAAGTAACACAACATTGTTAGACAGCTATGCTCCAATAAAAATGTTAGCAAAATATAGACAGAGCAGTAAAGAGTTTCATATGCAGTTCAGTGTGAACAGTGTCCAATAAAAGACAAGAAATCCTGCTTCCAACTCACAAATAATTAAATTAACAGTAGTTAAATAAAAAAAAAACTCTTTAAGAAAAACTAGTGGAATGAGACTGCCAGTGACCAAAAGATGACTAAATTGTTAAAATAGAGCCTGTGTGGCTCTTTTAAATGTTATTATTAGAAATTGAATATTTTAATACTTAAAATATTTTCAGACTTACTGCTCATCTTCAAATGGGCTTTTTCTTGATCTAGATATAGTTTGTTTGTTTTTTTAATTCTTGATAGTGTCATTTTTGCCCACTTAGTCCACAGTTAAGGAGGCAGTGAGTATTCCTAAATGGGGAGGTAGAAGGGAACTAACATGTCATACAGTTCATTTCAGGCTGGGCCTGTGCTACTTACCACCTGAATGACCTAGGGGTAAGCCTCAGTTTTTCTTCTGTGTATAAGGAAATACCACGTGTGCTCTTCTCACCGCCATTGTTTGCAAGGATCAGATAGCCTGGTATGAAGGCATCTCGTGGTTTAGAAAGTACTGTATGAATATGTACGATATTAAAAATGCAACGCTAAACGTTTGTACTCACTTTCTGAATATTATACTTACATATATATACCTTCTGCTTTGGTATTATATTGAACAGTTTTGTAAGACTTGCCATAACCCATCTCCACATGGTAAAAATTCCTGACTTTGAAGATAAAATTTAGGAGTAATATTATCTGCAAAATGTATTTGCAGTGCTTTGAATGAAATGGAATATAAATCAGAAATGCTGACACTAAGAAATTTTTGACTTTGTTTTTATGTAAACTTTTTTCTCTTACCACATTTCTAGAGAAGTTCACCACCTGTTAACTTCCTCACGTCAATGATTTTTTTTTTTAACAGTGAAGGGATTTTCACCTTTACATCTGTAAAATTTATCAATTTAAATAGACTCAACAAAGATCTAAATAGAAGTTTTTAAAGTCAGTGCAAAAAAGAATGTTGAAGTAGTATACAGAAGAAAGTTCATGCATGTCCCATGACTTTTTTCTTGCCATATGTTAAAGTTTTAGGATTTAAAAGAGTGTTATCTACACATGGGAAAAAAATTTACTGGTTCGTTTTGCTGCTTTAAAAATAATTGCTGATGAATCTCACCATTAACGTAGTTATTGAATGATGGTATCTGTGCTAGAATAATAGAGAAGTTGATATTTTTGCAAAAGAACTGTTAGCCTTTTGTGTAAATATATTGAGAAAATGTCAGAGGATTTATGGTGAAATTGACAAAGCAGTAATAGATACTGTATTACTAGCCAAAATGAAGACTCAGTATAAACGCTGAAGCTAAAGGGAGTTATGTAGGGCTCGACTGCTTGCTAACTTGGTAACCTAGGGCATGTCATTTAACTTCTTGAACTTGTTTCCTTTTCTGTAAGATAGGGCTCATTGGATTACTCTGAGAATTAAATTAATTTGTATAATTCATAGTTGAAAGTTTAGCTTACAGGAGACATGCCATAAATGATAGCTCATTATTCCTTAGGTATTTATCAAGGTCAAACAATAGAAGACAGATTTTTTATGTGAGAGAAGGTTCTAACAGCATCTAAAGAGTTGTATATACCAACCTGCCAATGCAGAATACGCAGGAGACTCAGGTTCGATCCCTGGGTTGGGAAGATTCCCCTGGATTAGGAAATGGCAACCCACTCCAGTATTCTTGCCTGGAAAATCACATGGACATAGGAGCCTGGCGAGCTACAGTCCATGGGGTCACAAAGAGTCAGACACGACTGAGCACACACATTCATTCTTGATAAAGCAATAGTTTGGGGGAAATGGAAGACTTTAATTTACAAGGAACTTTGTGTTCTCAGAAATCGCTGTGAGTTTTGAAATTACGTATTTTTTAGTATAGTCAGTTTCTGTCCACATACTGCAAATCGTGGTGTATAATTCATGACTTCATCTTGGAGTGAGGAAAATTTAATAGTTAGAAGATGTAAGGATACTTGAGAAGCTTTCCAAAATCGAGGATGCAGAAGAGGAGTTAAGAGTCTCTACGAGGAAGATCTACTGGAAGGGAGTTACTTTACACATACTCAGGAGTGCAGGTTGTTCTTGCCATGCCAGGTTAGGGGGACCTTTATAATTGCAAGTATCATGGAACAGACTTGGAGGTTTGTTTTATTTTTAAGTGTGGCTTGTCTTAATGCCACCATTTTCTTTCCTTTTTTTTTTTAAGAACTTAATTTTATATGTCAATGAGGAAGTGGGATTTAATATTCAGAAACTGCCTTTATCTCTAAGGCATCCAGTCCGTGTAGTAGTCACTCTTTCCTCTAGCAAATACAGTGTAGTTAACATTTCTGTATGACAAGCTGCCAAGCCCCGCTGGTGGCCGTGAAAGAAATATTATGATATTCAGGATAATTCTAATCAGTGCTGAGTTAAATAATTCATTAAGCATCATGGTAACCTGTTGAAGATATATCTGAATAAGTCTCATATTTTTCTTATAAATGGAGAGCAGTATTTCAAATGTCCCAAGTTGTCATAAACTCGGTTATTTTTACTTTTGAATGCATTATATATTTCTTGTGTGTGCATGCTCAGCATGTCTGACTCTTTGTGACCCCATGGACTGTAGTGCTCCAGGCTCCTCTGTTCATGGGATTTTCCAGACAAGAATACTGGAGCCAGTTGCCATTTCCTCCTCCAGGGGATCTTCCCGACCCAAGGACTGAACCCTTGTCTCTTGCATCTTATGCATTGACAGGAGGATTCTTCACCACTGCACCACCTGGGCAGCCCATGTATTTCTGTAGCATATTTTATTCCAACTAATTTGTCTTATTATTTATCAACTGTAATATTAGTTAACTAAAACACTGTTGGCTGGGATATGACACTTAGGAGGCCTGGAAATGGCTAAAAGCATGATTATTGGTTTAATTTTTCTTCTTTTTAAAAAAAAAAATTTCCTATAAACTTTGTAGGGTGTGTGGTTTGTATTTTTCTTCTTATTATTCTACATACTGTCACATGCTAAGCTAGCTGGAAGCCAGATTTTAATTTTATTTGGAAGCCTAGCATGAAAGGATAATCTAATTTTTGTTGCTTTGGGAATTTGATATTAAATTTATCTTTGAAGAATTTCCCTTGTCATTTGTTTAAAAAAACTTAGAAGTTTTTTCAGCTACAGTAGTGATGCCCTCATATTTTAAACTAGAAACAGGGATGCAAAGTATGTTTGTGTGTTTGTATATGAAATCTAAACAAGATATTAAAGCATTAAATTTAGTCATCAACTTTATTTAAAAGAATTGCAGAAAAGCAGTGTTACCCTGGAAACACATGTCATCGCTCTGCTGTAGTGTATTCGTGTGAATGACCTAGAATGTAATACAGAAAAGCCTTACTGACCTCTTCTAGTCAAGTGGCTTTCTGTATCTACCTAGCACAGCAACTCGCTGGAGGGGCCTTACCCTGACTTCCTCTCACAGGCCTGTAATACTCCAGGATAGCAGAGCCCCCCTACAACCTGTGCGTTGTGCATCTCCCCACCTCTGCTGCTCACCTGCTGGCTCTCCGTCTAGTCCAGACTTTGGTGGGGCCTTGTCCCCTTTCCTTTTCTTCAGTATAGTGGCCTCTCGTTGCTTTGCTTTTCTCCCTGCAGACTTCACTGTTCACACTCTCCCCAGGCCCTCAGCTCCCTTTCCCTCTTGGTCTTTCTCCCTGTTTGACCTATACATATCCAGCCGTGGTTCCAGCCTGGCACCTGCCTTTTCCCTCCCTCCCCATTTGTGGATCGCTCAGGGTTGTTAGAGAAAGTCGTGGACTCGGGCTGCTAGATAATATTACAAGTCAAAGGTTTCTGACCTCAGACAAGAGTAATACTCAGGGATCTTTTTACTTCTCCCTGGCCAGCTCCTTTCACTAAAGGAGCTATAAAAATACTCATTGGATTCCCCAGCTGTGCTTAACGGATAACATTGCTTCCCCTCCACGCCATAGAGAATTTCTTCAGTTTCTTGTCTTTGGAATTTATCTGTCCCATCTTTACCTTCTGCTTAGTGTAAGAGGAAAACAGTTCAAGATTAACCTTTAGCTGAAGTACTTTGGCCACCTGATGCGAAGAGCCCACTCATTAGAAAAGACCCTGATGCTAGGAAATATTGAGGGAAAGAGGAGAAGGGGACAATAGAGGATGAGATGGTTGGATGGGATCGCTGACTCAATGGACAAGAGTCTGAGCAAACTCCAGGAGATAGTGAAGGACAGGGAAGTCTGGCATGCTGCAGTCCATGGGGTTGTGGAGTCGCTCATGACTTAATGACTGAACAACAGCAGCTATCCTTGTGTTTCATTCCCTACCAGATCCTTCTGTCCATTATGCCCTTACATGTTAAATTCTCCCTAGCCCCTTTCCTGACCACCCTCACACCAGCTCAGTCCCTCCCATCATAAAACAACATAAGCCTTGACATGGTTTCTCTCATGGGAACCCCTGTGTTCTTTCCTTTTGGGCTCTCCACACCCCTGTCATGTGCCTTTCGCTCACTCTCTGTTGGAATCACTCAAAAGCTGTGACCACTGATGACTTCTTAAATTGTCCAGTCCACTGTCCTCTTTTCCTAACACATCTCTGTTGAAGCTTTGGCTTTATTGTCCACACCATCCTGAAATGTTTCCCCTCTGGCTTTTGGGGTATCCAGCTCTCTTCATTCTCTGCTGTTTCTCTCTGATCATTTCTTGTTATTTCCCCACCAGCCTTTCTCTGCCCTCTCCATGGTTCTGATTTGTCCTGCTTATCAAGTCCTGTACACTCTCTACAGAGGACTTACATATTTCCACAGCCTGCACTGTGTACTATCTATTCTCTATAAAGAGAGACGTCCAAAAATCCTTGAGCCTGGCCCTTCCTGCGGAGCTCCAGGAGCGGGCCTCACCTGCCTGTTGGTCTTTCCACCTGCACATCTCCAAGAAATCTAAGTTTACTGAAAACTCCTCTTTCCCTAAAACCTGTTGTTCCTCCTGTATTCCCCATTTTTATTAATAGTATTGTTTTTCACCTACTTGTTGAAGCATCAGTACATGATCTCTGATTCTTCCCTCCTGCTTAACAAACTTTCAGTCAGTTCAGTCACTCAGTCATGTCCGACTCTCTGTGACCACATGAACTGCAGCACGCCAGGCCTCCCTGTCCATCACCAACTCCCGGAGCTTACCCAAACTCATGTGGATTGAGTCGGTGATACCATCCAACCATCTCATCCTCTGTCGTCCCCCTCTCCTGCCCTCAATCTTTCCCAGCATCAGGGTCTTTTCAAATGAGTCAGCTCTTCACATCAGGTGGCCAAAGTATTGGAGTTTCAGCTTCAACATCAGTCCTTCCAATGAACACCCAGGACCGATCTCCTTTAGGATAGACTGGTTGGATTTGCTTGCAGTCCAAGGAACTCTCAAGAGTCTTCTCCAACACCACAGTTCAAAAGTATCAATTCTTGGGCACTCAGCTTTCTTTATAGTCCAACTCTCACGTCCATACATGACCACTGGAAAAACCATAGCCTTGACTAGACGGACCTTTGTTGGCAAATTAAGGTCTCTGCTTTTTAATATGCTATCTAGGTTGGTCTTAACTTTCCTTCCAAGGAGTAAGCGTCTTAATTTCATGGCTGCAATCACTATCTGCAGTGATTTTGAAGCCCCCAAAAATAAACTCAGCCACTATTTCCACTGTTTCCCGATCTGTTTGCCATGAAGTGATGGGACCAGATGCCATGATCTTTGTTTTCTGAATGTTGAGCTTTAAGCCAACTTTTTCACTCTCCTCTTTCACTTTCATCAAGAGGCTCTTTAGTTCTTCTTCGCTTTCTGCCATAACGGTGGTGTCATCTGCATATCTGAGGTTATTGATATTTCTCCCGGCAATCTTTTTTTTTTTTTGGAGACTAATTACTTTACAATATTGTATTGGTTTTGCCATACATTGACATGAATCCGCCACGGGTGTACATGTGTTCCCCATCCTGAACCCCCCTCCTACCTCCCGCCCCATCCCATCCCTCTGGGTCATCCCAGTGCACCAGCCCCGAGCACCCGGTATCATGCATCGAACCTGGACTGGCGATCCGTTTCACATATGATAATATACATATTTCAATGCCATTCTCCCAAACCATCTCCCAGCAATCTTGATTCCAGGTTGTGCTTCATCCAGCCCAGCATTTCTCATGATGTCCTCTGCATAGAAGTTAAATAAGCAGGGTGACAATATGCAGCCTTGACGGACTCCTTTTCCTATTTGGAGTCAGTCTGTTGTTCCATGTCCAGTTCTAACTGTTGCTTCCTGACCTGCATACAGATTTCTCAAGAGGCAGGTCAGGTGATCTGGTATTCCCATCTCTCAGAATTTTCCACAGTTTATTGTGATACACACAGTCAAAGGCTTTGGCATAGTCAATAAAGCAGAAATAGATGTTTTTCTGGAACTCTCTTGCTTTTTCTATGATCCAGCAGATGTTGGCAATTTGATCTTTGGTTCCTCTGCCTTTTCTAAAACCAGCTTGAACATCAGGAAGTTCACGGTACACATATTGCTGAAGCCTGGCTTGGAGAAATTTGAGCCTTACTTAACTAGAATGTGAGATGAGTGCAGTTGTTTGGCATTGCCTTTCTTTGGGATTGGAATGAAAACTGACCTTTTCCAGTCCTGTGGCCACTGCTGAGTTTTCCAAATTTGCTGACATATTGAGTGCAGCACTTTCACAGCATCATCAAATCTTTTAGGATTTAAAATAGCTCAAATGGAATTCCATCACCTCCACTAACCTTATTCTGCCTCAAAAGTTCCACCTCTCTTCTACCACCGCTGCCTTAGTTCAAGCCTTATTAGCTTTCATGGGGTTTCTCTCATACTTGACTTGCCTCCTTGCTCCAATTTATTTTTGTCTGATATTTATTTAGTAATGTTGATCAATCACTGAATAAATGCCACACACCCTGCTGGACTTTGAGCTTCTAGTGATGAACAGAAATCAGCATAGTCCTGGCTTTTACAGAGGTTACTGTGATGGGTAACAGCAGTATGAATATCACCATGCCCAGAGTGTGCATTTTGTAAGAATGGAACCCAGGTCTCTGAGGCCGTCTAACAAAGGAAATGACCTATCCTAAAAGGCAGGGAAGGCTTCCTTGAAACGGTGTAGTTGACCTGAGATCCCGATTGGAGAGGTTTTCCAGCAGTGTTTCAGATGCTCACAGAGCCCTGGGTGGGAGGAGTGCAGGAGGCAGGGCCAGACCCTGGAGTTTGTTCTCATCCTGCAAAGAATGGGACTCAACTGGAGGACCTTCGGGGTGGGTAGAGGAAGGGTGGGTGGGCCTGGGGAGTGTGATCACCTGATGGAGGGCAAGATTCTGGTTGCCAGCTGGAGTGTGGATCTGAGGGTGACTTGGGGGGCCAGCGCTGGGCCACAGTCAGCTGTCTCTCTAAACACCAGTAACTCCCTCTCCTCAAATTGTCTGGTCAGGCTAAAATAAAGTCTACACTACTTAGATCAGCACACTAGGCCCTTCCTCATGTCCACCTGTTACGCCTGACCTCCTGGTTCCAGCTTCTTGACCTTTGCGCTTCCCTTTTTCCTACCTGGGCTGTCCTTTCCATCCCCTGAGAGGGAAGTTTTCTTTGCCAGCATGAGCTGCTCAGGCACCACATCTCCTGTAGAGCCTTTCCTCACCTCCAGAAGAAAACAGAACCTCACTCCTCACCCCAGGAAGAAATCAAAAACAAAAAAAAATGCATTGTTTCTCCTCAGTTCCTGTTGGCTCTGATTCTTTGGTATTATAACCATTTGTTTCTTCCAAAACCCAAATAAGTTTCGAGTCGTCTGGATCATATCATTCATCTCTGTTATCATTTCTTGCCTGGTATAGTGCTTGGTGCCTATGAATATCGAGTAAGTGTTCCATTTTTCTGTTGTGACCACTTTGCTTATACTGGTCGTCAGGTCAGTTAAACACTTATTGACCGTGTATCTATGCCACGCGTGCGGGAGATTAACGCCACAGACCCTGCCTTTGGTCCGTTTTCGTCCTGGTAACGGTGCTCCCTTTTCTTTCATTCATTTACATTAAAAATTTTTCTTGATGGCAATTTTGTGTTCATTGTACAGGTAGAGAGAGAAACATTATTTATCAAAAACACTGTTTACTGGAACTGCAGTATCTCTTTTTTGAAATCTTAAAGTTAGAAGTGGATTGCACAATCCCACCTAAATTGCAGACTGCTCTGGTGAATTAAGTTAACTTCAAGCTCCTTGGCGAGGGGGGATCCCAGTTGCGCCTGTCCGGGTGACACAGGAACTGGGGGGCCCTCCTTGGTTCTTAGATGTAGGGACAGAACTTGAAATGTTTTTTCCCCCGGAGTTGCTCTTTGGGTGAGAGTCACAAATTGACCTGATCTTTTTTTTCTTTCCAGATAACAGCAAAAGTTTCTATCATTTTTGTTACTCTTCAGTACAATGTTACCCTCCCTGCCACAGGTAGGTGCTTTCTTTTGAAATTTTCTGGTTAAGTAGAAGAGTTCATTTGGGCAGATTTGGAAATTTCTGTGAATGCTAGGTTCTTCATTATCTTCACAGATCTCATTCATGATGAGAATGAATATTATTCTTGATGATTTTGTCATAATGCAAGATCTGATGTTTTGGGTTGACCTCACCCTGTATGAAAATCAGTTTTTATGTGTTTAATGTTTACTGTGTACTTTTGTCAGTGGGCTTGAAATTCCATGGAAGAACAGGGTTTTTGTGGGGGTTTTTTTTTTTTTTTTGTCCTTCTCTTCCCTCTGATCTTTTCATAAGAAAATCCTAAGAATAGATATTTTGCATTTGTCTGAAGTGTCGTTGTTGAGTCAAGGTTTCTAAAGGCCCAATGTTCAGGTTCAGTTTTTTTGACTTATGAGTTCTGTTTGGGAACTGTAGTAAGAACCCTCTTAAGCCCATTTTGGAGAAGGCAATGGCACCCCACTCCAGTACTCTTGCCTGGAAAATCCCATGGATGGAGGAGCCTGGTGGGCTGCAGTCCATGGGGTCACTGGGAGTCGGACACGACTAAGCGACTTCACTTTCACTTTTCACTTTCATGCATTGGAGAAGGAAATGGCAGCCCACTCCAGTGTTCTTGCCTGGAGAATCCCAGGGACGGGGGAGCCTGGTGGGCTGCCATCTGTGGGGTCGCACAGAGTCGGACACAACTGAAGTGACTTAGCAGCAGCAGCAGCAAGCCCATTTTATCGTTGCTTTTTGGTTGTGCTCTACCATTCTATCAGTTATTTTGATGAGAGAGTGACAGTAAGCTCTAAGAGATATCTTGGGAATAGCATCCAAACTACATTTTTAGGTTTTATTTCAAAAATTTTTTCTAGATTATGCTAGGTGAGAATCAAGTTGTTATTGAAAATTGATTATAGTTGAATATAGTAATGTAATTAATTAGCATGGATGAGGGGTGGGGTATTCACTTAACAAGATAACATATTCAGGCAGTAAATTTGTCCCCAGTCTCTCTATTTAGAATGTAAGAAATAATTACACAACATGGAGTTGGGTTTTTGTTCAGTTTTATCATTTTGTAAATATTTGGTTTAGTAATTTAGATATCAGATTACTGAAAACCACAGAGTTGTTTAGAAATTTGAGTATGCCAGAGAAGAACAAAGCTCTTTTACCAACTCACAAGTATTTGCTTAAGTCTTGTTCTGGAAAATTAGCAGTTTTAAAGACTGAAAACAATTGCAGCAGTTGCTTCTGTCTTCCCTGCTTAGAGTTCAAAACTAAATCAAATCAAAGTCAGCTTTTCTATCAGAATCATAAATATGGTATCTAGTTTGAAGAATAGAGCTAGAAAGTTGAAAGTTTCAAAAGTTCCATGAAAACACAGGCAAATGGGCTAAGTATAACTTACTTTGATATAACCGAAATATAACCTGCTCTGCCCCTGGGATATCCAGGGGTCTGAGTGTGGCCTCCCCTACCCCGTGTTCTGATCTTTAATGGCTGTAACTAACCTGTGTCAAGTCTTTGTAAGTAATTTCTGAAACTTTAGACTTCTAGGTAATATCAGTTTTCATTGCTGCTAAGACTCAAGGTGTCCAAAAGCATATTCTGTGATGTTTCTATAAACTTATTTATTAGATTAGTCTTCTTTTGTTTGTTTCCATAACTGTGTTGTACTTAGTGCTGTTTTTATAATCTTATGTATATTTTTGTGTGTGTGTGTGTCCTGTTGTTTGGCCTTCAGAAGAACAAGCTACTGAATCAGCGTTCCTTTATTACTATGGTATCAAAGATTTGGCTACAGTTTTCTTCTACATGCTAGTGGCGATAATTATTCATGCCATAATTCAAGAATATGTGTTGGATGTAAGTATACAATCTTAGAAATCTATACTTTGTAAAATACTAGCTCTCCATACCATTATAGTTATGTTAAATGCATTTTTATAATCTTAAATTAACAATTGTTTTTATTTTTAGAAAATTAACAGGCGAATGCATTTCTCCAAAACGAAACACAGCAAGTTTAATGAATCTGGTCAGCTTAGTGCATTCTACCTGTTTTCTTGTATTTGGGGCACATTCATTCTCGTATCTGTAAGTATGTACTATGCTTAAATTCTCATCTCTCAGAGTATTTAATTATGTACTCAGAACAGGAAATGATGTCCTATTTTTAGCATTCATAAGCAAACCCTGAACCTTAGAAAAATTCCTCTTCTGTTGTTCTTATCTAGGATTAGGAGTTCTGCTATTGAACTAGTATAAATCAGGTTTCATCAGTAAGCCTCTCTTTAAGTTTTTATACAGCAAAAATTGCCAACTATGTTCAGTGTTCCAGAAAGCCTTACTCAGTTTTAGTCGATCTGAATGTTGTCTTCATATCTTGTAGTCATTTGCAAGTGGCTCTGTATTAGCAGAAAGGGTGAATTATCGGTGCTACTTTCACAAGGTTGCATGTATACTAGAGATGAATAAATAGGCCAAGTGAATTTTCCAGGGTATGACACAGTTGGAGACAGACCAAAACTCAGCTTTTCAAGTCCAGTGCTTGTTCCATTGTAAACTCCTGCCTTAGTGATACTTTATAGATGAATATAAAATTCAGCTTAAAATCTATCTTATATACTCAGAAAATTTTTTTTTATTATTGATGTACACAAATTCTGTCTTACACAGTTTTAAAAAAACAAATGTGTTTAAAACCTCAATAGGTATTAAGGGTAAGTTGCTTCAGTTTTTTCTATATGTACATATGTGATAATTCTCACTAAACAGATCTGGTTATCTAAGAAAAAGACATGGTTATTATGTGGACATGCATGCATGCGTGCTAAGTTACTTCAGTCATGTCTGACTCTTGCGACCCCATGGAGTGCAGCCCGCCAGGCACCTCCGTCCATGGGATTCTCCAGGCAAGAATACTGGAGTGGGCTGCTGTTTCCTTCTCCTTCTGTGGACATAATCTTATAAAACTTGGCAGCACCTTGCTCCTCTGTCTCCTGTCAGGTGCCCCCTCTTTTGGAACCCTTTCTTTGATTACCCCGAGAAAAAATTCTTCCTTGATGACTGTTACGTGCCATTACTGTTTTTTGGTTGTGTTTGCATATGTGTCTTTTTTACTCTCCTGGATTGAAAGAATTTCAAAAGCCAGGAATTATGTCTTTTCGAACTTCACATCACTGATTGATTTTCCCATCACTAAAGTAAGCAGTTCGACTGAATGAAAAATAACTAAAACATCTAAAATGTTTGACTTCCGTGGACCCTTTGGAACTTGAGATGGAGAGTTGTAAATGTGCAAGAAATGAAAATACTGTCTTATTTTCTAAGGAATTTACATGCTCATTAGGCTAATTTTTGTATCTTCTCTCTTAGGAAAACTACATCTCAGACCCGACTATTTTGTGGAGGGCTTATCCCCATAACCTGATGACGTAAGTCATTTTTAGTAGACTTTTCTCACTTAAGGGCCATGGTCACGTCTTTAAGCAGGATTTGTTTGTTACTCTCTTTTAAGACCTGAGGCATATTCATACAATAAGTATGTCTTTGGCAGTCACACTGTTATAAGAGCAAAACACTGCTCTGTGCTTTTATTATGCATATAGTCTTTTCAGTATGTCTGTTACCTAAAGAGAACTGATTTTAATGGTAATCCTAATTTAGTCCTCTGTCTTCTTTTCCCTCATCTTTTCTCCTCATTCCTGCTCGATCGTCTACACACTTTTGCTCCTTTTCTTTACCCTAGTCTCTTTTCTTCCATTTCTTCTCTCTTACACTATAAGCTTGAGGATAGAGACTTTCACTTTTTTGGCCCCCAAGGTTTCTGTACAGTGTGCTATAAGAAGCTCAGGGGTCTCCAAGTCAGCTAGCTAAGTTATTCATTCTTCAAGCCCAGTTCTAAAACGTCTGTTCCATGTTTTCCTTGCTCCTTTAGCCTATGTGGGCTTCTGCTTTCCAGACTTTTTCGTTTTGTTGTGCAGTATTTTATGTTCATACATTGTCTTGGCTGCTCTGTAATTGTCTCATTTATGTAAGTCAGTCTTATGTTGTGCCCATGCCCACCAAGACGGTATGTAATTGACAGCAGAAGGAATTGTCTCTTCATATCCTTTGCTGTGCCAGCTGTAGGGGCTTATCATCTAGGCAGTAGTCAGTGGATGCATTGTGATGGGAGAATTGGAGAAAAAGATATGAAGAGAGTAACATGACCTACAGTATTACCATATTCTGCTGAGCCATTCTAACTTTTAAAAAGTGTATTAATTCAATGAACTTTTGTAGAATGGGGATATAAATATCATATTATGTGGGACTGTATTTTCTCCCCTTCCCTGTCCTCCTTCCCCTCTCTCCCTACAGAATTATTCAGATAGGCTTTGTGTTTTCCACTTTAGACCTCTGGAGGAGATGGGGAGGGAATGCAGAAAAGAGAAGGTCTAGAGGGGTGTGGTGTAAAGAGACTGTGGACTTTAGATTGATGAAAATGTGTCTCCTAGGAGCCCTTCCGTGCCTTATTCCTCTCTTGAATCCGAGTTTGCTTCCATTTATTAGGGGTTCTCAAGTGTCTCAACCAGGTAGAGTTACCATGTTTCCCTAAGGAAAAATCCAGAGGTTGTTTGTAATTGGGATTGTCTCAGTTTCCAGTGCTGGTGAATCTGTGCACCTTCACTTCTTCACCATCTTTTTGCCCTTCCTACTTCCCTTTCAAGGAACCCTTACAGATGTGTGATTTGATTCCCTCAGAGACACGTTCCGCATATTTTCAGTAGCTAACAGGCATACTCACAGTACTAACTCACTCATAGGCAAGGGGCTCTGTTTCCTCGTAGCTTGCTTGGTTGCTCCCAGGGTTCTGTGGATCATGTCTTTGCTTCTGCTATTTAGTCCAGAAGAACTGACTGATGGTGGGGAGACCCTGGGGGGCAGGGGAAGGGGGCTACTGCCGAGTAAAGTACAGGAAGTATTGTAAGGGGACCTGAAATGGTAACACAAAGGTGGCTACTTAGCATGTCCTGATCTCCAGTGTTTGTTTTTACTTTATTCTTTAAAGATTTTGTGCTTTAAACAATATGTTCTACTTTTTTGTGTTAAACAGATTTCAGATGAAGTTTTTCTACATATCACAGTTGGCATACTGGTTTCATGCTTTTCCTGAACTCTACTTCCAGAAAACCAAAAAAGTAAGCAGGGGTTTTGTAATTTTTAGATTTGTCTTGTCATTTTTGCCTTTTTTTGAAAAGTTGTTTTAAAATTAAATATTTCCTCACATCTCTAGCCTCCCTTTCCCCTCTCCCATCCCCCCACTATTGTCTCACCTCCTCTTTTTCCATACAGACTAAATGTCTTTAAGTATTTATTTATTGCAGAAACTTTTATTCGGTTCAACTTAAGAGGGGGGGATCTTACATTTGACATGCTAATTTCTTGTTTTAAAATTGTATTAGTGGTAATTTAAAATTTAAACAAGTCTTGCAATGTAAAATGTAATATTCAATTTGTGTTACTGATACGCTTAGCAATTTCACAAGTGAGACCAAATGGATTAATTAGATTCTTCTGCAACTAATGGTACTGTGTATAAGTCCCAGAGAAAAATTCAATATTGAGAAAAGTAAACCAGAGTTAAATATTCACCTTGAATCTTTCCCTAGTGAAATAGGTAGGAAAGATGTTCATTTGTCTTGTTTGAACAGTAACTCAGCTATTAGAGCATTGCAGTAGCCTCCTGTGTAGTTTTACCCTCGGTACCTCTGAAGTCAGTCTTACCTGATGTCACAGAGTAAACTTTGTTTCCTTTATTTAACTCTTTCTCTTCTAAAAAGTGTACTAGGTCCTTTTGCTCTAAATTAAAATCAAGCTGCTCACCTGTGTTCCCAGGGTTCTTCCCATCTGTGCCCCTGTCCCCTGGCCCCTTTTTCTTCCCTTTTTGTACCTCATTCAGTTTTAACATTCTCTAATTTTATAATCCCAGCACATAGTTCTTTTCTGGGGGATACCTTTTCTAGTAAATTAATTAATCAAGCACTTTTATTCTCCTTTGGGGAGAGACTGTTTTTAAAATCCCTGTATATGAACTGACATGTTGGTGGGGGGTGGGGGGGTAGGGGGCGGCGGGTGATGGATAAAAAGAAAGTCATGAGTTAACAGCCATAGTTGGGAGACAGGTACATGGGGATTCATTATGCTCTCTGTGGGTTGTGTGTATTTTACATTTTTCCACATTTAAAACATTGGTTTTAAAATCCCCTTACTTTGAGTAGCTTTTCCAAAACAGAAATGTAACCACCCATCCAGTGACCATTTTACCTCTGCCTTCTTAAAAGCCACACTTCTTTCTATATGTACTCTGGGTAGTTAATTCATGAATGTAAGTGCTTGATTTTATTGCTGTGTTGTATCTGTGCTTTTTGTGTCCTGTGTGTCGGTCATGATTGATGACCATGTAAAGCACCATCCATGTAAAGTAGAATGGTTTTCTAGTTAAGTTGATTATAAGAATTAGGATGAAGATCCATAAAACCTTTGACTTAGAACTGTCTTAAGATAAAGTTCGCTTTCTTGGTCACACTAGCCATGTCACAAATGCTCATTGGCCACAAATGATTTCACAGTCTGCCATTTTGGATCAGAGACAGAACCTAGCCCTCATTGCAGAAAGTTCTGTGGAGCACTGCTGAGACTGTCATAGTCCTTGATGTCTCAGTACCATGGTTCAGATGTTTAGATCTTTCCTCATGTACTTTTGTACTTATGGATGTTTTAACCTCTGGGTTTCATTATGAGTTCATATGTCTATATATTGTTCATTGACCATGTAAGTAGAGCAGGACATTTCAAAGTAATTGTTCATTTTAGTTCTCAAAGCTCTTTTCTTATCAATTCCTGCCAGATGGCATTTCTCCAAAAATGCAATCTAATTTTTATGGAATAATTTGCATAACTTAGAACTTAACTGAAACTATTTTTAACACCTACATATGACAGTCGAAAGTAACTGTTGCAAGTAATTAACATAATTTGAAAGTAACAGCTGCATATGTGTTCAACGGTTTCTTAAAATTTACTCTATAAGAATTATTTTTGGAAGAACTCTTCACTGGAAAAAAATTAGTACAGTGGTTATTTTGACCCAGTCCTACAGAGAAATGGAAAAAGGAACACAGTAGCAATTCAAGAGGTGTGTTAGTCACAAATAACTCAGTTTCTTTTAAGAAGGATATTTTAATTGTATGTAATATGTACCTTTCAATATAAACAGTCCTCTCTTTTGTCCATAAGAGGATTCAAAATGTAATTTCTTAGCCAACTTGAGTATAAGAATTTTCAGGAAAGTGTGGATGGAATATCCAAATGTTTTATTTCTGATATTCAGATTATTTGGTTTAATTATCCATATTGTATATGATATAAAATATATTAAATTCTTAAAAAGCTTTTTGCCCACTCCTTCCTGAGGGTTACATTCATACTTTTCATGTGCGACTTGTTGTTAATATCTGTCCTTCATCACGGGCGCTTCCTTGACTTATTTAAATCAGTTTTTCCAGAGTACATCGTTACTCTGTCTTATTGATTCCTCCACTAACCTTGTGTAAGCATTTAGAAATGACATTGGTTGAGTTTTCTCAGGTTATGTATCTTAACCCATTTATTTGTTGTTTAAAATAAAGTAATCAATACAGATCTCTGTAGTATGAGAGCTTTGAAAAAATTTATATATGAGATGACTACATTTTTGGTTTAGGGGAAAATCTTTGCCTTATATTTGGGCATATATGCGATATTCAGTTTAAAGTAAAGTTCATATTTTAGTACTGTGTAAAGAAAAACATTTCCTTATAAAAATAGAAATTTACCAAAGTACACGGCTGACCTTTTTAGTAAAAGATGTTGGAATAACAACCAAATATGTCACCTGAAGTTATTTATAATTTTAGCATATGTTTTGATTCAAGTGTACTGTGTTTATTAGGTATTCAATGGAAAAGGAGACTTATCAGAATTTTAAGTCATTATTCTATGACTTTGTCCTTATATAAACTACTTGAATATTAGCATTAAGCATATATAAGGACTTGGCAACTGCTCAGTTTCATTACATATTTTTTCCATTCAGGTATAAGAAAGTTTGTAAATAAAACCTCATTTCTGACTTGTGGTAAAAAGAGTTTATTTACATAACAAAATCATAGGGTGGTGAGTCTTGAAAAACCAAAATAGCTTTTTCTCATCCACATTTGCATTCATCTAGACTCTAGATTCTAGAACAGTTACGAGCCACCCTTGGATGGCGTGCTAACTCCCTAATTGAAATCTGTGATGTGGCCAGTTAACTGATACTGTGAACTGCCTCTAAGAGTACCAACATCTTTTCTCACTGATCTTTCCACCCAGCCTTCTCTTTTCTCACTGATCCCCACACCCCAGGGAAACATGTAAGCCCCAGAGACTGTGGTGCTGGGTAAGGTCTTTATTGTGGGCCCCAGGCATGTAAGCCCCAGAAGGGCTGTAACCCTATGAGGATTGAAGAATGTCAGAGGAAGTCTGGTCTCATTTTAAAAATCATGCTACATCACACCTGTCACCTTATTGTTAATAGGGGAATACCTTTAACCTGCACTCTCCACCACTCCTTGCAGTAGACCCCTCCCTGTCACTCATTTATTTTGATACTTTTGTCTGGTTCAGCTTTGAATGTGCAAACATTGCTTTAGAGACACTGGCCAGTTTATAGAAGGCTCAAGTTTCTATTACTTAGAAAAAGATTTCTTGGCACTCTGTCCTTCTGGAAAAGCTCTTGCTAAGGATTTGATAGTTGTGGAGATGGGACCTTTGGTGCTGTTTTACTCACCATGATTGACTCGGTTGGTTGCTATCAGAAAGGCAGGGCTGAGATGCAAAGTTGAACTTGAATTTAGGGAAGAAGCTCTTGGCTTTTCTTTAACTAAGAGCAAGTGAAACCTTGCCTCACATAATTAGGTTGAGATTTAAGGAGAAAAAATAAAAGAGAAATGGAATGACCTTTTGAAATATAGTATGTTTGTAATTTATAGTAGTGTTTTTAGATTTGTCTAATAGGAAGAAAGATAGGCAGCTTATGTTCTCTACTAAATGGTGTATTTTTAAAACCTATTTGTGTTTCTTCTTTTTTAAAAAACAAATCTTTTTTTTCTTTAATCTTTCCAAGCAGTTACACTGCTATAGTTTTTCCATCAGTTATTTCAGCAAATTAGTTTTTTACATTGATTTACACAATTGTTATGTAATAAAATGAGTTTAGTGTCCAATCAGCAATTTTTAATCTTTTTAAAAAGCTTTTATTATAAGTATCAAGGGTCCTCTTGGTGTTGTTTTCCCCTCAGAAGTTTGGAACATTGTTTAGCATACATCTGAAGGAATATGGCATTGTTTCGTGTATGTAGTCACTGACATGCCACCTCACTGCAACTTAGAATGTATTTAAAATTGTAGTGAGGAGCTTCCCTGGCAGTCCAGTGGTTATTAAGACTTCCAATGGAGAGGGTGCAGGTTTGATCCCTGGTTGGGAAGCCACATGCCTTGCAGCTGAAAAACCAAATGGTCCACATCAAAAAAAAAAAAAAAATCTTTAGAAACAATAAAATAAAAATAAAATTATCATGAAAGTTAAAGTGTTTTGTTGACTATCTAAAATCATTTTGTACAGTGCCAATGATATATGCACCACACTTTCAGAAATACAACTACCATGTATTTAGTGACACCTCTGTTTCCATAGGGTGTCAAATTGCAATTATAACACTACAGCTGAGCTGGTCCAAAATGATTTTAAGAGAGTAAAGAGACTTCGTTGTGGTTGAACTTTGCCATGTTATCACAACACCTTTCTTTCTCGCTCATTTAGTAAGGAAAAATACTTCATTGGAAGTTTGAAAATTATGTGGAGAAAATTGTCAGCCAGCCTTAGTTCTTTCTCCAGTTGGAAGCTCCACTATACACTTAGTATTGTGTCTTGGGAATTTTCCCCGAGAGTTCCACAGTATAGGACTCTATATAGTTTTGTTCAACTGTCGTACGTTCTCTAACACTTGATCTTTGTACCATTCTTACTGGAAAAGACTTTTCAGTTTCAAAACTACACTTAAAAACTCTACTCTTTCTCGGAAGATTTGGTGAAGTAACTGTACTTGAATTGTAGGGGCTGAAAGAGAAGAGATCTGCGTTCAGCTCTCCTGTATGCCAGAGACAAGTTAGTGAGGTTCCAGGCAAATGGTGCTCAGTTTGCTGACATCAACCATATTGTAATCATTTTAATTAGAGCTGCAGTACATGAATAGTACTAGCCAGGCTAGTAGAACCATATATGTGGTAAACTGCCAAAAACAGAGTAGAAATGAGCGGTACAGGCATTTCCTAAATTAACAAGTGTTTATAGGGCCTGCTGTTCATTTTTTGCAAACATTTTTGACTGTAACCTAAGGTGAAAAACTATAGAGTTTACATTATAATTCTGCGTGTGTGTGTACTGCTGCTGCTGCTGCTGCTAAGTCGCTTCAGTGGAGTCCGACTCTCTGCAACCCCATAGACGGCAGCCCACCAGGCTCCCCCGTACCTGGGATTCTCAAGGCAAGAACACCGGAGTGGGTTGCCATTTCCTTCTCCAATGCATGAAAGTGAAAAGTGAAAGTGAAATCACTCAGTCGTGTCCGACTCTTCGCAACCCCATGGACTGTACAGGGCCCTCCATCCATGGGATTTTCCAGGCAAGAGTATTGGAGTGGGGTGCCATTGCCTTCTCTGTGTGTGTGTACAGGTGTGTGTAAAATCTGGAATAAAACTTTGGTGAAACAATATAATATGCTGTACACTCTAGCATTTTTTAAATTGTATTTCATATTTCAAAAGATGTTAGGTGACTCCCAAATTAATTTTATGAATCACTTGACTTAAACATCTTTGAAAACCACTATTTCTAAGATAACCAAGTCATTAAGAACTATGGGGGCCGGGGGCGGGAAGGAAAAGCAAAAGTAAAATCTGAATACCTGACTTATAGGGTTATTAAGAGGATAAAGAATATACAATTAGATGGTATCCTAAGTGAGAAGATAAATTTTAACCTTTGGTTTTAATGACTTGACTGACAGTGAAATGAAAGGGACTGAAAAACGTGAATACTATTTGGGTAAACAAAGGAATCTCTGCTGGTATAAACATAGCGGTTTTAATGTTAGAAGGACATTATGGTTATTAAGATTGTGTCATTTAATATTGTTTATTATAAAAAGAATCACTCAGTACTAAAAGGGATTTGGAGTTCATCTGATTCAAGCAAACCCAGGTGTTATTCACATTTCCAGATGAGTAGATGAAGCCAAGAGAGGGTAAAGGACTGTGGCCAGTTGGGGTGAGCAGTTGGAGTGGGTGCCAGGCAGAGTGGTCTTCAGGTCTTCTGTGACAGTACATTTTCACACTACTTCTCCAAACAGAACTACTTCCCCCGGTTTTAACCTGTTGTGCAATTTTCTGTTTACAGGAAGATATTCCTCGTCAGCTCGTCTACATCGGCCTTTACCTCTTTCACATTGCTGGAGCTTACCTTTTAAAGTGAGTTGGGATTTTTCTTGGGTGTGCTTATGGACTGGGCAGATAGTATGCTACTCTGTCTTAATTCGTAATTAATCTTTTCATTTTAAATGTGTTCTTCTAACAGCTTGAATCATCTAGGACTTGTGCTTTTGGTGCTACACTATTTTGTCGAGTTTCTTTTCCACATTTCCCGCCTATTTTACTTTAGTGACGAAAAGTATCAGAAAGGGTGAGTCTTTCAACCATTCTGTTTCTTGTGTAATTAAAGTCTGTGCTTATGTTGGAAAGGACCATGCTATTGCCAAGGTCCATGCTATTGTCAATTATGTTGCTTTATAAGCTACTTTAAATAAAATGACACTTTTTAACAATTGAAGTTGGTATTTTGTTCTCTAAAATAGTCTTTCTTAGCTTGAGAGATAGTATATTGGAACTCATAGTTTTGAAGGTTGATGAGGGTTTACTCAGACATATGAGAACTCAAAGTTCTCATACAACTTTTCCTATCTTGTTTAGTGCACATTGTTCTTTTGGAGAAGGAATAATGAGGAAAAGTGAACTTTCAGAAGAAATTGAAATAGTAGATTATAGAGCCTTAAAGATACAAAAATATTTTCATGGGAAAATTAAACTTGGACAGCATTGAAGTAATATGTATTGTAAAGAGTCTTGGGGGGAGAAAAAGTGAAACGAGGACTCTCATGAGAATTGAATACATGGCCTTTGTTTTTATTCAGCCTTTTCCAAAATTGTTCTATATACCAGGAGTTCTGAGAATCACTAATAGTTGTCATACACATACACAGAAAATCAGCTAAATGAAAAAAAAAACAAAATATTTCTTTAACTGAACTTCTAGAACCTGAAATATGCTCATATGTTATACAATCTCCAAGAATGTGATATAATATGAAGCATTTCCCTAGCATTTTATTTCAGAATCCTTTTTGCAGAACTTAGGAAATGCTGTTTTAATATGCATTTACTTAACAGGAATCTGTTTTCTACTAGAATCTTATCTTTGCAATTTTGTGAATCTGACTTTGACTTTTTTTTCACAGATTTTCTCTGTGGGCAGTTCTGTTTGTTTTGGGAAGACTTCTGACTTTAATTCTGTCGGTACTCACTGTTGGCTTTGGCCTAGCAAGAGCAGAGAACCAGAAGCTGGATTTCAGTACTGGAAACTTCAATGTGTTAGCTGTTAGGTAGGGTTGATTTAACACTTTTCTCACCTTGCCCTGCAATGTAGTATGTATTATCAATTTAAAATATGAATTGTCTAAAATCTAAAGGTATAATTATGAGAGGTAGGGGAAAATACTCATTTGATTTGATTTCATACCTATTGCAATTTCATGTATAAATTAAAGTGTCAATACTAAAGCATTTAGATACAAATAAACTTACAAAATAGAGACTCACAGACTTAGAAAAGGAACTTATGGTTACCAGGGGGAGGGGATAATTAGGGAGTTGGGGATGGACATGTGCACTCTGCTGTATTTTAAATGGATAACCAACAAGGGCCTACTGTATAGCACAGGGAACTCTGCTCAATGTTCTGTGCCAGCCTGGATTGGGAGAAGGATTTGAGGGAGAATGGATGCCTGTATATGCATGACTGGGTCCCTTTTCTGTTCACCTGAAACTACCACATGTTAATTGGCTATACCCCAATAAAAAATAAAAAGTTTAAAGTTTGGGAAAAAAATTACTACAGCATTTATTTAATTTCTGGGGTTAATTATTGTGCTCAATCACTTTAGTCATGTCCAACTCTTTTGACCCTGTAGACTGTAGCCAGCCAGGCTCCTCTGTCCATGGCATTCTCCAGGCAAGAATACTAGAGTGAGTTGCCATGCCCTCCTCCAAGGGATCTTCCCAACCCAGGGATCGAACCTGAGCCTCTTGCATCTCCTTCATTGGCAGGTGGATTCTTTACCACTAAGCCACCTGGGGTTAATTATTAGTGGGGTAATTATTCATTAATATAATCGTTGTCAATATAGTGGGAATTTAGCACTAAGTTAATACTGTCAAAGCAAGAGATACTACTTTATTCAATGGCATTGCTTGGGTACACATTAATTTTCTGTTTATTTCTTTGTATTCTCAGAATTGCTGTTCTGGCATCCATTTGCATTACCCAAGCGTTCATGATGTGGAAGTTCATTAATTTTCAGCTTCGAAGGTGGAGAGAACATTCTGCTTTTCAGGCACCAGCTGTGAAGAAGAAGCCACCAGTGACTAAAGGCAGGTCTTCTAGAAAAGGAACAGGTTTGTACTCAGTAAACAGTGAAAAACCTGAAGTAGAAAACACTTTTTTTTTTTTCATGTTTTGGGGTCTTATTTATAATCTTACTAAGATTTAAAATCTTAAAAAGAAGAGTTAATTCTGCTGCTAAGTCACTTCAGTCATGTCCGACTCTGTTCGACCCCATAGACGGCAGCCCACCATGCTCCCCCGTCCCTGGGATTCTCCAGGCAAGAACATGGAGTGGGTTGCCATTTCCTTCTCCAATGTGTGAAAGTGAAGTTGCTCAGTCGTGTCCGACTCCCAGCGACCCCATGGACTGCAGCCCACCAGGCTCCTCCATCCATGGGATTTTCCAGGCAAGAGTACTGGAGTGGGGTGCCATTGCCTTCTCTGAGAGTTAATTCTACTTACTAGCAAAATTAGAAAGAAAATCATTTGCCCCATCTTACAGTTTGGTGGTTCCCTCAAATCAGTTATTCCCCTCAAAAGCCATCCACTAAAGTTCTCTCTCGCAAGTTCTGCAGACTTGGTGACTTTGAGCCCCTCTAGACCAGTGTGTACATGGGCAGTTTTAATGAGTGAGTATCCTGAAGAGTGATAGTACTTGCGGACATCTTACTCATATTTAAAAAACAAGACCTTTCAGCTCCTTTCATCTGCCCTTTAGTCCCAAGAGGAACAGCTCTTTTATAATTCCTGATTGTTTGGCCCTTAATCTTTGACTTTGCATCTCACCTCTTTTCTCCTTCTGGCTTTTGATTGAAAATGCATTGACAGTGGAATAATTTTTCAACTTGTAGTATTATAGTTGGAACTATAAGACAAGACATGGTTTTAAAATCTTTGTCATACACAGTGGTGGTTTGCTCCTTTTGTGTCCTTATATCTGATAGTTTATGTCCTCCAGTCTTGTCCTTATTCAGGTTTGTATCAGCAACTCTTAACCCTTTGTATGTCATATGAATTTTAGTGCATCTTGGTCAGTTTCCACACACACACAAATATCTTCACTGGGGTATTGGGTTGATATTACATTGACTCCATAGATCACCTGAGGGAGAATTGAGTATTTCAACCCATGAGCATGTGTGTGTGAACATCCAGTCTTTCCCCTTTAAGTATGGTGTTACCTGTCCATGTGTGTGTGCGCGCACACACTTCAGTCATATCCGACTCTTTGTGACCCTACAGACTGTAGCCCACCAGACTCCTTTGTCCATGGGAATCTCCAAGCAAGAATACTAGAGTGGGTTGCCATGCCCTCCTCTGGGGGATCTTCGCAACCCAGGGATCGAACCCATGCCTCTTACGTCACCTGCATTGGCAGATGGATTCTTTGCCACTAGTACTAACTGGGAAGTCCCGAACATGCTGTATACTCCCACTTATATAGAGTATCTCTGATTTCTCTCAGTAATGTTTTTTAATAACTGCTTTATTGGAATATAATTCATACACGAGAAGTTGACCTTTTAAAGTGTACATTTCAGTAGTATATTCACAAAATTGTGCATACCACTGCCTAATTCCAAAAGATTTGTATCACCCAGAAGAAACCTCATGCCCACTAGCAGTCATTTTCCATTCCCTCCTTTCCTCTGCCCCTAGCAACCTCTTACCTGTTCTCTGTCTATAGATTAGCCTTTTCTGGACATTTTTTTTTTTTCACATAGCATGTGTTTATTTTTTTTTTCTTTTTAATAACTTTATTGAGATTAAATTCACATACCATATAATTCACTGATTTAAAGTATACAGTTCAGTGGCTTTTAGTAAATTCACAGAATTGTGCATGTATCACCACTATAAATTTTAGAATGTTATTGGTGGTGGTGGTGGTCTAGTTACTAAGTCATGTCCAACTCTTGTGACCACATGGAAAGTAGCCCACCGGGCTCCTCTGTCCATGGGATTTCTCAGGCAAGAATACTGGAGTGGGTTGCCGTTTTCTTCTCCAGGGGATCTTCCTGACCTAGGGACTGAACCATGGTCTCCTGCATTGCAAGCAGATTCTTCACCGACCCAAAAAACTTTGAACTTTTAGTTTCCACTTCTCAGTACTCTTAAGTCTTCCAGCTCTCAGATCAGATCAGATCAGTCGTTCAGTCATGTCCAACTGTTTGCAACCCCATGAATCGCAGCACGCCAGGCCTCCCTGTCCATCACCAACTCCCAGAGTTCACTCAAACTCACGTCCATCGAGTCGGTGATGCCATCCAGCCATCTCATCCTCTGTCGTCCCCTTCTCTTGCCCCCAATCCCTCCCAGCTCAGAGTCTTTTCCAATGAGTCAACTCTTCGCAGGAGGTGGCCAAAGTACTGGAGTTTCAGCTTTAGCATCATTCCTTCCAAAGAAATCCCAGGGCTGATCTCTTTCAGAATGGACTGATTGGATCTCCTTGCAGTCCAAGGGACTCTCAAGGGTCTTCTCTAACACCACAGTTCAAAAGCATCAATTCTTCGGCGCTCAGCCTTCTTCAAAGTCCAACTCTCACATCCATACATGACCACAGGAAAAACCATAGCCTCGTCTAGACGAACCTTTGTTGTCAAAGTAATGTCTCTGCTTTTGAATATGCTATCTAGGTTGGTTATAACTTTCCTTCCAAGGAGTAAGCGTCTTTTAATTTCATGGCTGAAGTCACCATCTGTAGTGATTTTGGAGCCCAGAAAAATAAAGTCTGACACTGTTTCCACTGTTTCCCCATCTATTTCCCATGAAGTGATGGGACCGGATGCCATGATCTTCGTTTTCTGAATGTTGAGCTTTAAGCCAACTTTTTCACTCTCCACTTTCACCTTCATCAAGAGGCTTTTTAGTTCCTCTTCACTTTCTGCCATCAGGGTGGTGTCATCTGCATATCTGAGGTTATTGATACTTCTCCCGGCAATCTTGATTCCAGCTTGTGTTTCTTCCAGTCCAGCGTTTCTCATGATGTACTCTGCATAGAAGTTAAATAAACAGGGTGACAATATACAGCCTTGACAAACTCCTTTTCCTATTTGGAACCAGTCTGTTGTTCCATGTCCAGTTCTAACTGTTGCTTCCTGACCTGCATACAAATTTCTCAAGAGGCAGATCGGGTGGTCTGGTATTCCCATCTCTTTCTAGACAACCACTGATTTTCTATTTTCTGTCTCTACAAAGTTGCCTATTATGTATACTTTATAAAATTGGAATTATGGAACATGTGATCCTTTGTGACTGACTTCTTTCATTTAGCAGATGTTTTCAAGATTCATTGATGTTGTAGCATGTCCCAGTACTTTATTCTTTTTTATGGCTGAATAATATTCCATTGTATGGATATACCAGTTTTACTTATGAGTTGATGAGCACTTTTAAACTATTATGTATGATACTGCTATGCACACTCATGTACAAGCTTTTGTAGCACGTGTTTAAAATTTATATATATCATACATGCGTGTGTCAATACTTCATTCCTTTCCATGGCCAAATAATAAACGAGTGTATGAAGATACAGTGTTATGTTTATCCGTAAATTGATGAATATTTGGATTGTTTCCATGTTGGGGCTACTATGACTGATGCTGTTAATATTCATGGACATATTTTTGTTTGAACACCCAGTTTTTGCTGTTTGGGATACATACCTAGGAGTGGAATTGCTGGGTCATATCATAACTGTATATTTAACGATTGGGAGAACTGCTAAACTGTTTTCTGAAGTATAACGTTGTATTAATACATTCATCATTTCACATGTTGATATCCAGTTGTCTCTGCACCATTTGTGAAAAAACTAGTTTTCATTTAATTGTCTTGATACTCTTGTTAAAAATCAGTTAATCATAAAAGTAGTAATTTATTTCTGGCTCTGTTCTGTTCTCTTCATCTGGATGCCTGTTATGCCCTTGTCTTGATTACCGTAGCTTTGTAGTAAGTTTTGAAATCATGAAATGTGAGTCTGCCAGTTTTGTTTTTTTCATGTTTTGGGTATTCTGGGTGCCTTGCATTTTCATACAAATTTTAGGATCAGTTTATTGTTTTCCTGCAAAAAAGTCAGCTGGGCTTCATTTGGAGTATCTTGGGTCTATAGATTGCCTTGGGGAGTGTGAACATAGATGTCTTTATGTCTTTTGGGGTCTTTAATTTTTTCAATTAAATTTTGTAGGTATCAGTGTATAAGTTTTGCACTTCTTCATTAAATGTATTCCTAAGTATTTTATTCTTTTTGATGCTGTTGTGAATAGAATTATCTTCTTAATTCCATTTTTGGATTTTTCAGTGGCAGTGTACAGAAATGCAGTGGAATTTTTGCATATTGATCTTGTATCCTACAACATTGCTGTACTTATTGGGGTTTTTTTAATTTTATTTCATTATTTAGTTGCATTTTTGTGGATTTCTTTGCATTTTCAATATACAAGCTCATGTCACCTGCAAAGAGATAGTTTTACTTTTCCCTCTTCAGTCTGGATAACTTTTATTCCATTTTCTTGCCAAATTACCCTGGCTAGAACCTCCAGAACAATTTTGAATAAGCGAAAACAGACATCCTCACCTTATTCCTGATCTTAGTAGGAAAACATCCAGTCTTTCAACTTTAAATATAATGTTACCTGTGAGTTTTGCCTAAATGGTCTTCAACATATAGAGAAAGTTCCTTTTTTCCTTAGTTTGTACTTTTTATCGTAAAAGGATGTTTGGTTTTATCACTTGCTTTTTCTTCAACTGTTGAGATCGTCAAATGGTTTGTATCCTTTATTATCATGCATGTGTGCTCAGTCACTTCAAGTGTGTCTGACTTCCTGTGACTCCATGGACTGTAGCCCACCAGGTTCCTCTGTCCATGGGATTATCTTGGCAAGAATGTTGGAGTCGGTTGCCATTTCCTCTTCTAGATTATCATCATGGATTATTTTTTTAATGTTAAGCAAACAGAGCAATCCTGGGATAAAGCTCACTGACTGTTAATGTACATACATAATCCTTTGAATGTCACTTGATTTGACTTGCTAGTATTTTGTTGAGTATTTTTATATCTATATTCATAAAAAATATAGATATATATTTTTGGTAATGTATTTCCTGGCATAAACCCAAGTTGATGATAATTTGCTGGATGGTTTTTTCAATATTTTGTTAGGATTTTTGCAGCTGCGTTCATGTAAAAGATTAGGCTAAAATTAGCCCTTTTGTCAGGTTTTGATATGAGTTTTGCTGACTTTATAAAAGATATTGGGCAGGTTTGTCCTTCATGTAATGCCAGCATTTCTTATTTAAATGTTTGGAAGGATTCACCAGTGAAGCTATCCAAACTAGACTTTTCTTTATAGGAAGGTACAGATTTACATTCTTTAATAGATAATAGGATTATTCAAATTTTTTATTTCTTATCATTTCTCTTTTGGTAAATTGTATTTTTCAAGGATTTATCCATTTCATCTAAATTTGTGAAATGTATTGATGTAAAATTATTCATAGTATCTACTTATTAATGCCTGTGAAACAGCAGTGATTCCCATTTTCCACTTCCTGTGTAAGTAGTCTATGCCTTTCTCTTTTTCACTTCCATCAGCCAAGAACCAACACTTGTCTTCTTTTGCTCATTGTCTCAGTTCTGTCATTGATTTCTGTTCTTATTTCCCTTTCTTTGGGTTTAATTTGCTGTTTTGTTATTTGTGGAATCATTTATTTTTACCCTTTCTCATGAATTACTTGCAATTTAGGGCAGACTTCCCTTTCAGCAATGCTTTACCCTTATTTCACAGGTTTTGATACATCTTTTTCATTATCATTCAGTTTCAAATATTTTATGATTCCAATTGTGATTTCTTCTTTGACTCGTGGATTATTTTTAAGTACGTTGTGTAGTTTACAAATATTTGGGTGTTTTCTAGTTTTTACTAGTGATTTCTAACTTAATTCCTCTGTGGTTAAAAAAACATACTCTGAATGATTTCAATTCTTTGAAGGTCCAATTTGTTGGGACCTTCATTATGTCTCGTCAAGTGTTCAGTTTTGATGAATGTTCCCTTTGGACTTCTCAAGGATGTGTACTGTGTGTTTGTTGAGTATGTTGTTCTATAGGCAGGCATCAGGTCCATTTGTGTGGTCCAGTCTTCTGTGTCTTTACTGACTTGGTGGAAGGAGTTCTGCTTGTTCAGTCAGTTATTACAAAAGGTATTGACCCACTTCTCCTTGTAGTTTGTACGTTTTTGCTTTACATATTGTGAGGGTATATTACAGGTGCATCAAAGTTTAGGGTTGTTATAAATCCCTGTGGAACGTGTCCTCTGTTATTGTCACATGGCCATCTTCATCTCTAGTTAGTCTGAATTCACTCTAGCTCACCAACTTTCTTGTAATAAAATGTTATATTATATCATGGTGTACCTTTTCTACCTGAAACCTTTTCTTGTCCCTAAATATAAATTGTGTCTCTTGTAAGCAGTGTGTAATTTGATTTTAGTTTTTTCACCCAGTCTGACAAAATTGTTCTCTTTTTTGACGGTTAAACTATGATGTGCCTAAGTTTGATTTTCTTTGTGTATATCCTGCTCTGCATTGTACCTAGCTTCTTGAATCTTGACTTGGTTTCTTTCACTGTTTGGGGGAAATTCTTCACCATTATTTCTTCAGATATTGCTTCTGCCCCATTCTATTTCTCCTGTCCTTTGGGAATTCCAGTACATGTGTTTAAACCCCTTTACCCTGTCCTTTTATATCTTTTCATGCTTTTCTGTTTTTTCCATCCTTTGTTTTCTGAGTTTCAATATGAGCATTTTTTTCTAGTTCACTAATCTCTTCTGTTGTGTCTAATCTATTAAATTTTTATTAAATTTATATTTTTAGTTGTGGTATTTTCCAGTCCTAGGATTAAATGATCTTTGAGTCCTTGGATGAAACTACTTGTCTCTGCATTTATTTTTATTAGTCATTGTTTTATTAATGTCCCTGTCTGACAGCTCCACATCTGGCTCATCTGAGGATCTATTTCTGATATTTTTTTTCTCTTAGTTGTCAGTCATTTGGTCTTGTTTTCTGACATACATGGTAATTTTTAATTGAATACTGAATGTTTTGTGTAAAAGAATGTAGATACTACGGCTGCATCAATAGAAACTCTGGATTAAATATGAGTGAATCATTCTATGTCACTGAAGCCGATCTGTTTCCAATTTGCCCTCATTCCTAGGACATCAACTATTTCTAAGGACTTTCTTCTCTGACAGGCACTGAATACTTATTTTTATCTCCCTGTCATTGTGAGACATCCCAATTCTCTTGTAGCTTTTTGTCCACAGAGGTACTCTGTGCTGGATTTCTGAGCCTTGGTTGTTGTGTGTGCACATTTGTGTATATGTGTGTGCTATGTGCTTATTTAGTAGCTGGCAGATCCCTTGGGGGAGAAATATACTTAGCTGACTTGTTTTTTTTCCCCAGTGCCTTCAAATAGCCATTTTTATGTTCTCCTTTTATGGGTATTTTAAGAGGGAGGATTGGTCTGACATCAGTTATTTCCACCCTAGCTTGAAGAAAGCCATTATAACACTCTTAAACATAAGAGTTATCCAAAATGCCACTTTTTAAATATGTTGTAAAGAAACATATCCCCAAGAACCTCCCTTGTCTGCTGTCCAGTGTAAAAAATATTCCTGTTTTTCTATGAAAGTGTTGGCTTTGCAGACTTTTTTTTTGAACTATTTTTTTAGATATAATTGACATATTATAATTCCTTTTAATTTCCTGCTTTCAGTTCATTGTGTTTAACTTGTTAGCAGGTTTTATGATTGGTTAAATACTCGAATGGATTAAGCACTAGTAAGTTTCACCTAAGGGCATAAGAGCATATATTGGGTTTTAAATTTTCTTTTCTGAAGGTACCTTTATGTATAAAAGATATTGTCATTTACACTTATTTATAAAAGAAAGTAATCCTGATTATTTTTCTCTTTTCAGAAAATGGTGTCAATGGAACAGTAACTTCAAATGGAGCAGACTCTCCCCGTAATAGAAAAGAGAAATCTTCATAATGAATTATAATCTAATTGATTAATGTCCCCAAAGAAATCTGCTTTTTACTATATCTTTCAGCACTAGAGATTGTTTTCTGTTCCTGAAAATACATTTTCTGCTCTTTGATTCTTGCTACTATTGTATTATTTCATGCATTTTTTAAAAGGGCATTTGAGGGGAGGATGATTCCTATGAGTGAAAAAAATGTTTTAGCTTAGACTAAGCTACCTGCCTTCAAAATAGTGTAGGGACCACCGTCATATTATATTTTATTTTATTTTGTTTTTTATCTTTAAGCATTTTTCTAATGATTTGAAGAGATAACTATTTACAAAAATTATACATATCAGTGATAACAATTTCTTGCTCTCACCAATTTTTTATATTAAGCAAGATGGCCTGTTCCAGCAGGGTCATATTTTTTAAGTTATCTTTCAGGGCAAAATGGAAATAATACAAAGTTGGATGTCAAATTTTAATATGTTTTCAGTGTTCTCTAATTTTTAGGAATTTTTGTAGCCTTTACACTTGGGAAAAAAGATTTGTAAATTCACCAAAATACTTGTGTGCTTTATTTTATAGTGATTGGTAATGTTACATCCCCATTTTTTTAAGGAAAAAACATACTTTTGGTTACGATGTGTGGAGATATATTGCCATGTATATTGAATCAAAATATCTTAACATAAAAGTACTTGTGAAGTAATATCTTTCTTGTGCATTTTCAACACTTCTAAACTGGAAATCAGAAAATTAAATGTTTCCTATAGAGAAGAAAATTTGACCATAGCCCTTTTTGATATGTTTATTAAATAATGATTCTTAATGGGGCTTGTCATAAGTTTGATATGCACAGGATCTTAGAAAAATACTGTTTAACCTGAAAACCCTTTTAAAAAATAATGCCTACTTGATTTATATACATGAAAAGGATGTCAATATTTGGAAAATATTTAATGCACTAACCTCAAATTGAAAATTCAGGTGGATAAATAGTCTTATAAAAGACAGTGCTTTATGTTATAACTGTAGCTTTGGTTCCATCCTTATTTGAGAAACCATTTATCTGTATAAAACATATTTTTGGATAAATATATATATATATATATTTGTATCTCTACAGAAAGGCTCTAAAAAACATTTGAGTAAAATATTTGGTTCCCTTTTCTATAATTATCCTTTCAAATCTTTATAGCTGTCCTTGGGTTTTTGTCATCTTTACAAGACACATATTGCTCCTTTCAATGTTCACATCTGGCTCCCCACTTCTCACTTCTGTCACCAGCTAATGTTTGCGCCATTTTTAGTATAAAAGTTGCAGACCTGGTCGCTCTGCAGTTTAATGAGTTGCCATGCTGCTAGAAAGTGCTTTCTGTTTCCAGCTGTTTACCTACTTCCTGGAAAAAGTAGTAGCTCTCTGTAGCATCATGGAGTTTCCGTGGAACCAAATCTCTGCCATTGAAAACCGGCCTTATATTGAACTATACGTTAAGAAATCAATCAGAATAAAAATTTTTACTTTCACAAGCTGCATCTTGAACGTTTTCTTTGTTAGCAAATTTTACACTATTTTTAGTGTCTGATCTCACTAAAAGGTACACATTTATTTTTATAAGTGAATTTTTTTAACGTGTGTTTTTGGCTGCACTGGGTCTTTGCTGCTGTGTGTAGACTTAGTGTAGTTGCAACAAAAGGGGGCTGCTCTCTGGCAGGCTCTCAGGCCGTGCTTCTCCTGTTGGGAGCACGGGCTCTAGGGCACCAGCTTCAGTAATCGCAGCTCACCAGCGTAGCTGCCTGAGGCATGTGGTATCTTCCCTGTCTCCTGCATTATTGCAGGTGGATTCTTAACCACTGGACCACCAGGGAAGTCCTGTACACGTTTAAAGAGTATACTTTTGATAAACATTTAGAATAGCCTTTCCTCCAAATTAACACGTGTTCTACCAAGAAACATGATTAGTTTCATGTATTATTTATGAGAGCATGTCTAAGAAAAAAAATAACCAAATTCAGGGACTGTTGGGCTAAACAAACTTAAAGGTGTGTCTTTTTTTACTGCCAGACTGGCCGTCCTTTACATGCATACGTGCTTCCTGACACACCTAGAGTGACAGCAGTGGGGACCCAACATGCAGTGGCTCCACACTCAGTCGAGCAAACTTCTATGAAATTACACCACTTGCTACAGGTGCTGCAAAGCCATACAGCATATGCTGAGGGTTTTGATGGGAAGCCATTGGCGTTACAAAACACATATATGCACCAGTGTACTTGTACAGGCTAAGCCCTAGATCCCCTCCAAGCAAAGTTTCCCACAGAGGCTGCGTGTCACCCAGCCTCTGTCACACTCTGAAGCCTGGGGGAAGCATCACGGAGTGAACTTGAACTAGTTGTTTTGCCACTTTGGGGGTGTCTCTCCCTCTGTAAGATGCCTTCTTGCCTGCATTTTAGGATATGGCTGTGAGTGGCCCAGGTGGACTCTTCTGGAAAAAATGGATTAACATTCTTCCAAAATTAGTTGTGCATAGTCTTGAAGTTCAGAACTAATCCTGGAGCAATGCTTGTGTAAGTGAGGAAATGGGAGAGAAACCTGTCACATACATGTTGGCAATAGCTAATGACACCCGTTATGTCCAAGGTGTTGCCAGATGTTTTCATAGAAAACTAGTTCTGTGGCCTGTCTACAATCAATAAAAATCAGTTAATATTGATCACCTGTTTGCATTTTTTAAAGAGTAGCCTTCAAAGAAACTCTGGAGGAAATTCTAGGTTAGTGCTTGAACAGATGTTTTTCCCCTGAAGAGATGTTAGGTGTGATACTTGATTCAGTTAACAAAGCATCATCTACTGTAAAACTTCAACAGAAAAGATAATGCAGAGTAGAAATTAGCTAGTGTTGAAAGAATTAAAGACTTAGTTAAAGAATTAACTAAGGGCCTGAAGAGAGTAAAGGGAGTTGGACTGAGTACGTGTTTTAGAAGCCCTGGGTATACAGCTCAACCCACTAGAATGGAAGACAAGACAAATCTACAGCATAGGGAACTATATTCAATATCCTGTAATAAACCATAATGGCGGTTATTTGAAGTAGAATATGAGGACTTCCTTGGAGGTCCAGTGGCTAAGACTGCTTCCAATGCAGGGGGTACAAGTTCAATCCTGTCTGGGAACTAAGATCCCACATACCATGTGGTGTGGCCAAAAACTTTTTTAATTGAACAAGAATGTACATAGGTATAAATTAGTCACTTTGCTGTACACCACAGAAACTAACACAACATTGTAAATCAACTGTACTTCAGTAATAGGGCTTTGTCCATCTGATTACTGAACACTGTGTAAAGCCATTAGCCATTCACATTAGGCAGCACCCACCTATGGCTTAGCTCTATCCTATGAAGACAGCAGAGAGCCAAGCCTTTAAAAAGAGAAACTAGTCTTGTGCTTACCTAAGCATGATTTGCTTAACAAAAAGCTGCACAAGGTACCTGTGTGTCACACATCACCCAGCTTTATCCAAAATTCAAGAAAAGGCTAAGCCAATTTGCCTAGCTTAACTATTTTTGTGAAAACATTATTACTACATTTGCCTAAAGCTGAAATCAAACATTTTGTGTTTTAAAAAAAAGAAAAGCAAAAATTTAAGAAGCTTAGGTTCCATCACATAATTATTAGTAACTTTGAATTTACATTGGCCAAAAAAAGAAATCTCTTATTTTGAAGATCCAAACTTTGATGATAAATAACTTGCTGGTTTCCATGAACATTAATAAGTACACAGTGGCAAAACTAGAAGGCCAGACTTCAAATCTTGACTCCTCCACCCATCAGCTCTGTATGATCTAGTTAACGTCTGTGACTCAAGTTTCCTGAGAGTGATAGCACTGTCCCCGTGAAGTAATTCTAAGAATGGATTGTGCATAGCTCCATGCCTGATGCCTGTCAAATGTTATTCGTTAGCTCACAAGTTTGTGACAAACAGTTCATGGAATGAATGGCTCATAGTATTATTAAGTAATTTTAGTTGTTAACTACTTTACCCTGTAAGACCTCATTGCATGAGGCTGATGCGTACTTGCTCACTGAGCAAGGACAGTGCTCCATGGCTGCTGCCCTCAAGCTCAGGGGCCAGCGATGCTGCAAGAGATGTTCAAGTCACCATCACAGCGTTTAGTCATTGGAAGACTGCATGCATGCTTTTACCCCACATGAGTGTTCATAAAGCAAACTTTCAAGTCTGTATTGAATGGTTTACATTTATGTGATACAATAATCATAAAAGTAAATAGTATGTGTAATCTCTAAAAAATGATTTTTTTAAAAATCAGATACCTATGGTTATGAAACTATACTTTCATTTAGATGGCGTGTACCACTTCCAGAGAGCTATTAGCTGCTTAGAATTGCCTTACCTTCTAACAGAAAGATTCAAACTCCATCAGGTAAATGAGCATATTTACCTAGGAAAGGAAAAGGGTGTATTACAAGATAGTGTTTATCAAGAAATTTGAGCTGATCTCATAAAATGTGCTAGAAATTACAACTGGACTGGAGGGCCTAGATAAGGCAGATACCCAAGTGTGGATAATATATGAAACAGACCAAAATCTGAGGACTGAGGTTGCTACTCTTGTTATATGTTGGTTGACTGACTTCTGGACTAATAGTTTCTTTCTCCCTCAAATATGAGAAACTATAGTAATACTCCTTGTGAGAACAATTTGAGATTAATGTTTCAAAAATGCAACTTTACCAAATTTAGGTTACTAGTGATCTGACCAAATAGAGTGGTCCTTTTCTATTTCTTGCTGATTTCATTCACAACAAACAAACAGAACAGTAAGACACAGGTAGGGGCTTCCCTGGCAGTCCAGTGTTGACTCTGCAGTTCCACTGCAGGGGGCATGGGTTCGATCCCTGGTCAGGGAACTAAGATCCTGTATGCCATAGGGCACAGCCAAAAACAAGCAATTAAAAAAAACCCAGAACAGTAAGACACAGGTTATCTGTAACTCAGATCAGAGGGGAAAATGCTCATACTGTATCTATGCTAATGAAAGATTCAGTTCAGTTCAGTTCAGTCACTCAGTCCTGTCTGACTCTTTACGACCCCATGAATCGCAGCATGCCAGGCCTCCCTGTCCATCACCAACTCCCCGAGTTCACTCAGACTCAGGTCCATCGAGTCAGTGATGCCATCCAGCCATCTCATCCTCTGTCGTCCCCTTCTCCTCCTGCCCCCAGTCCCTCCCAGCATCAGAGTCTTTTCCAATGAGTCAACTCTTCCCATGAGGTGGCCAAAGTACTGGAGTTTCAGCTTTAGCATCAGTCCTTCCAATGAACACCCAGGACTGGTCCCCTTTAGGATGGACTGGTTGGATCTCCTTGCAGTCCAAGGGACTCTCAAGAGTCTTCTCCAACACCACAGTTCAAAAGCATCAGTTCTTCGGTGCTCAGCTTTCTTCACAGTTCAACTCTCACATCCATACATGACCACTGGAAAAACCATAGCCTTGACTAGACCGACCTTTGTTGGCAAAGTAATATCTCTCCTTTTGAATACGCTATCTAGGTTGGTCATAACTTTCCTTCCAAGGAGTAAGCGTCTTTTAATTTCATGGCTGCAATCACCATCTGCAGTGATTTTGGAACCCAAAAAAATAAAGTCTGACACTGTTCCCACTGTTTCCCCATCTATTCCCCATGAAGTGATGGGACCAGATGCCATGATCTTTGTTTTCTGAATGTTGAGCTTTAAGCCAACTTTTTCACTCTCCTCTTTCACTTTCGTCAAGAGGCTTTTTAGTTCCTCTTCACTTTCTGCCATCAGGGTGGTGTCATCTGCATATCTGAAGTTATTGATACTTCTCCCAGCAATCTTGATTCCAGCTTATGCTTCTTCCAGCCCAGCGTTTCTCATTATGTACTCTGCATAGAAGTTAAATAAGCAGGGTGACAATATACAGCCTTAAGTGCTTTTAAAAAGTGAATTCAATTCTGTAGGATTAAGGTCTAGAAGACTACCAGGACTACGTTAGAAGACTGGTTATTAACCAAATTCTAATACACATATGAAGCTTTAAAGAGTTCAAAGAGAAAATACTCAAGGCTTGGTTCAACCTTATCTTCAAAGAGAACTTGGGTAACTACACATCAGTCATTCTCCGTGAATAGAAAGCCCAGTTCTAACCTAGAAGTCATTTCTCAGTTGATACCATGACACAGTGGGTCAGCTCTGTCTCAGTGCAGAAATAATGGTACCAAGGAACAAGAGGAGGATGGGAAAAGAGCCCTTTAGCCAAAAAAGAAATGTCTTTCTGAAGTGAAATATTCTGCAGTAATTTTCATTGAAATTTATAGAGCACATCTCTAAATATTGGCCATTATACAGAAAGCAGGCTCATCTCATTTATTCTTCTGTGATACAGCATCTTAATTTTGCATGGTCTGTGGGTTTTTTTTTTTTCCAATGAATACTAAAACAATAAAGAATTTGAAAAGCAAAGCCATTTTGCGGAATGTAGTTTCAGGTTTAAGTAATCATGGCTCTCCTTGCTTTACTGGATTTTGATGAGCGCCAACGTTCTAATTACAGCCCAGCGTCTCTCGTTCAGCCGGCAGTGCCAATCATCCTCCATTATGAATGGACGTGGGTAAGTGCCCCGTTAGCTGCTGCAGCCACCACTGTCATTTTCCGCTCCCGCTCGACCACGTCAGCGCTCCAGTCTCCATCGGCAAGAGCAGCTGTACTTCCTGTACTCATTAACCCAGCTGCCCTTGACATTTGTTCCCTTTTTTAAAAACTAATGTCACAAATTCTCTTCTAAAGGAAACACTTCTGGCTTGTGATTTTTTTTTTTTTGGTATTGATTATTTCAGCTGTTTCTTTATGTAGGAGCTACACTTCCAGCTGAAAGAATCCTCTTCCATTTCACACACTGGGCTTCAAAATTCCAAATAGAAGCCCTACACATTACTATGATCTGATGTGATAGAACAGCCAATGGGAGGGACCAAGCTGAATGTAGATCCACAGCTTCACTCTTTGATCTGGAAATTTGGCTTTAGAAGTAGTAGAAGTTTCTTTCTGTTATTTCTAATCGCCTAAATAAAAAAAAAACTGAAGTTACCAGTTATGTAGGGTATTTTTATATTTGGTGATTTTCATTTCAGAGATGCTGAGTTTTAATGGGTTCATACTCAGCTCTGCCTCCCCTTGAGCTCTGCAAATGTCTATTGCTTTTTTTTTAAACCTTTTTATTTTATATTGGAGTATAGCCAATAAACAATGTTGTGATAGTTTCAGGTGGACAGCAAATTAACTTGGCCATACATATACATGTATCCATTCTCCTCCAAACTCCCCTGCCATGCAGGCTGCCCTATACATTGATCAGATACAATGTGCTCTACAATTGGTCCTTGTTGGTTATCCATTTTAAATATAGCAGCGTGTAAGTGTCCATCCCAAACTTCCTAACAATCCCTTCCCTCGATCTCTCCCCCTTGCGAATGTATGATCTTGTTTCCATTAATTCCACAGCATCTTTATCTTTCCCTGCATGCAGCAGGGTCCCAATGTCTAGCATCTTGCATTTGAAATGAAAGAAATGGGGACAGGATATTTGCATTTTTACATTCTGGTAGAGCAAAGCACCGGAAAAGGCAATGGCACTCCACTCCAGTACTCTTGCCTGGAAAATCCCATGGACGGAGGAGCCTGGTGGGCTGCAGTCCATGGAGTCGCTAAGAGTCGGACACGACTGAGCGACTTCACTTTAACTCTTCACTTTCATGCATTGGAGAAGGAAATGGCAACCCACTCCAGTGTTCTTGCCTGGAGAATCCCATGGACGGGGCAGCCTGGTGGGCTGCTGTCTGTGGGGGGTCGCACAGAGTCGGACACGACTGAGCGACTTAGCTTAGCAGAGCAAAGCACTAGCCTCTCCCACATCAACCCCGAAAATACACTCCCACAGCCCATTCTTTATCCTCCACACTCTTTTTTCCCCAAAAGACACAATAATACTCTATTGATTCTAGACTGAACTCTCCCACCCCCATACTTCAGCCTCTCTGACATAAGAAGGGGTTTTTCAATCAATGGCATGTCACGATTGGCAGAATTTTTTCTCAATGTACATAAAATAAGGACTTTTTTTTTTTATGGTGATTTCTTAGATTCTATGAAATGCAGTAAAACTGCTGCTGCTGCTGCTGCTGCTGCTGCTGCTGTTGCTAAGTTGCTTCAGTCGTGTCCGACTCTGTGTGACCCCATAGACGGCAGCCCACCAGGCTCCTCTGTCCCTGCGATTCTTCAGGCAAGAACACTGGAGTGGGTTGCCATTTCCTTCTCCAATGCATGAAAGTGCTAGCATTTGTTAAAGGCTTCAGTTCAGTTCACTCGCTCAGTCATGTCTGACTCTTTGCAACCCCATGAATTGCAGCATGCCAGGCCTCCCTGTCCATCACCAACTCCCGAGTTCACTCAAACTCATGTCCATCCAGTCGGTGATGCCATCCAGCCATCTCATCCCCTGTCGCCCCCCCTTCTCCTCCTGCCCCCAATCCTTCCCAGCATCAGAGTCTTTTCCAATGAGTCAACTAAACACCCAGGACTGATCTCCTTTAGAATGGACTGATTGGATCTCCTTTTCAGGGACTCTCAGTCATCAGTCCAGTTCAAAGATCAGTTCCCATTGACTTCACAGTTCAATCTCCATTTAGAATGGACTGGAAAAACCATAGCCTTGACTAGACCGACCTTTGTTGGCAAAGTAATATCTCTCCTTTTGAATACGCTATCTAGGTTGGTCATAACTTTCCTTCCAAGGAGTAAGCGTCTTTTAATTTCATGGCTGCAATCACCATCTGCAGTGATTTTGGAACCCAAAAAAATAAAGTCTGACACTGTTCCCTGTTTCCCCATCTATTCCCCATGAAGTGATGGGACCAGATGCCATGATCTTTGTTTTCTGAATGTTGAGCTTTAAGCCAACTTTTTCACTCTCCTCTTTCACTTTCGTCAAGAGGCTTTTTAGTTCCTCTTCACTTTCTGCCATCAGGGTGGTGTCATCTGCATATCTGAAGTTATTGATACTTCTCCCAGCAATCTTGATTCCAGCTTATGCTTCTTCCAGCCCAGCGTTTCTCATTATGTACTCTGCATAGAAGTTAAATAAGCAGGGTGACAATATACAGCCTTAAGTGCTTTTAAAAAGTGAATTCAATTCTGTAGGATTAAGGTCTAGAAGACTACCAGGACTACGTTGGAAGACTGGTTATTAACCAAATTCTAATACACATATGAAGCTTAAAGAGTTCAAAAGAAAATACTCAAGGCTTGGTTCAACCTTATCTTCAAAGAGAACTTGGGTAACTACACATCAGTCATTCTCCGTGAATAGAAAGCCCAGTTCTAACCTAGAAGTCATTTCTCAGTTGATACCATGACACAGTGGGTCAGCTCTGTCTCAGTGCAGAAATAATGGTACCAAGGAACAAGAGGAGGATGGGAAAAGAGCCCTTTAGCCAAAAGAAATGTCTTTCTGAAGTGAAATATTCTGCAGTGATTTTCATTGAAATTTATAGAGCACATCTCTAAATATTGGCCATTATACAGAAAGCAGGCTCATCTCATTTATTCTTCTGTGATACAGCATCTTAATTTTGCATGGTCTGTGGGTTTTGTTTTTTTTTCCAATGAATACTAAAACAATAAAGAATTTGAAAAGCAAAGCCATTTTGCGGAATGTAGTTTCAGGTTTAAGTAATCATGGCTCTCCTTGCTTTACTGGATTTTGATGAGCGCCAACGTTCTAATTACAGCCCAGCGTCTCTCGTTCAGCCGGCAGTGCCAATCATCCTCCATTATGAATGGACGTGGAGTAAGTGCCCCGTTAGGGCTGCTGCAGCCACCACTGTCATTTTCCGCTCCCGCTCGACCACGTCAGCGCTCCAGTCTCCATCGGCAAGAGCAGCTGTACTTCCTGTACTCATTAACCCAGCTGCCCTTGACATTTGTTCCCTTTTTTAAAAACTAATGTCACAAATTCTCTTCTAAAGGAAACACTTCTGGCTTGTGATTTTTTTTTTTTTGGTATTGATTATTTCAGCTGTTTCTTTATGTAGGAGCTACACTTCCAGCTGAAAGAATCCTCTTCCATTTCACACACTGGGCTTCAAAATTCCAAATAGAAGCCCTACACATTACTATGATCTGATGTGATAGAACAGCCAATGGGAGGGACCAAGCTGAATGTAGATCCACAGCTTCACTCTTTGATCTGGAAATTTGGCTTTAGAAGTAGTAGAAGTTTCTTTCTGTTATTTCTAATCGCCTAAATAAAAAAAAAACTGAAGTTACCAGTTATGTAGGGTATTTTTATATTTGGTGATTTTCATTTCAGAGATGCTGAGTTTTAATGGGTTCATACTCAGCTCTGCCTCCCCTTGAGCTCTGCAAATGTCTATTGCTTTTTTTTTAAACCTTTTTATTTTATATTGGAGTATAGCCAATAAACAATGTTGTGATAGTTTCAGGTGGACAGCAAATTAACTTGGCCATACATATACATGTATCCATTCTCCTCCAAACTCCCCTGCCATGCAGGCTGCCCTATACATTGATCAGATACAATGTGCTCTACAATTGGTCCTTGTTGGTTATCCATTTTAAATATAGCAGCGTGTAAGTGTCCATCCCAAACTTCCTAACAATCCCTTCCTCGATCTCTCCCCTTATGAATGTATGATCTTGTTTCCATTAATTCCACAGCATCTTTATCTTTCCCTGCATGCAGCAGGGTCCCAATGTCTAGCATCTTGCATTTGAAATGAAAGAAATGGGGACAGGATATTTGCATTTTTACATTCTGGTAGAGCAAAGCACCGGAAAAGGCAATGGCACTCCACTCCAGTACTCTTGCCTGGAAAATCCCATGGACGGAGGAGCCTGGTGGGCTGCAGTCCATGGAGTCGCTAAGAGTCGGACACGACTGAGCGACTTCACTTTAACTCTTCACTTTCATGCATTGGAGAAGGAAATGGCAACCCACTCCAGTGTTCTTGCCTGGAGAATCCCATGGACGGGGCAGCCTGGTGGGCTGCTGTCTGTGGGGTCGCACAGAGTCGGACACGACTGAAGCGACTTAGCTTAGCAGAGCAAAGCACTAGCCTCTCCCACATCAACCCCGAAAATACACTCCCACAGCCCATTCTTTATCCTCCACACTCTTTTTTCCCCAAAAGACACAATAATACTCTATTGATTCTAGACTGAACTCTCCCACCCCCATACTTCAGCCTCTCTGACATAAGAAGGGGTTTTTCAATCAATGGCATGTCACGATTGGCAGAATTTTTTCTCAATGTACATAAAATAAGGACTTTTTTTTTTATGGTGATTTCTTAGATTCTATGAAATGCAGTAAAAAACTGCTGCTGCTGCTGCTGCTGCTGCTGCTGCTGTTGCTAAGTTGCTTCAGTCGTGTCCGACTCTGTGTGACCCCATAGACGGCAGCCCACCAGGCTCCTCTGTCCCTGCGATTCTTCAGGCAAGAACACTGGAGTGGGTTGCCATTTCCTTCTCCAATGCATGAAAGTGCTAGCATTTGTTAAAGGCTTCAGTTCAGTTCACTCGCTCAGTCATGTCTGACTCTTTGCAACCCCATGAATTGCAGCATGCCAGGCCTCCCTGTCCATCACCAACTCCCCGAGTTCACTCAAACTCATGTCCATCCAGTCGGTGATGCCATCCAGCCATCTCATCCCCTGTCGTCCCCTTCTCCTCCTGCCCCCAATCCTTCCCAGCATCAGAGTCTTTTCCAATGAGTCAACTCTTCCCATAAGGTGGCCGAAGTACTGGAGTTTCAGCTTCAGCATCAGTCCTTCCAAAGAACACCCAGGACTGATCTCCTTTAGAATGGACTGATTGGATCTCCTTGCAGTCCAAGGGACTCTCAAGAGTCTTCTCCAGCACCACAGTTCAAAAGCATCAGTTCTTCGGTGCTCAGCTCTCTTCACAGTTCAACTCTCACATCCATACATGACCACTGGAAAAACCATAGCCTTGACTAGACCGACCTTTGTTGGCAAAGTAGTATCTCTCCTTTTGAATACGCTATCTAGGTTGGTCATAACTTTCCTTCCAAGGAGTAAGCGTCTTTTAATTTCATGGCTGCAGTCACCATCTGCAGTGATTTTGGAGCCCAAAAAATAAAGTCTGACACTGTTCCCACTGTTTCCCCATCTATTCCCCATGAAGTGATGGGACCAGATGCCATGATCTTTATTTTCTGAATGTTGAGCTTTAAGCCAAGTTTTTCACTCTCCTCTTTCACTTTCATCAAGAGGCTTTTTAGTTCCTCTTCACTTTCTGCCATAAGCGTGGTGTCATCTGCATATCTGAGGTTATTGATATTTCTCCCGGCAATCTTGATTCCAGCTTGTGCTTCTTCCAGCCCAGCGTTTCTCATGATGTACTCTGCATAGAAGTTAAATAAGCAGGGCGACAATATACAGCCTTGACATACTCCTTTTCCTATTTGGAACCAGTCTGTTGTTCCGTGTCCAGTTCTAACTGTTGCTTCTTGACCTGTATATAGGTTTCTCAAGAGGCAGGTCAGGTAGTCTGATATTCCCATCTCTTTCAGAATTTTCCACAGTTTATTGTGACCCACACAGTCAAAGGCTTTGGCATAGTCAATAAAGCAGAAGTTTTTCTGGAACTCTCTTGCTTTTTTGATGATCCAGGGGATGTTGGCAATTTGATCTCTGGTTCTCTGCCTTTTCTAAAACCAGCTTGAACATCTGGAAGTTCACGGTTCACGTATTGCTGAAGCCTGGCTTGGAGAATTTTGATCATTGCTTTACTAGCGTGTGAGATGAGTGCAATTGTGCAGTAGTTTGAGCATTCTTTGGCATTGCCTTTCTTTGGGATTGGAATGAAAACTGACCTTTTCCAGTCCTGTGCCCACTGCTGAGTTTTCCAAATTTGCTGGCATATTGAATGCAGCACTTTCACAGCATCATCTTTCAGGATTTGAAATAGCTCAACTGGAATTTCATCACATCCACTAGCTTAAGTTGTAATTATAGTAAGTGCTTCCCCAACCCTCATTTTTACTCTTCATAAGAGCCATATGAATAGAAAGTGACCATTCTTAGCCCAGTTCAATCCATAGGTCAGGAAGGTCCCCTGAAGGAAGAAATGGAAACCCACTCCAGTATTCTTGCCTGGGAAATCCCATGAGCAGAGGAGCCTGGTGGGCTACAGTCCATAGGGTTGCAAAGAGTCAGACACCACTGAAGCAACTTAGCATACAGGCATGCAAAGCCAGGCTTTGGAGACAGGTGCGTTTGATCTGTTTCTCCACCCACCCCTCTTCCACCCAATCCTGCCCTTAGAAGAAGAGCCTTAGATCTGATGTTCACTGTTATTACTTCCAGGGAATATTGCAAAGATAAAGTTATTTGTAATTGTAGACACAGCATTAGTCAGACACAGCATTTTAATTTATTCAATAATCACTAATAGACTTTTTCTGAATATGCTGCTGCTGCTGCTGCTAAGTCGCTTCAGTTGTGTCCGACTCTGTGCGACCCCATAGATAGCAGCCCACTAGGCTCCTCTGTCCCTGGGATTCTCCAAGCAAGAATATTGGAGTGGGTTGCCATTTCCTTCTCCAATGCATGAAAGTGAAAAGCTAAAGTGAAGTCGCTCAGTCGTGCCCGACTCTTAGCAACCCCATGGACTGCAGCCCACCAGGCTCCTCCGTCCATGGGATTTTCCAGGTGAGAGTACTGGAGTGGGTTGCCATCGCCTTCTCCAATTTTCTGAATATGACAGGGGTACAAAATTTACTAAACAGAGTCCTTGCCTTTAAGGGCTCGAGGTCTAAAGGGGGAGGCAAACATCCCAGACAATAATTACAACAATGGGCAAAGTCTTAGAGCGGGGATCAGTACCTGGCACCTCAAGCAGAAGGTGCCTCAGGTATGAGGCTGAATTCTGTCTGGAAGCTGAGAAGAGGCTTTCTGGAGGAATGACCTGAAACTGAGTTGTTTCATTTTTGCTTTTTCTGGCCGCACTGCGCCACATGTGTGATCTTAGTTCGCCCACCAGGGATTGAACCAGTATCCCCTGCATTAGCAGTGTGGAGTCTTAACCACTGGACCACCAGGGAAGTCCTGAGGCTGAGTTTTGAATCTGAAGAATGTGCTTCAGGGCTTGGTGCCCAGGGCCCAGTGATGAAGGAAGGAGTGAATGAATCTAGCCACCAGTGAAAGAAGGAATCAGCTAAGGCTGGAGAGGGTTTCCCAGGTGAAGAGCCCATCTGCCAATGCAGGAGATGGAAGAGACGCGGGTTCGATCCCTGAGTCAGGAAGATCCCTTGAAGGAGGGCATGGCAACCCCCTCCAGTATTCTTGTCTGGAGAATCCCACAGACAGAGAAGCCTGGAGGGCTATAATCCGTAGGGTCGCAAAGGGTCAGACACGGCTGAAGCGACTTAGCACACAAGGCTGGAGAGAGACTGGGCCGGTAACTTGGAGACACTGTAGGTAAGGAGCAATCAAGAAAACACAAACCTCTGAGAGAGCCTGAGAGGGAAAGGAAAGAGGTGAAGAGACGCTAGAGGTCATGCAAACCAAGCAGAAGGGCTTCAAGGGGGAAGTGGTCAGCGGTGTCAGAAGTGGTGAAAGCAAAGACTGAAAAAAAAAAAAATCCTCAAATGTATCTCTGAGGAAGTCTTTGGTGTCCTCCTAAGAGCAAAAGATGTGACTGTAATGGGGGCGGGGCGGGGCACAGCTGTTAGCTGTCCGGCTCAGTCATTGGTCGGCATCAACAGTGGGCCCCTCCCCTAAGTTAGTGACCATTAGGAGTGACCGTTAGCAGTCCTGCTCAGCCATTGGTCAACATCTCAGTAGGTCCTTCCCCCTGCCCTTCCTCTGTATAAAACGAGCCTGAGTTAGGCTGAGGGGAGATGGGTTTTTTAGATACTAGTCTGCCATCTACTGCCTTTCCGATTAAAGTCGTATTCCTTTCCCCCAACAACAGGGCCTCCCGATGTATTGGCCTGTCCTGCAGTTAACAGAGTGAGCTTGGGCTAGGTAACGTTACATTGCCTCACTTCATTTATGGACCTAGGGCCTTGAAGGATCTGGTGGGAGCCCACAGGACGGCAGGTGCTGGACCCCTCCCAGCAGGAGGGAAGAGACATTGACCACCCCCCACCCACCAACCCCACCATAACGCCCCTCGCCCAAGGCCAGCGTGCAGAACACCCACAATGGAAAAGTGCAGGAAAGGGTGGGGGCCCAGGGACACTGCCCCCCAGCCCCTGTCACTGGAAGCCTGCTAGGGCCTTCCCGAGTCTGCTGTGTGCAGGGCTCCCGGAGCAAGGCCGCCATCCTCACTAAAGACCTTGACCACAGGGACTGATGGGAGTAATCAGATCCCCAGTTGCTAGGACCCAGGTGAGGCCTGCAGCCCAGAGACCCCAGGTTGGGGGTGGGGTGGGCAAAGGTTCACAGCTCCCATCATGGCCTCGCAGTGGCTGTCTAGTAACATAAGTCATTTCTTGAGACGCAAGTGACTTTTTATGACCCATGACAGACATGACAAGCTATAGGACCTCTTCAAGTGCATCCCCACTAGCAGAAAGAGAAGGAGCCCACAGAGTGGGTTTGAAGGGACAGTGACACAAAATTAAGTTTTCTTCATGATTTCACCCTATCAAAGTCAGTTCATTGAATTAAAAGTTTACAAGTGAAAATGGAGAAAAAATCCATTACAGGCAGACCTTAGAGAGATCACAGGGTTAGGCTCCAGACTACAGCAATACACAGAACATGGTAATTAAAAGAGTCCCGTGAATTTTTTGCTTTCCCAGTGCGTATAAAGGTTATGTTTTCACCATACTGTAGCCACTATGTGTGCAATAGCATTATGTCTAAAAAATGTACACAGTTTAGGTAGAAAATACTGTTTTGCTAAAAAGTGCTAAGCATCATCTAAACCTTCTCTGAGTCATAGTAGTAATATTAGAGATCACTGAATGTAGATCACCTAAACAAATATAATAATTTTTTTAAAAGCTTGAAATATTGCTAGAATTGACAAAATGTGACACAGAGGCAGGGAGCAAGCAAATGCTGTTGGGAAAATGGCCCTAACAGACCTGCTCCACACAGGGTTGTGCCAAACTTTCAAGTCGTAAAAAGCATAGTATCTGCGAAGCTCAATAAAGCAAGGTGAGCCTGTACAAGCAGCGTGGTTGCTGAGGCCCAGCAGTCGCTCACACAGATATGAGTGCCCTGGTTCCAAACAAGATGACAAGGCTCAGAATCCACAGGGACAGCCATCACAGGTATGATTCCCAACCCTCATTGACCTAAAAATGTGAAGAAAGTAACCATGTACAAAAATACAATGATACACTGTAAGTGCTGGAATGGTAGAGGTGTGGGCTCAGTTGTATCTGACTCTGTGCAGCCTTATGGACTATAACCCCAGGGCTCCTCTGTCCATGGGATTCTCCAGGCAAGAACACTGGCGTGGGTTGTCATTTCTTACTTCAAGGGATCTTCCTGACCCATAGATCGAACTTGCATCTCTTGTGTCTCCTGCATTGGTAGGCAGATACTTTATTACTGACCCACCAGTTAAGTACTCTAAAGGGGTCCACCAAATGTGAGAAAGAGAGAGAGAAAAGGATGGAAGGAGAGGAGGCAAGGCATTTCTTGAGAAAATTACCTGTAAGCTGAGAAGTATTGTACTTACCAGGCTGAGTACCAGTAGGGCCAAGAGTGAAGGGGGCATTGGTTAGAGCAGCCCACCCAGGATAAATGTGCCATTGGATGGGGAAGCCAGCAGGGTAGGGTCTTTGGGACGTTGATGCCAGGCCTTGGGCTGCCAGGTCCACCCATTTTCCTTGGCACCAATGTATCTCCAAGGTGTTTCTGTTCCTGCCATCTTCATGGAGAAGTGTGGTCTGCAAGTGTATAGTGGGCAGGTTCCAGGGAAGGAAGCTTCATCCATTTTCCCTCTTGTTTGTCAGCAAGCCTTTCTCCTTTGAAGATGCCAGTGAAAGTGATATTTCTTGGGACACTCTCAGCAATATTGTTAAATCTTCCTGGTAAGGTCCCTGCTTACATGTGCTTATTTTCTAGCACATGTAATTGGTATTATTTTATTATTTCATTCCTCTTCCCTGCATCTATCGAGCACTGTTAGATTGGACCTTGTGCTCAGTTGCTCAGTCATGTCCAACTCTTTGCAACCCCATCGACTGTGGCCCGCCAGGCTCCTCTGTCCATGGACTTCTCCAGGCAAGAATGCTGCGGTGGGTTACATTCGCTTCTACAGGGAACCTTCCTGAACTAGAGACTGAACCCAAGTCCATCCTGCAAATTGTTGGTAACACATCTTCAGTGAGATAAGTTTAGAAACAGAGTAAACATGTAGAACTTTTATGAAAGTTTGACAGAATAGTTTTTGTGTATTGAATCTAAAAAGAGAGAGAGATTTGGAGGGTTCAGGATGGATTTTCTTTTATAAATAAAAAACTAAAAATAAAAAATAAATAAAATTCAATTTAGTGACAAAAAATAAATAAATAAATAAATAAACTTGTGTTTAGTAGTCTTTGGGCTTTTTTTAAAATTGAATTTTCCTAGTAGCTTATTATTATTTTCCAAAATATTGTTCTGTGATGGATTAAAAAAAAAATCTGTCTTTCCAAAAAGGTGCTCTGACAGGCTTTGTTACTAGTTCAGTTCAGTTGCTCAGCTGTGTCTGACTCTTTGCAACCCATGGACCACGGCACTCCAGGCTTCCCTGTCCATTCAACTCACAGACCTTGCTCAAACTCATGTCCATCAAGTTGGTGATGCCATCCAACCATCTCATCCTCTGTTGTCCCCTTCTCCTCCCGCCTTCAATCTTTCCCAGCATCAGGGTCTTTTCCAATGAGTCAGTTCTTCACAGCAGGTGGCCAAGCATTAGTGCTTCAGCCTCAGCGTCAGTCCTTCCAATGAATATTCAGGACTGATTTCCTTTAAGATGGACTGGTTGGATCTCCTTGCAGTCCAAGGGACTCACAAGAGTCTTCTCCAACACAACAGTTCAAAAGCATCAATTCTTCGGCCCTCAGCTTTCTTCATAGTCCAACTCTCACATCCATACATGACTACTAGAAAAACCATAGGTTTGACTAGACGGACCTTTGTCAGCAGAGTAATGTTTTTACTTTTTAATATGCTGTCTAGCTTTGTCATAGCTTTTCCTCCAAGCAGCAAGCATCTTTTAATTTCATGGCTGCGGTAACCATCTGCAGTGATTTTGGAGCCCAAGAAAATAAGTGGGCCTCAAAAGCACTTCGCTCAAAAGCACAGGCAGTTAAACCTGATAGTTCTCAAAAGGACCCAGAAACACTCTTGATGAATCAGAAGGGAGATTGGACCTACCCTGTAGATGTTCTCATTCAAAATAGAGGCTTTGGCCAGGTTCTTGACAGCTTTCCAGATTTCTGCCCGCAGTAAACACAGATAAGGAAGCTTTGAAAAAGCAGAGCACACTCCTCTTAAAAGACTTATTTATCCAGAGCGGACACTTGACTTTACAAGAAGTCCACAAAAAGAGAGCTGGCCAGAAGGAGGCACAGAAGGATTGGGTGGTATCGCCGATGCCCTTGGACAGCAAGGAGATCAAGCCAATCCATCCTAAAGAAAATCAACCCTGAATATTTACTGGAAGGACTGCTGCTGAAGCTGAAGCTCCAATACTTTGGCCACCTGTTTTGAAGAGCTGACTCATTGGAAAAGACCCTGATGCTAGGAAAGATTGAAGGCAAGAGGACAAGGAGGCAGCAGAGGGTGAGATGTTTAGATAGCATCACTGACTCAGTGGATATGAGTTTGCACAAACTGCGGGAGATAATGAAGGACAGGAAAGCCTGGCATGTTGCAATTCATGGGGTTGCAAAGAGTCGGACACAACTTAGCAACTGAACAATGAACAACTGATGTCTTTAGAGCCAAGTGTCATGTCTGCTTTTTCTGACTCTAAGGAAAATAGAAGAGTCCTGAGATGATGTAGTTACAAAGCCTCTGGCATAAATCCAAAGATGGCCACCATAATATCATTATGGTTAAACAATATTATGGTTAGGAAATCAGCTCTTCAAGTTCACCACATTTACCTGTGTGGTTCCTCCTAGATTGCTAAGAAAGGTGAAACCTGCTATTGGACGGATTTCGCCAGGGAAATGCCACAAAGTCCCCAACTGGGATACTTCATTGCCAGTGAGTCTGAGCCAGCCTTCAGCACTCATGGGCAATTGAAATTAACATGTTCTTAGTGGACACAACCAGTTCCCTTTATTTGTATTCTTAGCTGTTCTCATATGTCTTTAGTTGGTGTCTTCCATTAGAGTGAATTAGTTGGATTTTTGCAGGCAGAAAAAAATGTCTTCCCATATCTTTTGTAATTTTCCCACATGCCTATTACATTCTGTACCCAGAGGGTTCTGAGTAAATGTTGACTAACCCGTTAACTAAATGATGTAAATCAAACAGCAGGCTCCGTTTCTCCTCTTTCAAAGTGCATTTATTTTCCATGCTGGTATATTGTTGTATTCACGGCTCCATGAATTAGGTTTAAAATTTTGGAAATGAAAGAAAAAAATTATACAGAATACTTGGCAAATATATGTCAAGACCTAATTAGCTCAGAGAATATCTAAGCCATCCAACCATTGGAGGAGGCCTCCACCAATGAGATTTCTTGAAGGGAAATTAAAAACTAAAACACTGATTTTTTATATTCCAGTTTCTCATCTCTTCTTGAATTTCCTGAAAATTATCCAGAAAGGCCCCGTGTGTTCTTTCTTGGCCACAACATCAGTGAGAAGGGGCCCAGCTATGAGGGGGTTTGGAGGGAGTGAGGGTGGCAGGGTCTAGAGAGGACAGCCCAGTTGACGGGGGCGGGGAGTGGGGAACCACAGGCCACAGTGGTAGACATGAGCTCCAAGCTGCGGAGAATCAGGAGCCCCAACGGCACAGAAACTTCGTTCCGTTTTCCCTCACCATCCCCTTGTCTCCCTTCTCCCCTGCATTTGCCCACCACACCCCATCTTTGCTTAGCCAAACACACTTCCCTTATGATAGACAGACAAGGGAACTTGTTTGGCTGGGGTGTGGGGAGTGGCCCTTCATTGTGTTTTCAATAAAGTGTTTCATTTTCACTTGTCACCCCATTGCTCTGTAATCATCCTGCAAACCTAGCAAGTGGAACCACAGTTTTTTTGAGAAAGACCCCACACTCTTCAAACACAGCAAGTCTCAACCGCCCCAAGGAAGAGTGCATGGACGCTGACCAAATGCTTTGAGAACCACAAGTCATGTTTTAGACTCTTGTTACAGCTTGTTCCAGAAAAGGCATATATGATGTCTCCACTGAATGTCATTTGGTAATAATACGGTTCATGTAGTGAGTGAGCACCATCCATGAGAGAGAAGCTAAAGAGAAGAAAGGGAGCCATGAAAAACAGGATCAAATAAGTACAGGCCCACGACTCTGGAATCTTGCCCTTTTCCAAAGACCTCATGAAAACTGAGAATTAGGCAACAGGAGGCGGGCAGAGAAAAGAAATGGACTTTGCCCATTTCTTCCTATTTCCTTTGTTTGGTTTTCCAAGAAATACATTCTGTAGCCTCATTTTGGTATGTTTGCTGTTGGCAGAAGCTTGTAGGCTATTTCATGTACAGGACTTCATTCAACAATACATTTTGAGGTCAGAACTTCATTACCTGTGGTCAAATCACATAGGCTATCTAGGTTATTTTCTAGGATATCAGGGGTAAAAAAAAGACTTTTAAAAACATAAGAAACAGGAAGGGTAGAAGGAACAGAGGGAAAAAAGGAGCTAGAAAAATGTTAAGTAAAATCTGAAGGGGAACAAACTATTTTTCCTGCCAACGTGAGGCCCAGTTACTTGTGTGTCTTCTTAAAGGGTGTGTGTGTGTGGTGGGGGGTGGGGTGCAGAGGGGCCAGGAGACACAGGTAGTGCTGCCCTACATCTTCCGTTAACTGCATCCACTCACTTCCTAGGACCTTCCTGTGCTGTGCTGTCCTGTGCTTAGTGGCTCAGTAGTGTCCGACTCTTTGCGACCCCACAGACTGTAGCCTGCCAGGCTCCTCATGAGCTATGGGATCACTGGCAATGAGAAGTGGAGAAAAGCAGTCTGACCACACAGACCAGGAGAAGTGTAGATCACGCCCAGGCATAAAAACACATACCCGACTCCTTTCTTGGTGCCCTTGCACCTTGAGAACTCAGGCTCCCCTCTCATCAGAGGTGGGGCTTTGGAAGCAGATCCAGAATGGAAGGGATGGTGCAAAATTTGAGAACACGTTTTGGAAATGTGGAGGCAGTCTTTGTGCGGAGAGGGAGCCTTACTGGTTTGGGGGGAGTTTTGGCTTTTCTTCAAGATCCTTTTTGGCTTCCCTGGCTAGGTCCTAGGTCCTTACAGGTGGTCGCAGAGAGGGGGAAGAGCAGCGAGTAAAAACAGAACCCAATTCACAACCCAATCTCAAACAAAGATACAGGCAAAAAAGCTCTTACATATGCGCGTGTGCACGCACACACACACACACACACACACCCCTAGGACACTATCCTCTCAGGCAAACTAGCCCCATGCTAATCTTGAAGGGCCAGTGCCCCTTTAAGACTACAAAGGCATAGTCCTGTAGTTCAACTCATTGAGACACAACTGACTCCTCTGTCCATGGAATTTTCCAGGTAAGAAGTGGAGTGGAATGCCATATCCCACTCCAGAGGATCTTCCCCACCCAGGGATCGAACCCACACCTTTTGCATCTTCTGCACTGACACAAGGGTTCTTTACCACTGCACCACCTGGGAAACTTAAGACCACACTGCCTACTTGTCAAACTAAGGAAGGTGGAAGAAGCCAGAACCCTCTCTTGTACCCTCTGAGCCCAGAGGTTATTTAATATTTAGTTTTGATCCACTTGAACTTTCATTCATGTTATATATTTCCAACTGCTCATTCTTTCATTCAACCATGATTAACATATTGTGGGCTTTTTCAGGTCAGTATGGATAAAACTTTTCATACTGTTCATTCCCTTCTCCAGTATGAAAAGTTTTATCTATACTGACCTGAAAAAGCCCACACTATGTTAATCGTGCCACAATATGTTAAACAGTGTCATATTTTATTTTGGGGGGCTCCAAAATCACTGCAGATGGTGATTGCAGCCATGAAATTAAAAGACGCTTACTCCTTGGAAGGAAAGTTATGACCAACCTAGATAGCATATTCAAAAGCAGAGACACTACTTTGCCAACAAAGGTCCATCTAGTCAAGGCTATGGTTTTTCCAGTAGTCATGTATGGATGTGAGAGTTGGACTATGAAGTAAGCTGAGGGCCGAAGAATTGATGCTTTTGAACTGTGGTGTTGGAGAAGACTCTTGAGAGTCCCTTGGACTGCAAGGAGATTCAACTAGTTCATTCTAAAGGAGATCAGCCCTGGGTGTTCTTTGGAAGGAATGATGCTAAAGCTGAAACTCCAATACTTTGGCCACCTCATGTGAAGAGTTGACTCATTGGAAAAGACTCTGATGCTGGGAGGGATTGGGGACAGGAGGAGAAGGGGACAAGAGAGGATGAGATGGCTGGATGGCATCACTGACTCGATGCACATGAGTTTGAGTGAACTCTGGGAGTTGGTGATGGACCAGGAGGCCTGGCATGCTACAATTCATGGGGTCGCAAAGAGTTGGACACAACTGAGCGACTGAACTGAACTGATAGATAAAACTACCGTATTTTTGTTATTAGATGCTTCAGTTAAGTTCAGCAGTTGTTCAGTTGTGTCTGGCTCTTTGTGACCCATGGACTAAAGCACACCAGGCTTCCCTGTCCATCACCAACTCCCGGAGCTTACCCAAACTCATGTCTGTCAAGTCAGTGATGCTATTCAATGATCTGCATATCTGATCTGCATATCAGGTGTCATCTGCATATCTGAAGTTACTGATATTTTTCCCGGCAATCTTGATTGCAGCTTGTGCTTCATCCAGCCCAGCATTTCTCATGATATACTCTGCATATAAGTTAAATAAGCAGGGTGACAATATATAGCCTTGATGTACTCCTTTCCCAATTTGGAACAAGTCTGTTGTTCCATGTCCAGTTCCAACTGTTGCTTCCTGACCTGTACAGATTTCTCAGGGGGCAGGTCAGGTGGTCTGGTATTCCCATCTCTTTCAGAATTTTCCACAGTTTGTTGTGAGCCACACAGTCAAAGGTTTTGGCGTAGTCAATAAAGCAGAAGTAGATGTTTTTCTGGAATTAGATGCTTCAGTTCAGTTAAGTTCAGTTCAGTCGCTCAGTTGTGCCCGACTCTTTGTGACCCCATGAATCACAGCACGCCAGGCCTCCCTGTCCATCACCAACCCCCGGAGTTCACTCAAACTCAGGTCCATCGAGTCAGTGATGCCATCCAGCCATCTCATCCTCTCTTGTCCCCTTCTCCTCCTGCCCCCAATCCCTCCCAGCATCAGTCTTTTCCAATGAGTCAACTCTTCGCATGAGATGGCCAAAGTACTGGAGTTTCAGCTTTAGCATCAGTCCTTCCAATGAACACCCAGGACTGATCTCCTTTAGGATGGACTGGTTGGGTCTCCTTGCAGTCCAAGGGACTCTCAAGAGTCTTCTCCAACACCACAGTTCAAAAGCATCAGTTCTTTGGTGCTCAGCTTTCTTCACAGTCCAACTCTCACATCCATACATGACTACTGGAAAAACCATAGCCTTGACTAGACAGACCTTTGTTGGCAAAGTAGTGTCTCTGCTTTTGAATATGCTATCTAGGTTGGTCATAACTTTCCTTCCAAGGAGTAAGCGTCTTTTAATTTCATGGCTGCAATCACCATCTGCAGTGATTTTGGAGCCCCAGAAAATAGTCTGACACTGTTCCCACTGTTTTCCCATCTATTTCCCATGAAGTGATGGGACCAGATGCCATGATCTTCATTTTCTGAATGTTGAGCTTTAAGCCAAGTTTTTCACTCTCCTCTTTCATTTTCATCAAGAGGCTTTTTAGTTCCTTTTCACTTTCTGCCATAAGCGTGGTGTCATCTGCATATCTGAGGTTATTGATATTTCTCCCGGCAATCTTGATTCCAGCTTGTGCTTCTTCCAGCCCAGCATTTCTCATGATGTACTCTGCATAGAAGTTAAATAAGCAGGTGACAATATACAACCTTACTGTACTCCTTTTCCTATTTGGAACCAGTCTGTTGTTCCATGTCCAGTTCTAACTTTTGTTTCCTCATCTACACATAGGTTTCTCAAGAGGCAGGTCAGGTGGTCTGGTATTCCCATCTCTTTCAGAATTTTCCACATTAGATGCTTAATGTTCCATTAATAAATTTCTCCCAAAATGATCATTTAAATAATTTCTACTATCTGTATTCCTACAAATAATACTGCAGTGCAAGTCTCTGAAGGCCTGCCTGTATGCATGTATATATGTATATATATTCATGCATCTTCGTGTATTTGTAGAATAGTCTAAAAAATGGGATTGTTAGTTCATATAGTACACAATTATCCTTCCCATAGGCTGTGCTGTTTTTATAACCATCCATAGCATGCCCTTTTCCCGCTCACCTACATCAGTTATATGCGTTTTTTGAATATTTCCCCATCTGATAAGTGAAAAACTTAGAGCGAAATACAAAATCTATTTTTGATTTGCGTTTCTTCATTTCTTTACTTATTAGTTTAACTAATATATGTTAATAGGTCCTTTATCATTCTTCTTAGTGATTTGCCTGTTTATATCCTATTTTACTAGCTCATTTTTATTAGCTCTTTCTCATTTTCTTCTTGAGAAGCTCATTATATTTTGAGGTTATTCATCTTTATCTATAACATTTGTTTTTAATCTTGTCTGTCAGTAGTCTACTGATTTGGGGACTTTGTTTTTAGTGTTTCTTCTGGAGAGAAAGTTTTGAAATTTTGGGTCAGATCGCTATATCATTTCTATAAGGTTTCATGTCTTAGGGAGTTCTATCCCCGCTCCTACATGTATTTGCCTTTAGTTTCTTTCTTTTCAATGTACACATACTTCTTTTTAAAATTATACCAATAACATACAAATTCATACTTAAATAATGCAAATGAATAAGCTATTTTCACTTTTTATTTTTCTCATTCTCACTTCTCTCCCTGGAGATAACCACCATTGACATGGAAGCCATCTTTGCCCTGCCACACTGATTCATATTTTGTCTCATTTCCAAAAGAGTATAATATTGTTTTCAAAAATATAAACATAGAGAAATAAAATATTGGGTTGGGCAAAAGTTCATTTGGGTTTTTCCTGGCTTACGGGAAAACTTGAAAGAACTTTTTGGCCAACCCAATATATTCTAAATTTCCTACAAGTCGGTGTTATAAAAAAGAAAATATCTGGGTTTGTAAGGTAAAAATAAGCCACATGCTCATGAAAAGCACAATTTCTGATTCCGAGATCTGGGAAAAATGTCTTGCTGAGAAAACACAGTAATGCAATGAACAAGATCCTCATAATTACAATCAGGAGTTTCATAGCTTTTCTTACAAGTATTCAAGGTCAATGGCATTGTGCCATTGAATCAATTTAATATGGGCCAATATCAAGCCCTACAAATTAGCACCTCTCTGATGGGCTAAATTTTGGATGATAGAATTTATGACACAACATTAATTTCTTGAAGACAGGACTCAGGGAAGGGAGTAAAAACACTGCAATCTTTGCCTTTCATGAAAAGTGAGTCAACATAATTGTTTTTATTGTAATTTTGATAATTAGACAGACTTGTGACAATGATTGTGAATTACCGTATAGTAACCATTAGTAAAATTAAAAACAGGTTCTTTATCCTCCAAATTATTTCAAAAGGCAGGCAAAACAAAGTTCTGTTTATAGTGAAAGGAGAACTAAATATAAAAGAACAGCAAGGAAACCAAAAACAAAACCACAAAATAACACGACATTGGTCATAACAGTTATGACAATTACAAACTCTTATTAAAAGGCACGGTTTGTGGGAGTGTAAACTGGTACAGCCCCTCTGTAGAACAGTTTAACAGTGACTTGTAAAATTGAAAAAATGCATATCTTGTGAGCCAGTGATTCCATCTCAAGGCATATTCCCAACCAAAATGCATATGAGGTTCACTAAAATACACGCATAAGAGTGTTCACAGCAGCATCATTTGAGATAGTCCTAACCAAGAAAGACCAAAAGACCATCTACCATATTTGTTGTTCTTCAGTTGCCCAGTCGTGTCCGACTCTTCATGACCCCATGGACGGCAGCACGCCAAGTCTCCCTGTCCCTCACCATCTCCCGGAGTTTGCCCGAGTTCATGTCCATTGTATTGGTGATGCCATCCAGCCATCTCATCCTCTGATGCCCTCTTCTCCTTCTGCCCTCAATCTTTCTCAGCATCAGCGTCTATTCCAAGAGTCAGCTGTTCACATCAGGAGACCAAAATATTGGAGCTTCGGCTTCAGCATAAGTCCTTCTAATGAGTATTCAGGATTGATTTCCTTTAGGATTGACTAGCTTGATTTCCTTGCTGTCCAGGGGACTCTCAAGAGTCTTGCAAAACTAAACTGTGATACATCACATGATAAAGTATTATGCAGCAATAAGAGTGAACAAGTGCAGCTGCACCTACAAATATGGACAAATCTCACAAACATAATGTTGAGCAAAAGAGCCGAGACATGAAGGTACACACATTATATAAATCCATTCAGATAAAATTCAAAACAATGTGAAGCCGTCTGTGCTGTTAGAAATGGTGCCCTTGGTGAGGCCAGTGCCTGGAAGGAGGCAAGTTGAGAGTTTCTGGGTGTGCTTGATCTGAAGACTGTTTCCACAGCTCTGTTCACTTTATGAATATCCATCAATTTACAGTTTGTGTACTTTCTGGATGTTTATTTTTAATAAAAACACAGTTTCCTCTTTTTGGCTGTGACTCACGGCTTGTGGGATCTTAGTTCCCTTACCAGGAATTAAACCCCAGGCCCTTGGCAATGAAATGCTGAATTCTAACCACTGGACTGCCAGGGAATTCCCAAACCACATTTTAAAAACAACACTCACTGACTTGCTATTTATAAGACAACACAACTAGCACAAAATATAAGCAAAAAGCTAAAAATAAGACTTTTAAAAGATCAGCTATCATTTCCTGATCACTTATTACATGTCAGTGTCCTGTTCTAAGTGCCTTTCTTATATTACTTTACAGTTGACCCTTAAACTACACAAGTTTCAATCAACCACAGATTGTATAGTACTGTAATTTTTTACCCCACTGAGGCATTTACTTTGCATGAATATATTACAAACTGGATATATGAGCATACTTTTTTCTTTATAATTTGATCCTAGACTATTAGATATGGATAGATAGACACATACATAGACACATATATGCTCAACTTTATGTTTATAACATAAGGATACAGAAAGTTTAAAATAAAAGAATGGAAAAGCCAAAAATTGGTCTTTGAAAATACTTACAAAATTGATGAATCTCTAGTGAGACTGACTTTAAAAGGAAAAAAGGCAAATTACTAACGTCAAAATTGAAAAGGGAAATATCACTATTGATCTTTCAGACATTGAAAAGACAGAAGTATGTTATAAACAATTTTACAGCAGCACAGTAAAATGTGAATGAAATGGATACATTCTTATAAAAACAAACCTTATTAAATGAAACAGAAACAGACCCTCACATCTATATACTTGCTGTTCACAACAAAGTTATGTGTGTGTGTTCATGCTCAGTCGCTCAGTCATGTCCAAGTCTTTGCCACCCCATGGACTGTAGCCCGCCAGGCTCCTCAGTCCATGGGATTTCCCAGGCAATAATACTGAAGTGAATTGCCATTTCCTTCTTCAGGGGATCTTCCTGACCCAGGGACCAAACGGTCTCCTGCACTGGTAGATGGACTCCTTAATAACTGGAAGCCCAACAAAGGTATGATATGTCACAAAGAGTAACAGTTCAACAAGTAGTTCTGAGACAATTTCCAAATAGAAAAAAATTAAATAGCCAGCGCATCTAATGGGAGGTCACGGTTCCCTAGCTCGCGGCTCCCTCGGAGTATTTTACCTCAAGTGGAGGACGGCTCTTTGGGAAGACAGGAAGTACAAGTTGTCGCCTCAGACTGCTGCCCGGTGCAGCATCTGTTCAAACTAAATTTTATTCTCCCTTCCACGTGCGACCTTTGGAATGCAACCACCTGACCCCCGGTGAGAGGGGGCGAAGCTGGCAGAACCGAGCCCGGGGTGAGAGGGTCCTGCGGGCTGTCAGCGGTTACGCCTGGTGTCAAGGACGTGGTCGCAGAGACGGCCGCTGACGTGTGGCTCTTTCGTGTTTAGCCTGATGGCTGCTGTAGTGGGTTGGATGGTGTTTTCTAAATCTTCATGTCTACCTGGGACCTTAGAATCTCACTGATTGGCAAACAGGGACTTTGTGGATGAAATCATCTTGGATTGGGGGTAGCCCCTAAATCCAGCGGCTGTGTCCTCATAAGAAGAGGAGCAGGCACTGAGACAGAAGGAAGATTGTTGTGTGAAGACAGAGGCAGAGATTGGAGAGACGCTGCCAGGAGCCTGGAGCCACCTGGAGCCACCGGGAGACGGAAGGGACAAGGATGGATTCTTCTTTAGAGCCTTTGGGGCGGGGCCGGCCCTGGTGACACCTTGATCTCCAGCATCCGTCCTCGAGAGCTGTGAAAGAAGACTTTAATGTTTTTCTAAGCCACCCCGTTTGCGGTACTTTGTTATAGCAGCCTTAGGAAATGAACGCGGCTGAGTTCTAACTGCTGTGAATGACTGATGGGCCAACCTCTTCATGGTTGGAAATCCTGATTCCTGGTGTAACCTGAATGATGCTCGTGGAGAAATGACGGGGGCCTGGAGCCTCTGATTCAAGGGACCTACAGTTATTGGATGTGTGATTGATTGTTATTGGAGGTGTGATTGATTGACAGATTCAGCAAATCGCAGGACATGTCTGTGTGCTGCTTTCTGTAATTTGGTATGGAATCAAACTTGCCTTACTTCTGACTTCCCACTTGAATTTCTACCAGAACTTTAGAAACCCTGACAACTTTGTGAAGAGATTCACTGTCCACCCAAACATAACCCACTCTTTTCTTTCTTTTATTCACTGTCTTTGCTTAAATTGCCTTTCCATCTGGGGTAATCCTTCTCATATTCATCATACCAAACATTAAACCAATAAAAAATTGAATATTCAAAAAAGAAAAAAAAATTAAAGCTGAATACTACTTCACACAAAAATTCCAGAATATTTGTAGATTCAAATGTGAAAGGCAACAAAATAAATCTAGAAGAGAATATAGATTAACTTCATAACCTCAGGGTAGAAAAAGATTTCTTAAATAGTACTCAAAACCACAGACTCTTAACCACAGAGGAAAAGATTGATAAATGAGAGTTCCCTAAAATTAAGACTTCTTATTCATCAAAAAAAGCAGGAGAATAAAAGGGTAAGCAACAGAATGGGAGAGGTTATTTGCAACACATTTAACTCACAGTCCTATGAAGAACTCATAGAAATCAACATGAAAATACAGACAACCCATTGGTAAAATGTGCAAGGTACTTCACAAGACTGTTCTTTAAATGGCCAATAAATATGTATGAAAGTGCTTTACCTCCTTAATCAAAGAAATGCAAATTTAAAATCCCAATGTTACACAATTACAATCTCACCAGGATGGCTAACATTAAAAGGATTGACAATACAAATGTAAGAAAAAATGCTAGCCACTGGAACTTTCATACACTGCAAATGGGATTATAAATTAATTAGTACCACTGCCAGGAAGCAGTTTAGCATCACCTATTAAAGCTGAAGAAGTGCATTCCTTGTGACTCAGCAACTCCAGTCCAAATAGAAACGTAGGCACAGAAGGTGGTAGGATGTTCACAGGAGCACTAGCCAAAAGCAAGTGCATAATGAAGAAATAAGTAGTGGGGTATTCATATTACAGGGTGCTGTACAAAATGAAAATAAACTGCTCAAAACAAAAAGAAGTATTTCATAAATACAATATTGAGCAAAGAAGCCAGACACAAAAGAATATATAATATTTGATTAAATTTCTAGTATAAGTGAGAAAGGGCCTTGGTAGTTGACAGTACATGCAAAGGGGTAATTATACTATTTGACTATGGAATTTAACTTGCATAAGAAGAGAAGGTATGGGGGAGAATGGGGCAGTGAAAAGATGGGGGTTGAGTTTCTAGGAAAAATGAGCTGGAACCTCCATGTATATAGCTGTATTAGTTAAAATAGCCAAGATACAGAAACAACCTAAGTGACCATCAGTGGATGAATGGATAAAGAAATAATGAATGGAATATTATTCAGTCATAAAACAGGAAGACATTTTGCCATTTGGGACAATATGGATGGAACTTGAAGGCATTACGCTAAGTGAAATAAGTCAGAGAGAGAGAGAGACAAAGACTTATATGTCTCACTTATATGTGGAATCTTGGGGGGGAAAAAACAAGTTCATTAGATACAGAGAGCAGACAGAGGTGGGGAATGGGGTATGGGTGCAATAGATGAAAGGAGTCAAAAGGTACAAACTTCCAGTTATAAATACATCCTGGGGATGTCATGTGTGGCATTGTGGCTACAGTTAACAGTAATGTGTTGCATATTTGAAAGCTGCTAAAAGAATGAGTCTTAAAAGTTCTCATCACAGGGAAAAAAATTGTAACTGTATGTGGTAATAGATGTTAACTCGATTTATTGGGGTGATCATTTTGTAATATATACAAATGATTGTGTATATATTATCATGCTATACAAATCATTGTACAAATGTACAAATCATTGTGTTGTACACTTGTGACTAATATGATGTTATATGTCACACACTTCAGTGTTTTAAAAAGCAAGCTGGAGAGACAGGAGGTCTCAGAGAGTGCAGTGCCTGGAGGGGTCATGGTGACTGGTATCGAGAAAGTCTAGAGAATGACCACAGAGGTAAGTGCAGATGGGGAAGGGGAGATGATATGGGGGGCTCAAGATTCTGAGAGGCCTGGGTATGGAAGTGACCATCAGTGTGTATGTTAAAAATCACCGAGAACCAAGACAGGAATGAACTTGAAGAGACTGACAGTGAGCTGGGAGCTCCAATTACTTAACCAAGTGATAATATGGCCCAAGGGGTTGTGGATGCTGCTGCTAAGTCACTTCAGTCGTGTCCGACTCTGTGTGACCCCATAGATGGCAGCCCACCAGGCTCCCCTGTCCCTGGGATTCTCCAGGCAAGAACACCGGAGTAGGCTGCCATTTCCTTCTCCAATGCATGAAGTTGTGGATAGTGGGTGACATAGTCTGATGATATGAGGTTAAAGCTGGATGAATCTAGGCAGGATGTGGGGAATGGCCTGGAAGCATCAATGAGGGAAGAGGAGTACAGCTTCAGGCTCAGGAGTGCCAGGGTACAGGAGGTGGGGGTTGGGAAGAGAATGACTGGGTAGCAGTGACCTTCGGGGGTGGGTGTCCATGTTAAGCTTGAACAAGAAGCTAAGGGGAGCATTCACAAATGAGGTAGAGCATGTAGGGGTTTTCAAACAGCCAAGGGTTTGGGGGGTTGAGGAGGGGTGGTTGGAAGGGTAATGCCATACAGAGATGAGGAGGGTAGGAGCAGAGAAGTGGCTTAGTTATCTGGAGAGTGAGTGAGCACAGCTGAAGGTACAATGAGACAAGTCCTCATAGATTGAAAGAGATTTTGCTGGAAAGGCTGCCAGTGTTTTTTATTTTTTTTTTAGTAGTAGTTAAATTACCTTGTTTAGTGTGTCAGCTTTCTGGGTTTTTTTTTTTTTTCTGTTTTACAAATTTTAAATGTCACTTGCTTTGGAAATATAGAATTATTGATTTTCAAAACATATTTTGATTTTCCTGTCTAAACCCTATTGAATTATTATTTTTAATTAATTTTTACTGGAGTATAGTTGATTTGCAATGTTGTGTTGGTTTCAGGTGAACAGCAAAGTGAACCCATCATACATATACAGAGATTCACTCTTTTTTAAGATTCTTTACCCATGCAGATTATTACAGGGTGTTGAGTAGAGTTCCCTGGGCTATACAGTAGGTTTTTAATAGTTATCTATTTTATATACAGTAGTGCATATATGTCAATCTCAGTCTCCCAATTTATCTCTCCCCCTTTCCGTGTGTTGGTTTCCTTAGTGCTAATTTTCGTCTTGTGCTTTGGAATATTTGTTTTGTTTATTTTCTTTTGTTGAGGAATGTGTGCATGTGTGTATGTGTATGTGTGTGTGTGTGTGTGGTTGGCTCTCTGTGAGCTCACTCTCCTGTAGCAGGTTTATTGCTGCCTGCATCAAAGACCAGGTTTTCTCATTCAACAGAAATGGAGTCGGGCGGCTGGGGGGCATGTGGTGAAGAGGCACCAGGCAGCTTAGACTGTTTCTGGAGTCGCTCTCAGCTCCTTGGTCTGAGTTGCTTTCATCTCCATCCTGCCAGAGTGAACGACTACCCTCCCCAGCTGCAGCCCATACGTATCGCCCCAGCTTTCTTAGACTCCTGTCACTTGAGGTGAAGCCCATCTCTGCTCAAGGTTCACCTGTGGAGCCTGGCTCCTGGCTCCCAACCTTGAGGGCAAAAAGCTGCAAGGCAGGATGGGAAATATAGTGGCATTACTACCAGATTCCTTACACTGAGTGGACCAAATTTCAGCTGGATCAAAGATGTGAAGGTAAAATGAGAACCTAAGTTTTAAAAAATAGTTCAAGTTGGGGAAGGTTTTTAGGAAAGGATTTTTTTTTTAATTGAAAGATAAAAAGATCATACAATGAGTTAGGAGCTGTTACAAATCAATGCTTTAATTGAGGTAAGATTGACATGTAACATTGTATTAGTGGCAGAGGTACAACATAATGATTCAGTATTTGTAAATATTGCAAAATGATCACCACGGTAAATCTAGTTAATATCCATCACTATATATAGATACACATTTGTTTCTTGTGACGAGAATTTTAAAGATCTATTCTTTCAGCAACTTTCAAATATACAGCACAGTATTATTAACCATGATTACTAGGCTGTATGTTTTATGCCAGTGACATTTATTTTATAACTGGAACTTCGTAGCTTTCAACTACCTTCACCCATTTTGCCCACTCACCACCCCCTGTCTCTGGCAACCACCTATCTGTTTCTGTGTCTATGAGTTCAAGATGTTTTTATTTTTATTTTAGATTTCACATGTAAGTGAGATCATACTGTCTTTGTTTTTCTCTTTCTCACTTACTTCACTTAACATTATGCCCTCAAGTTCCACCCATGTGTCACAAATGGTGAGATTTCCCTCTCTTTTTATTTTTCCGTTTATATTTCCATTTGTTTTAAATTTTCCATTGTGCCTGTGTGTGTGCATCACAGCTTCTTTATCCATTCATCCAATGGTGGCACAGTTTGTTTCCAATTCTTGGCTATTGTCAATAATGCTGCAGTGAACATGGGTACAGGTTTCTTTTCAAATTAGTGTTTTTTTTTTCCTTGCAAATCAAACATTTGAATGACCAAAATGCCCAATGCTGCTGCTGCTAAGTCGCTTCAGCCATGTCCGATTCTGTGCAACCCGAGAAACGGCAGCCCACCAGGCTCTCCCGTCCCTGGGTTTCTCCAGGCAAGAATAGTGGAGTGGGTTGCCATTTCCTTCTCCAAAATGCCCAATAGAGAAATCAATAACATATACACCGTTCATGAAAGAAATACATGTATATATAATTATATATATAAAGAATCTAAAAAATCACTGTGAAATAAAGGCAAATTAAACTATAATAGGGACTTCCCTGGTGGTCCGGTGGCTAAGACTCTGTGCTCCCAATGCAGGGGGCCCAGGTTTGATCCCTTGTCAGGGAACTAGATCCTGCATGCTGCAACTAAGACCCAGCATAGCCAAATACATAATTTTTTTTTTACAAAAAGCTATAATAAATGCTATTTTCACTTGCCTACTGTCCCACAAGGTAAATTATCAGCTACTCCATGTTTTCATTGTGCTGACGCATCACAAATCAGATGGGTCAAAGAAATACTTAACATATTTAAAGATATTTATTTTTATATTTATTTATTTGGCTGCCTTGGGTCTTAGTTACAGCACGTGGGATCTAGTTCCCTGATCAGAGATCGAACCTGGGCTCTCTGCATTGATAGTGCAGAGTCTTAGCTACTGAACCACCAGGGAAATCCCTGCTTGACATATTTTTGATGTGTTCAGTGTCCCTGTGCAATTAAATATGCTGATCCTTCTGAATAGGACAATCTTTCAACCCTTTGTCATGAGATTTACATCTAACTCCAACTCATTCTTCAAAACTCAGCTCATCTCACCTTCTCCAGGAAGCCTTTCTGGGTTAGCATCACAACCACCTGAGTCTGATTAATTTCTCTTCTGGGTTTCTGGGTAATTTTTTTTTTTTTTTGATCATATTCTTGTCTCATTGATTTCAACCCTTGATTTACTTGTTCGTTTTCTCAACTACTCTGTAAGAGCACCAAGTCTAATTTGATTTTGCGTTCCCAAGGCCTCACTCACTGGAAGCACTCAAAGATTCTTTGTTAGATGTATGAATGAAGAACTTGTTACTTCAAGGGGAGATCATACATGGTTGATTTACTGACTCTGGGGTATGTGTCAAGCACACTCCACTGGGAGGCAGTGTTGTGCAGTGAAAAGCTCTCAGCTTTGCATGTATGCCTGGCTCCCACATCTCTCTCACCACCTTCTACCTGCCTGTTCCAGGGCCATGCAAAATCTTCTCAAGACACCAGCAAAACGAGAAGAGTATTTTTCTTATAAGATTATCATGAGGATTAAAAATAACTAAGGTAGATTTAGGAAAAGTGTCCAGCATATTGTAGGCATATTTATCATAAGGAGTGTGTGTGTATGTTAGTCGCTCTGTAGTATCCAACTCTTTGTGACCCAATGGCTATAGCCCACCAGGCTCCTCTGTCCATGGAATTCTCCAGGGAAGAATACTGGAATGGGTAGCCATTCCGTTCTCCAGGAGATCTTCCCAACCCAGGGACTGAACCTGGGTCTCCTGCATCGCAGGTGGATACTTTACCATCTGAGTCATCAGGGAAGCCCCTTATCATAAGGTAATTCTTGATTACTTGCTTATATGCTAATAGCCCCAATTGCAGGTAAAAATCTAGTTCAAAGAAGTGTTCTTCGAAATAACGTTGCAAATTATGGTTTCTGAAAAGGCTGTCAGCCCATTTCTTACCTCACTCAGAGGTCTTGGAGTTGCAAGGGTTCAGAGGCTCTCAGGACTCCATGGCACTAGGAGTCCCACTGGGACTTAGGCAAGTCAAGGGCTTTAGTGACTGTTACTGCCAGGTCCTGGTTCAGCTCTGTGTGCATTAAGTAGATTTTTATGCAATGGCCTGGGAAATAAGCCACTATCTATAATTCTGTTTCTATGGGGAAAGGCTTTCTGTGTTCCAAACAACCCACATACTATTGAACTCCTGGAACACAACCTATTGGTCAGCTGGGACCAGCTGACTGGGTTTATATGGCTAGGGAGCAGCGAGAGTGACTACACGATGTTGATCTAATAATCACAAATTCTCTCCGATGACTAATCTAGCTGTGGTCTCCACAACTGAAGAGCAATTTTTAAAAAACTGGAAAGGATTCTACGAAGAACCACAAAAATGGTTAAAGAGCTGCAGGAAAATCTAGTCTGATCTCTATCGTGTCCAGAGGATTCCAGAAACTACCCCTGTGATGCGAGCCAGTGTGTGTTCCGTCGCTCTGTTGTTTCTGACTCTTTACCACCCTATGGACTGTACCCTGCCAGGCTCCTCTGTCCATGGGATTCCTGAGGCAAGAATACTGGAGCAGATTTCTACTTCCTCCTTCAGGGGAATTTCCTGACCCTGAGAACGAACCCACTGCTAAGTCGAGTCAGTAGTGTCCGACTCTGTGCAACCCCATAGACGGCAGCCCACCAGGCTCCCCCGTCCCTGGGATTCTCCAGGCAAGAACACTGGAGTGGGTTGCCATTTCCTTCTCCAGTGCATGAAAGTGAAAAGTGAAAGTGAAGTCGCTCAGTTGTGTCCGACTCTAGCGACCCCATGGGCTGCAGCCTACCAGGCTCCTCTGTCCATGGGATTTTCCAGGCAAGAGTACTGGAGTGGGGTGCCATCACCTTCTCCAAGAACGAACCCAAGTCCCCTGCATTCCCTACATTGCAGATGGATTCTTTACCACTGAGCCACTGGGGAAGCCCAACCCCTGCGATAATCACTCTCAAATGAAAAAAAGTGTTTGATTCTGCACTATGGCAAATACCTTTATCATTTGCTAATTGATTATAAATTTGTAGGGAAGGGAGCCGAAGTTCGTTGAGCACTCATCTCGGGATCAGGCAGGCCTCTTCCATACAATTCTTAAGTTTGTTCCCAGAGACACTCTGCCAGACATTATGATGTCTGTTTTACAGATGAGGAAACTGAGATTCAACAAGATTAACTTGCCAAAAATTTTACAGCTAATCATACAGAACCAGAGATCAAATTGCCAACATCTGTTGGATCATCAAAAAAGCAAGAGAGTTCCAGAAATATATCTACTTCTGCTTTTTTGACTATGCCACAGCCTTTGACTGTGTGAATCACCACAAACTGTGGAAAATTCATAAAGAGATGGGAATACCAGACCACCTGACCTGCCTCCTGAGAAATCTGTATGCAGGTCAAGAAGCAACAGTTAGAACGGGACATGGAACAACAGACTGGTTCCAAATCAGGAAAGGAGTACGTCAAGGCTGTATATTGTCACCCTGCCTATTTAACTTATATGCAGAGTATATCATGAGAAATGCTGGGCTGGATGAAGCACAAGCTGGAATCAAGACTGCTGGGAGAAATATCAATAACCTCAGATATGCAGATGACACTACCCTTACAGCAGAAAGTGAAGAGGAACTAAAAACCCTCTTGATTAAAGTGAAAGAGGAGAGTGAAAAAGCTGGCTTAAAACTCAACATTCAGAAAACTAAGATCATGGCATCTGGTCCCATCACTTCATGGCAAATAGATGGGGCAACAGTGGAAACAGTGTCAGACTTTATTTTGGGGGGCTCCAAAATCACTGCAGATGGTGACTTCAGCCATGAAATTAAAAGACACTTGTTCCTTGGAAGAAAAGCTATGACCAACCTAGACAGCATATTAAAAAGAAGAGACATTACTTTGCCAACAAAGATCCATCTAGCCAAAGCTATGGTTTTTCCAGTAGTCATGTATGGATGTGAGAGTTGGACTGTGAAGAAAGCTGAGCACCAAAGAACTGATGCTTTTGAATTGTGGTGTTGGAGAAGACTCTTGAGAGTCCCTTGGAAAACAAGGAGATCCAACCAGTCCATCCTAAAGGAAATCAGTCTTGAATATTCATTGGAAAGACTGATGCTAAAGCTGAAACTCCAATACTTTGGCCACCTGATGTGAAGAGCTGACTCATTTGAAAAGACCCTGATGCTGGCAAAGATTGAAGGTGGGAGGAGAAGGGGACGACAGAGGATGAGATGGTTGGATGTCATCACCGACTCAATGGACATGAGCTTGAGTAAACTCCGGGAGTTGGTGATAGACAGGGAAGTCTGGCGTGCTGCAGTCCATGGGATCGCAAAGAGTTGGACATGACTGAGTGACTGAACTGAACTGAATCATATAGAACATAGATTCAAATCCAGGCCAGATTAATTTCAAAGTGTTTCCAATGATCAGTTTTCTACACGGTTGCCAGAAAAATATGTAAACTTTCTGAAATATCAACACGATCATGTCCATCCCCACAAATCACAGTCCGCTGGCCCCATGATGCTCCTGGGAACTGAGCCTCTCAATGTGGCAGACAGCACCCCAAGTGCCCTCAGTCCTGCAAACCTACCTTGTCTCTGGTCATTACCCACTTGCCTTGACCCCAGGTCTGAGTTCAGGTATTTTCCCATTTCTCTATTCCTCCAGATGTGTCCAGCCTCCAGGCTTTCACACAGGCTTTTTCTCCTGCTTTCTTCCCTTTTTTCCTCTATTGGCCAACTGTTCTCTCCTTCCCACCGTGGACTTCAGCTCACACATGCCTTTCTTTGATGTCTTCCCTGGACCTTCAAGTACCACCTAGTCAACCCCTCCCCGTGGTCTCACAACAGGTCACATTTCCCACATAATATCATGTATTGCACTGTATTGTAACTGCATGTTGATTTAGCCTTAGACATCCCCTACCCAACACACACACACACACACCTGACTCAATTACCATTTGTTAAATAAATCTTGAATTATCACACCACAGGTTATTTTTACAAACAAGAGTTTAAAAAATTGACACTTACATTTGCCTTTTTTTAAAAAGAGGATTTACAGTGATCCTGATCGCAATACGGCTCTCTCTTGTTTTCTGATGTTTTCTTGAGAGAAGGAAAAGTGCAGCCACCAGTAGCATACTGGGAGTTACGTAAAACATCAGCATGCCCATGGGAGTGTGTAGCCCAGTGGACATCTCCATCACCTGGGTCGTGGCAGAAAAGCGAGATGGTGAACCTTCCATCCCTTTGCTTCAGGAAGGACCCAGAGAATCCATAACTATCAAAAGAACATTGATCTTTGTCGTGTCCTCCAGAGAGAAATCTCCCATGCTATCTGGTGTCAAACAAGCCTTGGGGTTAAGAAATTCTTCCTTTTGCTTAACATTAATAAGCCCATTCTTTTTGTATTCTTGGCAACAGAGAAAACACAGCCATCATCCTCTATGCCATGGCTCTTCTGAAGTCTGTGTTCAGCGCTGATGCTTCTCAAGTGACCCTGAAGCTTTTTCTCTCTAGGGTAAATCATTCCAGGTCTTTAGCCCTTCTTTGCTGGTCACTGAATGACTGTTTTGCTTTTCTCTGAACTCTCTCCACATTCTCTGAATCCCATTGAGGGATGGAGAATCAGAGCTGGCCCAGCTCCGTTACAGTTCTGATCTGTGCAGAGCAGTGTAGCAATTACCTCATGATACAGACATGCTTTTCATTTGCCACAGTTCTCTGCTTGCATTTTTTTTTTTTTTTCAATCAACAGAACTGCAGGGTTGTGACAATTCCTCCCGGTCAGCTGGCTATCCACTAAAGCTATACTTTTAATTTTCCAGCCAACTGCCTTTGAGTGGCTGGCACCTTGCCTTTGAACATGTTCCCTTTTCAACTCCAAGTGCATAATCCTGAATTTTTTTTTGCTGAACTGCATCCGGTCTATGTCCCATTATTTCAGTTGATCAGCATTGCCTTCTAGGACCACTGTAGCCTGCAGAGATCTTTCCGTTTGTGACACTTCAGGGTTTGGGTGTTTCGTTGCCTGCTTTGCATTTTCTGTTGATCAGTGCATTAGTCAGATTACATTAAATTAAACTGCTATAACAAATCATCTCCAAATCTCAATGACTTAAAACCAGAGTTTTGAGTTCTCTTTTCCACTCATACTACATTTCCTACACTGGTCATCAGAGGGACTCTGACCATCAGAGTCACTCCGTGGTCCAGGTTGGTCCATTTTGTTGTGCCACCACCTCAACTCAAGGCTTCTAGGTTTGCTGGGGCAGGGAGAATGGAGGTATTTGGCATGTTTATTCCATCTAGAAGTGATACAGATTGCTTATGCTACCATTTCTTTGACACAAGCAAGTCATGTTCTTGTGACTCATTCCAAGGGCGATACATGCCCCAAAGCACAGAAGAACCAGAGAGAAATCCTGGTACTCACAGAAGGTCTCCCACAGTCAATGAGATCACAGCTTTTCTAAACACCTCAATCTTGTCCTTTATTTCTGCATGTATGCTCAGTCGCTCAGTTGTGTCTGACTCCTTGCGGCCCCAAGGACTGTAGCCCACCAGGCTCCTCTGTCCATGGAATTTTCCAGGCAAGAATACTGGAGTGGGCTGCCATTTCCTTCTCTAGGATATCTTCCCGATCCTGTGGTTGAACCCGTGTCTCTTGCGTCTCCTGCAGTGGCAGGTAGATTCTTTACCGTTAGCACCACCAGAATTTATTTCTGCATCATCCATAAATTCTTAGGGACTTTCAGATTCTGGATCTGTTTCTCTTCCACAAAAATAGAGGCATTTTTTTTTTCCTCCCATGGTCTAGATTATAGATATTAGGTCCAACACCAGGTTCTGCAAAAAGCTACTAGCAGAATATCGAGGCTGAGTCACTGATAATGTTTTTTCTCTACAAATAGGAGTGCTGTGAAAGATAGAACTGTTAGGAAACTAGTCGCATGAACGTGTGAGAAACAACTCTCTCTCAGTCCACCAGATCTGCTGCTTAGTCAGACTTGCTATTATAACTTCATATTTTACAAAAAGTAGATAGAAGTGCAGACCATCCCCAGTGGTTTTTAAATCTAAATAAGACAAAGACAATCAAATCTAAATGCAGAAGTGAGCCTGCAGACAAAGGATTGTGGATTGGGAATCCGAGTTGCATTTAGCTTCTAGGGAGCTCTGTGACCTTGGGAAAGTCATTCCACCACATGAATCTCAGGCTCCAGCTCTTTCCTGGAATAGGGTGGGACTTGATTTGTGGCTCTCAGCTCTAGCTGTTAATCAGAATCCCCTGAAGAGCTTTTTATAAACAGATTCTTAAGCCTCTCCTGAACGTTCTAAATCATCTAGGGCAGGACCTGGAATCTATTCAGAGTTGAGGACATCATCTCTAATCTTTAAGTGTGAAGTACTCCACCACTGATGCTTTTGAACTGTGGTGTTGGAGAAGACCTGAGAGTCCCCTGGACAGCAAGGAGATCAAACCAGTCAACCCTATGGATGTGAGTATGGATGTGAGAGATGGTTGGATGGCATCACCGACTCGATGGACATGAGTCTGAGTAAATTCCGGGAGTTGGTGATGGACAGGGAAGCCTGGCGTGCTGCAGTCCTTGGGGTCGCAAAAAGTTGGACACAACTGAGCAACTGAACTGGACTGATGGATGAGAATTGGACTATAAAGAAAGCTGAGCACTGAAGAACTGATGCTTTTGAACCGTGGTATTGGAGAACTTTTGAGAGTCCTTTGGCCTGTAGGAGATCAAACTAGTCAATCCTACAGGAAATCAGTCCTGAATATTCATTGGATTAACTGATGCTGAAGCTGAAACTCCCATATTTTGGCCACCTGATGTGACAAGCTGACTCATTGGAAAAGACCCTGATGCTGGGAAATATTGAAGGCAGGAGGAGAAGGGGACAACAGAGGATGAGATGGCTGGATGGCATCACTGATTCAATGGACATGAGTTTGAGTAAGCTCCAGGAGTTGGTGATGGACAGGGAAGCATGGTGTGCTGCAGTCCATGGGATTGCAAAGTCATATACAACTTAGTGACTGAACAGCAAAAACCCCACCATTCTGTCCTTGACCCTGTCTCAGATTTTTCACATGGCATATTTCCAGAATCCCATGTCTTTGATCAGAACCTAGAAAGCACAAAACTGAATTCATCATTCAACCCTGAATGACAATATATAGATTTTGTGTAGGTGAATGGTACAATCTTTCATCCCATTAGTGAAGCCAGAAAAGCCTGGGTTCATTTTATATTCTCCCCTTTCCCACCCAGTTAATCTTTCAGTCCTAAACATCTCTCCCCTTTATGCCTAGAGCCCTGGCTCAGACTTTCACTGTTGCTGGGACTATTGCATTAGCCTCTTTCTAGATTTCCCCGAGTTGAATCTCATTGATTCCACCTCCTACCCTATCCATAACCCTCAGTTTCAGAGTGGACATTCTAACATAAAATATCTGCTAAAAGATCGTCAATGCTTTTCCCATCACTACTAGTTTAAAATATAAATTCTCTTGTATTTGCACATAGACATTCAAGGTCCTTCAAGATTTTACCGCAGCATTTCAAGGTCATTGGCAGTGGCTTCACTGCCGACACCATACTCAAAGCAGTCCTTAGCTACTGGTGGTCCCTCAGCTTCTCCATGTCTTTGTACACATTGTTCTCCAATGGAAACGTTATTCCTACGCCTGTTTTCTGAATATGATCTGCTGCTGCCAGCTCTGGGAAGTCTTCACGGTCTTCTCCTGATAGACTAAGAAACTACTTCTCCTTTTTTCCCACTGTACTTTGCTTGTTACCGATCTAAACTCATACTGCTTACTGCATGTTCAGTTCAGTTCGGTTCAGTCGCTCAGTCGTGTCCGACTCTTTGCGACCCCATGAATTGCAGTACGCCAGGCCTCCCTGTCCATCACCATCTCCTGAAGTTCACTCAAACTCACGTCCATCGAGTCGGTGATGCCATCCAGCCATCTCATCCTCTGTCGTCCACTTCTCCTCCTGCCCCCAATCCCTCCCAGCATCAGTCTTTTCCAATGAGTCAACTCTTCGCATCAGGTGGCCAAAGTACTGGAGTTTCAGTTTCAGCATCAGTCCTTCCAAAGAACATCCAGGACTGATCTCCTTTAGAATGGACTGGTTGGATCTCCTTGCAGTCCAAGGGACTCACAAGAGTCTTCTCCAACACCACAGTTCAAAAGCATCAATTCTTTGGCGCTCAGCTTTCTTCACAGTCCAACTCTCACATCCATACATGACCACTGGAAAAACCATAGCCTTGACTAGATGGACCTTTGCTTACCACATGATAGACCAATAAATTGAGAGATGAGTTGTTGGGGCAAGAAATAGTGACTTTATTCAGAAAGCCAGCAGATTGAGATGGTAGACTAATGTCCTAAAGAACCATCTTACCCAAGTTAGAATCCAGGCTTCTTTTATTCTAAAAGGGGAAGGGGTGTGGTTGGTTGCTGCAAACTTCCTGGTGCTGGAGTCCTTTGTTCTTAAACAGCAGTCTACATAGGTCTGGTCATGATGTTCCTGTAAACCTCCAATAAGATAAATGTTACTCACCGTTCTGCAGTTTTTTTAAATCTCTCTATGAATGGGAAAGTTTTATACCTTTAAAGGTCAGAGCCTTGAGAATGAGCTATCCTGTATATTTCAGGCTACAGGAAATATAATTAACTTGTATCAAAAGCAATAGAATACAAAGGTTAAAGTAAAAGAAACAGATCCAATATGGAGCCAGATTTGTTCTTCCCTATTACAGGCTCACGCTTCTATAATAGCATTTGTTTGACTGGGTTATAATGGCTTTTCTGCGTATCTACCTCCACTATTGGAAGGGAAGCTACTGAGGGCCTGGGGCAATGCCTTGCACAAAGCACAAATATGAGATAACTGAATGAATGAATGACCCTGTCAGTTCTAAACATCCTGTAAGCCTAGAAATGCTTCAGAACAAAATATGAGGTAAAATATTAAATTTCATGATTAAATTAACACCTAAGCAATCATTTGCAGCAAGGTGGGAATGGACAGAGGTCTCAGCAGGGAGTGGGCAAAAGATGAGGAAAAAAGATCAATGCAATCCTGGGCAGAACAGAAAACCAACGTCCTGACCCCAGCTCTGCGTCCTTAATGGTGAAGCTATTTTACAAGATCGAATTAGTAGTGAAGTGGCTAGAAAATTAAGATCAATTTGACTGAAAGCCACTGAATGCCATAATTTCACAGAAGAACCATTTAAGTGTTTAAAGTAAATAATTTTCACTTCCAGCTGCTTTTCTCTGACCCTCTTCTCCAGTATTGGCATGGGCTAAGCCTAAAAAAGCTGAAACTCTCCTCAGAAAAGAGAAAAGATGTAGAATGTCCAAAGTGAAGCATCTTCTCATTGGCTCTTCTCTGAAGGGAAACTTCACTGACAGGCTCCTTAAAGCTCTGCCATCTGCTCATCTTTGTTCAGTCATATTCGACTCTCTGCAACCCCAGGGACTGTAGCCCACCAGGCTCCTTTGTCCATGGGATTTCTCAGGAAAGAATACTGGAGTGGGTTGCCATTTGCTTCTCTAGGGGATAGACACCACCCAGGGATCAGATCCAGGTCTCCTGCATTGGCAAGCAGATTCTTTACCATTAGCGCCACCGGGGAAGGCCCCAGGACCAGGGCTCAAAGAGGAAGTTTCTGCGGTCAAGACCCTCATCTCCATGAAAAATGTCTCGCTTTTAATACATTTCTTGTTTAAACAAACCTTAGAGGACCATTTGGTGCCAGATTCTTAGAACTGGCGTACAATGAATTTTTTTCTGTGCTATTTATGCTACCCAGCCTGTAGACTTTAACTTAACAAAGAACGTTTAGTATAAGGTAGCAATGTGAATGAATAGTTTTTTGTGTGCTTACTAAAAATGGGGGCTCCAAAGAACAAATCAAAAATCCATTAGGAATAATTCTGCTTACCCAGTGATGGACAGAAATCATGCAGGGAAATGGGAGGGAATTATGAAAGACCTTATTCTAAAGAGGCAGCAGTGTCAAATGTCTGTCAAATAACTGTTGAACGAAAATCAGCCCAGACAACTGCTCAGATGTAGGAATGAGCCACCACACCCAGCCCTCTGTGTCTTTCCTTATGTGTCTAAGTCTCTATGTTTCTGTCACACACACACTTCACAAATAAAATTCACTCAATCAGAACCATGTCAGGGCAAAGCTCCTCTTTTGGCTTGATACGTAAACTTTCCAATAATTACTGGTATGAAATTCTTTAGCAGCAAAGAACAAGGTCATTCTCTATGACTCCTTTTTGTTCTGAAGGTAAAAACAAAGGCTCTTTAAAAAATTTTTTTTATTGGAGTATAGTTGATTTACAACGTTGTTTTAGTTTCAGGTGTTCAGCAAAGCGAATCGTTATACATATACATATATCCACTCTTTTTTTAGATTCTTTTCTGATATAGGCTGTTACAGAATATTGAGTAGAGTTCCCTGTGCTGTACTGAAGGTCCTTACTAATTATCTATTTTATATATAGTAGTATATATATGTCAATCCCAGTCTCCCAATTTATCTCTCCCCTGCTTATCTTCTGGTAAGTATAAGTTTGTTTTCTACATCTTTGACTCAAATTCTGTTTTGTAAATAAGTTCATTTGTAGCCTTTATTGAGATTCCACATATAAGCAGTATCATATGATACTTATCTTTCTGTGTCTGATTTAAGACATAGTTTCTCACAGTCACCTAAGGCCCAACATAATCTAGCAGTCATTAACCCTTCCATCTTTTGTCATCTGCTTCCTCCCACTCTGTATTTCAACCCTAATGGCTTTATTTCAGTCCTTCATAAGTGCGGGACTCACTGCCAGTTTAGGACCTTTAAAATGCCTGAAACCCTGTCTTCTCTCACTACAAGCTTTTTAAAATTTTTTATTTATTCTTAATTGGGAGATAATTGCTTTATGGTATTGTATTGGTTTCTGTCATACATCAACATTAATCAGCCATAGGTATATATACATGTCCCCTCCCTCCTGAACCTCCCTCCCACCTCCCACCCCATCACACCCCTGTAGGTTGTCACAGAGCACTGGGTTTGAACTCCCTGTGTTATACAGCAAATTAGCTACTGGCTATCTGTTTTACATATGGTAATATGTATGTTTCCATACTATCCTCTCAATTCATCCCACCCTCCCCTTCTCCCACTGTGTCCATAAGTCTGTTCTCTGTCTGCATCTCCATTGCTGCCCCGCAAATAGTTTCATCAGTACCATCTTTCTAGATTCCATATAAATGCATTAATATATATTTGTATTTCTCTGTCTGACTTACTTCACTCTATGTAATAGGCTCTAGGTTCATCTACCTCATTACAACTGACTCAAATGCATTCCTTTTTGTGGCTGAGTAGTAGCCTGTTGTATATATATGTACCACAACTTCTTTATCCACTCATCTGTCAGTGGACATCCAGGTTGCTTCCATGTCCTAGCTATTGTAAATAGTGCTGCAGTGAACATTGGGGTATGTGTATATTTTTCAGTTATGGTTTCCTCAGGGTATATGCCCAGTAGTAGGATTGTTGGGCCATATGGTAGTTTTATTCTTAGTTTTTTAATGAATCTCCATACTATTCTCTAAAGTGGCTATATCAATTTACATTCCCACCAACAGTGCAAGAGGGTTCCATTTTCTCTGCACCCTCTCCAGCATTTATTGTTTGTAGATTTTTTGATGATGGCCATTCTGACCAGTCATTCTAACTTATCCTTCACATCTCAGTTTGAACATATCCTCTTCAAGAAAGCCTTCAGGGATGCCCCAGACCAGATCAGCTTTGTTTTACAAACTCCCCTACTGTCATATATCTTTGCTTCAAGTCACTCTTCGCATTTTTGTCATAAAGTATTCATTTGTGAAATTAATTAATGTCTCATCTCCCCAACCCCAGTGGTAAACCCCAGGAAAGTGGGCCCCATTTCTGGATTTGTTAACCATCATATCTCAGTACCTAGCAAAGGTTCTTAAGTACATGGTAGGGACTCAGTGCTTTTTTGTTAAGCGAATGAATAACGAACTGGTCCAATCCAGAAAACAAAGCTAACTCTTTTCATTCTCTCTCTCAAAAACCTGAAGATATCCACACACCTTTAATTAAGATTTAACACGGACATTCTGTTTTAGAGAAAAATGCACTTCAGGACTAATTACAATTTCACAGGACAATGAGGCAATCTTTAGTCACAGATTCTTTCTCTCTGTATCACTTCCTAGATTTACTCCAGGTTCAGGGTAGCAGAAGAAAATATTGTGTTTGTAAGTGGTTTCCTGCATTCATGCTCTTCCCAATGTGACTTGTAGTTCATCAAGAGATGGAGACTATTTCCTCACCTCTAGAATTTGGGCTGGTCTTATTATTTACTTTGCTAATAGAATGCAGTGGAAATAACATTCAGCCCATCACGAACCAGTGCCTCAAGAAGCTTCAGTTGCTTCTGTTCTTGCATTGCTGCCATGTTACGAGATCAAGCCAACACTAGCCTGTTGGAGGGTGAGAGCTGTGTGGAGCAATGTCAGATTATCACAGACAAGGCAATTCTAGATCAGCTGTCTGCCAATCTCTAGGTAGAGATCAGCCAACACTGTCTTAGATCAGCAAAACTGCTCAATCAACCTATAGCTAAATAAGTGCTTATTGTTTAAGTTTGGCATGGTTTGTTACATGGCAATAACTATCTGAGACACGATTTAAGGCAATGTTACTAGGCTCCTAAAAGTAATTACTGTTACTCCATTCCTTTTGCTTCTGCTTCAATAGCACAGAACTTTCAGGTTAGATAAACCTAGTTATAAATCTTCCCTGAAACATGTATTAACCAGATGAATGTTGGACAACTTAATTAGCAGTTCTAAGGCTCAAATTTCTTATCTATACAATATTTATTTATTTATTTGTGGCTGCACTCGTTGCTATGCACAGGCTTTCTCTAGTTGTGGTGAGTGGAGACTACTCTTCTTTGCAATGCTCACACTTCTCACTGTGGCGGCTTCTCTTATTGTGGAGCACAGGTTTTAGGCGCTCTGACTCAGTAGTTGTGGCTTTTGGACTTAGTTGGCCCGTGGCACGTGGGATCTTCCTGGACCAGGGATGGAACCCACATCCGCTGCATTGCCAGGTTGATTCTTAACCACTGGACTGTCAGGGAAATCCTTATCTATAAAATAGAATTAATAATATTGTCACAGAGAAGGAATCTAATTGTCCCCCAATATCTTACCTTCCTTTCTCTGTGTTTTAGATTCCCCAGCTTTTAATTGGGCACATGGCTGCCCACCTATATGACTTGATTCTGGCCAATGAGCTCTAAATGAAATATCATGTTGTAGAAACATTCCTAAGGAAGCTGGTACATTTCTTTCACCCCTTTTTTCTTCATTCCTTTCCTTTCTGTTGGCATGGCAGCTAGTGGCCACTTAGGGAGAGAAAGAGTTTGGATCCCTAAGGACTTTGTGGAGCAGAACTTTGGAACCAGCCCTAGACTGCCTACAATGCCGGGATGATCTCCCGGAGAAGGCAATGGCAACCCACTCCAGTATTCTTGTCTGGAAAAATCCCATGAACAGAGGAGCCAGGTAGGCTACAGTCCATGGGGTCGCAAAGAGTCGGATACAACTGAGCGACTTCACTTTCACTTTCACTAGACTGCTACCTTTGGATGAGAGGAATGAAATTCTTGCTTGTTTAAGACATCATTATCTTAGGTTTCTGTTACTCACAACTGAATCTAATCCAAGTTGATCTAAATACATTCCTTGGTTTATTGTGAGTTAGGTGGTAATATAAGTGCCTACATCCCAGGGATCAACCCAGCATCTCTTAAGTCTCCTGCATTGGCAGGCGTGTTCTTTACCACTAGTGCCGCCTGGGAAGCCCTTAGGATACAGTAAGAGACAATAAATGGATGTAGCTATTATTATTTTTTGACTGATAGTAATAATAGAGGCACTACCAACATACCTCCACAGCTAATGCTGAGATAAAACTGGCAATATTGTTGAAGTCAGCTAAAAATATGGCTGTAGTCACAATATTTACATAATAGTATAGATCTGTGAGATGTTTGTTGATTATGTTATCTAAAAGATAACCCATGCATCACTAAAATAAAATTTTATCTTAATGAAATTTAGCAAACATATACATTAGCAATGTTAGTAGAGCACTCACTTTGTCATAAATTTTAATTCACTCATTTAGTAATCCCCTCAAAACATGGCAAAACAGGAAAAGGTTTTTAGCCTTTTTTCCCCTCATAAACGTTTTAAAACTATATTAAGAAAATACAATCTTCATATGTACTTGAAAAGTAATGTTTTATGTATATATAATACTACATTTACTAAGGCCATACAGTTTCTTAACAAAAAAATTATATTGCAGCTTTAAAATACTGAAAAACTTTATTTTAGCTATTGGAAGAAGTAGTCTTTAGAAAACGATTAGCATTGTAACTCTGCCATTAGCTTCTTTGGTATTCCCTACTGTGAAGATCATTATTTTGAGACTTGGAAAGTCAGCAAAAAGGCATGCAGAACCTCTCCCAGTACTGAATCAATTTTTTTAAAGACAAATTTTCCTCAGAAATATGGTGAAACACAGAGAAGTCATTCATAATCAGTTCCTCAAGCAAAAATTCTTTTTAATTATTTGAACATTGGAAAAAGAGCTCACAGAGAAATACTGTTCACAGTGGATTCCATATAAGCATTTGATAGTTAATTGTCACTACCAGAGTAACTGACAGGTCCCAATTTAACTGGAATGGGGCTTTCCCATTATGGTGGCTTTTTCTGTATGGAAATCTATTATGAAGACTTAAAGTCCTATACTGTGAAGATCAAGAGAGTTTTCTGTTTTTATTTAAATGGCTATTAGAGGAAGTTGGTCCAAATATTCCAAGAAAAGCCAAACTAATTTAACAGGAGAGTCAAGAAAAGGTTTCAAGGTATACATGGATTTGACATGCCTTTTTTGGCCTGAGGGATCTTAGTTCTCTGACCAGGATCGAACGCACATCCCTGCAGTGGCAGTGTATAGTCTTAACCACTGGACTGCCTGGAAAGTCCTGGATTTGAGATGCCTTATGGGGAATGGCCATCTGACTAGTAAGACACACAAGTACAAGAGAAGCAAAGTCAAGGCAAGAGGCAGGACAGCCTGTGGTCAAGTTACCTATTGGTGTAACCAGTGGGATGCTAGTTGGGAATAGTAGAACATAAGACAGGGAATGCATACTGTGACATTATAGAGGGTGCAATATGGGATGTTGCATCTAATTCATTAATAATTGGTAACCATTAAAGAGTTTTTAACAGAAAGGTAAAAAAAAAAAAATCAGTGTTGACTTCACGGGGTGAATTCTACCAAACAGAAGAGTTAGTACCAGTTCTTCATGAATTCTTCCAAAAATGCAAAGATGAGAGACCATGTCCCAGCTTGTTCTATGAGACCACAATTACCCTGTTACTAAAACCAAGGAAAGACATCATAAGAAAAGAAAAATTTTTGATAGAAAAAAATTCAATTAAAAAATGAGCAAAGGATATGAATCAGTATATCTCTAAGGAAGATATACAAATTGCCAAGAAATACATGAAAAGATACTCAGCATCATTAGTCATCAGCTCAGTTCAGTGGCTCAGTTGTGTCCGACTCTTTGCAACCCCATGAATCACAGCACACCAGGCCTCCCTGTCCATCACCAACTCCCGGAGTTCACTCAAACTCATGTCCATTGAGTTGGTGATGCCATCCAGCCATCTCATCCTCTGTTGTCCCCTCTCCTCCTGCTCCCAATCCCTCCCAGCATCAGGGTCTTTTCCAATGAGTCAACTCTTTGCAAAAGGTGGCCAGAGTATTGGAGTTTCAGCTTCAGCATCAGTCCTTCCAATGAACACCCAGGACTGATCTCCTTTAGGATGGACTGGTTGGATCTCCTTGCAGTCCAAGGGATTCTCAAGAGTCTTCTCCAACACTGCAGTTCAAAAGCATCAATTCTTCGGCATTCAGCATTCTTCACAGTCCAACTCTCACATCCATACATGACTACTGGAAAAACCATAGCCTTGACTAGATGGACCTTTGTTGGCAAAGTAATACCTCTGCTTTTCAATATGCTATCTAGGTTGGTCACAACTTTCCTTCCAAGGAGTAAGCGTCTTTTAATTTCATGGCTACAATCACCATCTGCAGTGATTTTGGAGCCCAAAAAAATAAAGTCTGACACTGTTTCCACTGTTTCCCATGAAGTGATGGGACCAGGTGCCATGATATTAGTTTTCTGAATGTTGAGCTTTAAGCCAACTTTTTCACTCTCCTCTTTCACTTTCATCAAGAGGCTTTTGAGTTCCTCTTCACTTTCTGCTATAAGGGTAGTGTCACCTGCATATCTGAGGTTATTGATATTTCTCCCGGCAATCTTGATTCCAGCTTGTGCTTCTTCCAGCCCAGCGTTTCTCATGATGTACTCTGCATATAAATTAAATAAACAGGGTGACAATATACAGCCTTGACATACTCCTTTTCCCTTGGGACCAGTCTGTTGTTCCATGTCCAGTTCTAACTGTTGCTTCCTGACCTGCATATAGGTTTCTCAAGAGGCAGTTCAGGTGGTCTGGTATTCCCATCTTTTTCAGAATTTTCCACAGTTTATTGTGATCCACACAGTTAAAGGCTTTGGCATAGTCAATAAAGCAGAAATAGATGTTTTTCTGGAACTCTCTTGCTTTTTCAATGACCCAGCGGATGTTGGCGATTTGATCTCTGGTTCCTCTGCCTTTTCTAAAACCAGCTTGAACATCTGGAAGTTCACAGTTCACGTATTGCTGAAGCCAGGCTTGGAGAATTTTGAGCATTACTTTACTAGCGTGTGAGATGAGTGCAATTGTGCGGTAGTTTGAGCATTCTTTGGTATTACCTTTCTTTGGCATTGGAATGAAAACTGACATTTCCAGTCCTGTGGCCACTGCTGAGTTTTCCAAATTTGCTGGCATATTGAGTGCAGCACTTTCACAGCATCATCTTTTAGGATTTGAAATAAATAGCTCAACTGGAATTCCATCACCTCCACTAGCTTTGTTCATCGTGATGCTTTCTAAGGCCCACTTGACTTCACATTCCAGGATATCTGGCTCTAGGTGAGTGATCACACCGTCGTGATTATCTTGGTCATGAAGCTCTTTTTTGTACAGTTCTTCTGTGTATTCTTGCCACCTCTTCTTAATATCTTCTGCTTCTGTTAAGTCCATACCATTTCTGTCCTTTATCATGCCCATCTTTGCATGAAATGTTCCCTCGGTATCTCTAATTTTCTTGAAGAGATATCTAGTCTTTCCCATTCTGTTGTTTTCCTCTATTTCTTTGCATTGATCGCTGAGGAAGACTTTCTTATCTCTCTTTGCTATTCTTTGGAACTCTGCATTCAGATGCTTATATCTTTCCTTTTCTCCTTTGCCTTTTACTTCTCTTCTTTTCACAGCTATTTGTAAGGCCTCCCCAGACAGCCATTTTGCTTTTTTACATTTCTTTTCCATGGGAATGGTCTTGATCCCTGTCTCTTGTACAATGTCATGAACCTATGTCCATAGTTCATCAGGCACTCTATCAGATCTAGTCCCTTAAATCTATTTCTCACTTCCACTGTATACTCATATGGATTTGATTTAGGTCATACCTGAATGGTCTAGTGGTTTTCCCCACTTTCTTCAATTTAAGTCTGAATTTGGCAGTAAGGAGTTCATGATCTGAGCCACAGTCAGCTCCTGGTCTTGTTTTTGCTGACTGTATGGAGCTTCTCCATCTTTGGCTGCAAAGAATATAATCAATCTGATTTCGGTGTTGACCATCTGGTGATGTCCATATGTAGAGTCTTCTCTTGTGTTGTTGGCAGAGAGTGTTTGCTATGACCAATGTGTTCTCTTGGCGAAACTCTATTAGCTTTTGCCCTGTTTCAATCCATATTCCAAGGCCAAATTTGCCTGTTACTCCAGGTGTTTCTTGACTTCCTACTTTTGCATTCCAGTCCCCTATAATGAAAAGGACATCTTTTTGGGTGTTAGTTCTAAAAGGTCTTGTAGGTCTTCATAGAACCATTCAACTTCAGCTTCTTCAGCGTTACTGGTTGGGGCATAGGCTTGGATTACCGTGATATTGAATGGTTTGCTTTGAAACGAACAGAGATCATTCTGTCATTTTTGAGATTGCATCCAAGTACTGCATTTTGGGCTCTTTTGTTGACCATGATGGCTACTCCATTTCTTCTAAGGGATTCCTGCCCACAGTAGTAGATATAATGGTCATCTGAGTTAAATTCACCCATTCCAGTCCATTTTAGTTCGCTGATTCCTAGAATGTCAATGTTCACTCTTGCCATCTCCTGTTTGACCACTTCCAATTTGCCTTGATTCATGGACCTGATATTCCAGGTTCCTATGCAATATTGCTCTTTACAGCATCAGACCTTGCTTCTATCACCAGTCACATCCACAACTGGGTATTGTTTTTGCTTTGGCTCCATCCCTTCATTCTTTCTGGAGTTATTTTTCCACTGATCTCCAGTAGCATATTGGGCACCTACTGACCCAGGGAGTTCCCCTTTCAGTATCCTATCATTTTGCCTTTTCATACTGTTCATGGGGTTCTCAAGGCAAGAATACTGAAGTGGTTTGCCATTCCCTTCTCCAGTGGACCACATTCTGTCAGACCTCTTCATCATGACCCGCCCATCTTGGGTGGCCGCACACAGCATGGCTTAGTTTCATTGAGTTAGACAAGGCTGTGGTCCGTGTGATCAGATTGGCTAGTTTTCTGTGATTATGGTTTCAGTGCGTCTGCCCTCTGATGCCCTCTCACAACACCTACCGTCTTACTTGGGTTTTTCTTACCTTGGACATGGGGTATCTCTTCACGGCTGCTCCAGCAAAGTCATGGTCATAAGGGCATGCAAATCAAAATTGTAAGGGACCCTGCTTCACACCTACTCATTTAGCTATGATAGAAAAGACAGTAACAAGTGTTGGTGAGAATGTGCAGAAATTGGAACCCCAGAAGTCCATTGGTGGGAATGTACAATAGTGCATTAATTTTGGAAAATAGTGTGGCAGTTCCTTAAAGAGTTAAACATAGGGTTATATTATGATCCACCAATTCCATCCCTAAGTTTATACCCAAAAGAATGAAAACATGCTCACATGAAAACCTGTAAATGAATGTACACACAGCAATATTCCTAACAGTCCAAAGGTAGAAACAATCCAAGGGTCCATCAGCTGATGAACAGACAAAATGCGGTATCCGTACATACTACAACATAGATGGTCCTTGAGAACAATATGCTAAGGGAAAGAAGCCTGCCACAAAAAGACCACATAGTATATGATTCCATTTACGTGAAATGTCCAGAATAGGGAAATCCATAGAGATAGAAAGGAGACTTGTGTTTGCCTAGTACTGGATGGTGAGATGGAAGGACTGGGACATGATATTTAAGGGACAGGAGTTTATTTGGGGGATGATAAGCATGTTCTAAAATTGATTGTGGTGATTATTGCACAACTCTGTAGACATACTAAAAACCACTGGATTGTCAAAAAGGAAAATCAGTGCTATGTTTGAGGGAGATCACTGATGAGAGTGGAGAGAAACAGGGAGCAAAGGCATCAGTTATGAAGTGACTACTTTCCTAATATAGACTCAGAGAGAAGACATTTCAGGTCTTCTCTGCCTCGACTCTCCAGTCCCATTCTCATCAAATGCAATCAGGACACACTTAGTTACCAATCTATACTTGGAAACTTGAGAAATATGCTACAGGGTGAGACTTGGGATGAGGAAATCATAAAAGATATATCCTGCTCTCTAGTGATCATTTTTATTATTTAAGTAACCAAAGGAAAAAGCCAGTTTCTCAACTGGTTTCTTTAAAGATGTTTAAACTTCGATTCTAGGCAAGAGGTATTTAGCTGACATGGGGCCTCACACCAAATGGTGAATGAGTTTCTGCTTTGTGTCTGACAAATAGTAGTCCTGCATAATATTTTTAAAGTAAATTAACTGAATTAATTTTAAGAATAGAAATAGATTTTATGGTAAGTGCTACATAAACATGGTCATGAAAGACATTGTGAGATGAGAAAGTAACACAAACTGGTGATGGAGAAAAAGTTATGAAGAAAAAAGAATATTCAATTATTTAATAAGACAGCAAGTCTCTAAAATATGTCATGAGTTTCTTCCACCCCTTTCAGGAAAAAAATATTGGAAAGAAAAAGAAATAAATTGTAAAGTTATATAAAGGAGTAAGAATATTGCACCCTAAGAATATAGAGACAAAAATCAATTAATGTAATCTATTTCATCAAAAGTCCAAAGGAGAAAAATCATGGTCATATCGATAGATGCATAAAAAGCATTTGATCAGATCCAATACTGATTCATGATAAAAGATCCCAGCAAACTAGAAATAGAGGGAAATTTTCTCAGCTTGAGAAAGAATAAAAATAAGAATTAATTATACATCTAGAGACCAGGATGCCAAATGGAAAAATAAATCATTATGTAAAATTTTGGTAAGGTAAAAAGTGCAATAAAGGAAAAATATTAAAGAAAAGAATAAGGAAATAAAACAAAGGAAAATTGGGAACGAAAACAAAAATAAGGAGCTGTCTTCAGTGTCCAAAACTGAAAATAATAGTCATCAGAAACACCACCCTGAGGCTGTCATGTACTACCAACCAGTTCTAGCCAGAGAGATCTGGTTTCTCTTATCTAAAGAGCTTCTGTTCTTTGTTCTAGGGAATAATTAGGAAGTTGGGAAGAAATAAGCCCAAGATTCAGGGATTACTAACTGCTGTCTCACAAGAATGATGATTAAAATATCGTGATTAAGAGTCAAGGACCTTCAGCCCCTTGGAGTGCTGATTACAAAGTGATTAGGAAGGATTACTGTGAGATTAACAATGTTTGCAAGGAAGATGATTTGATTCATTCCAGGCGTTAGGGACAGAGGTGGCAGATGGTTTCATTATACCAAGAGAAACTGTAAAACATACAGAATTAAAGACGGTTGAATTTTTACCCTATTTTCTTTGAAAAAGAGAGGGAAAAAAAAAGCTCTTTATGGGAGAGAACATGTTTAAGGCTTACGTAATACCTTTTCAGTTTGTTGAGAGTGTGAAAATGACGCGGTTAGTTTCTGTCTGGGAGGAATAGAGAGATCCAGATAATGAAAACATTAAGGGTAGAGTACCCATTTGGTCCTTTATGTATTAATTAAAAACCCTTTGATGAGAATTTTTGATGTAAACTAACTTGCTTGGTTCACAATTTAGACAGGTGTGGAAGGAAGCAGAGTAGTTTTAGATGCTCAGACTAGTACTTGCGTATGCAGATGACATGTTAATGATTTTATCAACTGATGCGTCTGTAAAAAAAATCCCTTGAATATCGAAGCATATGTTTAAAGCAGCTGGTTCTAAAATAAGTTTAAGACCAGCTATTTGCTTGATAGGGCTGACAAATATGAACAGGTGATCATCTTGGAAGAGGTTGTTGTTTAAAAATGAACCAACCAATTGGGAGTTTAGAAGGGTTTTTACAGAGTCAAAACAATGAAAAAAATCACACGAAAAATCAATGTAGCAGATAAGTTACTGTCTCTAGCAGACTTGGAAGTTATTTTGTTGTACTGAATGTGTCATTAATCAAAAAATTTTTTCATTGCCTTGAGCCATATGGAAGTGATTTGCTATGTTTTTCTTGCTGTCCATTTGCAAAGTTATGTTTGAGGGAGCTGGCAAAGTGCCTTTAAAAAAACACTATCTTTACAAAGGTACCTTAATGAGCTGATTGAAGACAAGATTCTTTGCATGGCAACCATGAGGGATGTGGTAGTCTTAACTTTTAAGAAGAGTCTATGAGAAAGAACTTAAATAAAAAAAATTCTTCCTCAAATGTTTCTGCTATTCCGAGACGTAGGAATCATATACACTAAGTACTCTGACTACTTAGAATTATCTAAGTAGAAGAACCTTTCCAGTCAGTACAGTTTGGAAGCATTATTTTATAATTTTTGAAAACTTTCTCTTGCCTGGAGAATCCCATGAACAGGGGAGCCTGGCAGGCTACAGTCCACAGGGTTATTAAGTCAGACATGACTTAGCAACTACACAGAATATGATTAAGAGACTTACTAATGTAGAACTATTAAAAGGCTGCTGAATCTGCTTCTGAAGGAAAATGATGTAAGGGAAAGAGCCAGGAAATGAGAGTCAAGATAGCTAGTTTTCTGGGAATTCCCTGATGGTCCATTGGTTAGGACTTGGCACTTTCATTGCTGGGGCCCAAGTTCAAGTCCTGGTCAGGGAACTAAGATCCTGCAAGCCAGGTGGCATGGCCAAAGAAAGAAGATAACTGGTTTTCAGCACCAAGCCTGTTGTGACTCGCTCTTTGTCAACTTTTTTTTCTTCATATGCAAAAAGGGGGGAGAAAAAAAGGTAATAATAGCTAATGTTTATAAAATTCTCACTGTCTATCAGGCACTTTTTAAAAAGTTTACATATACTTACTTCATCTCCCCAAAACAAGTTGAAGTAAATACGATCATCGTCCCCATTTCACAGTAAACTGACTGGCGATTGTAAAACATATCAGATTGCTGTTGTTCAGTTGCTCAGTCATGTCCAATTCTTTGTGACCCCATTTACTGCAGCACAGCAGACTTCCCTGTCCTTTACCATCTCCTGAAGCTTGCTCAAACTCATGTCCATTGAATCTGTGATACCATCCAACCACCTCATCCTCTGTGAACCACCTCTCCTCCTGCCTTCTATCTTTCCCAACATCAAGTTCTTATCCAGTGAGTCAGCTCTTCACATCAGGCGGCCAAAGTATTGAAGCTTCAGCTTCAACATCAGTCCTTCGAGTGAATATTCAGGGTTAATTTGCTTTAGGATTGACTGGTTTGATCTCCTTGCAGTCCAAGGGACTTTCAAGAGTCTTCTCCAACAACACAGTGGGAGAATTATGAGAATTCTTCAGTGCTCAGCCTTCTTTATGGTCTAACTCACATCCATACATGACTACTGGGAAAACCATACTGCCCATAAGAATTGATTATTACAGACTTCCCTGGTGGTCCAGTGGCTAAGACTTAAGCTCTCAATGCAAGGGGCCTGGGTTTGATCCCTGATCAGGGAACTAGATCCCACATGCCATAACTAAGAGTTCTCATGCTGCAGCTGAATATCCCTTGTGCCATGACTAAGACTGCTGCTGCTGCTACTGCTGCTGGGTCACTTCAGTCATGTCCGACTCTGTGCAACCCCATAGACAGCTGCCCACCAGGCTCCCCCATCCCTGGGATTTTCCAGGCAAGAGTACTGGAGTGGGCTGCCATTGCCTTCTCCTGACTAAGACTGGGTGCAGCCAAATAAATAAGAATGAATTATTAAAATGTAAGGTTGTGGGATTTTTGTTTTGTTTTGTATCTTTGGCTGCGCTAAGAGGCTTGTAGGATCTTAGTTCTCCTGACCAGGAATCATACCCCCGGTCCTTGGCAGTGAAGGCCTGGAGTCCTAATCATTGAACTGCCAGGAAATGGTGAAGAATCTGCCTGCAATGCAGGAGACCTATGCTCAATTCCTGGGTCAGGAAGAGCCCCTGGAGAAAGAAATGTTTACCCACTCCAGTATTCTTGCCTGGAGAATTTTATGGTCAGAGGAGCCTGGTGGGCTATAGTCCATGAGGTCACAAAGAGTCGGACACTGCTAAGTGACTAACACTTTTACTTTCACTTAATATTAAATCTAAACTACAGAGCAGTTTGGATATACTCCACACTAAGAATAGAGGCTTCCCTGGTGGCTAAGATGGTGAAGAATCCGCCTGCAGTGGTAGACCTGGGTTTGATCCCTGGGTTGGGGAGATCCCCTGGAGGAGGAGATGGCAACCCACTCCAGTATTCTTGCCTGGAGAATTCTATGGACAAAGGAGCCTGGTGGGCTACAGTCCATGCAGAGTCAGACACGACTAAGCGACTAAGCACATAAGCACCAGAATAAAGGAGCTAGATTAAAAGTTTCCTTGTAGGCCCATTCATGCAAAAAAAAAAAAAAAAACCTAGAAAACTAGAAATAGATGAATATGTTCCTAATTTGACAAAAAGAATCTATAGAAATATGCAATAAACATTACACTTGATGGTGAAATACTAAAAGTATTCACCACTGAAATCAAGAAAAAAACATGGATGCTCATCATCACTATTTTTAATAACACTGAACTACAGTACCAATGTAATAAGTAAAAAAAAAAGTTATAAGAATGACAAAGGAAGAAATAAAACTGTCATTATTCACTGATGATGTGATTACATATGGAAAAAATATGAGAGAATCTGCTCTGGATGTAGCAAGATCACTATATTCACTAAATCAATATAAAATATCAGTGTTATTTATATATAATGAAAACAATTAAATATAAATCACTTAGAAATTACAAGTGTTCGTAAGGATGTGGAGAAAAGGAAACACTTGTGCACTGTTAGTGGAATGTAAACTGGGGCAGCCAGCGTGGAAAACAGTATGGAGATTCCTCAAAAAAGTACAACTAGAGCTAGTAGATGATGCAGCAATTCTACTTCTGAGTATTTATTCAAGAAAAATGAAAACACTAACTCAAAAAGATATATGCATCCCCCCATGTCTATCACAGCATTATTTACAATAGCCAAGACATAGAAACAATCTAAATGTCCATCGATGGATGAATAAGTAAAGAAAATGGGACTTTCTGGTGGTCCAGTGGTTAAGACTCCAAACTTCCACTGCAGGAGGGTGGGATCCCTGGTCAGGGAACTAAGATCCCACATGCCGTGTAGCACACCAAGAAAAGGAAAGAGAATGATCTACATACGTACAAGAGAACAATATTTGGCCATAAGAAAGAAAGAAATCTTGCCACTGTGACAATATGGATGGACCTCGAGGGCATTATCCTAAGTGAAATAAGTCACACAGAAAAAGATAAATACCATGTGATCACACTTCTGTGTGGCATTAAAAAAAAAAAAGAGCTCATGGATAGAGAAAAGGTGTGGTGTTTGCCTGAGGTGTGGTGGGGGGACGGTGAAAAAAATAAGTGAAGGGGATCAAAATGTACAAAATTCCAATTATAAAATGAATAAATCATAAGGATGTACAACGTGGTGATTATAGTTGATAATACTGCATTGCATAGTTAAAAATTTTCATCAAAAGAAAAAAAAATTGTAAATATTAATATGCATGGTGATACATATTAACTGTACTCAGTGTGGTGATCATTTTGCAATGTACACAAATATCGAATCATCCCATTAACTGGAAATTAATATATTTCATCTGGGTCATGAAAATATTCGTGTGATCACCCACCTAGAACCAGACTTCCTGGAATGCGAAGTCAAGTGGGTCTAGTGGAGGCAATGGAATTCCAACTGAACTATTTAAAATCCTAAAAGATGATGTTGTGAAAGTGCTGCACTCAATATCCCAGCAAATTTGGAAAACTCAGCAGTCACCACAGGACTGGGAAAGGTCAGTTTTCATCTGAATCCTAAAGGGCAATGCCAAAGAATGTTCAAACTACCGCACATTTGCACTCATCTCACACACTAGCAAAGTAATGCTCACAATTCTCCAAGGGAGGCTTCAACAGTACGTGAACCATGAACTTCTGGATGTTCAAGTTGGATTTAGAAAAGGCAGAGGATCTAGAGATCATATTGTCAACATCTATTGGATTATGGAAAAAGAGAGAGAATTACAGAAAAACATCTACTTCTGCTTTATTGATTACATCAAAGCTTTTGACTGTGTAGATCACAACAATCTGTGGAAAATTCTGAAAGACATGGGAATACCAGACCACCTGACCTGCCTCCTGAGAAATCTGTATGCAGGTCAAGAAGCAACAGTTAGAACTGGACATTGAACAACAGACTGGTTCCAAATCAGGAAAGGAGTACATCAAGGCTGTATATTGTCACCCTGCTTATTTACCTTATATGCAGAGTACATCATGAGAAACGCTGGGCTGGATGAAGCACAAGCTGGAATCAAGATTGCCGGGAGAAATAATCAATAACCTCAGATACACAGATGACACCACCCTTATGGCAGAAAGTGAAAAGCACTGAAGAACCTCTTGATGAATGTGAAAGAGGAGAGTGAAAAGTTTGGGTTAAAACTCAACATTCAGAAAACTAATATCATGGCATCCGGTCCCATCACTTCATGGCAAATAGATGGGGAAACAGTGGAAATAGTGCGAGACTTTACTTTCTTGGGCTTCAAAATCACTGCAGATGGTGACTGCAGCCATGAAAGTAAAAGACACTTGCTCCTTGAAAGAAAAGCTATGAACCTAGACAGCATATTAAAAAGCAGAGACATCACTTTGCTGACAAAGGTCTGTCTAGTCAAAGCCATGGTTTTTCCAGTAGTCATGTATGGATGGAGTTGGACTATAAAGAAAGCTGAGCAGCAAAGCATTGATGCTTTTGAAATGTGGTGTGGAGAAGACTCTTGAGAGTCCCTTGGACTGCAAGGAGATCCAACCAGTCAATCCTGAAGGAAATCAGTCCTGAATATTCATTGGAAGACCGAGGCTGGAGCTAAAATTCCAAACTTTGGTCACCTGATGTGAAAAACTGACTCACTGGAAAAGACCCTGATGCTGGGAAAGATTGAAGGCAGGAGGAGAAGGGGACGACAGAGGATGAGATGGCTGGATGGCATCACTGACTCGATGGACATGAGTCTGAGTGAACTCCGGGAGTTGGTGATGGACAGGGAGGCCTGGCGTGCTGTGTCCATGGAGTTGCAAAGAGCTGGACATGACTGAGCGACTGAACTGACTGAGTATAATGTTATATGTTGATTACATAGCAATATAAAAAATATCACTTAGCATTTTTAAAAATCATGCTATCTGGGAATATTCTGATGAAATTAAAACACCTTCATAGAAAAATCACAGAACTATATTGAAAGAAAAATAAATAAAATCTAAATACATAGAATGAACGTGCTACATTTGTGGATTGAAAGACACTGTTGTAAAGATGTAGTTCTTCCCAAATTGATCGAAGATATTAAATGTAAATCCAATTTAAGCCCCAACAGGTTTTTAGGCAAATTTACTACCTGATTCTAAAATTTATTTGGAAATTCAAAGGGCCAAGAATAGCAAAGATAGTTATGAAGAAGAACAAAGTTAATAAACTTACAAAACTGTAATAACTGATTAGTGTGTCATTCTTATAAAAATAGACAAATAGACCATTGGAACTGAACAGAAAGTTTAGACACAGAATGAGTGTGGTATCATGAGGAAAGAAGTGGTCTTTTCAAATAATGCAGTTAATTGATATCCATATAAGAAAAAAAAGTGAAAATTGAATCTTAACCCTCACCTCAGACAAGATTAATATTAGAGAATTTTAATTCCAAACATGAAACAATAATACTCCTAGAAAGAAGACAGATGAGAGTATTTTCATGAGTTTGAGACAGGTGACAATTTTCTAAAATAGGACAAACCATGAAGTACAAATCATAAAGATGAAGATCTGAAAATTGGACTATATTAAAATAAAAATGTATGTTTATCAGTATCATTAAAACAGTGAAAAGGAAAGCAGGCAAGTTGGAGAAGATATTTGTAGTACAAATATTCAACCCCAAAATTGTATCTATTGAACTGGCCGAAAAGTTCATTTGGGTTTTTCTGTTACAGCTTAAGGAAAAACTCAAATGAACAAATGGAAAAACCTGAATGAACTTACTGACCAACCCAATATATGTGATGCATTCCTACTAGTCGATAGAAGAAAGCAGCCTACTTGATAGAACAATGGGCAAAAGATTAAAATTGGTATTCCATAAAAAAGATACCCAATCAATAAACCTGTGACAAGGTACTTGTTTTATTAATCACCAGCAAAGTGCAAATTAAAACCATTGCACACCCACCAAAATACCCAAAATGAACAAGACTAACAGTACAAAATGTTGGCAAGAATGTGAAGCAAATTGAACTTTCATATACTGCTGGTAAAAGTGTAAATGTGTATTACAACTTTGAAAACCTGTTTGAAAATATCTACTAAAGTTGGACTTAAATCCTCCATTTTTCACTGTATAACCAAGGGAAGCTTACACATACAAGTCCCAAAAATCAAAAACAAAATATTCTTATCAGGACTCTCCATAATAGCTCGAAACTCAAAACAATTCAAATGTTCATCAATATTTGATAGATATATTATGAGTATGTATACTATGCTATTTTTACATAATGGAATACTATACAACAATGAGGCTTCCCAGGTGGCTCACAGAGTACAGAATCGCCTGCAGTGCAGGAGATGTAGGAGACATGGCTTCAATCCCTGGGTCAGGAAGATCCCCTGGAGGAGGGCATGGCAACCCACTCCATTATTCTTGCCTGGAGAATCCCATGGGCACAGGAGCCTGGTGGGCTACAGTCCATAAGGTTGCAAAGAGTTGGACACAACTGAGCACAGCACACCCACATACAATAATGAGGAAGGACAGCCTGCAACACTATGACTGATTTTCACAAACATTAATGTTGAGTGAAAATCAGATTCAAAATGATACTTCTAACTGCAGTTTTACAAAGATCGGAAACAGGTAAAACTATGATGAAAGAAGTCAGAATAGTAGTTAGCTTTGGAGTGAGGAATAACTAATCAGGGGTACTAGGGGCTTCCTATGGTGTTGGTTATAATCTATTTCTTGATCTGAGTGGTGGTCATGTGGGTGTGTTCACTTTACATAAAATTATTTGGCTGAACCTTTCTGTAAATATAATACTTCAATAAAACATTTACTGAAAAAGAAGTTCCCTTCTAGGTTTACAGATCTATGAAAATTTAGAATTTGAAACAAACAGAGGATGTAAACTTAATTAGTTGTTCTTCAAACAGTTCTTGAGGACTGTGTTGAAATGGTGACTGATATTACAAGCACTGGAAGAGAAAAAAAGACACATGGGATTTGAATTTTTTTTTAATTAACAATGTAAGTCAAAAATTTATTTTACTACTATGACAAAGAAGAGCATTTATTGTTGACTTAACTAAGAAAATATATCCACTACTATGCTCTTTTTTTAAGTTTTATTTTATATTGAAGTTCATTTGATTTACAATTTTGTCTTAGTTTCAAGTATATCCACCACTATACTCTTTCTGCTTCTGAATAAGTAATTCTCCCTTTTTACATTTCTTTATTTCCAGAGTGTCTGGAAATAAATTCAATTTTCTAATGTTCCTAAGTTTCATGTTTTCATGGAACTTTATATGCATTACTTTTCTTTCCCCTTAACCAACAATTCTCACTTTTTGTTGTGAGAATTGTTGAGAAGCCAGGTTCAACTTCAGAGTAGCTAGTGTAAATTCTCAGGATACCAGGCTAGTGAAAATAGCAAACTACAGTTAAGTCTTTCTTGTAACTTATGAAAAATAGGTAAGTTTGGAGCAGCATTCCAAATACATTTCAAAAACACTATCATTGAAACTTAAATTGTCGATAGGGGAAGCTGATCAATAATCTGCTGTCAAATCCTTATGACAAAATTGAAAGATTTTATTCCTTTCACTAATCAAGGCAAGATAACTAAAAAGGACCTACAGTGTAGCACAGGGAACTCTACTCAATACTCTGTTACGACCTGCATGGGAAAAGAATCTAAAAAAGAGTGAATATATGTATATGGATAACAGATTCATTTTGCAGTATAGCAGAAATTCATACAACATTGTAAATCAACTATCTGTTGTTCTTGTTTAGTCGCTCAGTTATGTCCAACAATGTACGCTAATTAAATTTTTTTAAAAATCAAGGCAGAAATAGAGCAAATGTAAATTGCAGCTTTACCTGAAACCCTGATTTTACGTTTTCCATGTTAGAACTTCCTGGATCCTTAGAAAGCTAATTCTAAAACAAGTCTATTTCATATCTCAGAGGGCACGTATACCACAAAGAATTGGGTAGTACATTTCTGCTTTTTAAAAAACTTCTGTATCCCAGGTTTCTGAGAGCCCCTAGGAGTACACTGCCTTTGGGCAACTACAGATCTGGTAAATAAACAACTCAGATTCTTCTCAAAAGCACAGATAGCTAGAAGCAAAATTCTTCAGCCCTGAGTTGGAATCTCTCCAGGGAGAAATCAAAGTCTTCTGCCTTTCAGAAACTGTCAGTGACCTGAGGCAAAAAAGTTTAGAGCGTGTGTTCATCGATACTGGGACCTGTGCTACAATTATACCCCTCTTACGCTCCTAACCTTTCCTTATCAAAAGGCTTCTGTTAACAAGAAGCGAACAGGTTGAAGCCCAAAGTCTTTGAAGTGGACACTCATCTTATCGGGAACTAATCTGTGACGTCAATATCGCTAAGATGTAAAACCCAAAACTACCATGTTTCAGGCTAATTTGGCCAGTTTTCCTCCTTTGTCACCCAGCCGATGTAAAGAATATTATTGTCCATTAAGCATACATCTACGATGGCACAAATCAAGAAGAAACTATCTCTGCAATTGCACCCTGCACAGCATTTTGAAGGCCAGAGTGACATTTGACCAGGACCGGATGCCATGATCTTAGTTTTAACAATGTTGAGTTTCAAGGCAGCTTTTTCACTCTCTTCTTTCACCCTCATCAAGAGGCTCTTTAGTTCCTTTTCACTTTCTACCATTAAACTGGTATATCTGTATATCTGAGGTTGTTGATATTTCTCCCCACAATCTTGATTCCAGCTTGTGATTCATCCAGCTCAGCATTTCGCATGATGTCCTCTGCATGATAACTGCTGCAAAGGCTCTTCAGTAGTGTCCGACTCGGTGCAACCCCATAGACGGCAGCCCACCAGGCTCCGCCCTCCCTGGGATTCTCCAGGCAAGAACACTGAAGTGAGTTGCCATTTCCTTCTCCAATGCATGAAAAGTGAAAAGTGAAAGTGAAGTCGCTCAGTCGTGTCCGACTCTATGCAACCCCATAGACAGCAGCCTACCAAGCTCCTCTGTCCATGGGATTTTCCAGGCAAGAGTACTGGAGTGGGTTGCCATTGCCTTCTCCATAGAAGTTAAATAAACAGGGTGGCAAGATAACAGCTTTGTGGTATTCCTTTCTCAATTTGGAACCAGACCATTGTTCCATGTTCCATTCTAACTGTTGCATCTTGACCTGCATGCAGGTTTTTCAGGAGACTGGTAAGGCGGTCTGGTACTCCCATCTCTTAAAGGATTTTCCAAAAGTTGTTCTGATCCACACAATCAGGCTTTAGTGTAGTCGATGAGGCAGAAGTAGATGCTTTTCTAGAACATTATGTGGCATTCAGTTCAGTTCAGTCGCTCAGTCATGTCCGACTCTCTGCAACCCCATGGACTGCAGCACGCCAGGCCTCCCTGTCCATCACCAAGTCCCGGAGTTTACCCAAACTCATGTCCATTGAGTCAGTGATGCCATCCAACCATCTCATCCTCTGTCGTCCCCTTCTCCTCCTGTCTTCAACCTTTCCTAACATCAGGGTCTTTTCAAATGAGTCAGCTCTTTGCATCAGGTGGCCAAAATATTGGAGTTTCAGCTTCAACATCAGTCCTTCCAATGAACACTCAGGACTGATTTCCTTTAGGATAGACTGGTTGGATCTCCTTGCAGTCCAAGGAACTCTCAAGAGTCTTCTCCAACACCACAATTCAAAAGCATCAATTCTTTGGCACTCAGTTTTCTTTATAGTCCAACTCTCACGTCCATACATGACTACTGGAAAAACCATAGCCTTGACTTGATGGACCTTTGTTGGCAAAGTAATGTTTCTGCTTTTTAATATGCTGTCTAGGTTGGTCATAACTTTCCTTCCAAGGAGTAAAGCGTCTTTTAATTTCATGGCTGCAATCACCATCTGCAGTGATTTTGGAGCCCAAAAAAATAAAGTCTGACACTGTTTCCACTGTTTCCCCATCTATTTGCCATGAAGTGATAGGACCAGGTGTCATCATGATCTTAGTTTTCTGAATGTTGAGCTTTAAGCCAACTTTTTCACTCTCCACTTTCACCTTCATCAAGAGGCTCTTTAGTTCTTCTTCACTTTCTGCCATAAGGGTGGTGTCATCTGCATATCTGAGGTTATTGATATTTCTCCTGGCAATCTTGATTCCAGCTTGTGCTTCATTCAGCCTGGCATTTCTCATGATGTACTCTGCATAGAAGTTAAATGAGCAGGGTGACAATATAAAGCCTTGATGTACTCCTTTTCCTATTTGGAACCAGTCTGTTGTTCCATGTACCATTCTAACTGTTGCTTCCTGACCTGCATACAGATTTTTCAAGAGGCAGATCAGGCAGTCTGGTATTCCGATCTCTTTCAGAATTTTCCATGGTTTATTGTCATCCACACAGTCAAAGCCTTTGACATTATGAATATGTATTTTTCAAATTGGGCTCACCTAACATTTTGTACTTGGTTACTCAGTCATGTCTGATTGTTTGCAGCCCCATTGACTGTAGCCTGCCAGGTTCCTCTGCCCATGGGATTCTCCAGGCACTGACATTTCCTTCTCCAGAGGATCTTCCCAAGCCAGGGATTGAACTCATGTGTCCTGTGTCTCCTGCACTGGCAGGTGGATTCTTTACCCCTAGCACCACCTCGGAAGCCCCACCTAACATCCTAAAGTCAGAGTAATCAAAAGAGTAAGCATTTCTCAGAGACTGTAATTTGTGTAACAAGTTAAAGTCCTGAGTACATTAAATATGGTATGAACATTCTAAGAAGTTCAAGTTCTATGTCAAACTTGAAGTCAAAGCACACAGAGGAGAAAGGAGTTCACAAGGATTAGCCATGAAACAAGGGATGATGTCACCCTTCATTCTTCATCTGCTCTGGAATAGAAGTGAATCATTCCCATCTAAGGGACTTTTTCCACATCCCATATGCCTTTCCCACATCCCATTTGAATCTGAAAGTAGCATGTGAATTTTCTGTGTTGCAACTGCCATATTTTACTGATTTTAAGGCATATTTCCCCCATTTTTATTTCTCTGAAATTGGAATATATTTACAATTGGTGGCATCTGACGACATTTGTCAGCATTTTAAATTTCTTGGTGCTACATAAAATAATAATGCATCTTACAATTAACCCTGTGTGTGTGTGTGAATGTTTAGTCATGTCTGACTCCTTATGGCCCCATGGACTGCAGCCTGTCAGGCACCTCTGTGCATGGATTTTCCCTGGCAAGAATACTGGAGTCAGTTGCCATTCTCTTCTCCAGGGAATCTTCCCAACACAGGAATTGAACCCACATCTCCTGAGTCTCCTGCATTGGCAGGCAGATTCTTTACCACTGAGCCACCTGGAAAGCCCATAATTAACCCTGCCTTAGAATAAATCAAGTATTGTATATATAAATGAAATTACTTCCTCAAATGTCAGATAATTCTTCCAGGGGCAGTTATTTCAATATTTTTCTTGACAGAACTTAGATTAAAGGAGATTTAAAGATATACTAGGCAAATTTGATGTATGAATCTTGTTTGTATGCTGATTTGAACAAACCAACCATAAAGGGCATTTTGGAGAAAATCAGAAACATTTGAGCACAAACTGGATACTAGATGATATTAAGAAATTACTGTTCACTTTTAAAATGTGCACTAATATTGTGATTTAAGAAAAACACTACTGGGACTTCCTCAGCAGTCCAGTGGTTAGGATTCTGCCTTCCAGTGCAAGAGGGACACAGGTTTGATCCCTGTTCAGGGAACTAAGTTCCCACATGCCTTGGGATGTGGCAAAAAACAAAAAAACAAAAACAAAACCCCCCTTATCTTTGAGACATACATAGTGAAATATCATGGATGAAATGATATAATGTCCGAGATTTACTTAAAATAATCCAAGGAAGGGATGTAAGGGACATACAGGATGGTGATAAACAATTGGCCATATGTTGATAATGGCTGAAGTGGGAAGATGGGTTCATTATACTCTTCTCTCTTCTTCTGTGTATATTTTAAAATTCCCACAATGAAAAAAACTTTTTTAAATGTCCTAAGTTCTGAGCGATTAGGTTTTGTTTTATCATATTAGTATTTCTACAGACACTCCGTGTGTGTGTGTTAGTCGCTCAATAGTGTCCGACTCTCTGTGACCTCATGAACTGTAGCCCTCCAGGATCCTCTATCCATGGGATTCTTCTGGCAAAAATACTGGGGTGGGTTCCCATGCCCTTCTCCAGGGGATCTTCCTGAGCCAGGGATCAAGCCCGAGTCTCCTGCATTGCAGACAGATTTTTTACCATCTGAGCCACCAGGTAAGCCCCACAAAGACACTCCTTATATCCGTTAAATTATTTTAAAAAATAGATTTCAATTCTCTTCAGTGTTCCTCCAAATATTATGTAAGTAAATTTCCTCAATGAAATGTATTTACAACCTACATAGCATCTATTTATTGAATGCTTCTGTAAGCATTCCAAATATTTGCAAGTATTTAAAACTGTAAAACCCTGGGAACTCACTGGTGTTCCAGAGGTTAGGACTCGGTGCTTTCACTGCCAAGGGTTCAGGTTCGATTCCTGGTCAAGGAACAAAGATCCCAAAAGCCATGTAGTCCAGCCAAAAAAGAAAGAAAGAAAGAAACTGCAAAACTCTAACAAGTACAACTTTCTCTCCATATAGTATACATTTTTAGAAAATAATGCTAATGAAGCTGGGACAGTGTGGCATACTGAGAGAGACAGACAGTTAAAGTCAGGTCTAGCTCCACCACTTAAAAGATATGAATAAACAGAACAAAACAAAAGAAAGGGGAAAAGACAGAAAAAAAAACCCAAAAAGCTATGAGACTTGGAGTGAATTAACCACATCTATCTTTTATTAAATTAGGATAATATTAACTGTTCTATCTGCTGTAGAGTGTTTGGAGATTCAAATAAACAGTAAATATAGCAGCCTCTTAATGGTTGAAAAAAATTTAAAGTGTGCTCTTTATAGCAAGCCTTCAATAAAATGTACCATTAGATTAGAATCTGAGGTCATGTCAACACAGCGGCTAGGAGAAAAAAAAAAATCAGTCATCTCCTGATTGTTCTGCTATGTGACACCAAACAATCAGTTTGGCTGAGTTTCTCACTGGCTTATCCAAGCAAAGCAGATGTTTCAGTCCTATTGTTGCAGTCCTCAAAAGTCAGCCCTTGGCCACACGTGAGGTCAAGCGCTGCCTGGGCACCATGTGTTGGGCAGCTCCGCAAGGCTCCTGCTGACTGTGCTGATGAGGTGAAAGGAAGGGAAGTGGGTGAATAGCTTCAGCATAAAGCTGATCAGGTTTCACAGGACCCTGTTTGAGACCTTAAAAGACAATCTACCTGAACTTGCACACACAGCGAGCAAGAGAAGCCCCTGCTTTGCCTGGGCCCTTCATATGTGTGGGTATAGTTCCAGATAGTTCTAAAAGTTAGAGACTTTCTGAAATATCTGTCCTCAGAGTCTCTTTCATTTGTTCTGTGTTTCTTTTATCCCTGTTGGTAATGTACTTAGCCCATTCTTGGCAGGAAGGCTTCCCTGGTGTGTGTTGGGGAGAACTGTCCAAGAATACATACAGAGAAAGTGAGAGAGTTGGAACTGAAAGATAAGGGTATATCAAGCCCCATAATATTTTGAATCCCTTAAAGACGACAGTCATGTCTTTAATTTATTAAAATGCTTACATCATTTCTTCGTGAAACCTTCACTGTTTCAGAAACAAATCTTGGTCAATCTTTTCATTCTCCCTTAGAATTTATGTTCCACTGGAAATAAGGTAAGTTTTTCAGATAATTTTCTCTTTCAGCCTCGACAACTTTCTTATTACAACTTATTTGTACAGTCAATGCTGCCACTGTTAGGCTGTGATCTTGCACAAGTCAACCTCTCTCATCAACTGCCTTAACTTAACAACCTCTCTGACCAAGTTAACAACCTCTCTGGTCAACTGCCTTCCTAAAGTGTGAAATGAGTGGATTTGGTCTGCTGTTCTTTTTAGCTCTCTAATTTTCTAAACTTCTGTATTCTTTAGCACTTACCAGAATGCTTACAAAGGAGATGCTTTTATTGATAGCATTTTCATGCCTACTGAGGTTTAACCAACAAATAATTTCTCTTACAATTCTCTTTATTTGAAAATATTTCTAACGTGCACTGTAATCCTTTTAGAAATGCAAATGCCTAATCATTAATATAGTGATTATTAATGTAAATTAAATCTGACAGACTATTAAAAATATCATATATCAAATCCTACTAAAATTTATCCTGGAAATGCAAAGATGGTTTGATATTGATAAGCGTATTAATATAATTCAGCAATGCAAGACTAAAAAATATATGAATATATTGATTGATGATAAAAAACAATTGACACAATTTGTTTTTTCTTATTTCTAAATTAGCACTATAAAGAATCTTTATTGGGAATTCCTTGGTGGTCCAGTGTTTAGGAATCTTTTTTCCCAGATTCAAACCTGGACCAATCTGTGTTGCCCCATGTTCAGTTCTTGATTAGAGAGCTAAGATACCACAAGCCTCATGAAATTGCCAAAAAAAAAAGTAAAATGTTAAAAAAAAAAAGAATACTAATATTGTAAAAAAATTTTTAAGCCATAGCCAGCTTCATACTTAATGAAACTCACAAACTCTCCATGTAGTCCACGGTCCTTGCACCTCCTAAAACTGTTAAAACTTTTTTTATAGATCTGTGCATTTTCCTAGTTAACTTTTATCAGAGACTCCAAGGGACAGAGCATACCAAAAATGCTTCAGAGGCATTACATTTATATCAAGAAAAGAATTCTTGCTATTATCAATATTATTGACTAAAATTCTGGGATTTCTGGCTAATGCCTTTAGGCAAGAAACAGAACCAAAAGGCATAACTATCAGAAATGAGAAAGATTAGATCACTGTTACTGGAGAACAATAAGATTGTATTAATTTTTTTGAATTCCAAACATAGAAGCATGCTCAAGTTATATTAGTTACAACAATTGATTATGAAGACACAGAAAGCCAAGAGGAGAGTCAGCCACACTGGGTGGCACGTGCGCAGGACAAAGGAATATAATCATCTGATGACGAGTGTCCCTGTTCTTTACCCTGGAGCTCCACCGTAAGGTGATTGATCTGTTTGTGCTATAATTAACTCACTGACAGAATCTATATATCTCTTATTTGTAAACAAACTTGCTCTTTCCAAGTTCCTGCTCATCAGGCCAAACTGAAGTGTTTGTAAATCCTGATCCGAGGCAACCTTCCTTTTTTTTTTTTTTAACTTTTATGAAATCAATACATTAACATTTTTTTTAATTTATTTTTTTTTATGGCTGTACTGGGTCTTTGCTGCTGTGTTGGCTTTCCTGTAGTTACAGCCAGCAGGGGCTACTCTTAGTTGTGGTACACTGGCTTCCCATTGCAGTGGCTTCTCTTTTTGCAGACCATGGGCTCTAGGCCACACGGGCTTCTGTAGTTGAGGCTCCCTGGCTCTAGAGCACAGGCTCTATAGTTGTGGCTTACAGACTTGGTTGCTCTGTGGCATGTGGAATCTTCCCAGATCAGTGATAGAACCTGTCTCTCCTGCATTGGAAGGCACAATCTCTACTACTGAGCCACCAGGGAAGCCCTCAATACATTATTATTAGAGATCATTTAAAAGAACCATCGAAATTGCCAATGAACCATACTTCCCTCTAATATGAGAGAAATGTAAAGGAGAAATCTTCACCCTCACTGTTGTTCAGGGAAACCCACACTATTGTTCAGGATCCATAAAACTGGAATAAATTTCTGGGATGTGCGGTAATACTGAACACAGCTATCTATTAACCAGATCTGTATCTACTCATTACCTGTCAGTACTTCACTGGGAGAAACCAAACTAGCCATTGGCTCTGGTCTAGAAAGGGATAGCAATTCAACTGAAGTTAAACTTCATCCTTTATATCCAAACTGCTTTATTCATGAAACTGAAATATTACTATTCTGTGACTATGCAGGCATAACAGATAATGTCATAGCACTTGAGGGTGACAATGGCATCCTAGAGCTTACTGTAAATTTCACCCAAGGGGCAGAGGAAGGCTAGCCCTATGGAATGGGTCTGAACAGGCAGTAGGGAAAAGAAATAGTTGTGTTCTGCTTGTGTCCTATGGAATCCTGCTCTTTAAACAAAATGGTTGTAGTAATAATGATAATAGCAATAACAACCCTAAACATTTATTGAGGAGTTACTATTAACATGTGCCAGGTCAAGTTTAAGTACATGATAGTCCTTGTTAATTTAATCCTCACAACAACCCTAGGAGATATAACTGGATTTTGTAAAACCTGTTTCCAAAAAAAGGAAACTGGGGCTTACAGAAATTAAGTAACTACTCATCATAACAGTTGCAAAGAGTCGGACACAACTGAATGACTTCACTTTACTTCACTTCATCATACCATGGCTAGTAAGTGGTAGATCTGGAGTCCATTTGATGCTAGCACACTCAGAAATGGACCCTGGCATGTCCCCTGCTTGTCACGAGCAATTCATGAGCCTCGTAGCAAGTCTGGAACTCTCTCATATGTTCATATGGTTCATTGATTCATATGTTCATAGGGAATGGTTTCAGGAGGCATGGACTTGCTCCAGAATTTCCAGAGTCATCCACATAGATTTCCAGCAGATTCTACACAGTATCCTGATCTACAGAGGCCTCTCAAAACTCGTGGGAACAGTGGGCAGCATTCCTGACTGAGTAGGGCTCTTTTGGGAAGAGGACAAAAATTCATGACAAACATTTGTGGTTTTATAGCGGCCTTACTTAAATGTGACTAGCTTTTCCTTTTGTTAAGAATGCCTTGGATGCTGTAATGAACTCAAGTCCAGTACTTGCCTGAGGGCCTGGTACTCCTCGCTCTGTTGAGTTTGACTGGGATACTGAGGGCCTGGTTCTCCTCGCTCTATTGAGTTTGACTGGGATACAGGATCCAGTTTGTCAGGTTTGTGTTTTTCCTTCTGATACAATCAAACAACCCTTTGCATTACTTGACAGTTTTGTTCCTGTGGTTCCCATAATTGACACGCTTAGAGGATTGGGCCTCTCTCATGGCCACTTTCCACCAAAATTTCGTCACTGCATCTCCCTTGGTGACAGATTGGCTTCTGTCCCCTTATACTCATTATTGGGATCCCTGTCACACTTGGTCTCATCACAGTTGGTCTCCCATTGTAATCAGTAAGCTGACTTTTGTGTCAAGCTCTGGAGGTGACACATGAGATGATAAACAAAGATACACTGAATGTTTAGAGTTAAATCATGTTCAGAGTCTGAAAGATAAGAAACTATCTGAACATTCAATGATTTAAGTTGGGATACTCAAAATAATATGTGTCAAAATTTTCCCACTATAAGAATAATTGTATCCTAACATCAGTACTTTTTTTTCTGTATCTTACGGAATATATATAAAATCTAGTTAAAAGGGGATATTGATAAATACATAAAATAAAATATTAATATATATAAAGAGTATACTAAAACGTGTTATAAATAGTTGGTGAAAGAAATAAATGGAAAAGAATTAAGACTTCTGAGATAATCTTAAATATGAATGTCTAGTGTAAGATAAAGGTTATAGTTCCATTTGGAAGGACAATAAATGGTGTTGAAACACTTGGCTAACCACGTGGGAAAAAAAATAAAGCTTGGATTCCTACCTTGCTCTTATTCAAAACCAAAATCCAGTTAGCTCAAAGATTTAAAGATGAAAAGTAAGACAGTACTAGAAGAGAACATGGAATAATTTTTTTCTATCCGATGTCAAAGTAAGGGTGGTTCTCTAAACCCACCAAAAGCCATAGAGAAAAAAGGGAATACATTTGACTACATAAATTAGCTCAGACAGTAAAGCGTCTGCCTACAATGTGGAAGACCCGGGTTCAATCTCTGGGTTGGGAAGATCCTCTGGAGAAGAAAATGGCAACCCACTCCAGTACTCTTGCCTGGAGAATCCCATGGGTGGAGGAGTGTGGTAGGCTTCAGTCCACGGACAGTGCAAAGAGTCAGACACACTCACTCGTGTGAAAAATTACCACAAGCAAAGTTGAAAAGGAAAACCAAACTTAGAAAAAAATATTTGAAGTAGATATGATAAAAAAAAAAGCTAATTTTTAAGAGTTCCTAGAAAGGAAAGACAAAGAAATAAGTGAGGAAGGGAGAAAGGATGAGAAGGGCAGAAGACGAAACCTATCCTTGAAGATGTGAAAAAGTTGTTGACAGAGAAAGAGATACCTGTTGCTTAAACATAGAAAAATACACTCATCTTCACCTGGGGTTAAAGAAAAGCAAATTTTAAATCACTGAGATATTTTTTTAACCCATCAGAGAAACGGGGAAGGAATCACTCTCAAACAGTGTGAGAATATAAATTGGACTAGCTCTATGGGAGATAACTGTTAATGTTGAGAAAAAAAAAAGTTTAAATGCAAACATACTTTGACCCAGCAACTTTAATTCTAGGAATTTCTGTTAAGAATCAAAAAGACTATATGTATGTATATTCATTACACTACTTTTAGTAACAAAATACTGGAAATAGCCCACAGGTCTGTAAATAAGGAGCTAGTGAAATCAGTCATGTTATGTTCATGCAGTCGAATTTGATGCACCTGTTTAAAAGACTGAGTTACAGCACCACGAGCAGATGTAGAATTGTCTCCACATTATCCTGTCTTTTAAAAACTAGTTAATTTACACTTCTCTAGGTCTTCGTGGCTCTGTGCAGACCTTCTCCATTTGTGGCGAGCGGGGGCTACTCTCCAGTTGCAGTGAAGGGGATTTCCACTGTGGTGGCTGCTCTTGTTGTGGAGCACAGGCTCTAGAGCCCAAGCTTTAGTAGTTGTGCACAGGCTTAGTTGCCCCAAGGCATGTGGGATCTTCCTGAACCAGGGATTGAACTCATGTCCCCTGAATTGATAGGCAGATTCTTAACCACTGGACCACCAGGGATGCCCTCCACATTATATTGTTAAGTAAAAAATGCAATTTGTAAAAAATGTGTACAGTATGCTGCTACTGCTGCTAAGTCGCTTTAGTCATGTCCGACTCTGAGCAGCCCCATAGACGGCAGCCCACCAGGCTCCCCTGTCCCTAGGATTCTCCAGGCAAGGACACTGGAGTGGGTTGCCATTTCCTTCTCCAATGCATGAAAGTGAAAAGTGAAAGTGAAGCCTCTCAGTCGTGTTTGATTCTTAGCGACCACGTGGACTGCAGACTACCAGGCTCCCCCGTCCCTGGGATTTTCCAGGCAAGAGTACTGCAGTGGGGTGCCATTGCCTTCTCCAGTGTACAGTATGGGGCTTATAATAAAAGAGAGGGCCATTCCTCCATATATATGCTTGTATTGCATATATGGTTTGTAAGCAAAATTCTCAATACCATTTTGGAATTTAAAATGGTATAAGTCATCTAAAGAGAAAGAATACTTTGATCCTTTATGTAGTGGCAGAGAAATCAATCTGCTCATTAATAAATAGTGATTAAGGATGTTCTCAACTCATTATCTTATACCTGGTTCTTATACTGAAAGTTTCATTAAAAATTTTTTTTCAAATATAAACATGCCTCTTTATTTGTCCTTTATTGATGTCCTTTATTCTTTTTAAAAAAAAGATAAAAATAAATACTTTAGGTTTTTGTTAAACAGTTAAGTTCCAGTTAATCATGGTTTATTACTTAAATTTTTTGAGCCATCAGAAGTACTGTGAGAACTTAGACAATGAACTTTTGGTGGCAAGAAGGGAAGGGGAGGGTAGGGAGTTTGGGATGGACATGTTCACACTGCTATATTTAAAATGGATAACCAACAAGGCCCTACTGTATTGCACAGGGAGCTCTGCTTAGTGTTAAGTGGCAGTCTGCACAGGAGGGGAGTTTGCGGGGAATGGATATATGGGTATATATTGCTGAGTCGCTCTGCTGTCCTCCTGAAGCTATCACAACTTTGTTTATTAACTGTACTCCAATATGAAATTAAAAATTAAAGACAAGGTGGAATTATACCAGTAGGTAAACAAAAAAATCTCCCAGGAGCCTCTGGATCACCTTTGCTTTTTGCAGTTTCCCAGCAAGTTCAGGGAAGAGGATAAAAGACAGGGATCACCACTCCAAAACTTTGTGTCAATATGCCAGGGAGAGATGTTAGGGAACAAGAGTCAACAATGCTGAGGCTGGTGGCCTTGATGACTAAAACCCCCTGTTTCATAGTTTTTGCCAAGACAGCTTAAGTTAATAGAGGTATTGAGGAAGTAGAATGGCTCTGACTTCCCTGAGTAAGTGGTGCCCACATCAAATCTGGGCCATTTTCCTGGATTCTGTCTCAGACCCTGTTGTGACTGGCAAATGGAAATGAGGAAAAAACCCATCTCTAGACATGTTCATTTAATAGTTATCATCACAATACATTTTAGTAGCAATCGATATAGGAAAATATTTAAGTGGGTTCTCTATCAGTCATAATTTTTCCATTTGCAGCTTCATAGCTTACAAAACTTTATAAGTAAACAATGAAATTATCTTGGGTGCAATTTTGACCCCCAGGCAATATTTGGCAATGACTGGATTCATTTTTGTTGTCACAACCAGGAAGTTGAGCTGGTATCTTGTGGGTAGACTTGAGGGAGGCTGCTAAACATTTTATAATATACAGCACAGTCCCCACAACGAAGAATTGTCCTGTCTATAATGTCCACTAGGGCACAAAAGTGGGACGCCCTGGTTCCTTTCACTTAGTGTAGTAAGTGGTGGGTCCCTGCTTTAACTCAGTTCAGTTCAGTTCAGTCGCTCAGTCATGTCCGACTCTTTGTGACCCCATGAATTGCAGCATGCCGGGCCTCCCTGTCCATCACCAACTCCTGGAGTTCACTCAAACTCACATCCATCGAGTCGGTGATGCCATCCAGCCATCTCATCCTCTCTCATCCCCTTCTCCTCCTGCTCCCAATCCGTCCCAGCATCAGAGTCTTTTCCAATGAGTCAACTCTTCGCATGAGGTGGCCAAAGTATTGGAGTTTCAGCTTTAGCATCATTCCTTCCAAAGAATACGCAGGACTGATCTCCTTTAGAATGGACTGGTTGGATCTTCCTGCAGCTCAAGGGACTCTTAAGAGTCTTCTCCAAGACCACAGTTCAAAAGCATCAATTCTTTGGTGCTCAGCTTTCTTCACAGTCCAACTCTCACATCCATACATGACTACTGGAAAAACAATAGCCTTGACTAGATGGACCTTTGTTGGCAAAGTAATGTCTCTGCTTTTGAATATGCTATCTAGGTTGGTCATAACTTTCCTTCAAAGGAGTAAGCGTCTTTTAATTTCATGGCTGCAATCACCATCTGCAGTGAATTTGGAGCCCCCCAAAATAAAGTCTGACACTGTTCCCACTGTTTCTCCATCTATTCCCCATGAAGTGATGGGACCAGATGCCATGATATTCGTTTTCTGAATGTTGAGCTTTAAGCCAACTTTGTTACTCTCTTCTTTCACTTTCATCAAGAGGCTTTTTAGTTCCTCTTCACTTTCTGCCATAAGGGTGGTGTCATCTGCATATCTGAGGCTATTGATATTTCTCCTGGCAATCTTGATTCCAGCTTGTGCTTCTTCTAGCCCAGCGTTTCTCATGATGTACTCTGCATATTGTTTATGAATTTAATGCAGTTATAGAAACTATAAGATTTTTTTTAATGTGGACCATCTTTAAAGTCTTTATTGATTTTATTATAATATGGCTTCTGTTTCACGTTTTGGGGTTTTTGGCTGTGAGGTATATGCGATCTTAGCTCCCTGACCAGGGATCGAACCAGGGATGTCCTGCAACTAGCTTTTATTTTTTTTTTATTTTTTTTACTTTTTTGCAACTAGCTTTTAAAGTTACATCTTCTTGGCACTTCCCTGGTGGTCCAATGGTTAAGACTCTGCCTTGTAATGCAGGGGACACCAGTTTGATCCCTAGTCCAGGAGAATCGCACATGCCACGGAGCAACTAAGCCCCTGTGCCACAACTACTGAGCCTGCGCTCTAGAGCCCTCAAGCCACAACTACTGAATCCGTATTCCTAAAGCCTGCACTCTCCAACAAGAGAAGGCACTGCACCAAGAAGCCTGCACACCACAACTGGAGAGTAGCCCCTTCTCACAACTCGAGAATATTCATCACACAGCGTCAAAGACCCCACACAGCCAGAAAAAAATAATAAAGTACATCTTCTTAGTATTTTTCTCTCTCCTGTTTTTTCTCTCTCTTTCTTTGTCCCACACTTTCAGACTGAGCTACATACTCTTCTGAGATGCTCCCCAAATATTCTGTAACTCTGCTACCTTCTTTACAGTAGCTAATACCTACTAATCCTTTATGAATGTGTCAGGTTTGGGTTAAATGCCTTATACACACTGCTCTTTTTCTGTTGCACAGCAGTCCTCCAGGAGAGGTGTTATTTTCCCTCCTGACTCTAGAGTACACCTGTGCTTACAATACTTTCGCCTTCCTTGTCACACCAGCCCGAGATCTCTGAGTTTCCCATCAGCCTCCCCTTGTCCAACGAGGTCTTACTATTTCCATATCTTCACAGCATGTAGAGCTCATGCAGAGTAAGAGAAATGACTGATGACTGGATGAATGGATTGAACCCAGGTGTCCCACTTTACAGGCAGATTCTTCACCATCTGAGCCTCTAGGGAAGCCCCATTATATAGATACATACTGTCAAATTTGGAATCTTGCCATGTTTATAAAATCCACACATTCTCTGCCATGTAAAGCAGAAATCTACTTTAGTTTTTCTATATGCCTAAAAGAGGATTGAGAAATAGCATCGTAGCTAGCTAGCTAGTGAAAGTCGCTCAGTCATGTCCGACTCTTTTGCAACCCCGTGGAATACACAGTCCACGAAATACTGCAGGCCAGAACACTGGAGTGGGTAGCCTTTCCCTTCTCCAGGGGATCGTCCCAACACAGGGATCCAACCCAGGTCTCCCGAATTGCAGGCAGATTCTTTTCCAGCTGAGCCACCAGGGAAGCCCATGTCGTAGCTAGAGGCGTCTATAAATGTATTTAGCTAAGAATGTAGGTTTTCACTCTTACCTTTATATTTCAGTAACTTAATTCAATTCCCTGTGACTTAAGAGAAGCAACATGACTCAAGAAGTATTCTATTGGAAACATTTCCTAGGAACAGTTTATTTGGTTGATCTTTCAAATACTTTGACACATGTAATAATATTTGAAGTAAGTGTTAAAGTGGTTTTACACAGTTTCAGCGCAGGGTGACCTGTGACTGGGGTGATCTGTCTGTAACTCTTTCACAGAGAATGTGTAATCCTATTATGTCTGAACAGAGAAACTTGTCCAGGGAAATCACTGTTTGGCCTGGACTTTAGAATGGACTTTTGAATGGACTCTGGCCTTTCCCTTCATCCCACAAGTGTGCAATAGCAACTCTGGCACAAAGGAAAAAGCTCCAAGTGGTAAGGAAGTAGTAAGAGGTTCATATATTCTTCTTCAAGGAATAAGAAATACAGAGGTTTTTCTTTTTTTTCCCTGTTGTTTGTTCTTTTTAATTATGAATATACATTTATTATTTTTATATTTTGGCTGTACCATGTGGCCTGTGGTATATTTAGTTCCCCAACCAGTGATCAAATCCACACCCCCTGCACTGAAGCGCGGAGTCTTAACCGTTGGACCACCAGGGAAGTCCCCTGAAATTACATTTATTTATTATTTATTTATGCACATTACAAAAACACAAAAACATCCGAATATTCCATTAAAAAAGATCTCCACCTCCTCATTCTTCACTGCCAATTTCTTTCCCCACAGGTTAACTTTTTTTTTAAGTAGTATTTTAATTTGGAAAGGAATAATTAACATTTGTGTAAACAACATAACATATGAAAAGGGGAAGTCTCCCTCCCATTTCCCTTCCTCCTAGCAGGTAATCATTGTCAGGAGTCTTGTTTGCCCTTCCAGAATGAACATGGTTTTATAATATTTAGAAAAAAGAACATTTTTCCTCAGAGTCTATGCTCTAAGCTAAATATGTGTAACATAAAACTCCGTAGCAAACAGAGGCGCATTTGGCCATTTCTCTCCTTATCAGATGTAGTTTGGTAACAAAAGAAAAGAAAGTCCCACAAGAGAGTAAGACATTAAAAGTCTGAATTAGTGAAATGTTTGTTTTCTTCAGAAGGTAGTTTATTGTTTTGACTGGTTGTCTTATGAGGAAGCTTCCTCTGTCCATGGGATTCTCTAGACAAGAATACTGGAGGGGTTTGCCATTTTCTTCTCCAGGGGATCTTCCTGACCCAGGGATTGAACCCGCATCTCCTGCCTTGGCAGGCGGATTCTTTACTGTCAGAGCCCTCTGGGAAGCCCTTCTTATTAGGAAGGTAGGAAAAGAATCCTGCAAAACTTGGACAAAGTTTTTCTAAAGTACAAATAGGAAAATGCCTAGTATTTTTGACCTGGCACCTGAGCAGAAGTTGACCATTGGCCTCGTGGCCGGTATCGCTTATAAACCTGAACCACACACGTTTCTGTGTGATGCAACTGTCGTCCCAGGCAAAGGCCAATGATTTTCCAGGAAATGTCCTCAGTATTGTATGTGTTCAAGAAGTGTGTCCTCAGTGCTTTCCCAAGATAAAATTGCACTGTCTCCACGTGAGAAACGTCCCGGCCAGGGTGGACGTTTTAGTCACCTTATTAAATGCACTGTTGCAAATCTACCAGAGAGGAGTTTTCATGCTAGTTCCAATCAGAATACGGGTTCAGGACTTAACGCGACTGCCCGAGCATTTATAGGCTTCATGTACTTATTTTTCTTACTTGACCTCTGTTGTTTTTCCTCCATTATTTGTTCAGAAAGAGAAAAGAAATAGTCCGATAACTACAGCACTCGAGGAAATAACATGGACCGGATAGGAACCGTACAGACTTTTCTCGAAACAATAACTTCTATTTAATCAGGACCTGAAAATCTCAGAGTACATTAAAGGCTTCAGAAACATTTTCTTCCTATTTTAAATCTCATTAACTTGCTATTTTATCCTCACAGTGCCCATCTAATGAAAGGAGAGAGAACAGAGTATTATTATCTGTCTATGCATGAGAAAGCTGAAGCTACAGAAATAGCTTAAGTGCTCAGGGACACTCACCAAATCAGAGATAAAATCTAGAAAAGAATTTTGGTGCCCACCCCCACCCCCCATCATTGTTCGCTGTGCTGAGAATACTATGTTTGTGGCATTCTTTCCTTGGCCTTTAAGCAACTCCCCTGACTTGTTTTGTTCAGTCGCTGAGTCGTGTCCAACTCTTTTGGGACCCCATGAACCATAGCCCGCCAGGCTCCTCTGTCCATGGCAATGTCCCAGCTCCGCTGCCTACAATATCACAATGTTCATGTTGCCCACTGGAAACCAATGTACAGGAAGGAAGAGTATCCCCCCAGATCGCTTGGACCAAACACAGGAGCTAAAAATAGCACGTGCAGTGGTCAAGCCCTGATCCTTTCCTGGGTGGCTTTAACCTCAGGCTCAGGGTCTTAATACTAGAAGATATGGAAAGGCCTTGTGTCTCATGGAGTGATGGCTTCTCTGTCAGAGCCAGATCTTGGCATTGCCATTGATAAAAAGCAAAAGGCAGGAATCCTGGCCGTGCCCTTTGGAAATATGGTAAAATGCCAAATACAGGATTATCAGATGATTCAAGGCCAGGTGGTGTCTGTATGGAAAAAACAAATAGGTCCAGGGAGTCTCGTTAGAGGTGCTGGGAGACTGTCTCAGTTTTCCGTGGACTTTGCTTTTGTGCATAGCGCCTCAACGATGCCCACTCTCCCAGCCACTGCATGTCCAGGTGGGAAGGTGCATGGTACTAAATCCCTTGGAAGTCTGTCCTCCTCAGCCATCTTGAAGCCAAAAACCATTAAAATCAAAGAGAAAATCCTAGTTGTCTAAGGAACATTTCTATCAGAGAACAGATCCCTAGTGCCATGAAATTTTCATTTTATCTGCTTTTTACTGTAAAGCACATCTGAGCCTCCAAGGCCTCAACAAGTGACTCACCAGTGGTTTCCCTAGTATATGAGACTCTCTTTAATCGAGAAGAAAGAAAGAAAGGGAAAAGTTAGAAACGGAGTTAGAGCAGGCTCATAAAAAATGGATGCCATTTTCTACACAACTTAGCTATCACCTATAATAAGCACCTAATTTTGTTGGTTATAGTTAACTATTTTCATGATAGAAGTAACAGTTTTTCTAGTTATAGAAAAATTAGAAATTGCAGGTGAATAAAAAAGAAAAATCGCTTCGCAATCATATCACCAGAGATAACCATCATACATTATTTTGAATTTCTGTTTTCTTCCAGTGGTTTTTTTCTCCATGTGTGTGTACCTATATTTATGTAAAACAGAGACCATGACACACATCATTTAGGTAAACTGCTTTGCTCACTTAACTATATAGCATAAATAGATTCTATGGAAATAAGAGTTTTAATTTCAAAAGCTGTGTTATCTTTCATTGTATGAGTGAGTGTGAGTGTTCAGTCACTAAGTCATGTCTGACTCTTTGCAACCCTATGGACTGCAGCTCCACAGGCTCCTCTGTCCATGGGATTCTCCAGGCAAGAATACTGGCATGGGTTGCCATGCCCTCCTCCAGGGGATCTTCCCGACCCAGGGATTGAACCCAGGTCTCCCACAATGCAGGTGGATTCTTTATCCTCTGAGCCACCAGGGAAGCCCAAGAATACTGGAGTGGGTAGCCTATCCCTTCTCCAGGGGATCTTCCCCACCTAGGAATCAAACTGGGGTGTCCTGTGTTGCAGGCAGATTATTCCACCAGTATTATTATTAGACATATAGGTTGTGTACAAATTTTTCAATATGGTGAACAGAAATAGCCTTACACAACTGTTCTTACACACCCATTTAATTATTTCCTTAGTACAAATTCTAGGAAGTAAGGTTTCTGGGTCAAGGAAAAGTGTATTTTCAAGCTATCGATTCATTCAGACCATTTAAAAATAGTAAAGAAGGTTGGAATAATTTTTCTTTAAAATCAAGCTGAGCAAGAAAATATTAGAAAAATAAAGAAAAGACTGTATCAGAAAATATAAAGTGTTTTTTAAAATTATTATAGATAGTAATTTTTTAAATTCTTAGTTTAGGTTCCAAATTTTGGTGACTTTATAGGTGAATGAGAGAAAGGAAATGTAGAGGATTAACGCCCCGCCACCCCCCACCCCCACAAAAAAACCCTACACAAAACAAGGGAAAGAGAAAGACACAGGGAGAAACCGGTATTTCCTACTTCAGTGCTTCAATCCCTTCCCCTCAATTCTTCCTTGGCATTCAGACAAATGTCTGGGTTCCCTGGTATCTCTAAATGAACTTGGCCATCAGTGTTCAGGCCCAAAACTAAGGAACAAATACACCTCCACCCATCAACATTCCCATTCATCTCACTGGATACACATCAGGATAGAGACCTTTCTTTTTCTTAGTCTAGCACAATTTTATTGGTTAAACTTTCTATCTCACTTTCAGAAACGTAGGAGAAAGGAAAATAAAATATCTTCTAAGGTTTCTTACAGTTATGAGTAAAGTTTCACACAGGTGTGATACGCAACAATTGTTTTTAAAAGAAATATTGCTTAGAATTCTAAGAAATTGAAGTCTTCAGAAAATTCCCGAAATTGGGTCTCCTGTAAATGAGACCCAAATGCCTTTTGAACGCTCCGGAATAATATCTTGCAAACTAGACTTGCTCAAGTTTGGTTACCTTTTAAGTAACCAGTTGTCTAGTACTTCCTCCTTCATGTTTTCCACCACAGATAGAGCAATTGAATACCAGGTCAAATTAGCTTAGCTGTTTTCTTTGGGGCTTCCCCGATGGCTCAGTGGTAAAGAATCTGCCTGTAATACAGGAGGCACAGAAGACGTGGGTTTGATCCCTGGATCAGGAAGATCCTCTCGAGGAAAAAATGGCGACCCACTCCAGTATTCTTGCCTGGAAAATTCCATGGGCAGAGGAGCCTGGTGGGCTACAGTCCAAAGGGACGCAAAGAGTTGGACACAGCTGAGCACACACACATTTCCATTTTTAGAGTAATACCTTGCTATTCACTGGACAAATACATATTTAGAACTTTTAATTTACATTCTTTACAAATGAAAAAAATATTTTTTAAAATTTTATTTATATATGTATTTATTTTTGGCTGTGCTGGGTCTTCCATGCTGCATGTAGGCTTTCTCTAGTTGCGGTGAGTAGAGGCTACTCTTTGTGGCAGTTTGTGGGTTTCTCATCCCCAACATCTCTTGTTGCAGAGCATGGGCTTAGTAGTTGTGATGCACGGGCTTAGTTGCCCCGTGGCATGTGGAATTTTCCTGGACCAGGGATTGAACTCGCGTCTCCCATGTTGGCAGGTGGATTCGTAAGCACTGGACCACCAAGAAAGTCCCAATTAAAAAAAAAATCTTAATAGAAAAAAAATAAACTGGATAATGAAAGAAAGAGCATTTGATGAAGGAGTAGGGAGGTGCACAGGGCACAGCTGGTGAGAAAGAAACCAACCAGCAAGACAAAACATTCCAGGTAAAGAACAGAGATGGGGTAACTTCAGACAATGATATCAAGGTTGGCATAGCTCATTTGTTAACATGAACTCTTGAAATAAGGAGAATTGATCCATTATTCAACATGGGGACCATACTTAGGGCTTGTCTTAATCTTTTCAGACTGCTAATACCATAGACCAGGTGGCTTATAAAACAATAGAAGTTTATGTCTCAAGTTCTGAAAACTGGGAAGGCCAAGATCATGGCAGATTTGGTGTCTAGTCTGGGTCGTTCCCTGATTCGTAGATGGCCATGTACTCTTTGTATCTTCATATGATGGAAGAGGTGAGGGAGCTTTCTGGGGTCTCTTTTACAAGGGCACTAATTCCATTCATGAGGACTCCCCCTGCATGACCTAATCACTTCCCAGAGGCTGCACCTCCAAATACCATTATATTGGAGATTAGGCTTCACCCTATGAATTCAGGAGGCATAGAAACATGCACTCGATAGCAGTGCCTTTATAACTTTGGATAAGCAGGCATAAATAAATCTGTAACTGAGGCAAAACCGATTGGATTAATTTCTCCCTGTTCTTAACACATCACACTCAATTTAGGAATCAATCCACTAGTGAATATTATTTTCTTGTCAGGAGAGAGTAAGCACATGGATTCTGCCCTTGAACAAGCTTAAATCTAGTTGAAAAAAGAAAATGAGTACTGGAAGAATTAAAATGCATTGAAATGTTAAGCCATAGGCGTGAACAGAAAGTTCAGAGGAAGTTCATAGATCATTTCAGAGAGAAGATAGTGGTCTAAAGTGGGAGTTGGGGCTTTATCCATTTCATCAGTAAACTCTTATTAAATGCTTATACTTAGGCTAGGTTTATTCTTACTGGGAAAGGCACAGTCGCTGGATCAATAAAATATGCCTTTATCTTGAGTGGCTCATTGCCTAATGGAGAGTCTTAAAATTAAATAAATAATTACAGTTCAATGTTATAATACAGATAACATACAAATTACTAGGAGGGAATTCCCTGGCGGTCCAGTGGTTAAGACTCCAGGCTTCCACACAGGGGCCGTGTATGCCATCCCTGGTGCAGGAGCTAAGATTCCAAACGCCATGCAGCATACCCAAAAACAAAAAAATAAAATAATGAAAAATAAAAGCAATTGACAAAACAAACTATTTAGGGAACTGACAGTATTTATGGGAGCACAGGGGAAAACTGACTCCGGGACACAGGAAAGGAGAAGAAAGGACTTTTGTGCTAAAGGCTTAAAGAATGAGTCAGAGTTCTAATGCTGATATTTAAAGACAATGCTTAGGACTTCGCTGGTGGTCCAGAGGTTAAGACCTCACCTTCCAGTGTGGAGGGTGCAGGTTTGATCCTTGGTCGAGGAACGAAGATCCCACATGCTTTGTAACCAAAAAACCAAATCATAAAACAGAAGCAATTACTGTATCAAATTCAGTAAAAACTTTTAAAATGGTCCATATTTAAAAAAAAAAAAAGTAAAATGAACACTTAAATCACCCATAAGTTATAGTATCTACATATAGAGTATCTAGAGATCTGGGGTCTAGTAAACCCAACATAGCCAGATTTTCCTCCAGTTTAGAAACAGATTGTTTCTTCTTCTTTGAGCACCAGATGAAGAGTTGGCTTGTGTTTATTGGCTCTGTTGTGTGAAACACACTTATCTTGAAACACTGGGATTACACCCTCTGTGGTGAGATACTCACATGAACATACGAAAATCACAGTGGGTCTGAGCAGGCTGAGGAAGCAGTAGATTCAAGCATGCCATCTCACTTTCATTCAGAAACACAAACCCATGAAGCAGAAGGGGTGGGCGGACTGTCTTCTTTCCCCCCTATCTCTCTGTAGAGCCAAGTGTTGAATTCTCAAACATTAAACTCACACATGGTAGAGCTGCTCATGCTAAGAAGAAGAAGATGGGATTGTAGAGAGATGGACCAGATGTGGGATGACAAAGAAATTGGGAGAGGATCTTGATGTGATCAGAGAAAATTAAGACATCCAGGGACTTCCCTGCTGGTCCAGTGGTTAAGAATCTGCCTGCTGATGCAGGGGACATGGTTTGATCCCTGTTCCAGGAAGATCCCACATTCCACGAGCAACTAAGCCCATGAGCCCCAACTACTGAAGTGCTCACTTCACAAGAGAAGCCACTGCAGTGAGAAGCCCAAGCACCACAGCTAAAGAGTAGCCCCTGCTCGCTGCAGCTAGAGAAGAGCCTGAACACAGCAACAAAGACTCAGTGCAGCCAAAAGAAAAAAGGATGGTGAAATTACAGGATGGGGAGAAAGAGACTGGCCAGCCAGGGTTGGACAACTTGTTGTATCCTAGGACACTTCGGGTACTACTGATAATTTTAAATCAAGAGTCGACAGGATGGGTCTTATTTATTTATTTACTTTTTATTTTTGTATTGGGGTATAGCTGATTAACAAAGTTGTGATATAATAGTTTCAGCTGAACAGTGAAGGGACACAGCCATACATGTACACGCATCCATTCTCCTCCAAAATCCCCTCCCATCCAGGCTGCCACATAACATTGGGCAGATTTCCATGTGCTATACAGTATGTGTTGGCTATCCATTTTAAACATGGGTGTTATTTTTGAAAAGACCATTTTTGAAGCATGGTGAGGATGAGGTCAGCACATTTTTTCTGTAAAAGGCCATATGTCATAAGACCAGGGTCTTTGTCACAAATAGTTATATCTGCCTGGTAGCACAAAATCAGTCATAGACAATGTGCTGTGCCCCAGTAAATCTTTATTTACTAAAACAAGCTGTGGGGCCAGAATTTGCTGACCTCTGGATTAGAATATGGTGATGTGACTGGTGGAGAGATTAGAGCTAGGTGCTAGCCCAGGTCAGTCGCTTCCAAAGTCCCTGGAACAGCAGCATCACCATCACCTGGGTACTTGGGAATGGGTCTCAGGACTCTGGGTGTGACCAACCCCTCCAAGTGATTCTGATGTCTGCTGAAGATTGAGGCCCACTGGTCTAAGATAAATGGAGGAGAATGAATTTCAGTATTTTGGAGAAGGCACTAGAAAGGAGAATGCGGTAGATTTAAGATGTTCTATATACACAGACTCTCACTTTCTAACATACTGATGCACAGTGGATAGGACTTTGGTGACTATATGGATGGGAAATTGCGGACATAGACAAGAGTAGATGAACATTATCTTCATCTGTTTTGTTCACTTCCTGATCCCCTATGTTCAGGTAAATGGGGAGAGGATGGTCGTGTCGTGTCCCAGGACTAGGGTGAGTTCTTGAGGATCCTTGGCTTTGTGCTGGACAGAATTCAAGAGCTGTAGTAAAGTAAAGGCAAGTTTATTTAGACAGATACACATTCAACGGGGCTTCCCTGATAGGTTATTAGGTAAAGAATCTGCCTGCAATGCAAGAGACTCAGGACACGCAGGTTCAATCCCTGGGTCAGGAAGATCCCCTGGAAAAGGGCTTGGCAACCCACTCCAGTATTCTTGGGCTTTCCCAGGTGGCACAGTGGTAAAGAATCTGCCCACCAATACAGAAGACGCAAGAGGCACAAGTTCGATTCCTGGGTGGTGAAGATCCCCTGGAGTAGGACATGACAACCCATTCCAGTATTATTACCTGGAAAATTCCATAAACAGAAGAGCCTGGCAGTCCATGGGGTCGCAAAGAGTCAGACACAATTGAGTATACACACACAAACACACCACTATTCTTGCCTGAAAAGTTCTATGGACAGAGGTGGCGGGCTGCAGTCCAAAGGAGAGACTGAGCACGCAGGCACACACATTCCGCAGGCAGAACGTGATCCACCTCAGAAACGCCCCAGGGCATGGGAGTCACCTTGGAAAGTGAGAGGGGCCCTGACCTAAGAGGTGGTTAGTTTTTTAAGGGTTGAGTAATATCACAGGCTAATCAATGGGAGGAGTTTTTTCAATTATTTTGGGGAAGGGGTAGGGATTTCCAGAAATTGGCCCCCCACCAACTTTTTTGGCCTCTCATGGTCCACCTGGGAACTGTCCCGGGGCCTGTGAGTGTGTCTGTCATGTAGCATATGCTAATATATTATGATGAGCGTGTAATGAGGCTTAAGGTATACCAGGAGTTGAATCCTCCACCATCTTGGGTCTAATCAGTTCTAGCCTATTTGTGTCACATCCTCAATGGCTATGTCATCCTTTTAAAGGTTGTGTTCTGTCCCCTTCCCTCCTGTTTCACCTAGAACACTACTGGGCATAAGGTAAGTACTTAACAAATGCTTTTTTTAATGGGTCCATGAATGATTCTTCCAAAGTTGACAGTTTAGACGACTGAACAGATGAGGAAGGGTATTAGCCAAAATAGAAAACACAGTTAATGGTTTTTGAGTAGTTGGTGGCTCAGACGGTAAAGCATCTGCCTACAATGTGGGAGACCCGGGTTCGGTCCCTGGGACGGGAAGATCCTCTGAAGAAGGAAATGACAACCCACTCCAGTACTTTTGCCTGGAAAATCCCATGTATGGAGGAGCGTGGTAGGCTACAGTCCATGGGGTCACAAAGAGTTGGGACACGATGGAGTGACTTCATTTTCACTTTCACGAAGAAAAAAGATAAAGGAATATTTATAAAGCACAAGATTTGCCTACTATGTGCTGGGCAGTATTTTACATACGTTACCTCATTGGTTCCTCAAACCAGTTTTTAAATAGCTATTATCATCATCATTTTCAAACTAAAACCACTAGGGTTCCAGCTGGGGTAAAGAAGGCAGGCAATGAGTGACAACTAAACCCAGGCTCGTGCCACTTTGCAGAACAGAGCTCTGTTTTGTTCTTTTTTTTAATGTATTTATTTATTATTTTAGCTGCACCATACAGGATGAGAGGAGATCTTAGTTCCCTACCCAGGGGTCAAACCCATGCCCCCTGCAGGGGAAGCGTGGAATCCTAACATCGCACGACCAGGGAAGTCCCAGAGAACTGTTTTGAATTTGGGCCAGACTTTGCAGACTAGGAAAGCTTTAACGATACAAAATACAGAACCTGACCACTTGCAAAGCAGTTACATGGACTACGCCTTTTGAGTGAAACCACTTTGTATGTGTTCAGATCCCAGCCTTGTCACTCATGCAGCATCTGGAGGTAGCCACAGGAGGAGGTAATGACAATACTTTTTAAAAAGCATTAATTTTTTGCTCTGCCGGGTCTTCGTTGCTGCTCGGGCTTTCTTTAGTTGTGGAGAGCAGGCGGTACTCTCTAGTCGCGGTGCTGCAGGCTTCTCACTGTGAGGGCTTCTCCTGTTGTGGAGCACGGGCTCTAGGGCGCCTGGGCTCAGTAGTTGTGGTGTAATGGCTTAGTTGCCCCACAGCATGCGGTATCTTCCCGGACCAGGGATCGAACCACTATCACACTGCGCTGCAAGGCAGATTCTTAACCACTGGACCACCAGGGAAGCCTGGCAACGACAATAATTAACACAGCTACTTTGCAAGTGAAATAAGATATGTAAAGCACTGGCATAAGACTGAACTCAGTAAATGGTGGATGGTATTATTTTATAATCACTGCGAAGCGCCTTCTATAAGGATAATGACACCCCTTCCCCTCAACCTTGCAAGTGCCTCTTAAGAGCTTCACCATTTTGCTTAAAGGACTTATCCCCTGTTCAAGGTGTGTTGACTTTTAAACAGGTTTTGAATTGGGCTGAGACCTGTCCCGTTGAAAGGCTGGCTTTACCTCGTGGCTTAGCTCTTGGAGGCCACAGTGGTCCTTCCACTCCAGGGTTTCAAGCTCTATATACATACTGGTTTTCCTTCTTTCAACACTCTCCCCCACCCCCAACCCCCGCCACCAATCTGCAGCTTCTACACAACTTTCCTATATTTATTCCCTTACTTGTCAAGTCAAACAGTGGATGGGTTTAGGGGATCAGAAAACAGGAGGTGAGGAGAAAGGTATTCTTAAAAGAAGTGCCTTCTTGTTTCAAAGGAATTTACTCCCTGTTATGAAGGCAAACCAGAAATAGTCTGGAGAAGACTGGATCTGCTAAAGAGGAGAAACCAATCACCAGTCCCTACTTTGCTGCTGCTGCTGCTTTTTTAAAATTTTAGACATAGAAGAGCCTAATGGCCTGGTGGCCCTCCTCCACTTTCCAAACCTGAGGACATCACTTTTTCTGTCTCCCAAAGGATGATATCAGCGCCTTTATCCCCGAAAGGTTGGTTTGTGACCTTCTGGCTTTCTAGTATGTTTTAGGTGATTTTAGAAAACAAGATTGTTGCTTTGCAACAAGCTAGGTAAAGAGCAGTTTCCATTTCAAGAGGAAATCATACTTGACTATCTTGCTGCGTCGGTTCCACTAGATTAAAAAACAAGCCGAGATAAAAACAGCTTTAGTAGAGTTGGTTGTACACGAAGGAAAAGAATAACTGGGCCTTTTAAGATAAATGGAACTGACAAAGGGCCAGTTCTGCAGAGAGTAAACACAGCTATAGAAGAGTTATTCTGAATGTGGATATCTGCTAAGGATAGTTGAATCATGTTGATGCAAAGGTCTTTTTCCCAAGATTTGAAATAAAATCTACCCCCCACCCACCCTCACCCTGCACTATTTAACCAAGCTGATAAAAATCATGTTGTCAGAAATGACAGAGCTAATTTGTGACTTTTCCCAAACCAATTTTGAAGTAATACAAGATTAAGTGAATGATTTGCCCCCCTTCCCGCCCCCCTAAAATGAATTAGAACAAATTGTACTGTTCTCTGTGTCCTGTTAAACAGACTAACTTAACAGAAAATTTAGGATTTTATTGCAAGATTTCGAGAATTATTATCAGAGATCTATTTTCCTTTGACGTTGATTGGCTTCTTAAAAGATAACTGGTGATTTCTTATTGTACAAGTGTAGTCAAAATAACATTTTGGGATGGTTTTTAAGGTCTAGTCCAGAATGCTCAGCCTTTCTTAGGATCTGCTTGTTTTTTGCCCTGAATTAAGTTAACTAGGCTTATAAGCACTGAAGTTTCCCAGTTAATGTTTCTTGCCGCTCAGTAATAAATTGGAGGGGGTGAAAAGTCCCTCAAGCAATCCTGGTGGTGATCTGTACGCATAGCAATTCACACTTACAGTCCTCTGCCAACTACACTCAGGTTGTAACTCCCGACACTTAAACAGGCAGTTTCACACTTGAACATATGCTTCGCTCCCCCTTTGAGGAAAAGATTCCCAACCTCAAGCACACTAGCAGGCCGTGATTAGTTCTAATCCCTAGGTTTTATGATAGGAAAATTGACTGTAAGGAAATGAGGGAACCATGGAAAATTGAGTTAGTTTTCTCGTTTCCAAAATGGCATCGAATCACTGGCCCAAACTTTCCTTTAACGTGCTTATCAAAATGTCCTCAAGAAAATCTTCCTGAAATCCATATAACTAATAAATGCACTCAAAGTTGTTTTGCGTCAGTATAATATTTGGCAGGAAAACACGGTCAAAGAGACTGCATCATATTAAATGGATTTTATGTTTATTGACTACTTGTAGCGCTACTTAATTGATTTATGTCTGCTTCAGAAAGCTTTATGCTATGAAACATAAAATATATCATTTATAGTTTATTAAATCCTGCATTTGGTAAAAGTTGGCATAAGGCCCTAGGTCAGGAACTTTGCCCTTCTGTTCCAGCACTGTTTCTAAGAGAAAATCATATTTGATACACTTTATTTCTACTTATGATAAATTTCCTAGGAGTATAATCCATAGATAAAGGTGCTTATGTTTCTCAAGCACCCACTCTTATATTCCCATAGTGTTTGAATGAGGTTTTTCTGTCTTCTTTTGTGATTTTGAGTTGAAATAAAAGTGAGAGAAAATAGTAAAAAAATAAAATAAAGTATATCGTAAGGTCCTAAGGTATTTATTCTGATTTTTAGAACTGGCAGCCGAGGCCCAAGACCAGATAGAAAAAATACTACAACACTACCAAGTTTTTGAAAACTCTTCTATGATGAGTCTCTGTGTGCCTGCGTGCTAAGTCTCTTCAGCTGTGTCTGACTCTTTGTGAGCCTATGGACTGTAGTCTGCCAATCCATGGGATTCTCCAGGCAAGAATACTGGAGTGGGTTGCTATGCCCTCCTCCAGTGGATCTTCCTGACCCAGGGATCAAACTTGTGTCTCTTATGCCTCCTGCACTGGGAGGTGAGTTCTTTACCACCAGAGCCACCTGGGATGCTCATGATAAATCTATCTAGGTCTATATAAGTAAATCTTAAAAAAAAATTTTTTTTATTGAAGCATAGTTGATTTACAGCATTGTGTTAGTTTCAAGTGTACAGAAAAGTAAATCAGAATTATGTATATATGCATATCAACTCTTTTTTAAAAATTCTTTTTCCATGTAGACCACTACAGAATATTGAGTAGAGTTCCCTGTGCTATACAGTAGGTTGTTCTTAGTTATCCATACAATATATAATGGGACTTCCCAGGTGGCGCTAGTGGTAAAGAATCTGCCTGCCAACCTAAGAAACATAAGAGACATGGGTTCAGTCCCTGGGTTTTGAAGATCCCCTGGAGGAGGGCACGACTACCCACTCTAATATTCTCACTGGAGAATCCAATGGACAGAGGAGCTTAGCTGGCTATAGTCCATAGGCTTGCACAGAGTCAGACACAGCTGAAGCGACTTAGCTTGCGCACTCACAGATAATATATAATAATATGTATATATCAATCCTAATCTACCAATTTATCCCTTTCCCACTTCCGTCCCTGGTAACCATACATTTGTTTTCTGTGTCTGTGACTCTACTTCTGTTTTGTAAATAAGTTCATTTGTACCTTTTTTTAGATTCGCATGCAAGCAGTAATATATATTTGTCTTTGACTGACTTCATTCAGGATGACAATCTCGAGGTCCATCCATGTCGCGCCTATAGGTAAGCCTTGATACAATGACTTCTGCTCAGGTAGACTAGATGGGTACCAACATCAAGAACCAAGTGCATTTCAGTGCCTCATCCCATCCTGTCCGCCAATTTTGTGTCCCCAGTTTTCCCTCCAGAACAAGTGTTGTTTCTCCTGCTCCCCTAATACTGAATCTACTGCACTCGCCCCAGTTCTATGAGCAAACACCAACAAATAAGTGATATGAGAAATAAAACTCAGCTTCGCTATTTGAAGATACAAGAGAAATTGGAGGCAGTGGTAGTGTTCTCTGTTAGAGTTTCTTTGAATTGTCACATCTGGTGCCACTTCTTTTCTGAAATATGTCAAGGACAATAACCATGAAATGTTATATTCTTGTTTGCATTCTAAGCAATAACCAACGTTCATTTAATAGCATTCGTGGATGAGAACGCCTCCCAAGTCCTGGAAATTGGTGGCTGATGTCAACACTATTAAGATTTCGGCTTTAAAATGTGCTTTGGAAAAAAAAAAATGTGCTTTGGTTATGACATTTTTACATATGGGCAGATTTGATCTCAAAATTCAAGCAAAAGTAAATGGAGGCACAACTCAGGAGAGCTGGGACACTTGCCTCCTTAGGCTAAAGTCTGCTGCTGGCCTCTGTTGCCAGGCAAAGCCTGCAAACTCTCCAGACAGGTGTTAACTCACCTGTCTTCCAAATCTCTTTTGACTCAGAGAGGCCTTGGTTTTGTGCTTTGTTTGGAATTGATTCACAGTGCTTCCATTGCTAATGTGCAAATTTCATGTAAAAATCAGTGTGAATATAGAAAACTGAAAAGTCAGTATAAGTTCTTATTGAGGACAATGGAAGCGCTGTTGACAGCAGGATTTGGGGCAAGTGGTGCACCCCGGATTGGCAGTGGATGGCATCTGTTTACTCACCGAATAGATTATTACTCGAGAGCATCACTCTACTGTGTGGATTGCACAGGCTGACTTCTTGCTCCTACTTAGCCTGCTTTCCCAGTTGCTTTGTTTTTCTTTCCAGACAAAATAGACTTTACTATTATTGTTTAAAATTTTATTTTGCCTGCCCTGTGCAGTACGTGGGATCTTAGTTCCCTGACCAGGGATTGAATCTGATCCCTCAGCAGTGAAAGCACAGAATCCTAACCACCAGATGGCCGGGGAATTCCTGTAGATTTTATTGCCTTTTAGCATCATTTTAAAAAATTGAAGTATAGTTAATTTACACTGTCGTGTTAGTTTCAGGTGTACAGCAAAGTGATTCATATTTATCTATGAGTCATATATATATATATGTTCTTTTTCAGATTCTTTTCCACTATAGATTATTACAAGATATTGAATACTGTTTCCTGTGCTATATAGGTCATTCTTGTTTATCTATTTTATATATAGTAGTATGTATCTGTTAATCTCAAACTCCTGATTTATCTCTCCTCCGCCACTCCACCCATTTGTTTTCTTTATGGCAACTCACAGTGTAGTAATGGAGCCAAACAGACCAGACTCCAAATCCCAGTAGTGATGACATTTAGCAGCTATGAAAGTTTGGGTACTTGACCTTCCTGAACCTTGATTTTGTCATCTCAAAATGGGATTGATTATACCTTTTTTGGAAAAAGAAGATTACTGATTTTTTGTGTAAACAGCTCATTATCTGATACATCTCCTTCGGTCAATTCTGCCTTAGTTTACAGAGCAACCTAACATTCTAATTTTTTCCTATGGCATTAAGTCACGTGATTTCCCTGGTGGCTCAGATGGTAAAGCGTCTACCTGCAATGTGGGAGACCCAGGTTCGATCCCTGGGTCAAGAGGATCCCCTGGAGAAGGAAATGGCAACCCACTCCAGTATTCTTGCCTAGACAATCCCATGGACAGAGGAGCCTGATAGATTGCAGTCCATGGGGTCACAAAGAGTCGGACACGACTGAACGACTTCACTTTCTTTCTTTCTTTAAGTCTTGTACTTAATAGTATTTGGGGAGTAGACAAAAACTTCTTGGCTAATCAAGAAACTTGATTAAGTTTTGCATACTTACTTCCTCCATTTTGGGTATGATTCATCCTTTTTGCTTTATGGTATGTAGGTTTGAATCTTATTCTAGAATAACCACCTAATATAGAGTACATTGGGCTTCCCAGATGCCTCAGTGGTAAAGAATCCACCTGCCAATTCAGGAGTAGCAGGAGACGCAGATTTATATTCTGGGTAGAGAAGATCCTCTGGAGAAGGAAATGGCAACCCACTCCAGTATTCTTGCCTGGGAAATCCCATGGACAGAGGAGCCTGTCGAGCTACAGTCCATGGGGTCACAAAGACTTGGACACAACTGAGCAACTGAGCACGCATAGACTACGTTAGTGATATTGCTCATTGTAAACTTAAAAGACGCATCTACCTCTGGGAAGTTATTTATGCTGTAGCTACATATTAAAAATGCTTTGGTAACATTGACCAAATCGATGCTGAATCATGACCAGTTGAATAAATTTACTGTGACTGCAGTGTTGTTTCTCAACCTGAAAGCTAGGTCCTAGTGGGCCCTTCTCTATGAAGCATTCCTTGATAGACTGATTAGAAACTCTTTTTCCTCTGCTATGCTATTCTATTCTATTCTGCTTATATCACTCTCATATTACCTAACTAAGCTTTGTTTTAATGTTACCTTTATAATTTTCCCACTATATTATAAGATCTTTGGGAACATAAAATGTCTTGTATTAATATAAGCGATGGTCTAGTGGAGAAGTCAGCCAAAGGTCTGGATCAACCCTAACCTTCTCTCTGGAACCTTCTCTGAAAAGTCTAGTCTAAGTCTACCCAACCCCCAATTCCTATGATATTTAGCCCAACCAAGCATTTTAGGCTTCATATACTTTCATGTTAGTTTCTAATTATTTTACATTTTTTTTTAAGTCCACAAGTAGATTACAAACTTCTTGAGAGCAGGGACTATGAATGAGATAAATGAGAATACCTGTGAAAGCTCTAAAAAAGTGTGATCAAATGAAAGGGCAGTTATGTTTTTGCTTTTTCTTAGTGCTTACCACATAATTTGACACATGGAAAAAATTTAGCATATACTAGTTTTGGAACTAATCACACTATTCATAGAAGAGAAGTTTCTGCTTAGGTAACTAGGCCTTTGGGGTCAACTTTTGTTCTTTTTATCCTTCAATAATATGGAAGAGGATAGTTTTAAGAGGATGAGAAATGACTACTGCATCAGTGTATTCAATGATTGGTGAAGTGAGCCAAGATAGAAAAGAAGATGGACCCTAGTAACACAGAGAGTGAGGTCCAATTTCACTACTGGTATGTGAGACTGGCACATGCCCCGCTAGGCAGGCTGGAAGCCACCAGGACCCATGTCTGGGTCGCCTGGCAGAAGTGACCCCTGCAGCTGAGCAAGCAAAGGTAATTGATCAATGGGTGATGCTCTAATCCAACTGTCTCCTAAATTATCTACATTTCTTTAAGCGGGTTGTCCAGGAGACGTTGGATTTCCCAGGTGGCGCTAGTGGTAAAGAACTCACCTGCCAATGCAGGAGATGTAAGATACTTGGGTTCGATCCCTGGGTTGAGAAGATCCTCTAGAGGAGGAAATGGTAACCCACTCCAGTATTCTTGCCTGGAGAATCCCATGGACAGAGGAGACTGGTGGGCTACAGTCCATGGAGTTACAGAGTCAGACACAACTGAAATGACAGCACGCATACATGCCATGAGATATTACTTGCTAATAATTGTTCCTCCAAGAATTGTTTCTATGATAATTTTACAAGCCCAGAGATGTACAATAGAATGATACAGAACTAGAGAACAAACGTCCTTTATTAGTCATTTTTTTCAGTCCCTGAGTCATTTTTTCAGTGAAAAGGTATTTCCTGAGCACATACTATAAGCCAGACCAATGTAGGTGCTGGGAAATATCAGTGCAAAAAATGAACACAATTTCTTCTTCTGTGAGGATTATTTACTGGTCACTGAGAGAGATAACAATTCATAAACAGACGTATATCTGGTGAAGGGAGAGTGACAGGTGTTAAGAAGTGGGAAGTATAAACTATTTGGTATAAAATAAGCAGAGGATGAGATGGTTAGATACCATCATTGACTCAATGGACATTAATTTGAGCAAACTCCAGGAGATAGTGGAGGACAGAGAAACCTGACAAGCTATAGTCCATGGGATCACAAAGAGTTGGATATAACTTAGCAGCTGAACAACATAAAATAAGCTACAAGGCACTGCATTGTACAGCACAGGAAATATAATGAATATTTTGTAATAACTGTAAAAGGGGATTAATCTTACAAAATTGTATAAAAAATCACCTTTATCATATTTTTAAAGCCCTAAGTATACATAGGTCAATTTCTGGTTCTGTTCTGTTCCATTACTCTACTCTGAAATAAGTACACATTGTTTTTATTCTTATAGGTTAATTATATATTGCTTTGTAAAATTAAAAAAAGGTAGTTAGAATTTTGGTTGGAATTACTTCAAATGTATAGATTCATTTAGAGTAGAATTTACACCTTTATGATATTGAATGTCATTATCCAGGAATATCCAGGAATGGAGGAATTAGATTTCTCCAATTATTTGTATTGTCTTCAATGTCTTTCAATAGAGCTTTATAAGGTCTTGCCAAAAAAATGTATATCTAATATAAATTTTGGAGAAGGCAATGGCACCCCACTCCAGTACTCTTGCTTGGAAAATCCCATGGACGGAGGAGTCTGGTAGGCTGCAGTCCATGGGGTTGCGAAGAGTTGGAGACGACTGAGCGACTTCACTTTCACTTTTCACTTTCCTGCATTGGAGAAGGAAATGGCAACCCACTCCAGTGTTCTTGCCTGGAGAATCCCAGGGATGGGGGAGCCTGTTGGGCTGCCGTCTATGGGGTCACACAGAGTCGGACACGACTGAAGTGACTTAGCATAGCAATATAAATTTAGATAGTGCAAGTACCATGAAGCAAAATAAAGTGGGTCAAGGGTGTTGGGAATAACAAGGGGTAGGCAACCTCATTTAGAAAACACAGTCTGGGAAGGTCTGTCTGAGAAGGTAACATTGAAGGGACCTGAGATGTATGAGTCTATAAGAAGCTTCCAGGCAGAGGAGGTAGTGTTATAATAGCCCTGAGACACGAGCTGACTTCATACACATGAGGAACCATGAGAAGGCTTGTGTGGTGGCGAGGGAGAGGAAGACAGACAAGCCCGATGGAGATCATGTTGGATCTTAGAGTTCAGCTTGTATTTTGAATATTGGGGGAAGCTTTTGGAGGCTTTGGAGCAGAAAATAACATGATCCAGGTTACATTTTTGAAAGATCAATCTGGCATCTGGGGGGCAAAGAGAGCCTACAGGAGAAAAGATTGGAAGGACAAAGACCAGTTCAGAGGCAATTATGATAGACCAGGCAAGTGCTGACAGTAACCTGGGCCAAGGTGGAAGCTGCAGAAATAGTGAGAAGTAGTTTGATTCAGAATGTAGTTGGAAAGCGGTGCTGTAGGCCTTACTAATGAATTGGATGAGGGAAGCGAGAGATACAGAGAAATCTGACTTCTCTCATCACTGATGGGTACCAGGAAATAGTCACTGAAATTCAGCCACATAGGAATATGTGCACCACAATATGCCTACACCAGTACTAAAGTGGAAAACTTAAGTTTGTCAAACAACCACTTAACCTTAAAGAACCAATTAGTGGATGAATTCAGCTATCAGTTGCCAAATAAATGATTAAAATGATTCTGCCATTTCTTTCAGCAGTTTTTGCATGAATGTCCATATGTCTATCTTTCTGCTTATTATACAATATAATATACAATCCATATAGCCATGAACAAATTCACGTCTGAGGAACACAGAGTCAAAAGTCTGAGATTACTGTTTTTACAGCCCAGCAGTCTAGTACTTTGGATGAAAGAATATAACTACATAAAGATTTCCAAATATCTAGCTAAGCAGTTATAATTTCTCATTTTTATCCAAAGATTTGCTGTCATATAAAACATAGCAATCGTGTGAAAATATCATCTCAGTGCAGCAGTGGCATATCACCTCATTAATGATTGCTCTACTTAGACCTGTTCAGACCCCAGAAAAGTGCCCCAAATATCAAATCATAGATAATTTGCCATTGGGCAAGAACACCACTCAATAAATCTGAAGCAGATATTCACAAGAGCAAATTATGCACTTAGACGTAGATGCTAAGACTAAAAATGAGTTTACAATGCTTTGCAGGAAACAAAGGCTTAGGATATCCCTGGTGGCCCAGTGGTTAAGAATTCGCCCGCCAATGTAGGGGACACAGGTTTGATCCATGTCAGGGAAGATCTCATATGCCACTGGACAACCGAGCCCAGGTGCCACAACTACTGAGACCGTACTCTAGAGCCTTCGAGCCACAACTACTGCGCCCACGTGCTGCAGCTGCTGAAGCCCTCTCGCCCTAGACCCCATGCTCCACGACAAGAAGAGCCACTGCAGTGAGAAGCCCACGCACCACGAGGAAGAGTAGCCACAGCTCACCACAGCTGGAGAAAGCCCACGTGCAGCGACCAAGACTCAAGTGCAGCCACAAATAAGTAGATAATCTCCCAGGCACGGATACTGGAGTGGGTTGCCATTTCCTCCTCCGGGGGATCTTCCCTACCCAGGGATCGAACCTGTGTCTCCTGCCTCTCCTGCACTGCAGGCTGACTCTTTACCACTCAGCTACTGGGAAAGTCCTCAAATAAATAAAAATTAAAAACAAACAAACAAACAAAGATTTAGCCCTCAAATGTGGGGTGGGGTGGTTCATATATATAATTTTTAAAATAAAAAATTTATATCTGCCTGGGTTTTCCATGTAAATTATTCAGATAAATCAAGCTACTCAATAGTAACATTTAATATTTATGATATCAAAGAATCTTTACAAATTATTTTACAACACATACCTAGGTGGCAATGTCTAAGTTTTTATGGCTGAAGGATGAAGAACCTGAGGCGAAGGCCCAGCTAATGTCCTGCCTGTGGCAATGAAGCAAGTTGGTGAGAGAGCAGGAAGAGAACATAGGAACGAACAGTGCTGAGTAGGTGAGAGGCATGAAGTGAACTTAGTTCATGTCGTTCATTGATTCATGCATCGTGTTATCCAGCTACATTGCTCTCTTTCGTATCTTGGATAGAGTCTTTCTTTTTTTTTTCTATTTCAGCAACAGAAGTAAGAAATATTTTTACACTAATAGACATGTAATAGTCATAATCAACGCAAAACTAATGAAAAGAAAACCAGATAGCATGAAAGATGAAAGACAGAAAAAATATACTAAGGATGGTAATTTTAAAGATATCTATATGTATTCGAGTACATAAAATTTGGTGTGACATGATTGTGAATGACATTGAATTTCACTGACCTTATACAAATGATACCTTCAGGAATTAAAAAAAAAAAAAAGGCACACGAGTGAAAAAGCAGACAGTAATACAGAATTAAAGGAAAAACTAGGACCCAAGGAAGAAGATAATTAGAAAATCATAAAAATATCTTTTAAGGCAATCTGCATGTATTTTAAGTCAGACTGTTGTCAGAGATATTGGAGTATTATAACATGGCTTTTAAATATTCAGAGCAATCTGTTAATAAAATTATCAGCCAGAAAGAACTGGTTTCATTACAGCAAAAAAAGACAAAACAAATCCCTAATTAGGATACAAATCCTCAAGACCAAGACTTGGGTGAAATGACAACTTTATGCTAAGCTCTCAAGGTCAGTCAAATCAGATGAGAAATGACTAAAAATACCGATACCAGATTTTTTTCATAATGTATTGAAGATTCCTAAAATATACACATATTCTTTGTGCTGCTGAATCAAGAAAAAAATGAAAAAGTTACCCATGAGCTACACTTTGAAACACTTTGGACTAAAGCATGTAATAAATGCTCTGCTTCTCTGCTGCCAAAGGGGCCAGTCCGTTCAGAGAGAGTTTGCCTACATAATGCCAGACATCTGTGCAAAAGCTGCAAATTTTGGTCAAGGATTTTAATGTTTTGATGACCTGGTGCCAAACATCTGGATATTTGAAAATATCCAGATAATTGACTGATTTTTTTTAACATTTCATCCAGATGTTTGGCATCAGAATTAAATACCATCTTACTATGTAAGAGCATTTGTGATATGAAAGTGCTTGCCATCTACCCTTAATATTAAAAAGAGGGGGCTTAAAGTCATTATATAGCACAATTACAGTTTTCAAAACAAAAATTGTAAGATATGCCCACAGAAAAGAGAAGTTGGACAGAAACATAATAACGTGTATCATTCATTTTCTGGTTGGTGGGCTCATTGCCGTTTTGCTTGTAGTTTTTAAAAACTTTTTCTAGTGTTCTTCGGTAAAACATGCATTGCTTTGACAACAGAAAAGCACTTTAGTTGTGTGATTAGACGATGAAGTTAATTTGGAAACTAAAAGAGTTTAATTTAGTGCTTGGCGTTGGGTACATTCAATTGAAGCTGGTAAGGTAGGCTGGTTTTGGAAAAGCAAATTAAAAGTAGGTAGACAAAGCTCTGGGAATCTAAGGACTACTAGGTACGCATGACTGGCAACAATGGGCCTGACTGGTTTTTCCTCACTGAATTTATTGGAGCTTTTTTTTTTTTTTTTTGGCCCTGATGCTTGTGTGACTTAGTTCCCCAATCAGGGATCTAACTTGGGTCCATGACAGTGAAAGTACTTGGTTGTAACCACTATACCACCAGGGAATTCCCCTAGAACTTTTTATTTTGCACACATCCCCATCTTTGCCTGCCTGCACCAATGCATACAAGCTCTGAACTTCGGATGCTGTTCTTAATGATGCCCAGTGCTTGACGAGTGCATTGAGAGTCCCATCCTAGTAATACCTCCTCTCAAGGCCAACACATCCCAGTGCCCTTTTTTTTTTCTGGTGGGATCTTAGTTCTCTGACCAGCGATTGAACCCGACCCTCGGCAGAGAAAGTGTGGAGTCCTAACCACTAGACCGCCAAGGATGTCCCTGTTCCAGTGCATTTATACCTTCTCACTCTTAGTCCCCTTTCTTCGCTGGAGTTGGCAAGTTAAATCTTGTTCTCATTCATTTTCTTGCTGTTGCAAAATTCATCCAAGGTTAGACATGCAGAATGTTGGATTCTCAGTAGATTTAGTCCAAATCTCTCATTTTATAATTGGCGAGACAGGCCCAGGGAGGTTAAATGTCAAGCCTCTGATGATACATTCAAATCTAGAAACAGTCTGTTTCCAGCTCAGAGCATTTTTCACTACACAAGGCTTTCATGGTTATTCTGGTCCTTAAATTTCTTCATCTATAAAATAGAATAAATATTTGCATGCAAAGTGAAAAGTGAAAGTCGCTCAGTCGTGTCCAACTCTTTGCAACCCCATGGATTATACAGTCCATGGAATTCTCCACGCCAGAATACTAGAAAGGGAAGCCGTTCCCTTCTCCAGGGGATCTTCCCAACTCAGGGATCAAACCTAGGTCTCCCGCATCATAGGTGGATTCTTTACCATCTGAGCCACCAGGGAACCCCTGGAATACTAGAGTGGGTAGCCTACCCCTTCTCCAGAGGATCTTCCTGACCCAGGAATCGAATCAGGGTCTCCTGCATGCAAAGTGCTTTGGGCTATTTGAGATAGAAACTGCACACACAAAAAGTGTTATTTTGGCATCTTTTCTTCTGTATTTTATAAACTCTGCTATTCAGTAATGATTAGAAAACTTAGATAAAATCTAGATAGAATTTCAAATGACATCCCAATAAAAATAAAAGTTCCTAAGCATCAATATCTTAATTATTCTGAAATGTTTGAAGAAGCTAAGTGTTTTGGGGATGATCTAAACAGTTCCAAATTAAATAAAGACCAAATGGTAAAGTTATCTGGAAACATTTGAAATGGAAAATTTGAGATCCTTTTTAAAAAGTAACACAAAGATTGAAGGACTCTGTAGTGTGATTTTTTTTTCCCTCAGTCTTTGTAGAGAGCAAAGCTACTATAATTCACTGATGAATCCCATACATTCTTCCGTCATTGTTAATTTTAAAAAGCTGTTCGATAAACAACACTTAAAGTAAAAAAGCAAGTACTATTTGCTAGTTTAATGTTATTCTCATAGTTCAAGTACAAATTAAACTAACCTGAAAAAACACCAAGTAAACAGATCTAAACGAAAATGGCTCCCCCTCTCTAGGCAAATTTAAAGCTAAACAGTTGAAGAAATACTAGTTGGTAAATCTTCTGTTCCTACTATTCTCTGCCCAAAAGGAAAGAAGAAAGAACAAAAAGAATCACTTTTAAGTAGTGAGCCCTGTGGCTACATGTAACCTGCTTAACTTGATTCTTCACAGTCAGACCCAAGAAACACGTCCACATTGTAAATATCACCAAACACATTCTTAGCTTGTTCTGGAAACACCCTTAATTCTTAACACTTTCAGTTTTTTTTAAATGATTTATTTGTTCAAGACATGTGAAATGTAGAAAGAAGCAAGAAGTTAATCTTTTTAATACTTTGTCTCTTCTATTCATTTAAGGTTCTTTTCAAAAATTCTTTCATGAACCAGGACTTGGGGCCATAACAGTTACTAGTATGCAGGCTCATTATTGCTTATATGTATGTGGTATGTATGTTTTCAAAGCATTTCACCATCATTAACTTCATGTCAGCTAAGCCGGATATTGGACTTGATGGAAAAATGATCTAATCCGGTATGGAAAATTCTGTCCCTAAAATCCACACCTAAAACAGGCAAATTTCCCCTCTCTGTGCCAGAATGTTCTCAACATGGAGGGTTTACGAAGCCAGGTCCCCAAAATCTTTGCAAAGTGAGGTCAGTAGGGGAATTTTGTTGTTATTGTTATTTGGGGGATTTTTGTTTGCAATTGGCAGTGAGGATGGTGTTTTCGGTCAGTTTGTTTTGTTATGTTATGGATTCGGAAGATTTTTCAGAAAGAAAAAAAACATATATATATATATGGTTGGAGAAGGGAACGGCACCCCACTCCAGTACTCTTGCCTGGCAAATCCCATGGACGGAGGAGCCTGGTGGGCTGCAGTCCATGGGGTCGCTAGGAGTCGGACACGACTGAGCGACTTCACTTTCACTTTTCACTTTCATGCATTGGAGAAGGAAATGGCAACCCACTCCAGTGTTCTTGCCTGGAGAATCCCAGGGACGGGGGAGCCTGGTGGGCTGCCGTCTATGGGGCTGCACAGAGTTGGACATGACTGAAGCGACTTAGCAGCTGGATATATATGGTTAAGTGAAGTAATTGTCAAACTAAAAATTGGAGCCTGCCAATGTTCTAAGGTAATTTAGCTGATGGTCTAGTACTACCTCTGAGATAAAATGAAAGGTCTTTAGGAGTGAGAGAGTGGGAGGATGAAGGACAGTTTCCCCAGAGAAAGGTCAAACAGGAAAGTTTAAAGTCAAGTTCTGATGAAGGGAACAGCTCCGTTCTCTCCACGATTGCTAGTTTTACATCTTGTCACTCACCTTCTTCTCAAGAACAGTTCAGAGCTGCTGAGCTGTCATGAGCGTGACTTGATGCCTAGAAATTGACTGTGTTCCAAAACCTCATTATTGGAAAACTTTTCCATTTGATGCTAAATATAGGGTATTATATAAACACGATGTATTATAGGTCAAATCCTGTTACCACAAATGTTAAGAGGCTACCCAATTTGGAGCTAGGAAGGGAGATTGTATTAGAATTTTACAGTACACATCAAATCTGATTACAATTATGTAAAACAAAACTATTTTCAAATCCTAGTCAATAGGCAACATATTTCACTTGTCAGTAGAGAATCCTTCAGTTCTTCAAAATGAGAGTTCCCTTAAATGAAACATGAACTATTCTCAATCTTTTTCATCCCATGGTGATCTTCCTCCTAAACCCATAGTATATATTCCTGTATTGCTCATTTCAAATTTGATCATTTCTTACTATATAACATGCTTATAGGTTGTTTAAAGCATAAGATTATCTAGCATTTTTTATGTATTTCTATTTGTCTTTTTAACTTGATGATGAAGTCTCTGAGGGAAAACATCCAGGGTTTGCTTTTATGTGTACTTTGTATTGTGAAGTCTAGAGAAAATCTTCAATAAAAGGAAGGGAGAAAGAAATAAAAGGAAGGACAAGAAGATGGTGTGGCAAATTGAGGCAAGGTTGATGCTCATCTGAAGGGCCTCGTTGACAGTTCAGGGGATTTTATCTAATAAGGAAACATCTCACCCAACAGCTGATTTAAAACAAAGGCAGGGGCTTCCCTGGTGGCTCAGTGGTAAAGAATCCACCTGCCAATGCAGGAGACATGGCTTGATCCCTGATCTGGGAAGATTCCACATGCCTTGGAGCAACTAAGCCACAACTGTTGAGTCTGTGCTCTAGAACCCATGCTCCACAGCTAGAGAAGCCATCACCATGAGAAGCCCTCACACTGCAACTAGAGAGCAGCCCCCGCTTGTCTCAACTAGAGAAAGCCCGTGTACAGGATCAAAGACCCAGCACAGCCATAATCAAACCAGTTAATCCTAAAGGAAATCAGTCCTGAATATCCACTAGAAGGACTGATACTGAAGTTGAAACTCCAATACTTTGGCCACCTGATGTGAAGAACTGACTCATTGGAAAAAACCCTGATGCTGGGAAAGATTGAAGGCAGGAGGAGAAGGGAATCACAGAGGATGAAATGGTTAGATGGCATTGCCGACTCAATGGACATGAGTTTGAGCAAGCTCGGGAGTTGGTGATGAATAAGGAAGCCTGGTGTGTTACAGTCCTTGGGGTCACAAAGAGTTGGACACAACTGAGCGACTGGACTGAACTGAACTGAAAAAATAAAAAGAAAACAAAGGCAGGGCATAACTTCAGTATACCTTTCTACTTCCAAACAGCCTAGGTTTATAAATTTGTAGATCTCAAATACATTTCTCTTAAGGAGTGTGAGTTCATTTTTGAGCTTTAGAGCCAGGCTAATATACACCATATCAGTCATCTTTGTGCAAAATGAGTTTTTTTCATCTCCACCACACATACAGAGGAGACAACTCCTTTGCTTGATGAGTCACCAAGAGCCTAAGGGATCCCTTTAGCAGCTCTAGGATTTTCCTAGCTCTCTACCTGCCACTTACACTGGATTTGGGCTCATTGCAATATGCCATGAACACTAGGGTGATAGTGAGATCCTGAACAAAATTTCAGCAGCAGCACTTGGGCCATGCCTGCAGTCCTTAAGCTCCTGTCTCTGCTGAGTTAACGTTAGGCCTGTAGGCCTCCTATATACTTCCCTTGTGGATCAGATGGTAAAGAATCTACCTTCAATGCCAGTTTGATCCCTGGGTCAGGAAGATCCCTTGGAGAAGGGAATGGCTCCTCACTCCAGTATTTCTGCCTGGAGAATTCTATGCACAGAGGAGCCTGGAGAGCTACAGTCCATGGGGTCGCAAAGAGTCAGACACAACTGAGCGAATGACATGTAGGCCTCTAGTTTTGTTCCTTTTGTTGAAAGTTCTAAGTTAAAATTTGCCAGGTAGGGGAACTTCTGTACTAAGGAGTATTAACCTTGACTCTTCAAGAGAATCTTTGGAATTTCAGTCTGGCCTTACTCCTGAATAATATCAGATTGAAAACACAGGACCAAAACTTTCTTCCTATAATGTTAACTGTCTATCTCTTAGAGAACTGGGTCTTGAAAAAAGATCTTTTTTCAGTCTTTCAGCTCCCAGCTCCTTGCAACCTCTGTCATCTTTACTTTTTCCAATTAACCCATAATAATTGCTGTATGAGATAGAATTATAGTATATTTAATAGTTCAAACCAGGACACATTGCAATTTTGTTCTGTTACAGATTTTTTTGCAGTTTTTGAAATTGAGATTTAATTCATATAATATACAATTCACCATTCTAAAGTGTACGATTGAGTGGTTTTTAGTATATTCAGTGTTGTACAACTCTGTATGGTTCTAGAACATTTTCATCTCCCCTAAAGGACCCCATACGTACTGAGCAGCGACTCCATGGTCCTCTTTCCCCTAGGCCCTAGCAACCTAGTTTACTATGGATTTGCCTATTCTGGACATTTCATATAAATGGAATCATGTAATATTTGACTTTTGGTGTCTGGTTTCTCTTCCTGAGCATAATATTTTCAAGGTTCGTCTCTGTTGTAGCATGAATCAGTAATTCATTCCTTTTCATGAGTGAATGATATTCCATTGTATGGTTATACCACATCTGTCTAGCCATTCATCAGCTGATGAATATTTGTGTTATTTATACCTTTCAGTTATTACTAGTAATGCAGCTACGAACACCCTTGTACAAGCTTTTGTGTGGATACCTCTTCACTTTTCTTGTGTATACACCTAGAAATGAAATTATTGGGTCATATGAGACTTCTTGTTTAACTTTTTGAGAAGCTGGCATACTGTTTTCCATAGTGGCAGCACCATTTTACATTCCTGCCAGCCGTTTATTAGGGTGCTGATTTCTCCACATCCTCACCAACACTTGCTATTTTTCTCTTTTTTATCATAGCTATGGTATCTCACTGTGATTTGATTTGCATTTCCTGAATGATTAGTGGGGTTGAGTCCCTTTTCATGTGCTTATTGGCTATTTATATATCTTCTTTGGAGAAAAATCTGTTTAAGTCCTTTACCTATTTTTATTTATTTATTTTTTAAGACTTTAGAAATATTTTTTCCCCAAACTTTAAACTTTTTATTTTATATTGGAGTATAGCTGATTAACAATGTTGTGGTAGTTTCAGGTGAATGGTAAAGAATCTGCCTGCAGTGCGGGAGACCTGGGTTCGATCCCTGGGTTGGGAAGATCCCCTGGAGAAGGGAATGGCTACCCACTCCAGTATTCTTGCCTGGAGAATTCCATGGACAGAGAAGCCTGGCAGGCTAGAGTCCATGGGGTCGCAAAGAGGTGGACACAACTGAGGGACTTTCACACACACACACGCATTCTCCCCCAAGTCCCTCTCCCACCCAGGCTGCCACATAACATTGAGCAGAGTTCCATGTGCTATGCAATAGGTCTTTGTTGGTTATCTATTTTAAATATAACAGTGTGTACATGACCTTCCCAAAGTCCCTAACTATCCCTTCCCCTGGAAACCTAAGTTTGTTTTCTAAATCTGTGAGTGTCTTTCTGTTTTATATTTAAGTTCATTTGTATAATTTCTTTTTAGATTCCACATATAAGGGATGTTATAAAATACTTTTCCTTCTCTATCTGACTTACCACTCAGTATGACATTCTCTGGGTCCATTCATGATGGCATTATTTCATTCTTTTTAATGGCTGAGTAATATACCATTGGATATATGTATCACATCTTCTTTATTCATTTCTCTGTGGATGGACATTTAAGTTGCTTCTATGACTTGGCTATTGTAAACTGCAATAAGCATAGTGTTTATTGAAACTGCAATTAACTGCAATAAACATAAAACAAACTAAATAAATATGCTGCAATCACCATTTGGGTGCATGTATCCTTTTGGAACATGTTTTTCTCCAGATATATCCCCAGGAATGTGATTGCAGGATCATCTGGTAGCTTTACATTTAGTTTTTTTAAGGAACCTCCATACTATTCTCCATAGAGACTGCACCAATTTCCACTCCCATCAACAGTGTAAAAGGGTTCCTTTCTCTTAGCACCCTCTCCAGCATTTGTGGATTTTTTGATGATGGCCATTCTGACTGGTGTGAGGTGGTATTTTATTTTAGTTTTGATTTGCATTTCTCTAATAACTAAAAATGTTGAACATCGTTTCATGTGCCTATTGGACATCTGTATGTCCTCTTTGGAGAAATGTCTGTTCAGGTCTTCTGCCCGTTATGAGTGGGTTGTCTATTTTAATGCTATTAAGTATCATAAGCTGTTAGTAAATTTTGGAGACTAATCCCTTATCGGTTACATAATTTGCAAATATTTTCTCCCAATCTGTGGGTTGTCGTTGTTTTGTTTATTGTTTCCTTTGCTGTGCAAAAGCTTTTGAGTTTAAGTAGATCCCCATTGTTTACTTTTGCTTTTATTTCCATTATTCTGCCTCTTCCCATTTCTAAATAGAGTTCTTTGTCTTTTCATTTTTGAGTTGTAAGAATTCTTTATACAGGAGGTGGGAGGGTTAAATTAGGAGTTTGGGATTAACAGATACACACTATATAAAATGGATAAACAATAATCCTACTGTATAGCACAGGGAACTATATTCAATACCTTGTAATAACCTATAGCAGGGAGGAATCTGAAAAAGAATATATATATATATATATAATTGAATTACTTTGCTGTATATCTGAAACTAACACAGCATTGTAAATTAACTATACTTCAACTTAAATAGAGTTCTTTATATATTACAGATACCAAACGCTTACCTGATACATGCATTACAAATATTTTCTTCAGGATATATTGACAAATGAGGAGAGAGAGCTATTAATACTTACTCAGATAATATAGGAATGTTGTTGATTAGTTTCTCCGTTGTGTTGAACTCTTTAGCGACTCCTTGGACTATAGCCTGCCAGTCTCCTCTGTCCATGGGATTTCCCAGGCAAGAATACTGGAGTGGGTTGCCATTTCCTCCTCCAGGGGATCTTCCCCATCCAGGCATTGAACCTGCATCTCTTGCATTGGCAGGCAGATTCTTTACCACTGAACCACCTGGGAAGCCCCAATATAGGCATAAACTGACACTATTCCAGCAAAGCAGGGCATATGATTGATCCACATGTGGAGGATCTTGATCCAGCAGGTTGAAGAGTAAATGTTATGTTAGCTTCAATGGGACAGTTTATCTATCCAGATAATCAGATATAAATAATCAAACTCAGTACCCTTCCTGTACTATGCAGAGTGCTAGAGACTGTGAAAAAGAGTATAAAAGAAATATTTAAAAATTCATAAATCTTTAAGCAAACTTTAATGTCAAAGTTTTCAGAATTAACAAAGTAAGGATTTAGGTGCTCTGGTGTCAAAGAAGAAGAGGAAGAAATTAGTGTTGGAGAACTAAGTGGAGTTTGAGCCTTGAAGGACAGGTAGTACCGAAAGCAAGAGAAATTTTATTTTAAAGAAGTTATAAATTACCAGGGGATGCAGTGTACGTATAAGACATACTGTGAAGTCCAGAATCACAGGGCAACCTCATGCTTCTATGGTAGGAGGAAGGATTGCAAATAGGGTGTATATTTCACATAATAAAACTGTACTCCCTTTCCCAAATTTCTTATATTATCATCCCATAAGAAGAAAGGTAAAGCCGTGCATCATTCTACAATCCTGCTTGGGATGCTATTAAAACGCTACACTGAGGAAGCATACCAGCCGTGCAGAGCACATAGGCTCACGGTGTTTCTATTGCCCTGGTGCCCCAGTGGGACATTCACCCTTGGTTTATCCTTGCTTAATAGCTCGCAAGGCTCTTCCTGTTACATGTGAACACACCCACTTTCTAAAAGGAAAGTAAACTGTTTGAGGACGGGAGCTTTCTTACTTGTCTGAATCTTCCCTTCTGGATCTCCTTTTGCTCTTCTGCCCTGCCTTGCAGGGGCTGGCAGGTATGCGGTCTGTCCTCAAGAGCTGAGCCCCCTAGCTTCAGGGGGTGGGGAGCCCCTGGTGGAGATCAGAGGGCGGTGGGCCAGTGACAGCAGGATGTCGGATCCCTGGGCCTCTTTCCTGTGAGTCCTCTGCTCCTCACAACTCTATCTCTGGCTCTTTCCTCTCCTGCTGCCTTCAGAACCCAGGGGTGGTGACAGTGGTATTGATACTGGCCTTGGGTTCCTGCACAGTCTCTCCTTAGCCAAACCTTTGCAATGAATCCCTTCTATAAATAAAGTTCCCTTGGATGATCTTAATTCGAATGTGCCATCTGTTTACTCTTGAGACCCTAACTGATATAGTCCCTCACACTACCCGATGTTTTAGGAGTTGTGTAACAAATATTTGTTAAATAATTAGTAAATGAATAAACGGGGAGCAGATGCTTCAGTTTCATCTTGTTTCCCCTAACAATTATTTGGGCAGAGGTGAGATTCTTGATAATAGGCCATGGCACTGATAAATTTTCAGTTTGCTCTTCATTTGTAAGTTGACTCATTTGAGAAATCCATTTTTAACTTAAAAATGCCAGGTAACATTGTCTGATAAATTGTGTCACAACAGCAATTAAGAACATCGCTTTGTGTACACTCTCAAAAGCTTGTACAGGTGGAAACAAGAAACTTTTTTTTTTCTAAGTTGTATAAGTTATGTGTGTATGTGTGTGTAAGAGAGAGAGACAGACTGGGTGAGTTTCATACCAAAGGAAAAAGAAAAAGAGATAGTTTGTCTCTCATTTCAAAAATTCCTTATACATTTTCTTGCAATTTCTTTCTTAGCTAGTATTCTGATTTCTGTCTTGTCCAATTGTTACACTGAATGCTTCTGATCACAGGACAAAAACAAAAAACAAAACAAAACAAAACTAGGGTATTGTACACTGAATTTTAACTTTAGTCTTCTTACTTCTTTCAATTTTGCCTTCACTTTGTTCACTCTGAACTTCTGTTATGATGTGTGTGTATGTGTGTGTGTTCCTCATGGTCATGCTGAAGAGAGAGGAATTTCTTCCCTTCAAAACATTCCTTTTAGACTACCAGCTTTCTCACATCAAGATGTTCACATCATCAAGACATTATTGCCTGCCCTGCAAAGACCAATAAAGCTTTCTTTTGCTTTTATAAAGGATTCCTTCAGCCCTCTCATTTTCTTAAGGGCCAGAAGAAAGAAAAAGACAGAGCATTAGCCTCCATTTTATCCCTTTGTGCTATAGTCTCTATAAACTTGAAGAAAAATACCTATCAGAGACAACAAATATGCCCATGCCGAATCTCTTTACCAAGAAATTAGATGAGAATAAGAATATGAAAGATGATTAAGGATCAATAATACTGAATTCATAGACCAAAGGCCAAAGTAATGGTGGCCGTCTCAGCAAATGCTAAAAAAAAAAAAGGAAAGTGGGAATTTAGATTCACTCTTGAGAAGGGATTAGAAGATAAAAAACTTCAGTCTCAAAGAAAACATTTGCAGACCATCTTTTCTGTGGATCTGAAGTGAGTCATACCATGAAGCTCTTGGACAGTTATCTGACTGGGCACAGTGGGTGTGGCCACCATTATTTGCCTGGACACTATTCCTACCACTTTCTAAATTGGGAGCTTGGAACATAATTGTTTTGGAAGTTTCCTTCAAATTATTGCCTAGACTTGTCATGGCTTGTCCCAAAGCAGTCAAACAACTGTCTTCAAAGCACTTTTTGGCCCAGTTCAGCAGTTCGGAGCCTTGACGAGACTGACCATACCTAGATGTTGAGGAGACATGGCAAGAGGCAGCTTTCACCAGAACATCCTGCTTCAGTGACAATGTGTTAAGTTGCTCTCTTCAAAAAAATATGCCATTCTCAATTACAGTTTTACTTAAAAAGAAATTCTCAAAGATTGCCAAAGAGAAATTTAATCATAATTGTCTTCATATTAATTTTCCAGTGGATTCTGTAAAACAAAGATGAATTTTCATGACTCTAGTATGTTTGAATTTCAACTTTTGCCCTGATTTCAAGCCAATTAAACTCAAATTTTGATTTGGTCAGTTCACTGAAAAAATTTCAGGAAGCCTAGCCTGGCTCAGCAGCCTCAGATTTATGTTCCAATGACAGAACCTTAATGAATGCTTTCTTGCCTTTTAGGCATAGTTTAGGGTGTATATCAAACCTTAGACATTCCAGAGAGGCAAAGTTCATATTAAATGTCATATTTTCTTATCCTTTAACTTATTTTTACTCATTCTCACATAACTTGCAGAGAAAGAACTATTTCTTTCAGGAAAAAAAGTCACTTTAAATTGACCCTCTCGTCAGGTGGAAAAACTGAGTGAAATAGAGAAAACTAGTTCAATTAATTAGAATATTTCCTGGGGACTCTCTGAGGAAAATCAGAAGAGGAAAAAAAAAATCATTGAGATTTAAAATAGATTTGGGGAGGAAGACAAAAGCAAAACCTCATCCCAAGCTATTATGTAATGATGAGCCAGGAATCAGAACCATGAGTAATATAGTTCAACGCTATACAGTAAAATCTATAATGAAGGATAACAAAGGACATAATCAAAGTTGAGAACTGAGAGGTTCTTTGTGCTTTTCTCAGCCAAGAGTACTAGGAAGTCTTTGTAACCCTACACTCTTCCTCAGCTCTCTGTAAGGCACCTTAGAAGCTAATGTGACTGTGAAGATATTTGGGGACAAATAAAACTTTAAACTGATAGAGGAGAGGTTGATGGTTTGATGTTGGTGTGCATCTTCCCTCAGTCCTACCCAGAGTACTGTCCTCAGATTGAAGATCTGCTTTAGGAATGAGGAGCAGACATAGCCTTGCAGAGGGTGGAGATGACTTGCTCTAAAGAGCTTTTTGTCTGGTGATTCTGTGACTAAAGATAATATTTGTTTATCTTGTATGTTTAACTTGTGTCTTGTAATCCAGAGAGCTGGGGGAAAAAATGTGGAATTACAAGTGAGTTAGTGAACAAACCCATAGTATAGGGTATAATTTCTAGGCATGGGAAGGGCAGGAAGAACCAAATCAGCAGTTAGGATAGAATGTATTTTTTCTGTGCTCTCTCAGCCCTTCCAGTAGGATAATTTTACAATTCAAGTGCTGATCGTACAGCAGCAGTTGATATAAAGTTACATTTCATTACTCATGGAAGCAACTTAACTTGAAATACTTTCTTAGTTAGAACTCTCAGTTCTTGCATGGTTAAATGATTTTTTTTTTTTTAAATAACAAAACAAAAAGTCTTCCGGGGCAATTAAGGACTTAGAAAGCCCACAGTGGCAGAAAACTGAAAAGGATTTAAAACTGTAATATCATCCTATTACCAAAGGGTGATTAAAGAAGCTCTATGAATAGACCAGATATTCTAATAGAGAGTTGGGTGACCAGAGGGGTATGGTGCTTGGGGGCAATACATTCAGGCCTTTTAAGGATAAAAGACCCAGCAGAATTCCAGAAGGAAAAATCTATGTTCTATCACTGAGGCATATTCTCAGGGAAATCAGTTCCTCCTCCTTCTCTCATTCCAGGCTGGGCTCGATATTATTGAAGTAAAGCCAAGAGCAAGTTAGCAAACCAGCAGGGGAGCAAATTGATTATACAGTTAACTGTGGAAAAACTGAAATTCTTTATTAAGGGAAAATGAAATACAGTTAATTTATGCTTCAACGGAGCCTTTCCCCACGTGGCATTTACTCTACTGGTTCTTTGACTTTGCTGTGAAGCTGTAACTCAGCCAAAAAATGACAGAAGCTTTACTGATTTAAAAATAAGGCAGGTTTTGAGCTTTTTTTTCCCCCTTGCATGATGATTTTTCCAGCTACAATTACTGTAACTCACTCATTATAGAGGATAACATAGCAGGCAAACAGGCAAGGGAAAAAAATGTGGTAAAACAGTTGGCAGGATGTGAATTAAAAGTCTTTGCCATCTAATTTTAAACAGTATTTATAGAGAGCACCCATACATAATACAGCATTCACCGTCTCACACAAAATCGTTTAAGTAGTAGAAACATTTACTGAAGCTGTTAGCAAAACAGTGGACACTAATAAGGGAAAGAGATTAATAAAACTTTAAACTCCAAATGGAAAAGGTAGAATCAGGGTTACGTACATCAGTTCGGTGTAATTTTGAATCATAAAATCTAATGCTGAGGTACCCTGTCAGAATTAAAAATAATATTAATGATCTACACACATAAAGAAGGCTTTTCAAAGATCTGCACTGTATATTTTGTCTTATTAATTCTGAAAACAGCGCCAGGTCCAGAGAAATTGCTATTTTTTTTTTCTTAAAGACTATTTTATTTCAAGAGAATTGTAAATTCTCACAGAGTCGTAAGAAATATCACAGAGAGAGTCCACACACCCATTGTCCAGTTTCATTCCATGGTGACTTCTTACATAATTATACAACAGTGTCACAACTAGGAAACTAACACTGCTGCACTCCAGCAATCTTATTTAGTTTTACACGCACTTGTTTGTGTGTGTGTGTCTGTGTACTTAGTTCCAGGCAATTTCATCACATCTGTAGATTTATGTGACCACCACCAGTTGAGACATGGCATAGTTTCATCACAAAGATGCCTCGTGCATAGCCCCAGCCCATCCCCACCTACTCCACTCTAACCCCTGGTAACCACTAATCTATTCTCCATCTCTGTAATTTTGTCATTTCAAGAATGTTATATAAATGGAACCCTATAGTAAGTGAACTTTTGAGACGGGTTTTCTCACTGAGCATAGTTTCTTTGAAATCCATCCAAGTCATTGTGTGTCAACAGTTTGCTCCCTTGTCTTACTGAGTGATAGTCCATGGTTCAGAGCTACAGCGATTCAATGATTTATTGAATTATACACCCACTGAAGGACATTTGGAGTGTTTCCTCTTGGGGAATATTAGAAATAAAACTCCTATAAACAGTTGTAGACAGATTTTTGTGTGAATGTAGGTTCTCATTTATCTGGGATAAATGTCCAAGAAAGAAAATTGCTGTGTGTGTGTGTGTGTCTGTATACTTAGTTCCATGCCATTTTCCCACATGAAGGTTGGTGTGTCCACCACCAAGGTCAAGATGTATATTATTTTTTAGAGATAAAAATATGATACTACGCATCTCAAGATGGGACATGGGCAGAAATGCAGGACCGCATGCTCACTCCAGAGCAACTTGCTTGACTGTTTGCTAATAATGCAATATTTACCCTTAATTCAAATATTTATGAAGCATGCACTACAGTATTAATACTCTGCCAGGCACTATGCCAGGGAGAAAGGCAGAACAGCTGAGCTACCTTCTCTTCCCCCAAGGATCTCGAATTGGAACAATTGCTCAACACCCTATGGTGGTGCTAAAAATGACCCAGAGTATAAAGATCCTCTGGAGCCAGGGTGGCTACCTGACAACAAAGACCCCTCTCCCCCAGTCTCAGACTGTAGGATACACTTTTGTAGCATTTCCTCCTGCTTTCAATGTAAGGCTACTGAAAGAAGAACATGTATTGAACCTTGTATCCCTGTCTCTCTGCTCTGCCTAGTCATTCAGCTGTGTCCAACTTTTTGGGACCCCATGGCCTATAGCCCACCAGGCTCCTCTGTCCATGGGGATTCTCCAGGCAAGAATTCTGGAGCAGGTAACCATGCCCCCCTCCAGGGAATCTTCCCGACCCAGAGATCAAACCCAGGTCTCTGGCACTGCAGGCGGATTCTTTACCATCTGAGCCACCAAGGAAGCCCATTGTATCCCGTTAGAGGAGTTCATTCATTCATTCATTTAAAACATTTATTGTAAGTACCTACTGTTTACCAGGAATTGCATTAGGTGTTGGAAATTCACAGATGACTAGAATCCTGTCCTCAAGAGGCTCCAAGTCTAGAAAAGGAATGTAAGGTAGATTCTGTCTCCAGGAAGTTTACAGTCTTGTTAGACAGGACGCTAAATAAGTAGGACATGGGTGCATGCATACCCAGTTGCAGAGAATACTAGACTGGGTTGCCATTCCCTTCTCCAGGGGATCTTCATGACCCAGTGATGGAACCATGTTTCCTGCATTGCAGGCAGATTCTTTACTACTGAACCACTGTTGAAGTCCCGAATAAGTAGCACAAAAAGGTCTTATGGGGATAGACTTCCAAGAGACCGAGGCTTGAGCTGAATCTTAAAATAATGAGGATTTGCATAGCAGAGGGTTACAGGGAAAGCATTATTGACAAAGGGAAAAGCAAAGGCAATATATCTCCATTTTACATTTAGAAAGCAGGAAATGATTATCAACTGGAGCAGGAGTTTGTGAATGCTGAATTAGTGAATGGTGACACCAGAAATTACCTTTTTTAGAAAAAAATTATCTTGAACATTATTTATTTACTTTTTTGGCCACAAAGCATGTTTCCCTGACCAGGGATCAAATTCATACCCCCTTCATTGGAAGCACAGAGCTTTAACCACTGGACCACCAGGGAAGTCCTCAGAAACTATCTTTGATCAAATGTAATGACCTTCAGTGCCAGGCCTGTCTTTGGCCTTTGGAGTTTTTGGTAATGAAAAGCTAAGGAAAACTTTTGAATATGAGACTAATATGATGAAAACTTTGCTTTAATTAACCTGGCTCTGTGAAGTTTATGTTAAATAATTCAAAATCTTTAATTTTAAGAAATTTAATCTTGTCCATGAAAGAAAAACTCTTTGGTGGGAAACAAAAAGCTTCCAGGATCCTAAAGGTAGATTAAGTTCATCATCCTTTCCACCACTCAGAGGATGCCCTGAGGAAATAATAGTTTCACAAAATGATAATAGCCAGGACTAAGGGCTGAACTAGTAGAAAGGTAGGGAAAACAGAAGAGGGATGAATTACCAAGAATTCAGTGAAGTGAACAGGGATTTCTTGGAGGTGTTCAGACTTGAACTGAGCCCTGAAAGAAGCACATACATAAACACGAACAGAGAGGAGAAGGGCAAAGCCCTCCAGGCAGGAGGAACTGTAAACCACAGGTACAGAGTGGGCATGCCTAGCACAGATCCAAGGAGCTATGAACAGAGTGGTTTGCCTGAGGCAGAGTGTTCAGGTTCTTGTGAAGTTACAGAAATGTATACAAGAATGCAGAAAATCACTGCTGTCTAAAGATAGTGATCCCTTTAAGGTACAGAATAAAGAAAACAATGTATTGTGCCTACTATTATAATATATTTTTATGTCTTTGTGAAAAGCCTACAAATTTTGCATTTACTATTGTGTTACTGCTGTTTAGTCACTCAGTCATATCTGACTCTTTGCGACCCTGTCCATGGGATTTTTCAGGCAAGAATACTGGAGTGGGTTGCCATTTCTTACTCCAGGGGATCTTCCCGACCCAGGGATTGAACCTGAGTCTCCTGTGTCTTCTGCAATGCAGGTGGATTCTTTACCCGCTGAGATATTGGGGAAGTCATATTTTTGATAGGAAAAAGAATTTTCAAGATTTTTATTGGGGAGGACGCTAAGATAATAAAATGTGGGTCTTTGAATCCTATCTCTGATTATCTTCTTGGTAGCACTACACTAGGCATAGAGGTGACTCAGAAGTGGTATAAGACACGTCATTCCCTACCACTGGGCAAGAAGGAACTATTCTCCAGCAGAAGGGACTAGTAACAGTGGTTATCAAAGACTTCAGGGGAAAGGAAAAAGCCTTGGTGTGTCAGGCCAGCAACAGTCTAGGATGCTTTATGCAAAATGGAAGTCAATAGTTGTTGACAAAGCAGTATTACAAGAAAATAAATATTACTTAGAGGAAAAACTTGACCTTACATTTCACAATTAGGCATGTGCTTACTAAGTTAGCAAAATTTCCTAACCCAAGAAATTTCTCTTTTTATGCAAAGGAAAGCTTTTTCAAATTAACTATGATCTAAGGAAACTAAGCACTTAAAAAATTTTATGAAAGGTTAATATACAAGAATGATGACTATTTGTTTTCATCTCCAACTGAATTTAGAACAAAAGTGAAAATAAGGTTTCAGACATGTTGCTTGAGGGATTTATGTATACATCCAAGTAATGACTAAGATAACCTAAGAATGTTGATAAATATTCTCTTCAGCCCTAGGAATAAATTTCCATCCATTTAGAATGGCTTAAATGGTTCAATCACCTGGGGATCTCATTAAAATTGGAGGGTCTGAGAAGGGGTCAGAGTGTTGTATCTCTAGTAAGTTTCTAGATGAGATAATGTGGCTTGCTTAGAGAGAGTAGGGAGCCCCACGACCAGTCAGCCTTTCAGTGGCTCTTCTAGGCCATAGAGTCTTGGACAAGATTGCTCTCTTGACACTTTGTCTTAATTTTGAGTTTCCGAGCACAAAATATTAGACCCCAGTAGTAACTGGGATAGATGGAGTCAGAGCTGGGGAGGAACACAGCATAGGGCAGGCACTCTAAACGTTGATGCTGAAAACCAAATACGGTTTCAGAGTAGATGAAGTCAACTCAGGCTGGATGGAGGAAACTACCATAGAGAAGGGCAGCAGGAGTCTCCAAGTAGAGTGATGGCTTCAGTGAGGCTGGATGAGGAATCTGGATTGCATCCCTTCCTCCAAGCTCCACATCACCTGTGTGTCCCTCTATTAATATACTTACAGTGCTGTATTGACATCGTCTGCTTATTGGGTCTTCCATCCCACTAGACTGTGCTCTTCTTGAGGCAGAGCCTTTTCTTCCATTCACAGCACGTAGAACTTGCTCAGTAAATATTTGATGAATGACTGAATGAACGATGAGGCATCACATCTCCATTTGTGATGTTTCCTCTCCCAGAATGCCTTCCACATCAGTCTGCTGCCATAGATCCAAACTTCTTACAAGGGTCAGTTCAAGAGTGACCTCCTCTCTGCAGTTTTCCCTGATCCTCCTTTACACTGGCCTTCTTGAAAGTCACCACAACACCGTGCACATGCCACCATTATTTCATCATGTATCTGTGAACTCCTAAAGGGCAGGGACTGTATTTAACTTACTTTTGAGTCCCTAGCACTTAGGATAGTGCTTGGCATATAACAGCATCCCATATACTACGAGGTATAGCAATCCACACCTAATGAGGAATTCAAACCACAGGCAAAAGCAAAAGCAGTATTTTATATTGAATTAGTGTCTTTCATCAGAGGATATTAAAGGATATTAAATTATTTAACGAGTAAAGCTTGTTAAACTTTGTTAATGAGGTAACTATTACGCTACCTGTTTTACATAAAGGTAGCCTTAGAAAAGGAGTATAAGCCCTTAGAAAAGGACTTAGGCAGGAGCCCAAATTTCTGAATGGAAAGAGGGCAATGTAAAAAACCACTTAAATTTAGGGCCTGCACAATGCCCTCTATTCAGATATTCTGAAACATCTCAGTGACTGAATTTCTAACCCCTAACCCTGGTGTTTGGTATCACATACACTTAGTCTCAAGTGAAGATTTTAAACAAATTCTAATGTTGGAAAAAAATGAAAAACTGGAAGAAATCCTTTGTCCTAGCTTCTGGAAGCCTGTGTTATTTACTTCCAGATCAAGGTCCTTATTAAAATGGATATTTTTTTTTAACCAAATGTAACTTCAATGGCAATGAGTCCTCAGTATAAAACTCCCCAATCAGGCCAAGTCAATCTCTTTAAAATTTTCCCAACAGTCACAATTTATAAAACATGTAAGCCAAATCCAATAAATCAAGTAAATAGCATTGCATAATGGAGGCTTAAATATAGAACAAGACAAGCCAGAAAGGTTCAATTAAGTAAATGCTCTACATATGTCTAGCTTTGGTGAGGTCAGTATAATATATTGTTTTTACAAATAAAAGCTTGATTTTACAAATAAAATAATATAATTTAATGATTAAATAAAAGAAAGGAAAAAAAAGAATAAAGTTAATACTTTAGGAAAATACAATGGGAAAAAATCCTAGAACAAAGGAGAGGTTTAATTACAAATTAATCTTAACAAAAAATCTTGAATTAAAAAATAGTTGGGAAAACTTGAAACGCTGGTAACAGTACAAAAATGCGGTGAAATTCTCTGAACAGAACATTGCAGTAGTATTTGTGATTTTTATTTTATTATTTTTAAAAATTTTCTATTTGACCACATCACACAACTTGTAGGATCTTAGTTCCCCAACCAGGGATTGAACCCAGGCCTTTGGCAATGAAAACACAGAGTCTGAACTACTGGTACGTCAGGGAATTCCTATAAATGTGATTTATAAATCTTAAAAGGCTTTTACACTATAGAGAATGGTGTGGAGATTCCTTAAAAAACTGGAAATAGAACTGCCATACCTCCTAGCAATCCCACTGCTGAGCATACACACTGAGGAAACCAGAATTGAAAGAGACACTTGTACCCCAATGTTCATCACAGCACTGTTTACAATAGCCAGGACATGGAAGCAACCTAGATGTCCACTGGCAAACGAATGGATAAGAAAGCTGTGGTACATATACACAGTGGAATATTACTCAGGCATTAAAAAGAATACATTTGAATCAATTCTAATGAGGTGGATGAAACTGGAGCCTATTATACAAAGTGAAGTAAGTCAGAAAGAAAAACACCAATACAGTATATTAAAGCATATATATGGAATTTAGAAAGATGGTAATGATGACCCTATAGGCAAGATAGCAAAAGAGACACAGATGTAAAGAACAGACTTTTGGACTCTGTGGGAGAATGCAAGGGTGGGATGATTTGAGAGAATAGCATTGAAACATGTATATTATCATATGTGAAATAGATCACCAGGCCAGGTTTGATACATGAGACAGGGTGCTCAGGGCTCATGCACTGGGATGACCCTGAGGGATGGAATGGAGAGGGAGGTGGGAGGGGGTTTTGGAATGGGGAACACATGTACTCCCATGGCTGATTCATGTGAATGTATGGCAAAATCCACCACAATATTGTAAAGTAGTTAGCCTCCAATTAAAATAAATTAAAAAAAAAAGAACAACAACAACAACAAAATCTTAAAAGGCTTTTAGATAACTCATATGTAGCAAAAGCAAAGTGTGTGCGTGTATGTATGTATCAATAAAATGTAAAGCTACCATGGTGATATCAGAGTATTGAAAGAGCATGTAACTCTAACACAGTTAGGTGGAAAATGAAAAATTCATCTAATCACCCAGATATTTATCTAAACTGTTGCAAAAGTATACTATTTCATGTTATCTAGGTCATTTAATGAACTTACATTTTTTTCTATGAATGTTTGATTCTGGCCAACCCTTTCTTTATCTTTGTAGTAGAACGGTATTCATATCAATTTGGAACAACTTAACTCATGAAAAATGTAATTGTTAAATGTATGCACAACACAATGTCTCTCAGCACATGCCCATAATGATCATGCTGTCAATTTAACCATGATTAACTTTTTTCTTCTAATATTATTTGTTAAATGTTTACTTATTTTGCTGTTTGCTTCTCATTAGCAGGAAGGAAAAAACACTCTGTTTAAGAAACATGTACCAGTGAAAATTTTTAAGCAGAGAAATCTATCCACAATATATTATTTTTTATCTATTGGGGAAAGACAGACATTATTTAATTGCACCCCCCCCCCCACCAAAAGAAGAAACCCTGTACAACTTATTCATCATCATGGTCTCAGAGCATAAATTTGAGTATGATTCACTTCCCTGATGGCTCAATAGGTAAGGAATTCACCTGTGATGCAGGAGACGCAGGAGACTCTGGTTCGATCCCTAGGTTGTGAAGATACCCTGGAGGAGGAAATGGCAACCCACTCCATATTCTTGCCTGAAAAATTTCACAGACAGAAGAGCTTGGTGGACTACAATCCACAGGGTCACAAAGAGTTAGACATGACTGAGTGACTAAACACACACTTCAGTGAAACTGTTTGCCACAGATTGGTACTTGAACCCACGTGGCTGGGACTCAAACCCAGCCAAAACCCTGCTTGGGACTTTAACCCATGTGATTTGGACTCAAACCCAGCCAAAACCACAATACCTGGTTTTAGGACCTAATGAAGCTCAGGTTCTTGATATCTCATCACAGAAAGAATTCAGTGAGAGACAAAGTGATAGGTAAGAAGTGGATTTATCCAGATTCAGAGAGAAGCACACTCCACAGACAGAGTGTGGGGTACCACACAGGGCAAGTGCAGCAGCCCCGAAATTTGGAGTGGTTGGTTTTTATAGGCTGGGTAATTTCATATGCTAATGAGCAGGAGGATTATTCTAACTATTTTTGGGAAGGAGCAGAGATTTCCAGGATTTGGGCCACCGCCCACTCCTTGGTCTTTTTACAGTGTCTTGGACCTGTCATTCTCACCTCTGGGTGTATCATTTAACTTGCTGATTGAGAATCAAAGTCTAGTCTTGTCTGCCATCTTGGTCCCATTTGACTCTAATCATGGGGGCAGGAGGAGAAGGGGACGACAGAAGATGAGATGGCTGGATGGCATCACTGACTTGATGGACGTGAGTCTCAGTGAACTCCGGGAGTTGGTGATGGACAGGGAGGCCTGGCGTGCTGCGATTCATGGGGTCGCAAAGAGTCGGACACGACTGAGCTACTGAACTGAACTGGGCTATGTCATTCTTTCAAAAGTTATGCCCTGCCCCTTTTCCTCCTGTTATAAAACCAGGTTTTTTACCAATTTTTGAACATCTTGTGCTTTTCCACTTCTCTGTTTTTATCTTGGCTTGTAATAATTCATTTATCCATTCAACAGCTAGTTATTAAGCCCCTGGTAAGTATTGGACACCTGTGCTACATGCAGATAATATAAGGTGGAAAAACACACACAGTCAGTGCTGTCATTGAGATCTTGATCCACTGGGACAGACACTGATCAACTGAACATATGAATGAATGGGATGGAACCTGTGTTGAAGGGTTTGACCTCACCATGAAGATCAGGGAAGGCTTTCCCTCAGGTGGCACATGAGCTGGGGTCTGAAGGATGATTAAGGGTTACTAGGGGAACAGTCTGTGGAAACAGTATTCCAGGCAGAGAAAAGAGCCTCTGTGGAAACCGTAGAGCTGGAGAGACGCTAGCAGGAACTGAGACAGGCCAGCATGGCTGGACCAGAGAGAACACAGCACCATGTTCAGACAAGGCTCCGGTGAGAAAATAGGGGCCAGACCACGCCCCTGTGAGGGCCCTTCAAACCAAGTTAAAGGGTTTTTATCAAACCCTACAATGTTTCTCTCAACCCTAAAACAGATGGCTTCAGAATCCTATATGGTCTTTCTCAAAGGCCACCTCCTCCAAAACACCCCAGGCAGGCCTGGCGTGCTGCGATTCATGGGGCCGCAAAGAGTCGGACACGACTGAGCGACTGAACTGAACTGAATTCTTTAAAGTCAAATATGTTGTCGTCTCCTCCACGCCCTGAGGCATTCTGATCATATCTGTGTTGTCTCTTCCGCCTGGCTCTGCCTTGCATTAGGGTTATTTTTGTATATGCCTCTCTCCCTTGGCTCTTCCCAGGTGGCTCAGCAGTAAAGAACCTGACTGCCAATGCAGGAAACATGGGGTTCCATCCCTCGGTTGGGAAGATCCCCTGGAGAAGGAAATGGCAACCTCCTCCAGTATTCTTGCCAGGATAATCCCATGGGCAGAGGAGTCTGGTGGGTTACAGCCCATGGGGCCCAAAGAATCAGACACGACTGAGCAACTAAACAACAATTCTCTCTCTTGTTTGCTTGGTAGTTTCAAGGATGTGAGTTATTCACCTTTGTCTGCCATTCACACACTACAAGGGCTCAGTAAACGGTTTGCTGTTGTTGTTGTTCAGCTGTGTGGTCATGTCTGACTCTTTGTGACCCCATGGACTGTAGCCCACCCAGCTCCTCTGTCCGTGGGGTTTCCCAGGCAAGGATATTAGAGTGGGCTGCCACTTCCTTCTCTAGGGGATTTTCCCAGCGCTGGGATTGAACCCAAGTTTCTTGCATCTCTTGCATTAGCAGATGGATTCTTTACCAGTGCACCACCGAGGAAACCCTACCACAGCATATAGACATAGAGTAAATCAATAGTATTAAAATTTCACAGAGAAGGGGGTTTGGTTAGAAAAAATATGTCTTTTTTGGCTTTACCACTTGGGGGATCTTAGTTGCCCAACCAGGGACTGAACCCGGGCCACTTCAGTGAGAGCACTGAGTCCTAACCACTGGAAGGCCGGAGAACTCCAAAAGATGTCTTAATAGAGTCCTTCGTGGGCTAAGGATGAACAGAAAGATGCTACTCTAGAGGTTGTGCTCTTAACCACCAGTTAACAGTGCTTCTCAATTCTCATGTTATGTTTTTTCTTTTCTCTGAGAACAAATTGAAGGAGTAACACATTTCATCAATAATGTGGATTCATGAGCTGCAGAACAATGTGAATTTATAATCTGCTAAAATGCACCAGTCTTGAAATAGCTAGTTTAGGTATCCCCAGTTAATCAATTACGCATTTATCAAATAAAACTTAATGTACCATGTACACATTTTACTTCTCCTGGTAGTCTTCTTTATACTGTTTAACTACATACAGTATTTCTATGACCCAAGACAATTCTAGGGAAGTTTATGGAGTAGGTACAGGTGATCCTGGCACTCCCCTATTATCTTGGAACTCTTTACTTTCCCTCTTAGTGTTCTCTCTTTTCATCTCCCCTCTCTTATTCATTTATTCATCAAACCCATAAACATTTATTGAGAACCTTGCGCAATTTCATCCACTCCCATGATTTTAATGACAACATATATGCTAATGAGCCTTATTTATTTAATGAATCCAAAATCTTTAATCCTGGCAAAGATTTCTTCCCTGAAGTTCCAAAGGACCAGACTGCCTAGGGGACCTTTTGTCTTAAAAGTACCCCCCAACTGCTTCACATTCTGTGTATCCAAAAATGAAGGAATCCCCTGAGGGTCCTGTGGTTAGTACTGTACGCCTTCACTGCCAAGAGCCTGGGTGCCACCCCTGGTCAGGGAACTAAGATCCTACCACTCAGGTGGATCATGTCAGGACTAAATCATGTCTAACTATTTGCGACCCCATGGACTGCAGCATGCCAGACTTCCCTGTCCTTCACCATCTCCAGGAATTTGCTCAAACTCATGTCTATTGAGTTGATGATGACATCCAACCATCTCATCCTCTGTTGCCTCCCTTCTCCTCCTGCTCTCAATCTTTTTCAGAGTCAGAGTCTTTTCCAATGAGTTGGCTCTTCATATCAGGTGGCCAAAGTATTGGAGCTTCATCTTCAGCATCAGTTCTGCCAATGAATATTCAGGGTTGATATCCTTTAAGGTTGACTGATATGATCTCCTTGTTGTCCAAGAGACTTTCAAGAGTCTTCTTTAGTACCACAGTTCAAAAGCATCACTTCTTTAGCACTCAGCCTTCTTTATGAGGGATGGCAATTCCATCCATCTCATCATCCAAGCCTCAAACCTGGAAACCTTTTATTAATATCACCAGTCACATTACACATTTTGATGATTATGTGCCCTTAAGATCTCAGACTCTCTCTCTATTCCAATTACCATTCCTAAATTCAGATTCTTAACATCATGTCTGGAAAACTGCTTCCTGTTCTGACGTCTTTAAATAGCTGTTCATTGCTTAAAGAATGTAGACCCTCTATGATCTGGCCTCTACCTACTTGTCCACATTGGGTACACCACCCATCATGATTCACATCCTAAGATCTTGAAGCTTGTAACTTGTTTTTAACATTCTTATTTTGAAAATGTCTAAATCAAAAGCCCTCTTGACCTATATGGATCTACAAAGCTGGCTCAATGGTAAAGAATCCCCTGTGATGCAGGAGATGTGGAGACACAGGTTTGATCCTTGGGTCAGGAAGATCCCCTGGAGAAGGAAATGGCAACCCCACTCCAGTATTCTTGCCTGGAGAATCCCATGGACAGAGAAGCCAGTCAGGCTACAGTCCGTTGGGTCCCAAAAGAGTCAGACACGACTTAATGACTAAACAACAACAACAACGAAAGCCTTTTTTAATATATAGATCAGAAAACGCAGTCTTTATTTGTTTTAACCAAACATTTAGTACCTAAAATCTATTCATCTCTCTCTCTCTCTTTAAAGTACACTCTTCTTGAAGCAAGGACATGAGACAAAATATGTTTATATTACCCCTACAGTGCCCTGTTAAGTGCTCAATATATTTTGACAAAATGCTATTGACTATTATTTTATAGACTTGCATGTTCTTTCTCTTTGGAAATAGAATTATAAAACCACAGTATTTCTTACCCATGTAATTTGATGGGAGGAAAGACACAATAAACTATAAATTCAATTTACTGACTTATTATGGAAATTGAGATATTACTAAGTAACATAGATACCCTCTCCAGCTTTTTCAAAAGACAGATACACAAAAATATAGCTATTGCTGAAATCAGTTTGTGACAGGCTTTCTCAGTTTACTTAGTGGAATTGTAGCCTGTAATCAATAGGTAAACAACAGGATTCCCAAGGAACAAGTAAATCTCTTAAAGAAATTGATGAAACTGTTTTTGTTAAAAATTTGAAACTTTACCCAAACCATAGAATTTAATTTCAGAAGGGAAAAAAAGGTACGTAGAATCATAGGTACCTATTAGTTTGAAGAATATTTAGAATATTTAGTTTAGATTTCTAAACTCATTACAGGAGATACAAATACATCTGAAATTATCATAAAAAATATTTACGTTATAATTTTAATTTTTGAGAGTCCAACATTTCTTTCAGTTTTGTGAGTGAATCCCAGGATTTTCTGAGTTCAGAGGTGTGAACTTCATTTGGCCTTAATGCCAGTCTGGAATGAAGGACTTGTCTTCTAAAATCCTGTAGAGAAATTCATCGTATCTTTAAAAAAAAAAAAAAAAAAAAGAGCTACATCATATCTGCTTTAAAAAAAAAAATTCCTGTATTTCCCATTGTGCCAGAGTCACAGAAATATTTCATTTGTAAATCAATACTGGCCCTTCCCTGGCAATCCAGTTGTTAAGAATTAAGGACTAGTTTGATCCCTGGTCAGGGAAGTAAGATCCCTCATGACACTTAGTGTGGCCAATAACAGAACACTGTATTGTAAATCAGAACTATCTATCTTGTTCTCAACTGTCAGGAAAATTGTTACCAAATTTGAAACTAGTGATACATTTGGACTTGCTGCATTCGGTTCAATTACCAGTGTTAGCAAGTTGGGAAGGCCAAATGGCTCAGTAGTAAAAGAATCCACCTGCCAGTGCAGGAGCTGCAGGAGACCCGGCTTCAATCCCTGGGTCAGGAAGATCCCCTGGAAAAGGGAAAGGCAGCCCACTGCAGTTTCTTGCCTGGAAAAGCCCATGGACAGAGGAGCCTGGCAGGCTACAGTGCGTGGGATCGCAGAGTCAGACCCAACTGAGCGACTGAGCACACACTAGCAAGTAGGGTAAATGCAGTACCGATACAGGGCTTTATCCATCTACCCATCTACACTCACGTTTATCGACCCCTGGGTCAGGTTTATTTTCTGCCTACCTATGCCCGCTCCCATTCAGGGCACACTCCCATTGGCCACTTAATTTTTCCTTTGACTGCGACTTTATTTCAAGTCTGGTGCTCTGTTCAGAGTGTTCAGAAATGTGTTGAAATGTGAATACATTTGTGGAGGCTTCTATATCTTTTAAATCAGAAGTATATAAATAAAAGCATTTTAGCAAATCAGCTTGGTCACTGCTATATCTTTCAAAACTGTGCAAACTATGGAACTAATAGGCTATTTGGAACATATTTTAATTAAAATTCATATACAAGTCAATGCATAAAATATACATTAGGCTATGTTGTCTACAAAGATTTATGGATATTAAAATTATCTAAGAATTTTCAAGAATTGAAATACACATAGCTGAAATAACTAATACTCCATTTGTATGAAAAGCTAATTAATTTGCTTTATGAGAGTGTTGAATAGGCATTCACCACATGAAAGCATTTTAGTCCAACCACTTTTCACAAATACTATACTTCTGCTGCTTATAGAAATAGCTAAAGACTTGCAGTGGTAAAAAGTAACACCCTTGTGGTAATCAATATGTAGCATTAATGCTACATATATTATAATTCCAACTAATTTAGGTCTCTTTTTGTTTTATGTTCCAATGTACAGCATTTTCATTTGGTGATGTCAAGAGAATGAAAAATGTGTTGTTTAAAAAATGAAGTATTAAGTTTACTGGAGATACCACGTCTTACAGAAACACTCAAAATGAGGAAGCATATCTTCAAGTACAACTGAATAATGTAAACTAGAAAGAGGTAGAAATAAATTACACATATTAATTACCAACATATTTATTTAATTAAAACTAAAATGCAAAGTATACACAGAAGTCTACAAACCACCACAATTCAACTGCTATAGTTCCAGCATCCTCAGCCAATCTTATATGCAAACATAATTTTGACATGTTGTCATAATATGTTAGAATAAACTCATATTTTCATAAGAAAGAATATAGGTTGTGTTTTAATGTTATATCCACAGTTCACTTTATTTTATTATTGATGTAGAACTCCAACATATAGCGGCTTTTTTTTTTTTCTTAAGACACATACAGTTTATTAGAACATTTGTCAGTGGAGATCTCCATTTTGGGCCAACTTTTGAAAATCTATTTATTAATTAGAAGTAAGCTGACAGATGAGACAGGAAAAAAAAACACCCTATTTATTAAAATCAACACATCTCTTTTACTTCATTTCCTGGATTCTTGACTCTTTAATCCAATTAGCATTAGGGTGTGGAATATGAAAAATAATCTGCAAAATCATTACTCAGTTCAGAGTGCTTTCTAATGACCTGTGTATCATCTGCCTCATTCTGGTATTATTACATTTTCTTCCAGTTAGGAAAAAAAATCCTTTTTTAAAATGAGCAGAAAGGACTTTTTAGGTCAGTTATAGATTATTAAAAGTACAGTCAGCACTCGTATCCAAGGATGCAGGATCCGTGGACATGGGGTGGGGTGAGGCTGATCATACTATATATTTTATATAAGGGCAAACCTGCTGGTGTCCTGGAAAAAATTACTGGTGGATGCCGACTGACCTACCGTGATAGCAAGCACATCAGTGGTTGCCCCGAGAAAAGAGGGTGGTTGGTTGGGTAGGAAGCAGAAGAAGGGATCGTCAAGGGGCACAAAGAAACTTGAGGAGGGGAAGGATCTGTTCAGGCTTCATCAAAGTGGTGGTTTCAAGGAAATACACATGTCACAGCTTATCTAACTGTACACATCAATCATAATGTGTTTTCTTGTATGTCAATATCCCTAATATGCTGTGTTTAGTTGCTCAGTCGTGTCCAACTCCTCTGCCCATGGGGATTCTCCAAGCAAGAATACTGGAGTGGGTTGCAATGCCCTCCTCCAGGGGATCTTCCTAACCCAGGAATCTCACCCAGGTCTCCCTCATTGCAGGTAGATTCTTTACCGACTAAGCCACCAGGGAAGCCCATCCCTTAATAAAGTTGTAAAAAACAAAAACAAAATAATGGACTTCCCTGGTAGTCCAGTGGCTAAGACTGCGTTCTCAATGCAGGGGGCCCAGGTTCAATCCCTGGTCAGGGAACTATATCCCACATGCCGAAACTAAAGATTCTGTGTACTGCAACTAAGATTGGGCACAGCCAAATAAATAAATTAAATAATTTTTTAAAAATAGTTCTATCATACAAGTAAAGGTAATTATTAAAGTAATTATCAAGTGACTGTGATTTTATGCCATTATTCTTGAGGGAGTAAGAGGTTTTCCTTTTTACCTCATTTTTTGGTGGTATTTTATTTTTTTAAATAAGTCTTTTTTTAAAGACTTCCTGGTGGCTCAGACAGTAAAAGTGTCTGCCTACAATGCGGGAGACCCGGGTTTGACCCCTGGGTCGGGAAGATCCTCTGGAGAAGGAAATGGCAACCCATTCCAGTACTCTTGCCTGGAAAATCCCATGGACAGAGAAGCCTGGTAGGCTACAGTTCATGGGGTTGCCAAGAGCCAGACATGACTGAGCGACTTCCACTTATTTTTTAAATGCAAAATCAAAGAAGTTTTAACTCAAGAAACTTTTAATGTACTACAATCATGCATTGTTTTGAGATTACAAACCATCTTCTGCTGATATCTTTATGATATGTCTTAAACGTTTTATTCTTCAAGTTGATGATTAAAATTTAAAACCTTATGTTTATTATTTTTTATACTCGCCACTTAAGATTAATTATACTTGTTTCATATTTCCCATTATTCACATTCAATAAATGTAAGTCTTTCCCTGTATATTAAGAGAATGAAATGTCAAACAAGATTCTTAAGGATGAGTTTGCGATCACAACTCCGGGAGAAATGGCCCCATATGTATATTAAGTGACTTCAGTCTTGAAAGAAGCATAGTTTAAAAATAAGACAGAAAGATGTACTTCCCTGGTGGCTCAGTGGTAAAGAATCTTACCTGCCAATGCAGAAGACACGGGTTTGAGCCCTGATCCAGGAAGATCCCACAAGCCAAGGAGCAACTAAGCCCGTGTGCCACAACTGTTGAGCCTGTGCTCTGGAGCCCTGGAGCCACAACTACTGAGCCTACGTGCTGTAACCACTGGGGTCTGTCTGCCATAGAGCCCATGCTCCACAGCAAGAGAGGTCACCACAAAGAGAGGCCCGAGTACTGCAACTAGGGAGTGGCCCCTACTCTCCGCAACTAGAGAAAAGTGCAGCGATGAAGATGCAGATGACACCACCCTTATGGAAGAAAGAGAAGAAGAACTAAAGAGCCTCTTGATGAAAGTGAAAGAGGAGAGTGAAAACGTTGGCTTAAAGCTTAACATTCAGAAAACTAAGATCATGGCATCTGGTCCCATCACTTCCTGGCAAATAGATGGGGAAACAGTGGTTGACTATTTTGGGGGGCTCCAAAATCCCTGAAGATGGTGATTGCAGCCATGAAATTAAAAGACGCTTACTCCTTGGAAGGAAAGTTATGACCAACCTAGACAGCATATTCAAAAGCAGAGACATTACTTTGTTAACAAAGGTCCGTTTAGTCAAGGCTACAGTTTTTCCAGTAGTCATGTATGGATGTGAGAGTTGGACTATAAAGAAAGCCGAGCGCCGAAGAATTGATGCTTTTGAACTGTGGTGTTGGAGAAGGCTCTTGAGAGTCCCTTGGACTGCAAGGAGATCCAACCAGTCCATCCTAAAGGAAATCAGTCCTGAATATTCATTGGGAGGACTGATGCTGAGGCTGAAACTCCAATACTTTGGCCACCTGATGCAAAGACCTGACTCATTTGAAAAGACCCTGATGCTGGGAAAGATTGAGGACAGGAGGAGAAGGGGACGACAGAGGATGAGATGACTGAATGGCATCACTGATTCAATGGACATGAGCTTGGGTAGGCTCTGGGAGTTGGTGATGGACAGGGAGGCCTGGTGTGCTGCACATCTCACAGAGAGTTGGGCACGACTGAGCGACTGAACTGAACTGAAGAGCCAACACAGCCAAAAATAGGTAAATTTTTTAAAAAATAAGAAAGAAAGGAAAGATGAAGGAGAGGAAGGTAAAGGAATAGAAAGAAAGATGCATAATTTCAGTAATTGTAACATACTTATACCCCTTTTGTTTTCTTACAGGGGCATATTGAATTAGTTCTGCTTAATTGAAAGGCTTGTCACCAATGGGACGTCATGCTCCCCCATATCCCAGTCACCAGATGCATAATTTTAATCCAGCTTCAAATACAAATGGAAAAACTGAACTTATAATAGTATTACAATAAAACATCTTAAAATCATGCATTTGTAATTCCTTAAGATGAACAAATGTGTCTTGTACTTAGCTAACCCAGCTGTACTTGCTTTGGTGTAAGACAGTAAATTAGCAAATTGGAATTCTGAAATTGTTAAGGTTTTGAAATGCAGAGAATCCAAAATGATTAAATACTGACATTAACCAAAAAGAAGCCCTTATTCTTCTTACTTTAGACTGAAAATCATGTATAACATATATTTTAATTTCCCATTATAAGTTAATGAAATACAGTAACATATATATATATATATATTTTTTCCTTTAATTTGGCTGCACTGGGTCTTCATACCAGTGCTGCTAAGTCACTTCAGTCGTGTCCAACTCTGTGCAACCCCATAGATGGCAGCCCACCAGGCTCCCCCGTCCCTGGGATTCTCCAGGCAAGAACACTGGAGTGGGTTGCCATTTCCTTCTCCAATGCAGGAAAGTGAAAAGTGAAATTGAAGTCGCTCAGTCGTGTTCGACTCTAGCGACCCCATGGACTGCAGCCCACCAGGCTTCTTGGGATTTTCCAGGCAAGAGTACTGGAGTGGGGTGCCATTGCCTTCTCCATACCAGTGCTAGGGCTTACTTATTCTCCCCCTACCCCAGCATGTGGGATTTTACTTCCCCAAACAGGGATTGCACATCCCCTGCATTGGAAGGTGCGTTCTTAACTACTGGGCCACCAAGGAAGTTCCCTAGTGATATCTTTATTCTAGACTTTATTTTTTTAAAGCAAATTATTTTGACATGACAAGATAGATGCCACGCAGAGGGCATGCTGCTTGCTGAGTGACTTGCCCTGCAGAATAGTTGCTGTGCAGCCTTGCTTCAGGAAAACCTCTCAACCAAGTTCCTGTCTTCCATCATGGACAGTAGAACAGCTGGAAATTAAAGATTTTGAGACACATAGTGTTTTCATTAAAGAAGTTTTATATGTACAACAGCAAAGGTCTTGTTTCTTTGTAAATTAATTTTTACTGGAGTACAGTTGCTTTACAATGTGTTTTAGTCTCTACTGTACAGCAAAGTGAATCAGTCATATGTATGCATATATATCCACTCTTTTTTAGATGTCCTTCTCATTTAGTCACCACAGAGTACTGCAGCAAAGGTATTTATTTTGGGGGTTTATTTGTTTTTGGGGGCAGAAAAGGTTTATTGCAGGGCCAAGTAAGGAAAATGGGTGGCTAGCACTTAAAAACCTTGAACTCCAACAAAGGGATTCTTAAGAAAACTTTGAGGGGAAAGATATCATATTCTTTAAGGGGAAAAAAAAACACATTTTTATCAATCCTACATGAGAACTATGTTAGTTTTATTGCTATTTTACTCATATTTTTATGTTATTGTAATCACATATGAAAGTATGTTTTATTTAAAATATTAAAGCTCTTCAGGATTTCCCTAATGGTCCAGTGGTTAAGGCTTCATGCTTCCAATGCAGAGGAAGTGGTTTTGACTTCTAATCAGGGATCAAAGATCCCACATGCTGCTTGGCCAAAATAAATAAATAAAATATTGAAGATCTTAGACTTTCTCCATTTTCACTAAAAAAATCCTTAGTACTGGCAGGTTTAGGTAAACTGGCTCTTGTGATAGACATTTGTGACTTTTTTTGCCCACACCACACGCATACCAGGAAATTCCCTTGTAACAGTTTTCTATATGTGACTCAGCAAGCTGGAGAAGACAGAACACCTGGCTGTCCCCGGCTAGGTTTGACATCCTATACAGAGACTGGTTTGATGTGATGCTGGAGTTTCATACGCATGTCATTAAATTTGTGGTCATGTGGCTGCCCTTGTGGCATCTTCCTTCTCCAGCCAACTTTTGGAATAAATAGTTTGCCACAGTAAGTTGAAGGGAAAAAGAACAGCGGCCTGGGGTGGGGGGAAAGTGTACCTGTTTGTCCAAATTGTGGGAAATAACTATTCATCTTAGAATACTAGGAGAGTTTGTAAGAATTTTTCCCCAAAATTCAAGGAACAGATTGTTGAACTACTTTTTTGGCTTTTAGTACTAGAATGTATAGCTGATGTGATGGTATTTTGCTAACCAATGAAAGTATTCATACTAAAAGAAAATTAATCTGCAAAAAAATTAACTGCTTTTAAACAGAGATGTAAGGTTAATGGATAAAAAGAAGGTATGGAACTTTATATATTCAATTTGAGTAAAGTATTCATGTGTGAATACTTCACTACTTACACTCAGATATGATTGTATATTTGATAGTATCTTAATCTTCTTTTTTAAAGTAAAAATTATATGTCTCAGGTTAATTTTTATTCTATTTCTAGCTTCACCAGTTTCTCTGTTTTAATGAAATGCTCTTGATTTTTCCACTGAAAACTGAAGGTGTTTATTATTACTTTCAAGAACATCTATAAAAATATTAACACTGGACCTGCCATCTAATGACATGTCAATAAATTAATTTTCAGCTGTGTGGGGAAATAAGAGTATCACATTTAATTGTGAACTTACCATTTGACATGATATCAGATTAACAATAGTCAGATAATTAGAATATGAGACACACTGAATGTAATTCTGGCTTTCTTTAATGGTTTAACGACTAATTCAGAATTTTGCAATGTCTTATCCTTGTGACCTTTTTCATTCATCATTCATTCCAACTGTATTTAGGTGTCTTATGACATGCTAGACACAGAACTAGGCACAAGAAATGAAAAGACGAATAGTTGCACAGTCGTGGACTCTGCCCTTCAGAAACTCATATCAAATAATAATAACTGGATAGATAAAAGAGCTGCACACTGAAGCTTTCCAGTTTTTAGCATGCCAGATATTGAAGAGTTCACAGTACATATCATTAACTTGAAGCAAGACTATATTATCTGCTGGTTTTATTTATTTTTAAAAAATTATTTATTTATTATTTTGGCTGTGCTGAGTCTTCATTGTTGTGGGTGGGCTTCTCATCACCATGGCTTCTCTTGTTGCAGAGCATGGGCTGTAGGGATCAAGGGCTTCAGTAGTTGTGGCAGCACAGGGGCTCAGTGGCACCATGGCATGTGGGATCTTCCCAGACCAGGGATCAAACCGGTGTCCCTTGTACTGCAAGGCAAATTCTTAACCACTGGACCACCAGAGAAGCCCTCTTTTAGTTCTTTTAGTTTAGTTCTTTTAGTGGTCTTTTAGTTCTTAATTTATTTACTAGTGCCCATAATAGTCGATTTGAATTGATTTGTCCAGTACAATTTCATGTAACTATATGAATGCTTATAAAAAATCAAATTTAATAAAGTATAATACCTTCTCGTTTATTAATCTTGCAGTTCTGTTTAAAAGCCATTCATTTTTTTCTGAGATTAGTTTTCATTTAGTCTGAATGCTTTTGTTGGTCATCAAAATTGTGTCATATGATTTATACCTTAGGCTTGCTCTGACATACGTTTGGTACTTTTAACAGCACCTTAGTTCAGCTCATCAGTTGCAGTGGGACAGAATTATTTGTCTATTTCCCAAACCTGTTATTTCCTGGTAGGAAGTATTATGTCATCTCTTTTCTCAGCTCAGAAAGCCCAAATTATCCAACTACAGAAAGAGAAGAGCTTTTGCTGTGTACTTGGTATCTAACTTTTATCTCTGCCTAGATTTACTCCATGAAAAATACACCTGAAAGAGCTGAGAGAAGTGGAGACAGTGGCCCAGAAAATTTTGGAAATTCAGCTCCATTTTTATTCCGTCTTCTGATTGTGCCTGGTGCTTGGAAGAGCAGATATGTTGTGGACCCAGATTTAAGCTGGAGAGTGGACAGTCCTTGGAGAAATGCTCTAGGCTGGAGTGACACACAAATCCCCTGAAGGCATCACCGCACCAGAGCTTGGCTCTGAGAGAGGGACTGCCCTCAGGGGCTGTGCAACCTTGGGGGAGGGTATGGGGTTTAACTCTTCATATTTCCTACCCGCCCCACCCCCCACCGCCCCTCCTCATGCAACCTCATTGTTGTTTCCTGGCTGACTTCAAGACACCACTCAGTTGGGAATTCCTTGGTGCTCCAGTGGTTAGGACTTGGCGCTTTCACTGCAGGGGCCCGGGTTCAATCCCCGGTTGGGGAGCTAAGATCCTACACACCTTGCAGTGTGGCAAAAACAAACAAACAAACAAAACAGACACCACAGGTTGCTGAAAACCAGAGCCCGAGGGCCTATGAAAGGAAGACAGTGTCAGGATTGACCTTGAAGTTGAGGCTGGACAAGGAAGAAAGGGAGGATTGGATTTGGGTGAAGGACAATAACAGGTATTAGGAGAAACTGATTGATTATACTTTGGGCTTCCCAGGGGCCTCAGTGGTAAAAAATCTGCCTGCCAATGCATGGGATGCAGGTTCTTTCTCTGGATCTGGAAGATCCCCTCTCCAGTATTCTTGCCATGGAAAATCCCATGGACAGAGGAGCCTGGCGGGCTGCAGTCCATGGGGTCGCAAAATAGGTGGACATGACTGATTGACTAAAAAACAACAGTAATCCTCACTGCAAGGATGGATTTGTACATTTTTAAATGGATGAAAAAAAAGTCAAAAGAATAATAAATTTGAGGGAACTGAACATTATATGAAATTAAGATTTCAGTGCCCCTAAATAAAGTTTTATTGGAACACAGCCACATCCATTATTACATACAGTGAGTGGGTAACTGCTCTTCCACTGAAAAGGCAGAGTTGAGTTGTTGGAACTGACATTTATGACCTCATATGTATGAGATCCTATGTTCCACAAAGTCTAGAATAGTCACTATGTGCCCTTTTACAGAAAAAGTTTACTGACCCCTGCTCTATGCAGTAAAACAATCCTTCATTTATTTATCCTTTGGGGAAAAAAAACTACCTGCCGCATGACAAAGAACCCTCATCAAAAAATGAGTTTTTAAGGATTTTTATTTATTTATTTGACTGTACTGGGTCTTAGTTTTGGTGTATGGTATCTTTAGCTGTGGCATGAGAACTCTCAGCTGAGGCATGTCGGATCTAGTTGCCTGACCAGGGATTAAACCCAGCTCCACTGCACTGGGAGTGTGGAGTCTTAGCCACTGGAACACAGGGGAAGTCCCCAAAATTGAGATTCTAATTGTAGGAGGAATTATGGCACTGCCAAGAAAAGAGATTGGCAAATGTTTAAGCTGTTCAGTTCAGTTCAGTCGCTCAGTCGTGTCTGACACTTTGCAACTCCATGGACTAAAGCATGCCAGGCCTCTCTGTCCATCACCAATTCTCGGAGTTTACTCAAACTCACATCCACTGAGTCGGTGATGCCATCCAACCATCTCATCCTCTGTCGTCCCTTCTCCTCCCACCTTCTATCTTTCCCAGCATCAGGGTCTTTTCAAATGAATCAGCTCTTCACATCAGGTGGCTAAAGTATTGGAGTTTCAGCTTCAGCATCAGTCCTTCCAATGAATATTCAAGACTTATTTCCTTTAGGATGGACTCCTTGCAGTCCAAGGGACTCTCAAGAGTCTTCTCCAACACCACAGTTCAAAAGCATCAATTCTTCAGTGCTCAGCTTTCTTTATAGTCCAACTCTCACATCCATACATGACTACTGGAAAAACCATAGCCTTGACTGGACAGACCTTTGTTGGCAAAGTAATGTCTCTTCTTTTTAATATGCTATCTAGGTTGGTCATATCTTTTCTTCCAAGGAGCAAGCATTTTCTAATTTCATGGCTGTAGTCACCATCCACAGTGATTTTGGAGCTCCCCAAAATAAAGTCTGTCACTGTTTTCACTGTTTCCCCACCTATTTGCCATGAACTGATGGGACCGGATGCCATGATCTTAGTTTTCTGAATGTTGAGCTGTAAGCCAACTTTTTCACTCTCCTCTTTCACTTTCATCAAGAGGCTCTTTAGTTCTTCTTCACTTTCTACCGTAAGGGTATCTTCTGCATATCTGAGGTTATTGATATTTCTCCCAGCAATCGTGATTCCAGCTTGTGCTTCCTCCAGCCCATTATTTCTCAGGATGTACTCTGCATATAAGTTAAACAAGCAGGATGACAAAATACACACTTGACGTACTCCTTTCCTGATTTGGAACTAGTCTGTTGTTCCATGTCCAGTTCTATCTGTTGCTTCTTGACCTGTATACAGATTTCTCAAGAGGCAGGTCAGGTGGTCTAGTATTCCCATCTCTTTCAGAATTTTCCACAGTTTGTTGTGATCCACACAGTCAAAGGCTTTGGCATAGTTAATAAAGCAGAAATAGATGTTTTTCTGGAACTCTTGCCTTTTCGATGATCCAACGGATGTTGGCAATTTGATCTTTGGTTCCTCTGCCTTTTCTAAATCCAGCTTGAACACCTGGAAGTTCACAGTTCTCGTATTGCTGAAGCCTGGCTTGGAGAATTTTGACATTACTTTACTAGCGTGTGAGATGAGTGCAATTGTGTGGTAGTTTGAGCATTCTTTGGCATTGCCTTTCTTTGGGATTGGAATGAAAACTGACCTTTTCCAGTCCTATGGCTACTGCTGAGTTTTCCAGATTTGCTGGCATATTCAGTGCAGCACTTTCACAGCATCATCTTTTAGGATTTGAAATAGCTCAACTGGAATTCCATTACCTCCACTAGCTCCATTCATAGTGATGCTTTCTAAGGCCCACTTGACTTTGCATTCCAGGATGTCTGGCTCTAGGTGAGTGATCACACCATCATGATTATCTAGGTCATGAAGATCTTTTTTGTATAGTTCTGTGTATCTTGCCACCTCTTCTTACTATCTTCTGCTTCTGTTAGGTCCATACCATTTCTGTCCATTATTGCTGACAGATGCAAAAAAGCAGTTTACCTAGGAGGGTATTAAACTCAGTGAAATCAGGTAGATGGAAAAGACAAGTGCTCTATGTTAACACTTACAGGTGAAATCTTAAAAATAAAACAGACAAATGCATATAATGAAACAGAAAGAGACTCACAGACTAGAGAAAAAGCTAGTGGTTATCAGATGAGGAGAAGAAAGGAAGTTGAGGCAAGATGGGGGAGGGGATTAACAGGTAAAAATCCCTATGAATAAAAAAAAATTAACAATAAGGACAGATTGTACAGCACAAGGAATATAGCCATTATTTTTTAATAACTTTAAATTGAATATAGTCTATAAAAATATTAAATCACTATGGACATGAGTTTGAGCAAGTTCCAGGAGTTTGTAATGGACAGGGAGGCCTGGCATGCTGCAGTCCATGGGGTCGCAAAGAGTTGGACACAACTGAGCTACTGAACTGAACTGATGTTAGTGTTTAGCGTTTGTCACTCAGTCACGTCCAACTCTCTGCAATACCATCGACTGTAACCCACCAGGCTCCTCTGTCATGGGATTTCCAAGGCAAGAATACTGGAATGGGTAGCCATTCCCTTCTCCAGGGGATCTTCCTGACTCAGGGATTGAACCCAGGTCTCCTGCATTGCAGGCAGATTCTTTACCATCTGAGACACCAGGGTAGCCCAACTTTAAATGGAATATAATCTATAAAAATATTAAATCATTGTGTTGTACACCTGAAACAAATATAATATTGACAATCAAATACACTTCAATTAAAAAAGAAAAAAAGAGCCAACAGAGGGAAGTGCAGGGGTAGTTATGCTCCCTCTCTTACTGCTGTGGGTCCAAAGTGTGGTGAACAGGATGGCCTGGAACAGATCTGGGGGAGATTGGATCCAATTTAATCGCAGGTACTGCACATCGTTAGTCAGCCAGCTCAATCGTTTGAGTCTCAGCTTATTATTATATGAAGTGGGATATTCATTACCTCACTGGGTGGATGACCTGTAATAACCTTTACAAAAACAGTCCAGATTCAGTAAGCGTTAGTTTCTTCCCCACTTTTAGCAGTGAGATCTCAAGAAAGAATGAATTACAACTTACGTCACCAAGAGACCACTTCACACATGGCAGCAATAAGAGAAAAAAAAATTTTTCATTTTCCAAGCTCTGCACTTCAGAGGATTCAATTAGAAACTATAAAGAAATCTCAGGCTCTTCACAGATCCAAGCAGACTGGAATTAAGGCAGCTTGGTGGCAGAAACACACTGTACTGTAACATGAATATCCCAAATTAGGAGACAGTAATGCATTATAATACGGTCATGTGATGGAATATTGGAAAGCTATGAAAAGAAAAGGAACAACATTTTAATGACATATAAAATGTGAAAGATATAATACTTGGTGAAAAAAACCAGAGTATAAAATACAATGCAAGTTCAGCTTCATTTAAAAGGAAAAAACCACAAAGACTAAAGAATATAAAGTGGATGAACTTTTGGGGAAAAAAAAAAAAAAACTTTAACTGAGATGCAATTCACATACTGGGATGTGGACTTTTAAGGCAAAATAGAAGACTTCAAAAAAAAATTGGACTTACAGAGGGTGCTTCAGGCTCCTCCTTATTGATCTTGGGGCTCCATTTATTTACTCTTTTTAGAGAAACCTTGCAAGAAGCACTGATTTAGTTGAGGCTTTCAATTTTCAGGTCAGGAAATTGAGCCCCAGAGAAGTGAATACACCTGTGTAAGGAAGCACAGCAGATTAGCAGCAAAGTAGGAACTAGAACTTCAGGCTTCAAGCTCAATACACCTCGACATGCCAGTTGTCTAACATCATCACTCTTTTCTTGTTCAACCCATAGTCACACATCGTTGGGAGTTCCCTGGTTGTCTAATAGTTAGGACTCAGTGCTCTCACTGAAGGCGTTGGGCTCAGTCCCTGGTTGGTGAAATGAGATCCTGCAAACCACACGGTGCAGCCTAATAAACAGATAAATAAGTAATAAAAATAAAATAAAACATATTCACATATAGTTTCTATGTTGTTGTCATTATAGTATAGACACAAATTGGGGACTACTAATTCCTTAAAACAGTTTTTCTTCTCTCAAGTTCTGCTATGTCAACATTTATTCTTCTTTTCATCTGTATAAGCAGTCTGCCTACAGTATTTGTGAGCCTGGGGAATATTTTTGTAAAAAGCCCAAGAAACTCAAAGGGCCCTTTTATTAGCAATTGTTGGAATCTCTGACTTCACTTTTAAATTTAAATTTTACATTCCTTCCTCTTCAAAGTTTGCCTCTTTAAAAATGACTTATAATCTCTTCCTCTTAATTTTTTAAGACGATAGATACTTTTAAAAATACCTCTCTCTCTCCAGCCACCTCCAGCCTCTTGGAGGGTGAGTTGGGCTCATTGCAAACTCCTTGTCCCTCAAGCCCTGCCTCCAACAAAGAACTTCTCTCCTCAAGTCATTAGGATCCTAATTTTCTTCTGTCCTTGTACCTTAGAACCTGCCATCAGTTATTTCTATCTTAGCCTAGCAGTTCTCAACCTTGCCTGCATTTTGGGATCACCTGCGCTGTGCTGTGCTCAGTCACTCAGTCTTGTCCCACTCTTTGCAACATTATGGATTGTAGTCCCCCAGGATCCTCTGTCCCTGGGGATTCTCCAGGCAAGAATACTGGAGTGGGTTGCCCTCCTCCAGGGGATCTTCCCAACCCAGGGATCGAACCCAGGTCTCCCGCATTGCAGGAGGATTCTTTACCATCTGAGCCACCAGGGACGCCCTTAGAATCACATAGGAGCTCCTAATTTATTTTTAGTGGGATGAGCACGTGGTTCTCTTCCTCAACCAGGATTGACAACTTCTGCCTTGGATGAATAGGTTAAAATGAGTGTGATTTCTAAGAATATTTTTGTTTTAAAATAAGTCCATTTGGCTCACAGGGGAAGTATTTTTTTTGGAAGGGACCCCTGAAATTATACAACTAATGGTTTTCATTCATTCATTTATTCATTCATTTATTCATTCATTTATTCTTCATTCATTAAAAACCTACACTGTGCCAGACACTAGAGGTTGACATATGCTCCTTGTTTTCAAGGGGCTTATTATCTACTAGCAGGAAAAAAAGTGCTCTAGTAAACATGAGGAAGTGCCATCTGTGGTATGATAGAGATGTGTATGCATGTATTATATCGAAACCAAGTTAAAAAACTATAATAATTCTTGTTTAATTGGAAGTTATAAGTGAAACACTGTATAAGTTACGTGTGTAGACTAACACCACAGTCCTATGAATAGAAAATGGAAGGCTGTTTAAAGTTGAGGTCAAATTTGAGGGGGTCTTGAAATGACAAAGACTAGTTCAAGTGGCTCAGTGGCAAAGAATCCACCTGCCAAAGCAGGAGATGCAAGTTTGATCCCTGGTTTGGGAAGATCCCCTGGAGGAGGAAATGGTAACCCACTTCAGTATTCTTGCCTGGGAAATCCCATGGACAGAGGAGCCTGGAGGGCTGTAGTCCATGGGGTCGTAAAGAGTCAGACACAACTGAGCATGCGTGCACACAAACATTGGTGTAAAAGAGAAAGAGAAAAACTCATATTGATAGATTTTTATTAAAATCATTCAGAATTAAAGGAAACAATAGTAAATAGAGTTACATTAAAAGTAAATAAGCAATAAAAATATATGGTAAAGGGCCAATGGGACAGACCAAGAGTAGAACAGAAACAATTTGTAGGAAAGGAAAAAGAGCAAAAAACCTCAAAAATGTCTCATGAAGAAACCATAATCATTCCAAAATAGAGTTAAAGTATATTTAAGAATATCACAAGTTAATGATATATTAAAGGGAAGAAAAATAAAAGCAGAGTAATGTATATAATAGAATGAGACTGGAAAATATATGCCATCACCAAAAAATCTGTTTATTATTATTTAAAATATGCTATATAAAATATATCATTTTGTTTCATTTGAAAAACAATTTTAGGAAGGAGCAGACTGGAAATAAAACTTAAAGAATTGCAAAAATGTCCATATTTAAAATTTAGCATGAAAAACCTAGTAAAGATCAAAGAAAAGCCAACAGTGAAATCAAGCCAAACACACTGGGAGAATTTACTCAGTAAAGAATCTGATTATCTTGTTCTTTATAAAATCCTACAAAATTCCACCACACTATAAGAAATCTTGAAATTATTCCTGTGGGGATCCAAAATTTCTCAGCTTGGCGATGGCAACAGTATGCTGGAAAGCATACTGAATATAGCACTCAGTTTAGTACTACAGATGTGCCTCATTGCTGATAGTATGTTTATCTGTGTTAATTGCTCAGTCATGTCTGACTCTTTGTGACCCCATGGATTGTAGCCTGCCAGGCTCCTCAGTCTATGGAATTCTCCAGGCAAGAATACTGGAGTGGGTTGCCATTTCCTTCTCCAGAGGATCTTCCCAACCCAGGGATTGAATCTGGGTCTCCTACATTGCAGGCCAATAGCAATTTATGTATAAGACTTCTTCAGTTTTGGTTATTATAACTACAGTTTTGTTAATAGAGTACAAGATTTTTGGTCATGAAAGAAAGTTGAGTTAGACTGTCATAACTGCTGTTTCATTGCTCTCTCTCTCTCTCTCTCTCTATATATATTTTTTGTTTTTGTTGTTGTTGTTGTTGTTGTTAAGCAAAATATTGCAAAGAAGGAATCCCTGGCAGTCCAGTGGTTAGGATTTGGTGCTTTCACTGCTGGGGTTCAGGTTCGATTCCTGGTTGGGGAACTAAGAAGCCACAAGTCATGCAGCATAGCCAAAAATAAACAAATAACAACAACAAATATACCCAACACTGGCCCTCCCATGATGAAAGTGATCCAGTGTAAGCAACCTGCCAACCAGATAACTGATTGCTCCCCCTGGGAATGGTGCCATATTGGGGACTCGGTGTTAGTCTCCACGGCTGGCTGACTGGACACTCTCTGGTAGCCATAGCCAGGTTGGCCTTGGTTAATGGAAGTCCATGTTGTCACCATAACTACATTGTTCATGAGCCCATTGGGCGATGACAAGAATCTCTGGGGAAAGAAGTGAACTGGTAGCCACAGAATGGGCTACCCTATCCACCATCATGGTTTTACACAGCATTGCTTCTGAACGAGGAACTCACTTTATGACAAATGAAGTGGGTCAGTGGTCTCCCCTCATAGATTTCTATTCTTCAACCATCCTGAAGCAGTTAGCTTGATAGAATAGTGGCAAGTCCTTTTGAAGACAAAGTTAAATACAAGAACAGCTCAGGGTCACTACTTTATAGGACCGAGGCCAGGTTTTCCAGAAGGTGGTGTATGCTCTACCTTGGTGACCAGTATATGGTGCTATATTCCCTCATGGCCAGAATTCATGGGGATGGGTCTAAGAATCAAGGAATGGAAATGGCAGGGGAATACCTCACTACTACCTCTAGTGATCCACTGGCAAAAAGTTTGCTTCCTGTCCCTGTGACCATAAGCTCTGCTGGTCTAGAGGTCTTAGTTTCAAAGGGAGGAATGCATCCACCAGGGACAGAGCAGTGATTCCAAGAACTGGAAGTGAAGACTGTTACCTGACCACTTTGGGCTTCTCAAGCCTCTGAGTTAACAGGCAAAAAAGAGGGTTACTATATGGCTGGAGCAACTGATCCTGATTGCCAAGGGAAAATTGAATTGCTACAAGCAATGGAGGTAAGGAAGGGTGTGGCTAGAATTCAGGAGATCTGTTAGGGCTTCTCTTAGTAACATAACCTGGGTTAAAGTCAATGGAAAACTACAACAGTCTAATTCAGGCAGCTCTATTAACGTCCCAGCTGCTTCATGAATGAAGGTCTGGGTCACTCTACTGGGTAAAAAACCACAAACAGTGCTGCTTCAGCAGTACAAATATTAAAACTGGAATGATACAGAGCAGACTAACATGTGCCCTGCACAAGGATGACATGCAAATTCACCAAGTGTCCCACAGTTTTAGAACAAACTAGCGGTTACCAGTGGGGAGAGAAAAAAGTGGGGAGGGGCAAGATAGGGAAGGCGATGAAGATGTACCAACTACTATGTATAAAATAAACAAGCTACAAGAATATACTGTAGAGCACTGGGAATATAGCCAATGTTTCATAATGGCCAGGGATGGAATGTAACCTTGAAAAATTGTGTATTACTATACACAGACAGATCATATACCTGCAACATAATATTGTATATCAACTCTATCTCACTTTAAAAAAAAGAGAGAGAGAGAGAGAGAAGAACCACAACCAGTCAAGTTGCTTGGTGAGGATGAAAGGAATATGTAATGGGTAGTGGAAGAATACAGTTATCAATACCAGCTATGACCATGTAACCAGTTACAGAAATGAGGATGTAACTGTTATAAGTATCTCTTGCTTTTCTTTTGCTGTGAACATGCTTGTGTGTATGAGTAGGTTTGTGTCTGTATGTATGTGTGTATCTGCCTGTCTGTCTACTTTTGTTTTCTTCCCCATCCCCTTATCGTATGACATAAAATGCATTACCTTTATTTTAAGATTTATATTTATTTACTCGTTCATTTTGTTTTTTGGCTGTGGCGGGTGTCTGCTGCTGCACGTGGACTTTCTCTGGTTGTGGTGATCAGGGGTCACTCTTCGTTGTGGTGTGTGGGCTTCTCATCACAGTGACTTCTTCAGTTTCAGAGCACAGGCTTTAGGTATGCGAGTGTCAGTACTGTAGCCCCTAGTGTGTATTCACTTTAAATCATAAAATTTAAATATTGTTACCTTTACATCATAAAGTTACAAGAATATCAAGAAGAGTGAACATCACCCAAGGGTTTTGGATCCTCTTCTAGGGAGTTCGTATGTTTTCAGCTGTACACAGGATGCCTGTGAGCTACACCGCTTCAGTTGTGTCTGACTCTTTGTGACCCCATGGACTGTAGTCCGCCAGGCTCCCTCTGTCCATGGAATTCTCCAGGCAAGAATACTGGAGTGGGCTGCCATTCCCTACTCCAGGGGATCTTCCTGGCCCAGGGAGCGAACCCATGTCTCCTGTATCTCCTGCACTGTAAGCAGATTCTTTACTGAAGCACTGGGAAGCCCCACTGGAGCACGTTCCCCTGTCTAATTTATATTCTGCATTCTGCTGCGCCTCTGTTCAATGATTTCACTTAATTTTTATAAAACATAAATATTTATTCTATGTGAATGGTTTTCTTTAGGCACATTAAATCATTCATTCAACAAATACTCACCAAGTGCCAAGCATGAGCCACTTGATTTGTAAATTCCATTAAGATAGGGCTGTTGCCTGTCTTATTTGTTACTTGGTCTCCAGTACCGAGAATGATGCTTTGCACAGAACAGGAACTCAATAAATGTGTAGTGAATTAATAAATGGAAAGAAGCATATCCAATACCCCTGGTAATAATTTGTGCATTATCTCTGGCACTCCATGTCCAAAGATTGTTAATATACACTTCCTAGTTGTGAACATAACAAGCCCTTTAATAACCATTAGCTATGGCAAAATGGTGTGTTTTGTTTTGTTAAAAAAATGATGTTTTTGTGAAAGGCTTTGAAGTCTCAGATGAAAAGTACAGGGAATCCTCATGGATTTATTTCAAAAGTTTACTTGTTCATTGATTGGTTATGAGGCAGAACATATTTTTCTATGGAAACAAGGTTTTGCAAGGGGTTTAGATTCTCAGAGCTGCCCTGCTAAAACCTATGACATCGAAAATAGCACAGTCGTAGTAATAGAACATAACCATCGTATGTGTTTCTGTGGAAAACTAGAACTTAATCTGCTGTATTTGGAAAGGCACTCTGTTAAGAGTGTCTACATTAGAATGGTGAGTCTTGGAGTTAGTGGTTACACCACAGAAGAGTATTCAAACTCACCCGTGCTTGGTATTTTATCTTAGGAGGGCAGTAGAGGTTGAAACAAACAACTAAACTCTCGAGAGGCATAGAGTTCAGATTCAAGGAAGTGGTGGTGTTGTGGATGAAGCCACTGTTAACGAGGAGAAAGTAAAAGCTGCATGTGAGGCTTAAAATAGAGAGGGAGAAGAGGAAACATGCGTGGGAAAAACTCTAGGGAGAGGTGAAAAAAGAAGGGAACTTCAGTCAAGTAAAAATCTTGCCAGTCTTGGTGGTTGGTTGGCCCTGGCCATATGTAAGCCAGGGATTGAGTGTATTAGAAAGTATACAGTATTAGTAGTTTATTTTAAAATTTAGTCCAAAAGAAATACGAGATCTAAGTATTAGCTTTTCTCGTTTTGTAACAAAAGAATATGCTTAAGTAAAATATATAACACAGAAGGAATGTTTAAAAGTTGATTTTATTAAATACTGAATACACACAAAATAATATTTCTAACAGGTGTGACAGCTATAAAGAACAACAAATATCCACATGCCTACTGCTCAGTGAAGATCTAGGAAATTAGAGTTTGAGGATGGGGCAATCTTTCAGGTAGTTGCGTGCCTGAAACTTCATAATCATCTTGGATAAAAGCTAAAAAAATTAAAACAAATAAACCAAAAGCATAGGCATTTCATCAAGGATGTAAAAAACTGACATGCATAAATAATAGACTAATTAAAATATAACGATTGACTCTGTAAATGTTTTGAATAAAAACAGAGTGTTATATTTTAAAGCCCAAGAAATATTGCTAGAATGAGAGCTCTGTGGTGAGTAGCACTATTTGTCAAGGGGTCCACGTTTACAGAAGCCTGTTTCAAAAGAAGCAAGAAGACGGTTCTAAGGAAGAAGAGTCGTTATTCAGATGCATTCTTTTTGATGAAGGTATTTTTCTGTCCTAGCTAACAATGAACACAGACATTCCCCTTCACACCTAGGATTTTATAAAAATCTTGCGTCTTAACTGAAGGAAGCTTTTTTCTCTCTGAGTGTGCTTTAGCTCCCTGATACATGGGATCTTAGAAATTCCTTGAGTTGGAAACTGAGTCCTTAATACCATGTCCAGAATATTTCCATGAGAACGTTCTGGAGATGGGTAGTGGTTGAAAACAGTGTGCATGTACTTAATGCCACTGAATTGTACACTTAAAAAAGGTTAAAATGGCAATTTTTAGGTTATATCCTTACATGCTTAGTCACTCAGTCTTGTCTCTTTGCGAGCTTGTGGACTGCAGCCTACCAGGCTCCTCTGTCCACAGGATTTTTCAGGCAAGAATACTAAAGTGGGCTGCCAAATAAAAAGATGTCACCAATCAACCAACCAACCAAATAACCAAGTGTTTAAGTAACACTGTTTATGGGTTTAGATTACGATCTAGAACATACATCCTGTTCTAAGACTCCCTTTCAACCTACCCACATGAACTTTTGTGTTAAGTGAGATGAGATCAACAGCTGACCAGTTCTTACTTATTAGAGTCCACAAGTGTGCTGTGATTCTCATATTGTACTGTATTATTTTCTTTTTTATCATTCACTCATTCATTTTCACTTTCATGTAGTATTCCATTGTGCAAAAAATACTGTAGTTTATTCGTTCATCTGTCACTGAATTCTACTGGAAATAGGAGTGGAATTACTGGGTCATAAAGCAGAAATACTCAGCTTTAATGGATACTGCAAAACAGCTTTTCAGTTTACATTTCAAGTTTTCATTTTCTGTTTCTAAAATATATAAAAATGCAATTGTGCTGTAACGAACATACCACTCCGGTGGGGGATGTTCATAATTGGGAAGCAGTGTATGTGTGGGGGAGGGGAGTTTATGGGAAATCTCTAGACCTGCCAATCAATTTTACTGTGAACATAAAACTGCTCTAAAATATTTTTTTTAAAGCAATTGTATTTTGTATATTTACCTTCTGTTCCAGAGATCTTCTAAAACTTAATTCTAGCAGTTCATTGATTCTTTTGGATTTTCTACATAAACATTCATGCCATCTGCAAACAATGACAGTTTTATTTCTTCCTTGTGTGTGCTCAGTTGTGTCTAACTCTTTGTGACCCCCTGGACTGTAGCCTACCAGGCTCCTCTGGCCATGGGGCTTTCCAGGCAAGAATACTGGAGTGGGTTGCCATTTCCTTCTTCAGGAGATTTTCCCAACCCAGCAGCAGAAGTGATGTCTCTTGTGTCTCCTGGCGGGTGGGTTCTTTACTATTGAGCCACCTGGGGAACTTTTATTTCTTCCTTTAGTGATAATTACATCATTTTTCTTTCCTTACCACATTGACTAGAATCTCCTGTACAATACTGAATACAAATGATAATCCTGGGCATTCTATTTCCAATTCTCTGTCCCAGTCTCTAGGAGAAGCTCTAAATGTTTCACCATTGAGTATGACATTTGTTATAGACTTTTTGTATATACAATTAATTATATTGAGGAACTTCTCTTTTATTGCATTAAAAAATGTCAATAGTAATCTGTTCTGGTATAATTTACTGATAGCAAAATACATAAATCCAAAGTGTACTACTCAGTGAAGTTTGACAAACCATTGTCAAAATGTAATCATGATTCAGATCAGTATTTTCTTAGGTAAATACTTAGGAGTAGAACTGCTGGGTCATATAGTTAGTATAAGAGGAAGTGCCACGCTGTTTTCCAAAGTGTTTGCATAGTCCTGCCAGCAATAAATGACTTCCAATTGCTCCATATTCTTGCCAATACCAGGGACTGTCAGCTTTTATAATTTTAGCTATTCTAGAGGGTAAGTCCTATCTCCCATGGTTTTAATTTGCCTTAGTTCCCTGATGACTAATGATTTGGAGTATCTTTTCTTATGTTTATCAACCATTCACATACTTTTGTAAAGTGCCTTTATAAGTCTTTTTTCCATCTTGTAATTGGATTTTTTAAAAAAAATTAATTTAGAGGTGTTTTTTGCTTATTCTGGGTGCAGGTACTTTGCCAGATTTGTGTGCTGCAGATATATTCTCCCCATCCATGTACTACTTATGCACTTCCTTTGTGGTATTTTTTGATGAGAAGTTTATCATTTTAATAAAGTCCAATTTATCATTTATTTTTCTTTTCTGATTAGTGTCGTTGAAGTTCTGTAAAAAAAAAATCTTTGTCTACCCCAAAGTTTTAAAGATACTTGTTAACCCATGTTTTTTTCCCTAGCAGGTTGTTTGAGCTTTTACATCTAAGTTTATGATCAGTCTTAATTCATTCTTGTGTATCACGACATGAGGAGGGCGTCAGTATTCATTTTCTCCACACTGCTATCTAGTTGTTCCAGTCTTATTTACTGACAAGACTTTTTCTTTGTTGAATTTGACAACTTTGTAAAAAATCAATTGACTGTAAATTTGGGGGTCTATTTCTGGATTCTCTATTCTGTTCCATTGATCTGTTTGTCTATTCTTACACCAATATTCAGTTTAGTTGCTCAATCTTTGCGAACCCATGGACTGCAGCACGCCAGGCTTCCCTGTCCGTCATCAACTCCTGGAGTTTACTCAAACTTACGTCCATTGAGTCGGTGATCCCATCCACTCATCCTCTTCTGTCCCCTTCTCCTGCCTTCAATCTTTCCCAGCATTAGGGTCTTTTCAAATCAGTCAGTTGTTCGCATCAGGTAGCCAAAGTATTGGAGTTCCAGCTTCAACATCAGTCCTTCCAATGAACACCCAGGACTGATCTCCTTTAGGATGGACTGGTTGGATCTCCTTGCAGTCCAAGGAACTCTCAAGAGTCTTCTCCAACACCATAGTTCAAAAGCATCAATTCTTCAGCACTCAGCTTTCTTTATAGTCCAACTCTCACATCCATACATGACCACTGGAAAAACCATAGTTTTGACTAGACAGACCTTTGTTGGCAACATAGTGTCTCTGCTTTTCAATATGCTGTCTAGGACTTTTCTTCCAAGGAGCATCTTTTAATTTCATGCCTGCAGTCACCATTTGCAGTGATTTTGGAGCCCAAGAAAATAAAGTCTCTCACTGTCTTCATTATTGTAGCTCTTCAGTGATTATTGAAATCAGTAGTGTAAATTATCCAACCTGTTTTTGAGTTCATCTTGGCTGTTCTAGATAATATATATATATCTCCATATAAATTTTAGAATTAGCATCTCAATTTTTGCTAAAAAGATGTGCCAGAATCTTGATTGGAATTGTAATGAATCTAAAGATCAATTTGGGGAGAGTTGACATCTTAACAATATTAAGTCTACACATCTCTCCTTCTATCTAGGCCTTTGTAAATTTCTGTCAGCATTGTTTTTAGTTTTCAGTGTAGAGATCTTGGTTATCTTTGGTTAAATATTTTCCGAAGTATTTGATGTTTTTTATGTTTTGTAAATGATATTTTGAAAAATTTCATTTTCTAATTGTTTCTTCCTAATATATAGAAATATAATTTATAATATTTGACTAATGACCTTGTATCCTGTGATTTTACATTTACTTTATTTTTTTTTAAATTTTATTTTATTTAACTTTACAATATTGTATAGGTTTTGCCATATATCAAAATGAATCTGCCACAGGTATACACGTGTTCCCCATCCTGAACCCTCCTCCCTCCTCCCTCCCCATACCATCCCTCTGGGTCATCCCAGTGCACCAGCCCCAAGCATCCAGTATCATGCATCGAACCTGGACTGGCGACTCGTTTCATATATGATATTATACATATTTCAATGCCATTCTCCCAAATCATCCCACCCTCTCCCTCTCCCACAGAGTCCAAAAGACTGTTCTATGCATCAGTGTCTCTTTTGCTATCTTGTATACAGGGTTATTGTTTCCATCTTTCTAAATTCCATATATATGCGTTAGTATACTGTATTGGTGTTTTTCTTTCTGGCTTACTTCACTCTGTATAATAGGCTCCAGTTTCATCCACCTAAAAATATGTAACGCTTCATGAATTTGCGTTTCATCCTTGTGCAGGGGCCATGCTAATCTTCTCTGTATCGTTCCAATTTTAGTATATGTGCTGCTGAAGCGAGCACTACGTTTACTTTAATAGTTATAGGTTCTTTTGAATTTTTTATGTACACAGTCACGTGACAAAAGATGATTTTACTTCCTCCTTTTTCATTTTCTTAACCTTATTTCACAGGATAGGATTTGCAGAGAGTCTAAATAACTTGCATAAGTTTACACAGTTAGAAAGAGCCAAGATTAAAACTCATGTCAGCCTGTTTTCAGAACACCGTGGAATGAGTGAGGGTGTATTAAAATTTTTGTTGCTGTCATTGCTAGAAAAAGAAGTTTGGGTCATACTTATTCAAGATGGTCTTGAATATAAGGTATAGAATTTGAATTGTATTCTGTAGGTGATTAAAGATTAAGTGTTTTCAAGTGGGAAAGAAATAGTAGTGGTGATTTTAGTCTTGTTGTGTGTAGTGTGGTTTGATGGGAACCCCGCATTTTTGATTCATTCATTTCAGAATCACTTACTGAGCATGCATTATGTTTTAATAATTGTTATAGGTACTGAAGAAATAAGGATGAAGATAATCTTTTGCTTAGAGTAGTAGAGATTTTCAGTGATGGAGAAAAGAATTTTAGTGCAATCTCTTAGCCATGCTGCAAAGACAGCTCTATGATCTTGGATAAATTAATTTCCTGGAACCTCGTTATTTTCATACATAAAATGAGAATAATAATACACATAATGCCTACTTCGATGAGAAATAAAAATATATGTAGTATGCTTGACCTGTATCAGACACATTTATGGTACCTATAATATTTAAGGGATTTGGAGAGCGCATACAATAAGAATGAAATACCTAGCCAAACAATTGATTTTTTCAATAATCAAATGTCAGTTAGTTTTAACTGATCCTCTCCTTCAGTGATTACATATTAAATATAATGAATGATACATTTTTTGTTCTTATAATTTGAACACTGGGATAACTGTGCTATGCACAGATCTAGTCAACATAATAATACTCTATTCATGTAAAGAACTTGAGAGTTAACAAATCACATTTATTTATATCATTTTGTTTGAGTCTTCCAATAATCATACAGATGAGGAAACTGATATATTTATCCACATGGTAAGAAGCAAAGCCCAGTTCATATGTTTTCCTATCTTTAATAGCTCTTCTTACCACACTATATTCAGTTCAGTTCAGTCGCTCAGTCGTGCCCAACTCTTTGCAACACCATGGATTGCAGCACACCAGGCCTTCCTGTCCATCAGCAACTCTGGAGTTTACTCAAACTCATGTCCATTGAGTCAGTGATGCCATCCAATCATCATCTGTAATATAGTGTAATATGGTGTACCACACCATGTTCAGTTCAGTTCAGCTCAGTCGCTCAGTCATGTCCGACTCTTTGCGACCCCGTGAATCGCAGCACGCCAGGCCTCCCTGTCCATCACCAACTTCTGGAGTTCACTCAAACTCATGTGCATCCAGTCGGTGATGCCATCCAGCCATCTCATCCTCTGTCGTCCCCTTCTCCTCCTGCCCCCAATCCCTCCCAGCATCAGGGTCTTTTCCAATGAGTCAACTCTTCGCATGAGGTGGCCAAAATATTGGAGTTTCAGCTTCAGCATCAGTCCTTCCAATGAACACCCAGGACTGATCTCCTTTAGGATGGACTGGTTGGATCTCCTTGCAGTCCAAGGAACTCTCAAGAGTCTTCTCCAACACCACGGTTCAAAAGCATCAATTCTTTGGAGCTCGTATTACCTCTCATTATATCATGAAGCATGCTAGTAGTAATAATACAAAAATCACAATGAATCTTCCAATTTTTATATAGCTTATCTATGAAGGAAGTGAGTAATTTGAAGTTGAATGAGGAAGAGAAGGCAGACAATATAGAATTTCTTGTTCTGTAGTATTCACATTGTTCTGATTTTCTTAGGTGTATTGTTAACTATATAAATTATCATTTTTCTTTATTACTTTAAGTTGCATTTGTGATTTGGCTGACATTTCTTTTTTCTGTATCTACTTGCCTCATATATCTATGGTGTGTTGTTTCTGCTTCTACTAAATTTCAATAATTTCCTTCCCCTTTCTGATTTGCACCCACATTTTTTTCCTTATTGGGTTGTTCTCTGTTGGTAATATATCCAGTTCCTATATCTTTGCTTTCATTTTTTTCTTTGACTGAATAACTAAGTCAATTTATTTACTTTTCTTCCTTTTCATGTTACCTTATCACACAATAATTCACCAATAATTATGGCTGGTTTTACTAAACAATTATTCTGAGGTCTTATAGAAATCTAAGTTCTTTGAAAATACTGAAAACATTTTTCATAAATATGTTTTAAGAGCAAGGTATTGGAGGGTGAGTTGGGGAAATGAACATGAAGATTGATCAGATAATGGCATTTACATTTTATAGATTCACATAAACAGTTAACATTAAATAAGTTAGGAGCTGTAGCATGTAAAAACAAGAATAAGACATGGGTCCTGAAGAGCTTACGATCTACTGAAAGAGAAAGACAAATATATAAACAACTGCAGTACAAGACAGAATACTGTTATAACTATGGCGTGAAGTGTTGAGGGAGCCCAGAGGCTGTACTAGAGAGTAGAAGTTATAGGATTCCTCAAGGTTGGAAGCAACTGATTAGCAGCTAGAGATGGAACTCATTATGCTATGCTGTCAGGTTTTTTTGTTTATTTTTGTAGAAACAGTCAGGCATCTTAGAGTAAGTTTTATTGAGTAATATGGAAATACAATGGGGAATCATTTATTTGCACAGATATCATGGGTGGTTTTTGAGAGTGTGAAATCTGCTCCAGAGGATGATGAATTCTGGACCTCTGCCAGAAAAAGGGAACGCTAGAAAGCCAGAAGGAGAATCTTTCCTTTATCACAACTCAGAGTTGAGGGTGAGGACAAGAAAGGAAATGGGAAGCCAGCAATGTGACAGACCTCAGGTGATTACTACCTCATTATAGGAATACACTGGACAAGTATTTGTAGAAGAACACAGGTCATAAAAAAACCCCTTCCATTTCCATTTCTTCCCCAGTTTTTTGAGAACTTTGGGATTTCAAGAAGTCTAATTCTGTTTGCCATGTAATTAAAATAATCTATAAAAATTTATGAAATTAATACATGGTGAATGCAAACATTTCAAACATTATAGTGTGAATTACTATTATATATATATTACTACTATATATATAATAGTGAATTACTATTCCACTACACACCCACTCATACTCTCCAGTGCTAACAATTTGTTAGCACTTGGAAATATTTTCTACCATAGTCAAACACACACACATACATACATACATACATACATATTTTTCTTTTTCCAAAGAAAATTTGTGGTACTCCCACAAATTTGAGGTTGAAGTCACCATTAAAAGTGTGGGCTCTGGATTCGGATAGAACCTGGTTCAAATCCTCTCCAACTTCCTGGCTCTATGACCCTACTTCTTTAAACTTCATTTTTTGTGTGAAGGATAAAAATGGTATTACTTTGTAAGGCTTGAGAATCAAAATCTAGAAATCACTTAGTCCAGTGACTGAACACATAAGTATGTGTTCAGTAAACACTGTTATTATCCATGGCAAATGACCTTTCTCATTTTAAGACTAAAAATAAGGAAATTTGCTCAACAAATGTTCATTTTCTTTTTTTTTTTTCTGACCAAGTGTATCTGGGTTGGGAAGAACTTGCTTTTCCAAGGCAGAAAGCTGATCCGAGTGAGTTTTACAAGGGTTTTCTCTGAATCTTCAGTGCAACTCTCCCGCGTCCCCCCAACATCACTTTCTGTCTAGAAAGTGGACTTTTCAATAAAAAAACTTTTGTGACTCAGGTCGTGACGAGAATGCTCAACCAGGTCAGGCTATTTACACTGTGTGCACTTTTGCTTTATCATGCAACTGCTGGGTGGCACCCTTTTAAGCTTGCCTCGCACGGTCGCGCCCCTCCATCCCCTCTTCAGAGGCGACCGCCAAGAAGAAGCCAATTCTCTTAGAAGCCGGGGGAGAACTGATGGACAACGGGCGCCTCCAGGGCGCAGCAGCAGACGCGGGCGTGCGAGGTGCGCCCTAGGGGTGCCGGCTGCTGCTCCAGGGGCGCAGGCAGAGCGCCGACGGGTGGCTCCTCCTGGGGCGAATCTGGCACTGCGTTCTCCCCATCTTCGTGCGGGGGCATCTGCCTGGCCGTCTGCAACCTCAAGATCCCACTGCCTCCACTCTGCAGCCCTGGCCGGTCCCATAGTCTCGCTTTTTTGGCACTTGCCCTTTGCCCTCCCATGGAGTCATCTGTTTACTCTCCCCTCGCTTCCAGTCACCCATAGGTCACCCTCCCTGCTACCACCGTCACCCATTTTGTCCCCTCTCCCTTCTCTCTTCACCTCTCCCCGGGTCGTCTTCTTAAGAGGACTGCGCCGACGGAGATGCTACAGAGTCCGCGGCCAGGGTCGGCTCCTGGGAGAACCCTCCGTCCACCTTTGCCCCCTCCCCGGGGGCGCGGGACGCAAGTTTCCGCCCCGTCCTTTCCCCAGTGACAGGACTCGGCTGCGGCCACGGCCCGGGAGGCGGAGGGAGGGACTGCCTGACTCCCGAGCCCCCTCCCCTGATCGCGAGCTCGCGCGGTCTGTGTGTCTCTAGGCAAGTGCGGAGACGCGGAGGAGGAGGAGGAGGAGGTGGAGGAGGAGGAGGGAGTTGGGGGAGGATCTCCATTGAAATAAACAACCAGGCAGCAGTTATTAACACGGGAACATGGCGGCCGCAGCCTCAGCCACGGCTTCGGCGGCGAAGGTCAGCGCCGACGGCAGCCGGCACCTGACGGCGTGACCGACCCGAGCCGGTAACCGCTCCTTCCCTGGGGGCCGCGAGGGCGGGCTGGAGGCGGGCGGCGGGCGGCGGACAGGCGGGGGGCGCCGCGTCCCCCCCCCCGGCCGCGATCGCCCTTCCTGCGCCGAGCCGGGTAGAGCCGCGCGCCACCGAGAGGGCTGTTTTGTGTGCGGGGAACCGCTGCCCCGGTGCGCGGAAAACGGGAGTTGCAACCCCGGAGAGGCGCCGTGAAGCTGGGGAGTTGGGACTTGGGGGGGGGGTGGGGTGGGGAGGGGTGGGGAGGGCGGGAAGCGGCGGGGAGACGCGGAGTCCCTGGGAGAGAAAGGAGGCGCTCCAGCGCTTTGCGAGAGCTCGGGAGACGAGTCCCGGAGCGCGAGGCGGGCGGAGGCTGCAGCCCGCGGCGCCGGCCAAGAGGTGAGAGCCGAGGCGCGGCGGAGGCCGGGGGCGCGGGCGCGGCCCCCGCCGGCGGAGCCCCGGCGCCCCTGCCCGGTGCGGGTCGGCGGGGAGCGCTTCTCCTGCGCCCTCGGGGGGCGCGAGGCAGAGAGACGGGAAGGTGAAGCCCGAGAAGGTGCATTCTTTCATGGAAACGCGGAGCGACTGCAGCGCAGGGTGGGAGCCGGGCGAGGGGTGGCAGGACTCGGGAAGTGCTCGGGGGTGTGTGAAGGTGAAACGCCTTGTCAGGGGCGGCCGGCGGGGTGAGACATCGGGAGAAGAGAGGATCCGCGGCCCGGCGGCCGGGCCCGGCCCGTGTCAGCGCCGGGGGCTGGGGGCGAGGGGCGCCGCGCGCCGACGGGAAGGAGCTGCGGCGGGCGGGGCGGGCGGCGCGCTCGGGCCGAGCAGGCCGGGCCGCGGTGGGGGCGGGGAGCCGGGGGGCCGGAGCGCGGCGGCGCCGAGCCGGGCTCGCCCCTGACTTAACTTTCTGGGTGCGGGCGTGTGTGCAGGAGGCGCGCAGGGGCCGGGGCTGGGGGCGGGAGGCGGGCCGGGAGGTTCCGGGTTGGCTCGCCAGCGCCCCCTCTTCGCTCCCCCATCTCCCCGCCCCTGAAGGGACAGGCCCTCAGGGCCCCAGGCGGGAAGCGGGAGGGGCCCTCCCAGCCAGCTCGCGACGGTCACGCCCCGGGCCCGGGGACACTGCTCTCTCGGGCCTCTGGGGGCTGCTGGGGGAGGGGGCCGGGGGTCGTCGCGGCGCGCCGGCGCTCACCGCCCCCCGCCCCTCCGGGGAGTCCCGGAGGCGCCTCTTCCGAGATCGGGGGTGGGTCGGTCCCTGGTTAGCTGGTCCCTCCCTCTTCTCCCTCCCCCTAGTGGTTTCCGGGGCCTGCGGGACCGAGGGGCGGGAATCAAGGACCCGAGCGTCCTGCACCGGCTCTGAGCGGGACCGGGCCTAACGCCGTCCGGGTCTGTCACTCGTAGGGGAAACTTTCCCAAACCGGGGACCGAGCCTGAACATCCTCCTCCGTCACCTCGTCCTCTAATCCCACTCCCACTCCACCTCCTCCACTGCCTTCCCCTCCCACCGACCCGAATCTCGCTGCGTGTGACTGATGGGGCAGTGAGCCAGTCGAAGGCGGGGAATTGACCTGCCGGGTGTCGGTAAGCCAATCGCGGGGACCGGAGGAAGGAAGGGGGCGGGGCTTCTTCCGGACCAGTTGGAGCGGAGTTGCAGGCGGGGCGGGGGAGTCATGGAGACGCCAAGAGCTATCCACTCTTGTACATCCTTGGTCACCCACTTCTAGATCTGTGGGGTAGTGTCACTTACAGGGGCTCCGACCCGGGGAGGCACGCAGATTGCACGAGATACTGTATTGCTTTGGTACCACCAGAGACGTTGTCTTAGATACAACGAAGTCTAAAGGCACTTAGGATGTGGCAGTAACTGTCCGAGGCCCGTTTCTAAAATGGCATATATTGTAGTGATCGCGTTCCGAACCTCAGCGCTCGGTTTACGTGCTAACGATCCTAGGAGTTATCTGTTTACCTCTGTCTCAGTTTCACATAGCTACTCCAGCGTGGAGACAATGAAATTTGAAAGGCTGCTCTGAAAACGAAGGCATCGGAAAAGCTTCACGTCAATTGATTATTGGGAGTGTTAAGCATCATTGTTTGTAATGGCTTCACTGGTTCCTTGATTAATTAGAGGGCCAGTTTCCAAAGTGCACTTGGAAGTTCGGCGTTGGGATGACATTAAAAAAAAAAAGTTGTAGTTTATGGTATGCATTTTTATTTTTTTCTCTTGAGTAAACAATATGAAGTTAGGAACCAAAGCATCACTGTTTGCAACCTAAAGCGTTGATATTTAAGGAGCAAGCCAGTCAGAGAATATTTGTCTACAGAAAAAAAGTGAATAAATGTAGGTTGCCAGATTACTCCCACACAAAAGATTCTCAAAAATAAATTAGTTTGCTTAAACACTAGTGAATGGTTCAGTGTGTGGGTACTTTTTTGGTGTTTGCAAGGTTAGGACACATCTTTGGTTATTTTACACTGTTGGGTGCAGTCTAGTGACTTACACAACTCTAACTTTTCAGAATGGGAGGATAGGTCTTTGGTTCTTTGTAAAGATCATAGATTGCTCTGCAGGAATAGCAGTCTTTTAAAAAGACGGCAGCTGCTGCTGCTATGCTTTGTGTGTGTGTGTGTGTGTGTGTGTGTGTGTGTGCGCGCGTGTGTGCTCTTGTGCTACTCTTTGTTGGGGAGGTTAGTGCACACTGACAGCAGCAAGACTCCTTTTCCCAACTGGAATTTGTAGAATCTTTGGGAGTTCAAAAGATGAGTAATGTTAACTTGAGAATGCATCTATTCATTTTGTGATGAGTATCCCATGAATTTAATCTTGAGACTTTTTTTTCTTTTTGAGGCATTTTATGTGCATGATTACTTATGCATACTGCTTTCTCAGGCTTTTAATAATTTGGTGTCACTAAGAAAGATTTGAGGGGTCTTTTTAGGGGATTTAGGGTTTTTAGGGAACAGTGTTTACCACACTTTATCGATGTCCTCTGTGTAATAGACCGTTTTCAGATTCATAATGTGAATTCCCAATCCATTATAATTGTAAGTGTTCGTGAAGACAAAAATTAATCGCATTTTGTTGTAGCCCTTGAGGTGTTGTTTTAGTGATACAGTAGTAAAAACTGTGACTATAAAACAAACATTTAGCTGCCAGAAGTAGGGAGAATTATAAATTAAACAACATTCAGAATTTGACAGCATGCAAAACTGCCCCATCATTAGTTAATTTAGTTCCTGAAGGCCACTCTGACGTGTGCCTTTTGTATGCTCAAGAGCAACACATTATTTTACTCCTTCTCCACAATAATCCTTGAGACTGTTTTCAGATTCTTAGTGGCAGTGAGTAGCAAGTCCCCTAATGCCTGGCTAGGGGAAAAAAAAATCCTCTCAAGCATATGGAGACATCTAGAAAAAGATGTGCGTCGTCAGCTGTGATTCCATTGTGTGCTCGCAGACTGGAGCTGAGCCTTCCTCCTCCTGGGAATTTCAGTCTTAACAGAGGAGTTGTAGATGTTAGGATACTGAAGCAGAGGATAGAAAAAGAGCTCACCAATTACGAATTTAATATTTGTTAGATAGATTAGCTCTGATTTTAATCCTTCATTGGTTACATATCATTTACATGACTTTTGCTCAGTGTTAGAGGAGTGTTTTATGAGCAAGCTAAAATGTCAGGATCAGAGGGGAACTTGGGCTGCAGTGTGAGGCCGTAAAGGGGCAGTGCTCCTTGGTTGGCTTTATCTTTAGATACATCTTTTTTTTTAATTTATTTTTAATCTGCAGATAATTGCTTTACAACATTTTGTTGGTTTCTGCCATACATCAACATAATCAGCCATAGATGTATACGTCCCCTCTGTCTTGAACCTCCCTCTAGTTATATCTTATTAAAGCTTTGCACACGTTAGAAACAAGGACCAATGAGCAGTTCTTTAATTATTTACCCTATATTTAAGGATTCAGTACCATAGCTGTTTCATATCACACCCGGTTGAAAAGGTGACCCATTAAATCGACAGCTTGGATTTTTTAGAAAAAAATGTGTTGTATTGGATTTTAAAAGGGTGCTCTTTAAACAATTTTTCTAGAAGTTAGTTTTCTGAAATGCACAGTGTATCTTTATTTGATATTTTGACCATTTGTTATGATTGGTATTATATTTAAATGCATGATTAGTGCTTTGCTATTTTTATGGCAAAACCACTTTTGAAGTCATTACTCATTTTTCAGTATTTTGTGTTTATAGTTTTGGTCATTTATGTTATTGCATGCTGTATCAATTTTAAATGAAGAGAATAGGAGGGAGAGTGTAAGTCAGTTGCTTTAAGGTGTTGATCTTTTATTACAGTAAATCATAAAATGAGCAGTGAATCAGGATCTTTCCTGCAATGAAATAATCAGACTGTTTACAAACTAATAATGAAAACCATTTAAGAAAAAACAGAACAAACCCCTTACTCAGTTTTTTAATACACTTTCACATGTCGAGCTAATTTTACCTCTAAACGCCTTGTTTTTTTCAACAAAAACAATTTTAGCATTTGTGTTTATTTCCTTTTTTGTTTTTACAGGCTTGCAGAAGGGTTTATGAATTCCTAACTGTAGAAAGAATATTATGTCATATTACTTTTTAAAGTCTATTAAAAGTGATGTCTGGAAAAGCCGTGCAATATGGATTTAGTGTCATAGGCCCTCAATTCAGATAGTATAAAGACAATACATACTTTATGGATTCTAGATAGTAATTTCTAAACAGAAGTGAGAATCTGACTTTTGTGGATACTTTAGAAACTTGTGTAGTTTACCTTGCTGTTATAAAACTGAGGCAAGGGTGATTATGGAGAAGAGTGGAAATCAAAGATTGTGCTATGAGGGTATTTGAAATTAAATAACTACATGGTCTGCAGATAGATTATAACACTCTTGGCTCTTACAGCAAAGATTTTATGTACTTATCCTATGAAATGTACATCAGTGACCATATTCCTGGCTTCCAGCGGCTGTGATTACATAATGCAATTGTGGAAACATCGACTCTAGGACAGTTTTAAGTTGGTTCCCTATTTGTAAACTTCTAGAGATGTATTAATGGCACCCCACTCCAGTACTCTTGCCTGGAAAATCCCATGGACAGAGGAGCCTGGTGGGCTGTGGTCCATGGGGTCGCTAGGAGTCGGACATGACTGAGCGACTTCACTTTCACTTTTCGCTTTCATGCATTGGAGAAGGAAATGGCAACCCACTCCAGTGTTCTTGCCTGGAGAGTCCCGGGGATGGCGGAGCCGGGTGGGCTGCTGTCTCTGGGGTCGCACAGAGTCAGACATGACTGAAGTGACTTAGCAGAGATGTATTAAACAAGCAGGGAACCTATGGAAGTATTTGACTTACTTACTTTTGGACATAGACAATTTTAAGGAAGAAAGAGGGGCGGTGCTGATAGGTAGACCTTATTAGCAATAATTAAATAGTTATTAATAGTCAAAGGTTCTGAAGAAAAAAAATTTTTACTTTGAGTGTCAGTTGACAGATGCACATGAAGAGTTGAAGTTAGCCTGTCAGTTCTGGCAGAATTTATGTTTTTTAGGCAGTCAATTATGAATTATTAAGAGTTCCTGATGGAGTTCCTCATGGCCAACTTAACTCTCATTTTGGGCTTTTTAGATCTTGTTATTGCATTCCTGCCTCATTTAACCATTGTTTTGTTCATTTACTCATGTTATTTGATGAGTTTTAAGTGTCCCAGCTTTGGTAGTTTACTGCCAGAATCCTCTGATTAAAGGGGGAACACTCAGTGGGTGATGATTTTTTTATTTTTTGTGGGGGAGGGGCTGTGAAGGGACGTGTCCACTCTGATGTTCGATTTGCTTTCAAACTAAAGATCTGCTCTTCTTTTAATGTGTAATTTTAATTATATAACAGAGTCAGATAATTCTGCTTTAATTTGAGTTCAGGTTTTTTCCCCCCCTGAAAATAGGATTATAATGTTTATAGTAAAAAGATTGTTAAATGTCCCCTTGACTGATTAGCTTATGAAGAAATAGATTTCCTTTAATAAAGGTATGAATATTTATAACTAGTTTTATTTCTCCTGAAATCATATTGTGTGTGGTCAGCGTGACGATCTGTAGTTGGGTAGAGGTGACAGGGCAGGCAGTGACCTCTTATTTCTGTGGATTGTTTGTGTCTTGTCGCTGCTTTGAAGAGTAACAAATCCTGGGTCTTACCACCCTAGTTTTCTAAAGGGTGGAAAGTCTCCCTTGCACAGCCTTTCACAGGTATTCTGCTGTGGTGGTCAGTTTTTCTAAACGTAACTCACTCTTGCTCTTGGCCAAAACATCTGTATTGGCAGAGCAGCAACAGAAGCAACAGAACAGAGAAGCATCTCTCACTGAGTGCCATCAACGTGCTAGGGGCTCTCTGAGGCATGGTGCCTTATTTCATTCTTGCCCACATCCTGTGAAGTAGAAGTTACCCTCACTTTCCAGGAGATGAAGTTTGAAGGGGAGTAAGTCGCTGTGCCTCTGAGCAAAACTTTGGGGAAAAATGAACCTTGACCAACAAGTGGGGAAGCACTATAAATTTCAGAGGGGATGGTGAGTCCAAGAACATCTTCCTATTAAGGATCTAATAAAGCGATGTTTGCAGGTTTTTGTAAGACTCCCAGTCTGGTGGTTTAGTTTGTAAAAAGGATGAATAGGTTTGAATAGACCCAGTCCTGCAAATTCTGTAGGCTTGTAGCTCTCCCACAGAGAAGGCAATGGCACCCCACTCCAGTACTCTTGCCTAGAAAATCCCATGGACGGAGGAGCCTGGAAAGCTGTAGTCCATGGGGTCGCTGAGGGTTGGACATGACTGAGCGACTTCACTTTCACTTTTCAGTTTCATGCATTGGAGAAGGAAATGGCAACCCACTCCAGTGTTCTTGCCTGGAAAATCCCAGGGACGGGGGAGCCTGGTGGGCTGCCATCTATGGGGTCGCACAGAGTCGGACACGACTGAAGCGACTTAGCAGTAGCAGCAGTAGCTCTCCCAAACCCTTGCCTCCAGGCAGGCCTACACCTGGCCGGATACTTACCTTAAGACCTACAGAGAGTCTCCAGATTTTTTAGTCATCAGCCCAGTATTTAACAGGTCCTAAATTGCAGGATTCTTTCTTGTCTTTTAATTTTCAAAAAATACGAATGGAAATGGATGAAGTGAAAAACAGGTAACCTTTAACTGAGCGCTCACTTAAAACCTGGTGCTTTTCTACTCCTGTCTGGCTCTCACTGGAACGCAGCGAGGGAGGCGCTCTTGTCGCTCTGCTTTCACAGTTCAGGAAGTGGAGGCACAAAGCTGTCAGATAACCTGCTAGAGGTCACACAGCCCAAGTGCTGGAGAGGAATTTGAACCCAGGCCAGCGCTGCCCCTTAGCCCTGCCTCCCTGACAAGTGAGCTGGCCAGCTACACCTCCTTGTAGCCTCACGTGGATGTGTGCCATCCAGTCCTTGTGGAAAGCACGGATCAGTCATTCCCCACGAGGGAAAGGGACAGGGGTGGGGATGTATTTTGTAAAGGCACACTCAGGTCCCATATTGTTTCTCACAATAAGAAGCTCAGAAAATCAACTTGAGAAAACTTGAATGTGGGGGAGAGGCAGAAAAGAGACGGAGAGAACCTTTTAGGGGGTAGAGGTTTTGGACGGATGAAACACTGGTATTTCTGTAACATATATTTAATCGTAGCACGTTTAGCTGTTAGCTGGTGGTTTGTGTGATGCATGTTTGGCAGATTTTTTGCAACCCATGTAGCACGGGTGACTCGGTGTTGCGACATTGTAGTCCCCAAAGGAGGCTGATAATATATTCAGTCATCTGACTTGTGCTCTGCTATTTGTGGAATTCTTCTGTCTGCTCAATTGTTTTCAGGGAGCCAGGAGAGCATTCAGGGAACTCTTCACCTGTGCACGTGTGGGGATCAGCAGGCACTGCTTTCAGTGTTCTAGCTGCCATTCTGAAGCCCTCTTGTCAGAGATGAACACATAACGTGTGGTATTTTCTATTACTCATTTAGTGAATCCTCAGGAAATGTGATCCCACATCTCCCAAGGCTTAACTTGCACAGTGTGACAGGGTCCTAGGAGTTCCCGTTGTTTCTGGCTGACCTTTGTCCCTGGAAGTGGGGTGGCGGGGGAGAGAAAGTGTTAGTCGCTCAGTTGTGTCCTACTCTTTGTGACCTCATGGGCTACTTTGTGACCCCATGGATTGCAGCCCATCAGGCTCCTCTGTCCATGGAATTCTCCAGGCAAGAATACTGGAGTAGGGTGCCATTCCCTTCTCCAGGGGATCTTCCCGACCTAGGGATCGAACCTTGGTCTCCCATGTTACAGGTGAATTCTTTACCATTTGAGCCACCAGGGAATCCCCTTGCCCCTGGAAGCCCCGATCTAAATGAGGATGGGCTTTTCTAGCAGGCTGTTCCCACCTACAAAATCAGTCCAGGAATCAAACAGGAAATGATTTCCCTTGCCTTTGGCGGTCCAGTACAATTGGTACTGGTTATAAGTTGGAAATACTAAGGGGCTTCCCTGGTGGTTCAGACAGTAAACAATTCACTTGCCAATGCAAGAGACACAGGAGACGAGGGGTTTGATCCCTGAGTTGGGAAGATCCTCTGGAGGAGGCATGGCAACCCGTTCCAGTAATCTTGCCCGGAGAATTCCATGGACAGAGGAGCCTGGCAGGCTACAGTCCATACGGTTGCACAGAGTTGGACACAACTGAGCCACTAACACTTTCACTTGGAAATATTAAAGATGATTTAAGATTGGTGAAAATTTCATCAGATTCCTAGAGTCTTAGGAATGCCCGCCTCTCTGGAGTTTCTGGTAGTGTGTTGTATTTTCAATTTCTGTAATTCTTTTCTGAGATTCAGTGTATCGTGCTCTTGTTGCTTTTCAAGTAACATATGTATGACTATCTTGATTCCTTAAGATTTTTCTATAAAAGTGTGATATAGAAATATTTTCCATTAAGAAGTGTCATTTTATTGTATTCTAGCACCAACAGAGTCTTTTCTTAGATAAACAGATAGTAAGTATAAGTCAGAGCTTCCCAGGTGGCTCAGTAGTAAATAATCTGCCTACCAATGCAGAATACATGGGTTTGATCCCTGGGTTGGGAAGATCCCCTGGAGAAGGAAATGGCAACCCCCTCAAGTATTCTTGCCTGGGAAATCCCATGGACAGCAGAGCCTGGGAGGCTATAGTCCATGGCATCGCACAAGAGTCAAACATGACTATTTATCTATTAAACACCAACAACAGGAATAAGTAAAACGTAGTGAATTTATATAAAGATTATTTAAATAATAATCTTTATGTAAATAAAGTTATATAAAGATCTGTTTATGCTGTACTACCTTGTATTTTAAGCAAGAGGTGTGTACAGTTAAGAGTTTAATAAAGGCTGTAAGCTGTTAAGTATAATGTAAGAAAATGATACTCATTGTGTTCTGAGCATATCGACAGTGGCAACTGACAGTGACAAAAGTCAACAAAATGCCTGGACACCGAAGGGCATTAGAAAAGAAAACCAGAGCATTCTCCTCTGCTGGGTGAAGCACACGCACATCGTAAAACCGCATTCTCATGATCATGGATGATCTCATCATAATAGTAAATTTCTTACTTTGAGAAGAAGCATTCAGGAGGAGAGAGCCGGGAGGTGGAGGGAAGCCCAGGTTTGTGGGCTCGAGAGGCAAGTGAAGGTGGGTCAGGATGGAGCTGGCAGGGGCCATCTGGCTTGGCCCTGCGTGCAGGCCGTCTGGTGAGCTGAGTCTCTGCTAGGAGAGGCTCTCCACCACTCCCTCCTCTCTCATGGTCACTGGAGATAGGCCCTGACCCTGTGGTGGAGAGGGAAAGGCAGAGGAGGGAGAGCCGGTGACAGGTGAAATGGGTGAGTCCCAGTCCCATCCAGGTCCCAGCACTCACCTGTACAATCACTGTCTGCATCCGGATCTCACACCAGGAGCTGGGCGGGTGCAGAGTGTTCCGATGAGCTGCAGCCTTAATCCTGCACCCGGACAGCAGTGCCAAAGGCCGGCTCCCTCCAGGTACCCCTCAGCCCTGCGGCCCTTCTGCCCTGATACTCTGGGTTACCACACGGAGCACTTGGGAGACTTTCTTCCCCTCTACAGGTGAGAAGTGAGGGGACCACTCCACCCAAGAGCAGGCAAAGACCAGGTAGGGCCAAGGGAAAGCCTTCTGGGGCTTGTGATTTTCATAGGCTGAGTTCCTGTGTTCACCTGGCCTGGTGCTCAGAGGAGTGAGGGAAGCCAGGGCCTCACACCAGAGGAACAGAGAGGGTTTCCTGGTCACAGAGGCCCTCTTCATTCCCTTCCCCAGAAAGGGAATTTCCCAGTGAAGGTCAGATGTCTCCAGTAGCCTCACCCCGGCTTTCTGGGCCTGCCTCAGTGGTCCACAGATGTTTATCTACTTGGAGAAAGGGATTGAGTGTGTAACGGGAAAAAAGGAAAGGAAAGGCATTTGGAAGGAAGCTGGAGGTGGCCTTCAGAGGAATTGCTCATTTAATTGAGGCTAAAAAGGGTTAGAACCACGCAGGTGGAAAATACCAATGCAAAAGAGTAGTCTTGCCTGAAATCTGTAAATTAATGAAAGCCTGGTGGCCCAGATGGTAAAGAATCTGGCTGCAATGCAGGAGACCCGGGTTTGATCCCTGGGTCAGGAAGATCCCCTGGAGAAGGGAATGGCAACCCACTCCAGTATTCTTGCCTGGAGAATCCCATGGACAGAGGAGTCTGGCAGGGTACAGTCCATGGAGTTGCACAGACAACTGAGCCACTAATGCTTTCTGCATAGAGGAATGGCACAGTAACAAGTCCATGCCCTTGGAGCTTGAGAGATTTTTCAAGGATGGACTGTTTAGTTTATCAGCTTGATCAAACTGAGTAGTCAACTTACAATACTTGTTACTTTAAGTGGAACCAGACTCCTTAATAAAACACTTTTTGGTGAAGGTTTAGATAAATAAGTGGAGGGCCATAACATGTTAATAAAGCAAATTAGATGTTTTGATAGATATTAAACTTGTTTAATATCAAAGAGAGAAACCATCAAATAAAATGGTTTGACAAATCTGGCTTAAAATTTGTCTGTTGTGTTATATGCTGCTGCTGCTGCTGCTAAGTCGCTTCAGTTGTGTCCGACTCTGTGCGACCCCATAGATGGCAGCCCACCAGGCTCCTCTGTCCCTGGGATTCTCCAGGCAAGAATACTGGAGTGGGTTGCCATTTCCTTCTCCAATGCATGCATGCATGCTAAGTCACTTCAGTCATGTCCGACTCTGTGCAACCCTACGGACAGCAGCCCTGTGCAACCCTATGGACAGCAGCCCCCAGGCTCCTCTGTCCATGGGATTTTCTAGGCAAGAATACTGGAGTGGGTTGCCGTTTCCTTCTCCAGTTGTGTTCTATAAATATGCTTACATGATCATGTGCACTGGCTTGCTGTCTGAATGAAAGAGGTACAACAGGGAATGGTACCTGTTTTCTTACTGGTTTGCTACAATTGGGAGACATAGTAAGGACAGAGTGTGTGTGTGTGTGTCTATGTATACACATGTATTTTTTTTTTCATTCATTTCGCCTCTCTCACACAGTATACAGAACAGCTTAAAATCATTCATTTTTAAACTGTGTTTTGGGCTGATTTAATAAATTCACCTTTTGTGCTGTAAGTCATTAATAGACTGATCCTTGTATAAGTTCCCAATCACCATAGAATGACATTTCCAGACACTGTCTAGATGGGTCTACCACAAAGCTGTGTCCCTGTATTTCTACTCTTTATATGAACCTTTGTACCTGTTAGTCTGTTCTTTCTTGGCCTCCTCTGAACACGTTGACCATGCAAGCTCTTGTTTTTGGCTGTGTGGCTTGCAGGATTGAGTTCCCCAACCAGGGATTGAACCCCTGTTCTCGGCATTGAAAGCACAGAGTCCTAACCACTGACTGCCAGAGATTTCCTGAGGAAGCAGTTCTTTTGATATAAAACTCAATTTGTTGGGAGTTTATGATTGACCTTAGTTCATAGCAGAGTGTACAATCAGAACAAAAAGACAGACGGAGTCCAACAATATTCAAAGGTTATTAGTCAATTGCTTATTGCATTGATTATAGATTTTATATAGAAAATTCTATAGAAAAAGAAGGAAGTCCACTTCAAGTCAGAAATAATAAAGACAAAGTTTTGGTTTTGTTGCCTCAGTAAAACTGAACATTTTCCGTATCAGACTTACTGACTTCTCCCCTGCAGAGTGTTTTGACGCTATGATGAGAAGAGGGATTGATAATCTCAGTTTATAGTGGAAAGAGGACAGCAAAGGTAAAGAAAACTTTGGGGGAACTTGGTAGTTCTGGAAAGGTGATAGACCAAAACCAAACACAGAGTATAGGGCTGTTACTTAAACACTTGCGTGGAAGAAGTGATAAGAGAAGGAAAGCATCACTTGAAGGGTTGATGTCTCAGTAGATAAATAATGAAATTCTACAACTGTTCAAAGAGCAAAACCCTTACAGGCCACACATTAGTATATACTTGTGACAATACCTATAAAAATGTTCTCAACTTTCTTCCCAAATCTCTACGTCAACAGTAATTTTTTTGCTTTGTGAGATCATTTTACTTGCAGAAGAAGTCAGAAGGCTATCTACCTGTCATCTATTCAGATTCTGTCAGCAGCCAATATTATATTAAGCAGTAGAAACAATCTCCAAGCTCAGTGAAAACGCAAGGCGGTGCTTTGGGACGTGTGCAGTGTCGTGTGTCTCTTTTTCCCTTAGCTCCTACAATGCTTCCATAATGTGCTAGAACAAGTGGCTAAATAACAGCTATTTCAGTGTTGTGTAATGCTTTTCCTTTCCCTCTTTCTCCAATTTGTCTGTGTGTGTGTATGTGTGTGTATTGCATGAACTATTTGGAAGTAAGTTATAAATGACCCTTTATCCAGAAAGCATGTTGCCATAAAATAAAGGCATTACCTTGGGTAATCACACAAAATAACAACCATTAAACCTAACAAAACCTTTTTTAAAGCCTAAGAAAACTCATATCATCAAGTATCAACTATTTCAGTTATCCCAGTTTTCTCCAAATTGTCTGTTACAGCTTTGGGTTTCAAACCAGGATCTAATGAAGCTCCCCCTTTACATTTGGTTCAGTTGAGTTGCTCAGTCGTGTCCAATTCTTCACGACCCCATGGACTTCAGCACGCCAGGCTTGCCTGTCCGTCACCAACTCCCAGAGCCTACTCAAACTCATGTCCATTGAGTCAATGATGCCATCCAACCATCTCATCCTCTGTCATCCCCTTCTCGTCCCACCTTCAATCTTTCAGGGTCTTCAGTCTTTCAGGAAAAGACTCATCAGGGTCTTTTCCAGTGAGTCAGTTCTTCACATCAGGTGGCCAAAGTATTGGAGTTTCAGCTTCAGCATCAGTCCTTCCAATGAATATTCAGGCCTGATTGCCTGTAGGATTGACTGGTCGTATCTCCTTGCAGTCCAAGGGACTCTCAAGAGTCTTTTCCAAATCCACAATTCAAAAGCATCACTTCTTCAGCGCTCAGCTTTCTTTATGGTCCAACTCTCACATCCATACATGACTACTGGAAACACCATAGCTTTGACTAGACAGACCTTTGTTGGCAAAGTAATGTCTCTACTTTTTAATATGCTGTCTAGGTTGGTCATAGCTTTTCTTCAAGCAGCAAGCGTCTTTTGATTTCATGGCTGCAGTCACCATCTGCAGTGATTTTGGAGCCCCCCAAAATAAAGTCTGTCACTATTTCCATTGTTTCGCCTATCTATTTGTCATGAAGTGATGGGACTGGAATGCGTGATCTTAGTTTTCTGAATATTGAGTTTTAAGCCAACTTTTTCACTCTTTCACTTTGATCAAGAGGCTCTTTAGTTCTTTTTCGCTTTCTGCTATAAGGGTGGCATCATCTGCATATCTGAGGTTATTGATATTTCTCCCAGCAATCTTGATCCCAGCTTGTGCTTCATCCAGCCCGGCATTTCTCATGATGTACTCTGGATATAGGTTAAATAAGCAGGGTGACAATATACAGCCTTGACATACTCCTTTCCCGATTTGGAAATTTGGTTCAGTAATTTCTGTTAATACTCAACAGTTCTCCTAGTTTTTGTTTGTTGGTTTTGTGGGTTTTTTAGATGCTGTTTTTTTTTTTTTTTTTTTAGCAGTTATTCTTTTAAATTAAACTTTTTAATTGTGGGGAAATATGTGTAAAATTTACCATCTTACCCATTTTTTTAGTGTACAGTTTAGTAAGGTTAAGTGCCTTCATATTGTTGTGCAACCAATCTTTTCATTGTTTAGACTTCAGTTTTTCAAGTAGGGCTAAGAAATTAACTTTTTAAATATATTGATGGATTTGATAGAGCTGAAGAAGCACATAAATACTAAGAACTTCCTGCTTAAAATATTGACACCTTGGGATGTTTTCTCAGCACACCCCTTCTGAAGTCTCTGTAGGTTTGAACCTAGCCATACTTTCTACAGACACGTCACAGGGAGATTCATACAACTGATGCTGTGAGGGGAGCAGGCACAGAGGGGATGCCTGCCTACGGGAACACTTACCGTCTGAGAATTTGAGGACTTCTTTCCTCCTAGGAAGTTGTAGATTTCTGTTTTAGGCACAGGAGGGGGTTGAGATTGAGACATTAATTTTTTAGCACACTTGGCTATTAAATAGAAAGCTTGTATACCAAGCACTTCTTTGGAGTAACATCATAGAGAGGACAACTTCCTGGGGTTTTGAAGTATGGCAGTTTAGGAGACACGTAAGAGATGCCAAGTGGGAAGGAAAGTAGGATTGGATATAGGCCTTTGTATTTAACAGATTCAGGCAATTTTAAGGGGACTAGAATTTAAATGACTGATTTTTGGATTTTTTTTTTTTTTTTTGCAAGACTTTTCTGAAATGTCTTACAGACATACTGGGTGATATCCTCATTTCTGGCATTTTGTGAGTACCGTGCTGTGTTCAGTTGCTCAGTCGTGTCCAGCTCTTTGTGGCCCCATGGACTGTAGTCCGCCAGGCTCCTCTGTCCATGGAGTTTCCCGGGCAAGAATACTGGAGTGGGTTGCCGTTTCCTATTTCAGGGGATCTTCTCGACCCAGGGATTAAACTCGTGTCTCTTGTGTCCCCTGCGTTGGCGGGTGGATTCTTTACCACTAGTGCTACCTGGTATGGTACTGCTTAAGAAAAGAATGTTGGCCTTTGAAACATTGTAAATCAACTATACTTCAATTAATAAAAAAGATAAATAATTCATTAGCATGGTTTAAAAGAAATATATTCATGAATATCTTTGCTCAAGCTTGCAGAAGGTGCTTGAAGAGCTTATTAAAATAAACTAAATTAAAAACAAAAAATGTTGGCCTGTTGGAGAGGGTTGAACAGACAGTATTGTGGTGTGTTTTTCAGTGGATTTGTAACATGGTAGCAGTTTGGGTCAACTGGCAGGAAAGTACTTTAGAGTTCTGAAATGTAACCAAACAGTAGGGACATTAAGGACTGAGGAGACAGAGGTGGGGGCAAAATTAATAATAAAGTCATATTACTGTAAAATAGTGGCTATACAAAACTTTCAGAAAATGAGGTCTCATGTGTCTATTTTTTCTGCTTCTGGTTTTTATTCCTTTGAGCACCTCAAATTTTGACATTAGTTATTTACGAGAAAATGCTTTTAAAATGCGTAGTATTTCCCTGTTTACTAAACTGATTTGAAATGTGCTAAAATTCCCCTGAGTGTCCGTGGGATCTTTTAGGATACTGCTCTGTCTGTCTCTGTACTCAAGTCACTGTAAACCATGGACCCCTCGCTACCAGCCCTAGCTCAGCAAACTAGACTTGCCTTTTTCTGTTGTCTGGATGTTACTTTTTGAGTATATGTGTATACGTTTATGTTAAAAAATTAAAATTTAAAGAGCAGTCCATTTTCTCCCTTTTTTTGGCACTTTACCTGCCGCACGGGTTGGAAGTTGGGGACACAGAGATTAAAAAAGAAATAGGCTCCATCCTCGAAGATCTCACAGTTTAGGGAAGGAAAGAGACAAGTGGACAAGTAATTACAGTATAATATATGCATTAGAATAGAGAATTGTCTTAGAAGGGCTAGACAAACATTTTATAAGAAGCAAACAGTTCATTTTGTGAGGTGAGGAAAGGCTTCATAGCTGCTCTGCGGTTTGATTTGAGCATCAAGGGCTGATGGAGATTTCATCAGAGAGGAGAAAAGGCACATCATTCAAAAGAGAGATGTGCATAGGATGAAGATAGAAAGTAATATAGTGTGTTCCTAATTCCTTTTATTTTACATGGACTTTCACTAAGATCTGTGTGAGAGTCTGACAGACTCTTATCAGTAAAGCAGGTAATCTTTAGAGCACAGAATTGGGGAATATTTATTTTGAACCTTCAGAAAGAAGCTTTTTTATCCATTGCCTCTTTTTCATTTCTTGCTTGTGTTCTGAATTAGAGAGTTTTGTTTCCCGTTGCCGCTTAATATACCATCTGAAAAATTGGTGGCATTCTGCTCATGAATGTTACCATGTTGGGAAAAGGCATGATGGATATAGCTTATCCACTCCATGATGTCCAGTGTCTCAGCGTGGACAACTCAGGTCCAAGGCTGAGTCAGTTAGTGGCTCAGTGCTGGAAGCAGCTGAAGACTTGCAGACCTGGTGCTGGATAGGCTGTTGGCTGGGACCTCAGCCAAGTTATAGGCTGGAATACCTAATTACAGCCTCTTTGCATCTGCTTGAGCTTCCTAACAGCATGGCTTCTGGGGTCCAAAGAGTGAGTTCCAAGGAATCTGTATCTCATTTTATGACTTGACTTCAGAAGTCACATCTTAGGCTTTAGTCACAAGCCTCCCTAGATCTCAGCTCACCTTGGGAGGAAAGTTACAAGTTGAATGAGAAGAAGAGCATGTGGGATGAGAGGTGTGGTCATTTGTGGGAACTGTTGTCTGCAGAGGCTAAGTTGAAATGTTGCCGTCCTTTCCTTTAAAAGAAGAGAAGAGTGGAAGGAGGGTTTATTGTTCCTGAGATACATGAAATGATTCAATATGAGATATAATGAGCAGCAGCAGCTGCAGCTAAGTTGCTTCAGACGTGTCCTACTCTTTGGGACCCCATGGACTATAACCCACCAGGCTCCTTTGCCCATGGGACTTCCCCAGCAAGAACACTGCCATTTCCTTCTCCAGATAGTTCTTTAATCCCACAGAAGGTATGGTTCCTAAACTATATCTGATGAGATTTTAGTTAGATGTTTAGAAGAACTTTCTGATAAAAATTTATAGATTTTATTTAGAGCAGAGGAAATCTGTATGATTTAAAGATACATTTAATAATAACGAAGGGTATATACTGCCTACGACTGGACCTATCACCTCGAGCAAGTGATTTAATATGTCTGAGTCCCAATATCTGTTTTTGTTGAATGGGGGCTATGCTTGTTTGCCTCAAATAGTGGTGAGGCTCAAGGTTTAATTATTAATGAAGGCAAAATGAATTAGATAACTTTAAAGAAATCTTCTGGTAAAGGGTTCTCTGTTTATCACTAAGAAGGATGGTGGGGTATTTGTTAATCTTCCTCAAATTTTTAAAAAAATTCTAGAATTCTTTTTTTTTTTTTACCAAATAGAGGGGAAAAAAATACGGCCTCTTTCTGTTACTTTCTTCGCTATTCATGTATTTACTGTGTAGAAATTTTGACTAAATGATAATGACGTATATTTTTGGACCGTTTGTTTTACCAGAAGCATTTCTAGGGAGTTAGGCCTGGAAGCTGCTCGTGTTATGGGTAATAATTAACACACTTCCCTCCAAAAGCACCAGAATGGTGCTGCCTCAGCAGATCGTGTTATAGATGAAGGCAGCGTTTTTTTGTTGAAAGGCGCTGCTTTTCCTATGCTGGAAGCATGGATGACGTGGTTTTGGTCTAAGTTGCTGGTCCCAATATCAGAGTGCACAGGTAGTCTACCTTGCTTGTCAAGGTGGAAATCCCAAGGTCTCATCGCGATTTACAAAAGTATGGGGTTGGGGAGGATGTCTGTTTTTAAAGAGACTCTTCAGGTGACCCTGATAGATAAGGTGGGGAGTCAGACGACAGGACCACAGAAGGTCCTATGGTCTAGGCCCTGAGACCCCTTCTCGCCAGAAATCTCGGTAACCTGAGAATAAGTAGGGGGTTGGGGACCAAGCAGGACCCTCCTGCGTCCATCTCTGTGTACTATTTGAGCACACTCTTACATATTAAGAAGTTTCTCAGTAGCAGGAAGATGAGAAAACCACACGCTGAAGTAACTAATGACATTTTGTATAGCACCAGCTGCAGGCTTGTCTTTTGAAAAAGGCCTTTCCATTTTAAGGATGAAATAAAAGTAAAATCTCTGAAGATCTTGAAAGAAAGGTTGTAAAATCTTACTTAGAGAATTGACTAAAAATGTGTGGAATGTTCTGTTGGAAGCTGTTAATACAAGAATTCTGGAGTCCCTTGCATGCAGGAGGTTTACTTCCTTCCTTATTTATTTCATTCTGTGAGGTCAGCTGGGAGTAGCACTTCAGAGCCACGCTGCTGGATCGAGGTCTGCCTTCGTCACTTGAACAGGCGTGACCTTGTGCCCGTTTCCCTAAATGTCCACTGTTGTTAGGATTACTCTCAGTCGCCTTCAGTGATCAGTATTTGACCCTAACTGGTGTTTGATAGCTCTTGACTAGTTATTTGGGATTGTGGTTCAGAGTAGATTATTTTAGATGCAAATTGAGGACGATTCAGGAAATTATTTAGGAAGTTAATCCTGAAGACTAGAAGCACCTAGGTAGTCAAAATTATTTGTGGTCCAGTTTTTTTAAACCATCTCTCTTTGTCAATTAACACGTGTTCCAGAAATGCAGACAGCCATGCTGCATTCTGTTTTTTTAGTCATCATAAACTGTTTCGTAATTAGCGACTGTTTAGAGTAAATGTGCTGCTACCCTGATTACAGAATGATTATTGTAATCACAGAGCATCTTAGCCACTAGTAGGTCTAATTCACTGGTTCTCAACGGGTAGCGGTGGGGAGCGACGACAAAGATTGGGTGAATGGTGGTCTGCCAAGTTTCTTGTCCTTGTTAAATCCATGTGGTTCCAAGCTGGTAGTTACTGTTTTATGCAGGAAATTGAGAGGAGAGTGATTTATATCCAGAGAGTTAAATTTACTTATGTTTTGGAGAAATTCAGGGCAGTATTTTTAAAACTACCCAAAGGTGGTAGAACATTTTAATTATCATATTGAAAATATCAGAAATATGTGACACATAAGATTCACATTTCATAAACATGGACGATTGAATGCTTGCTTGATATATCTAAGTATTGGTGTTAGAAGTGGACTGTGGTATCCTCCGCAAAGAGATAACTTAGATTTCTCAGGAATATCTATATCTTTATATATATAATACCTCAATATTGGAATCATCTGACTGGTTTTGATTATAATTTAAACCCCCCCCCCTTTTTTTTTTTTGAGAAAACTGCTACATAAGACTTGAATGTTATTTTTGACCAGTTCAGACTGTGGTTTCAAATACAGTGATTTTATCAGGAAAAAAAAGAAAGATGTTCTTGGTAAGAGTGGTTGAACATAATTCCCTAAATCAGGTATTTGTTTTTCCTGGAGCTTGAATATAATCCTGTAACTAGACGTTACAAAACCACTTTAATTACCAAGGAAAGCAAGTCTCTTTAGCTGTTCTCTACCTCAGTGGTCTTCATTTAGTTAAATTTGATCATCAGTACTAATTCTGTTTTTCATAGGGATAAGCTCGCTCTGGATTTTTCAAGATCTGGCCTGTTTCATAGATCAGTTGGCATTTCACAAATCATAATGCTGGATGCCTGTATTTAGTTGTGCTCACCCACGTTTACTACACAAATGGGGTACAGTGATTTATGCAGAGGTGAGGGGAACTTTGTTAATAGCTAAATTCCCTAATGGGAAATTTCCGGATCTGTGGGGGGAGATGAGATAGAGATACCAATGAGGAACATTTAGAAGCTCTGTGCTTGCAGTTCAAAGGAACAAACACCTTCTCTTATTAGTTGGATGTGAGCAGGGCATTTGTGAACAGCATAAAAGAAACTTCTAGAATGATTGTAGTCTTCCTCTCCATTTAAAAGTGTTTGGTTTAAGGAGTCCAATTTAAACATGCTTTATAAATCTCAGTAACCCTGTTACATAGGCTGATATCTGTTACTTCACTTCTAGTCAAGCTTCTGACCATGGGTCTGCCTTCAGTGAGTAATTACAGGTTAATGGACTAAAACAGAAGGACCGTGTAACTCCAGGTCTAGCTCCTCCTCTCTGAGAATTTTTCCTTTTAGGTCTGATTGTTATGTGTTCACATAGAAATTAGCATAACCTCATTTACTGCTTAGCCCTCTTCTTTTCCCAGTGGCCTGGTGGCTTGACAGGACTTTCCTGGAAGAGACACATGTGTGCACTAGCATCTGGAGGAACTGTCTTATGCTCTGGGTGCTCCATCTAGAGTTTACCTTTTCAGCTAGATGCCACTGAATTGGATATGAAAATTTACTGTCTTTCTCCCATTTTTCTTAATTTTTCATATTTGTTTTTAATCTTGAAGTAGGGACATTTATTAGTAAGTCAAATGAGCTATTCAGTGAGAGCTGTGGAAACTGTGGAGTACCATCTGTGTAGTCTGTGATGTGCCATATCAACTCATACTTGAGCTTTTAGCAGGGAAAGAGATACAGAATCACAAAGCATCATTATTAACAGAGCTGATCTTACAGTGAATCAGGGTGAGGAAATGCATCTCTGGGGGACAAAATGCTTTTTTTGAATCAGTTGTATTAACCCTCTGGAGTATGTGATTCTGAATCATTCTGTAATTTACCAATTGGTGTGTGCCAGTTTGCTATCTTGGTATGTTGAGAAAGAAATGCATGCATGCTTTGACTTGGCTGAGACTCGCTTTTACAAATAAACTGTAATTTTCATTCAGAATAGTTATGTGCTAACTTCCTTCCCTGTTTCATATTCTGAAATTCCTGAGCAACAATATCTAATAGCTGCATGCATGTCCTAGATACGGTTGGTGGGCTTGGAGCAACAAATACTCAAGCCTTCCCAACATGAGATATTTGTATTCCTTGGTCTTGCATGACTTACATCGCATCATGAGGAAGATTTCTTTGTTCTTTCTTTGTTGAAATTAAAAAAAAAAAGAAATTTAAACATTTTTTCCAGTTTTATTGAGATTGACATATACCATTGTGTTAATTTGAGGTGTACAACATGATTTGATACATGCCTGTATTGCAAAGTGACCACTACAATTAGTTTAGTTAACATCCATTACCACACATACAATTTTTTTTCTTGTGATGACAGCTTTTAAGATTTACTCTCAGCAGTGTTAACTATAGTTACCATCTAGACATCACATCCCCAGAATTTATCTTATAGCTAGAGATTTGTTTCTTTTGTTAACCTTCACCCATTTCCCTGTACCGAGGCATTTCTACCCCCGACACCATCTGTTCTCTATTTCTCTAAGTTGATTTTTTAAAAAATTCTGCACGTAAGTGGGATCATACAGTATTTTTCTTTATCTGACTTATTACACTTAACATAATACCCTCAGGATCCAACCATGTTGTTGCAAATGGCAAGGTTTCCTTTTTTATCGCTGAATAATATTCTATTGGATCTATCTACCTACCTGTCTAAATAAAATCTGAAAATTTTATTTACATGTCAGTGGGTCCTTAGGTTGTTTGCATGTTTGATTGTTGTACAAAATGCTGCAGTGTACATGAGAATACAGATATCTCTTTGAGATAGTGATTTCGTTTCCTTCAGATACATACCCAGAAGTGGAATTGCTAGATCATATGGTAGTTTGTTTTTAGTTTTTTGAGGAAACTCTATACTGTTTCCTATAGTGGCTACACCAGTTTACATTCTCATCAGCAGTACATAAGAGTTGGTTCTGATTTTCTCTACATCCATACCTGCACTTGTTATGTCTTGTATTTTTGATGATAGCCATTCTAACAGGTGTGAAGTAACATCTTCTTATGGTTTTAATTTGCATTTCCCTGATGGTCAGTGATGTTGAGTACCTTTTCATGTACCTTTCGGTTGTTTGTATGTCTCCTTTGGAAAATGCCTGTTTGGTTCCTCTGCCCATTTTTAAATGAGATTGCTCTTTTGTTGAGTTGTGAGTTCATTATATATTTTAGATATTAATTCCTTATCAGATGTGTGATTTGTAAAACCTTCTCCCATTCTGTCAGTTGCCTTCTCATTTTGTTAATGGTTCCCTTTGCTGTGCAAAATATATATTTTAGACGTAAGCCTCACGGTACACTTTTACAACTCTTTATTCTAGCCAGTTAACTTATTTGAGTCCACTTGCAAACTTCAAAGTTTTTTGTTTGTGAAAGTACACAGATAGAAAGCCGCCCTCTACTCCTGTCTGGTGGGCTTCCTCATACCTTACATGACACTGACTCTAAGACCCCTTTTCCAGTATCTTGATCCATTGGTGGTATTCTTCCTTCCTGATCTTTCATCAGTACTTACTGGCCAGACCACACATTTGATACCTTATCTCAACGTTTTAATTTTTTGGCATGTATTTAGGTTTTGTGTCTTAATGAAATTATGAGCTCCTTCAGCAGCTTGGGATAATGGAAAATGAAAGGAATTTGGATTTAGATGTTTGGGCATCAGTTCTGAGTCCTGACTGCATGAGTTGGAAGCCTAGGCAAATTCTTTGTTTTCAAAAACATCCCCATGTAACTCACCTAATTCACAGGATTTTGTGAAGAGTAAATGAGAAAATAGAGATTAAATGCTTTATAGCCTGTAAAATGGCATTACAAATATTATTTGTTGTGGTTATGGTCACGTTTAAATATAGCCACGAGATCTTAAAACTGTATGGTATTTGGACCAGCTGTTGACTGTAAGCAAGAGCTTCAGAGGTTGAGAAATGTCAAGTACAGTGTGTTATATTTAAGAAATCATCTAGCTTTGATCCCTATCCTACAGACTTCATTACTCAGCTTCAGTTTTGCACTTCTGCTATTACCTCTATAAGCTTGTGTGGCATAAGAGTATTATTTTACATTTGGTAACTGTATGCTATTGCAATAACAACTCCATTCCATCACCTGTGAGGCTGGAAAATACAAAATACATTTCCCTGATTAATGTTGGTTTCTCTGCAGCTTTAACTTGGTACCTTAGTAGGGTCCTCCATCAGCACAGCCTCCTGGGATGTTTTCAGTAAGAGAGATTAGCAGTGCTACCTTCAGTTTAACACATGAGCAGTTTGAAACTGTAAAACTTGTTATATATATAATTAGGATCACAATGCAGGATCTCATGGTGGATTAAATCAAGTACATCGAAATACTTCTGTCGTTCATGTGCTGTCTTTCTGTGCAGCTTCCTGAAATTCCTGAAGGTAATTTTTTTTTTTGATATTGGGTAATGGTCTTTTACATTAAAAAAAAAATTACTCTGGAGAAGTTTGTGTGTGTGTGATCAGTTGCTCAGTTGTGTCCTACTCTTTGCGACCCCATGGACTGTAGCCTTCCAGACTCTGTCCGTGGGATTCTCCAGGCAAGAATATTGGGGTGGGTTACCATATCCTCCTCCAGGGGATCTTCCCAACCCAGGGATTGAACCCGCTTCTCTTTACATCTTCTGCATTGACAGGAGAGTTCTGTACCATTACACTACTTGGGAGGCCCAGGGAAAAGTTTAAAGCTGTGTAAAAGTGGACAGAATAATCATATATGATGATCTCCTGTGAACCAACACTTCTGTAACCTTCACCGCGCCCCCCCCATTTTGAAGCAAATCCCAGACATTATCACTTTATCCTATAAAGCAGTTTTATAAAGAATAGGATTTCATGTGTTAATATGTGAATTAAACGGTGCTGACTGATGGAACAAAATCTTGGGCTGTTCAGTCTTTTAAACGTTTTGCTTCCTGGTGGAGCAATTGTAGAGTATTGCTATTAGGCTCACAGAGTGAACCTCCTGCTACTGAAGGACACCAATAGCAGATGTGCAGTCCAGGGAAAGTAGATATTAGATTAATAATCCTACTCGGGACTTCCCTGGCAGTCCGTTGGTTAAGACTCCCGGCTTCCACTGCAGCAGGCGCAAGTTTGATCTCCCGTTGGGGAATCAAGATCCCACATACCACTGGCCAAAACGAAAAACACTGAATTAAGCTCTAGAGGGCAGACATCTTGTATTTTTGGCCAAGCGCCTGTTATATTTTAGATGCTAATAAATTTGTTGAGTGAATGAAAAAAATTAGTTTGAAAATGGAATTTTTTTACAAAATGGAATTCTTGTGAAAATAAGTCTTACTTGTGTTTAATGTCATTTAGAATTTACAGTATGTGTGTGGGGGGCGGGGAGGCTTGGGAGGAGTTGAAGAGGAGGAGAGCAGAGAATGAATTAGAATTTGTCTTGAGGGACAGACAGAATTACTTGGCTTAAAACTGATTCTTAGTAAAACCTAGTAGCATCTCTTTAAGAAGTTATGTGAAGTGTATAGGTAGGTGGTAAGTAATTTGTATGACTATAGAGTTTGGGTTGGCATGAAGACTTTTTTCCTTGGGTTCATTTTCCTCAGTGACTGCCTGCAATACAGTAAACTGTGGCGGAAAGAGATAAAAGTGAAATCTTGAACTACTGCTAAATGTAGAGGACAGGCAATCTGATGACTCCATTAAGCAATGATGCTTTTGTCCAGACACATTCATGGAGAAGGGGTACTTCTGCTGGGGACTTAGAAAAGTTGAATGAAACCACTTGACAAATCTTTTTTTAGAGATTTTTTGAGAACTTTGATTTTCCTGTCCTGGGTCATAGTCTATACCTGTTAAGTAAACATTTCTAAGACATAAGATTTCTCCTATGCTCATTAAATATTATAGTGAAAGATGATAGATTTTCTAGATTGGAGATTTTCTAGATTGCTTGAGTTTATGCAGATCTTTAGGAAACAGAGGATTGTTCTTAAAACTATTTTTTATTTAACTTAGGCTTACATGGTATTGCATTTTAGCTTAAATAAGGCAGAATTATTGTTGTTCAGTCACTAAGTGGTGTCTGACTCTTTGCGACCCCATGGACTGGAACATGCCAGGCATCCATGTCCTTCACAGTCTCCTGGAGCTTGCTGAAACTCATGTCCATTGAGTTGGTGATGCCGTCCAACCATCTCAAGAGTCTTCTTTAGCACTACAAATCGAAAGCATAAATTTTTCAGTTTTCAGCCTCCTTTATGATCCAACTGTCATATCCATAGATGACTACTGGAAAAACCATAGCTTTGACTATACGAATCTTTGTTGTCAAAGTGATGTCTTTGCTTTTCAATGTGCTGTCTAGGTTTGTCATAGCTTTCCTTCCAAGGAGCAAGCGTCTTTTAATATCATGGCTGCAGCCATTGTCCACAGTGATTTTGGAGCCCAGGAAAATAAAATCTGTTACTGCTGCCACTTTTTCCCCTTCTATTGGCCAGGAAGTCATGGGACTGGATGCCATGATCTTAGTGTTTTGAGTGCTGAGTTTTAAGTCAGTTTTTTCACTCTCCTCTTTCACCCTCATCAAGAGGCTCTTTAGTTCCTCTTCACTTTCTGCCATTAAAGTGGTATCATCTACATATCTGAGGTTGTTGATATTTCTTCCAGCAATCTTGGTTCCAGCTTGTAATTCATCCAGCCCAAAATTTTGCATGATGTACTCTGCATATATGTTAAATAAACAGGGTGACAGTATACAGCCTTGTTGTACTCCTTTCCCAATCCTGAACCAGTCAGTTTTTCCATGTCCAATTCTAACTGTTGCTTCTTGACCTGCATACAGGTTTCTCAGGAGGCAGGTAAGGTTGTCTGGTATTCCCACCTCTTAAAGAATTTTCCAGTTTGCTGTGATCAACACAGTCAAAGACTTTTGGGTAGTCAATGAAGCAGAATTAAATGTTTTTCTGGAATTCCCATGCTTTCGCTATGATCCAACAAATGTTGGCAATTTGATCTCTGGTTCCTCTGCCTTTTCTAAACCCATCTTGTACATCTGGAAGTTCTCAGTTCAAATACTGTTAAAGCCTAGCTTGAAGGATTTTGAGCATAACCTTACTAGCATGTGAAATGAGTGCAGTTGTTCAACAGTTTGAATATTCTTTGGCACTGGAAAGGAGGAATTACCATATAATAATCATCTTCTAAAATACTCAAAGGACTTCCCTGGTGGTCCAGTGGCTAAGACTCACAATCCCAATGCAGGTGTCCTGGGTTCCACCTCTGGTCACATGCCACAGCTAAGACCTGACGTGAACAAACAAATAAAATTTAAAAAATAAAATACTTCTCAAAAAAGAAATTTATTTAGGACAACCTTCTTAAATTTTCTGCCCTTATCCTTTAATCGCAAGTCCTCATGAGGTGAGTGTCACACACCTAGTGGTTAAGGGCAAAGTCCAAGGAGCCAGAATTGCCTGGTTTTGAAAAACAGCTCTGCCACCTAGGAGCTGTGTGGGGAGTCATCATCATGTGCCTGTCATCTGCTTCTGTTACTGTGGGACTAAATGAGGCCCTAGCAACAGTGCCTGGTACGTAGGGTTGTGCAGATGTTCACCGTTGTCGTTGTTATTATGGTCAGCATCATCAGGTTGCTGTTTGCAAAGGTGATTGAATAAGGGTTTCTTCATCTTGTCATTTTTTAAAAGAGCTGGGACTTTGAAACTAAAATAACTTGCATTCTCATTTGCTTTTATGCTACTAATAGTTGACCTTGAGAAAGCTTTTTAAATTCCTTGAGTCTCAATTTTGTCATTTTTGAAGTAATGGTAAACACCTCAGGATTATGTAAGAAATCAGTGACATTTTTTGTGTTGCCACATCCCTCTGAGATTCTACTGAAAGCCTTGAGCCATCTCCCTTGAAAATATGGACCTTTTCCACACTCCCCTCATTTCATTTTGCGTACTCCTTCACCGATTTTGCACCAGTTATGCATCAGTCTGCTACATTATAATGGTATTGCGTGGAATGAAGTCATAAGAAGGCTTTTCTTAAGTAAATTTATTTTTAAGTATTTTAGAAGATAATTATTATGAGAATTCCTCCTTATTTTAGCTGAAATGCAACACCATGTGAGCCTAAATTCAAAATGCTTGTTGTCCTTTCTCATTTTAACTTGAGATTCTATTTCCCTCAACTTAGAGGCAAAATTCCCTGTCAAATTTTTGACAGATGATGTATAGTATATTTAAAATAATATTTTAAGAAATTATTTGAAAGTCTGCGTATTTAATTACTGCTAAATAATTATTTAGAATCAGTTTGTGGTTATTCAAGACTGTTGATAACCGGCAATAAGCAATATCTTAACAGGCAGTGTTACTGACCTACATCTTCCAGGAAATGGAGAACCAGTGGGAATTCATTTCACTAGATCTCTTGTGGTTCTAAGTTGGGTCAAAATTTTTGCTTCCTACCCAAACCCCAACTGTGATTTTGGCTCTGATAATTAGGCCAATATCAGCCTATGGAAATGAGACTCAGACTTATCATTGTCAGTTTAAAGATTGGAGCACTGACTATCAGACTTGTTATTTCCTTGGAAAATAAGATAAATTAAAATTCTTTGCCTTTTTGCCCATTTAATTTAGATTTATAAGCTCCAGTGGTAGCAGCTGTCTCATCTTAGATTTTGTACGAGAACTGTCACATTTTGGGTGTTCAATTAATGTGTTTTTACTTTTTATCTAAATTAATGATTCTGCCCATGAACTAATTTACATATTTCTACTTGCCATACTATGGAAACGGGAAACATTCTTTTCAATTCAGTGCCTGGAATTTTAGACTAAAAATTTGAGTACATCAGGCAACAGCACAAAAGATAGTTTTATTTGAAAATATGTGGTAAAGGGGTTTTTTTCCCAAAAGCTAATTTGGGAAAATTAGCTAAATTCTAAGCCTAATTTGCTTAGAAAAATGGATATATGGCTATTACTAATAAATGTAACACACTAAATAATTAATTTTTACTTATTTGTGTCTAACTAAATTAACTACCTGAGACTATTCCTTTTTAAATTATTTCAAAGAAATGTGTTAAAATTGTAGGAGATTTCTGATATGTGGGAAGTAAGCTTTTCTTTAAAAAAAAAATAAATATTTAAAATTTTTTCCATGTAATCAGTTGTTATTCACAATGTAGGAATTATTCAAGGTGTTTCCTTAGTATTTTTGTTATATTTTGGTATGAATTTTGACTCACTTGGGAGCTTGACCAATAGGTCTTTAAAAATACATAAAGCACTTTTTTATTCTTTGTGTTGATCATCATCTTGGTGTGTAGAAGAAAACATTGTATAAGCACATTTACTGCAGAAAAACCCATTACCATCATTTGTGGAAAATCAATATATATTTTTCAAAATTTAGATTGATGGTGATGTGCCATCGATGTTAGCTGAGGCTTGGGGGATGCTCAGGGGTCAAGAGCAGGCCAGCTGAGCTCTTGCATCATCAGTGACTCTGAGATTGACTTTTTTCAGGCAGCTCTTTCCAACCTGGGCCCTCGAGTTCCTTAAGTGAAGATGAAAGATATACCTGAGTAACATTTTGGCAGGAAATAGTATTAAATAAGTGCTGTGTGTATCTGTAACATGGCTATCTTGGGCTAAGGCGAGTAGATTTTATCCGTATCTATGAAAATTGAATTTCATTGGCCTGTTTTTTATAGAAGCTTAGTATGAAGTACATCTATCCATAGACCTTTAAAATAATGCTACATTCCTATTTATTTCACAATGGCAGCCCACTCCAGTACTCTTGCCTGGAAAATCCCATGGATGGAGGAGCCTGGTAGGCTGCAGTCCACGGGGTTACGAAGAGTCAGACACAACTGAGCAACTTCACTTTCACATATTTGAGAAGGAAATGGCAACCCACTCCAGTGTTCTTGCCTGGAGAATCCCAGGGATGGGGGAGCCTGGTGGGCTGCCGTCTATGGGGTCACACAGAGTCGGGCACGACTGAAGCGACGCAGCAGCTAACAATTCAAAGGTTTAAATCTATTCATGTCCTTCTTTCTTGCATGTGTATTAGAATTTGTGCAACTGCAGTTTCACCACTGTTAGTGGTTCGCCTTGATTTGCTGATCAGTCCCTAAGTCTGAATCGATAGTGTGGGCTGAGTACCAGTAGCTATGGCACAATCACCTGTGATGTTGTTTATGTTTAACATTAGTATCTCGTACATCAAATCACTGCCCTTTAGTTCCTAAATCTCATTATTTTTGCCTTCAGCATTCATTTCCAGCTATCCTAGTGGGGTTACTGAAATAGTGTATTCTGGTTGCTTCTCGTCCCAGAAGAGAGTTGATTAATTCATTTCAGATTTTCTGAAGCAGCTATCTCACCTGAGGCCAGAGGCAAATTCCTAGCCAAGCAGAGGCTTTTCTTTTGTTCTTTACAACATTTTAAAAAAATTTTATACTGAAGCACAGTTGATTAACAGTGTCGTGTTAGTTTCAAGTGTACAGCAAAGTGATTCAGTTACACATATATCACATGCCTTTTTTTAACTGAAAATTTAAATGACATCAAATTGGGTAGTCATCCTCTAGGATAATCTTTTCATCATTGCTTTAGTTCAACTAACAGATACATATATTTTATCTTTATTGATGAATATTTTAACTTTTCTTAAATGTAAAAAATATGGTCATTGTAACAATACAAACATTGGAGAAGTATATAAAAAGTGAAAGTTCTCCCGTTTATCTTTTCGTACCTTTTTTTTTTTTTTTTTGCTTTTACAGATAATATGTGAGATTAAGGGCAAATAAATAGGATTACTGAGCATCAGTTCTTTTTCCCCCTACTTAATGGGCTTATGTGCCTTAATTACCTTTAACTTTTTCCTCAAAATTGCCAATTTTTGAAAATACAGAACTGCAAAAAGGAAAAAGTCCTTGTAATCAGCCTTTAGAGAGAATTCTTTCGTGTATTATGTATACTTTGGGTTTCTGTTATGTACCTTTACTTATAGATTTGGTTGAACTAAAATGGGTTATGTTTTTAATACTGTTTGTCAAGCTACTTTTTTTTCCCACTCAGCAGTGAGTGAAAAATTATATAAATTGACAAGCTGGTGCTAAAATTCATGTGAAAACGTGAAGACCCTAGGATAGCTAGAACTTGGTTTTGAAAGTGAAGAACAGCTTTGAAGGTTTTACACTATCTGATTTCAAATTTTATTATAAAGCTTCAAGATTCAAGTTAGCATGGTAGTTGCATAATGACAGACATATAAATTAATGGAACAGAATAGAACTTGCAGATAGACCCGTACATATAGGGTCAGTTGCTTTCTGGTCAACAAATGATATTAAAACAATGAATATTGGTATGGGGAAAAACTGAACTTTGTCCTCTCGACTTTTCCTTCATAATATGCATAAAATTTAATTTGAAACAGCTCTTAGGCCTAAACATAAAAGTTGAAACTCTAAAAGTGTTAGAGGAAAACAGGACAAAATCATAACCAACTTTGGGATAGGCAAGTGTTACTTAGAACAGAGAAAGCACTAACTACAAAAGAAAAAAAATTGATAAATTGGATTTCATCAGAATCAGAGCCATCTGCTCTTCTAAAGAAACTGTTAAGAAAATGAAAAGGCAAGCCACAGACTGGAAGAAAATATTCACGATCCAGAAGACTTGTATCTAGAATATGTGAAAAACTCCAGTTGTAACTTAACAATAAGAAACCAAATTTTTAAAACGTTCGAAAGATTTAGACAGATACTTCACAAAAAATAGATATGCAAATGGCCAATAAGCACATGGAAGAATGCTCGATATCATAAACCATCAGGGAAATGCAAATGAAAACCACAGTGAAGTAGCCTAGCTCAATTAAAAAAACCTGACAACACCAAGCATAGGGGAGAGCTGGAAGCAAATCTGATCTCATTGCTTGTGGTAGTGTAGGCTGTACTGCCGCTTTGGGAAACAGATTGGCAGTTTCTTAGAAAGTTTCTTGTGGAGTTTATTTAGCGTGTACTTACCGTATTACTCACCATTTACCTAGGAGGAATGTAAACACGTGTCCACAAAAAGATTTTGACATGCGTGTTCTTAGTGGTTTTATTCATAACAGCCCCAAACTGGGGAAAACCCAGATGTCCATCCATCAGCAGGATAAATGGTTGAGTAAATAGTAATATGAATAATAGTATTCATACAATGGAATACTATTCAGATTAGAGATAAACATAACCACCTTGTTGGAGGAGTTCACAAACCTTATGCTGATTAAAAGAAGATAGAGGAGTACTGTATGTTTCCATTATATATTTAGAAAAGGAAAAACTAATGTATAGTGATGGCAGTCAGACAGTGGATTGACTGGAGTGGGAGTGAGGAATTAACTATAAAGGGTCATGAAGGAACTTTCTGGATTGATGAAAATGTATATGTTAATTTCACCATCAGTGTACATTTATGTTTGTTAAAGTTCAGCAAACTATTCACACTGTGTACACAATTTGTTAATATTAGTACAGTTCATAAAATACAAGCTTTGGGTCAGCCATGGTTTTGGATGCTTTGTTTAAATGATGGAGGTCATGCCAGTGAGAAGAGTTCTGTTCTCCTCCCTTCCCAGGACACAAAGGTGGTATAGGCTAAATCATAAAATGATTTAAAACAAGTACATGTGGCACTTGTAAAAAAGAGTAGGATTTGGGCGGGAGTAGGCAGTTGGTTCTCCTGGTGAATTGCTGCTCATTGTTTAATTCTGCATAGCTCCTAACTAAATCTTTAACACCTCAGAACACATGCTAAAATATTAAATTCAAATATCTGTATTAAACATAGTATTCCCTTTCCTTTTCCAGTAACTGAAAAAACTTAAGTAGTGGTTTTTGTATGGGTGGATGACCTTTGAGCTCTTATAGAGTGTTAGAACAGAATTTGGTTTCCAGAAATGCTGTTTTAAATTCTGTGTGGAATTTTTTTTTTGTCTGTAGGGTTTCAGAATGAATGTACCCCTCAGTCTGCCTTGTTTTCCCCTCTCCTTGTTTTATTTTCCTTCTCCAGTAACTCAGTAATCTAGTTCACTAATTTTTCCACTTTTGTTTGGCCTGCAGGGATTACATAACATAAAATAGTTAAGATAATTTTTAACCCAATGTAGTTTTTTCGTAAATGCCACAAAATAATACATGCATATACAATTTACATTTGTGAATATTTATTGTTTTTTAACATAATAAGTTTTAACTTGATAATTTAACGTTAAAGGAATCTATCATATTGTCTAATAATAATCTCAAAAAAACTTACAGTTTTTAGAATAGCACTCTGAAGACGTCCTCTGATGTTGGCCCAAAGTGATAGGGAATTTCCTTTTCAGGGTTTTGAGGAAACCAATGAAGTGAATGTATTTTAAAAGCTGCAGTAGTTTTTATGTCCTCTTGGGACTGATGTAGTTCCCCAAGTGTAGTATATTTGTGTTTATGTGGTTTAAAAAAATACATTAAAAAATCCAGCTGTGCAGATTAGTACTCATAGAACCGAAGTTTGTGCTGATAGCCATGATGATAAAATATCTTTTTATCAGAACATCAGGAATTTCTATAAATCACTTAACATCTTTTTTAGTATCTTTATAAGAGAAATTTCTGATTTGTGTGTTTTCACACAATCAAGTTATATATTTTATTTTATTTTTTTAAGTTATATATTTTAAACAAGAACTAACCATTTGAATGCTTCTAATTTTTTTCTTTAAATTGAAGTATAGTTGATTTAAAATGTGTTAGTTTCTGGTGTAGAGCAAAGTGATTCAGTTTTATATACACACACGTATAATACACACACTTATGTACACACACATATGTACAAATACACATACATGTGTGTGTGTGTGTGTGTGTATTCTTTTTCATTACAGGTTATTGCAAGATACTGAATATAGTTCCCAGTAATGTGCAATAGGACTTTTTTGTTTATTTGTTTTATATGCAGTAGCTTGTATTTGCTAATCCCAAACTCCTAATTTATCTCTTCCTCTCCTTTCCCCAGTGATAGCCATAAGGTTGTTTTCTATGCCTGTAGATCTGTTTCTGTTTTGTAAATAAGTTTATTTTTTATCATATATTAGATTCCACATATAAATAATATCATATATTTGTCTTTCCATGTCTGACTCACTTCACTTAGTATGATAATCTCTTAAATCCATCCATTGCTGCTGCAGATATGATGGCACTGTTTTAAGTGTATAAAAATCCTAAATTGGTTTATGGAATCTTTACCTTTATTTATTTTTATTATTGTGTTAAAAAAGATGTAAAATTTACCATCTTGACAGTTTTGAAATGTACAGTTTAGTAGTGTTAAATATATTAGATGTTGTGCTTCCCTTTTATTTTAACTTCATTTCAGTGCACATGGATCATTATCACCCAGAACATTAATAAAGGTTATGTGAGATTTTTTTTAAATTCTAAATCACTTGTCTAGAATTTTAAAAAGCTGATCCTGACACCAGTCTTGATAAACTTCAGTTGTTTGTTTGTTTGTTTGTTTTTAACTGATACCTTGCATTTTCTTTTTATCATGAGCTTCTAATTGTAGCTTCTGTTCCTTTAAGGTATCTCCCCCCTCTTTGTCTTTCTCATTTTTTTCTCTTTCTGGCCTCTTTAGAGTATTATTTCTTAGAAACAAAGAATAAGCAAGGCAAGTGGAGGAAGCAGGTGTGTTCACCTCAAGTCCATTACTTTGTAACACAAGTTCAGGTGTTTTTTTTTTTTTTGCTCCAGAAGAGTTGATCTTTTCCCATGAAGGGTACTCTCTTAGGATATGTCCAGGTGAAGCAGTGGTGGCTGAGAAGCATGGTCATAATTAAATGAAGGCGTTTGTAAGAGCAGGGATTCTGTAAGACCCAGTGGCTGATTCTCCTATGGTCCAAGTCTTCTTTTAGCTGCCAGAAGTCTGCTGTAGAAAGGATGTAAACAGACATACATACATGTGTGTGTGTTTGTGTGTATATACAATGGTCTTTTGAAGTAGGATATGCACTTACAGAACTTAAGTAAGTTTTAATTTTATAGTTGTTCGTTGTTTAAAGTATAATTTCCTCACAAGTGGAAAATACTTCCTAGAAAATTCCATGAAACAAAGCCTAAAATTTGCCAAAGTAATATTCTTCCTTTATCTGCTTTCTTTTCCTAGCTCTAACTTTTTTATCCTGTGTGTTTTACAGTATCACCTTATCACCTGGAAAAAAGGAAGGCACTGGATGAGGCACTGTTCTGCCTTTCACACTTGGTAGCTTCTTGTTGTACCCCGCAGGCCAGCAGGGAAGGGACAGAATCCTACTCAAGTTGTCTCGTTGAGACGGTATTCTTAGGAGGTTAGTAATAGCAGCCCTGTCCGTCCCCACTGCACGTGCGTTCATTGTTAGGAATGTTTGGCTGTATCTTAAACGAATCATTGGCAGAAGCAAGATTCACGTTGAAGGATGGTTTTGACGACTGTGTGCCTCCTACTAGGTCTTGTTACCTTACCCTGGCAGGGAATAAGCAGTGTAACTTGCTGTGGATTAATTGGGTTTGTGCTACTCAGCATCATGTATTCACTAATTAGAAAACTGAATTTCCAACTTACAGTACTTCTCTGATCTCTTACGATAGAAGTACTTTCAAACCATGCTTATAAGCTACTTTTTAATACCACCGTCTACAAAGAGCAAACTACAGCACATTAATCAGGGCTGATACTCACTCTACATCTGTGCATCTTAGTTTTACAAAAGAACTAGGTGTACTACTGGCTTCCTTAAATGAACATCTTCCAAAGTATGTTTAAACTATATGAGTTAAAAAAGTTGAATTTATGTGGAATATTTCAGAATAAATCAGTGTGTCAAAGGAGTATGAATTTTAAGTGAAATCTGTGCATTTTGATACTACATAAAAAAACTGTGGAACTTCCCTGGTGGTCCAGTGGCTAAGCCAGTGCAGGGGGCCTGGGTTCAATCCCTGGTCAAGGAACTAGATCCCACATGCCACAACTAAAACCCAGTGCAGCCAAATAAAATAAATATATTAAAAAATTACAAAGCATTTAAAATATTATATAAGTTTATTAGGTACACTGATAAATATAAAGAAACTAGCAAATGTGTAATGTAGTTAGTGGGACAGAAGTGGAAAGTATGAAGAACATTATAAACCTCTTTTTTTTTTTAATTTAGGACTGTAGTAGTATTTTTTGGAACATTTACCATTTTTGGAACATTCACTATTTTAGTTCTGTAGTTCTATGTATGTTTAGTTTAGTTCTGTATGCAGGTCAAGAAGCAACAGTTAGAACTGGACATGGAACTACAGACTGGTTCCAGATTGGGAAAGGAGTACGTCAAGGCTGTATATTGTCACCCTGCTTATGTAACTTCTATGCAGAGTACATCATGAGAAATGCTGGGCTAGAGGAAGCACAAGCTGGAATCAGGATTGCTAGGAGAAATATCAATAACCTCAGATATGCAGATGACACCACCCTTATGGCAGAAAGCGAAGAAGAACTAAAGAACCTCTTGATGAAAGTGAAAGAGGATGATGTATGGCAAAACCAATACAATATTGTAAAGTAAAAAAAAAATAAAATACAGGAAGATTTAAAAAAATAATAAAAAATTTAAAAAGAGTGAAAGAGGAGAGTGAAAAAGTTGGCTTAAACTTTTTACTTTTAAGTTTAAACTTAAAACTCAACATTCAGAAAACTAAGATCATGGCATCGGGTCCCATCACTTCATGGCAAATAGATGGGGAAACAGTGGAAACAGTGACAGACTTTATTTTGGGGGGCTCCAAAATCATTGCAGATTGTGACTGCAGCCATGAAATTAAAAGACGCTTGCTCCTTAGAATAAAAGCTATGACAGCATATAGACAGCATATTAAAAAACAGAGACATCACTTTGCCAACAAAGGTCCTTCTAGTCAAAGCCATGGTTTTTCCAGTAGTCATGTATGGATGTGAGAGTTGGACCATAAAGAAAGCTGAGCACCGAAGAATTGATGCTTTTCAACTGTGGTGTTGGAGAGGACTCTTCAGAGTCCCTTGGACTGCAAGGAGATCCAACCAGTCCATTCTAAAGGAGATCAGTCATGAATATTCATTGGAAGGACTGATGCTGAAGCTGAAACGCCAATACTTTGACCTCCTGATGCGAGGAACTGACTCATTTGAAAAGACCCTGATGCTGGGAAAGATTGAAGGCAGGAGGAGAAGGGGACAACAGAGGATGAGATGGTTGGATGGCATCACCGACTCAATGGACATGAGTTTGAGCAAGCTCTGGGAGTTGGTGATGGACAGGGAAGCCTGGCGTGCTGCAGTCCATGGGGTTGCAAAGAGTTGGACACTACTCAGTGACTGAACTGAACTATTTTAGTTAAGTAGTTATTATGTCAGAGATGTTAATTTTGTTTTTAAATGGCATATTTACCTAATATAAACAAACCAGGTACATTTCCAAACTAGACTTACCCACGAGGAATAATAAAGTGAATCATCAGTTTTAGGAGGGGTTAGTTATATTGACCAATCAAAAACTAATTTCTTCTGGTGCTCACATGGCACCCTTATGGCCTAACAGAATCAACAAAACTGTTAAGCAGCATTTATTTCCTTTCGAGAAAGGCTTTGGGCCAATAACAACAACTATCCTAATTTTTCTTAATTAGATTTTTACATAAATACCATTAGTTATGTGACACTTTAGAAATACAGTAGAAGGTTTTAAAAAACATCAGAACTGTACTTAAGCTGCCTTATACGAAGAATAAAGTGAAGAATTGATAAATTTCCTTGATACAGATAACCAGTCATTTTAGCCTCAGTGATAGATATTCTTTGACTTGAAAACCTACATAATGGCTGTATTTCTTTACCTTATTTGATTATGTACAATTTACCTTTTTTGGTCTTTGATCTGCCCCTCACATCCCTTGGTGATCATGCTTCTTAAAACTCTGTCTTGAATTCCTCCCTGAATTTTTCAGTGTTTTAGAATTGCCACCAGGCCAGGCTGAAGTTCCAGTCCTGTGTATGTTTTAGCGTCCTTGTGTTGTACTCAGCCAGACTTCTTTAGCCAGTGTTGACTGATCCTTGGTTCCGGGAGTCTTTCTGCCTATCCAAATCTATTTGTGCTTTACAGCTTAGGAAATTAAGCCTCCTTTAACTTTCTGGACTAAGCCAGCACACTTTTATTTCACATTTTGATGAAATTGTTGCTGCTGTTCTCTATACCTTCCGTTTGGTATATAAGCTGTCATACCTTGCACAGTTCTTAGAACATCAGTAAATTCTTTTATTATTTATCTCACTTCCTGATCTTCCTTTGATATCTTCCTGAGAGCAGAGGCCTGTGTCTTCTACTTCTGAATCTATATTGAGTTCATTTCAACAGCATCTGCTTCTGTTTAACACTATTTTGCACATAATGAGGCCACACACACACACACAAAAATACCACACACAGAATTCATAAAGTCGAATTTTTAGAACTAGAAGTGTTGATCGAATGTCATTTAGAATTGAGAATATAGTCTTATATGTGTCAATTTGGTGGTGGTGTGGAATAGTATCTTCTTGAAGTCATAGTATGGCTTGGGTATGTTTTATTGTTACCTCTGCTATTTTTATTTTAGCAAGGTCTGTATAATAGTTTTTCACTTAGCTCCTTTGTAAAAATAATTTTCAAAACATCCTTAACATTTTAGATATGTGATTATTTTACAGAAAGAATTTTCAAACAGTTTAAATGGTACTACTTAATACTTGGAAACTGATGATCAAACGTTTAAATTGAAACTCTTTGTACCAGTGAACTGGTTTTTTACTAAAAGCTGGAGTACTGTGATTATTGGCCCTTTTGTGCAGTAACTCCAAAATCTATGTTCTACTCCCAGCAGTGCTATTTATATATATTATTGGTGTAACTATTACTCTGTTGGTAGTCTTTTGAGTGTATCTGGAAATGTAGTCCACCTCCTGAGGAAAAAAAGAGAAAAAATAGTAGCGCTTACTACCATTATTCCCACAGAGCTTCAGAAATCGGTACAAAAGTTTTCATATTAATTTCACAAATGCTGTTATTTTGCATTTATTTCATTTCAAAACAGTATTCAGTGTCTTTTAAAGAAACGCAGAAGCTGAATCAAGGTCAGTGTTACAGAAGAGGGAGAAGAGAATGGTTTTAGGAATTTGTATTAAAGGAATAGCAGTGGTTAAAGGGAAGAATCTAGGCTACTAGTAACTTGCATTTCTTTCTCAAAAAGAATCTTCCCTCGTGACCTAAAGAGTTGGTATGGTGTTTTGAAGATCATGCATACAGTGAAACATATTTGGGTTTTCTTTTCCTTTCGAAGAACTATAGGAGATTTCTGCTTTGCCATGTCAGTTACAGGATGTTGTGTATAGATTTAGAATATGTGTGGGTGCTAAGTCACTTAAGTCAGGTCCAACTCTTTGTGACCCTATGGACTTTGTGACCCGCCAGGCTCATCTGTCCATGGGATTCTCCAGGCAAGAATACTGAAGTGGGTTGTCATGCCCTCCTCCAGGGGATTCTTCCTGACCCAGGGATTGAACCCACAACTCTTATTAAGTCTCTTGCATTCGTAGGCAGGTTCTTTATCACTAGTGTCACCTGGGAAGACCATAGGATTAGAGTATACTGACCACTAATATCCTACATTTTGCGTTTATGAATCTTTAGCATATTAAGGTAGAGAAGGCAATGGCAACCCACTCCAGTACTCTGCCTGGCAAATCCCATGGACAGAGGAGCCTGGTAGGCTGAAGTCCATGGAGTCGCTAAGGACTGAGTGACTTCAATTTCGCTTTTTACTTTCATGCATTGGAGAAGGAAATGGCAACCCACTCCAGTATTCTTGCCTGGAGAATCCCAGGGACGGCGCAGCCTGGTGGGCTGCCATCTATGGGGTCGCTCGGAGTTGGACACGACTAAACCGACTTAGCAGCAGCAGCAGTAAGTTTCCCCAAGCTATCGTTCCAAGTAACTTAAAAAAAAAAAAAAAAAGCTTATTTATTTGTCTTAGTTGTGGCATGTGGGATCTTGTTCCCTGACCAGGGATCAAACCCAGGCCCCCTGCATTGGGAACACAGAGTCTTAGCCCCAAGACCCCCAGGGAAACCCCCCCAAGTAACTTAAAAAAAATGGCCGCTTAATTTCATAGGGTGGTGTTTCTTGTTTTCCAAATCTTATTTACAGACATGTACTCATGCAGGTAATGGAAATATAATTCTGAATCAAGTGCTTAGGGAAAAAGCCTTGCAATTGAGAATTAAAACAGTTTTTGTTGTTTTTTTTTCCTTCCCTTACCAGAGCCCTTGAGTATTGGACTAAATATTTCAGTCTTGAGCCCTTTCTGAATAGTCAGTTGTGACTAAGGTCATATTAGAGGTAGTTCACATGGAAACACTGAGTATCCTTAACGTTGTTATTTCTTAGATTCATAGTTTGTGTTAGGTGCTGTGTGACTCCGGTGTAGATGCTCGGTAACCCCAGTCCCGAAGTGTTCCCTGCATCCCTTCGCTGCTTTAGAACAGCTACTTTCACTAGCCTCTGTCCTCTCTCCACGTCCTTCATTTTTCTACCACTTCTTTCCCTCAAATGCACCACACGAGCGCTGTGGTGGCACGAGGGCTCTCATGGGGCTTTGGGGAGCTGCACAGATTCCGCGTGGAGACCTGGAGTGGAGCCTGTGGCTTTCGAGGGCAGGCGGTGTAGAGAATGACGGTGCTGGTAGGAAGCCCCCTGACTCAGGTTTGGGGAGCTGTTACTTAAAGCTCCCCCTGTTCACCTCCCCGGTGCGGACTTGCGTTGATTCAGATCAGTGTTTGTTCATTTTATTCCTGCCCTTCCCTGTACCTCACCCTCCATCTTTTACCAAAATGAATGGTGATGGTTAAGGGATCTTTCACCGAAAATGATTTTGTTGGCTAATTAATATCTTTCTGTATGTTTTTATTTATCTTCTTTTATGGTCAGATTTACTAATTTTCCCCTTTGCTTGTCTCCCTTTACATTTGCGAAAGAAAATTTAGAGAACTGCTCTGCCACCAATACGGGTTTCTGGAGGCAGAAATAGCATTGGAATCTGTAGTGTTGAATGCTTGAAAGGCATTTAAAAACATTTATGTCTGACCATATTGGAAAAAATATGAAAGAGAATATATGTATAACTGAGTCACTTTGCTGCACAGCAGAAATTAACACACATTGTAAATCAGCTGTATGTCAGTAAAATTTTTTTAAAATGTCTAATTGACAATGGATGGGCACCATGGAAGATACAGGATTTAATTGTTAACGTTCTAAAAGTCCATAGATGAGGGGGTTCCTGTGAAAGAATACTCTGGGCTAAAAAAGAACAGTGTGCTACATAATTTGGTTCTGAATTAGATGATTTAGAAATGATACAGATATTCAGAGAAAGGAACAAATATGATTGACTTTATGTAGAGATTCCTTGTTTCCAACTAGAACAGGACTTTATTCTTTGGACTTATGATTTACAGTGTTATCTGTTTTATATGGCTTCCGTGGTGACTCAGATGGTAAAAAAAAATCTGCCTGCAATGCAGGAGACTCAGGATCGATCCCTGGGTCAGGAAGATACCTTGGAGAAGGGAATGGCTACCCACTCCAGTGTTCTTGCCTGGAGAATCCCATGGACAGAGGATCCTAGCAGACTATAGTCCCTAGGGTCACAACAACTGAGGAAACAATTGTTTTGTAAAGTCATCTGTGATACAGATTGATGGTACAGTCCAGCATGTTATGTCCAATCCATAAACATTCATTGGATTGAAGTGAACATATTTTTCTGTATCAGTTATTCTCTTTCCCCATTGGATAACTGTTTGCCTCAAATGAGATACCTTAAAATGGAAAAAAACTAGAAAGGTCTGTGGTAGAGAACCACATCGTTCAGCCATTGTACTGAAACTCCAGATGGCCATCAAACACTGGTGACCACATCAGAGCACACAAACAGAAGGGAGCTTCCCTACCTCAGAATTCCTACGCCGATAGGCACGGACTCCAAACAAAGCTGTTTATTTTATAGAATCTTCCATTAGAAGGTAGAATATTGCCTTGCTCCTTCTGTTTTTTGGTATAAAACTGTTCTTTAAGTGTTGTGGGGTAATGAATAATAGAGTGGTCAACAGAGTTTTAGCTGTGCTGTCAGACAAATAGGGTTTTTCATTTATGGCCCTGTGACAATAATCATCTATGGGATTAGCACACGGACTTGAAAGTTCACATGTTCCTTGTTTACAGCTCGAGAGAGTACAACTCTTAATTAGCATTTTTACACTTCAGCATTTATGGACTTTAGTATATACCATCTGCTTTAGTTCTCCAAGGTCCCCTTGACTGTTTTGCTGTTTCCAATTCACTGCATTTTCTCTCCAAAAAATTATAATTTTCCTTTTAAAGTCAGAATTGCTGTTATCTTCAAATTAAAGTTGATTAAACATTTCCCCATGTATTTCATGTTTTTTTGCTCATATGTTTCTTCTCTCCCCTCCCCTTCCCACTCTGTGTACTGTATTTGAGAGATGAGTTAAGTTGGCTCTCAGTCTTAAGTGTAAAACTTGAAAGCTTTAAGTGATGACTTTTCCCCAGTGATCTGAGATTGGCAGCTGAGGTAATGTTCTGTCCATCTGTATTTTTCCTGGTCATAGAGACTTGAGTTACATCTGCTGTGCGCTTCACACAGCAGCATCCTTTCCCGTTAGCATTTTTGTACCATTCTTTAAGTCTTCTCTATTTATGTTTTGCCAGTGTTGGATCCAGCAGGATTGCATGTAGTATTCAAGTGATGGGAAAAAGTTTTATAATAAGGTAAAGAGTACCTTTTTTTCCAGTACACTCCTCATAATGGCCAGTATTTTCTTGATATCATATTGAACATTTAAAAAATTTATATATTACATGCAGAACAATCCATTTAAAAATGTCCAATTCTATGTGTTTTGGCAAATATATATAGACAGATATAGTCACGTAGGGGCTTCCCCAGTGGCGCTAGTGGTGAAGAACCCGCCTGCCAATGCAGGAGACGTAAGAGACGCAGGTTTGATCCTTGGGTTGGGAAAATCCCCTGGAGAAGGCATGGCAACCCACTGCAGTATTCTTGCCTGGAGAATCCCCATGGACAGAGGAGCCTGGTGGGCTACAGTCCATAGGGTTGCAAAGAGTCATACATCACTGATGTGACTTGACACGTCACATAACTACTATATATAGAACAGTTCTATTCCACCCCCCCTCCAAATTTTACGGTGCTCTTTTTAGGCAACTTCAGCCATCACACTTAGCGCCTCACAAGCCCTGATCTGTTGCTGTAGTTTTCACCTCTTCTAGAATGTCACAGAAATGAAGTCTCACAGCTTTGTGGGTCTGGCTGTTGTGGTATCAGTTCATTCCTTTTTATTGCTGATAATATTCTGTAGTATGTTGTGTCACAGTTTATTTATCCACTCACTTAAAAGACATGTGGGTTGTTTCCAGGTTCTGGCAGTTATGAATAAGACTGCTGTAAACTTTTGCCTACAGATCATATGAACATAACTTTTATTTTCTCATAGATAAATATCATGAGCTTATGTATTATGTGCATATATTCTTTGGTGAAGAGCCTATTTAAATCTTTTACTTATTAAAAAAATGTTTTGTTTTGTAGTTTCGAGAGTTCTTTCCATATTCTGGTCAGAAGTCTTATCAGATGTGCTGATTTGTAAATATTTCCTACCAGGATGTGTTGTGTTTGTTTTTTTTTTTTGTCTTTTTGTAAGTAAAGTTTTATTGGAAAACATCTAGCTTCATTTGTTTACATGATTATCTACAGCTGCTTTGCACTACAATGGCAGAGTTGGAGTATTTTTCAGAGCATCATTTTGCAGGACAGTGACAGGGTTGACAGAGCCCTTGTGGCCCATGAACCCTAAAATATTTACCATCTGATATTTTTACAGGAACAAGTTGCCTCCTCCTGTCCTAAAGCTCCCCTTTGACATATGTTCTACCCTCCCCCACTATATTTTCTTCATCTTTAAATTCTTTTATGCTTACGTCCTCTTTGCCTATGTGGCATTCTTTTTTTTTTTTTTTAATTTATTTTTTTATTGAAGGATAGTTGCTTTATAGAATTTTGTTTTCTGTCAAACCTCAACATGAATCAGCCATAGATATACATATATCCTTTCCCTTTTGAACCTCCTTCCCATCTCCCTCCCCATCCCACCCCTCTAGATTGATACAGAGCCCCTGTTTGAGTTTCCTGAGCCATATAGCAAATTCCTGTTGGCTGTCTATTCAGAATGTGTTTTGTTTTTTCATTTATCAATTTTTCTTTGATACATTGTTCTGAGCATTGATCTTAGTACCATACCAAAACCAAGCTTTTAAAAAGGCATCTACATAGTTTGTGTGCATTAATGTCTGCGTATGGTTTTGATTATCCTGTTGTTTTCCTTCTTTTCTTTAACTTTGCCCTTCCTCCCTTCATCTCCCCCAACACGCACGCACACACACACACACACACACACACACACACACACACGCGTACACACACACACACACACACACGTGCGTACACACACCTTTCCTTATTTATTTTTAAATTAGGTCCTTTAGGACAATACAGTAAATATCTCTGCTTCCCCCAAAAATCAATCCTGTCACACTTAACATTTAACAGACTTTGAAACAATGCAGCTGTATAGGGGAAATGAATTCTGTTCTCTGTCAAAGTTGGAAAGGACTGCTTGTTTTAACAGCTACTGAAGATGGAAGCATTTACGCCATGGTCATATAGCTTGTCAAAACTGGGTATGTTCCTGTGTTTAAAATATTTGGGATTTTCCAAACGTTACCATTTCCTCTTGATCCTTCTTAAGGAGGGCTTGGTTTCTGATTACAGTTAACCCCTACTTCACTGTTAAAACTGCCACTGAATAGACTTAAAATATGTAGTCCCTTTAGAAAAATGATTAAACTGCTTACAAGTGTTGGCATTCCATTTGTGAATGGTACACATTTAGAAACATTTTGCATCCGTGATAGGTGATATGTCAAAAAGTCCTCATTTTTCCTCATTAAAGTGCTAGAATTTATGTATACACATCTAAATGAATTAGAATTTCACCAACGTAATTAAATTTTCCCAGTTTTCATTGTAAATGCATGCTCTGTGGAGACATAGTTTTGTTATGAAGAAGCTAATGTTAAAATTGATAAGAGATGAGGATCAGCATACTTCCGTTTAACAATGCAGAGTTATTAGCATGGGTGGCTTTGGGCATAGACTTTTAATTTCATTTTATGAAGTTTTTTTTTTTTTTTAATTTGGCCTTTGAAAAAAGTTTTTGTTATTTAAGTGATGTGTTTGGCCAAAGACCATATTAGAATCAGTATTTTTAAAATAACATTTTAAATAATAGAAATATTTCAACTCTCTGATTATGTGGAAATAAATTTTTGTGTTAACTTTGGCTTTTAAACAGGTTTGTTACAAGAAAATCTCTTGGTGGGTTGAAATAACCATGAACATAAAATCTTCCATTGACCTCTTTTTAAAGTCTCATGTTCTGTAATTAACAACCCTTTAAATATAAGGGTGCTGTTTGTATTGCTAGTTAAATTCATAGTTAAGACTTGTAGGGCAGCATTTATGTGTTGTTTTGTCTTGACTTTAATAACTTGAAAGGTGATATGAAGGTATAAATAGTGAATTTTCATTAAAATATACTGGAAAAATACATGCTGTATTCTGATACATTTAGCTAATAACTAACTTGTCTAAAAACTAAACATATGGCTTTAAATGACAACTCGTCTTATTTCCCTTGCCATCATTACTGTTTTACTCTAGGCTTTGTGATTTATCTGTTGACACTAATTTGACTTTAGAGGCATTTAAAATGTACTGAAAAATGTGCTTGATTACATCTGGTAGATTTTATGTAGCGTAGAATATTGATACACTCCAAATAAAAAATAATTTAACTGTGTTTGTTATAGTTAATGCAGAGTAGGGTGAACTTTGGGCTTCGCTGGTGGCTCGGTGGTAAAGAATCACCTCCCAGCGCAAGATGCATGAGTTCAGTCCTTGGATTGGGAAGATCCCCTGGAGAAGGAAATGGCAACCCACTCCGGTATTCTTGTCTGGGAAGTTGCATGGACCGAGGAGCCTGGCAGACTATAGATCTTGGGGTTGCAAAAAAGTCAGACATACCTGGCAACTCAACAACAACAACAACAGCAGCAACAGAGGGATAACTTCAACATATGTGTCCTAGAGTTTTTATGTCTACTTTTCTTTCCGAATAGATTATAGCAAAATTTGTTTCAGCAAAATAAAAGTTTAGTCTAGGAAAAGAAGGAAGCATAACAGAGATAACAGGAACGGAGAGAGAAAAGGACTATAGAATGAGACAAAATGATTCACACAGAAAATAAAGTTTTAGGGCAGGGTATATGTATTTTAAATGCAAATAAAATATAGAATGATATGCACAATGTTGATTAGAAGGAAACCATTTCTATCTAGTTCCAAAAGATTTTTGTTAGCCCAGAAGGAAACTCTGTATCCATTAAAAGCTGCTCCCATTTCCCTGTCTTGGCAGCCCCTGCAAACACCAGTTTTTGTTCTGTCTCTCTGAATTTACCTTGCCTGGACATTTTATTATAAAAGGAATCAGACAATATGTGACCTTTTATGTCTGGTCTCTTTTAGCACAGTATTTTCAAGCTTCTTCCATGCTGTAGCATGCATTAGTAGTTAATCTTTTTCACAGCTAAATAATATTCCATCATTTGAGTATACCATAATTTGCTTACCCATTCTTCCATCAGTAGACATTTGGGCTGTTTCTACCTTTTGTCTATTTTGAATAGTGCTGCTATGAACATGTGTGTGTACGTGTATTTGTTTGAGTACCTGTTTTTACTTCTTTGGGATACATACCTAGAAGTGGGATTGATGGGTCCTGTTGTAATTCTGTGTTAGCTCTGAGGAGCTGCCCACTGTTTTCCACAGTGGCTGCATCATTTTATAGTCCCAGTAGCAATGCAGCTAGCTTCCTATTTCCTTACATCCTCACTGACATGATATCTGTTTTTATGATTGTAGCCATCTTCGTGGGTATGAAGTGATACCTTGTTGTGGTTTTGACTTGAATTTTCCTAACAACCAGTGAGGAGAAGGCAATGGCACCCCACTCCAGTACTCTTGCCTGGAAAATCCCATGAACGGAGGAGCCTAGAAGGCTGCAGTCCATGGGGTCGCTGAGGGTCGGACACGACTGAGCGACTTCGCTTTCACTTTTCACTTTCCTGCATTGGAGAAGGAAATGGCAACCCACTCCAGTGTTCTTGCCTGGAGAATCCCAGGGAGGGAGGAGCCTGGTGGGCTGCCATCTACGGGGTCGCAGAGTCAGACACGACTGAAGTGACTTAGCAACAACCAGTGATGTTGAACATCTTATCATATGCTTGTTGGCCTCTTGTATAGCTTCTTTGAAGAAATATCTGTTCAACTCCTTTGCTGTTTTTCTTTTGAGAAGTCACATGGCATGTGGGATGTTAGTTTCCCGGCCAGGGATTGAACCGTGTTTCTACAGTCGAGTCTTAACCACTGGACTGCCAAGGAAGTCCCAGCTGATTTTTTAATAGGGTTGTTTGTCTTTTTGTTGTTGAATTATAAAGTTCTTTATTTTAGATTCTAGACCCTTATCAACTATATGATTTGCAAATATTTTTCTCCAGTTCTGTAGTCTTTTCATTTTCTTGGTTAAATCCTTTGATGCACAAGCATTTTGAATTTTGATAAAGTCCAATTTATCTATTTTTGCTTTTATTTTTAGTGCCAAATCCAAGGCCACAAAGATTTACTGCTATATTTTCTTCTAAGAGTTTCATGGTTTAGTTCCTTTTAAAAAAACTATATTTATTTATTTATTGGGCTGCATCAGATTTTAGTTGTGGCATGTGGGATCTAGTTCCCTGACCAGGGATTAAATGTGGGCCCCCTGCATTGGAAGTCTTATCACTGGACCACCAGGAAAGTCCCATGGTTTGAGTTCTTATATTTAGGTTGTTGATTCATTTTAGTTAATCTTTGTATATGGTGTGAATAGGTGTTCAGTTTCATTGTTTTGCATGTGGATATCCAATTGCCTTTTGTCCCAGCACTATTGATAATTGTTGAATAGACTGTTCTTTCTTTTGAAATTGGGAATTGTGAGTCCTTTAACTTTGTTCTTCTTTTTCCAATATTGTTTTGGCTCTTTGGAGCCCCTTGGGATTTCAAATATGTTGAAGGTTGGTTTTTCCAGTGGCAAAAAACAGCTATTGGAAATCAAATCATTAGAGTCATTAGGCTAATATTGCCATTTTAACAATATTAATCTTCCAGTCCATGAACATAGGATGTTTTTCTATCTATTTAGGTCTTTACATAGAGAATAGACTTACGGATATGGGGAGAAGGGAGGAGAGGGTGAGATGTATGGAAAGAGTAACATGGTAACTTACATTACCATATGTAAAATAGATAGCCAACAGGAATTTGCTGCATGGCTCAGGAAACTCAAACAGGGGCTCTGTATCAACCTAGAGGGGTGGGATGGGGAGGGAGATGGGAGGGAGGTTCAAAAGGGAGGGGATATATGTATACCTATGGCTGAGTCATGTTGAGGTTTGACAGAAAACAACAAAATTCTGTAAAGCAATTATCCTTCAATAAAAAAATGAAAAGCAAAGATCGTGAAAAAAAATACATATTTAAACTTTTAATTTCTTTGAGGAGTGCTTTGTAGTTTTCATTGCACAAGTCTTTCACCTGTTTGGTTTAATTTATCCCTTGGTATTTTATTTCAAATGCCATTATAAGTGGAAAATTGTTTCTTAATTTTCTTTTCAGATTGTTCTTTGCTGGTATATGGAAACACAGTTGTTTTCTGTACACTCATCTTGGACTCTAGCAGAAGGGACATGTAAAATAAATTCTGAACGATAGAATTTGATGGCCAAAATAATGTGGGAGAAGCATAGTCCAAACACAGGAAACTCATTGAGCAACGATTTATTAAACTACCTTCTGTTTTGGTGGTAGGGGGAAAAAGAACAGTATTAGGGGGAAAAACATGTGTAACAACTCTAAAAGAGAACATATAGGACAGCAAAATGTAGCGATAGGGCAAAGAAAAGATGAATTTAATCTAGATTTAATGATGTTCCCTGTTTTGTGAAAACAGCTAGCCATTTTAATCGTACCATCAACTATTTGATGTTAAATGAAGTAATGAATGTAACAGTAACGTCAAAAACTGGCAAAGCATTTTAGAAACATAAGGAGAAATGATTACTTCTGTGTTATTGGTTTTTATATCAATTTGTGTATCAGTCAGCTAACAGGGAAATCAGTTTGTTTTTTGAGACTTTGACTTTAAAGGGTTAATCAGCAGTACAGTATGACTTGGGCTTCCCTGGTGGCTCAGAGGGTAAAGCGCCTGCCTGCAATGCGGGAGACCCGGGTTCAATCCCTGGGTTGGGAAGTTCCCCTGGAGAAGGAAATGGCAATCCACTCCAGTATTCTTGCCTAGAGAATCCCATGGATGGAAGAGCCTGGTGGGCTACAGTCCATGGGGTTGCAAAGAGTTGGACACAACTGAGCGAGCTCACTTCACAGTATGACATACTTGCTTTGGGGAACAAAATTATTTATTTATAATTATTAAACATGCTTCCATATTGAAATACGTAGTGTGCAAAACTCTCTAGCCTTTATTCTTCCCCTTTTCACATTTTAAATCATTGGAACAATAGTTTCTATAATAGAATTTTTTGTAATCCATGATTCTTAGGAGGACAGCTGTTAGGGCTGTGTTTTCTCTCCCTCTTGCTGTAAGAATGACGAGTTAAATGTTTTTGTTTGTGCTCACTACAGGAATGTTTACTGAGAGAAAATAAGAAGTCGACTTTTAAAGAGAGACAAGGACTATAAAATCATTCTCTCCCATAGTCTTTCTAAATTCTGAGAGCTCAAGTAAAAATTATCCTTGTTAATTGTATGTTTAGTCAGAGAAGTGTGAAAACATTTAGCTCCTGTGTAGAAATAGTTTTGTTTAAATACAGTATTCCTCTGCTTCTACCGAAGTAGAGAGAACCACTCAGTCTCAGTCAGGATCACAAAAGAGGTAGCTCAGTTTTAGAAACTTCATGTGTCATTAGATTAACGTTAGTGTGGTATACATGTAGGACAGAAGGATGAAAAAAAATTCCTTATGATGGAAACTGCAAATTTAAGTTCCCCCCATCTTTTTCTGTACCTGATGTCCATACCAGGTTTGGCTGCTGACTCGACTCCAAACTTTTCTGTTGAATTTTGGGTCATGGCCTTAGAAACCTTTTCAGCCTCCTGCTTCAGTCAGGATTTCAGAGTTAGTAGGCGACAGACAACTGTTTGCATCTTATATCAAATGAAAGTTTCAAGAGGGTAGTTGGCTAGTTCTTCATTTTATCCATCCACCTGTCCGTAATGCCCAGTGATATCTGACACAAAGTAGAGGCTTGATAAATGTCAAAATAAAGAACAGATATCTGAGAGAACTCTACTCAATACTCTGTAATGTCCTATATGGAAAAGACTCAAAAGAGCTGACTTGTTCAGTTGCTAAGTCATGTCCAACTCTCTGCCACCCCAGCCCACCCCATGGACTTTAGCATGCCAAGGTCCTCTGTCCTTCACTATCTCTCACAGTTTGCTCAAATTCATGTCCCGTCGGTGATGCCATCCAACTATCTCATCCTCTGTCGCCCCCCGCTTTCCTCCTGCTCTCAATCTTTCCTAGCATCAGGGTCTTTTCCAGTGAGTCAGCTCTTCGTATCAGGTGGCAAATCAGAGTGGTGTCATCTGCATTTCTGAGGCTGTTGATGTTTCTCCTGGCAGTCTTGATTCTAGCTTGTGATTGGGCTTCCCTGGTGGCTCAGAGGGCAAAGAATCTGCCTGCAGTGCAGGAGACCCAGGTTCAGTCCTGGGCCAGGAAGATCCCCTGGAGAAAGGCATGGCTACCCACTTCATTATTCTTGGCCTGGAGAATTCCATGGACAGAGGAGACTGGTGGGCTACAATCCATGGGGTCACAAAGAGTCAGACATGACTGAGCGACTAACACTAAAAAAGAGTGGATATATGTAATAGTGATCACTTCACTCTACACCTGAAATTAACCCAACATTGAAAATCAGCTATACTCCAAAATAAAAAAAAGAACAAATATCTCTCTTAGAAAGTATTTGTGAGACAAGCAGGCTTGAAGCCTCTAAACTTTGATTCTTTTGTGTAAGCATCAGAATCTGTTCCCCTTTATGTGGATATTTGCATGTTTTTATTAGCTTAGGTCAGCATAGTCTCCCTTCTGGTTTTGAATACTCTTGCATGTTCTTCATACTGAGCGTGGCTGATCTGGACACGTGCCATACATATGGTTGACATCTTCTAGTAACAGAGAAGTACGTTTGATGGCTTGATCAGTATTCATTTCCCAATACATAACAGCTTAATTTTGTTGAATTTGCATTTAAAACATCATAGACAGTGCGCTAATTACTGTGGTGTCAGTGTGGGTTTAGACAGCTGACAGAGCAAACGTTTGAGGGCCAACAGCAGTGCCTGAACACCTTTAATTACAACAGGCTTTCGCCGGCCTCATCTCTCTCAAAATAAATTCATTATATTGGAGCCGTTCAAATCTCGGAGAATAATAAACCATCAACTTCTTCAAAATCCACTCTGCAAGAAGGATAAATGTCTTGTTTAACTCTCGTGTGAGTAAAGTTCTGTTATTTTTTTAAGATAGCTGTTAGGCAAATGTATTTTTCATAGAGGCCTTTAGCATTAAGTAGGGGCTTGTTTTAATTATTATTAATATTAAACTTTTAATAATATTCATGGAAGACATTGCAGTATTTTTCTGGTTGATCTGTTGTTGAAATTTTGTTACTGAAGTTTAGAAACATACAGTTTTAAATTTCATCAAAGATGCAGGTCAAGTGTCCTTATTCCCAGAACTGTTGTATTTAGGATTATGTCACAGTAAAAAAAAAGTTTTTTTCTTTGCATTTTTTCATGCATTTCAGATGACTGTGTAGTAGTCATAGGATACAGTTATCCTGTGCTAAGACTGCATATTATGTTTACAAAGCATATGTCTTTTGGGGAACATGTTTATTACTGCCTACAGAGGGGAAGAACGCACAGGTCACCTCTGAGTTTCTGTCCCAGCTGCCTTCGGGAAAATCTGTGAGAAGGCATGGGCTTCTTTCTAATTGATTTATAATTGGAAGTGAATTTTGTTCTTTCTAGCTTTTGAGAATAGCTTAAACTAAAACCATATCAACAAAACATGAAAATAAATGCTTGTAAAATTCAATCAGATTTATGATTTGGCATTTATAAGTATCATACAGTTATATAGTGATGATATTTAAAAATAACTGTTTATATCATTTTTATAAATACAGTGCCCTTACAGTCAGAAAAGATGAAGATGACATATGTTTTCATATAATTTGTGACTCTTTGTAATTATAATCGAAAACTTTGTCACGCCCTTGGAGAGGGTAGACTGTGCAAATAAAGAGAGTGATTCCTTTTTTTAGAGGAGAAATGGTTTTCTTTCCGATGGTTGCAGAACATGATAGAATCCAGAGCTAAGGTCTTGGCAGGCGTTTCATGCAATTAAGGAGATTAAAAATGAAACTGACTTTAAAGTAGTCCTGTGGTTAAATTACATTTACCATTTTAATAGTTTATAAGGGTTAGTTTATTTATAAGACATAGCAAAAGGTCTTACTGAAGAGTTAAGATGTATACAGAGGAATCAATTAGAGGACAGGGTGCAAGGTTGCATAATCAAGTGTACTTCAGTGGTGCAAGTCAGAGCATAATTGCCTTAGAATTTTAGACAAAGCAGATATCAAGGTTAGCTGCTGTTGATAGTGATTGATTTTTTTTTTTTTTTTGTAAGATGTGGACAATGTGTAGCATAGTGGAAAGAGATCCCACTGATGGAGGAGCAGTTGTGAGCTAGTGTAAGTTCTGTGATTAAGGACATTTATGACTTTGGTCAAATCACTTAAGTCTCTAAACCTAGAGAGTTTTTTAAATGTGTAACACTGTTTTCATTTCTAAATTCTTTCCCATTCATTATGCTAAAAAAAGATTTACTGGACTAAAATTTAAGAGTTTGGTTTATCTAAACTCTGTTTAAGGATGGTTTAGATCCTTTTAAACACCCAAGTTTATTGTATATTGTCACCCTGCTTATGGCAGAAAGTAAAGAGGAACTAAAAAGCCTCTTGATGAAAGTGAAAGAGGAGAGTGAAAAAGTTGGCTTAAAGCTCAACATTCAGAAAATGAAGGTCATGGCATCTGGTTCCATCACTTCATGGGAAATAGATGGGGAAACAGTGGAAACAGTGTCAGACTTTATTTTTCTGGGCTCCAAAATCACTGCAGATGGTGATTGCAGCCATGAAATTAAAAGATGCTTACTCCTTGGAAGAAAAGTTATGACCAACCTAGATAGCATATTCAAAAGCAGAGACATCACTTTGCCAATAAAGGTCTGTCTAGTCAAGGCTATAGTTTTTCCAGTGGTCATGTATGGATGTGAGAGTCGGACTGTGAAGAAGGCTGAGCGCCGAAGAATTGATGCTTTTGAACTGTGGTGTTGGAGAAGACTCTTGAGAGTCCCTTGGACTGCAAGGAGATCCAACCAGTCCATCCTAAAGGAGATCAGTCCTGGGTGTTCATTGGAAGGACTGATGCTAAAGCTGAAACTCCAATATTTTGGCCACCTCATGCAAAGAGTTGACTCACTGGAAAAGACCCTGATGCTGGGAGGGATTGGGGGCAGGAGGAGACGGGGATGCCAGAGAATGAGATGGCTAGATGGCATCACTGACTTGATGGACGTGAGTCTGAGTGAACTCCAGGAGTTGGTGATGGACAGGGAAGCTTGGTGTGCTGCGATTCATGGGGTCGCAAAGAGTCAGTCAGACACGACTGAGCGACTGAACTGAACTGAACTGAAACACCCAAGTTGCTTGGTTTTTCTAAGTATGTTTCCTTTGATGGTAATAGACTATCACTGGGATAACTTTAAATCAGATTGCTGTAGTTAATTTATTAAAAAGTATTTGTAAAGTAAAATTTAATAGTTTGGCTCTAACAAACAAATATTTTCAAAGAAGAAAAAGTTTGATGCTCTTAAAAGTAGTGGATCATTAAATATGCTGCTGCTGCTGCTGCTAAGTCACTTCAGTCGTGTCTGACTCTGTGCAACCCCATAGACGGCAGCCCACCAGGCTTCCCCGTCCCTGGGATTCTCCAGGCAAGAACACTGGAGTGGGTTGCCATTTCCTTCTCCAGTGTATGAAAGTGAAAAGTGAAAGTGAAGTCACTCAGTTGTGTCCGAATCTCAGCGACCCCATGGACTGCAGCCCACCAGGCTCCTCCATCCATGGGATTTTCCTGGCAAGAGTACTAGGGTGGGGGTGCCATCGCCTTCTCTGTCATTAAATATGAGAACATATTAAAGTGTAGGGTGGTTTGAATGATCTGTTATAACACTACTAGGCATAGTAGCAAAATAAGTCTTAATGGGTATTATCTGTTGTAAATACTTTATTTATAAAGAATGGCCAGATTGAGTCAGAAGCGAAAGTGGAGATTTGGTTTGGTCAGCCTATTTTATAGGACAGTGTTTTGCAGATTGGGGAGTGTGACCTGTAAATGGATTCTAGAATTTATTCGGAGCATTAAGAAAAGTGTGATAGATCATTGTATATCACGTGTAGTAATGGTAAGTACTGAAACTTTGGTTTCAGTTGTGTGTATTCTGGAGAAGGAAACCCACTCCAGTACTCTTGCCTGGAGAATCCCTTGGACAGAGGAGCCTGGTGGGCTACAGTCCATGGGGTCGCAGCATTGGACATGACTGAGTGACTTACACATACACACACACACACATTGTGTGTATTGGTTCATAATATAAAAGGTATTTCTTAACTTCTCTCCTTCCATCCTGAACAGTTAACACAACACATACGGCCTTCAGGGTAGTAGTAGGCAGTCAATAACTTGTCTAGCTGCACACAATTTAATTTACTAAATCTAGATAGGAAAAACCTCTAAATAAATTCAGAAGAACTTCTCATGCAAAATTTTGTTAGGAAAATTGATAGGACTCAAATGTTGTGTTGGAATTGTTTTGTTTCTTGCTGTGACCTCCTTGGACGTAGGGGCTGTGTGTCGTGTAACTTTATATCAACGTGTAGGCTAGGAAGAGCATCCATCTCAAAGTCAGAAAGACCTTTTGAAAGAGTTCCAATTCTGACTCTTGCCGCATATAAACTTTGGGATATTGGGCAATTTTTTTCCTGCACTCTGGGCTTCACCTTCCCCATTAAAAAAAAAAGAATAGTACTTACTTATGATTAAATGAATTATCACTGCACTCTAAACACCAAGTACTTTGCCTGGACTATAGTAGATTCTTAGTAAGTATTTATTAAGTTAATTAAAAGGATATAGAAACATTATTGAATACTAGTGCTTATTTTAAAATCTGTTTTGAGTATCTTGGAAAAGTATGAAATATAATTGGATCCCATGCAAAAGCAGAAATTTTCATGACCTTTTGAAAACTTAGAAGCCCTGATTATAGAAGATAGCTTTTTTAAAAAACAAAAATCAAACATTGCTCTGTTAGTGTAATGTGCAAGATGTAAATTAGAAATTAAGTGGGCCAAATTCAAATCAAAAAGTTACTTGTAAACATTAAAAATGAACTCAGACAAATCCTCTCCAGTCAAAAAACCCAGGTAAAGATTCATTAGTAATTTTTGGAACTGGCTGATAGTCATGTGTAAATTATATACTAAGGGATGAAAAAATAGGGACATGTATACATGGAATCTTTATCTAAAATTTAGTTTAAAATCAGAAATAGAAGTGTTGAAAAACTAGAATATTCTTGGCTTAATTTGGAGAGAACAAATGAGGAGAGTTATGAAGCTGTTGGCTGGAATGTATAACCTGTTACCCTTTATTCCAGTTATGTTAATGTAAAGATAGATTGTCAGTATATGTCCCCTTACAAGAAAATTTGAAGAAGTGTAGCAGGAGAGCATGTGTCAGCTAGTCTCACTGTATTTTAATATTCTGGGATTTGGAACAAAAATATTGAGCCTGGTTTTACAATAGAAAAGCCTGCCTGATTGGCAAACTGGAGTTATTTTAGGGGATTATTGGAGTACTTTCATGAGAGAGAGAGTGAAAATAATTTATGTAAATTTTATAAAGCCTTTCAAGGTTCTAATCCAAAAGGAATACATTTGTGTGTGTGTTTTCCTATAAGATGGAGAAGAAATGCTTATTCCCAAAGTCATATTGGCTTAGAAACAGGAGGTAAATGTTGGTCATCAACTGTCACTTCTCTGGAGGAATTTCTTTTTTTTTTCCAGATTTTTTTTTAAATGAGTTTCTGGGGAATTGCCCCCTTGTCTGCCAATAGCTTTTTTTTCTCCTTTCCTAGTTTGCATTTAGTGATATGATCATATGTTTTAAGGGATCTCAGGTAAAAATTAATTTTTAATGGTTGCTATGGGCTTTAAATTTATTTTTTTAATTGTAGTTGATTTATGATGTGTTAGTTTCAGTTATACAGCAAAGTGATTGAATTTTATACACACACACACATATATATTTATATATATCCTTTTTCAGATTCTTTCCCATTGTTGGTTATTACAGTTGGTGAGTACAGTTCCCTGTGCTATACAGTACGTCTTGTTACCTATTTTATATACGTGTCTTTGCTCAGTTGTGTCTGACTTTTTGTGACCCCGTGGACTGGGGCCCACCAGGCTCCTCTGTCCATGAGATTTTCCAGTCAAGAATACTGGAGTGAGTTGCCATTTCCTACTCCAGGGGATCTTCCCGACCCAGGGATCAAACCTGCATCTCCTGCATTGCAAACAGCTTCTTTACCACTGGGCTCCTGGGAAGCCCCATTTTATATACAGTAGTGTGTATTTGTTAATCTCAAAGTCCTAATTTGTTCCTTCCCCCTGCCTTCCCCTTCAGTAACTATAAGCTTGTTTTCTACCTGTGAATCTGTTTCTGTTTTTGTAAATAATTTATATCTTAATTTATTCCTGAGCCACTTTCGTTAATGCATAGTTTGCTAGAATGTTATCCATTCTTTGTTGTTTCCAACTATTGGCATAAAGTTGCTCATAGTTTTCTTCAGTGATTATTGAAAGTCTCTGCTGTGTCTGTAACTGTAAATATGTCCTCCTGAGTTCTTTTTGCAGCAGTTTCTCGGCTTGATTTTCTTGACATCACATTTTCAAAGTAGGGCATTCACTTTTCCTTGTTTTACCTCTCATCTGACGCGTGCATGGTCAGGCCCTGTTGACTCCTGCTGAACTGAGCTGAGCTTGGATTTGGAATTCAGGAGTGGATGGACCTTCCCTGTCTCTGGCCAATACTATGTGTCCACCGGTAGCTTGTCTTTCCCCTTCCCCTCCCTCCATCCCCCTCAGGTAGGAATTTTCAAAAACTTTCCCTCTCTTCCAAGTCAGTGTTTCTTTTTGTTAGTGATCTCATCCAATCCAGGCTTTTGCCATCGTCTTTATTGAGATGGCTCCCAAACCTACAACCCGAACTTGACTTTTCTTCTAACCTCTGACTGCTCGCTTGGCATTTCTCCCTGAGTAACTTGCTTACACCTTCAGTGCAGCTCAAACTAAAGGGAAACTCCTGATTTCCCTCAGCCCAAACCAGTTCTTCCTCCATATTTCCTGGTTTCTATTAATTGGCACTGCTACTCATCCAGACTCAAAATCCCAGTCATTTTGACTCTTAACTTCCAGACTCTTTGCAGCCTGCCTTCACAGTGTCAGCAGCGTGTATAATGTGACGACCCCTCATTCCAGTCTCACCACCTGCACTCAGACCCTCAGTGCTTTGTACCCGACGGTTGTTAATAACCTCCCTGCCTTCTCAGCTGAATCCAGTTCATCTTCCACGTAGAAGCAGTTTAACCACTCGCTAACTCAACAGCGATCAGACCACTCTTTAGATTCAGGTTACCTGAAGCCACAGCCTCCTCAAGTAGGTCCAAACTCCTTAGCTTTCTAGGTCTTCCAGAACAGCGCCCCCAAATGTTCCTTCCTTGATCTCCCCTACACTGCTTTACCCACGCTGGTATCTGGCCTGAGGGCTTTATCTCTGTTTTGTGTGCTTGAGTTTTTGTTCAGCTGTTTGCCCTTCGGTGAGTACCCTTTTCCTCATCTCTACCTGCTAAAAGGAAGCTTGTCAATGGTAATCTCATACTTTGTTGACAAGCTTGGTGACCTGCAGAACGCTTTTCTTTATTCTTTCTAGCATGCTTAGCTCACTGTGTATCATCGCCATTTGGGTACTTGCTTAATATCTCCTCCTGGATTACAAGCTCCTAGTAGGTAGAAACTGTTTTCTGACTCTGCTTTCTCTTTTTCACTGCCTCAGCAGTTGGTATGGACACTCAGCAGATACTGACTGAAAAGGATGAAATGATTGTCGTTGTTTATAGTTGCCTTCAGTGAAACTCCTTACACTCTTCCTAAGAAGTTTAACTACTCCAGTACCTAGAGTTAATGGTATAGAAGGGTTATAAAATGAGCCTTTCTAGAGATGTCACTGCAAGTGTGCAGCAGGCTCCTGGGGTGACAGGCACCATCTTTCTAATAAGTGCTGTCTTTATAGCATCATAGAGCTCTGCTGGAAGTGCGTCCTAAGGCATCACATGAGTGATGACGTTGATTGATTTCTGGGGTGGTATCAGGGCTCAATCGACCCCCCCCCCACCTCCTCTTTTGGTTATTTCTATTAAATAAAAGATTGAAACAACCCACGATGATACTTTAAATTTTCAGATAGAAGTTACTGTACGTGATTCAGCATGGATTTATAAATGTATGAAGTGAATCCCAATATCTTTGTACCTTAATCCACAGAATGAAGATGATTAAGAAGGGGAGATTAATTTTACTTACTTTAAAGAAAACTGTTTAGGCCAACTTGATGTGAATCTGCCAATATATTTCACATGGATGGTATTGGTAAAGACAAAAATCATGCTTTTGTAGTTGAAAAATCATAATTAACATGTCCACTAATGTTAGTTGCTCAGTCATGTCCGACTCTTTGCTACCCCGTGGACTGTAGCTTGCCAGGCTCCTCTGTCCATGGGATTCTCCAGGCAAGAATACTAGAGTGGGTTGCCATTCTCTTCTCCAGGGGATCTTCCCTACCCAGGGATTGAACCTGGGTCTCCTGCATTGCTGGCAGATTCTTTACTGTCTGAGCCACCAGGGAAGTTCAACCTGTCCACTGGCCTGTCAGCAAATTAAATATATGACACTCCATCATGATAAAAGATTTGGGAATATAGTGAACAGATGTACATAGGAATTATATTAAGCATTAATCTGTTACCATTTATAAAAGTTAGGGTTCTGTTCAACCCAACAGCTTGAGTGTAGAGATGGACTCGCCAGCCCAGCCATTTTCCGGGCATGTTGTGACTTAGTGTGATCTGGGCTCTGGGCAAGCCGCCTGCTTGATGTGTCCTGTTTAGTGACACTTCTGGGTGTAGATATATATGATAAGCAAAGTTCTATATTTTGCAAAAGAAATAATTTCTTATATCAGTGTTTGTCTTTTTAAAGGAAAAAGGCAGGCTTCTCGTGTTCAGATTGGTAATCATTTCCATAATACTCAGCATCTTAAGTTTTAGCAATAGAAAAATACTGCCCTCAGTGCAGACACAGGCCTTGATCTGAGGCTGTTTATCTCTATAAAAAGGGATGTTACGAGAAGGAGAAGTAATTACTGTTTAGCAAGCACTTTGATATTTACACCCAGTGGCTGTAAACAGTTATTAAAAAGTCATTGAACAGGTCAGAATGGCAGGTGCAGTGGCGTGGCCATAGCAAGGGCCAGAAAAGCAGGATCTTTGCAGCTTTGGAGAAGGAGATTCACGTGAAAATGTTCTATTCCTGATTGAACAGTTTATTATCATTAATTTTTCATTTTATATGAGCGTAGCTGATTAACAGTGTCGTGATAGTTTCAGGTAGACAGCAAAGCAACTCAGCCATATATATATGCATCCATTCTCCCCTAAACTCCCCTCCCATCCAGACTGCAACAGAGCATTGAGCAGAGTTCCCTGTGCTATGCAGTAGGTTCTTGCTGGTCCTTCGTAATAGAATGGTAAACGTTTTATTACTAAACTGTTCAGTGAGGAGGATTCAGTCACTAGATTTCTTATGTTTCAGAATGTTACAAGAAACCCCATACATTCTGCTGATAAACACAGATAAGTTGATTATTTCTTCTTTTTAATTTTAATTTTTTTTAGCACCAAAACCATTTTGTTTTGGGGTATAACTGAGTAACAATTGTAGTTTCAGGTGAACAGGGAAGGGTCTCAGCGGTAATATATGCATACAATCTCCCTCAAACTCCCCTCCCATCCAGGCTGCTAATGAACATTGAGCAGAGTTTCCTGTGCTACACAGTAGGTCCTTGTTGGTTATCCATTTGAAACATTTTATCCTTAAACATTTACAGTGTGAGGATTCCATCGGTAGATTTCTTTGTGTTTCAGAGCATCACAAGCAACCACATACATTCTGCTGATGAACACAGACAGGCTCGTTGTTTCTCTTTAAACAGTAGCATGGGTGCTCATTCCCCACTCTTAGAAGGAAATGTCATTTCACGACAAGACAGTAAGCACTGCAGTTCTTTGTATTTGGACAGGAGTGGTGGGGGTAGGGTGGGGGTTTCAGTTTGGTGTGGGGAGAGGCTGATTAAGAGTCCTCAACCTCGACTCTGCTGCTGCCTGCTGACTGTTTGAACCCAAAGTCACTTTTTACTCCATCCTTTGGCACTGTTTGACCTTAGGCAAATCACCAGGATTTTTTTTCCCCCCTCTAAATTTTTTTGAGAGTGTTGGAGAAGATCTCTTTTGAGTCTGGGTGATTTTTTGTTTTGTTTTGTTTTGTTTTTTAATTTTGGCCAGGGAGTGCAGCTTGTGGGATCTCAGTTCCCCCACCAGGGATTGAACCCTATGGCAGTGAAAGCACCAATTCCTAACCACTAGACCACCAGGGAACCCCCGTGGGCGAATATCAATTAAAAAAAAAAAAATCTGTGATTTTTGGAGAACAGTAGCAGAAAATACCATGCAGAGAAAGTTGGAATTTATCATGGACTCTGTGAGAGGGATTTAATGCTTATGCTGCATTTAGAAGTTTAGAGCTAAAACAAATCTAAATTATGAACGATTCATCATCTTAATAGGATTTTACAGGGTACTTGGAATGGGTCCAAGCATTCTATGTATTTATATAAGTCAAGGTTTAGTTGCCATCAGATTGCTGCTGTTAATTGTTTTTGTGCTGACTGGTTTCTGCAGCCCCCGCCTGCCCCCGTAGAGAGAAGAAAGGACACATTAGTGTTTGGGAGCACGTGCTGTTAGTCCAAGTATCCTTCTTAAAAAATGCTTTGAAATTTTATCTGGCTGAAAAGTCACATTTCAGAATGTGAAGCCAACTTCTGAGCAGAGAAAAAAATCTATGAAGCATGCATGGCACATTTACAAATTCTTTGAGAAAACTGTGTGATTTGGAGTGATTATTTATCCCTATATCCCCAGATGTCACACACTGCCTTTTTACCCCTGGGGAGTAACCATATTGTATTATTTGTGATCCTTTGGAGTTATATGAAATGATAATTTAACTTTTCAGATGTGGTTAATCCACAGGCCCTGCTTCCTAACTATGAACATACATGGCATGACAGGCTTAACTGTTTCCAGGTGTGATTGGAGAACTTGGACGATAAATTATTCGTAGATGATCTTGGCCACTGTAATTTACTACAAAACTGCCGCTTTGGCATCAGCAGTTGAAAAGAGCATGTTAGTGTTAACTCCACTTGGGATACATTTTACATGAAATAAAAGAACTGCGTTTTTGAGAGAGTTAAGTGTTTATTTTTTATCCTACTATTTAGAACTCAGTTGTCTTTGGGATAGCTGAAGTTTTGTTAATAAGTTGCCCTTGATTTATGTAATCTGGATTGACTTTGCAAGACTTCTTACAGTTTGGGAGCCTCCCTCCCCTGTTCCGTGCCCAGTGTTGGAAACTTTTCTCTCCTCTGGCTCACTTTTAGCCCTGCCCTGCTCCAGAGAGCAGCCTTCATCTACCTCCTCTCCTGGCTGGTCCCAGTTCCTGGAATGAAGCCTCATTTGCCTCCAGGAAAGAACTCAACCCGGACTGAGACAGAAGAGGGCCCATTTAACACTCCTGCTGTTGTTGCCATTAGCAGTAGAAGTCCTTAAGTGATCTGGAGGGTTTGTAGTTAAGGAAGACAGAGAGAGGCTGTGTCTGTTTTGTAGCCCGCTAAAGGAGGAGTGAAATTCGGGGCAGAGGTTACACGGTGAGGAGAGTTGAAAGAGACAGCAGGCTGGCCCAGACTACTGGTTGGTTGTCCACTGGTTAGCCCAGCTGTACCCTCTGTTCTAGCCTATGGGTGTTCCTCTTCAAATTCAAAACTTCCTGTCCTCCACCTGGTGGTCAGCCACTCTTAAACCTTCCCCACCAGAGTTGTAAAGGCACGCTAATGCTATACAAATAAAATATATGGATTAAAAAGGCCTTTGTTGCTGTGAGAGAAACTCATATCCATTTACAGTTCTTCATAGCAGAGTGTCCCAAGTTCCAGTCAACCCTAAAATGGGTTTTGGAAACATTTTTAAAAAAATAATTTATTTAATGAATTGATTGATTCAGTTTTTGGCTGTGTTGTGTCTTTGTTGCTTCATGGGCTTTTCTCTAGTTGCAGAGAGCAGGCCTCTCATTGAGGTGGCTTCTCTTGTTGTGGAGAACAGACTCTAGGCATACAGGTTCAGTGGTTGTGGCACACAGACTTAGTTGCTCCACGGCATGAGGGATCTTTCTGGATCAGGGATTGAACCCATGTCTCCTGCCCTGGCAGGTGGATTACTCACCGCCGAGCCACCAGGGAAACTCCCAGAAACACATTTTTTAAGGAGATTGCTTTCTCTTGTGGAACTCATGTTGAATATCTCCTTTCACTTTTTCTTAACTCTGAATTAGAATGAAAGCTTTGAATAAACTCAGATTCTGTTTGGGATTTTTTTTTTTTTTTGGTCCAGCCTTGTGGCTTACAGGATCTTAGTTGCCTGACCACAGATGGAACCCAGGCCCCCACAGTAAAAGCTCAGAAGTCCTAACCACTGAACTGCCAGGGAATTGCCAAGACTCAGATTCTTAATGAAAGAGGAGATAGGGCTGTTTTGTCATCTGCATTTTACATTCGTCACCCATTTTAATGTGCCAGTGGAAATCATCACTGATTCTTTGACTCTGGGGACTGTTTTTGAGATGGCAATGGTATAGAAATATTCATACATTATTTTAGTTATTTGTGACATCCTGGCAAATCTGCCATTATGTGTGGCAGAATGATAAGGAACAGAAAGGGCAGAAGTAGAGACTGCACTGATTTCATTGATAAAAATGTAAATCTTAAAGGAATTTTAAGATTAAGATTAAATTTAATTTGATCTGAGGCACTGAATAAACTTTAGTTCACCTAGTCACTTTGTCCCTTGAAAATTGTTTACTAACCTATGGGATTATAACTAGAGGCATTTGCTAATGTATTTGCAGTGACTGCTGAAATAATTCAAATTTATTGACCATCTGAGGATATTAAATATTTATCTTTTCTGCTCAGTGCCTGTAATGAAATAGAATATAAGTTAATGGTTAATGGCTTATAGGCTGTTATTTCTGAAATACTATCTTTATGTACTTTATCTAGTGACATTACTTCTATTTTGTATGTGTTTTAAAGCATATTTGGAATCTACCTTCTGTAATTTTGTCTGCTTAGCCAAACAGTATTCTAGAAGAGATTTTAAACTGTGTAGGGTGTGTGCGTGTGTAAATAATTGTAAAGAGAGAAAAGTATGTTAATTTGTAGAATACAGAGAAATCTATCATTACGAAAGAACAAATACAATGAAATAATAACGTATTACTATTACTATGTGTGTGTTCTGGCACCCTGGCAGTATTTAATGTATTCCAGAATGTTATCAGGTTGGCCATAATTCAGCATGTGAAAATCTAGCAATTGTGTTAGATGAGTGTTCAGTTCAGTTCAGTTCAGTGGCTCAGTCATGTCCAACTTTTTGCGACCCCATGAATCGCAGCACGCCAGGCCTCCCTGTCCATCACCAATTCCCAGAGTTTACTCAAACCCATGTCCATTGAGTTGGTGATTATTGTTAGGATGATTAATTAAAAATGTATTTGCAGGTGTAGAATCAGCGAAAGAAGCTAATTTATTTAGGTTTCCTTCAAATTAATGAGAATGCAGTGTTAAGCTAAAACTGTCTTTATACGAAAGTAGTTTTATTTGATTTCGTATAAACATTGTGAAGAACATAAAGCAGTATTTGTAGGTTTTAAACTTTAAGAGAAATAACTTAAAGTTATTTTGAGTTTTCTGAAAACTAGATATTCAGAACTGACTTGTAAAGATGCTGAGAAGCTCGATTTTTCTACAAGCCCTAAGGGACTATCTGAGGGTTTTCTGTTTTGTTTTGCTTTAATTTTCACTATCTTGAAGAAAATGACTGCATTAGTGTGGTGAATTTTTTAAAAATTCAGATTATTTTGGATTTTACAATTACAAGGAACTTAATTTAACTGTCATTAGTTTGTCAAAACAGACAAATCATTTAGAAACAGTTGGCTGGTTGAATAACTGCTCTGTGTGTGATATTGTTTCATGTGAAGTATCAGGTGTATTACTGAGTTCTGTAGTGGTTAAGATAACAACAAACTTTAAAAAAGAATACCTCAAATCTTAGCATCATCCCAAAAAAATCTTTACTTTTTTTTTTTTTGAGAGAAAAGAATCCTGGGAGGTTTTGTCAATTGTACCTTGAAAGTACTGTCATAGAAAAAGAGATCTGTATGGAATTAAAAGTTGTTGTATACTTGAAATGTAATATGTGTACAAAATCCATAGAGGAGACAACATGGGATTGACTAATATTAAATGGAATGCATTTGAATATTGGAACATTTGGCCTAAGGTCTTTCTTTTGTTCTATGTGTCTGCCAGGATTGTGGAAAATCTTGTAGCTTACTCCCCAGGCTTCTGTCTTACCAGAGGTTAGAATTTGCTAATTAAAAGACCATAATACTCGACTCATATTGTTGTATGGCAGAAACCAACACAACATTGTAAAGCAACTATCCTTCAATGAAAAATAAATAAATTTTAAAAAATGACTAAACAAGTATGAAACTCGCAAGTAATATTATAAATGCTAAATAGAAACATTCATGAGTAATATCTATGTTCTTGTCTTAAATAATATTCATTTTATTAGTAATAAATCAGTTATGACACTTTTCCCCCTGTGTGTGCTTCATTGCAATCAGTTTTACTGACTTTTTAGTGTTGGAGACTTTGATTTGTGGTTAGCAGGTATGTACCAAGAATCATACACGTTGAACAATTGGTTGAGGTACCTGGGCTTCAGAGTTGTTGCTGTAGTCTCTAAGTTGTGTCTGACTCTTTTGCGACCCATGGACTGTAGCCCACCAGGCTCCTACGTCCATGAGCTTTCCCAGGCAAGAATCCTGGAGTGGGTTTCCATTTCCTGCTACAGGGGATCTTCTGGACCCAGGGATCAAACCTGCATCTCCTGCATTGGCAGACTGATTCTTTACCACTGAGCCACCAAGGAAACCTGGACTTAATTGTTCCTTTGTAGTATTGATCTTTTTCATAGAATTTACACTGTTTATTTTACAAACGCTGGCATAGTGATTACCACGGGACAGGCCTTGTTCAGTAATACTAACTCAGTTTACTTAAAACCTGATAGCATCCCTGGGTTGAAGTGGGCACGATCACCACCTCTGATTGCCGATGGCACGCAGGAGTCAGACCCCAGCCGGTGTGCAGGTCTCAGCGGTCTGCCTCCAGTGTCTGCCCCACCACTTGTGCCCTTAACCAGTACCCCTGTTCCTGTCCAGAAAGATCTTTCTGGAAAGTTGAGTTGGAATTCTTTCCCTTGTCAGATCCTTCCATGCTCTTGCTGACTAGACAGGGATCCCTGGAAAGGGCATGCTGGCTGGAGCTCTCACTATCTCACTCGGCTAGCTCTTGGGAGGCAGGCAGTGTGATTGCATCTGACTGTGAGTGGCCCTCATTTGGCTTCAGGAGCAGCCCTTGGGTAGAAACTTCCCTGGATCTAGAAGGAAGTCTCCCCTCTTATTCTAGAGATCTGGGGCTAAGAGTGAGAGCGGTGTCCAAGTTTAGAGTGGAAGCTGAGAATAAGGAAAAAAGCAGAGAGACAGTACTATTGCTTGATGGAAAATGTGAGCCCCACACCGAATCTCACCAATGCCAGTGTTTAGAGGAGCTTCATTTCTCAAGGACAACTTTGCTAACCCACTCCAGATGAGCAATAGTGGGGACTTGTTTGTGATTAGGGATTCTTCTCAGCAAGGCTGGGGGTGCGTGCGCACATATGTATGTGTGTGTGTACACATGCACATAGGATTGCTCTTAAACATGTCGATATTTGGTCCATACCACATGTTAAAAATTGTAATGAGTTTATGTTAGCAGCACAGTGGTAAAGAATCCACCTGCCAACTCAGGAGATGCAAGGGATGAGGGTTCGATCCCTGGGTCAGGAAGATCCCCTGGAGTAGGAAATGGCAACCCACTCCAATATTCTTGCCTGGAAAATTCCATGGACAGAGGAGCCTGGCAGCCTGCAGTCCATGAGGTCTCAACAGGTCTAACACAACTGAGCACACACAAACAAGCCCTAGTTTGTGAGCAGCTCCTGGTTTGTGGCATCATCATACACGCAGACCTGTCTCCATCGGTATTCTTAAGGGGAACTTGTTGTCTTGAAGTTTCAGCTGCTTTGTAAGGTGACTTTTTTTTTTCCCTTTGGAGGTACCATTTTTTTCTTTTCACACAGCCCCTCAGGGGGACTCTCGAGTTTTCATAAAATAAACCTCAAGTTGTGCACCTATATTCATAGCAACATGACTCTTAATACCCAAAAGGTGGAAGCAACTCAGTGTCTATTGAGAGATGAGTGGATAAATAAACCGTGATCTCTAGCTGCAATGGAATATTATTCAGCCTTAAAAAGGAAGCAAATGCTGACAAGTTAGATGAAACTGTTCTCAACAGTGTGTTGAGTGACATAAGCTAGTCACAGTAAGGCAAATACGGCGTGATTCCACTCCCATAAGGTACCTAGGGTAAGTTCATAGAGACAGAAAGTGGAATGCTCATCACCAGGAATGGGGGTAGTGAGGAATGGAAACTGGGCGTTTTTGTTTTGTGACTACAGAGTTTCAGTTTTGCATGATGTAAAGAATTCTGGAGATTGGTTGTGCAATAGTGTGAATGCCCTTCTCACTACTGAATTGTACACATAAAAATGGTTAAGATGGTAAATTTTATGTTATGTGTATTTTACCATAATTAAGACAACAGCAGACCTTTCAGATTTAGTATAAAGTCTGTTTAGCTGTGCAATGCTTTCATTGACAGATACTTCCTGGTAGTAGCCGGCTCTTGGAATGGTTGAGAGTACTGAGCTCAGCCCTACTCTCCAGGGAACAGACATTGTGGCACGACTGTGAGTGTGTTACATCAGTCCTGAAAAAGCTGATCATGGACGTTGAAGGAAGGAATCAGGGGTATGGGGAAGGGTTTGCGTGTGCGGAGCTTATGGAGACGGGAATGAGGGGACCGTGTTCAAGGCGACTGAGGAAATGACCAGTATTTATGTGGCCAAAGATAGCTGATGGCTCCAGTGCCACAGTGCTGGCAGAAGTCTGCATTTTTACAAGTTTTGACTTTCTGATAATGTTGAGACTTTTTGATTATTTATTTATTGTTATTTTGCTTTATTTTATTTCTCACCACATCTACCAGGTAGAATATTTGATGCCTTCCACCAGGGACCCATGTACACTGTGTTTGTCAGTACTTATTATAACAAGTATTTCAAGAAAGGTCCTGTGCTATAAGGTATTAGGATTGTTGTAAAGATCAAGCCAGAGCCCCCTGTCCTGGAAAGCTTTCTGCTCTGAAAGAGAAGATAGAGCATGTGGACCATTACAACTGAAATTTAAGACAGAGCCTCATAAACAGTATAAAGAGATCCAATTTTCAGAAGTGAGATCCAAGGATCACGAGCAGGAGCGGAACCTTGAAAGATGGAGAGGCTGTTACCAAATAGAGATGACGGGGGTCTGGATCCATGTTGAGTATCATGACACAGATGGATACAGGCCAGGCCAGGGAGATCCCTGCCAGGAGAGGCGAAGAGCCCAGTGTCATTGGAGAACAGGATGCACATTAGTTGTAGGAAGATGATGGCAGAGATGCTTTAGGGCCAGATCATGGGGAGTTATCTATGTCTTACTGAAAGGTTTGAATTTCCATCAGCAGCAGGGAACTGTTGCAGGTTTCTTATGTGGGAATGACGTGGTTTGACACCTTCAGAGGTTAAGCACACGAACGTGTGGGTAGGAAGCAGGCTTGATCCGATTGTTTAATTATAGAGGCCGATTTGGTTCTTTGGTGTCCATCTGAAGTAGGAAATTAGGTTGGATAAATAATTAGGGAGGATACAGATTAGGCATTAAACATTAGGTGGAGATGTTAAGAACACATCTAATTCACAGTGGAGATCTATTGAAAGAGTTTGACATGATGAAAGCTGGGTTTTTTTTTTTTACATATATTCTTTATCATATTCTTTTCCATTATGGTTTATCCGTATCACAAGATATTGAATATAGTTCCCTGTGCTATGTAAGACCTTGTTGCTTCTCCATTCTGTATGTAATAACTTGCATCTGCTAATCCCAAACTCCCAGTCCATCTCCCTCCATGAAAATGCTCTTGAAGATCAGTTAGGCAGTAGTATAGAAGGGACTTTATAGTGAGAGGAGCTAGTTAGTGAAAAGTTTGTTGAATGGTGGAATTAGGAAGAGCTGAGGAGGGTAGTAGCAACAGAAACAAAGAGAAGATTGACACAAAGCAGAGGAAATGGTGAAGAGGAGGAAGTGAAATTCACAAGTGGTGAGCATATTTATATACGGAGCATTTGTTCCATGACAGGACAACTGACCAGTCATGCTCACGCTTAGAAAATATACGTGCCAGTTTGGTCAGAAAAGGGGCATGAAGTTGTGAGATGGCTGGGCTGAGCAAGCTGATGGGAGGCTGGTAGCTCTCAGGACCTCCCAACTGACATGGGCAGACAACGCTCACTGTCAGAGTCCACAGACGTACCCAGGCCCGTGGTTCTCAAACCTCTGTGCCTTGGCACACCCGTGAACTGCAGACCCTTCAGAAACGCATTGACATTATTGCTGAGAGTGGACAGTCACATTGCCCGGCAGTGTATGAAAGAGAGCCCAGCTGAGCAGGTTATCAGGGAAACGATTGCTGTGCCTGAGGACAGAGCCGAGTTCACTGCCTCACTCCTGCTCCCCAAGGCTTCCAGAGACCCTCGTGCCCAATAGCATTACAGAGCTGGGGGATCTGGGATGGATGCGCCCTGAGTTAGGCATTGATGTAATAGGGCACGCTTGTGACGATTCTTCACTTTGTTCCATTTCCTTCTGAGTCTTTTCGTTCATTCACTGACGTCAGCTAACAAGCAGGTCCAGTCTTTGAACATGCCTTGTAAACAACTGGCGAAGACCGGTCCTGCCAGCTCTTTGATAAATGTGTCTACCAACTATCGCGGTGGATAAAGGTAGAGTGGAAAGAAGATGGAATTGAGAATGTGGAATCATAGGTTTGAATCTTTGCTTTGCCACTAGCAGTGAGACCTTAGGCAAGTTATTTAGACTCAGTTTTTTCCATTTTTTTGTAAAATGAAGGTAATAATATTTACCTTTCAGGCCTGCTTTGATAACTCGAGGTAATGACTAAAATATAGGCATTGTCCTCTGTGGAGAAGAATAATGTATTTCTTGTCTCCAATATGTGATGATTTCAGTGCTTTGTATTCCTCTCTGTATTAAGCAACCGTTTCCCAGGTTTTGTAAAGCCTGTGTTTCTCTGAACTATGGACTCCTGGAATTTGAACTTTAAAGATTAAATAGACTTAGAGTACTCAGAACACCAAAGCAAGCACCGATCACTTGTGAGTTTTTTAAAATGGAAAAAAAAATTAGTTTGATTGAAGCATTACATTGCTGTTAAAATCTATTCAAATAGCAAAATATCTTGTCATATACCTTAAAACACTTTTTTTTTTTTTAAGTACTTATCACCTTCCCCAGAAAACAGTAGTATCAACAACAAAACTTATGACTAAAACAGTCAAAGGGGGTTTTGGTAGAATTTTCTATCAACTTCCACAGAAAAAAAGACTCATCTTTGTATCTAGAACTAGGAATACGCTGGGGAAAAGTTTTAGTCTGACTAGCATTCTTGAAATAGACTAAATCATATTGTAGTGTGTCGTGGTATTGTGAAACAGATTTTAGTGTAGGTGGTTTTCTTTTAATAATTGAGTGTAGTTTTAAATGCTCTTACAAACCTAGCCATTTAAATTCATAATAGGCTTAAGCTCAGCGCACGTATTCTCTGCTCAGATGCAAGTGTAGTTGTGTTTTCAACCAAAAAAAAAAAAAAAAATTGACTAGCTTTTTAAAAGAATTCCTAGAGATGTGAAAATTCTGGGGCTATTTACTTTGTCCAGTTGTAGCTACTCGCAGTTTGTTGGCTTCATCGCCAACCTCTTTGAATTCCAGTTACTGTTTACCGTATACCTGTGTTTTTAGTAAAAGAGTTGATTTGCAAGTCTTAAAATGGCATCCATTATCACATAGTGATTTGCTTTTCATAAGCGGTGTTTTTTCAAACCCTAATAAAGGTATTCATGTAACATGAATATAAAAGTAAATCCTATTGACCTCACGGGGATTTTTCATTCTAACCTTTTCAGCATCTCTATTCATGTCATGATATAAGTCATGGTTTATTGTTTAGAACTGTAACTTGCTTCTGGGTGTGAAAATGCATTTTTTTTTCTTACTGCCTTTGCTGGGACTGTAACATCTTAATGATTTTGTTAAACAATATACGTGATTGCTGCCTTATGGAAGATGAGGTTTGTTTTAGAAAATTTAAATGTAAAAAGATAAAGCTTAAATGAAAATGAAAGCTTAGTTTAAAATGAACATGGATAAAGCCTGATTTTTACTTTGGTTTCTCTGCTAGTATGCAGTTTGATGCCAGGGGAAAAAATGTAGATATGAAAATAACATCAAAGTGTTAGACTTTTTAAACATTGACACAAATTAATACATAGCAGTAATTTCAGACATATTAGCTTAAAGCAAGATTATCTCAGTTACTTTTAGCTATAAATTTTGTTAGTGAACTGAAAAGAACTGTAAAAAGCAAAACATCTCTATATAATTCATACAGTTATAGTAGTTTTTCAAATTAGTTTAACATTTTTAGTAGCATTTTACATTTGAGCAGGCTAGAATTTTGAATCAGAATAAATTCAAAGACTCATGTAAGCTGTAGTAAATGTTTTGAAAATTGTAATGACCTTTTGCAGTTACTTACGTGCTGAACTGTATTAGGTTAGGTAATTTTAAGTTTTTAAATTTAGCATTCTGGCATTGAATTGGTCAAGTTAGGATTCTATTTTGTTTTATTTTTGTAAGAAAGCTTTATGCTGTAGCTTTTATAAGTAATAATTTGGGCCATTTTTATAAGGAAAAATCTAGGAAATAATATATTAATATGATACCTTTACTAAAGTTGTAATTTAACATGAAGTTTGCTTTTTATTAAGAGCTATGCTGTTATGAGCAATTTGGGATTAAATAAATCCTTCCTTAATGTTAGAACTATTTCCTATGCTGACTGTTCTTGAGTAAATGGGAGTATGAGAGGCTTTAAAACAAATTAGCTAATTGAAAGGTTTTATTTGGGAGAGAAAATTGCTAAAATTAATAAGAAATCATTAATTCTTTTCATTTGCGTTGTATTGCCTTCTCCGAGTAACTGAAGGTAACCAAGTCTTAGGTGTTAGAGTTGCGTTTATTTTATCTAACCACTTCAACCCGAAATCTTCCCTAAGTATATTGCACGCATTCATACCTTTTAGGATTCCATATACATAGTTTCTTCTTTTCTTGTGACTGTGCATGCATTTTTGTTGAGTATTGGTTTTGCTTTTATATTGTGGCATCAGATCTGTCCAGATTTTGAAAACTTGTGTCTGTTTTTTCCCATGACTGTAGGTTATTTCTTTTCACTATTGGTTTTCAAAAATCCTTTCACCGTGATCCTCTGTTGATGCAAATAAAAAAACAGGTAATAATAGTAGTTACCATTTTTTGAATACTTTATAATCTAAAGATCAACCCTGTATCAAAGGTATCCCCATCCTATAAAGGAAAAGGTTAGGTTTCAGTTCAGTTTAATTGCTCAGTTGTGTCTGACTCTTTGTGAGTCAGTTAGGTGTAAAGGGGCTAAATAACTTATAAAGGTCAGGAAGCCAGTAAGTAAGTAGTAAGACAGAATACGACTCAGATGAGTTTGAATATATATGTGAATACGTATACACTTTTGTGAATACTACCCAGATCAATACAGAGAACATTTCTAGCACCCAGGAGACTGTGTGTGCGTGCATGCTGTCATCAGTATCCTTAAAAAGATAACCACTGTTCTGGTCTCAATTCCCACAGATCTTGATTGCTCCTTGATTAGTTTTTCCTGGTCTTGAACTTTATAAAAATAGAATGTACTCTCTGGGACCAGCCTTCTTTTGCCCAGAATTACATCTGTGAGTTTCATCTACGTTGTAGTGTAGTGTTTATTTCTTCTTTTTCATTGCTATATAGTGTTCGATTATGTGAATATATTAACATTTTTGTATTTGTCTTATTGATGGCCATCTGGGTCATTTCCATTTTTGGCTTTTAAGAATAAAGCTGTTGTGAACATTCTCTTACATATTTTTAGTTTTATGCATGTTTTATGCTCTCTTCTCTTGGGTATATACCTAAGATTGAAATCCTGGGTAAATTATAAATTGAGCTTTAGTAAAAAGGCAATGGCACCCCACTCCGGTACTCTTGCCAGGAAAATCCCATGGATGGAGGAGCCTGGTGGGCCGCAGTCCATGGGGTCGCTAAGAGTCGAACATGACTGAGTGACTTCACTTTCACTTTTCACTTTCCTGCATTGGAGAAGGAAATGGCAACTCACTCCAGTGTTCTTGCCTGGAGAATCCCAGGGACGGGGGAGCCTGGTGGGCTGCGGTCTATGGGGTTGCACAGAGTCTGACACGACTGAAGCGACTTAGCAGCAGCAGCAGTAGTAACTGGCAATCAGTTTTTCAAATATTTGTATAAGTTTTCATTCCCATCAGCAATATATGGGGTTCTATTTGCTTCACATTCAACATTGTTAGTCTTATGAATCTTTTCTCCTTTAAAATTTTAATTTAATCTAGTAGGATATGGAGTTTGATATCAGGGAAATGAAAATTAAAAGTTACCTTTTAGAATGAAAATGTATTTAGTGTGAAATATGTGTTCTTACTCATATTTAAAGATTAATGGTTGTGTATATGTTCTTGAATATTGCTGATCAACTAATTCTTCCCCTAATTTCTGTCTCTGTAAGCAAGCCTTGATTACTTTTTAAATCACTGATCAGTTTTTTCTATAATAAAGATAAGTGTATGGATGTGAGACTTGGACTTATAAAGAAAGCTGAGAGCCAAAGAATTGATGCTTTTGAACTGTGGTTTTGTAGAAGACTCTTGAGAGTCCCTTGGACTGCAAGGAGATCCAACCAGTCCATCCTAAAGGAAATCAGTCCTGAATATTCAGTGGAAGGACTGATGCTGAAGCTGAAACTCCAATACTCTGGCCACCTGATGCAAAGAACTGACTCATTTGAAAAGACGCTGATGCTGGGAAAGATTGAAGGTGAGAGGACAAGGGGATGACAGAGGTTGAGATGGTTGGATGGCATCACCGACTCAATGGACTTGAGTTTGAGTAAACTCCGGGAGTTGGTGATGGACATGGACGTCTGGTGTGCTGCAGTCCATGGGGTTGCAAAGAGTCAGACACGACTGAGCAACTGAACTGAACTGAAATTTTCTAGAAACCACTTGTTTCATTTAGAGTTTTATTTAAGGGCGATTTTAAAGGAGTTTAATATGGTAAAGAACTTTTGAAGAAATGAGGTTTACAAACCATGTCTACAAAGGAGACTTGGTGGGGACAAGAAAGCTTGTATCCAAAAATGTCCCAGACTTACTAATTGTCTATAAGACAGTAAATTCAGTAAAAACCCTTTTTAAAAAGCACCTTTATTTATTTTCTTTTGGCCACACCCTTCGGCATGTGGGATCTTAGTTCCCCACCAAGGATTGAACCCGTGCCCCCTACTTTGAGAGCACAGAAACTTAACCAGTCGGCCACTGGGAAAGTCCCAGTTAAAGACCTTTATAACTCAAAAATCTAGGTTTTTTTTTTTTTTTTGGCATCAAAATATAGAAATTACATATCATCTGTAGGACTTTATCTAGACTTTCATCTGTAGGAGTTTATCTAGGCTTTTATTCAGTGGATGGCTTACATAATCTTACAGTAAGTTATTCTGATGAAAAATTACTTGAATTGATTAGTTCTTATTTTTCCAAGTTTGTGCAAGTGACACGTGTTTGCCGTTCCTGTATGAGTCTCAGGTATGCTCATTAGTCAGTCGGTCTCATCTGAAACCAACGTGTAATAGTGCTAAGTTGTACGACCTGCCATTCCAGTTTCACAGTATTTTTGTTTTCCTCAAGTAGATGAAAGGTTTATTTAAGTGTGGCCACACTGTTACTGCATTCCTGGTGATCTTGGTAGGTTAATGACAATCTCTGTCATAGAAATCAGGAAATGTGGGTTGAGCCTATGGCGTGCATGAAGTTGGTTCATTAAAATGCTGTCTCCCAAAGCACCAGGGATTGTTGGAAGCACTTGGTATGTAATGCAGCTTTAAAAACCTAACCTATCTGTCTGTCTATCTTCATTTTGTTCTTCAGACTCTCTTAATACATCAGTGTTTAATCATATTATCTACTGGATGATTGCTCTCTGTAGTAAGATTAAAAGTGACTTTGGAGATTCAGGTAAATTTCTGTCTATAGTAGGCTTGTTTTAGCCAGAGGGTTTTGGTTAGTTGTGAACAATCATATTGTCAGATTGTACTGCTGCTTTTGTTTAACTGGTTGGCTTTTAACTGAATTAACTTAGTGTTGTCATTGATGCCTTTTTTTCTATTTAAATATGGAGAATGGGTTGAAGAATATTTAAAGTAAATATCTTTGAAATACAATCATTTCAGGCAGTTTAGTACTTAAGCTTGGGACAATATTTGAATGGATCTTTGAAGGACCAGGGGAAGGTCGGTTTATGTTTATGAAGAGAGGAGACATACAGGAGTCTTGCTTTCTGCCGAATCTTCTTTTACTAGGCACACTTTACTCAATTTATCTCAAGGATAGTATTCAAAATATAAATGAACAGACAGCAAGATTGTTGTTCATATGAAGACTGTTCATGTGTGCTTGTGTGGAAGGAGATAACACAAAGCAGGATGAATTAATATCCTTGAGCAAACTTCAGGAAAATCTGTAGTCTTGTAATAGGTGTCAAAAAGTTTGAAGTTAAGCAAGAAAAACTTAAGCACAGGCAACGATGTGGATTAGTTGCTGGTAAAGAGTTCTCAGGACGGGACTGGTTACTGATTGTCCCACACAAGAGTGCCGTCTCTAAAGAAACCCAGTGAATGAGTTATTTATTAGAACCCCAGGAAGGTAGCTGAGGCCTTCTCTCTCTCTCTTTTTAAGGCCATTTCTGACTTGTAAGTCACTGTTGAGTTTATGGGCTACCACCAATAAATTTATTTTAAAGTTGAAAACCATTGAGAACTAAATATTTTGTCACCTCTTCTAGTCCACCTTGGTGCACCTGGAAGAGCCTGATTGTTGGGAAATAGCTTTGAGCTACCAACGTGTTTACTCTACATTTGGGCTTAAAACTGTCAGTATCAGATCACTCAGGCTGTGGCCAACAATCCTGATGATTCATCATATGTAAGCAATATAAGAAATGGAAAACTTGCTATCGGTTTTCCTCATCTGAACCTTCCATGTTACAGATAATTTTATAAGAGCCATGCCCTTCAAGTTACTTTGAGTTCTCTGTATCATTCTAGAATCACAACACTTGAACCTCCCCCACCCCACTTCTCTGTATGTGAAGAGTGGAGGGGTCGGTTTTCCAATACTTTATTTGTATTAATTTTTTAAAAAGATTTATTTATTTATTTAGCTGCACAGGGTTTTCACTGCTGCTTGGGCTCTCTCTCATTGTGGCGACCGGGGGCTGCTCTCTAGTTGCGCTACACAGGCTTCTCCATTGTGGGGCATTCTCTTAAAGCACAGGCTCTAGGGTGCATGGGCTCGGTAGTTGTAGCCCGTGGCTCTAGAGCGCAGGCTCAGTAGTTGTGGCACATGGGCTTGGTTGCTCCACAGCACGTGGGGTCTTCCCTGACCAGGGATTGAACCTGTGTCCTCTGCTTTGGTAGGCTGATTCTTAACCACTGGACCAGTAGAGAAGCCCCTGTTTGTGTTCATTTTATTGCCCTCACTAGTTTGGACAAATAGTACTGAAATGCCTTTATCTTTTCACATGTATGTGGGGAAACTTAGATAATAAAGATAAGAGCATGTGTACTTCATCTACATATTTACAGAGACTGATGTGTATCTGGTTAGTAACTTAATTACGAAGAGAAAGAACATGAGTACTTTACGTACATAATATACACAGACTCACAGTTTGTGTTCTAAGTACTGGGCAACTCAGAAATAGTACTGCGGTGAACTGTATCATAGGTGCCAGGAAGAGTAAGAAAAGTATTATTCAGAACAGTTGAAGGTTCTGAGGAGATCTGTGAAACCTTTACCAGTGTTCTTGGCTTGTCTTGCTAGTTATGGAGGGGTAAGGACTAGTCCAGCCTGGTTTTCTGGTGGCTCCATCTGAGCTTTCTGCCACCAGGAGGGTAGGTGTGTCCAGGGACAGCAGCCTTTACTGCTTAGAATGTTGGTGGTAATGGCCTCCATTTATGAGGTGATGAGGTAGAGGTGACTAATCTTTGGCCAGAAAGACCAGACCAAGTTCATGGGCCACCCATGTCAAAAATCCTGGGAGAAAGCCAAGTCTCATTTTAGCCTCTATGAAGAATAGATTATGTTCTTAAATAAAAAATACAATGAAAATTGCAGTGAGGTGCCACTGTCTGTGTATCAAATTAGTAAAAGGAATGAATGAATGAGTGAGAGCCTGCCCTTTGTTAATTAGGTTGTGATTAAAGAGTGTTTTCATGAACTACTGGTTTGTGGTATAAATTTGAATTTTCTGATAATCACTTTGGTTTGTGGTATAAATTTGAATTTTCTGATTATTACTTTGGTTTCATATATCAGAAGCCTTACAGTTGATCCTATCTTTAGACATAGGAATGCCATTCTTGATACTCTGTTTCAAGGAAGTACTTGTGCATCCAGATGAAGATGTATGTGCACAGACTTCCATCATACAGTTTCTAAGCAGTGAAACAATGGAAGCAGTGCTGCTGAACAGGGGAGAAAAGTAAATGATATTATACTCTTATGATAGCACCAATTATGGTAAGGGAAAACAGCAGAGCAGTGAGTTGTTGTAGAACATTATATCTAATCATTTTTAAAGATATGGATAGAAAAACACCAGAAAGAAAGAAACGAAATGAGAATATTAGCTAAACTATTAACAAAGGGTACCTCAAGGGTGTGGGATAGTTGTGAATGTTATTTCCCTCTCTTTTCTACTTTTCTGTTTTCCAAAATGAACATTGGTTTATCATATGATCTTAAAAAGGAAAATCTAAGAAGAACAGTGTGAATAATAGCTTCATTAAAGGGAGAATGATATCATCTGAAAGAGCTGCTCCAGTTATGAGGCCAAGTTTGTAAACAAAAGACCTGTTCTAGCATCTCTACGGAGCAGGTTCCTCGGATAGCAGGCTCTTCTTGGAATGAGTGAGAAAGGGTATTGATTTTGTCTTAGAGATTGTTTATCTACTGAGTGCATCCTGTGAGGGTAAGGATAATATTAACACGACTTCTTGTACCCTCCAGTACCTGGTCTTTGACCAGTTCAGAGAAAACAAGGAAATGGAAATTTTGCACTAGATTTTGAAAACAAATCTGCACATTAAAACTCAGCATATCCTTTTAGAGTTAGGTAGAATATATCTTATCAATATAAGGTGATACGCTTATCAATATAAGATGGAGAAGATAGAGAATTTTAAGGTGGAATCATCAGGAGCTTACTTGTCTAAGAATGTGGATCTCAGGTGCATGTATGTCAGTTTTGGAAACTGGAATGCTTTATTAAGACAGATTTGGAGAGGGAGAAAAAAAAAGTTGTAGAGTTAATTAGGGTGGTATATAGGGCCAGTTGGGCTTCTTCCCTGGTAAGTCAGCTGTAAAGAATCCTCTTGCCAATGCGGGAGACGTGGGATCGATCCCTAATCTGGATGGATCCCCTGGAGAAGGAAATGGCAACCCACTCCAGTGGTCTTGCCTGGGAAGTCCCATGGGCAGAGGAGCCTGGCAGCCTACAGTCCAGGTCGTTGCCAAAGAGTCAGACACAGCTTAGGAGCTAAACAACATAGGGCCACCTTGGGGGTAGTGAGGCTCTAACCCTGGGGAGTGGGGCCTTGAATTGCCCGTGGAAGCATGTTCATCCCACTGAAGACCAAAATTGCTCTGGGAATACTGTTAACTCGCTGTGTAATATTTGAAGAGTTGTGTGTACATATTCTGTCTGGGTAGCTCAGACAGAAAACAATCTGCCTGCTATGCAGGAGACCTGGGTTCAATCCCTGGGTCAGGAAGATCACCTGGAGGAGGGCATGGCAACCCACTTCAGTATTCTTGTCTGGAGAATCCCAGGGTAAGAGGAGCCTGGTGGGCTATAGTCCATGGGGTCACAAAGCATTGGACACTACGGAGCAACTAACACTTTACACATTATTCTTTAAAATTCGGTCTTTGGGAGGATTAGTTTTATTTATTTGATCTTTTCTTAGAAAATTTGAAAGTCACACCAAATGACAGAAAATCTAAAGATAGTTTGGTAGGCACAGTTGAGTTAGACATTGTAACCATATAATCAGCAGTTTGATTTATCCAGTGGTTTATAGAAACTTGGTCCTGGTAATAAATTGAATATCCCTCAGCAATGATTTTTCTCCCCGTAGATTGAGTGATTAGCAAAGGAATCAATATAGCAAATACTTTTAAAATTTTATTAAATTTCCAGTTAGGGCTATTAGCAGCCCTGAGAGTAACTTTCTCAGTTTGCTGATTTTTGTTCTTTTCCTTCTCCAGATGACTTTGCTTTCCACTGTGGTAATCACTGATGTGGTATCCTACTTTGATGCGCTTTCGTACTGTTGGCTACATTCAGTGTCCAAATTATAATTTATATTTATAGCTGTCTTTCATCTATTAGTCATCCATTATTTTCTCTCTTGTTTTTAAAGCTGATAAAAGCTGACTGACTCAAACTTTTCTAATTAACATCAGTTGTCCACCAGTCATTCTCCATAACCATCTTTAGCCTACTCTTATACCAAGAATTAATATACTCTCTTGCATTTTTCTTTAATTACTCTTTGGTTTATTTCTTTTAGATTGTAAACTCTTTGAGGGCAGGAATTACGTTGATCATTGGTGTGTGTGCCAAGTTTCCAGTATACGATCTTACGCACCATACTCACTGACTAGCTGCTGAGAAATTTCGGCACAGCCTCCCAAAGTGTTTAGCATGGTCTGAGTAGTTTATGAATTAGTTAAATCTGACTCAGTAGTTGGCAGTCCTAGTGTTTCAAGTAGAGATGGAACGCCTGCTCCTCTCTCACTAACATCAAGGAAGTACCCAATGGAAGAGTCTTACCACGCAGCCTAATGACAGAGATGCCATATGGACTTTGTGGCACCTAGAAGTTCAAGTCTAAAAACATCTTTAAAACAGATTCTTGGAAGTATTTCTGATGGTCATGAACATTTCACTTTTGTGGCTGTTACTAGAAATTAGTTGATATATTTCTGCAACTTCAATAATAATTATAGTAATTATTGTATTCAGTTCAGTTCAGTTCAGTCGCTCAGTCATGCCCAACTCTCTGTGACCCCATGAATCGCAGCACACCAGGCCTCCCTGTCCATCACCAATTCCCGGAGTTCACTCAAACTCATGTCCATCGAGTTGGTGATGCCATCCAGCCATCTCATCCTCTGTCATCCCCTTCTCCTCCTGCCCCCAGTCCCTCCCAGCATGGGGTCTTTTCCAATGAGTCAACTCTTTGCATGAGGTGGCCAAAATACTGGAGTTTCAGCTTTAGCATCATTCCTTCCAAAGAACACCCAGGACTGAGCTCCTTTAGAATGGACTGGTTGGATCTCCTTGCAGTCCAAGGGACTCTCAAGAGTCTTCAACACCACAGTTCAAAAGCATCAATTCTTTGGGGCTCAGCTTTCTTCACAGTCCAACTCTCACATCCATACATGACCACTGGAAAAACCATAGCCTTGACTAGATGGACCTTTGTTGGCAAAGTAATGTCTCTGCTTTTGAATATGCTATCTAGATTGGTCATAACTTTCCTTCCAAGGAGTAAGCATCTTTTAATTTCATGGCTGCAGTCACCATCTACAGTGATTTTGGAGCCCCCCAAAATAAAGTCTGACACTGTTTCCACTGTTTCCCCATCTATTTCCCATGAAGTGATGGGACCAGATACCATGATCTTAGTTGTATTAGGTGCCTGCTATTCCCAAACCCTTCCATATGTGCTTTACAGATGTTGTCTTATTTACACTCTTAAAAACTCAACATGATGTATATCAGGGGTCCCCAACCTCTGGGGTCTAAGGTCTGATGATCTGCAGTGGAGTTGATGTAATAATAATAGAAATAAAGTGCCCAGTAAATGTAATGTACTTGAATCATCCCCAGATCATACCCCATCAAACACCACCCCCCTACCCCATCCCCTGTCCATGGAAAAGTCGTCTGTGAAACTGGTCCGTGGTGCCAAAAAGATTGGGGACTGCTGGTCTATATTATTCCTATTTTGCAGATGAAGAAACTAAGAGAGAGGTTAACATATTCAGAATCATACATATGGTAAAAGTCAGTATTTGAATTACAACGCTTTGGTTTCCAAGCCTTACATGCATTTACAATGTTTTAATATCTCTCAGTGAAGAAGGTACTAGAGGAAAAACTACTTAAATTCAAATACTGGCTGTAACTATAAACATTTTGAATAATACTAGTAAATACTCATATTGCTCTTACAATATTGCTTATTATCATATAATAATTGATGTCATGGGCTTCCCAGGTGGTACTAGTGGTAAAGAACTCTCTTGCCAGTGCAGGAGATATAATAGACACTGGTTTGATCCCTGGTTCTGGAAGAAGCAGCTTAGCACAGTTGATATCATGCTTATTGAAATCCAGTGTTTTTGTACTTGGAATGAATCCTGCTTTCTAAGTGAAAAGGAAGCTTGTAACATTTGTCTATGCCATTTATTTTATATTCGCTATTGTTTATCTTAATATCAGTAAATCTTTATAATTGGAATCAACTCATAGTAATAGTCTTGACTGAGACCTAGAAGCATAATGGTTTTGTTGAAAGCAGCAGATCTCAGTAAGAACTGAACTGGTATCAGTGTACCTAGATTTAATGAGCAATGTGATGATTTTCTTAGGATTATATTTTGTTGTTGCTGTTCATTTGCTAAGTCATGTCCGACTCTCTGTGACCCCATTTTCTGCAGCACACCACCCTTCCCCATCCTTCACTGTATCCTGGAGTTTGCTCAGACCCATATCAATTGAATCAACCACCTCGTCCTCTGCCGCTCACTTTTCCTTCAGTCTTTCCCAGCATCGGAGTCTTTTCTAATGAGTCAGCTCTTCACATCAGATGGCCAAAGTATTGGAGCTTCAGGATCAGTCCTTTCAGTGACGATTCAGGGTTGATTTCCTTTATGCTGGACTGGTTGGATCTCCTTGCAGTCCAAGGGACTTTCCAGCACCACAGTTTGGAAGCATCAGTTCTTCAGTGCTCAGCCTTCTTTGGGTTTCCCAGGTGGTGTGTGGTAAAGAACCTGCCTGCCAATGCAGGAGATATAAGAGATGCAGGTTCAATACCTGGGTCAGGAAGATCTCCTGGAGGAAGGCACGGCAACCCACTCTGGTATTCTTGCCTGGAGAATCCCATGGACGGAGGAGCTTGGCAGGCTGCAGTCCATAGCGTTGTACAGAGTCGAATGATTTAGCACTCAGCCTTCTTTATGGTCCAGCTCTCACATCCATACATGACTACTGGAAAAACCATAGCTTTGACTGTATGGATACTTGTCGGCAAAGTGATGTCTTTGCTTTTTAATACACTGTCTAGGTCTGTCGTAGCTTTCCTTCCAAGGAGCAAGCGTCTTTTTATTTTTTTGTTGTTGTTGAAGATCTTATTTTAGTGTGTATTTGACAGAATTTCATGGCTGTAGTCTGCCCATCGGAGAAGGCAATGGCACCCCACTCCAGTACTTTTGCCTGGAAAATCCCATGGACAAAGGAGCCTGGTAGGCTGCAGTCCATGGGGTCGCTAAGAGTCGGACACGACTGAGCGACTTCACTTTCATGCACTGGAGAAGGAAATGGCAACCCACTCCAGTGTTCTTGCCTTGAGAATCCCAGGGACGGGGGAACCTGGTGGACTGCTGTCTGTGGGGTCGCACAGAGTCGGACACGACTGAAGCGACTTAGCAGCAGCAGCAGCAGTCTGCCCACAGTGATTTTGGAGCCCAAGAAAATAAAATCTGTCACTGCTTCCAATTTTTCCCCTTCTATTTGCTTTGAAATGATGGGACCGGATCTTAGTTTTTTGAATGTTGAGTCCATTCTTTCTGGAGCTATTTATTGCCCTCTGTTCTTCCCTGGTAGTAAATTGGACACCTTCCGACCTGGGAGGCTCATCTTCCGGTGTCATATCTTTTTGCCTTTTCATACTGTTCTTGGGTTCTCACAGCAAGAATACTGGAGTGGTTTGCCATTCCCTTATCCAGTGAGAATTATATTTAGGTGATGTGATAAAATAGTTTATTGGCAGTTTGTGAATAGATTTAGTCACTTGCTCATTTTATGCACTTTTCAAACCTTTTTTTTTTAAACTTAGAGGAAAACGTTGTCTAAGAATCAAATTTATAAAATACATTCTAGCTTTAAAAATCAAGTTCCTGATACAACAATAGAAAATGTCAAGCCTCATAGGAAAGAATGCTGTTTTTACTTCCTGTTTGGTGAAGAATGTCTTAGTAAGACGACTTCCTCTGGGAGGAAGAAAATGGATGTAGCACGCAGCCAGCTCTTCAGGTATCTCCTTAAATCCCTTTTGGATGAGTAATTTCTTGAGTGTTTTAAAAACAGAACCAGAGTGCTGCTTGAGAGTGTTCTCTGGCAGTTGAGTTGAAGCGTTCGAGATTTGTGCAGGAGAGTCTTGCTTCTGGGAGTTGGTCACGGTAGTTTCATAGGGCACTCTCCCTGGGCTTGGTGAAAACGTGGTCCCTTTAAAACAGCTCGTTAAACAACCCCATGGGCCCTTGTAAACCAAGTTCAGGCTCCACATCGAATCAGTCTTTCTTTTCAGCCTCATGGTGCTTTGACTTCCAGAGGAAGCTGGACTCTTAATATTCACACAGCCATAGTTTACCCCTGGATGCTTTCTGAAGCATTTTCCTTGTGGTGTGCATCACGTGGGTGACTCTCTCTAGAAAAGTGTTTTCAATACTTTGGACAGATCATTATGAACTAAAGGGGTCCTCATTCAAAGCAGTGTTTCTTCAGGACTTTTCTGTGAAAGTTATAATCATCTATTGAACCAAGTTTCTGGCTGTCATCGAATTACACCTCAGCAGGGCGGTGTTTTCATCAGAATCAGTTTAGGACGCAGTTCAGCCCTGAGACCCACTGAGTTTTCTTACTATCTTAGTTCAGGTCTGGAAAGCTTTCATGACCGCCAGCTGTGTGGCCTGTTTTGAGAGCACGAGGCTTGTGGCAGGAATGTGGCTTTACCCTATTAGTGTTGCAAAATCAAACTTCTGGGCTAGAGAACCTTTGCCTTTCTCCTGCTCCTATGGTCTGGTTTTAGATTATTTTTCTTGTGGTTTTGGTTTGTGAGTGTGAACTCATGGCTTTCATTTCCTTTATTCCTTTACATAGACAATGAGGAAGGGAATAATTATGACATATTTTTGTGTTTGTTGACACTGTCGAGCTGGATAGGCAACTTCCCCTTTGTCTTCTAGAAAATAAACTCAAGGTAGTGAAAATATGTGAAATAATTAGGTTTAACTTACTTTTTCGACTTTTCTCTCACTGTTCTGGTTTCAGTATGGTTTCATTCAGAAGGTGTGGACATTAAAGAATTTACCCAGAAATGGCACCATCCTCACACACCCACTTGTAGGTTTTAGTGTATTTTCTTTTCGGTCTCTAAGAGGTTATTCTATTAATATTTGTTTTGTTTTTTTAAGTGCTTTTTACTGGGGATGAAATTCACAGAGTGGAATTTTACCTCATTTTCTCAACCCTTTCTTTTCCTTCAAGGTGTTGAATGCCCAGAAAAATAGCCAAAATATAAGAGGGAAAATGTCCCAGATGGAAGGACTTTTGTGTTATCAACAAGCTGGATCATCCATCCTTTAACCAGTAGTGAATGTCTTACCCGTTTTCTTTTTTTTAAAGAACAGTTCTATTTGTTTTCTGTTGTTGGCAGTGCTCGGTGTTTGTTGCTGTTCCAGCATTCTCTAGTCACAGCAAACAGGGCTACGCTCTAGTTTACCCATTTTCTAAAAGATACATAATCAAGAAGTGATCTGTGAGACACAGTGCGTTGTCTTCATTAACTCTCCACAACTTCTTTCCCCACGACTGTTGTATTGAACTTGTTGGAGACTGGGGGCTTTGAAATGAATGGAAAGTGGCTCCAGTGTCTAGGAGTGAGGAGCATCAGTCCTCAGGGTTTCACAAGGTTTATCAGTTCTGTGCTACTTTCAGATAAAAGGACTTGAAGGAAATGTCCTCTGGAGAACATTGATTACAGACCAAAGCTGCACGTCTGTCATCTACCCTGGGAGATGGCTACATCCTCAGAGTTAGAAGGTAGCCAGGGAGACAATGGTCTTCTTCCCACCTATAGCAATACAGTTAGAATTTATGCAATACAGTCTCACAAAAGAAGCCAAACAAATGATGAAGAACAGCTTCACAGTGCTTAAATGCCGATCATTTCCACTAGACTTACTTTTTAAAAATCATATTTTACATTTAGGAAATAAATGCCACTGGCTTCATATTCGAAGAGCATTTCAAGACCCTTACTTGCCAGTGTTTTTACTTGAGATAAATGTGTGTCTAGGTTTTGGTTCCAGTCTATCAATCTGCAGAGCACAGGTTTCTTCAGTTATTTCTCTCACTGTGGCTTTTGATGCCATGGAGTTTGGGAAAAAAAAGTTTCATCGTGACCTTCATAAAAATGTTGTTTGTTATTATTTCTCAAGTGATTTTAGATGTGTAGTACTCTTTAGTCGAGCACTTGAAGTCTCTACTCATTTGCACAAAGGAGTACTTTTTATTTACTGTATGGCTGGAAATAGGGTGACTACAGGTGTGTGAACATACTGTACTGTGATACCTTCTCGTGAGTCTTTTTGTGACATTCTGTGCTTTATTTTAAAACATGACTTGTTCATGTATTTATGGACAAGGAAGTAGCTTTTGAAATTTACTCTCTGTCTGAAAACTGTTTACGACCTGGTTAACAGAATGACTTCCTAAATTCTAAAATAGATATAAGGTGGTGGGGGTGGGGAAACGTGTGTAAACATTTAAGGATTAGAAAGAACTGAAATATCTAAAATCTTCTAGACAACACCACAGACTGATTCTGTTTCTAAAAAATAATTTTTTTTAATCTACCTTTAAAGACAAATACATAACTTATCCTGCTATTTTGTTAATTTTTAAGCTAAAATCTGATTTTTGTGTTACCTGAGCATTAAGTTTTGTATACATGAGAGGAAGGGTGAGGTTCGAGACTAGGACCCCAATCTCTTATTTTCTCAAAATAGCTCTTTTCAGTGTTCCATGCTACCACTATTACCAGTGACAAGTCTTACCTCTTTGCTTGGAGTGGTAAGTTATACCATTTTTAAAATACCATTACTAAAAACAGCTCAAGTTTCTAAGCGGCCTTACATTTTCAAAAGCATTTGAAAGTATTTTTGGACATGCTAAACGTTATTAGTTGAAAGTACAAAGGAAGTGTGTTTGGTTAATTTGTATTAGGGAACTCAGAGTTGTCTGGAGGAAGGGTTAGAATTGTCTAATTCCTTTGGGACTTAAATTCATCAAGTTTTACAAAATCATGAGCACAAGATAAATTCGGATTATCTAATTAGCCTTTGTCTTAGAGTTTACTATTGGGATGGGCAAAAACTTTGTTCAGATTTTTCTATTTGATGTTATAAAAAAAAAACCCAAAGAAACTTTTTGATCAACCCCATGTTTTATAAATAGGGCAAAAAAATCACACTTAACGGTTACTTCCATGCTGCTGTTAACTGGGGCTTATCAGTGATAAGGTAATTTGTTTTATCTTTACCTGTAAATGTTTCCTTCCCGTTTTGGACACAGATCCCTATAGTAGTTTAAGACTGATTCAAATGTGATTTCTCTGATGAACATTTTCTCCCAGTTACGTGTGTTTGTTAATACACTCTCAATCTGATTTGGGATCCTCCCTCAGATTCTTTAAGCATCAGTTCTGGGTATTTGATTTAGTGTGACAAGTGGAAGAAACCTGTTACTATGAGGTCATTTGTGTCACCGAGAGTATATTTTAAGATTATGAGAAGATTTGCCATAGTTCTCTATCCTGAGTTGCTGTTGATTCTAAATACAATATTAGGTGAGCAACTTTTTAGGAAAAAATAAAAAGAAACACTGTCATATTAAAAGTACAAGTTGTAAGATAACTTCATTTTTTTTCCAGAAAATATGAAAATATATATCCTCACGAAGTAAGGATAAACGGTGTGTTTTATTTAGCAGATGAATATATTTTTAAAAGATAATAGAAGTATTTTCCAAGAGGGGTTCATTGGAACCAAAGTGCATTAGAATGTCAGTTAATTTTTTTTAATTCCAAAATGTGTATTGATCAACAACTGTGGAAAATGCCGCATTAAACTAAAAAGCTTATGTGTGTTGTTCAATTTACAAACACTGTATTCCAACACTGGTTTTACCATACGCCCCCCCTTTTTTAAAATATTTATTTATTTATCTGGCTGTGCTGGGTCTTAGTTGTGGCCTGCGTGCATGTAGGATCTTAGTTCCCCAACCAGGGATCGAACCCATCTCCCCTGCACTGCAAGGCAGATTCTTAGCTACTGGAAGACCCTGGGCCCCTTTTTGCCAAGGAATTTGCATCAGTTAGGCTTCCCTTGTGGCTCAGTGGTACAGAATATGCGCACCAAGCAGGAGATCTGCATATGATCCCTGGGTCAGGAAGATCCCCTGGAGAAGGAAAGGGCAGCCCACCCCAAGTATTCTTGCCTGGAGCATCCCATGGACAGAAGAGCCTGGCAGGCTGCAGTCCATGGGGTTGCAAAGAGTCAGACACAACTTTGCCAACAGATTTTCACTTTTCTCCATACGTCAGTTTAGGAAACTTTAATATATGGTAATACTTTTATTATGTGTTTAAGCTACTGGGATTTTCTTATTCCAGGAATCTTGAAAATTAATTCTGAAACATAAAGGCCTAAAATTGTTATCTTAAGGGAATTTAAGACACATGACATTGTGATTTAAATAAGCAGTCTAGCCATTTAGAAGTAACACCATAATTTCTTCCTTTTTATACTGGCATATAATTTAGTTGGTAGTTCTTACGGATTTTAAAGGGGCTTTTCTGGAAATTTGAGCACTGAGTCAGGAATCAGTAGATCTGATTTCTAGTCTTCTTTGGCTGAGATTTTTCCTCCATTCTGACAGTTGTTTAATGCACGTCATACTTACTGACTCAGTCTACCTCCCAGAATTGTTGTAAAGATAAAATAACAGAAAAGGAGTCAATTTGTAGATTATCTGTCAGATTCAGAAAATAATTGTGCCTTAATGAAGCAAGTGGAAGTTGGGAGTGTCTTAAAACCCTGTTTAGATGAATGACTCTTTATTTGACGTTGGTAGACTTTGTTAAAAGTCTATTTTGGAGATAATCATGCCAGTCTCTTCTCATCACTGAGGAAATTGAGGCCTTGGGCTGGTTAGTGATTGGCCTTGACCTTCATTAGGGCCCCCTGGAAGCCGGCCAGGTCTCCTGCCTCACCCAGACTGTGCTGACCTTCAGGCCTGTCTAGAAGAGGGAAGAAACTGAAAGTTGCTCCATTGTGTCCGACTCTTTGTGACCCCCATGGACTGTAGAACATGGAATTCGCCAGGCCAGAATACCGAAGTGGGTAGCCTTTCCCTTCTCCAGGGGATCTTCCCAACCCAGGGGTTGAACCCAGGCCCATTTCTCCCACGTTGCAGGTAGATTCTTTACCAGCTAAGCCACAAGGGAAGCCCAGAAGAAGGGAGAGTGACCTGTTAAATACGTGATTCCTGCTGTTTTCTCTTAGATACTGTTACTTTTGTAATGGAATATTAGTCGTATCATTTTGAAGGTCCTAATTATATTCTTGTTCAGTACTCTGTTTTGACTTTTATAGTATGTTTTGTATAAAATATTAATGATTACCCTTTAGCCATGAGAATTTTTATTCTTCTGTGTCATGTTTTAAAAAAGGAATTCTGACAAATTACCATGTAATGTGCTAAAATCAGAATTATGAGAGAAAAGATAAACGCAAGACCGTTTATAATTCAGATTACTGTTTTACTGTTACTTCACTTTACTATTTTGACATGTAGAATTTGTTAATATACCCACTACCATACCTTAGGAAGAAAAAAATGGAAAGATATGTGTTTCTCTGTGACCACTGTATGAAAACGTTATCTTTTTTTCTTTGCCTCAAGTACTTACTAAGACAGAAAATAGCACTGCTTATTTTTATTGGCCCCACTTAAAAAATACGTGAGAAATAAATGTGTTATCAGTCAGACACATTTGCCAAGTACTTTGTACGGAGGCATTGTGCTTGGTGCTGATGAGTTTTAAGACGTACTACACGTGGTCTTTTGTCCAAGAGGCCATGTGCACACTTACTTACCATTTTCTTCTTTTACAGTGTGAGATCAAACATTTTCCTGAATTTAAAAATACCTGGGAGAAGAATTTTGTCTATTTGCGTTCATTTCGGCTCCCTGTGAAATTTGAATAGAGAAATACTACAAATAGAAAAAGTGTGAATAATTTTAGAATCCTGAGAATAATATTATGAAAGGTTAAACTGTCTATGCTTTAATAAAAGAAGCAGTTAAAATTATTTTAGTCACTGGAATAATAAGTGTGTTTGTTTAAACAGTAGCCACACACCTAGACAGAAATAAATCTTGTTAAAACAGCAGCTCACTTCTGACCGTACTTGCTTTTGCTCATTCTGGGTCCCCAAACCTTGACTGTAGTAAAGTAGCCAAGGTCTACTCGGCCTATTTGTAATTTAATCTTTAAAAGGCTCTTTAACCTGATACTTTATGAAGAAAAATTAAAAAGGATTAGTTACGTATGCCTTGTATTTCTAGCCTAAAATGAGAACCTAAACATTCGAGTATGCTACAGTTAACTGAGGCATGTTTCCCTACTACAAACTACAAATGACCTTTTGTTGGATTTTTATTCAGTCTTAACTTTCTTCTCACAGAAGAACTCAAACCCTAGGTCACTTTATGAGATTGATCTGCGTTTTGATTTGATCTGAATCGTTGATTGTGTTATTTTTGTGAAAAACATCAGAAAGTATGCAAGAAGACACTGTGATACATAGTGCTTTGAAGTTCCTTGAAGGCAGGTCTTTTTTTTTTTTTTTTTTTCTTTTAAACCCTCTCAGGAGCTTGTGTATATCCCTGTTTACAGGTCTTGGTATTATACATATTTTCTGGATAATTGCATGAATGGATTTCTATTTATCTTTATGTGTTGGAATCTTCTCTTGTGTCTGATGCCATTCTAGTTTCCAGCTAGTCTGCCTGAGACATTTCATTTTTGCTTTAAAGTCTTTATTAGTATTTATGAAAGGGGATTTGTTTTATTCTGGTTATCTGTTGCTTAAAGCAACAACTTATTGTCATCTCATCATTGTGTGGCTTAGGAATTTGGACATGGCCTAGGCGGGATGGCTTGTCGCTGCTCCCCCAGGTGTGGAGTCTCTGCTGGGAAGATCAAGAACTAGAGGCTTGAACGGTGTGGTGCTGGCTAGGCATTTCATTCTCTTTTTGACATGGCCTCTCTCATGCCAAGGTTTGGCTTCCTCACAGTACAGTGTCTTAACAGTAGTCAGGTTTGTGTAGCAGCTCAGGACTGTGAGATAGAAGGTTCCAGTGTTCCAGGCTGGAGTTCTAAGGCTCCAAAGTCCCAGAATATCACTTCTGCCACAGTGTTTTGGTCCAGCCAATCCCTAAGGCAACTGTCGTTCCAAGGGTAGGCAGTTAAAATCCATTTCTCAATGAGAGGAATATCAAAAAGTTTATTGCTACCGTTAGTTTTCCATAGTTCTGTTCTTTATGTACTATTTGTCATCTTCATTATTAACCTTGTTAGGCTGTGGTTTATCCTAGGATGTTCGGCAAAATGTCTACTTCTGTGCGCTTGCATGGTAAGTCATCTCTTCCTGTCCTCATGTAGTTGTGGCTTAACTACCTGAGCGCTCTTAGCCCCAGACCAGAGAGAGAGAGAGAGACAAATAGAGAAGTGTTAAGTATCTTTGGGTAGAATCAAGAACTTCTTGAATGCAAGTTCATGTTCAAAATGATTTTTCCCTGTGGTACCAGGTGAAAATTCCTGTCTGTTTGTTTGTGTGTGTGTATATAAAATTTCATACTAAGTAGGCCAGTGTGGTACCTAGAGATTATGGTTTCATATACAATTTTAAAATTTCATATGCTATTTAAAAATCTAGGCAATTGACATAAGATTGGCAAATTTTGGATTTTTCCAAGTCATTACATGAAAAAAAATAACTATCTACTACCACCTTTTAAGAAAATAAAGGGACAATTTAGTTTCACAAGATAATCTCATAATCTAATAATGAAGGAAAATCCTCAAAACTTTGTTCTTAAGCTACATAGAGACACATTTTGGGAACCACTGGTAGAGCCTTATTTTGATTTGTCAGAATTTTTTAAAAACAAAAGCCGTACACAGATGATTTTTTAATCACATTTTATGGCCATATTTATTATGTAAGTAATGAGGGAAATTAACTGGTGTCATGGCCCTTACGAAAAGCACCCATTTTAGTATATGTCACTTGGATTCCTTTTCAATGCAGAAAGATTTTAGTTTCATTAGGATCTTTTAAACAAAATCAGATTTGCTAACTATAAATATAAATAAAACTACCAAATCAATAAGATTTAAATTATTGGTAACCATGCAGTATTGTGTGGCTGTGACAGTCTTGCTGTTCACAACCTGTTGAGCTCTGGTACCTGTGAGTCCAGCATGTGCTGTTATTGGCTGTGTAACAGTATTTCATATCCCCTCTTCCTTATTTTTTTTTTTCTTGAACTTATAGAAAACTTTGTCCATTAAGACTTGATATCAAAGACATTTAAATAAGACTAGTCTCTAATTCCAATTGTAAGCACAAAAACAAGTACTGAAATTAAACGGCAGTAGGCTATCAGCTGTATAATGGGCATCCATATGAATTAGCAGATCCCTTTGTTAAATAACTTAGATTGTCGTCAGAATGAAAATATGATTTTAAAAAGTTTCATGGACATTTATATACATTCTGAGTCTTTGAGGCTTCTAGTTTGAGTGAAAATTCAGCACCAATAGATTGTTTTCCTGTCTCCCTCCTTAGCTTTTAGAACTGTTTTATTTTCTTTTTAAAATGAGATTCCTTATGTCAGATAAAACCCTCATTTTGTCATAGCCTTTAAGTATTTTGTCCTTCACTCCAGCTTTTATGCTACAACATCATAGTGTTTTCTTCCATTCTCTTTGCTTATATAAGCACAAGCCTTTATTGAATAATCCTGTTAGTGAAACATTTTTAGGGCAATTCATTGGATTGTATTGGGTGAATTCACTGGGTGAACTGATGCTTGGGGCTGTTTTTTGTGGTTGCTGGCTGTTACAAGCATCTTCTTGATGTCAGACCTTTTCTTCTGGGGAGAATGAGCTGGGTGGACCATGAAGTCCAGAGGAGTGGAACTAGACTGAAAGAACGAAGGAATCGGGATGGAAGTGGGGTGGAGGGTCGGTAGGTGTGGGTGTGGTGGTGATTTTGAGCTCGGAGAGACCCAGATGCCACCAGCAGGTCTTCCTCTTGCTTCGGTGAGGATATCACTTACGTTCCCTGCTTTTCACCTTCCTCACCTACAGAATGGAATTGATAGATGCCCATTTATGGAAAACATCAAAAATAATGCATGTAAAGCTTGTATCAAAGTGGCTGACACCTGATATTTAACACAAGGTGGCTCTGGTTGCTTGGTCAGCATGTTAGACTGCTCATCTCCAGATCTTTCAAGTTGTGTTTGTATCTTGTGTTATTAGATATTTTACCTGTAAATTCTAGATTTACAACTAATATACAAGCCTCTCTCATATCTTTTTGGATATGTAATGCTCTTCTTTGGTGGGAAGGCTGACATAGATTTGATGATGATTTCCAAAGCAGACAGTTCAAACATGAGGGCAAGGCCAGTGTTTTTAGGATAATATTTGTTTCTGGGTTCACAGAAACTCCTTTAGTCAGAGGAAGTACTGTCAGTGTTGGGAGAGGTACTTAATCTCTTTGAGCCTCAGTTTTGCATCATAAAATGGTGTAGTTACAATAGATATTTCCAGGTTTCTTCCATACCTAAATTTTGATGCAAAATGATACCATCACCGAGGGTCCAATTTTCTCCACTGTGCCTCTAAGTTTTTGTTGAAACCCAGACACAGAGTAGAATGAAAAATTGCCTCTTCAGTTTTTTAACAAAATGGGAAACTCTATTGGTCCTCACAATGAGTCAAATTTCTGACTCAGTGTCTTTTTTTGATACATTTCTTGTTCCTGACTGTTGGATCCATGGATTGACTCTGAAATCATACAGAGAGACAATGACAGTTTGACTAGGTAGTAACTTGTACTCCAAGGATAAACTAAATTGCAGTGCTTTTCTCCTAAGCTAAGCTAAGCTAAGTCACTTCAGTTGTGTCCGACTCTGTGCGACCCATAGATGGCAGCCCACCAGGCTCCCCCGTCCCTGGGATTCTCCAGGCAAGAACACTGGAGTGGGTTGCCATTTCCTTCTCCAGTGCATGAAAGTGAAAGTGAAGTCGCTCAGTCGTGTCCAACCCTCAGCGACCCCATGGACTGCAGCCTACCAGGCTCCTCCGTCCATGTGATTTTCCAGGCAAGAGTACTGGAGTGGGGTGCCATTCAATTTTGGAATGCCATATTCTTTCTAGAACTCTAAATTACTGCTGCTACTGCTGCTGCTAAATCACTTCAGTCGTGTCCGACTCTGTGCAACCCCACAGACGGCAGCCCACCAGGCTCCCCCGTCCCTGGGATTCTCCAGGCAAAAATACTGGAGTGGGTTGCCATTTCCTTCTCCTCTTAATTATATCACATAAAATTGTAATTGTACTTCAAGGGAAAAAGAACTTATCTGTGATACAAAATTAGGCCTGTGAACACATATACTCTGTGAGCTGTTTTCAACTTGAAAATTAAAATGCCGTTGTTTGGGTGCTTGCTTCTTTTTTTTTGTCTTCAGTAGATAAAGCTGTCAAGTCACAGGGCCTTGAGCCAGGCGGACTCAGGTTTAATATCAGCTCTATGCACATTCTTTGAGTTACAAAGAAAGTTAACACATTCTTGTGTTACCTCTTCTTAGTTATAAAATGGGTATTATATAACACCTTCCTTTTAAAGAAGACACACTCTTACCCTCTTTCATAGTGTTTTTTTTTTTTTTTTTTAAGAATGTTCCCTTTTTTATGTTGAACCGATGATTATCTTAATGTGGTCATATACTGTTGAAAGCAGCAGCCTCCCTGGAGTGGGTGAGAATTGGGTGAGAATTGACAGTGACAGTCATCTGGGGAAGAAGCTGGTCCTTAGAGAGGAAACAAACTCAGAAGGGGCTTTGGTGGACAGAAGCTTTGTGTTGGTCCCTGTGATGTGGGGGCTTCCCCAATAGCTCAGCAGTAAAGAATCTGCCTGCAATGCACAAGACGCGGGTTCAGTCCCTGGGTGGGGAAGATCCCCTGGAGGAGGGCATGGCAACCCACTCCAGTATTCTTGGCTGGAAAACCCCATGGACAGAGGACCCTGGTGGGCCACAGTCCATAGGGTCACAAAGAGCCGGACACAACTGAAATGGCTGAGCCCAAGCTGTGTTGTGGTATTTGAGGACACTGCTGCATATTGGGAGATTAAAGACCACCCCATCCTTTGTAGACGCATCGTAGAGGTATTTTTCTTCAGATGATATAGTTTTAATGCTACTTCTGATTCACTTCCTTTTGTTACCCCACAGTCCTGAGGTAATTATTGTGCAGATTTGTGTGGGTTGTGCTCAGGGTTATGAGGGGAAGCTTCTAGGCTCGTTTTGTAGCAGAGTGGTCATTGCAGTTAGGGTGAACATCCAAGGAGCAGGTGAGTTTCTGAGAGGAGTTTACAGTCTTATTCCTTCTCCCTGAGTGGATTTTGTTCCTTTTTTGTTAATATTTATAACAGGATTTATATTTTATTGCATTAAGGATGGTAGATGTGTCTTCTCACACTGATTTATTGCAAAAAATAAACTGATAATCTGTAGTAATCCTCACCTTTTCTGGCATATACTGTAGGCTTCTGTACCTATTCCCATTTCAGTGAGGATGGAAGGGAACATTCAGGCCAAAATGATCCAACCCTCTTGGGAGGAAAACAATTACAATTCTACTCATAGTTTTGGGGGGCCTTTTATTTTGGGGAGACTGGTTGGTTGACAGGTTGGCATGTTCTCATCTTAGATGTTCTCATCTCTGAGCCTTTCTTTTATGTTTAAGAAAGATTAATTTCTGCCCAATACATTGCTATTTCTTTTCTCCCCTCTAATTCTCTTCAAGACTGTTACTGTGTGTTTTTGGCTGAGCACCCTAATTAAAGCCCTAAGACTTCTTCAGGAGCATTGTTTAAAAGGTCACCTGTCCAACCACAGGTTGTCTTCTTAATCAAAGACAGAGGAAACCTTACCTTTGCCCTCAAGAAGCTCACAGTCTAGGGGGGATGTGTGTGCTCAGTCATGTCTGACTCTTTGCAACTCCATGGATGGTAGCCTGCCAGGCTCCTCTGCTCATGGAATTTTCCAGGCAAGATTACTGGAATGGGGATCTTCCCAACCCAGGGCTCAAATGCACATCTCCTGTTTCTCCTGCATTGGCAGGTAGATTATTTACCCCTTGAGCCAAATTTTAATATAAGCTAGTCATGATAGTGATCATTTGCATATGTTGTGTCCAAATCCTTTTTTCCTATCACTTGACAACACTTTAACTTTTCTCCAGTCTGCTTTATGTCTGCATCATTCTGATGAAACTCTTCTTAGGAAAGTCATGAGCAATTTCTGCTCTAACTCAGGTAGACACTGTGCAGCTCTCACTAAGGAGCCTTGAGTAGTGTTGTCCAGCCTCTCTTTCCGGGAAGTCCTTCTCTCAGATTCTGTGCTGGTAGTCTCCCTCCTGCCCCTTGGGTAGTTTCTTCTCATTCTCCTTGGTTAGTTCCTTTCCTACATAATTTTTAAAAGGAGGAGTTCCTTAGGGCTTTATTCCAGACTCCCAGCTCTTTGTTCTTTAAACCATTATTAGTGGATTTAAATGATGTTTTCAAGTTAGTGACTCCAAATTTAGTATCTTTAGTCGTCTCCCAAATTGGAGGCATGTGGATTCAACCACATGAGAGTTAATTTTTCTTCTAGGTCTGTCTCTATGTGAGAATACTCCTCTTTGGAGAGTTAGTGTTTTGTGATAGTTGCATCACTATATTAACTCTGAACATGTTGAATGAGAGACAGACTTGAAAGGAATGGTTGGATGAGATGTACAAATTTGATGGATATTTTATTTTTCATCATATCACACATATCAGTTGTATATGTGTACCTACCTGTAGCTTGGGTGTGTGTGTATGCTCAGTCATGTCTGACCCTTTGTGACCCCATGGGCTGTAACCTATAGCTTAGGAGTTTTTAAATAGACGATATATCCTTTTCTATTTTAATTGTAGCTTACAAGTTTTTAATACTTAGTATGGATGAAAAGTTATGAAGTCATAAATTTCTTCACTTAAAATTGAAGTATAGGTGATTTACAGTTTTATTTAAGTTTCATGTTACAACATAGTGATTCACAGTATTTAAAGATTATACTCCTCTTGTAGTTATTATGGTGCTTCCCAAGTGGCACAGTGGTAAGGAATCTGCCTGCCGATGCAGGAGACACAGGAGATGTGGGTTTGATCCCTGGGTTGGGAAGATCCCCTGGAGGAGGAAATGGCGACATAAACCAGAATTCTTGCCTGAAAAATTCCAGGGACAGGGGAGCCTGGCTGGCTACAGTGCATGGGGATCACAAACAGTCGGGTGCCACTGAGTGAGCACGCATAGTTATTGGAAAGTATTGGTTATGTTCCCTATGTTGTACAGTATATCTTTATTTATTTTCTACATAGTAGCTTGTACATCTTAGTCCCTTACCCCTATCTTTTTTTTTTTCCATAGAAAAGCATTTTACTTTCTGATTTTTATTTTTTATTAACTTTTATTGGAGTATAGTTGCTTTACAGTGTAGTGTTCCTGCTGTACAGCAAATTGAATCAGTTATATATACACCCCCTCTTTTTTGGATTTCCTTCCCTTTTAGGTCATCACAGAGCATTGAATAGAGCTTCATGTTCTCATTAGTCACACATTTTGTGTATAGAAGTGTATGTATGTCAGTCCCAGTCTGCCAATTCATCCCATCCCCTCCTCCCCACTTGGTATCCATATATTTGTTCTTCACATCTTTTATCTCTATTTCTGCTTTGCAAATAAATCCATTTATCATTTTTCTAGATTCCACATAAAAGGGAGATTATGCATATGTGTGACTTACTTCACTCTGTATGACAGCCTCTGGGTCTGTCTACGCCTCTGCAAATGGGACAGTTTCATTCCTTTTTATGGCTGAGTAATATTCCATCGTGCACAGCTTCTTTATTCACGCCTCTGTTGATGGACATTTAGGTTGCTTCCCTGTCTTGACTGTTGTAAACAGTTCTGCGGTGAACGCTGGTGTTCATGTATCCTTTCAAACCATGTTTTTCTCCTGATATGTGCCCAGCTCCCTTACCCCTATCTTGCCCTTACCTACTTTCCCTCCCCTTGATAACCACCAGTTTGTTCACTATATCTGTGTGTCTTTTTTGCTGTATTCACTGGTTTGTTTTATTGTTTTAGATGCCATGTATAAAGAGTTTCACGGGTTAGGAATCATTGAACTCTTTAAACAAAGAGAAAACGTAAGCTTGTCTATAAAGTATATGTAGAAGTATATTGTCTGAAGTATATTCATCAGTTAACTTATGAATTATTCTTCTGTAGATTAGATGTTATTTTTAGCACCATTAACTTAATATTTGGGAAAGAATTTTACCTTGTATATGTAATACACTTTCTTTACGTTATTAAGACTTTTAAGGATATTTTATCTAAATATATATGTTTTATATATATATATATATATATATGTATGTATAGATACAGTGTCCTGTTCAGTAATCTAAAGTAGTTCTCATAGGTAAATCTTGAAAGTAAGACTTTCCTCTTGATGTTACATGAGTTGAAACATGCCGAGGTAAAGGTGTTTTCTGTTCAGGTGTTTGGGAGTTTTTGTGCATCTCAGCAACGTGGAAAAATTATTGGCTTGAACTGTTGAAAAATCTCAAGTAATTTGATCAGAACCTCTAGCTTTCTCTTCCTTTCCCCATGTGTCCTCTCTATTTCTATCCATGTGTCTGACTGGCTTGTTGACTGAGCTGGTGCTGGCTAAATTACAAAGAAGGCCTACATGGGAACATGAAGTATGGTGACTTCCTTTTTGTTAGTCATCTTTCCAGTGCTGGTTCCATGTACTCTGTTGTCCGTCAAAAATCAAGTTGGTTTTGTTACGATTAGAAAGTATATTTTTTGCATACTGACACTGGTGTTGATGACTTTCTCTTTTTCTTTTCTCTATTTTACTTTTTGGCCGGGCCTCACAGTGTGTGAGATCTTAGTTCCCCAACGGGGGATCAAACTGCCGCCCCCCTGCATTGGCAGCCCGAAGTCTTTAACCACTGAATCACCAGGGAAGTCCTGATGACTTCCTTTAATTGGTGGCAATCTTGAGAAAATTATGAGGCTACATTTGAGTCAGGAAAAAAATAATGTGCAGAGTTATTAACAATGTCAGCCTGGGTGGCGTGAGGAACACACTGCTCTTGTTGCTGCCAAGTCGCTTCAGTCATGTCCGACTCTGTGCGCCTCCATGGACTGCAGCCTACCAGGCTTCTCCATCCATGGGATTCTCCAGGCAAGAACACTGGAGTGGGTTGCCATTTCCTTCTCCAATGCATGAAAGTGGAAAGTGAAAGTGAAGTCACTCAGTCGTGTCTGACTCTTAGCGACCCCATGGACTGCAGCCTACCAGGCTCCTCCATCCATGGGTTGGTACCATACCAAAAACTCTTGTTGGTACCATACCAAAAACTCAAGGCGGCTGTTTTCAGGCTGATCACATTTTGGGCCACCTTTTTCAAATCAAATTGCCAACAATGATAACATTATCAACATTTTCATAATAGCCTAGTAGGTAAGAGCATAACTGATTCAGCAGTCAGACTCAGGGTTCAAATCCAGACTTTGCTGCCGTATCAGTTCTGTGGCCTTGGGCTTCATCTCAGTTAAGTTTCTGAATCTACAAAGGAGTGATGATGGTGGCAGTATCTGCCTCATAGGATTGTTGGGAAGATTAAATTAATTAACACATTTCAAGCCCTTTGCCCAGAGCTCTCAATGATAGTTGTTACTTGTGGTGATATTAAACCCAAACAACAAGATATGGCCCTTCCCTTATACTACTAAGTTAGAAGGTACTGTCTTAGCCACTGTTACACACATGACTTCATTTTCTTTCTGGCTTATTTTCCTTCCTCTGGCTCTGTTCCTAACTTTTTTTTTTTTTTAAACAAGCAAATAAAATATCAAGTGCATCTCCTTCTAACCCTCCCCTGCCTTTTAAAAAATCATCAACCTATTTCTTCAATGCTGCCAACAATCTTTTTTAAGTGATGTTAGCTCAGTCCTGATTTCTTTTTCTTTTGCTTTTTGTCTCAAAGTAATTGTGTTAGTTGACGCTCTCCTTGGCAAATGCTCACACCACCGTTTGCTACTGTTGGTTGTTGGTTTAGTCACTCAGTCGTGTCTGACTCTTGTGACCCCGTGGACTGAAGCCCACCAGGCTCCTCTGTCCATGGAATTCTCCAGGCAAGAATACTGGGGTGGCCTGCCATTTTCAGTCAGTCCCCATTTGCATTCCCTAACCCAGGATACCACAGGTGTGTTTTCTGTCTCTGTAGTTTAACTTTTTCTTGGAATTTCAAGTAAGTGAAATCATGTAGTCTGTTGTCTTTGTGTCCGGCTTCTTTCTTCAGCAAAATGTTTTTGAGACTCATTCATACTGTGGCATACGTTAGCTATCCATTCCTTTTTTATTGTTGAGTCGTATTTCATTGTATGAATGTACCATATTCTGAAAAAGATTCATTCTGCAACTGAAACTTTTGAATTTTTTTCAGCATAATTGATAAGAACATTCATGTACAACTCTCTGTATGGTCCTCTGTCCCTGAGATGAATGAAAACACACCTTGATGTGAAATCGTTGGGTGAGATGATGAGACACTTCCAAACTGTTTTCCAAAATGACTGTACTATTGCACTTTCCCACCAACAAGGGATAAAATGGGAAAGTTCTAGTTTCTCCATATCCTTGGCAATGCTTTGGGTATTTTACTGGATGGGCTATGGTATTTTGTTTTGATTTTGACTTCCAATGACTAACGATACCCAATATTTTTTGATGTACGTTCCTGTGAGATATATATATATATAATATCTTAACATATTTTTCTCATTAAAAAAATTGAACTATCTTTTATTATTGTGAGAGTCCTTTATTTATTCTATGTACATCCTTTATTATGTATTTAGCTCTTTATATATTCTAAATACATACATAATTTCAGATAATTATTTTGCCAGTATTTTCTTTCAGTCTGTAGCTTGTGTTTTCATTTGTTAAATTATTTCTTTTGAAAAACAGGAGATTTAACATTATTACTTTTCAAATTTTTATTTGTTTATTTGGCTGGGCTCTTCATTGCCGAGAGAGGCTTTCTCTAGTTGCAGCGAGTGGGAGCTGCTCTTGCTTGCAGTGTGTGGGCTTCTCCTTGTGGTGGCCTCTCCCGTTGCAGAGCACAGGCTCTAGGGCGTGCGGACTGCCAGTTGTGGCACGTGGGCTCAGTAGCTGCGGCTCCTGGGCTCTCGAGCACAAGCTCAGCAGTTGTGTTGCACAGGCTCACTTGCCCTACAGCATGTGGGATCTTCGCAGATCAAGGATCGAACCTGTGTCTCCTGCATTGGCAGGTGGATTCTTTACCACTAAGCCACCAGGGAAGCCCAGAAGTTTTAATTATAAAGGAATTCAGTTTTGTGTTTTCCTTTTATGGTCTTTAAACAATTTTTTTTTCTTTTATGCCTTTAAAGTGTCATACCTAAAATATTTTTGCCTAATCCACAGTAATTTTCTCCAACTGCTTTCTTTTACAAGCTTTGTAGCTCTTATTTCTAGATCTATGATACTATCCATTTTGAGTTGACTTTTTCCATAGTGCAAGGTAAAGGTTGAGGTTCTTCCTCCCTCTCATATGTATAATCAGTTTTTGGTATCATTTTTTTGGAAAGACTGCCCCTTTCTTCACTAAATTACCATGTCACCTTTATTGAATATGGATTGATATAAATGTGCGAGCCTGTTTTGGACTCTATTGTCTTCTGTTGTTTATCTTTATGGCAGTACCCTACCTCTTTGATTATTATAACTTTATTGTAAGATTTGAAATCAGGTATTATCTTTCCGCTTTTAGTTTTAAAGCCAGTCCTCATTCAAAAATGTCTCAGCAGGGGATTTCCCTGGTGGTGCGGTGTTAAGACTGCACTTCTACTGCAGGGGGCACTGGTTCAATCCCTGGTCAAGGATTGAAGGTCCTGCATGCTGCACAGCATGGCCAAGGCGGGGCGAGGGGAATCCCATCAGACTCCCACGTTTATGCATCGCCTGGGCGATTATGGGCAGAGAAAGCTATTAAGACGTCTCAGGAAAGATCAGTTTTACTTGGGCTAGGCTAGGCTTGTCATTGTACTGAGTTACTTGTCACAGCTAGCAGCATTTAGCAGAATCACACTTGGCAGAATCATAATTATGTGTAATGCCTGCCGTGTACCAAGTGCTTTGTGTAATTATCTCATTTAATACTTTCAGGGTGGTGCAGAGAGGACATTATCCTCATTTGATAGTTGAGTCCACAATAACATTTTTGAGGTCACACGCCTAAGCAGCTGGCTTGTGATGGAAACATTAACAGCAGCAGTATTCACGTGAGAGAGCCAGGTTTTGAAATCTCACCTGTTTGATGATCTTAGCCCTAGGTTCTTTTATCTGCTCCAGGCAGCTTTTTTTTTCTATGGAGAGGAGGTTTACCTTTTTGGTTTATACAGTGGAAATAGTAGTGGTTGTAAGAGAGAGGACGTGTGTATCCCTCTGTCGTTTCCTGCAAGGTTCCTCTCTGTCCTTCTGTCACTCTGCCAGGCTCAGGGCAGTCTGCTCCTCTTGCCTTGAAACTCCTAAAGGAGCTTCCTAAAAACTGTCAGGGCTCACAGAAGAGTAGGAAGATGCCGGTTTCTTATAGGCTTGTCATTGCTCGAACTGTCACTTTTAAACAGCTATTATTTCCATGGGCAGAGGAGCCTGATGGTCTCACAGAGTCAGACACAACCAAGCATGCACACAGACAGAGAGACGGTGACTTAGAAAACATTTTGTAATTCTATGTTTATAAGTATTTTATTAGTTCTTCTGGTTTAAAGTGTCACACCAAGGTATCATAATATACTGTCTTCATGTTTTTAATGTATTTTTGTTTAGTTTGGATTCATTAGCACTTTTTCCTCCTTATATTAGCACATTCAGAAAAGCCTTTGTGAATGGTATAGATCAAGCCGTAATTGTTTAATGTCATCATTTCTACTCATATCACAAGTTTTAACTCTTGACTGTTGCATAGTGTGATGTCCTTGAGCAAATTAGTTGTTGGTATAGACTTAGAATGGGCTTAAGTAGGTCAGCATAATGAGTATATTTACCCCAGGAGCATGGTATAGAATTGATGACCCCTATTATGTAACAGTTTATTGCACACTGCTCATGGACTACCACTGGAGGAGAATCTGTTCGTTTTATTTACTATGATAACTTCTTATTTGCATATAGACTTCCTTTTGTTTTTCATGAATTATCTCTTCCTGATTCCCTAGCTGCATTTCCTCATATATGATGATCTCCAGCTTGAGCAGGTCCTGGTAAAAATGAAAGTGCATTTTCCCCCATTTCTTTCCCCTTTAGACCTCTCAGGTTATGAAAATCAGATGTTTCTAGTGCCCTAGAACAATGGCAGTTTGAGTATTAAATTAACATTAGTTGTTTTTTTGTTTTTTTTTGTTTTTTTTTACTGTTAGGTTCTATTTATTCTAAAGAATAAAGGGCTCAGAAGAAAGTTAATACTCAAGCCTGATAATGATTCAGAGTATAAATTATTACAGATTGGTGTCACCTGAAGGGAAAAAAGTATAGTAGCTCAGTTTGTAAAAACACTCCCTGAAGCTGATTAAATCCAGTAGCCCATAATAGTTAAAATGAAAACATAGCACTAGCAGTCGTGCAGTAGCAGTCGTGCAGCTTTTCTTAGATCTGTAGTGTACACAAGAGTGGTGAACATTCATACACATAAAACCTCATAGGCACGTATTTGCCATGTTCGTATTCTAGGCTGCGCATCTTGAAGGAAACTCCTTAGGTGCAGTGTAAGTGACCCTTGTGTGGGTCAGAGGAAGTGTGTGGTCCTTCATTGCTAAGTTCTTTCTTCTCAAGGGTACAGACCCAGAAGAAACTTGGGGAGCTGTTGCCCTCATTATTGAAAATGTTCAATTCTTACTTTCTTATCCACTCTTCTGCAAATTGCCATAGATAGCATCATTTTTATGGTTATTTAAAATTTTGTTTTGGCTCTGCCGTGTGGCATGCAAGATCTTAGTTCCCGACCAGGGAATCAAACCTAGGGCCCTTGACAGTGAGAGCCAAGTTCTAACCACTGACACTCCAGGGAATTCCCTGTTGCATCATTATACTCTAGACTTTTTTAAGTTATTCACTTTTGAATGTCTTGGTTTAAGCAGTTATGACAGATTTTTATTTCAGTAATTTCAAGCCATTCTCTTCCATAGAGGCAAACTGTAAATCACAGCAAAGTAAGATCAGTATGTGAGCTTAATTAATCATTTAATTAAATCATTTGTTCATTCATTTGGCAAACATCTCTTCCGCACTGTGTCACTGTGGGGTGGTCATTAGACTAGGAGTGCCGTGTAAAAATGGGTAGCTCGGGCCAACTCTGCTTTTATTCAGTGAAGTGCTAGGGATTAGACAAGCAGCTACCAGAAAATGTGATATGTTTTATGTTGAGAACTCAAAACTTGAGGGGTAGACACCTCATAATTCACTGAACTGGAAGACACTGAAATGTGGCCTTGTGTCTTATATTAGTGTGGACAAATAAAAGTTGTGCAGCAAGTCTGCTTCTTGATTTACATGGTATCAGTGAGTTATTGAGTAGAGAGATGTTTTTACTGAGTATTAGTTACATTGGTTATAAAAAGTCATACCGAATCTAATGAGTCTGACGGGATTCTGCATTTTTTGTTCATACTTGTTCATTTCTTTTTATTGCAGATTTCTCTTGGATTTGGCTACACATTTATAGATCTTCTGCACTGTGTACAGTCACAGGTGAGTTAAAAGTAAGCTTTCCTGTTGGTATATTCTGACTTTTTAAGTATAATCAAACATTTAAAATTATTTACAATTGAGCAATATAGTATATAAATAAAATGAATGTGAATTTTAAAATGTCGTACATTGGTCTACATTTGTTTTATTATGAAGATTCAGTATCCACATGTTAGAAATGATATTTGAAGGTAAAAGGACCATAGCTGTTGATCAGTGTTTGTTGTGTGTAGTTGGGAAGAGTTTACATTTACCCATTGGATGAGGTGAATTATAATTTCATAGCCTGGCAAAATGTGTATACTTATTTTTATATGTAAATAAAAGAGTGGTTGCTATAGATTTTGGCAGCAAATTTCAGTCTTAGACAGGTAGATTTAACGAGCAGGCTCTTCTGGTCCAACCAGTCTGAAATAGCTTCCCAATCACTCCTTATCACACAACTCTGATTTATTTTTATCATAATGTTTATGATCATGTGATGTATTTTTATTTTTAGTCTCTCCTACTAGAATATAAACTCCATGAACATTGGGGCCACTTTTGTCTTGCTAAAAACAGTATCTGTAGCCCTTAGAATAGTGCTCATTGAATAGGAAAGACTGAATAAATGTTTGTTACAGTAATTATTGGGTAATAGATATTAAGAATTGATTTATATTCAGAGTCATTGAACTCTGCATCTGTAAATACAAACTAGAAATAGTTCTTTCTACTTTTCTCTAAATATGAAATTAATTTCTATCACATACTTTTTAAATATAGAGCTCTTAAATGCTCAGAGAAATTACCTGTGTTACTCAGGTATGATTAATCAGGGTAGAAGTCAGAGGATAATGCTTCCAATTCGGTATTTTGTCAGCACCCTAGTAGGTTCTTAGGATTAAGTGATGGATAAATCTGACGCAAGTATGGGAGCTTCTCGCCTCCTTACTCCATCACGCTGCCATAATGGAAATGTTTTATGATACCTTTATGGAGAACAAAGTTTATTTGACCTTAGCTGTCCAGTTTTAATCTCTGAAAACCAAACAAGTTACAATTTTCCCACTACCTGTCAGTGCATACAAAATGTAATTTACTTAAGTTGTGCTCTCTTTGTAGACTGAGGGGAATTTTGGGCCATTTTTCTACCCTCTCTGTTGCTGTTTGAATTCATTCTTGAAGGTAGCTGTGTGCATACGTTGACACAGCTGCTGCCTTGTGTGCTTGGTGGTTATTCTCTAAGAGTCCCCGGATGTTAGGCACTACCGTTGGTTCGTTACCTTTCATTTTTTGTATGCATTGTGTTTTGATCTGTTTGACCCTCTTTAAGTACTGGTCTCTCCTTCTGCCATCGTGGTTTTTCATATAGAAAGAACTAAGTCTAACCTCTAGGCCTTTTTTTCTTTTTTAAAGTTAAATTTTGGGAATGACACAGCCATTTCTTATTTATATCTAATTTGCAAGTGCAACTTGCAGAGATTCCTTTGATAATACTAAATAACAGCAGTTATTACTTATAGCTCGCTCACTGTGTGCCAGGCATTATGTAAGTGCTCTTCATTATCTTCAGAATAACAGATAAGGAAATGGAAGCTGAGAGAGGTTAAGTGACTTTTTCAAGGTCATATCAAGGAAGTGGCAGTTTGCCACTCCAAAGACTTTGATCTTAACCCCTGAGGTCCATTTTCTGCCTAAGTAGCCTTAAATACAAGCATATTTGTGGCAAGAAATGTAATATAGGAACATAGTATTCATATTTGAGGACTTAAAATTAATTTTAAAATCAAATATTATGGAATATTTTGCTTACATTTCATTAGTAAGTCTTTTAACCTTTATTTCAAACTGTATAACATGACGACTCATTTGAAATTTAATGATGCCCTAAGCAATTTAAAGTCCCACTCTGGCACTTTAATTTTGTACTCACTTTTGGGGGGCAGGTGCATGGGAAAAAGCCATTTGGATTCATTTTGTTGTTGTTGTTGTTAAAAAAATATGGTATCCTATGAATCAGAATTCTTTACTCCTTGCAGTATTAGAAATACTATGTTATGAGTGGCATCTGTGATTTGTTGGGTAAATCACTTCTACAGAGAACAGGTTGTGTGAAATATTGTGACTATAGAATTACTTAGAACCCTTATCTTGGATGGTGTCATAATTTATGTCTCTATAGAGACTTACTCTAATTATTTAAGAAATGAAGTGACATAACTTTGAGATAAATCAGAACTTTATCTTTCCTTCTTTATCTTTCCAGAAAAGAACTTCAGCTTTCCTTATTTAATTTTCAAGGTTGAGTAGGATATATAATACAGAAATATTTTGAGTCTCAAATATATAGTATACTGTTGTTATTTAGTCGCTCTGTCATGTCTGACTCTTTGTGACCCCATGGACTGTAGCCCGCCAGGATCCTTTGTCTGTGGGATTCTCCAGAAAAGAAATACTGGAGTGGATTGCCATGCCCTCCTCCAGGGGATCTTCCCGATGCAGGGATAGAACCCGTGTTTCCTGCACTGGCTGGCGGCTTCATTACCACCGAGCCACCAGAGAAGTCCTATAAGATTCTGTACGTGAATGAATATTGAAATTTTGATTTGAAAACATGGTTAAGTATATTTCTTCACATTTTCCTAAAGGATTTTGTCTCTGAGTGTAAATGCAAATTCCAGGTTTGAGTATAGTGGAAGAGAATTCTGTAGTTGGAATTTAAAAAGAATTTTTTTAGCTGCCTGCACTGTGCTTCCTAATCTATAGCTTCGTGAGTGTTGCCATTGCAATCTCACATTTTAAGCATTTTTAAGATTGGCCAATAAAAATTTCTCAGAATTGGTAGTCAAAACAGGAACGTTAGATAAATCTATTTTGACAATGTAGCCTTGAAGTGTAATATTCCCCTTTGCTATGGAAACCTGGGCTCACTGTGGAGTCATATATATTGTGGATTTATATATGTTTATTTTCTCTAGGATAGAGATATCTGAGGTGGGCACAGAATGGGATGGGTGGCTGAAGGTTGTTCATGCATGCTAGGTTAGATCTCAACTCTTCAGTACCAACATGGAGAGAGAGTTCTCCAAAGAACAGGAAAGCATGATATACCTCTTGTGGTATGTTGTATACTCAGTGCTAAACACTAAACAATATATTACATGTATCAAGACATAAAAGAAATTATGTCCCCACTAGTTGGAAATACATTTGAAATGAGTATTTCTTGGATTTTGAATCGTTTCTTTGCTCATAGGTATGAAAAGATTTGTAATTAGGTGTTGGATTTAACTGAGAGGTGTGTAAATTCCCATGAAGACAGGAAAGCTTGATTTGACTATGTATCTGAGAAAATCAGTATTATTCTAAACAGAAATGCAGTATATTAATATTTAAATGCTTTAGGCAAAAATCTGCCAGCATTTAACTGTATTGCTATTTTAGTGGTATTTCCTTCAGATGTCAGCCGTATAGGCACTGTGATTTGGAAAAATAAATATTTTGACAGTTGATAAAATGCCCTCGGCCATTTAGCTATTCAAACTGGAATCCTGAGCCCATCCCCACCCCCCTGAGTAGAACCCTCTGCTCCTTGTATGTAGAATGGACCCAGGAAAAAACAGGCTTACTGGTCAGTTGAAATTATCTTCCAGTGGGTGTTATTGACACAAAGCCACAATTGGAAACTATTTGTGTGACATGCCAGTTTTTAAAGCATTTTTTCCTCTTCCATTTTCTTCCCTTTTTATGCACACATTCATATAAACAGCTTGGTTTAGTTTTTCCCCGTGAAACTACATTCGTTCAGCACCATTAACTTTCCTTTCTCTCTTCCCTCCCTCCCTTCACCTTCAGGCCATCCCTCCTTCTCACTCTCTTCTCTTTCGGAATATTAATTATTTATTTCCTGTTAGTCTATGCTAAGTGCTATGGGAAATATAAAGAATACCTACCCCATTGTGTTAAACTGGAAAAGGAGGACTGTTGCATATTTAACTCCATATTTCCTTGCAGGTCCTTTCCCCATTGAATTGGCTCTCTGATCTTTCTCTTAAAGAAGAAAACCAAGCCTTGATTTCTGAATTATATGTTTGCTTCTGCTGAAAGTCTTAATCTATGGCAGAGATCAAGGCAACAGCAACAACAGCAAAAGCTGTCCCTCATAAACAAATGTCCTGTTTATACGGGGGCAGCAGTGCTTGCAAAGTGTGCTCCTCGGAAGGTGCACATTCTGGGAGGTAGGTGTGTTGTGCTTGATGAAGTTGAGACAGAGTCCAGGCTGTCTGCGTGTAGAGCAGGGGTCCAGACAAGCAAAGTGATGTCAGCTCAGTGCATTGTTGAAAGATTTACCAGAAATAGGGCAGAATCTGGTTTTTATGGTTCATTCAAATGCTAGAAAGCAAAACTTAGAGTTGCAGCAGTTTTAAAACATGACTTTTTATAAAATTCATCACGATGTTTATTGGGCTGTAAGTTGAATTTCACTGTAGAGAGATTTCACTGGGAGAGCACTGTGTTTTTTTAATTGATAAATTCTAAGTGTGACTTGTATTGGCACCGCTGGTATTCTTTGAAAATAATTAAAAGTACGGCCAGTCTAGGGCTTCCCAGATGGTGCTAGTGGTAAAGAACCTGCTTACCAGTGCAGGAGGTATATTGATCCCTGGGTCCAGAAGGTGCCCTGGAGAAGGGCATGACCACCCACTCCAGTATTCTTGCCTGGAGCATCTAATGGACAGAGGAGCCTGGTGGGCGACAGTCCATAGGATCACAAAGAGTCAGATACAACTGAAGCGACTTAGCATGCATAGCATGACACTTCAGGTTCCTCTGAAAAGCTACTCTCAGCTTGTGGGATTAGATGGCTAATGCGAAAGTATTGCCGGAGAAGGCAATGGCACCCCACTCCAGTACTCTTGCCTGGAAAATCCCATGGATGGAGGAGCCTGGTAGGCTGCAGTCCATGGGGTCGCTAGAGTCGGACACGACTGAGCGACTTCACTTTCACTTTTCACTTTCATGCATTGGAGAAGAAAATGGCAACCCACTCCAGTGTTCTTGCCTGGAGAATCCCAGGGACAGAGGAGCCTGGTGGGCTGCCGTCTATGGGGTTGCAGAGTCGGACACGACTGAAGCAACACAGCAGCAGCAGCGAAAGTATTACCAGTCTATACCTTGTGTTAATCTTTTGAGTTAGCATGTCTTAGAAGAAGTAGCATTGGAGCTAGAATCTTCTGAGAAAGAAGTAGAGATCTGTAGTGTAGGTGTATGTATGCCTGAGAGTGGGGAGAAGTGGTTGCAGATTGTTTATATTAATAAAACTTATATTCTCTTGCCTTCTTTTGTTACTGGCCTTTAGATTTCAGTTCAAAGTTGTATGTTCTACTTAACCTGAATAATAGAGTTGTTAGCTTTAGGGAGAAAGTCTGCGATAAGCAGAATTGCACATTTGTGCCACCATAGTAACAAGTGCGTGGCATTTGATGTGGGTCAGTTACTAGGGTAAAGAATCTGCCTGCCAATGCAGGAGACACAAGAGACAGGTTCGGTCCCTGGGTCAGGAAGATCCCTTGGAGAAGGAAATGGCAACCCACTTCAGTATTCTTGCCTGGAAAATTCTGTGGACAGAGGAGCCTGGTGGACTACAGTCCATGGGGTCACGAAGAGTCAGACATAACTTAGCAACTGAACACATACACACACAAGGAATTTTAGCTATGCCGTTCACTTTCATTTTGGAAAAAGTGACAGATGTATGTTATTTTCTGGACAGGTGTTGAATTTGAATCAGCTGACCTTGCCAGAATTTCCTTAAAGAGAAAATAGCAAATAAAATCAGGCTGCTTCCATTTAACACCTCATAGTTTATTTTTGAAGCACAAATCATGTATATTGTTTTCCACTGTTCATAGCATCTAAATGTAAGGCATAAATTAAACATTTATTTATAAAATTATCCATATCCATAATGATTATGTAGCACTTGCCTTCCTTCTCTTCATCCCTCCCTCCCTTTCTTTTTTTCTATGTTTCTTTGCTGTTGGGATATAGAGATTTCTGTTGAGACTTCTATTGCTAGCTTGAGACTCAGAAAAATTGGACATAACCTGAGAAATTAACAGTGAATTTTGAAACTTGTGATTTTAACCCAGTTTTGCATATTTGGTTTGTCAAAGCCTTGTGTGCTACTTCATGAGTGAATCATGGGTTTCTTTAGTTAGTGGAAATATATTTTTTTGTTCTAGTCGCAGCTACAGTTCTGCCTTCCCATCCAAAAAGAGCCAAGGGGAAGGAAGAAATATGTAGCATTTAATAATGGCTTTTAAACCATATACTATAGATGTATGTAGTCCAGTTTCGGAGGATCTCTTAAGTATATGTCTCCAGGCAAGGTTGAGAGATTGTTGTGCCATAGTCTGTAGACTTATTTGCCTTTACTGCTTTTGGAAGTATTCAAAAATACTGAATTGATTTAGAATTGGTAATTTGAGGCCTTTGCTTTCTTTAAACCACAGTTTTAGCTGTGGTTTTGGTGCCAGTTAGATAAAATTCTAACATGAGCAGAAATCATACATTTGAAATTTTGTGGTCTTCACCTTAAAGGGTGGGTAGTCTGTTAGCTGTCAATATCACGGCATTGGAGCCCAGTTTTATTATACCTCCTTGAGAAGAGCAAAGGACTAAAAAGCATGGGTGTGATGAGCTGGGGTAAATTTCATCAGACAGATGAATGGGTGAGCTTGTAAAAGACTTTCCCGTGCTTATATGAATACCAAGACTTTGACTTCTTCACCTAAACTATGAAAGAATACCTTTGAAGAAACAGCTGTGTTGTAATTATTGAATTGGTGGCTTAAGTTAGAATAGAGAAAATCAAGCCTGGAGGAAACAGTTTACCTTGCAGTTTCTTTGAGTTCTTTGTCACTAAAAAGGCTGTTTGATCTAGATTTCTAATTCTTCCTTTTATATGGCAGTTTTATTACAGTCCAGAAAATAAACTATTTGCTAGGTTATAAGATAAAGTTTGAAAACTGTATGGTGGTTACTGATCCTATTATATTTGAATGGAATGGAAATGGAAATTTCCTTTGACTTGAATTAAACATCTGTTAGACAAATTAAGTTGGTTTTATGAGTTTTACTTATATACAATAGTAGATTTTGTGCATGAACCCAGTAGAATCTTGATTTTAGATTTTCTCTGAAGCTAGATGCTTTGGAACATTAAAATTTTCCCCTAAGGTAGAAGTTAGATGTTTATTGTTGTTACCCCTTCAGAATATTCCCAAAGTTTCATAAAATCTTAATTGTCCAACAGGTAAGTTATTACTTCTTTGAACTTGTTCACTGATATATTTATAAGTCAAGATCCATCTCAAACTTTTTCATTAAAGAGAAAATATTAAATCTTAGTCTTTGTAACATACTGCTGTTATCTTTTAAATATATTAAATATATTGTGATTTTAACATATCCTAAATTCCAGTTCATATTGCTCTAAACCATAATGTGTGCTCACTTTATTTATCTATTTCCCATCTTTTAATTTTTTCTTCCTTATTTCTAAAAGGAAGGAAAAAGACAAAACTTTTCTTCTTTAACACCACAGTGACTATCATCAAAATTGTTCAACGCCAGAGCCAAATGGTGTCTGCAGCATTGGCCACAATCCCCACGGACATTCTTCCCTGGTGGCTGTCCTCTGGCCCTAAGGGGTCCAGGAATGCCACACCAGGAGCTTTACGCTTACCTAATTGACCATCCTTGACCCTAGAGGCATTTGTTTATTATTATGTATTTATTTCCACAAATGTGGTATCTTTGGCTTATTATGGTACTTCTCCTTCAGTGTTTTTGTCGTTACTTTTACTGAGGTTACTGTTGATTAAAGGGTCCTGTTTCATACTAAATTTCAAGGGCCGATTATGAAAATAGCATACCTGATCATTTGTTTATATGCTACAATGAGGTTTCATGAGTTAAAGTTTTCACAGTGTTTTGAAGTAGAGATAAATGTAGGTTACCTTGAGGGGTAGAGAGAAAAGAAAAAACAAACATTTACTATTATTGTTGGCAAGATATGGTTCTTGACCTTTGCATGTTTTGTATGAGTTTCAAATCTGGATAATTCTTTGTGTCAGGAATTGAAGTATGTTCTGATCACGTCTAAATTCTCTTTGATTGAATTTGAGACTGAACCACTTTTGATTTTCAAAGCTTTCAAATGGGCCGTAATGTCTGTAGTGAAACAGAACTTGGTGTCTTTCAACTCACCTGCTTTTAATTGAATCTTGTAACAATTGCAGAGACATTTTGTGCTACCTTCTATGTTAGTTGAGGAAAATGATTCTTATCTCAGAAAAGGAAACTTGATTAACTGATCCCGTCAGATAGTACAAAATGAATTTCATCAGAAGTACTCGAAAGATGTGGATCAAGAATGTGAAGGAAATTGAGTTGGAAGCATCCTACTTCATTAGAATTTTTTTCATTATATAGAGCAACATGGTAGTGTTTTGTTTTTTTTTTCATCGTTTTGTTCATAGAACATTTTTAATATTACTGCTGCCCATATATGTGCATGTAACTTTTCTGTCAGTGTATCACTAGATAGATAAATTTGTTTTATTTAAAAAGAGCATTACTATATTACCAAGGGATTTCCCTGGTGGCTCAGATGGTAAAGAATCTGCCTATAATTCGAGAGATCTGGATTTGATCCCTGGCTCGGGAAGATACCCTGGAGAAGGGAATGGCAACCCACTCCAGTATTCTTGCCTGGAGAATTCCTTGGACAGAGAATCCTGCCAGACTACAGTCCATGGGGTCACAAAGAATCCGAGACGACTGAGTGACTTTCACTCACTCAGTAACTCGTATTACCAAAGATTGATAATTATGAGGCGACCCCAAACAGGTAGAACGTAGGCCATGAACACAAATGAAGACTTAAGTGTTAAGTTATCTGTGTAATTAAATGTATAGTTTACTTATATTTGATGAAATGTCACAGTTACAGGCCATTCCACAATGTGATTTCATCACAGAGACATAAATGTGGAACCAGGTATTGTCAACACAGATCCTCTTTAAATCCTAGTGCAAATGTAATAGAAAGTTCTCGGAAGTAAAAGATCGTTTATGATTCCTCGCGTACATATTGTTCTCACCATGTGCCAGGTAGTGTTCTCTACGGTCTTCCTATAATAATCCACACACCGTCAGGTGAAGCCTAGGAAGTGGCTGCTGCTACCGTCTCTCTCTAGAGATGGGCACTGGGAAGTCCAGCGACCTGTCCAGTGATGTGCGCCTAGACCAGCTAGCTAGCTAGATGCAGGATTGGGACTCCAGTCTGAAATTGGTAGTGTTTTGCCTATGAGAGTTTGTTCTCTTAAAAAATAAAGAACAAATAAACAGACCATTCAAACACACACAAAAGATAATAATTTCAAAATAAATAAAGTTTCAAGCTAACCTAAGTTTGGGGGAAAATGTGACAAGGCTTAGCATTTTATTGGCCGTCCCCCTCTCCCAGTTAGGCTCTGTGAGCCCACGGAGTTGCTAAATTGTATACAGTATCAGAAATGATTATCTGACATTAATTAATAAAGGGAAATGCAGGTCACAGAAATTATGTTAAGCTGTTCTTTGGCTTCAAATGAGGTTACACAGATAATTCATTCAGTGGGATTTAGATTTAGATGTTTTATTAACATGGGTTGTTTTGTCTGATGGATGGAAAAAGGGCTACCTCACTTTCTTTTTCAGTTCCTCTCTTTAAAAATAGGTTTTCTAGAAGAATCTTAAAAAGGCATATCCTAGACTTCCCATACTAAGAAATCCTAGGACCTTTTCACACAAAGAACAGAAAATGTTACATTCAAAACCAAATTTCAGTTGTTATTTAGAAAAAGTTATATTTCTAAGAGTGACTAGAGAGTTCTTTTAATTACTTGACAGACAGCTTAATTTATATTGAAGTACAGTTTCTTGTTCATGTTGACTATATTATATTTTAGATAAACATGATTTAAATGAACAGACGTGGCATTTACATTTTATGAAATGTTTAATAGTTAGGCTCCCCTTCCTCTCAGATTTCCTCCAGTATTTTCACACAGCTTCTCTGTAGGATCAGTGCAGAATGTTTTTAGGCACTTACGAGTTGTTGTGTTGTAATTCAGAGTATTCACCATAAATACAAAAGAGGTTTTAATTACCTACCACCTCAAATCGACTTTATTCACAGCTGAGTTTCCTTTTTCTTGCAAAGCTGTTTTTTAAGCAAATACAGAATAATTTAATTAATACTGTGACATAGGCTTTAATGTTTTGATAATTCATACTATTTCTTAAAGCACTGGTGAAATCTGCCTCTCAGATTTCTTTCTGAGTCCTTATCTCTATTGTAACTCATGGTTGTTTGTTGCCTCTTAACATTTTTTGTTTTATATGCCCTCCAATAATGGCTTGACCACATCTTTAAAAAATAAAGTGTAGAAATATTTTTATAAATCAGAATATAAAGGAGTTTTAAGAAGGAAACTTTTCTTACATACCTACATTCTGCTAGTCCTTAAGGTATACCTTATTCCATCAAATTTGTACTCCCCTCAGCTTGGATTATCTACATTTTATCTTGGAAATTTCTGAGACTCATGGAGTTTAATCAGTGTCATATAAGCGGGCAGGTTGCTCTAGAATATGAAGCTAGGACTATATATTCCTCAACTCTGTCCTCTTTCGAAGATCGAGTCGCCTCCTTTAGTGATGCAAATGGAACTTGTTGATCAGGTGAATCTCTGACTTGTTTTTCATTCCCTGGCCAACTGGTGGTGTTTTCCAAATTAGTCTGTTTTCATTTTGGAGCAGTTATTGTGCCCAGAGTAAAATAGGAACGTTTTGGGTTTCAGAAGCAAAATATATGGCCTTTGTCCCACCCACATCTTTTATGTAAGAAGAGAAATGGAGAACAAATGTTAAGTTACATAAATGGGATTACAAAACAATGTAACCACACATACAGAATAAGGTATCGTAGCAGGTGTACGGGGTGGGAAGGTGAGGGACACTGGGCCCCATGGCGGTCCCTCTGCACACTCTTGACCTGTGGCTATCTTGCTGTGACATCTACTACTCTGCTGTGTTTTGTGGATCATTACAATGGGAGTAGCTAGAAATGAAAGAGAAACACAGGGTGTCTTGTGGATGGGACTCAATTGCCACAAAGACAGAAAAACAACTGCTAGTTACATCTGAGCTGAAAGTGTCCTGAGAATGCAGAATGGTGACTACTGCACTCCACTCCCAGTCCAACTAGATTATCAATTTTCCTGCTTTTATTGATCAGGAAGAAGCCGTAACATGTGGGTTTATCCTAAGTTCTGAGTAGATTCTTAGATTTTAATTTACCTACTAGAGGTTAATATATTATATCTGATAGATTCTCTAATTAAAGTATACTACCTCATGTTGAAGAGGTTTTAAGAAATGGTTAATGGTTACTGCTTTAATATAAGAATATCATCTACATTTTTAAGAGTAGTCAGTTGCAGGTGCCTTGGACACAGAGAAAAGATGCAGGATTATTGAAGTAAAACCTACCTTGAGGACACTTTATTTCTTTTTTTTTTTCTTTTTAAATTTTTATTAATTTTTTTTAACATCAAAAACATTTTGTATTGGGGAATAGCCAGTTAACAGTGTTGTGGTAGTTACAGGTGAACAGTGAAGGGACTCAGCCATACATATACAGGTATCCATTCTCCCCCAAACCCTGTTCCCATCCAGGCTGGCACATAACATTGAGCAGATTCCATGTGCTATGTAATAGGTCTTTGTTGGTTATCCATTTGAAATATAGCAGTGAGTACATGACCATTGCAAAGTCCCTAACTGTCCCTTCCCCCGGGCAACCATAAGTTTGTTGTCTAAGTCTGTGAGTCTCTCTCTGTTTTGTAAGTAAGTTCATTTGTATAATTTCTTTTTAGATTTCACGTATAAGGGATGTCATATATTTCTCCTTCTCCTTGTCTGACATACTTCACTCAGTATGATACTCTCTAGGTAATTTGGAAAACTCAGCAGTGGCCACAGGACTGGAAAAGGTCAGTTTTCATTCCAATCCCAAAGAAAGGCAATGCCAAAGAATGCTCAAACTACTGCACAGTTGCACTCATCTCACACGCTAGTAAAGTAATGCTCAAAATTCTCCAAGCCAGGCTTCAGCAATATGTGAACCGTGAACTTCCAGATGTTCAAGCTGGTTTTAGAAAAGGCAGAGAGAGGAACCAGAGATCAAATTGCCAACATCTGCTGGATCATCGAAAAAGCAACTTTCAGAAAAACATCTATTTCTGCTTTATTGACTATGCCAAAGCCTTTGACTGTGTGGATCACAATAAACTGTGGAAAATTCTGAAGGAGATGGAAATACCAGACCACCTGACCTGCCTCTTGAGAAACCTGTATGCAGGTCAGGAAGCAACAGTTAGAACTGAACACGGAACAACAGACTGGTTCCAAATAGGAAAAGGAGTACGTCAAGGCTGTATATTGTCATCCTGCTTATTTAACTTATATACAGAGTACATCATGAGAAACGCTGGGCTGGATGAAGTACAAACTGGAATCAAGATTGCCAGAAGAAATATCAATAACCTCAGATATGCAGATGACACCACCTTTATGGCAGAAAGCAAAGAAGAACTAAAGAGTCTCTTAATGAAAGTGAAAGAAGAGAGTGAAAAAGTTGGCTTAAAGCTCAACATTCAGAAAACGAAGATAATGGCATCCGGTACCATCACTTCATGGCAAATAGATGGGGAAACAGTGGAAACAGTGACAGACTTTATTTTTCTGGGTTCCAAAATCACTGCAGATGGTGATTGCAGCCATGAAATTAAAAGACACTCCTTGGAAGGAAAGTTATGACCAACCTAGACAGCATATTAAAAAGCAGAGACATCACTTTGCCAACAAAGGTCCGTCCGTCTAGTGAAGGCTGTGGTTTTTCCAGTGGTCATGTATGGATGTGAGAATTGGACTATAAAGAAAGCTGAGCGCCAAAGAATTGATGCTTTTGAACTGTGGTGTTGGAGAAGACTCTTGAGAGTTCCTTGGACTGCAAGGAGATCTAACCAGTCCATCCTAAAGGAGATCAGTCCTGGGTATTCATTGGAAGGACTGATGTTGAAGCTGAAACTCCAATACTTTAGCCACCTGATGTGAAGAGCTGACTCATTTGAAAGGACCCTGATGCTGGGAAAGATTGAGGGCAGGAGGAGAAGGGGACAACAGAGGATGAGATGGTTGGATGGAGTCACCAACTCAGTGGACATGGGTTTGGGTAGACTTCGGGAGTTGGTGATGGACAGGGAGGCCTGGCATGCTGTGGTTCATGGGGTCTCAAAGAGTCGGACACAACTGCGTGACTGAACTGAACTGAGTGAGGTACATCCATGTTGCTGCAAATGGCATTATTTCATTCTTATTAATGGCAGAGCAATATTCCATTGTATATATGTACCCCATCTTCTTTATCCATTCCTCTGTTGATGGACATTTAGGTTACGTCCATGTCTTAGCTGTTGTAGACAGTGCTGCAGTGAACATTGGGGTGCATGTATCTTTTCAGGGAGGGCTCTTTATTGTTAATATCAACTTGAGTCTAATCTATTCTTCCTATTCACATTCCATCTCCCTGCCCCCCTAAGACATCTCTTCTTTCTCTACTATGTGGTTTTGTCATATTGAGCATATTCACATAATGCAGTTAGAACAATGCCTAGCACTTAGAACATTGCTTTTTAAAAATTAGCTTTGCTCTTCCTCCTTTTCTTCCCTTTCCTCATGGTCGGCTTCTATTCCTCATTTCTCTGATTCCTGTTCTAGTCTAGGTTGAGTTACATTTCTGAAAATTTCAGATCAGCATCTCAACAGCAGTTCCCAGTTGAGCTCTACCTATTGTCCAGACCATAGACTCTACCCTTTCTCTCCTTTTTTGCCTCCTGATGTTTCCTATCTATTTTAAGCCTTAAAAGTCTTAACTTATACTGCAGCAGGGAAAGAGGCAAGCCTTCTTTCCTGAGCAGGAGCCCAGTAATCAGTTGAAATCATCTTTAATAGTGCGCACACACACACACACTTTCATACATACATACAATCACTTAAGAAATGAAACTCACAAGGTAACCACAAATGATCTGACAAGGCACTGAGTAACAAAGTAGAGATAGGCGAGAGTGGGCCAGAGAGTTGAGGTTCCCTCCCCTTTATATTTTTTCCTTTCTAGCCTAGTAAGAAGAAATAAATATGATGAGAGCTAGAAACCTTTTAAGAAATGACGGGTTAGCACCTAAAAAGTCAATTTCCTAGGATTTGTCCCTCTTGAAAATCACTGAGTATTTTTACTAAAATGTCTTTTCTTAAATGTTTTCATTGTGATTACTTCCTCACTTCCTCTTACTTACACCTTGTAAAGTCCCCTCCTAGGGGGAGAAGAAAGAAATGAAAGAAAGAGAAGGGCATTTATTCTTAAAATTTCTTCCCAACTAGAGCTTTGCACAAATTGTTAGTTTGGGAGCACAGAGTCCTAGAGGTTCTGAGGAATAAAAAGCAGTGATTAAGCATGTTACCTTTAGACTCCAACAGGTAGTCATGTGAATATTCCATCACATTTCCAGTGTACGCTGCCTTTGTCAAGAGTTGTTGTCATTGTTGGTAGACATCTACTAAGGAAATGAGAGAGTGATTTTTTTAAAAGGAGGGGCTCTCTGTCACTCATTTATTCCAAAGGAGTACTTTGTGAACATTTATATTTCTAAATTTGTGAGAGTAAACTTGTGAGAAAGAGGGAGAAAATTTGCTCAAAATATCACCAAATGAAACACCAAATGAAATATGCTATGGCATATTCAAAACTGCTGTTTTAGCAGTGTTGTCTTTAATTTAGAATATTTGCCAGGTAGATTACATAAAGACTTTAGCACTTTTTTTGTTTCTTTTTAACTGATTGCTCTAGCAGTGGCATAGCAAATAAAAAAGTTAAGCCCCAGTCCTCAGCTGTGTGTCTTACATTAGGAAAGGCAGGACTAAAACAGACTTGCAGAAGAGCCAGTGGGCAGTTCATCAGAGTGGCCCCAGCCCGTGGCTGGGAGACCTTGGCTATGCTGTTTCTTCTTCCTGGACTCAATGCATCAGAATCTGTTAGATTACAAGGAGAAGTCCATTGTGACCCTGCAGTTAATCTTAAAAAAGCAAAACCCACGAATGACCATTTAAAATGCACAGCACATGTATACCTGTGGCGGATTCATTTTGATATTTGGCAAAACTAATACAATTATGTAAAGTTTCACCTTATCTTTGACAAAGGAGGCAAGAATATACAATGAATTAAAGACAATCTCTAACAAGTGGTGCTGGGAAATCTGGTCAACCACTTGTAAAAGAATGAAACTAGACCACTTTCTAACACCATACACAAAAATAAACTCAAAATGGATTAAAGATCTCAACGTAAGACCAGAAACTATAAAACTCCTAGAGGAGAACATAGGCAAAACACTCTCTGACATACATCACAGCAGGATCCTCTATGACCCACCTCCCAGAATATTGGAAATAAAAGAAAAAATAAACAAATGGGACCTAATTAACCTTAAAAGCTTCTGCACATCAAAGGAAACTATTAGCAAGGTGAAAAGACAGCCTTCAGAATGGGGAGAAAATAATAGCAAATGAAGCAACCGACAAACAACTAATCTCAAAAATATACAAGCAACTCCTGCAGCTCAACTCCAGAAAAATAAACGACCCAATCAAAAAATGGGCCAAAGAACTAAATAGACATTTCTCCAAAGAAGACATACAGATGGCTAACAAACACATGAAAAGATGCTCAACATCACTCATTATCAGAGAAATGCAAATCAAAACCACTATGAGGTACCATTTCACACCAGTCAGAATGGCTGCGATCCAAAAGTCTACAAATAATAAATGCTGGAGAGGGTGTGGAGAAAAGGGAACCCTCTTACACTGTTGGTGGGAATGCAAACTAGTACAGCCACTATGGAGAACAGTGTGGAGATTCCTTAAAAAACTGGAAATAGAACTGCCTTATGACCCAGCAATCCCACTGCTGGGCATACACACTGAGGAAACTAGAAGGGAAAGAGACACGTGTACCCCAATGTTCATCGCAGCACTGTTTATAATAGCCAGGACATGGAAGCAACCTAGATGTCCATCAGCAGATGAATGGATAAGAAAGCAGTGGTACATATACACAATGGAGTATTATTCAGCCATTAAAAAGAATACATTTGAATCAGTTCTAATGAGGTGGATGAAACTGGAGCCTATTATACAGAGTGAAGTAAGCCAGAAGGAAAAACATAAATACAGTATACTAACGCATATATATGGAATTTAGAAAGATGGTAACAATAACCCGGTGTACGAGACAGCAAAAGAGACACTGATGTATAGAACAGTCTTATGGACTCTGTGGGAGAGGGAGAGGGTGGGAAGATTTGGGAGAATGGCATTGAAACATGTAAAATATCATGTAAGAAACAAGTTGCCAGTCCAGGTTCGATGCACGATACTGGATGCTTGGGGCTGGTGCATTGGGACGACCCAGAGGGATGCTATGGGGAGGGAGGAGGGAGGAGGGTTCAGGATGGGGAACACATGTGTACCTGTGGCGGATTCATTTTGATATTTGGCAAAACTAATACAATTATGTAAAGTTTAAAAATAAAATAAAATTAGAAAAAAAAAAAATAAAATTAGGAAAAAAAATTTTTTTAAATAAATAAATAAATAAAATGCACAGCATTTGGGCGTTACAAATGCTTTGGGCTTGGAGGAAATGAAATGTGCAGTGTAAGTGCCGCTGCATGCCTTCTCTGTGTCCAACTCCTTGTGGCTCTGTGGACTGTAGCCCGCCAGGCTCCTCTGTTCGTGTGATTCTCCAGGCAAGAGTACTGGAGTGGGTTACCAATTCCTGCCCCGGGGATCGAACCTATGTCTCTTGCATCTCCTGCATTGGCAAGCGGATTCTTTACCACTGGACTGCTGGGAAAGCCATAGAGTAAGTAGCGTATCCCTAAAGCAATGATTCTAATATCTGGCGTAGTGTAAATTCCCCACTCGTTTTCTGTCTCTTGCCTGGAACATCTCTGGAAGTCTTTTCTCGGTTTTAATGGATAATCTCGATTAGTAAGGTAACAGTTAGCATTGGGGCACAACAGGCGTTCACCAGAGGAGGAGCAATGTGGAGTTGAGCCTGCGAGCCGGAGGGTGAGCTCTGCCTTTCCCTACTTCTTTTCTCAGTGCCTTGCCATGCTAGGGGGGCCTTCTGGGGTGAAAATGAAAATCCAATATGAAGTGAACTCAGTGTACACACAGAAAATGAGTGTATTAGCATTTTAGAAAAATGGGACCTGTGGTCACTTTGAATGGCACAGTACATCAAAAGTGGATCCTGTCACTTGGATTCAACATAATACCAGATTCAGCACTAGCCAGCTGACACTGTCATCCCTGATTTCGAAAGACTCTTGTCATTTATACAAGGGAGATTTTACAGTTGGGGAAAAAACAAATCCAGTGACCTGCCTAATTTCATAGGAATTACTTGGTAGTACAGATGCAGTTCAGTGGAGAGTTCTCTTGCCCATCCAGCCCCCTTTTTTGATAAGTGCTTTTGTATTAGTAGATGTGTGCGTATCTTTCTTAACCTTTATAATCAATCTGTATACATCTAGTTGGGTATCCTGAACTGAGATTAACGTGAGCCCCATGCTGAGATGCTGAAATTAATATTTTTCTTGTACATTGGTCTTGAGTCTCCTAAAAAGAAGTTAGAAAATAACACATGCGTTTACACACTGAAGAATTTGTGGGGGCCCAGAGACCTTCCGTGTTTGTTATCTCCTACCCCTTATGGAGTTCCATTCTTTTGTATTGGTACCTAGTATTCAGAGTGGTAGTCCTAAGGAGCACAAGGTCTTAAATCACAGAGGAAGAGGAAATTATCTTTAGATTGTCATATTTACTAAAATAGGACATTATGGTCATACGTTTTAGGAGGTCTTTGAATAATAAACAATGAACCAGGTTTATCATCTCAGGAGCAGGCTGATGGTGGTTTTGTCATATACTTGCCATTTTGCAGACGTGAAAACCTAGAATTCTGAAGCTCAATGCTTTTTCTAAACAGACACCGTGAGTTAAGTAGCTATGAATACACCTGCTGTGTGGTATCATCAGGACTCTGGGGTTCGTCTCCCTTTGCTGGGAGGCCTCTAATTCTGTTCAGTATTGTTCCGTTGGTCGCTACTACCCGAGAAAATTCAGCAGGGCGATGAATTTTCTAGTTCAGAGTCTTTTCTGGGAATATTCTACCATCACTTGCAATTCCCCTACCTTTTCCCCTCATCTATGGCACACATGTTTTCCGTATTACTAACCGCTTCTGCTTCGTGAATGGCAGAGGGATTTTAGTCACTGCAGAAGCATCTTCACACCTGGGGTTCCTAATATACTCACGATGCTTCATGAGCCTTTTCCTCAGGAGCATCCACAGTCGGGCTGCCTGATAACGTGTGCCCCTCATCCCCCCTCCTCGTGCCCCCAGAAGATAGCTATACCTGGTGTGACATTGCTCCTACTCAGCCCGCACTGACCTTCACCCTTGATATTTTTACTTGCAGTGGGAAGTCACCAATGGTGTAAGGCAAAGCTGCTCTTTAGAGAAAGGGGCCTGGTGGTAAAGGATAGGATGAACTCCTGTGAGGAAGAACTGAAACTTGGTCAGGAAAAGCTCCAAGGGCATACAGGCAGGTGCCTGCACCCAAGTCCAGTTTTTTGATTCTTCATACTTTTCTTTCTCCTGTAGTCCATATGAGTCACTGAGGACACAGTAAGTCTTAATTTCCATATTTCACCCTATCTTTTAAGAAAAGAAATGTAGTTCAGATGAATAACCAATTTGGATTCATGAACACCTGCTGAACTGGCTCTGCCCTTCTTAATTCATCCATAGGAAGTAGTTGGTGGACTGTGTGTAAAATTCAGTATTTCTACATCTTACATGAAATGAGGAAGAATTCTACATAACCATACCTGATCCTTTAGTTGCATCAAGTTGATTCCCTGGAAAATAAATGAATTTTGATTTACCTGTAGTTTTGTGTCAGTTAAAAAAAAAAAGTGTCCAGGACTTTAAAGTAAGTAACCTGGATTCCTACTGAATTGTGGTCTGCTCTCAGATGGTCTAATTCTGGTGCCGGCTTTTATCATCCTGAAAGCTTCAGGTGTCCCAGTTTCCAGGGGGCTTAGGCTTCTGCCCGGCTCTGGGAACCTTCTTGCTTTGTTTCACCCACCAAAGGAAGCAGTTGGAGTCCAGCTCTGTTACTAGGAATCTTGCCTTCCACTAGGGTATCCCTAAGCGGAGGGCATATTCTTTGCCTAGGCTTTCAACTATACTAATGTTTAGTTTATAGAGTGTAAAATGGCACCAGCAATGAAAAATAAGTATAGTCATTTATTTTGCTGCCTAATTAGAGACTAACACAGGTAGATGGTTCTGTGTAGCCCTGGAATCTTTGGGCCATCCAAAAGACACTCAAACTAGTATGAGCCATACTGGAGTTTATTTTCTCACATATCTGGGAAGTCCAAGGCCACAGCCAGCTCTGGGCACATCTGGATGGGAGATTTATATGATGTCATCCAGAAACTTCTCTCTTTCCTTTGTCTCCACTTTCGTTCTGTGTTGGTTTCTTTTTTCAATTACGACCTTATGTGATGGCAGAGAAGGCCCTTGGCAGCTCTGGCCTTCATCACTTTAACAGCCAGCATTCCCCTTTAAAGAGAATGTTTCTTTCCTGATAGCGTCCTATGACCTGATGGTGGAGGGTTACTTGCTTCAACTTGAGAGAGACTAGGCCAAGATTAAGGTTTGTTGTTTTATGGGATTTTTTCACTCATCTTTTTTCAAGCCCAAGCCTCAAAAAGTCCTACTTACTCATCAGAATTATTGAATATGCCAGTAAGTCACATTCTCTCGTCACAACCACAAATATGTGTTGAGAATCCACTCTATGCCATTCACTGGACCAGATCCACTAACTACAGGGGCTTCCTTGGTGGCTCAGTCAATAAAGCATCCACCTGCAGTACAGGAGACCTGGGTTCGATCCCTGGGGTGGGAAGATCCCCTAGAGAAGGACATGGCAACCCACTCCAGTATTCTTGGCCTGGGAAATCCCATGGCAGAGGAGTCTGGCGGGCTATAGTCCAGGAGGCCTCAAGAATCAGACACAACTTAGCAACTAAACCACCACACCACTAACTGAGAAAAATCACAAATTTTTCTCATTCAGAGTTTATATTATCACAGAAATGATGGCTATAAGAAGGTGGAGTATAAACAGTTCTGTAACTTAGGGAAGCACCCATGGGGACATGGGGGCAGTTCCAAGCAGAGAGGGCAGCCTGTATAAAGGTCCAGTGGGGAGAGAGGGTAATTACCAGAATAATTTCTTATAGATGCCACAGACATAGTCAGAGGTCAGGACCGCAGAGGTTGTTGAGGCCAGATCATCTGAGAGTCTGTTCCTTAGAAAGGCATTTTTACTTTCATCTTAAATGCCTTGGGGAGCTATTGAAGGGTTTGATGCAGGAAAATGGACTGAGGAAATTTGTATTCTGGAACGAATACTCTGGTCTGGAGGACAGCACTGGAGGCTGAGCCACATTTATGCCATTGAAGTAATCCAGGTGAGATGATGAGGGGAGCACAGAGTTGGTGGCAGAGCCGATGGCTTATATAATGCAGAGCTGAGCAGTAGTAAAGCAGTTTGGTTGCTGTGTGTTGTTGTTTAGTTGCTAAGTCATGTCCAACTCTTTCGCAACCCCATCGACTGCAGCCCCCCAGGCTCCTCTGTCTGTGGGATTTCCCGGGCAAGAATACTGGAGTGGGTTGCCATTTCCTTCACCAGGGGATCTTCCTGACCCAGGGATCAAACCCATGTGGGAAGGTGGTAATTGAAGACTCAGGGGTAGAGGACTCATTTCAGGTCCTACAGATGACCTGACTTTGTCTTCTTTGGATATCCAGGGTCCCTGTGATCTATCTCCATTCTGCTATTAGCAAAAACTGATTAGTAGATTTTCTGTATTTATAAAAATATGAACATGAGAATGCTCATAACAACCTTATTCATAACTGTCATTAAGTGAAAACAATCCAAATGTCTATCAGCAAGATAAGTAAAATGTGGTGTAGTCACACTATAGACTATTATTTAGCAATAAAAAGAAGTACTGGTACATGCTACAGAATGGATTAGCCTTGAAGACATTATGTTTGGTGAAAGAAGCTGGTAATAATAGGCCACATATTGTACAGAATAGGCAAACTGGTAGAAATAGAAAGGTTAGTGGTTGCCAGGAACTGGGCTGTGGTTGGAGAAATTTAGAGAGGTTGCTAATGAGGTTTCTTTGAAGAGTGATAAAAATGTACTAAAAGTGATGGAGGTGTTAATTATACAATTTTATGAATGTATTGAAAACCACAGAATTGTACAAATTAATACCATTTGAATTGTATAATATGTGAATATCTGAGTAAAGTTATTATTAAAAGTATGAATATGGAAGTAAAGTCACCCTTAATTTATCTAGAAAACAGAAGACCAGCTGGTAGAAACAGGCATATAAAATACATCAAGAAATGAACAATGAGAAGATAGCATAAAACTGGAGAAAAAGCCCTTAAATGTGTAGCAACAGGAGAATGGATAAAGTATGATATATTCATAAAAAAGAAATGACAGTAAAATCCTGCTGATTAACAAATGCATGTAAAATATTAATAACTTAAGATGCGACCTAAAATTAGCATTTGTAGAGCATTTAGTATAGGAGTAAAATATCTTAACTCTCTAACCTTTAAAACTACTATTAATATATTACAAAAGTACACTCTTCAACAAGGATATGAGACAATATAAATATAGTTTAGAAAGAATTTATTTTAACACGCAGAGATTTGGACTTGTTTAAAATACTTTCAGGGTCAGTTTCATTTAACTGAAAAGCTTTAGCATCTTGGGCATCTTCAAAGGCGAATCCTTAAATATCTCATGTAACTTTTGTTTTTTTTGAAAAGGAAAGATAATTACTTGGGACAAAAAAAAAAAAAAAAAAAAAGGCAAGAGATGATGATGATGATGCAGAGCAAAAATGTAGAGTGATAGAAAATGAAAAAAAAGCAAAAGTGAAGTCACTCAGTCGTGTCCAACTCTTTGCGACCCCATGGACTGTAGCCTAACAGGCTTCTCCATCCATGGGATTTTCCAGGCAAAAGTACTGGAGTGGGTTGCCATTTCCTCTCCAGGGGATCTTCCTGACCCAAGGATTGAACCCAGGTCTCCCGCATTGTAGGCAGACGCTTTATGGTCTGAGCCACCAGGGAAAGCATGCTCTAATTAGGAAGATATATAGAATTACAGATCAGGGTATAGTGTTTCGTCTCTTAGGTGACTTCTGTCAGTTACACTTTATTGCAAAAATATTCTGCAAACCATTTTGGCTCTTTTGTCTCATTTTGTTTTTATATGATTGCTGAACTAATCAGGGGGAAAAAAACAATGAAGTCTTTTAAAGAAAACAAGGAAATGAGAATTTATAGGGAATTTCCCATGGTTGGGATTGGGGAATAAGTGTGGAGTTGGAGAAACTCTGTAAGGTCTGCCTGGAAAGAATCTTAGAAATTATTTTAATACAAGGTATTTTCGCTTTAGTATATTTATACTTTATCATTTTGTTATTGATTCTAAAAACATTTTACTTGTAAAATGACACAGAAAAATATTAGGAAAAATGTCATGATACAGAATGAAGAATTATCAGAAAATTTAAAATACCATGTATCTGTTGATGATGTCTGTATTTTTAAAAGGTCTGCACGTCAGAACTTTAGAGAATTGTTTTGAAAATTGTAAGGGTACCTACATTTAAAATTTGGCACTCAGAAAGCTTTGCTGCAATATTTTTGAATTTGTTTCTAAAATCCCCTCAATTTGCTATTCTTTAATGTTAATCTTTTTCCCCTTACGAGCAAGTCCCTCATCTTAAGAGGCTGGAGGATTTATTTGTGTTTCCTGAGAATTTCCTTTCCTTATCTTTTTAATTGCAGTGTTGTTATGGGTCCTGTCCCAGATTTCTTTCTTAATTTTTCTCTCTTTCCATTTAATTTAGGCATATCCATTTCACATTAGTATCGTGCCTCTTTTTATCTTGGAGGAAGCAGTTGGAATTCTCTGTGTGTATTGTAAAATTCTCCTATCTAAGTTAATGGCCAACATTGAAATATGTCTGTAATAATTAGGGAATCATTAACAGAAAGAGGAACAATTCTAGATTTTTTTTTTTTTCAGAAGTGTTTTGAGTCAGGATTTTACATTATGTTTAAGTTGACAAAAAGCTCTTTGCCAAATTTAATGTTACTTTGAGCAGAGTGAGCTTATTTTTTGGCCAGAATATTTCAGCCACACTGTCAGCTACACAGGCTTGATGATTTTCAAAGGTGTTCTTATTTAAGTATAAGAACCACCATCTATCTATCTATCAATCTAAATAGGATTTTTGTCACAAGTTTTTAAAAATTAGAGAACATGTATTCTACTGTTTGGTCATGTTAGTTCTCTGCAAGAATTGTCAATTAGAGTCTAATTCTTTGTGTTGGTGTTCTAATTAATTGGGAAAAGGAAATTTGCTTTGAAGTCTGTGTGAAAGCCTTTGCTAATTAGAAACATTAATTCAAAATTTCTTTCATATTTTCTTCACTAAACTTGTTCCTCTTCAGTCAGCTCGGATTTTTTGTTTTTAAGATTAGAGTAATACTACATTGATTTAACTCATTTTAATATATCAGATTCCTAGTAAAATAGTTTAGATAGGAGTTGATCATATGTACTGCCAAATTATTCAGTTTAAAAATAGGACTCAGGGTTTTTAAATTTTAAATACTAAATTCTCCTTATATATTGAAAATAGAAGTCAGATTTGCATGATTTTATATAATATTTTTAGGTCTACAATTCTTTTAGATGGTAAACTGCAGCTGTATGTTGTTGCTCTCTTATTTCTTTTTAAAGACTATATTTTACCCTTTGATGTTTTCGCGTTACTCCTACTGAATTTATAGTGATGATTTCAATTTACTGGGAATTTCCTGTGATTAATTAAGGATAGAGTTTGGCAAGTGAAATTTGATAACTGTAATGGAGAGAAATAGACCCAAAGTGAGAGAATTTTAGAAAGTGGTATATTTGGCCTTTTTTTGAATTTTGGAGTGGTTGCTAATTTAAAATCATCAGAACTACAGATCAGCCTACTGGTTTGGTGAAAGGGCCTTTTTATTAGCCATGTATGGGCTCCGTATATGCAGATGTTTTAATGTGTTTAATTGTAGTGTAGATCTGTTTGGTCTAACTCACTGTGACAGTTCTGCAGTCCTGAGTCCCAGTCGTGGAAGACAGAGCATCAGTGTTTCTCTTGTGAACATTAGAGGTGAAATGAGTGGAAATTAGTGAGCATCTTGAATATAAGTAGAGTTCACTTAGTAATAACAAAATTGAGGTCCTGAGTATGAATTCTTTTCAGTTCACCATCTTTGTGAATTGCTGGGTTGCAAGCCATCAGTATTTTCATATAGGAGTCTTAGAGTTAGAATAATTGTTACATTCTAGAAGTAGTATCTTTGGGAGAATTATTTTGGGGGAGGTTTAATCCTCTTTGGAAAAGACCCTGATGCTGGGAAAGACTGAGAGCAGAGGAAGGGGATGACAGGATGAGATGGTTGGATGGTGTCCTTGACTCAGTGGACAAGTTTGAGCATACTCTGAGAGACAGTGAAGGACAGAGAAGACTGGCGTACTACAGTCCATGGGGTCGCAGAGTCAGACATGACTTCATAAGTGAACGACAACAACAGTCTTTTTCCTAAATATATAAATAAGTATTATTTGCTTTACCATTAAAGACTGTTCATAATATGAATGTGAATGGATTTGGAGATAGAGCTCTTGTGCAAATTTATGATTGGATATACCCAAATCGCTCAGAGAATTGTTTAAGGATGACATAACATAAAATAATTTTGTGGCTGGTAGTAAATAGAAAAATATACTGTAAACTTTTGAACCTATTTAAAAAAAAAAAAACACCAAAAACTGGAATTGTGTAAAGCCAAGCACCTACAGATGGCAAGATTTAGCGTATAGTCAGCCCTCCCTCTTCATAGCAGTTACGATCAGGTTACACTCCATACTCTGGGAACTTCAGTGTTTTAATGGAGTAAAGTTGGATCTAAATTGCCTTTTGGGTGTTTGTATGTATTAGAGAACCATGTAGTACCTAAAATATTCAGCATTTTACAAGTTTTTATTGTTGCTTTAGTCTAATGTTTCCTTGAAATACGTTTGTTCGGCATAAAGTTATAAGTTAAAACCATTTAGACACAGATTTCTGAGATGTTTGCCAACTCTCTTAGGCTTTTCTTAGCATTTAAAGAATTAAAAGTATATTTTGGCAACCCATAAATAGGTACTGATTAATCTCTTTGTCTACTTCAGTAATCTCAGAAGATTTAGAATCAAGTATTAAAAGCAGTACACAGGTCAGTTTTAAAAATAGAAAACATCAGAGATTAAGTTATTTTTCTAATAAAATGCATAAGTAGCTACATACAATGAATAAGTTGGTTTGTAATTAATGTATTTTTCTGTTATTAATTCTGATGGCCATTAAAAGTGACTTTTAAAAAACTCAGAATGAAAGAGCAGTTTTCTTCGTTTTTTTCATATGTGTTTAACAAATCTCCATAGATTGAACAGTAAAAGGATTACCATTTTACATCTTTAAAGAGGATTTCTATTTAGGAAACTAGAATATTCTCTTTTTTTCAAACATTAAACATTCAATTTAATGCTACTTTGCATGATATGATTGTCAAAGAATTGAAACTATATTATGGTTTCTACCAGTGACCTAACCAGTAAGCAAGTTGCTCCTTTTCCCGTGTTCCCTCTTCACTTCCACCCTCCTTGATCCCCTCATTTGAGTTGATTTGTAATCTGACTCCTGTGACAGATGTTAGGAGGTGGAGCAAAGGGATTCTCTGCTTTTAGACCTGGAGTTTAAGAGACTGCGCTATTAAATCTATGGTCAGAAGAAAGTTTCTCTAGCCTTTTTTTTTTTTTTTTTTTTTTTTTGTAATTGGAAGATAATTACGTTACATTATTGTGTTGGTTTCTGCCATATATCAACATCAGTCAGCCACAGGTGTACATATGTCCTCTGCCTCCGGAACCCCTCTCCCACTGGAACCCTCCTCCTACCTCCCTCCCTGTTATGAAAGGAAAAGCTCAGGGTAATAGAAACAAAAATGACAAAGAAGACTTAGGGAAGAGTAGAGGAGATGTGCAGATAAGTCAGACAGACGCTACTAAGGATGTTTTGGAGGAGGGGGTAGGCTCTTCGTGTTGAAGCACGCGCTTTGCTTTGACTGAATGTGGCTTAATTTCTGTAAACAGCCCTCCTTCTGGGCTGAATGCGTTTTAGCCATGTCTGTACCTGCAGCAGGATACGGGTGATGAAAGTTTACAGGCAATTTAAAGATGGGAGAAGAGAAGTGAAAAAGCTTGAAGTTTCAGAGACACTGCAGAGTGTACCAAGTTTGAACACATTCTGAAATACATGAAGACACAAAAAAATGTGTCTTCACAGCTCTTTATTTTTACAACTAAGTTTCTCTAAGTTGGAAATCAGTTGACTCAAAATACATGTACTTTATTTCTTTCAGTAGTTATGCCTGTGTGCAGAATCCCTACATTTTTCCAATCTCCTTATTCAGTTTGTAGAATCTGTCTGAAATCTCTTCTGCGGAGAGTAAAGGGCTTTAGCTGGGAACTTCCTTGGTGAGGCAGTGGCTCAGGAACGAGGGTCAGTTCTGCCGGTTTAATGTGCAGAAGCCATGTTTGCGGACACATGGGCTCAGAAGCAGACGGTCTTCGGTCATTCTGGGTCTCTGGGACTTTTCCGCCCCTCTCAGAGTGCCCAGGACCCGGTCCCACTGTGCATTGCTCACCCTTTGTTTGGAGCTTGGCAGAACAGAGAGCTGACATGATCCTGGTTTTAGTTTCTGAAGTTGAAAGCACTAACATGTAAGCTCTGGAAAGCATTTAATCACTGTAGTTTCTACACAGGCAAGTCTGGGGAGAGCAGCTTTTAGTAATTTACAACTTAAGAAGTTGAGTATTTGTTCTCCTAAAAATCATACTTTACTCAGGCATTTAATTTAAAAAGGGGAAAGAGCATCTTAGTTTTCCCATTAGAGAACACAAAAGAAGGCGCATAACGACTGCTTATTACATAAGTGTAACAGTTTAAATTTACAACCAGGGTACCAATTACAGGTACGTTTAGTCAGAGGAAACATGTAAAAAATTAATATTAATAAGCTCAGTCTCCTTGACAGTAGTCTGGTGCTGACTTTGCCCCATTTCTTTGAGTGTATTATTTTCTATTAACTCAAGAAAGAGACAGTGCACACCTGTCGTTTACTGTACTGCATTTTGTTTATAATTAGGACCAGGAGTGAATGTGTATTTGAAAGACAGTAAAGAGAGGGTTCCTCCTTGCTTCAAGGAAATGTTTAAAAAATAAAAAAAATGTGTATACCTGGGTTGCTTTCTTTAATGGGCCAAGATCTATTTTTCAACATGTATCTTCCCTCTTATTACATATTACAAATAAACACAATTTTAACAAAATTAGCATTCTGAAGTGCATTCATAAATTTTTAGTTGCTTATTTAATCTGCTTTGAAAACTCCTACAAAGCAGATACTCCATTGTAAATAAATATGGAGTAGGTAATTCATCATTGTTGCCTTTTATCTAATTGCTCATAGGTATGTGTTCCAAATAAATGAATTCAAGCATAATTTCATACAGCGTTCTTCTTTATCAACCGCACAGTGTATTTATTTGAACTGACAGTATTGACACTCTGTTGGCTAAGCAGGTTTCAAAATAAGTTTTCTTGTGTGCCACAGAAGCCAGAGTTTCTTCGACAAAAACAACTGTAAATATTTAATTTTTAGTTGTTGTATGTGAAAAGATGGCAGGAAAGTCTAAAGTAGAATTTGTATTTTATTTTTTTAATTTTAAAGAAAATTTACATAGCATGGAAGTACAGGCTGTCTGAGATAGCTCTGAACATAATTCTAGATGCTGGGATATGATTTCTGTCAGTGAGAATCATCCATCCTGTGGTAGTAATTTGCATGTAGGTGCTGGTACTGTAACCATCTTTATTTCTTAGCATCTTTCTTTTAGAGCTGGAAGGGGCCCTGGAAATTATACAATTCCTTTAAAGTTAAAGCCTTAAAAAAAAAAAAAAAGTTAAAGCCTATAATCAGTAAACAATTTTCTGGCTCTTGCATAGTTACTTTTGGGCTGTGCTGGGACACGAATCCTGACTCTCACCTTCACAGTTCAGTGGCTGATGTTATCAAACCATGGTGCTTCCCTGATTGTTTTTGTAAAGAAAACATTTTCAGTGGTTGCTGTTAATCAAACAAAATGGTATGTGTTGAATCTGGTAAAATTTGTAGTTGAGGTTTTGGTGAATATGTGTTTTATGTAACCTACGTTCTGTGTATAACCTAAGGCATCCTGTGATGGACAGGGAAGCCTGGCATGCTGCAGTCCGTGGGGTTGCAAAGAGTCGGACACGACTGAGCAACTGAACTGAACTGAAGGCACCACAAGCTATTAGATTGGAAATTAAAGTTTCAGCATAGGCATATCTATAAGGTTTGCTTTTTTTTTGAGGATGAATTTAGATTAACAGAATATAAATATATGTGTTTTATATATTGGTTACAGTTATCATAAGAAAAGCCTACCTATATTTGCTTTGAAATATATGAACTCAATTTGAAATATTATGGCACTATTAAAATTGTATTTCCAAAAGCTGAAATAATGAAAAATACTTTGTGATGCTGTTAGGCGAAAATGAATGGTAGGATTCATTTTTATACAACTGATTTTTTTAAGTTACGTTTTGTTAAAAATTGTTAATTTTTGTTGAATAGTGTCTTCAGAGAGTAGAAATATGAGTGTTTCCCTTCTTTCCTCACTTTTCCCTACTTTGCACATTTTTTCCTAGTGAACACTTTTTCCTGTAAAAAACATTCAACCTGTTAGGAATGAAATTATAAGTATTTGTCCTAACAGATGAACTGAGTAGACAGCTAATATCATACTTAACCGTTTTTTTTTTAAGCTTAAAAGAATCTACTCAACCAGAAAGATGCTTGCTCAACTTACTGTTAAATTATTAAAAGTATACTTACAGCTTATTCCTCCAGTAACTGGTGTTTCTTTCTCTTAAAAGTAGAGAATTTCAGGAGGGAGGGGATATTGGTATACCCAGGGCTGATCCATGTTGATGTATGGCATAAACCAACACAATATAGTTATTATCCTTCAATTAAAAAGAAATAAATTTTTGAAAAAACAAAAAGGAAAATAAAGTACAGAATTTGTATAGAATTCATATCAGGTGCTATGCTGTTTTACTAACTCATTTCACGCCACAGCCCTTAGGAAGAGGTGGTGGTGATGGTGGTCGTGATGGTAATGGTGGTGGTTATTCTTTCGTGGAAGAACCACCTGAGGCATGGAGGCGTGAAATAATTTTTTTCTGAGGCAGTATGTCTAGTGCAGCTACTACTTGAACTGGTCTGGCACCAGCGCCCATAATCTTGAATATTATGTAGTAGTTACCTAGGTTTTGCGTTGTGGTATAGAAACATGACCTAGGAAGAAATGGTCAAACTATGATTCATGTAAGATTTTGCCAACAAACTGAATGTGCAGATTTCTGTTTGCTGCCATATCATGTAAAAGTCGCTACCCTGAGTGTCAGTAAATTTAGAGGATATGCTATAGGCTAAATGGTCTGCCAGAAATTAGCTTTCTGGGGTTAGTGTAGCTAAAATAGAGATGTAGTGGATCTGGGGCACTGCCAAAGTGGGGAGGGGGGCCTTGAATCTTAGGACAGAGAGATGGTGGTTCCAAGAATGGGCTCCAAATGAAGATCACAAGAGCAGACTCTAAACTGTAGAAACTGATTTCCTTGAATGCTGCTTCTCATCTGGGCAACTCTACCAAGCAGGAGCAGCAAGGATGTATAGCAGAGGTTAATACTTCTTCTGAGGAACCAGATAGGCAAACCATCAGTCATTAATGGATTTCTGTGTTTCCTACTTCACACAGGAAGTCAAATAGAAAATGATTTTATATAAAAGGAAGTAGAAAGTTTATTGAGATCATGTTTATTCCAAAGAGCAGTTTTCTTGTTCTCTCTTCTTTTCCAAGCACCATTTACATTGGCCCCTTACAAGAGTAATAAATACTTACTGTTTGTACTTAACTTTATATGATAAATAGAATGATAAAGATATTTTAAATATAGAATACTTGAGATTATTACTTAGCATATAATTAAATATTTTAATTGGCTGCTTTTGTAGGTCCTCTTTTCTTTCATATGTTGGTCAAAGATGTCATCTCTCTCACCTGGCAGAAAGGGAGTGAATCTTTATAAACACTTTTTGTGGGAGGTGAGGATGTTGGCATCTGTTAAGAATAGCCTGATAGTTATTGAACTAAGTGATAAACACTAGACTCTTTCTTGCATGTGTGCATGCTGTCTTTTCAATCTAAAAAGTAAAAGAAGCAAGTGAAGATAGCAAGTAAGAAACCGTCTCACATAGAGAACAAACCACAGGTTACCAGTGTGACAAGGAAAGCGGGGAGGGGCAAGATAGGGGTATGGGATTAAGAAATACAAACTACAGCGACACCCCACTCCAGTACTCTTGCCTGGAAAATCCCATGGGCGGAGGAGCCTGGTAGGCTGCAGCACATGGGGTTGCTAAGAGTCGGACACGACTGAGCGACTTCACTTTCACTTTTCACTTTCACGCATTGGAGAAGGAAATGGCAACCCACTCCATTGTTCTTCCCTGGAGAATCCCAAGGACGGGGGAGCCTGGTGGGCTCTATGGGGTCACACAGAGTCAGACATGACTGAATCGACTTAGCAGTAGCAGCAGTGTAGAAAATAAGCAACAAGCATATATTAATACAGCACAAGGAATATAGCTATTATTTTATAACTTTAAATGAAGTATAAGCTATAAAAATATTGGATCACTATGTTGCACACCCAAAACTAATATGATATTGTAAATCAACTATGTGTGCTCAGTCCTGTCCAACTTCTTGTGACTCTTTGGACTGTAGCCCACCAGGCTCCTCTGTCCATGGGATTCTCCAGGCAAGAATACTAGAATGAGTTGCCATGCCCTCTTCCAGGGGATCTTCCCAACCCTGAGATTGAACCCTTGTCTCCTGTGTCTCCTGCATTGGCAGGTGAGTTCTTTACCACTAGCACCACCTAGGAAGCCTAGACTCTTCCTTACATAATAACATGTCTTTTCTAATTTACTCATCCTTCATAACACTTCAGACAGGTGTGAATGTTTTCATTTTATGGAGACTAATGAGAGAGAGAGAGAATTATGGCCAGAGGTAATATAGTGGAGCCTAAGTTAAAACAAGACCTTCTGACTCCAAGTCCATTAATCTTGTTGGGTAGAAATATACTTCTCAAGAAAATGTTGTCATTATTCAAAACTTCAGTGATAAGCATTAATTGTTTTTGGTCAAAAAATTAGATCATATAACCTTTTCATTTCAAAATTAATTTAACCAGAGAATCTTTATTGAACTGTGACCACTGCAGAGTACCATGTTAGCTCCTGTATGGGGGGAAAATAAATCTGTTCCTTTAAGAAGCTTATAGCATAGTCAAGATTGATGTACAGACATTAACAAAAAGACCAAGGGGGTTTAATTCACTGTAGTATACATAGGCATCCCACCAGTGCCCCCAGGGATATGTCTCCTGCCACATGCCGACATCCAATCAGTATTTGAATGGATGAATGAATCCAAATTAGGACCCATTGATTGGGGGGGTGGGGAGATAAAACTTGTGACCAGTCTTGAAACATAACTAAGATTTAGATACTGGAAGAGAGGTGATGAACATGTAGCAGTCTCAGCAAGACACAGCTTGAAGGAAGAGGAAGAAAAGGGAACAAGCAAAGCCAGAGAGCCCTTTGTATGGGAGAGGAGGAGAAGGCCCGCTTTGAGACCTTTAAATGCTGGGTTAAAAGCCTTTTCCTTTCATTCTCCAGGCAGTGGCTGCCATCAGAGATTGACATCTCGGGATCTGATGAGTGAGATTACCAAAGTGACATTGTATGCTGATTGCTTTGTTTCTGGTGCCCAGGGTGAATTTAGGGGGGAAATGGAGAGACCAGAGGAAGAGAGGCGAAGTCTTGGTTTAAAACAGTGGATGCCGCATCCCAATTGGACCGAAGTCCTGACATCCAAAAGTCAATTGGTAGATGTTTGAAACAGAGAAATTCAGTTCAAGAAAAAGAATTACAAGTAGAATGACAGTCTTAAAAAGAACCAGTATCTGTATAGTGCATTCTGATTGAAAACTGCAAAGATAAAATCTGGACTTTGAAAGTTTATTCCTCTTTGCTGCTGCTAAGTCACGTCAGTCGTGTTCCACTCTGTGCGACCCCACAGACGGCAGCCCATCAGGCTCCCCCGTCCCTGGGATTCTCCAGGCAAGAACACTGGAGTGGGTTGCCATTTCCTTCTCCAATGCGTGAAAGTGAAAAGTGAAAGTGAAGTCGCTCAGTCGTGTCCGACTCTTAGCGACCCCATGGACTGCAGCCTACTAGGCTCCTCCGTCCATGGGAGTTTCCAGGCAAGAATACTGGAGTGGGTCGCCAGTGCCTTCTCCGACCAAGTATAAAAAAACACTTGTTTTGAACTCTTTGGGTTATTTATAGCATTCTCTTTCTTTTCTCAGAGATAACTCCATTCAGAATTTGTTCTTTATTGTACCTATGCTTTTTATTTTTGCTTTTACTTTTACTCTTTGTGTATTTAATTGTTTATAATATTTGATGTCATTTTGTATATATATTTTTTTAATTTATTAAACTTTACATAATTGTATTAGTTTTGCCAAATATCAGAATGAATCCGCCACAGGTACACATCCTGAACCCTTAAACTTGATGAGAAAGGCCTCCCTGGTGTCCCAGTGGTTAGGACTCTGTGCTCTCACTCCTGAGGGCCCAAATTCAGTTGGTCGGGGAACTAAGATCCTGCCAGGTCCAAGGCAGAGGGGAAAGAAAGATACATGTATATGTATAACTGAATCACTTTGCTGTGTACCTGAAACCACCTTGCTATGTACCTGATTGTTAATCACCTATGCTCCAATATAAAATTTTTTTAACTTGATTAAACATACCAAACTGCCCGTTTTGTTTTGCAACTTGCTTTTTTTCCTGTAACACTATGTTGCTTTGAGATCACGTCCATGTATTTGCTGGTCAGTTCAGTGTACTGTATTCCATTATATGACATGTCACAAACTGTCCATTTTCCTCTTGATGAACAGTTAGGTTGTTTCCAGTGTTTTACAACTGTAAATATTCCAGCAGCAAATGTTTTTGTGAATGTCCACTTGTATAAATGTGAGAATTTCTCTGGGGTATTACTAGGAGGGTAGTAATAGTTTGTAGGATATGTGACTTAAGATTAAATTTTTGACAGTGTTAAGGGTGTGGAATGGTATTCCATTTTACTTTTAATATATATTCTCTGATTACTATTGAGATTATACATTGGTCATTTTGGTTCTTTTGAACTGCCTATGATATATTTTACCCATTTTTATTTTTGGTTATGTTTTTTATATTGATTAATAGTTATTGATATAGTTGAGATACTTCAGGTTGGCATTTTAAAAAAATATCCAACTTTATTATTTGTTTTTGGCTTTGCTGAGTCTTCACTGCTGCACGGCCTTTTCTTTAGTTGCTGTGAGTGGAAACTACTCTCTGGTTGCGGTGTGCAGGCCTGTCCCAGCAATGGCTTCTCTTGCTCTGGAGCATGGGCTCTAGGCATACGGGCTCAGTGGTTGTGGCACACGGGCTTAGTTGCTCTGCAGCATGTGGGATCTTCCCAGACCAGGGATCAAACCTTTGTCCCCTGCATTGGCAGGCAGATTCTTAACCACTGGACCACCAAGGAAGTACAAGGGTGGCATTTTTAACTTTCTGTTAGGGCTATATCTGTTCCTTTGGCAGTCTGATAAGACTACATCAGCTATGAATCTAGGTAACATTATATTCACTAAAAATGACCCCTGATTAGTTAAATGTATCTTGGATAGGAGGAAAAATGAAATATCAATACCAGATGGGGGAGCCCTAGCTCTGATATTTCCCTGGGAGTATTTCCCTCACCGGGAGTATTTCCCTCACCGGGACTTTGGAAGCTTTGCCTATGAACTTGTTAAAAGAGATACTGGTTTCTGTGGAGCAGGACGCATCTAAAAGAACAGCTCATACACCCCTCCCGTGTAGAGGTGAGTTGAACCAACCCCAACCAACCCCTGGTCTAAAGCTCCCTGGCTGGGCAAGCCCTGTTCTGTCCTGTAACCTCCTTCTCAGGAGACTAGGGCCAGATGTTGATTTGATGGTTCTGAGTGTGAATATTTAGTTGAACCTAAGAAAACCCTTTAGTAAGTGTCGCAGCTATACTCGTACTTAAAATTATCTGAAAGATAAAGAATTAGCTTCTGATAAATATGATACCTCCATGAAATATTTTTAATTTTCTCTTAAATTTTCTTATGATGCATTTTAAAATATAATTTGTACATCTTGATTATGCAATCCTGATCCTAATTAATGGGCTCTGTTGAGGGAAGAGAGAAGTATGATTTAGGTCTGGGTGGCTCTGCTATGTGAGTTTGTTGGTTAAAATGGAGCAGAGTCAGCACCTGTTGTTTTCCTGCCATGTTCTGATCATTGTTGATTGCTTTTGACTTTTCCTAATAATCGACTTAAACCGATGGAACTCAGCTTGATGGCTTTCAGGCCATGTTGGAATACAGACTTAGGCATGTGGTCAGATTTCTACAGATTTTTAGCTCACCCCATCAGTGTGGTTATTCTTTCTCATGGAAGCATATTAAATCATATGATTTAATAGGAAAGTCATGTTTGATAGGTGAAAAGTATTTTATATACATTTTAGGGACATATTTTATCTTGAGCCAGAGGGATGTATACTTTGCCTTTGCCTTAGTCCATTTAAAAATGTCAACAAATAAATTTTGATTCAGTTGTTAGGGTTGTTCAGTTTGACTTCTAGGTAGATATGTAAGTGTATCTTTATATTATTTTTAATAAACTATTAAAAATTTTCAAACCTTTAGCTAATCTTGGGTAGACACATGTGTAATTGAGTCAAATAAGGATTTGACTGACCTTTGATTTTTTTTTTTTTTTTAAGAACCAAAGGAAAATGCTGAAATTAGTGGCAGAAACTGTAGGCCTACCTTGTGATTTAAAAAATAAGAGGCATAAATATGGCTTTTTTCTAAAAATGATGGTACCATATATATAAGAATGCATTCTCTGCTTGCTCACCGCTTCGTTTTCTTAAAGGTAAAAAAGAAATAGTTTCTTTTAGATCGAGGCAGAAATTAAGGGAGCCTTCTCAGGCTTTCCCTTTTACCACATTTGCTGCCCACTGTCTTAGCTAGGTTGTGCTTGTCTCCACTGACTTCCTGTCCTTCTTCTCTCCCCAAGCTGGTATAAGCCTATTAAAGTTGCGTGTTCAGTGCATGGAGAGACCACGGTTTGCCTGGCAGGATGTACCACTTCCGCGGCATCCCAGCCATCAGGGCTGTGATTCAAGGAACTGCAAAAAGAGTGACCCTGGTTTCTTTTTTCCATGTCAAGACCCAATTGTCAGTACTTTGCTTCTCTCCTCTTCTCCATATAGAAGTACTTTTAACATGCATAGATTAGAGCAATGCATATGAGTACACCCGTATTACAATAGGACTGGGCGTGTTAATTATCCTGTGTATATGTTTGATCATTAAATTTACATGAAAATTAATACAGTATGTATTACTGTATGGTTAAAAAACCATATGTTAATACAATATATATTGCTGTCATAGGTAAAGAACCAAGTCAGATTCTGGGTGTGAATCCAAGCTCTGACACTTAAAGTTTAAAATGGGGAAAAGATAAATGTCTCATTCTTAGGGTTGTTAATAAATGAGATAATGTGTGTAAAGGGCTTAGCACCAGGCTTAGCACTTACTAAGCACTTAATAAAGTTTAGCTGTTCTTAAAATCATTTTATTTGAAGCTTTGATATTTAAGTGCTGGCTAATTTCTTTTGCTGTAATTACTTCTTAGTATCTGCTATGTGTACGGAATTTTTTTTTAATTTAACTTTGTATGTTTTACTACATTAAGACTCTAATTGGACTGCAGTGTTTCATCACCATATTCACTATTTGCCATATCCTAACCTTTTTACTCTAAAACGAGATCATTTCCCGTGATTTTTATCATTTCTTCATCTTTTCTGTTACAGCATATTGTCATGTCAGCAAGCAATGGTGTTAGCTTTGAAGTTCACCTTTTATGTAACATACTGTTTTATCTATCTATCATTATCATGTTTTATCATTATCTATCATATGAACTCAGATAGTATGGCTTTTCCCAGTAGAATATCTATTCACCAGTTCATGTTTCAATAATTACAGTGATTTGTTTCACTTTTGTTAGGCTCTTTGTAAATGTTTGTAGTTGTTAATCATTTTTTAGCCAGGAGCATCTAAGGAATAAATTTTTCTATCAAAGTAAGTGATATTGGTTACGTTTTTATGGAAACAAATTGACAGCCTTTTGTATCTTAAAAGTGGAAGACAGGTGCTAGTGTACTTTTCGTTCATTTTCGTAGTTGGTGATATAATGGTGCTTGTGATACTTAACTCTCTGCTACTTAACAAGCTGAACATTTAAGCTATTAATTTTTTTCCTCATTATTCTGTTTAAAGCAAATGATTAGGTATGGCGTCTACCTCAGCACCAAGCATAAATAGGCCCTTAATCCTCATTAAACTCTACCTACTTGGAAGTATTAGGGCCAAGAAATATTTTTGAAATGTTAAGATTTATTTCCACTCTCTGCGTGTGTATTCATATATTTACAACATCTAAGCTGCTGGAGAATTGACTTCTATTTGCTTTTGGTTTAGATATTAGAGGGCTGCGGTTCTAATTCTTTCTTGGTGGAGGTGTTGAATATGAAGAGACGACTTAGAGTACATGTCTTCTGTCAGATTTTCCTCACACGTTATATTTGGCTCATCCCTCTGACTAATAAGTCTTGAGTTTAACACCTGAATCAGGGATGCGGTGCAGTGAATTTGTTCTTTATTCTGGCATTTTACTTTCTCATTTACATATGGCATAGTTTATCCCAGTCATAGGACTTTTAATGGCAGGTCTCCACTCAACACAAAATACGGAAGCATGCAATGAAAGTACAGGATTGAGGGGTCTACTGAGTTTATCTTATCCTTATTTATTTGTTTCTTTGACATGTTCTGTAGACTTTGAAGTTTGAGCATAGTCTGAGACAGCATTCTAATCCTAGCTTTGTATTTAAATCGTAGTAAACTGTTATGCACCTAATGTTGTGTAATACTTATTTCTTCATCTAAAATTTTATGAATAATAGTAATTTCTCTTGTGTTTTAGTAATACTTAATTTTTTGCTATAAATGCCTTAATTGTCTCTGGAATAAAATGTGGTGTGTTTTTTTTGAAGTACTGCAAAATTGTTATGGTTGCTATCAAATTTAACAATTTAAGCTTATATTATGAACCAAGGTATCATAAAATAAGTGCTGTAGAGAATACAAAGATGAGTAATACACAGACTCTGACATCAAAGAACTTATAGTGCTGGGCCTCTTTCAACTTTATAATATACTTAGGGTAAATTAAGTACATAAACATTAATAACCAGGATATACAAAGAATATAGTAGTGTTTTACATTTGTGTCCTCAGTTTCTGATACATTGCCTGGCACATACCAAATGATCGATACATGTTTCTCGATTGACTGAAAGGTGCTGTCAGAGTAGTTGGTGATTTCTTGGGACAGAGATAGCAAAGGGTCTCTTGTATGAAGGGCTTAGGGGTGACTTCAGGAGGAGGTGGCCATTGATAATAACCTTTGGAGGATCGGTAAGATTTACATAGGCAGAGAATGGCAAGGGACACTTCACTCTCAACAGAAAGGGACAAGATGCACAAATGATTGTCAGGTCTAATAGCACTGAGTACTCCAGCTTGACCAGAACTGAGAACACAAAGCTGGAGGAATATTTGCTCAGAAAACATGGAAAACCAGGTAGATTGCACAAGCCTCCGAATGTCAGATCCTTATTTGATTTCACAGAGAATAAGAAATAAAAGAAAAGGAAAGAAAAATGACATTTTTATTTTTGAGTCCCTACTGCATGTTAAGAACTGTGATAGAAGGTTATCATCACCGCACTTAGTCCTAAATGAATTGAGGATCTTAGTATACGGTGCTTTCTGCCTTCAAGTTCACCATGAAGGGACCATAGCACCAACATTTGATGCTGATCCTAGGGTAAGTGGAGAAAGGGAAAATACCTGGAGATGTTCCCGGGGAAGCCTACTTTAGAGATGAGGAAGTTCTGACTCTTGGGGAGGAACTGGAAAGAAGGAGATGTGATCAAGAGAATCTGTAAACGTAGATGTTGGAAATTGATTGGGCTTGAAGACAGAAATGGGATAGTTACAGAAAACTTACTGGGGGACAGAAACTGAAAAGCAGCAGACAGAGGAAGAGGAGTTTCCTCAGAGAGGTGAGGGGTCCTCACATCTGAGAGAGAGGTCGACGGTGGGCTGAAAGCTGGGCACTGGAGCTGAGTGAGGTCCTGAGGCTGGAAGTATCCATTGCGTCCCAGTCTTACTGATGTGATCACAGGAGCTGCTTTATCAGTGGAGAGCCTTTATAGCCAGAAGCAAAACCAGGATTGTTAATTTAAACAACAGCTGTAGGGTTTTTTGGGTATTTTTGTTTGCTTGCTTGTTTGGCTTGGTGGCAGAGAGAAGTAGACTCAACATATCAGAGAGGTGAAGTAGGAAGCATGTTTATGCAGTGTCATTAAAGCCAAGTTTTGAAAAAAGTACAAAATTAAGTTTCTGGCAGAAGCTGTTTTATATCAGGCTTGAAGAAAAATAGTAAGACAGTAATGGGGTTGGCCAAAAAGTTCATTTGGGTTTTCCTGAATATCTTACAGAAAAACCGAAATGAACTTTTTGGCGAACATGTATCCACAGCTCTCAGGAGGGCCAGAGACCCTATGGCTGTTTGGAAAGGTGAGGGGGTGGTGTTGGCTGTCCCAGCGATGGAGCATGCTACATGTCTGAAGATCTAGCGGGAGGGTCCTTGCTGCCCTCGCTGAAATGCCCTCAATTTGCCTTCTTTTCTCGTCCCTCTCCATTCTTTTTCCTCCTTAGCACTTAGCACTAGCTCACATGTGGTATCTTTTTACTCATTTATCTTGTTTATTGGCCTTTTCTAGATTGTTAAGGTCAGGAGGACAAGGATTTTTATCACTTTCACCACTATATCCACAGTGCCTGCAGATATAAGGACCTCAGTGATTAGTTGAGGAATAGATGAATGGCAGTTATAGTGATTTGCATAGTAGCTTTTTCCTTTTTTGTACTGTAAACTTATTGAGTGGTTGTCTCTGTACCCCTAATAATGCCTTGGCATAGTGTAACTTAAGAATAAAGTTTTATTTCCAGAAGCATCAGAGAGGAAAAACAGGGGATGTGAGATTCATCTGGTCTGAGGTTAAATTCTGTTCTTACTAATCTGACTGATACTAGGTTACCAAACCTTTCTCTAAGCCTCATTTCCCTTAGTTGTAAAATAGGGATAAATTAATACCTATGTTACAGGGCTATATAAAGGATTAAAGAGATAATACATGTCAGAGTGGCTGGCATATAATTTGTACCTACTAAATATTAATAACTGGTGTTTTGCAATGTTTCAATTGTGTAACCCTCAGTAAGTTATTTAACCTCACCAAGCCTCAGTTTTTTCATCTCTCAAAGGGGAAGATGAAGCCACTCTCATATGGTATTCGGAGGAAACAGTGGGACGCCACATACCAAAACACCTGGCTGGCCTGATGCCTGCACACTTGGGGATCATTAAGCACGAGTACCCCGGTACCCCGGTACTGGGACGGCAAGCACGGCTCCTCTGGTGCCAATTCCTATCCATTATAGCGACTGCCTGGGGGTGCTGGGTCAGAAGAAGGGAGAGGCGTGCACTCAGGCTCAGAGATGATTCATTAGCAGTGTCTGCTGAGCCAGGGGAGAAGGGCGACTAGAGCACACGTGTACATTTACTAAGCCTCACAGATTCCCTACCAAGGTCCAGCCTTGAGAGGCTCCATCTCAGTTCGTGTCCCAGTGTTTTTGCCTTTCAGTTAGCGCATATCAATTACTCTATTCCACAGGAAAACAGAAATAAATTAGGAACCCTCTTAGCTTGGATGACCGAGAGTCACCTGTGTGTGCTGTCCATGGCCCGCTTAAGGAGGATCTTAGACACCCAACCTGTTCTGGGTTCTCTTGCTTCTGAGACGATGAATAAATTGTCCTCCGACCTTTTCGTTGAGCTTCTCTTGCTTAGTTGATGTGTGGTTTTATCTTCTGTTTTGTAGGTGTGGCAGAAAGTACTCCTAAGTTTGGGGGTAATTTTACTTAAAGTGAAAGTGAAGTCGCTCAGTCGTGTCCGAATCTTTGCGACCCCATAGACTGTAGCCCACCAGGCTCCTCTGTCTGTGGGATTCTCCAGGCAAGAATACTGGGGTGGGTTGCCATTTCCTTCTGCAGGGGATCTTCCCGACCCACGGATCGAACCCAGGTCTCTCTGGGTTTAACCTCTGAGCCACCGATGGACTACTAATAAACTAACACAAATCACTTGAAACCTTGGGTACACAGCAGGTGGCTTCACCAGGCCTAAAGGTGACGATGATTTGGCGGCTGGCAAAGAACACTCTTTCACTGAGGCAGTAATAACAATGTAGGAGATATAAGGAAAACTCTGAATATGAGGACATTTTTTACCTTGCCTAACTAAAATATGACTATATTAGAATTTTCAAATATACATACTAAAGTTACCGTTGTACCCATGTTTAAGTGTCCATGTCTGTGGCATTAAGTACATGCACATTGTTGTAAAACCAACACCAATATCCATCTTCAGAACTTTTTCATCTTCCACAGTTGAAAGTCTATTCCTACTGAACACTAACTCCCCATTCCTTACCCCACCCCGTCCCCATTTCCTGGCAACTACCATTGTACTTTCTGCCTCTATGCATTGGACTGGTCTAGAAAGCTCATGTAAGAGGTTCTAATCTTTTTTGTGACTTATTGCACTTAGGATGTCTTCAGGACTCATCCATCTTGTAGCATAGGTCAAAATTTCCTTTTTATAGCTGAAAAATACTCCATTGTTTGTATGTATGTATATACATACACACCCCACATTTTATTTATCCATTCATCTGTCAGTAAGCATTTGGGTTACTTCCACCTTTTGGCTATTGTGAATAATGTTGTTAAGAACATAGAAGTACAAATATTTGTTCAAGTCTCTGCTTTCAATTCTTTCGGGTTCTTACCCAGAAGTGGAATTGCTGAGTTACATGGTAATTCTGTGCTTAGTTTTTTTGGAGGAATCACATAACCGTTTTCCAGTTTACCTGCCACCAGCAATGCACATGGGTTCCATTTTCTCCATTATTTCTCCATCCAATATTTATTTCATAGTTTTTTTGATAATGAAAATCTCCTTGTAGTTTTAGTTTGTATTTCCATAATGACCAGTGGTGTTTGAGTATCTTTTCATGTGCTTTTTGGCTATTTGTATATCTTTGGAGAAGTGTCTTTTAAATTTCTTTTACTATTTTTTTATATCAAATTGTTTGGGTTTTTGGTTGTATTACAGGAGTTCTTTATACTGGGTATCAATCCCTTATCAAATAAATATGATTTGCAAATGTTTTCCCCTATTCCATAGGTTGCCTTTTCATTCTGTTGATAGTATCCTTTGATGCTCAAAAGTTTTTTATTTTAATAAAGGCCAACTTACCTATTTTTTCCTCTTGTTTTGTATGCTTTTGATGTCATATCTAAGAAATCATTACCAAATCCAGTGTCATGAAACTTCCCCCCGCCTCCCGGTTTTTTGGTAAGAATTTTATAGTTTTAGCTGTTATGTTTAGGTCTTTGATCTACTTTGAGTTAATTTTTGTATATGTAAGGTAAACATGGCTTCCCTGATAGCTCAATTGGTAAAGAATCCACCTGCAATGCAGGAGACCTTGGTTTGATTCCTGGGTTGGGAAGATCCCCTGGAGAAGGGATAGGCTTACCCACTCCAGTATTCTCTGGCTTCCCTTGTGGCTCAACTGGTAAAGAAGCGCCTGCAATGCAGGAGACCTGGGTTCGATCCCTGGGTTGGGAGGATCCCCTGGACAAGGGAAAGGCTACCCACTCCAGTATTCTGGCCTAGAGATTTCCATAGACTGTGTAGTCCATGGGGTTGCAAAGAGTCAGACACAACTGAGCGACTTTCACTTTTCAAAGTAGAGTCCACCATCATTATTTTTTGCATGTGGATATCCAGTTTTCCCAGAAACATTTGTTGAAATATGAAGGCCCCGTTGACTCTTGGCACCTGTGTCAGAAACCTTTCTACCATGTATGGGGGTTTATTTTTAGGCTGTGTTATTAGACATACCTACTACACATGTAGGTATCTTTACGTGTAGTCTCATCATTCCTCACTGATTTATTGCTACAATTTTCTGACTATTCCCCACGTAGTATCATTTCTTGAAGCTTCTCCCTATGGAAATCTTTCTCTTTTAGAAAAACAATCATCTCTTCAACTGCTCAGAACCTTTCATGGGTTCCTCATTCCCCACAGGATGGATTTCAGCCTCCTCAGCTCTGCAGACAGGGCTCATCCTAGCCTCATCTGTGCCCACTTCTGCAGTCTCTTTTCCCACCACCTTCTTTTAGGCATTAATACCTTTCGGCTGTGATCATGCGGATTTCACTGGATCTCGAGTAAGAAATGTGCTGTCTTGCTCCCCTGCTGTTATACCTTTTTCTTCCCTTCCTCACACACTAGATAGAGTCCTGCTTGTCCTACTCTCCTCTAAAGCCTTCCCTGGCCCTCCCCATTCAAAGTTAGGCATTGACTCTCTTCGTCTTCTAACAGCCCATCTTGAGAAGGCATTTCTGATCATATACATTTTGCTTACTTCTCTCTTTGCCCTCCCGAGAAGGCAGTGGCACCCCACTCCAGTACTCTTGCCTGGAAAATCCCATGAACGGAGGAGCCTGGTAGGCTGCAGTCCATGGGGTTGCTAAGAGTCGGACATGACTGAGCGACTTCACTTTCACTTTTCACTTTCATGCGTTGGAGAAGGAGATGGCAACCCACTCCAGTGTTCTTGCCTGGAGAATCCCAGGGACGGGGGAGCCTGGTGGGCTGCCGTCTATGGGTTCGCACAGTCGGACACGACTGAAGCGACTTAGCAGCAGCAGCTCTTTGCCCTCATTGATGACGGGCCTCTAGAGGACAGGGCTTTTTTTGTCCTGTCCATTTTTGTGTCCCCACTGCCTGACTTAGTGCCTTACGTGACACTGTTCTGAATAAGTTCTTGTTGAATGAAATGAATTAATCCACAGCTACAAACGAAACAAGAGCGAGAAAGAAGTGAAAGACATCAGGGCAGGTGTCAAACATGTTTTTCCTTTGTTATAAATTATTGCTGCAGACTGTGAGGCTTTAAGGAAAGATGACTTTTTTTTTTGCCTCTAATGATATTTCCCCTCTTCTTTTAGACTGGCTACTATGACATACCCTCTTGCTCACCAGGGCAAGTAATCTTAATATTATGAAAGGAATGAGTGACTAAGGAGAAAGCAGGAAAAGAAAAAGCAGGGTGAAGAGGAGAAGGAAGAAATCATCCACCTCATTTAAAAGCGTTTAACAGGGGACCTTTGAAGCTGAACCAGAACTGGCTGTGGTGCGGAGATACAGCACTGTGCTGTGCTGTGTGAGGTGTGGTCTTCCATACACGCAGCACATGCTCCCCACTTGTGACTTAGTCCCTCTCGTGACCGTGGAAATGTAGAATAGATGAATAATTTACTATTTGTCTCAGAATATAGCACCTCCACCAAGAGACTTTTTTTTTTGTCTCTTCTGTATTTATATGGCCAAATTTGTGAACCAGTGAAAACTTTCAGTCAGATCTTAGTTAAAGCAGACTGTCAAGAAAAAACAAAAATCCATATTATCAGTTACCTGCGTAGCGTTCCTTTATGATCCAGTGAGAAAAGCAAGCCAGGCTCTTCTAGTCCTTGGTATGTGTGTGGCTATCACTCTCTTTTGACTCTATTTGGGAGAAGTTAATATGTAGAGAGAACAGTAGAGTGAGAAGAGCAAGTCTGGTTAACCTACCAGGGTTTGAAGATGATAAGAAGGTGTGTTTAAGGCCATTAGCCATCACGGTCAAAGGGTGTAGTTCTTCCATTTCGTCCCTGGAATCTCATTCCCATCTAACCTTTTAAAGAAACAGTATGGTCTAGTCTTGGCCTTTGGTTGCTTTTTGAACTCTTAAGAACAGCTGGGGAAATTGTCTCCTTACAATGTAAATGGCTCTAAGGTTATGAATTGAAAAGATCTAACCGGAGACTGAGAAGTTATCCAAGGTTGGGAATTTGAGATGGAAGAATTCGAGAGTCCCAACATGAGATGGCCCTCACGTTTTTTGTTTTGTTTTGTTTTTTAAGCCCCACAATTTTATAATTCTAAATGGTCGTTTATCCCATCAGAGCCTTCTAGGGAATAATGCCAATCTCAGAGGGCTGGATTAATCAGTGAGTCAAATTCTTGTGGTCTTTAATCTGCTCCCTGAGCCTTCGGCATTTTTAGAATCCTGAGGAATAAAAGTTATAAATCCTGATAGACGGCTGGGTTTCCCTTTCATTCTGGTTAGCAGATCACCTAGGAATTTCATTTGTAACCCAGGGGTGGGTACTAAGTGACTTCAGAGAATAAATGCACCTCTTAAGGGCGACTCTTTGGAATGGTTTACGTGTGGACTAATTGGGAAGAATCAGATTCAGTAGTCAAAGCCTCTAAAATCCTTGGATGAAGCACAGATGCTGAGCTGGAAATGCAGTGTGCTATTTGTATATTATTTCATTCCATGAAGTGGCAACTTGGCAGAGTCGTATTTAGAAGTGATTGTACTCTCTAGTCCTTCTCCTCAGCTGTCTTTTGTGTGGGTATAATTTCCTGCAGTCGTATCATAGACATTTATGCGCTGCTGTTTGCATAAGCCTTTTATTGGAAATAACCCAGCAAAATAGCACTCGCTGCTAGCTAGCTTAGCACAGTTGGGCCTTATCGAAGATGTACCACCCTGCATATCAGAACAGTGAAATCTTCAGTTAATGTTGGCGGGCTGACAGCCACAGGCAGCACATTCTCAGGCCTGCTTGCTATCCCTGGCTTCCCTCTTGAGGAAGAAGGCCCAGAGAGCCAAGTGACATAATTCTGTGCACACAGGTGCCTCATAAAAACAGCTGGTTCAAGTGGGTGTTATTACTTTTCACTTCATTGACTTATACTATGTATGCAGCTGATGCCTTATTGCATTAAAAATGTATTTAACAAAGAGATTAACTATTCCATGACATTTTATCAGGTTTTCAAAACCTGATATTTTGGTTTAATATAGAATTACCATGCTAATGGGCTAACAAATTAATATCATAAATGACCTAAACTTTATTCACCCTGCAGCTTGTTAACTGTGACACCTTCAGGGTTTATCTCATTTTTAATCATTTGAATTAATAAAATATCTTGGTGCATCAGGAAATCTTTGTCAATTAAATATTTAGCTGTTTCTTTTGGTACAGTGAATTCTAGTTTTTGAGGTTTGTATAATGGAAATTTAAAATAGTATTTATAATCCCCACCCCCATGTATCCTTCACCCAGTTTTAGAAGTTATCAACAATTTACTGTGTTTTAAAATTATGGAAACTTTACTAAGCGTTTAAAAATTGGAATTAAAATCCCCTATGATATCATCCACCTAATCCAACTCTTACGTTTTATGTATTCTCTTCCGTTCTTTATACTAAGTTATAAAAGAAAGATTGTTTCTCTTTTTGCTGAACATCATATCAAACTAAGGGCTAATAATAGCTGCCATCAATTGATGTCTTCCTGTGCCAGGCTCTGGGCTAGTTGAGTTCAGTTGCTCAGTCGTGTCTGACTCTGGGCTAGTTGCTTTCCATACAATTTATAGACTCTTCACAAGAACAGCACAGTGTAGGCCCCCAACTTTCCCCATTAACAGATAGGGAACCTAAGACTCAGAGAGGTTAAGTAAGTTGCTCAAGGTTGTGTGTCTAGCAGTGGAGTCAAACTAAAGTGTAGTTCCAAGGCCATACTCTCTCCTCCCTATGAAGTGGCCTATTCAAAAGCATTTTTTCATATTGCTATATAATTACCTTTTTAAGGAAAAAGAAATGTCAGTACTTAAATATGACCATTTAATCTGTAGAGGCAGCACTAGGATAGATGATGGTGAGGATTTAGAGAAATAAAGGCATGATCTCTACCCTTCAGTGTTTATGCTCCAGTGCAGAGAAAGCTAATCCCTAAGAGACACTGACAGAGTACACAAAACAGAGCTTTGTGTGGTGTCATTAGCTGTAAATGTTATAAAGCCTCTACAGAGAAGGAAATGAACAAGGAGCACGCCCCATGTATAGGGAAGGCTGCTAACACATGTAGAATTTCAGCTAAGATTTAAAAGACAATGTCAAATGTTGGTATGGCTGTGGGATAGCCAGATCTCTTATGCATGGCTCATGGGAGTGTAAAGCTGCCTTAGAAAACACATTGACAGTTTCTTACACTTATCCACGAGCCCCCAGTTCCATCATAGGTATTTACCCACCTGAAATGAAAACTCCTGTCTATGAAAAGACTTGCACATGTGTACTGGTAGCAACTTGTACGTAGTCGCCCCTTCCCCTCATTAGGTTTCTTTTTCTGAATAACAGATTACCACAAATAACTCCCAATTATTAGCTCACCATCCTATAGATCTGAAATTGAGCACGGTGTCGGTGTGATTCTCTGCTCAGAGCATCACCAGGCTAAAACAAAGGTGTCAGCAAGAGTGAGTTCTCATCTGGAAGCTCTCGGGGGAAAATCCACTTTCAGCTCATTCTTGTTAGCAGAATTCAGGGTCTTGGATCAATGGGACTGAGATCCTGTGTCCTTGCCAGGTGTTAGCTGAATGCCACTCTCTGTGCCTAGAGGTCATCCATCTTTCTTGATATTGGATTTCTTCCATCTTAATGTCATCTAAGGTTTATAGAATCCTTCTCGGACTTGAGACTTCTAACTTCTGCTCCTGCCTCATGGAGAAAATGCATTATGATTAGGCCTCAGTAATCTTCCCTGGACTTCCCTGGGGGCTCAGTAGTAAAGAATCTGCCTGCCACTCCAGAAGACCTGGGTTTGATCCCTGGGTCGGGAAGATTCCCTGGAGAAGGAAATGGCAACCCACTCCAGTATTCTTGCCATGGGAAATCCCATGGACAGAGGAGCCTGGCGGGCTACAGCCCATGGGATTGAAAAGAGTTGGACAAGACTTAGCAACTAAACAACACCACCACCACCTCAATAATCTCCCTACTTAAAGTCAGCAGTGCCATGTAACATAACCTAATTATTAGTATGAAAATCCACCATATTGACAATGCTGGGGATTATAAATGATGTGTACCTTAGGATGTGGGGCAATCTTGCAGAACCGTTTTAGAATTCTGTTTACCACAAGCTCCCCATTGGAAACAGCCCAAATGGCCATCAAAGGAAAGTAGATGAGCTACCATATAGTCACACAGTGGAATTACCCTGAGCACTGAAAAAGAGCAAATTATTACAGCATCACAAAACGTGATGCTGAAGAATCATGAAAAGTACTTATTGTCTGATTCCCTTTGCTTGAAGTTCTAGAAAAAGCTAAACTAATCTGTGATAGCAGAAGAGTTACAGTTGTTGGTGGGGTGAGGGGGTGGGCTGAGGAGAGCTCTGCTGGGTGATGACCATGCTGTGTATCTAGATGGGAGCATCAGTTCCATAGGTGCTTTCACTGGTGTGTGTGTGTTACTCGCTCAGTCATGTCTGACTCTTTGCGACCCCACGGACTGTAGCTCACCAGGCTCCTTTGTCTATGGAATTCTCCAGGCAAGAATACTGGAGTGGGTTACCATTTGCTTCTCCAGGGGTTCTTCTCAAACCAGGCTTTCGTTGGTAAGAATGCTTAACTTTATTCTTAACATCTGTTTATTGCACCAAATGTAAATTTCACCTTGTTACTCTATTGAATTCTTGTTTGACTTCTCATCAGACTTTTGGTTTAAGAAATTAATCACAATTATATAAATACCACCATCAGGAAAAACCTTAAAGCTAGAAACAGCTTTACAAACTATCCAGCCTAATTCCCTAAGCCTTCGTGAAGAAAAGGGTTAAAACCGATAAACTGGAGTCTGCTGCAGCCACCAGCCTGCCCTCAGGAGGGGGCTAGACAGCTTCACCCACTTGTGCTTGCCAGCAGAAGATGTGAGAGAGGGACAGGTTTGCTAACTGTAGTATGTCTTGAAGCGAGAGCACAGAATCTGGACTAAGACATTTTACCTGGAAGTTTTGGCAAGAGACGTTTTCTTCCTGTAATGGTTTTGGTCAGTGAATTCTCAGCAGATTTTGCGATTGCCCATGACTAGCTAAGAAATAATTTGTGAAAACTCCATTGTAGCTGATAAAGGACCACATGGTGGTAAAGAGTGCTTGTGACCTCACCTTAGCTCAAGATAACCAAAGCTTTGATGATGTTGTGAGCAGAAAAGGACAAATAGGTGGATGGATTTCACAAAACTACCCCCTGTAGTTTTTATGCTGTTCCTTTAAAAAAAAGAAGGGTTCTCTCATATCTGCTATTGTTAGTTTCCTATAATAACATTAATTTCCTATGATGACCTGGCTGATTACTGATTTTAGATTTTAAGTGCACAATGAAAATATTTAGGTGGCTGTTAAAATCATTATAACCTGTAAAAGTTCTTTGTGCTTTGGCTTTTTTGATGAGGTATCACCAGGTGTGAGCGTTTGAGTGTTTTAAATTTATTTTCTTGATGTCTCAATTTCTCTGCTGGAGTCCTCATGGAAGCTGTGCTCACTGACCCCTGTGTAGTCACCAGAGGCTTGGTGAGATGTTAGGACTGTGTTCCAGCAGAGTAACCCCGGTCCCTTCCAGTGACTGGAAGAGAGTTAGTCAACACCCACTCCATCCTGCTCGAGTTATTTATGTGTCGAGTGGTTAATTAAATTAAAACTAAAAAGTTTCATAATCAGAATTATCAAAATTTGGGGGTTCTTAGAAATTACAGAGTTTTTGTATAGATAACTTTTATGTGGTAATAATTCCTTCTGTCTAGTTGTATCTATAACAACTTTTGTTTTTTCCTATATTAAAGAGTATAATTTTGGCTTGGTTCACTTAGGGATAATGCAGTTTGTGTAAAATGATTTGGTGAGGCGAAAACTGTCTTGATCTCCAGGTACTGAACAATTCTTCTTTAACTTATCTATACACACACACACCCCAATACTGTCTGATTCCACTTAAACAAGGGGTCTAAAGTAGTTAAATTTCACAGAAACAGAAAGTAGATTGTGTGTGCCAGAGCCTGGAGGGAAGGGGAAATGGGAGTTGTTGTTTAATGGGTGCAGTTTCAGTTTTGCAAGATGAAAAAGGTCGAGAGCACTATTGCACAACCGTGTGCATAGGCTTAGCTCTGCCAAACTGTGCATTCAGAAGTGGTAGCTTTTAAAGTTGTGTGTATTTTAGCACAGTGAAAAGTTAAAAAAGGAAAATACCTGCTGTGTTTTCCGTTTTTGAGATGAGAAAACCAAGGCAAGAAATAAAACCCAAATATGTCAAATGGAGCTTCCTCCATTGCCTTAGTGGGACTGTCTGTCTTATTTTCAGTCTAGGAGGAGCAGCGCCCTCCCAGTGGCATGACTTTGCTTCTGGGGCCACTCCTTGGCTCATCTTCCTCTCTGCTTTCCACTTCTCAACATATTCTTACACTTAAACTCCTTTCCCAAATTGCTTGTCTGATAGATTTAAGAGTTTTTTTTTTTTTTTAAACTTTACATAATTGTATTAGTTTTGCCAAATATCAAAATGAATCTGCCACAGATATACATGTGTTCCCCATCCTGAACCCTCCTCCCTCCTCCCTCCCCATACCCTCCCTCTGGGTCGTCCCAGTGCACTAGCCCCAAGAAAACAAAGAGAGCAGATAATGTCATCCGCCACTGTCTCTTTGCCTAGCACTTCAACCTGTTACCAAGGACATTAAAAAAAAAAAGTGTGGAGCAACTACCGTGTGTCAGGCACTGACGTAGTGTTTCCACACGTGTGTTTCGAAAGTTGATCGTTTATCAGAAATCAAACAAATTGGCCAGATTCAGAATACCTTTGGTTTTTTTTTTTTTTATGTTTTAAAGATTGTTTTGGCCGTGGTAATATTTTTCTTTGTGGAATAACCTAGAAGATTACATAGGGTGCATTTCCAATAAGGATACATTTTGATGTTGAAAAAGTGTGCTTACATGTGTTTTGCTAATACATGAAACTAGTTAAATATCAGTGTCTGGGCAGGTATCATGTCTCCCCCAGTGTTCTTGAGGCCAGATGTGTCAACTTTATATTACTGGGTCAAAAGTTCTAGAGAACAGGAGCCGACAGGTCTCCTCTGTCCCACTTCATGCACTGAAGTGTTCGTGGCCGGCGTGCTGCTTCCTGCTGCACCGAAGACCATGCATCAGAGTGTTTGCAGCAAGCAGTTATTTTTAGCAGCAGACCTAGAAATTTTTAGTTTTTTCATGTTACAGTAGATATTTTAAATGTATTATCATCCCAAGAAGAATAAATAATTTGAGACACGTGTATGCGAGTGCATGTGTGCATTTTGCACGTGTGTGTGAGAGAGAGACATCCCCTTAATAACAGGAGAGGGTAGAGGCTTATTCAGTCTATTATCATAAAGCTCTGCTAATGTAGCTTCGGAGTCATGTGACCACAGAAAAGGCTATTATCTCAATGAAAAGGAAACTGGTTTTTCAAGCAAGCAATAGAATAGAAGCAGGAAGAATTTTCGAGTGTTCCACCATGCTGGATTGTCAAAGGGGGATCTGTCTGATCAGCAGCTAAAAAAGGATTTGTGAGGCTAGTTTGTCAGCTATCGTTAGAAGCAAGTGATGGAGGAGGTAAGCGGCAGGGTGCTCAGCATGTGCTTAGGTTTACATCAAGGCATAATGTTGGTTTGGGTTAACAGAAAAGATTTATCTCTGGGGCAATAAATTAATTGCTAATTGTGAGGTTGTTTTACTTTTTTTTTTGTTTGGAAGAGTGATGCATGGTATTTTTATTTACCTCACTGGTGAAGATCAGGACAAGCTGCCGAGCTCTGGTTTGAACGACAGAGGCTGTGGACAATTACAAGGTGTGTTTCACAAGTGCTCTGACTGAACATTTGACAGTATTCTTGGAATTCTGTGTGCCTGTGGATTGGATGTGTGTGTTGTCGAGGGAGAACTGAGCATGACAACCAGGCAGTGACAGCCTTCTCAGGATCAAATAGATACAAACGCGATTCACATTCATTCTTTTGTGGTCCCTGTTTCTTTTGTGTTTATTTAGCAATTAAAGGTTTCTTGCAGTTTCTTTACAGTGGCCAAATACAGTCTCTTGCTTGTTTTAGAAAATGAACTGGTAAGCATTTTTTAAATTTTCAAAGAAGAATCCAAGGTAAATTTTACTCATTAAGGAATAGATATAAGCTTGCTGTTTGTATCTCTGTTCATTTTTTTCCCCAATATCCTTTTGTAATTTTTTTATCCTAAAAAAAGAGCTTTGCAGTGAATTTGAAAGCATCTAAATTTTGGTTAGATAATAATTTGGAGGGGGACAGTTGAGGCCTCGAACTAATGATTTATTTTGTGTACAATACCTAACTTTCTCTGATTTATTACATCCTTCTGCTACTATATGCAGAAAGCTGAAAGCATTCAGTTAATCTTTGGACCAATCTAGCCCACTTTTGCTCATGCTAATGCTGTTAATTCTCTTAGCAGTCTGTACCCTTTCTCTTAACCTTGGAAGTGTAGTACTTAAAAATCTGAAATTGGTGAAAGATAATCATAAGCTTTATCTGAAAAGGGTTAACTCTTACAGTATGAATTCCCTAATATGTTTTCCATTTAATTTCTAGACCAGATATACACATCTTTGGGTGTGGGTATGTTTCAAACCACATATATTATTATATTGTATACATCTCCCTTTTGAAATTGACATTGATGGAGATAAGAACTCTAGTTGGCCATTATGTACTGCATGGACAGTTTACAAAGAATTCATCCTTTTATTATCTTCAAGAAATGATGGTGAGGGCAGCTCAAACATAAATTTTAATAATATTAAGTATAGGAGATTCTCTTTCTTTTAATATCTACAAACTATATTTTAGCACAGTGTAATTTAATAGACTATTAATCTTACTAATTTGGGATTTTCTTTTAAAAAATATTGGCACCTTAGTTTAGTCTGCCTACACAAAAAGACAACTTGGTTAAAATAAACAACTGATTACCTATGGTTTTAATCATTCTGGGATTTATTTTTTAATTGGACTCTCCAAACATTCTTGTAAGTAGGATATAAGACAATTAAATAATGGTTTTAGCCCCAGAGTCTCTAGTATCATATATTTAAAATTTTTGAATAATAATTTTTTATAGCCAAATGATTTGGGCTGTCTTTGTTTTTGCTTTTAATTTTATTTTGCTGCCTTATCTAAAGTCTTGGAAGTGAGCCAAGGATTTTGGAATAGGTCAAGGTGTTTTTATTGAGCACTTACTATTATTACAAGGCATTCTGTGAAACACTATGGGAAACAAAGGCGAATAAGACACTAAAAGCTTCATTAAATGGGGTTTCATCTGTACTGAAAAGATGGCTTACAGCTGTCACCGTGTAATTATCTTACATCTTACAGGAATTGTAAATCATTAAGAGGAGTTTTTGTAAAACTTGTTTGGCCAATCAGAGAGTAAAAGTCAATGACTTTTTTCCCTGAGCAGCTTTGAACGATAGTTTTAACTGGCCTCCATCTGTGCCCATTTATATTTCCTTTGTATCATCACCCCAAAAAAGTCATTTTATTTACGTTCTCTTGAAAGTAGAATAGTTTTGGTTTCAGATCATGTTGTTTTTCTCCTGGGGCATCAAGTGTCAGTCATTTACAGTTTTAAGGTACATTCATGAAAGGATTAATCTACTGTGTTATCTAAAAATATCTTAACTTTTGGAGGTTGGGGAGTGAGGAAGAGACCCCATCTTCCTCTGAGAGTTAAAAGACACATGTTTTGACGTCAGGGTAGTGTCTAAACAAGCCAGATGACTCGCTTGCAGATCCTGCTACACCTCAGAATTTCAACCACAATAATTAACCACAAATATTATAATCAGGTCCGATCTTGTCAGGCTGAGGGGGTTTGCTTCTTAGAGAGATTTTTAATTTGTAGGAAAGATAGATAGGGTAAGAAAGGACGGAATTAAAGGTGATGTTAGTACTCAGTGTTGTAAAACTCAGTGAAACATGTTCTTAAGAGTATTTTTGTTTTTTGAGAAAGTCAAAGTTTGGGACTGTTTAGGCAGGATTAAGGCACTAGGCTATATTTGAGATGCAGTTTAATTCTTTGGGAGCCAAAGGGATATAAAATTCATGAAGTGAAAAAACTTGTGCAACAATTAGCGAATTTTCCAGGGTCCCTCTTAAAGCTTCGTCTAAATGGAGTTCGGTCTGCACTGAAAAGAAACATGTTCATGAAAAATAACTCACAACTGATTCAGAAATCTGCTTTAGAGGAAGGTGAGAGTTGGGGAGAGTGTTATTAGAGGGTAGCAGAGACTGGCATAAGAAGTAGACTCTGAATTAGCATCAGTCTCCTGGGGTGGAGGGAAGCTCTGAAGCTGTAGGATCTGAAAGACGTGTGTTACATATTTTCTTCCTTAGCTCCTTCTTTTTCTTGGCAAATGGAGACCTTGCTGTTTTCAAGGTCTATTACTCACTACATTGCTATGACGGAGCATTCAGGTATAAAAACCGCAGAGAATCCAAATTAAGATTCTTGTGTTCAGACATTGGGAACACCCCTGGAATATAAGCCAGTGACCTAAGATGTGTTGTCAGTTGTTTCACACCCAGGCAAATTCCCTAGAGAGTTCGTGTCTCCACAGTGTTTCGGACAGGGCCCCTTACACTTCTTCAGGCTTTCGTAGTGACCAAGCTTATTGACTCTTGTGTCACTCTTTCTCCTCAGTATTTGTGGTGGGAAGTTTTACCTCCCAAAATGTTTAAACTGGGTTTTTGCTAAAGAGTGGGAAAGTTAAATAAGGATATAACGTTGTCCTTTCTATTTTGTCTCCATTTCTGAAGTGTAAAAATGGCCAATTTCATTCTTGTACTTAAATCCTCCTATTGATTCAACAACTGTTTATTATAAAATTTTGTCGGGGGTCACTGTTACAGGAGAAGAGTAACTGACAGTCCCTCAGGTGGGGAGAGGATTCAGGGGACACTTTGCAGAGAAAGTAAAGGTTGACCTGATTCTTAAAGAGAGGGGAAGATTGATCACCAGGCACTGGGAGATGTATAGGGTACCCTACGCCTTCACTGCCCAGCATAAGAGCCACTAGCCACAAGCAACTTTTGACCATTTGAAATGTGGCTTATTTTAATTGAGTGCAAAATACACTCACACTTTGAAGACAGAGTAACCCTCCCCCACCCCCTGCAAAAAAAATGTTTGGCTTCCCTGGTGATCGAGTGGCTAAGACTCCATGCTCCCATTGCAGGGGGCCTTGGTTCGGGGACTAGATCCTGCGTGCTGCAGCTAAGACGCAGCAGCCAAGGAAATAAATAATAATTTTTTTTTAAATAACATGAAATAGCTCCTTAATAATTTTTAGAATACTAATTCCATGTTGAAAAGATTACATGTTTAGGACATTGCTTACATATTGAATATAATGTGTTAAAATACATTAATAAATTTGATTTCACCTGTTCCTTTGACTTTCACGATGGCTACTAGGTGGTCAGCAGCTCCCAGTATTTTCTGTTGTTGGCGCTGCTCTGAACCAAGAACACAGTGGTGTGCAAGGCATTGGGTAGCAGTCTTCCCTCGTAGCTGAGGCATCTGTGCCAGACCTTAGAGCTACACCAAGAAGCAGAGAGCTGAGACCTTTCCCAAGCCCATAGTTTTCTTTTTTTTTTCCCCATAGTTTTCTTATCAATAATCAGATTAGAAGTGATATGAAGTCCACATTCCTTGGTAGGACATTAAAGGCCCTTTCATGACCTACCTGGCCCTACCGTTCTAGCTGCCTGCCCCAAAGTTCTCCCCTGCTCCCATGTGCTATTTTTAATGCTTTAATATCTTTGATCCTTGTTTTTTGCAGGCATTAACATTCTATGAAGTCAGGGCAGACACTGAACTAACAAATACCAAGCCATTGCTGCTAGGGTAAATACAGAATTAGGTTCCTGCAGGCCTCTGATCACAACATTTAGCTCTTTGATCAATATATAGTCTTATTTTGAGTAGATTTCTTTTTAGAGACACTTTACTTAATATTTGTATTATTGATTCATGAACCTTGAACTGGGCTTCCCTGGTGACTCAGGTGGTAAAGAATCTGCCTGCAATACAGGAGACCCAAGTTCAATCCCTGGGTCAGGAAGATCCCCGGGAGAAGGAAATGGCAACCCACTCCACTATTCTTGCCTAGAGAATTCCATGGGCAGAGGTGCCTGACTGGCTACAGTCCATGAGGTTGCAAAGAGTCGAACGTGATTAAGAGACAAACACTTTCGCTATTTTTTTTTTCCCCACTAACCTTGAACTGTTGGCCACTCATGCCTGAATGGAGCTTATGTATCAGACTGCATACTTTTATCTTTGATGTCATTTAATTTTCATACAAACTGATGAAGTGAGTATTATTTTGGAATTTTACAGACATTGAAGCTGAAGCTCAGAAAGGTTAAGTACCTTTCCCAAGGTTGCAGAGCCAATAAATGTTGAAAGCAAGAGCCAAGCCAGGTTTTCTCTGACTTCGGAGCCCAGTGAGGGGATGTAGTTCTGGCGTTGTCCACAGGGTGTCTGCCTTGGTTGAGAACGGATAGTGTTACAGCTTGTGGGCCACAAATTCGCCCCCATTGAAAACTTCCATGTCTGCTTGATGGCCTAACAATTGAAATCTGGCCTAGGAGAGCATGTGCTATGATTTCCTGGGAGAGAAGGTGGGGAACCATTGTGTGTGTGTTGACTGTGGTGACCAAGGTGTGCCCTGTCTGCATCAGCCACATCTGCTTCGCCAGCTCATCAGCCTCGTCACGGTCAAGGCCCATCTTCCCTCTGCTTCCTCACTGGCTCATCCATGCTCCTTGTCCCATTTTCATCCTCTGGTTTCTTCCTCTGTGTCTTTTCAACTTCTCCCTCTGCCCGCAGAACAGCCCTCTCTTACACATCCCACAGACTCTGAGACTCTGTTGGCCTCAGCCCATCACCACTATCCGTGTCAGCACAGGACTTTCCTCACGAGTCGCTCTGGTAGCGGGGCAGCCTGAGTGTAAACCAAGTGCCTAGGTAAGTGCCAGGGGAGCCGTGTCTCCTGGCATCGCTGTGGTGTCATCAGTGTGAGCCGCAGATGACAGCTTCCTAGTGCCCCCCACGGAGGGTCCTTAGGAAGGGCTGTTGGCCTGGATGACTGGATTCACCACAGAGCACACTGGAGTCTGCTACCATGTGACTTGACCTAGAAGATCTGTAGGACTTCGTGTGTTTTTATGTTCTTCACATTAAAATTAGAAGGCTAGTTTAATTCCCCTGACATTTCTACTCAGTGGTTTGTGAGTTTAGGCCTTCATTTAGATAATAAGCCAAGATACATGTTGAGCAGAGATAACCACTGTTGAGTTATATACAGCTACCTCTGTCGGGACTGACGTAGAATTTCTATAATGGCTCGTTCCCGAGGCTGCTTCTGGCCTCCCTGGTCTGATCCCCTGTCACCTCCAGATTATTTCAACTGCCAGGGAACCTCACGACAGTTGAAATTAGATAATAGAGCATAATTTTCTAAGGTACTTGCTTATACATGTTACTGGGGCACCTAGGATTAACAAGGGGGAAAGACAAAGGAACAGATACAAGTGGAAAGTTGTTTCTTGTACAAGGGTTACTATGAGCCAAATGTTCCAAAGGAAGAGAAGTCGACCCAGTTATTGCCAGACAGCAAGAACAGATGTTTCACTGGTTTGGAGATGAGTAGGGGCACAGTTGAGCTTCTGGGTGCCTGATATTGTCCTCAACGTCTAAGCCACCCAAGTTCATTATAATTTTGTGCTTCAGACAAGTAATGCACTCTATTCCCTGTTGGTCATAGTCGGAACCTGGAGGTTGTGGGACCAGGCTGTGGACTGGAAATGACACACAGATAAACAAATAGTGACCTGGAAACTCAAAAGGAAATTCAGGGAAGGGAAAGCACATGCTTCCTTGGTAATGCTTCAAGGAGAGAATGAAAAATCTGCTATGTTCGTATCATAGCATTGTAAGGTCATGGCTTTTGGTTCCTATGTTCACAATGGAAGGTCAGCAGTTACGTACCTGTGGGAATGTCGATCTTACCTGGCAATGCTGGTGTCAGCTGTCTGCCCCTCCCCTCCCAAAGGTCCCCAGCAATGGACATTACACTCCAAGGAACTTCAAAGATGATATGTTCATTTTTTTCTAATGTTTTAACTAGACTGTTTTCTTGTGCCATCATCGAATAAAATTTATTAATCAGAACTTGGGTTGGTGCCTAGTGGCAGAACTTACAAACTCTGAGACTTTGGACAAGTAAGTTAACAACTTTGAATCTGTTTTTTTCCTCTGTAAAGTGGGGAACAGTATCAGAATTAAATAAAATACTGTAGTATCCACCACTTAATTACCAAATCTAAGATCTCTCTTCTCTGTGAAATAGCCCTTCAATACACTTAGTGTGTTTTCCTACCTTTGTATGTTTCATCTCCCCAAGTAGTTGATCCACATGTTCAGTTCACTTCAGTCGCTCAGTCATGTCCAAATCTGTGACCCCGTGAACCGCAGCACACCAGGCCTCCCTGTCCATCACCAGCTCCCAGAGTTCACCCAAACCCATGTCCATTGTGTCAGTGATGCCATCCAACCATCTCATCCTCCGTCGTGCCCTTCTCCTCCTGCCCTCAATCTTTCCCACATCAGGGTCTTTTCAAATCAGTCAGCTCTTCGCATCAGGTGGCCAAAGTATTGGAGTTTCAGCTTCAACATCAGTTGTTCCAATGAACACCCAGGACTGATCTTCTTTAGGATGGACTGGTTGGATCTCCTTGCAGTCCAAGGGACTCTCGAGTCTTCTCCAACACCACAGTTCAAAAGCATCAATTCTTCATCTCTCAGCTTTCTTTATAGTCCAACTCTCATATCCGTACATGACCACTGGAAAAACCATAGCCTTGACTAGACGGACTTTTGTTGACAAAGTGATGTCTCTGCTTTTTAATATGCTGTCTAAGTTCATAGCTTTTCTTCCAAGGAGTAAGTGTCTTTTAATTTCATAGCTGTAGTCACCATCTGCAGTGATTTTGGAGCCCAGAAAAATAAAGTCTGACACTGTTTCCACTGTTACCCCATCTATTTCCCATGAAGTGATGGGACCAGATGCCATACACATGTATCCACATGTACACACACAAATAAACAGACACAAACACACACCCATGCATATCCCTGCTTATTTAAATAAGTCCTTGGTTAGTGTCTGTTCGTTGACTAAATTCTCCAGTGTCTATTATCTTTATGTTCTGGAGCAACACAGCATTGTAGGTTTCTGTCCAAATTGACAGTTTCTGATTTTGCTTTTGTTCTTGCAATTTAAATGTGAATCTGTTATTTTTAGCTTCCAGTCATTTGGTTGATTCCTATTAAACTGGTAGTCAGCTGAAATCCCCTGACTGTTATCACCTAAGTGGCCACCATCTTAGTTTCCCCTATTTAGAGCATCACACGGTTGTTTTTTGTTTGTTCAGTCTCATTAAGTGTCTACCTTTGTCTTTATGGGTAGTCGCCATTGCTGGTTATGAAGACTGTGTAGTAAAATGCTAAAGTCTTTTTAATTTTGAAAAGCTACAAAACTGTCTGTTAAGATTATAGCTTAAAAAATTAACAGAAAAACCCTGAAAGGAAATACCTACTTGAGAAGGTGACACATACACAGATTAAAAGACCCGCGTCTCTGCTAGGGGACGGGAGGAGACGGGGTGGCAGAGGCAGAGGGCAGGTTCTGGAGTTTCTTCTACCACCTGTTGGTGCTGTTTGATTTTGGACACGTTTGACTTTTCTGTACTTCAGGGCATCATAATAATAATGACTTCATGGGGCTTTTATGAAGATCAAATAAAATAATACGAATGTAGCATAGTAAATGATGTTCCCTATTTTGATGAAATAGCTTCAAACTCTGTAGCAGTGTGTAAAGCAATTTATTCTGCGAACATTAATTTATGCGTCAGGCATATGAGTCTGTTATAAAAAGATGAAACCTACTTAGTTTATACCTCTCAGAAGCTTAAAATTTGCTAAGGCAAAAGACATAAATAATTAAAATATATGTGGTTAATGGTAGAGTTTTATATATAGGCTGTGAGAAGATAGGCCTGGCAAACTACAGTCCATTGCAAAAGAGTTGGACATGACTTAGCAACTAAACAGCATTAGAAGATACAAGGGAATTTAATCTTAGGGAGAGGGTCATCTGAGCTAGCTATGAGGTAGAAGCTTTGAGAGGTGAAGGCTTGAAAGAAATATTTGGGAATCCTTGGGAATAGGTGATACCATAAAGGAAAGTATGAAGCAGCAGTTTTTAACCCTGTTTGAACATTTACATTGATTAGAGAGCTTTTAAACAAAATACTGATGTTGTCCTGGTCGTGTGTGTGTGTGTGTGTGTGTATACAAACATGGTTTTCTTTTTTTTTAATTACAGGAAAATAGACATAACTAAAATTTACCATTTTAAATACAGTTAAGTGGCACTGACCACCCCTTCACATTTCTGTGCACCTGTCACTACTGTGCAGAACTTTTTCATCATCCTAAACAGAAATTATCATCCTGTTCAACACTAAGTACTCACCCTTCCTCCCACATGGTCCAGGTAACCACAGTTCTACTTTCTGCTTCTACAAATTTGGCTATTCTGGGTTCCTCATATGAATAGAATCATAATATGTGGACTTTTGTGTCGGACTTCTTTCACTCAGCGTCACATTTTCATGGTTCACGCATTTTTGTAGCACGTATCAGTGTTTCCTCCCTTTATAAGGCTGAATAGTACTCTGTTGTACGTATACACGCATTTGGTTCATTCATGTGTGAATGAGTGTCTCCACCCTTTGGCTGTTGTGAATAAGGCTAGTAAAGTAATGCTCAAAATTCTCCAAGCCAGGCTTCAACAGTACGTGAACCATGAACTTCCAGATGTTCAAGCTGGAGCTAGAAAAGGCAGAGGAACCAGAGATCAAATTGCCAACATCCGCTGGATCATTGAAAAAGCAAGAGAGTTCCAGAAAAACATATACTTCTCCTTTATTTACTATGCCAAAGCCTTTGACTGTGTGGATCACAACAAACTGTGGAAAATTCTTAAAGAGGTGAGAATACCAGACCACCTGACCTGCCTCTTGAGAAATCTGTATGCTGGTCAGGAAGCAACAGTTAGAACTGGATATGGAACCACAGACTGGTTCCAAATAGGGAAAGGAGTACGTCAAGGCTGTGTATTATCACCCTGCTTATTTAATTTATATGCAGACTACATTATGAGCAATGCTGGGCTGGAGGAAGCACAAGGTGGAATCAAGACTGAGGGGAGAAATGTCAATAACATCAGATATGCAGATGACACCACCCTTATGGCAGAAAGTGAAGAAGAACTAAAGAGCCTCTTGATGAAGGTGAAAGAGGAGAATGAAAAAGTTGGCTTAAAACTCAACATTCAGAAAACTAAAATTATGGCATCTGGTCCCATCACTTCATGGCAAATAGATGGGGAAACAATGGAAACCAGTGGCTGACTTTATTTTTTGGGGCTCCAAAATCACTGCAGATGGTGACTGCAGCCATGAAATTAAAAGATGCTTGCTCCTTGAAAGAAAAGTTATGACCAACCTAGATAGCATATTCAAAAGCAGAGACATTACTTTGCCAACAAAGGTTCATCTAGTCAAGGCTATGGTTTTTCCTGTGGTCATGTATGGATGTGAGAGTTGGACTATAAAGAAAACTGAGCACTGAAGAATTGATGCTTTTGAACTGTGGTGTTGGAGAGTCCCTTGGACTGCAAGGAGATCTAACCAGTCCATCCTAAAGGAAATCAGTCCTGAATATTCATTGGAAGGACTAATGCTGAAGCTGAAACTCCAACACTTTGGCCACCTGATGTGAAGAGCTGACTCATTTGAAAAGACCCTGATGCTGGGAAAGATTGAAGGTGGGAGGAGAAGGGGACAACAGAGGATAAGATGATTGGATGGCATCACCGACTCAATGGACATGAGTTTGTGTAGACTCCAGGAGTTGGTGATGGACAGAGAGGCCTGGCGCGCTGTAGTCCATGGGGTTGCGGAGTTGGACACGACTGAGCAACTGAACCGATACCTGTTTAAGTCCCTGCTTTTGGTTTTTTCCAATACATGCCTAGACATGGAGTTGCTGGATTGTGTGGTAAAGTGATATTTTTTAAAAGCTCCCTAGGTGATCTTCAAATATGCACGAAGTTTGAGAACATCTGATACAAAGTGAGGATGAGTAATCTGGAAGGTTCATAAATGGTCTTATAGTGGGTTAGTGACTTCTTAGGGAAATGGTATGCCTCATTTTGTTATCTATGTAGTTTTACTTTTTGGCTTTGGTCAGATTCTCAAAGCTCTTTGTAACTCCAGAGTGGTGCTGAGAGTCACTGCAGAGTCTAATTTACTACAGACAAAGATTTGAGTAGACATTCTCCAGAGAAGATAATGCAGTGGCCAAAAACCACTTTGAAAATATGCTCAACATAGTTACTAGGTAAATGCAGGTCAAAGCAACAGTGAGATACCATTTCATACCAGTCCATCTAGTCAAGGCTATGGTTTTTCCTGTGGTCATGTATGGATGTGAGAGTTGGACTGTGAAGAAGGCTGAGCGCCAAAGAATTGATGCTTTTGAACTGTGGTGTTGGAGAAGACTCTTGAGAGTCCCTTGGACTGCAAGGAGATCCAACCAGTCCATTCTGAAGGCAATCAGCCCTGGGATTTCTTTGGAGGGAATGATGCTGAGGCTGAAACTCCAGTACTTTGGCCACCTCATGCGAAGAGCTGACTCATTGGAAAAGACTCTGATGCTGGGAGGGGTTGAGGGCAGGAGAAGGGGACGCCAGAGAATGAGATGGCTGGATGGCATCACTGACTCTATGGACTTGAGTCTGAGTGAACTCTGGGAGTTTGTGATGGACAGGGAGGCCTGGCATGCTGCGATTCATGGGGTCACAAAGAGTCGGACACAACTGAGCGACTGAACTGAACTGAACTGAAGATGACTATAATTTTTTAAAAAAAATTTAAAATAAGTGTTGATGAAGGTAATGGAGAAATTGGAACCCTCAGACATTGCTGCTTTGGAAAGTAGTCTGGCAGTTCATCAAAAAATTAAATGTAGAAGTACTGTATACTCACCCATTCCATTCCTAGGTATATATCCAGAAGAACTGAATCGTCTGTGTACACTGGTACACAGATGTCCACAGCAGCATTATTCCTGATAAGCCAAAAAATAGTAATAGCCTAAATGTCCTAAGTGATGAGTAGATAAATAAAATGTGGTATCACCTTTATACATTGTAATATTTGGCCATAAAAAGGAAGTACTCATACATACTACAGTATTGCTGAACCTTGAAAACACGATGCTAACTGAAAGAAGTGACAAGTAAAAGACCATGTATTTTATGTTTCCATTTATATTACATGTCCCTATTAGACATAAAGTCAGAAACTGCTGCTAGTTGCCAGGGTGGGAGAGAGGAGGGAATGCGGAATAACTGCATAAGGAGCATGGAGTTTCCTCTTGGATTGATGAAATGTTGTAGAGTTAGATAGGGTGATGGTTGCACTGTCCTGTGATTAGGTTAAAACCACTGAAATGTATGTGTTAAAAGAGTGAATTTTCTGGCTTCTGAGTTATCAGTCAGTCAATTCAGTCGCTTATTCATGCCCAACTCTTTGTGATCCCGTGAACTGCAGCATGCCAGGCTTCCCTGCTGCTGCTAACTTGCTTCAGTCCTGTCTGACTCTGTGCGACCCTATAGACGGCAGCCCACCAGGCTCCCCATCCCTGGGATTCTCCAGGCAAAAACACTGGATGGGTTGCCATTTCCTTCTCCAATGCGTGAAAGTGAAGACGCTCAGTCGTATCCGACTCTTAGTGACCCCATGGACTGCAGCCTACCAGGCTCCTCCATCCATGGGATTTTCCAGACAAGAGTACTGGAGTGGGTTGCCATTGCCTTCTCCGCAGGCTTACCTGACCATCACCAATTCCCGGAGTTTGCTCAAACTCATATGTATCAAATTAGTGATGCCATCCAACCGTCTCATCCTCAGTCGTCCCCTTGTCCTCCCGCTTTCAGTCTTTCCCAGCATCAGGGTCTTTTCAAATGAGTCAGTTCTTCACATCAGGTGGCCAAAGTACTGGAGCTTCAGCTTCAGCATCAGTCCTTCCAATGAATATTCAGGACTGATTTCCTTTAGGATTGACTAGTTTGATCTCCTTGCAGTCCAAGGGACTCTCAGGAGTCTTCTCCAATGCTATAGTTCAAAAGCATCAATTTTTTGGTGCTCACCTTTCTTTATAGTCCAGCTCTCACATCCATACATGACTACTGGAAAAACCATAGCTTTGACCAGATGGATCTTTGTCAGCAAAGTAATGTCTCTGCTTTTTAATATACTGTCTAGGTTTATTATAGCTTTTCTTCCAAGGAGCAAGCATCTTTTAATTTCATGGCCGCAGTCACCATCTGCAGTGATTTTGCAGCCCAAAAAATAGTCTGTCACTTGTTTCCATTGTTTCCCCATCTATTTGCCATGAAGTGATGGGACTGGATGTCATGATCTTAGTATTTTAAATGTTGAGTTTTAGGCCAGCTTTTTCACTCTCCTCTTTCACCTTCATCAAGAGGCTCTTTAGTTCCTTGTGGCTGTCTGCCTCAAGGTTGTGTCATCTGGGTATCTGAGGTTATTGATATTTCTCTGGGCAATCTTGATTCCAACTTGTGATTCATCCAGCCCAGCATTTCTCATGATGTGCTCTACATATAAGTTAAATAAGCTGGGTGACTATATACAGCCTTGACATAGTCCTTTCCTAATTTTTAACCAGTTCATTGTTCCATTTCCATTTCTAACTGTTGCTTCTTGACCTGCATACCAATTTATCAGGAGGCAGCTAAGGTGGTCAGGTATTCCCATCTCTTGAATTTTCCACAGTTTGTTGTGATTCACACAATCAAAGGCTTTTGTGTAGCGAATGAAGCAGAAGTAGATGATTTTCTGGAATTCCCTTGCTTTTTCGATGATTTGATGGATGTTGGCAATTTGATCTCTGGTTCCTCTGTCTTTTCTCAGTCCAGCTTGAACATCCAGAAATTCTTGATTCATGTGCTGTTGAAGCCTAGCTTGGAGAATTTTGAGCATTACTTTGCTAGCCTGTGAGATGAGTGCAGTTGTGCGGTAGTTTGAATATTCACTCTTTGGCATTGCCTTTCTTTGGGATTGGAGTGAAAACCGACCTTTTCCAGTCCTGTGGCCACTGCTGAGTTTTCCAGATTTGCTGGCATACTGAGTGTAGCACTTTCACAGCTTCATCTTTTAGGATTTGAAATAGCTCATCTGGAATTCCATTACCTCCACTCACTTTGTTCGTAGTGATGATTCCTAAGGGCCACTTGACTTTGCCCTCCAGCATGGCTCTAGGTGAGTGATCACACCATTGTGGTTATCTGGGTCATTAAGATCTTTTTTTATATAGTTTTTCTGTGTATTCTTGCCACTTCTTCTTAATATCTTCTGCTTCTGTTAGGTCCATACTCTTTTTGATTGTACCTCACTGTTAAAAATAATTTTTAAAAAGTAGCTAACTGAGGAGAGGGAGACCTGGATAACTGGGTATCTCCAAAGCAGAAGATCCCATAAGGGAGGTGGAATAGGAATTATGCAGTTTAAGGGGAGGACCTACATAGAGGACAATGTCACGGAAGGCTCAGGAGAAAGAAGGGATTTGTGAAGGGATCACTGAGTGGACGTGATCACAATGACAAACACAGCAGAAAGGCCAAGTCACATAACACAGGTGCCACCCTTTCTCTAGACTCGACCTTCAAATATCATGAAGAACAAGGGAGGCGTTTTCAGTGGAGGTGGGACGGGGGTGGGGGTGGTGGTAATTGTTTTGGATCATGAAGTGAGTAGAAGTGAATAGGAATATACCTCAGGCCTGTATTCCCTTACGTGAATCTCAAAATTAAACAAACTCTGAAACAGGAAAGGTTTTTAGAACTCCTTGTTGGTAAAACCTGACCTGAATGGATATGGAATGACTTATAATCTTCATTTGTCCCACTTAGTGTGAATATTCATACATTTCACTGCAGAAATAATATTGAATTTGATTACCGAACGTGCACACAGGGCCCTGTGGGGATGTTATGAAATATGGCATATGCTGTGTTTTCTCTTTTCTAAAATTAAAATATATCTATCTATCTGAATTCTAAATTCTTTGGGGTAAGGGAGCACAGGCCTGTAGACTTGGGACAGATCCCTATGTGAAGGAAAGATGTGAGATTGTATGGTTGCTGAAGAAGGATTGAGACTCCAGGAGGGGAATGGACCTGAGTGCAGTTAAGAGGTGAACACAGGCAAAAAAAATAAAAGGGTAGACATTGGCTGAAGAGAACTTTAGTAGCAAAGATTCAGAGAAGATGGGGAGGGTAATCAGAAATGGGGTTGTTTACAAGGGGAGGGGGGTCACACAGCCTCCAAGAAGCCAGGAATAACCAGGAGAGACATTGAAGAGAGCGGTGGATTTCCATGTGAATAAAAGGAAGGGAGGAATTCCCTGGTGGTTCAAGGGTAAAGAATCCACCTGCAGTGTACAAGACACGGGTTCGACCCCTGAGTTGGGAAGATCCCTTGGAGGAGGAAATGGCTACTCACTCCAGTATTCTTGCCTGGAAAATCCCATGGACAGAGGATCCTGGCAGACTAAAGTCCATGGGGTTGCAAAGAGTCTGATACAACCTAGCATCTGAAACAGCAACAAAAGGAAGTTGATACTCAGATTGATATTATAATAATCAGATGAATCAGCCATTAGCCAAAGTGGTAAAAGCTGGAAATACCTGTTGGAAAGCTGTCTACCTGTTGGGTTAAGAGAAGAAGCTGACTAGAGAACAAAGGAAAGGATCGATGGGCAGGATTCTGGGTGTAAGGCAAGTTTAGAAACCTTGAGTGGTCTGAGGGGCCTCTCCAGCCTTGTGTGTGTGTGAGTCATTCAGTCGTGTCTGACTGTTTTGTGACCCCATGGGTGGTAGCTCACCAGACTCCTCTGTCCATGGAATTCTCCAGGCAAGAGTACTGGAGTGAGTTGCCATTTTGTTCTCCAGGGGATCTGCCCGACCCAGGGATCAAACCCAGGTCTCCTGTATTGTGGGCAGACTGTTTATTGTCTGAGCCACCAGGGAATCCCTCGCCACCTTTAGCTGTATGATATTCCCACTTATGGGGGTGGGGGTGAGGGGGGAAACTTGAGGTTAAATTTTGCAAAAGTAACTCTGTGAGAAGAGACATGAATAGGAGCCTGATGGTGGGGAATCCAGGGAGTTGTGGAGGTAAATGCGATGAGCAGAGAGGCGAGGGCCTCGATTCAGGAGGACTGCTGTGGAGGAGGAAGACAGAAAGCAAGATCCATGAAGACTACTATGGAGGAGGAAGGCAGAAAGCAATTCTGCATGCTCAAAAGCTATGGACCAGCAGTGGCTTTCAGGTGTACAGTTCTGGGTGAGAACGAGGTTCTGGGTGTGGTCACAGGAGGCAGTGGCCACTGCTAGAGTTGAGACAGGAGGGTCTTTGCGATTACTCAGGGTGGGGACCAGGTGTGGACTAGAGAGGAAGAACTAGTCGAGCACCAACATGTTCAGTGAAGGTGAAGGATTAGGTGGCCTGTTGGTCAGTCTCAGGCTGAAACATAGATTGGGAGTGTTTTAAGGCATAGGTTTCCAAGGAGCGGAGATTTTTATTCAAGGTCACCCTTGTTGAGTACTGGCCTGGTGCCTGCTCTCAGGAAAGCAGAGGGCAACCCCTACCCCGATCCCATTCCCAGGACCTGTGTTACAAGAGGACCAGCAGCTTCTGTTGGAATGGACCATGGGGTGGGGGCCTGAAGGGAGGGCACCAAAGTAGCCCTGTTCCTGGGTTAAGGATGTAAGGGAATTGGTTACCAGTGTAGGGACTTGAGAAGCACAGGAAGAGATGTAGGATGGAGCAGAACTCTTATGGACTGTATTTGGAAAGAAGCTCAAGACAGAAAAAGAAAAATAGTGGTGAACATATGTGAGAGAAGTTTCTCCTCTACTCCAATTCAAATCCTGAACATGTTAAAATAGATTGTGAGGGATTCTCCTTTCCTTTTTTAATTGTATTTTTGTAGGTGTTCCGTTGTTTTAATAATACAAAGATTTATTATTGTTGTTCTGATGCTCAGTCGTATTCAACTCTTTGTGATCCCATGGACTGCAGCCTGCCAGCCAGGCTTCTCTGTCCTTCATTGTATCCCAGAGTTCAAACCTTTTTAATTTGCTAATGTTAAGATTTTCAGATCTTCCCTGGTGGCTCAAAAGGTAAAGCATCTGCCTACAGAGCAGGAGACCCGGGTTTGATCCCTGGGTTGGGAAGATCCTCTGGAGAAGGAAATGGCAACCCACTCCAGTACTCTTGCCTGGAAAATCCCATGGATGGAGAAGCATGGTAGGCTATAGTCTATGGGGTCGCAAAGATTTTCAGAAAAGTACTCTTAATTGTTCAAGTATCCTCTGTGTCATCATCCTCTCTGATAAATTATTTTTTTCCCCTAGTCATTGATTAAAAACAAACTAGACTGGAGACTGCTGTTTGTTTGTAATAATCAGTTAATTAACACCAGGAATGTTACTCCACCAGCCTTGACTGACTTGCTGTTACCTCCCAGCCCTTGTGTGTGTGCTAAGTCGTTTCAGTCGTGTCTGACTCTTTGTGACCCTGTGGACTGTAGCCCGCCAGGCTCCTCTGTCCATGGGATTCTCCAGGCAAGAATACTGGAGTGGGTTGCTGTGCCCTCCTCCAGGGGATCTTCCCGACCAGGGATTGAACCCACATCTCTTACATCTCCTGCGCTGGCCGGCGGGTTCTTTACCGCTAGCGCCCTCTGGGAAGCCCAGTAGTTCTCAGTGCTGCTCTTCCTTTCTAGCCAGGGTTGGGCAGGCTTCTGCTGACCATCTGGGGTCCTTCTGCAGAGAGTTCCAATTGGTCTGGGGTGGAGCCTGGAAAGCCATGCATTTAAAAGTTCCTCAGGAGGTTCATTTTGACCCACTTCTGCTTCCATCCTCGCACAAGCAGTAAATCAGATGCTTTGCCAGCCTGAGTATGCAATGTCCGTGCCAGATCCCTGACTTAACATTCTTCCATCCAAGTAAATGTAAAATGCTCATGAACATCTGAAAGACACTAAATTATTGGTAACCAGTTTACATTAGAAAATAGATCATGCTATAGTCTTCAAACTTGCAAAACATTTGTGAAAATCATAATATTCGTTATTGTGAATTCTGGTTAAATGAGATCTCAGATATCCTGCTGAGGGGATTATAAATTAAGGCAGCCTTTTTGGAAAATAATTTGACAGTGCTTATAATTGCTGTAAATAAGGTCACACCTTTGATCCAGTAATTACATTTCTGAGGTTCTGTTGTATTGAGACTATTGATTATTATTAATCACATGATGTGGATTAGTACTTACATAAAAGATATTCATCACTGTTATTTATAGTGGTAAAAAATGGAAGCAAATTAAATGATTATAGGAAATGGTTAAATACATTATGGTTTCTTAATATGCTAGAATATCATAGAGCCATTAAAAGTTATGTTTATAAAAACTAATGCAACAGAAAAATCTAAGAAGTGATTAAAGCATCTATAAAATTGTACATGTAGTTTGTGACACACACACACAGACGTACACGCCCATTTTATTTTTTAAGTTTTTTTTTATATTGTAATATAGTTGGTTAACAGTGTTGTATTAGTTTCAGGCATACAGCAAAGTGAGCCAGTTATATACATGTATCTATTCTTTTTCAAAGTTTTCTCCCATTTAGGTTATTACAGGGTGTTAAGCAGATTTCCCTGTGATATACAGTAGGTCCTTGTTGGTTATCTATTTTAAATACAGCAGTGTGTACATGTCAATCCCAAAATTCCCAGTTTTTTAAATTCAGTGGTAATTCTCTGTGTGGTAGGAATACATGCAATTTATTCTTTAGTATTTATAATCTAAATTTTGTACTATGAGCATATATTACTTTTATTGAGAAAAATAATAAAACTTTAAGAAATCTTACTTGAATCTCTTTAGCAGAAGGAAGGAGGACAGTTCCATTTGTGATGAATTATTAATCACTCTTGCTCGTTAATAGTCGCCATTTTGCTACCTGAATCCTTGCAAACCATCCGTTTATCTATTCCACAAGTCATCAGTCAGGCCCGGTCACTTACAGGACTTGTTATTGTTGTTTTCTGGTTGTTTGTTTTTAATAACTGCTTTACCGAGATGGAATTCACGTAACGTAAAGTTCGCCCTTTGTAAGTGTCTGGTTCCGTGGTTATTAGTTTATTCCGCAGGTGGGCAGCCATGCCCACTCTTTCAGTAGTTTCAGAACATTCTCATCCACACGAAGAGAAACCTTGTTCTGATGAGCAGTCAGCCCCGCTCTGCCATTCCCCTCCGCCCCTGGCAGTCACCGATCTGCTTTCTGTTGCTGTGGACTTGCTTATTCTGGATGTTCCCTGTAAGTGCCGTTGTACGGTGTGTAGCCTTGCAGTGTCCTCTTAGCTGCTCTTCTGCTCCTCCTCCCTCCCTTCCAAACCTGTCATGTGTCTCACTGACCGGAGGGTGCTCTCAACCACCTCGAGCTCAGAACTTTCCACTGTGCCTGTGGTCAAGGAAGGTGACAGGAACTACGACTCATTCTAGCCTCTAAGGTTTTCTATATCCTGACACTCCAAAGTAGACACTCACTATGTGGTGAGGAAATGGGTTCAATGAATAAAGTGGATTCTGCCTTCTCTCTCTCTTTGCTTCTTTCTCAGACTGTTGCTCTTGAGTTAGTCAGATTTCAGGCCACCGATGGGGTGAAAAACTTGCCCCCTGAAGTTGATGGTGGTGGTTGGTGACACTCAGCAGGCCTCGAGGTTCAGGCTTGTTGGAGCGACCCAGACCCCCACCCCAAACTGTCAGATCACATGGCCACACAGTCCCCCAGCATCTCTGGTCCTCAGACACCCTCCCACCATCCCAGCTTCCCTTTAAAATGTAATACTCCTTCTCTAAAACCCAACTCAGCCGTTCATCAGCCCTTCGCCAAGGCTCCCCCACCCTGACAAGAAGAGATTTCTCCTCTCCAGCACCTGATATTTTTCCTGTGTGCTGTATCCCTTGTTAGTTCACTGCCTTCTTGTCTCTTTTTCCTAAATCTTTGACTTCTTGAGGCTAAGCTCTGTGTTTTACTCAGAGATGACATTACAGTGTCCAGAGAGCCCAGGAATTTGCCCTCAAGCAGCTTCTTAATAATTATCAGCACATTTGAACATCAGAAGGAAAGAAATGCAAGTAGATTTTTAAATTAAACCCTTTAATTTAGGTTGTATGTTTAATACCAAAAAGAGACCCGTATTAATTAGAAACTTAACCTTATATAAAATTAAATTGTCCAGGGCCCAAATGTGTTTTTGCCCTAATAGTTGCGACTCTTGATGTTGAAATACTGCCTTAGAACACTAAGCTAAAGAAATCATTTGCCTGTGTTGTGGACTTATATATATAATGTGTTGTGATTTCTCCAAAAGCTTAGTTTTCTCCACATCAGCTGGTTTAATTGAAACCAGAGTTTGAATTTCAGCTTAATGACTTCTTTCTCTTTTTGCCCCAGTACTAGGAAAAAGGAATATGATGCAGTTATGTGTCTCTGATGTGTCAAGCAATTGTCTTAATTTTCTTCAAGTTTTCATTTCATGCTGATTACTTGCCAGTTATGGTTAAATAAGGTACAGTGGCCTTACAGATCTTTATCCATAGGTGTAGGTTTTACAAAAACAATGATATTTTACTCTCTCAGTGCAAACATATTTTTAGGACTAATTGAAATAAATAGTACAGAACCAAGGGCTTCCCTCATGGCTCAGTGGTAAAGAATCCACCTGCCAGTGCAGGAGACACGGGTTCGTGCCCTGATTCAGGAAGATATCCTTCATGCCGCAGAGCAGCTAAAGCCCGTATACCCCACCAACTGAGCTGTGCCCTAGAGCCTAGAAGCCCTACAGCCTGTTCTCCACAACAAGGAAGCCACTGCAACGAGAAGCCCTCGCCCCACAGCTAGCGAACACTCCACCCCACATGGGAACAAAGACCCAACACAGCCCAAAATAAACAAACAAAATTATATATATAAAATATAGAATGGCACATTCTACAACAGGAGGAATTTGTTTTAATCATTTCAATGCCTATTCTAGACCACCCTTACATAATCTATTAAGTTATTATTTATAACACACTATCAACTCATTTGGGTTTAAGTTGGTATTAACTACCAAAAGGGTAATTAGAAGCTCCATTCTTGAGTCCAGTATATATTTTTAGTTTCCCAAAATGTGGTAACTCTGTGTCTGGAGCTGGAAAGAGGAGAAAGCTGTCCACTGACTGCTCTCCAGAACAGTACTGCTGTCAATCTGTCACACCTAGAAAGTTCTCTAACCACCCTACCCCTACTGCACCCCACCCACTCTGATCCTGAAGTCAGAGAATTGGGTTCCCCTGTATATCATGATACTAATGATGTGATTACTTCCACTGAAAGCTGTGAGTCCCAAGTTTGAAACTTAAACTGAAGTGCAAATCTCTCATAAACTAAAGTATGGTTGAAAAATGAAAGCCACTCAGTCGTGTCCAGCTCTTTGAGACTCCATGGACTGTAGCCTGCCAGGCTCCCCTGTCCATGGAATTCTCCAGGCGAGAATACTGGAATGGGTAGTCATTCCCTTCTCCAGGGGTTCTTCCCGATTCAGGGACCGAACCCCAGTCTCCTGCACTGCAAGCAAATTCTGTATGATCTGAGCCACCAGAGAAGCCCCTAAAGTGTGGTTAGTTTTGAAGATTACCAATGTGTGGGAGACAAGAAAATGGTGAAAGGAAGTGTTTTGGCTTATATGTTCAGGTGCCAAAGTAATTTTTAAAGTCTTTTCAAATAATTCATGTAAATAACTTTTCTGAAGTCTAGTAATTCTCAGTAAGCCCTTCTGTAGGTGTGTGTTATTTGCAAATACAAATGCTTAATTTGGCTTATTTTTGTAAGACCAAATTGGGTTGGGGGAGGGGGTGCTGTTGACCCAGCGCTGCCTTCTGTTTTTGATGGCAGCCTTGCCTTGTAGCGAATACTGTTTGGAGTTATTGTAACGATCTGACCAGAAGAAAGTTTGTCGGAATTTGTATGGTGAAAAAATGAATCAGCGGTCCTCCCACCAAACCAAGTTTTTCCTCCTTGCTCACTTTCCACTTTTGTGGCAGAGGTTAGAGAAAGAACATAAAAAAGAGTATTCCAGAAAAAGACTTCTTATACGGGAAACATAATTTAAACCGCCCAAAGGAGCTATATAACTAGGTACTTTTTCCTTCTGTAACCACAGACATTTTGTTTGGGTTCTATACTCTGTCCCCGGGACATGTCTTGCCTTTGTTTCGTGTTCCCGTTTGACTGGAGATAAAGAACTCATAGGACTGCTTGGCGTTAAATGAGCATGAATGAGAAAAGTAAAGCGAGTGTGCTACCTCTCCAGCACCCAGAACCTGGAGCAAGAGGCAGCAGTGTGTGGGTGCCAGGACAGTGGCCTGGACCCTCACTGGGAAGCAAGCAACTAACGATGCAGGAGAAAGAAGCATTATCCTAGTTGTATGTCCTGTGGACCACGGAGGGGCATCCCATGTGGCTCAGTGGTAAAGAATCTGCCTGCCAATGCAGGAGACTCAGGGGATGCAGATTCAATCCCTGGGTCAGGGAGATCCCCTGGAGGACGAAATGGCAACCCACTCCAGTATTCTTGCCTGGAAAATCCCATGGACAGAGGAGCCTGGCGTGCTACAGTCCATGGGGTCACAGAATCAGATGCAACTGAACACAGTAATGGGCCAGGGAACATTCAGTAGAAGGGAACCTTTACTTCTTCCTAGTGAAATCTATGAGGCCCACATAAAGAGGATGGCTTTCCAGCTGAACTTGAAAGAGGAGATTTTCCTGAGGAGGAAGAGCAATTTGAGTAACCTTTGCTGGAAGGCTCTGGTGGGCATTGTTGGACATCTTGGACATTGTTCTTGCTTTAAAAGACTTGAATCCATGGGAGAGAGAAAACATGAGATTGTTCAGAAAGACTAACAGTAATGAGTCTGAAAGGACCAAAAGCCTCCATCTTTCTCATTTAGAAGAACTTGGGGTGAATTTGGAAAATATGACAATTTGGTTGTAATTGAGTTTTAGTAATTACAGAATACTATTAGAGAATGTCCTTTGGTAAAACAAAGAATTTATACTTTAAATTTCATTGCTGATACTTAATGGTAAAATGAGATCCAATTTCTTATTTCATTCACTTTAGGCATTTTTCTTGCCTCTTACCAGAGTAGCTTGACCTCATTTTATACCCTATTTTTCCTAAAAAATAGCATGTAAACAGTTTGTATGTTTATAATTTGCATTCTGGAGAGCTGATCATTTAAAAGAATCTGTTTTACTTGTTTTTTTTCCAGTGACACAGCCTGGTCTTCCTCCTCCCTCCTTTTTTCCTTTTGATAAACTCATCAAAATCTGATGTAATGAAAAAAATTGGAAAAATACAAAAATTAAATTATACCCATGCTGCTGCTGCTGCTGCCTGCGTCGCTTCAGTCATGTGCGACCCCATAGACGGCAGCCCATTAGGCTCCTCTGTCCCTGGGATTCTCCAGGCAAGAATACTGGAGTGGGTTGCCATTTCCTTCTCCAATGCGTGAAAGTGAAAAGTGAAAGTGAAGTCGCTCAGTCGTGTCCCACTCTTAGTGACCCCATGGACTGCAGCCTACCAGGCTCCTCCGTCCATGGATTTTCCAGGCAAGACTTAGCTGCTAATATTTTGGTGAAATTTCCTCTAATTTTTTTTTTTTCTGTAAATTAGTTTTTCTAACTGTAGTTCACCATCAACTTAGATTCTTTCATAAGCATTTCAGTTCAGTTCAGTTGCTCAGTCATGTCCAGCTGTTTGCAACCCCATGAATCACAGCACGCCAGGCCTCCCTGTCCATCACCAACTCCCAGAGCCTGCTCAAACTCATGTCCATCGAGTCAGTGATGCCATCCAACCATCTCATCCTCTGTCGTCTCCTTCTCCTCCTGCCATCAATCTTTCCCAGCATCAGGGTCTTTTCTAATGAGTCATCTCTTCGCATGAGGTGGCCAAAGTACTGGAGTTTCAGCTTTAGCATCATCCCTTCCAAAGAAATCCCAGGGCTGATCTCCTTCAGAATGGACTGGTTGGATCTCCTTGCAGTCCAAGGGACTATCAAGTTAGTGTTGCATAAATTCTGATTTTCATAATCAAGTTCTGTTGGGACTGATAGGCTGAAAGGACCATGTGATCTGTGTTTCCCTCTGTAAATCCCAAGAATGCTAGGCTCTGAGTACCCCAGGCTGGTGGGCAAAACAGAACACCCCCCACTTCTGCACTGCAGTGACATTGCATGCGTACCAAAAGGCCAACTTCTAGTCCAGACTGCTTTATGCTAGTTGTCGGTGTTATTGTAAGCACATAAATATTATGTAACTGATTAAGTGTTTGTGTGAAAAGATACATATGTTTCTATAAAAACTAAAATACTTTGAAAAGACTCAGTCAGATGGATCAAAATTGCTCCCAAGTATGTATCTGCATTTATAAAAGGCTGGCAAAAATAATGAAAGCTATACCTCATGAGCGCTTACAAGAACTCTAAGTGTCTATGAGTTCTAATTATATTTTAAATAAACAGAAATTGAAAGTAGTAGACAATGCCTTAATGATAGGTCTGATTTATGCAAGAAAGACAATATGAAACCCCAGTGGAGACTGATACTCAAATGTATTATGTTTAAAGTTGAAATGATTTAAGTAGTAGGTATCATTTTCTATAATTGCTCTTGATAACTGCCTTTTTAAAATTAACCAATTAATACTGCTGATTCTGTAGGAAAAGAAGGCCTTTTCTATGTTGAATGAAACTCAGAATTCCTGGTATACCAGAGAAAATTCCTAGCTGGTTTTATTATTTCAGTACTTCATAATAAATTCACTAATAACTAATACTTCATTTTTCTTCAGGGTATAATTGCTTATGAACCAATGCGAGATTTCTTTTCTACCCTAGAATGTGGGCTTTAACAGGACAAGGGCTCTTGCCTGTTTTTTTCCAGGTTCTATCTCCATGCCTACAGCATCGCCTGCTGCATTAATTATTTATTGAATGAATAGAAGAAAGAATCTACACATTTTTTACAGTATTTTGCATTTTGCAATGATACTGCTATATTTTTAGCCAAAAAAAGGGTACTTTTAAATTACATATTTAGCATTTATCAAATTGAATTAAAATATACTGCTTTCTGTAGTTTACATAAGTCTGTCTCTCTCTTCAATGAAAGTATTCAAGGATAGGAGCCTTGGTGCTCATGTTGTAGTGATTAGGAACTGCGAAGCTGTTTGGATTCACGAATGAACTCTAAGAAACTTCTAATGATATGGCCTTGACCAGCTTACTGTAGCTTGTTTATACCTCAGTTTCCTCATCTGTAAAATGGTGATAATCATAGTTACAGGAACTAAAGGTGTTACCTATGTATAAAGTGCGTAGAGAATACCTGCCTAGGTGATAAGCACTCAGTAAATGATAGCTGTTATAATTACACCGGAGTCTGACTCCTGACCTGTCCTTTATTGTCTGTGTAATTTGAACAAATTACTTATGGAAACAGGTCAGAGAGGTTAGATAGTCCGTAAGAGATTAGTCTCTGTGTGTGTGTACTTGCACATACAGAAAAAACAAAATGGGTTTTTAAGAAAAGTGCTTAACTCTTGTAAGTACTGAATAAATGTTAGCCGCCTCCCGCAAATAATAATAAAGCAATCAACATATTACACTGTGGGAGAATATTGTCATTTATTTTAAAATGTTTTACAACTGAATAATAAATACTTTTTATGTGGGTAGAGGCTGTCTTTCTCTTAACCATTTCAGTAAGTTTTTCTCATAAATTAGAAAGGTTTTTTTTTTTTTTTTAATCTCAAAGTCTAAAATGGGTTTCGGAATAAAGAAAGAGAATTGAATTTTAATCTGGACAAGTTATGAAACTCAAAACACAAGTGTTACATTGTGGTTCTTAGTCTGATGACTTCTTTCCAGAATACCAAGCCTTCGGTGAGAACTGGTTTTCCAAGTATTAAATATGGACTGAGTACACCGTGCTTAAAGTGCTTACATTATGCAAGGAATGAAGCTTATTCCCTGGGTGTTTCCTCATCCGAGGCCTTGTTAAAACCCAGTCTTGCTATTCCTGGCTGTCGGTGTTCGCACCGGCTGACATAGTTGGGTATAGCAGCAGTACTAAGGACCTTGTGTGTGTTAGTCGCACAGTTGTGTCCAGCTCTTTGCAACCCCATGGACTGTCCATGGAATTCTTCAGCAATAATACTGGAGTGGGTTGCTATTTCAGGGGATCTTCCCAGCCCAGGGACTGAATCCGGGTCTCCTGCGTTGCAAGCAAATTCTTTACCGTCTGCGCTACCAGCAATTAAGGACCTTAGCCTGTGAGAACTGAGAAAGTGGAAACTGTCCTATGCCACTATCGTCAGACAAGATCTACCTCCCTCCCCACACACACACACCTTAGAAAGCTCTCTCATCCTGACACATTCTGCACTGAATTTTGTTAAGAGAAGACTTTCAGAGAGGATATTTTTCCCCTCTTTTGTAGAGATGGAAATGATGGAAATGTTACAGCAAAATATTTGTGTAACCAGCAAACATGAATTTAGCCACTTACTTGATTATTGCAGCCTGTGTTAAAAAGCTGCTGCCTCACATTTGCAGCCTAATGTGTTTCTCACCGTCTTCCCAATGGCATCTTGAAGTGTCTCTCAGCTAAAAAATTCATGAGGATTATTGGCTTTCGGTCAGAAAATGGAATATGTCTTCTAGTTACTGTCTAATATACCACTCTAAGGCCATTATACAAAAGTAAATGTAAGAGTGCAGCACACTGAGAAGGAAGGAACTTTTAGCTTGAACGTTTGTTTATACACAGTCATTACTGTTCCCGTGGAGTAAGAAACAGCATAAGACAAGGTAGGTAGTGAAGCCATTTTACTTGGAGAAGAGCTGTAGTTGTAGCCTGTGGTATTTTTTTGACTCCTGTGTCCAACTGGAGACTGTTAGTGTTTTATCTTTGAAAAATCATCTCATAATAGTAATAGTATGTGTTTGGCTTATTGCAGTTAACTTTAAAAAAGGCAAGTGTAGAGTAAGTTGCTCAAAGGTAATGAAGTTAAACTGAGAGTTTGTTTCCTATCAGATGCCCTGTCTTCTGGATTTATGTGAAGGGAGTTTCCTAAAACGCAGCAACCTGACTGTTGTCACTCCATGAATTAATGTGCACTTGTGTGAGTCTCATTCTGTAAATACACACTGTAATGTATGGGGTAAACTACAACTTTATTGTATGAAAAGCAAGAAACAAAATACTGTCGGGTAAAGATGAAGTTAAAACTGTTCTTGAGATCTAGTAAAAAATAACACTTTGGGGGAAATCATAGACCATTTTACTAACTAAAATTTAATTTTGAAATGTTGAATAGCATCTTCTGTCACTGTGCTAATGTATTACTTGTTTTCCCAGTGGGAAGGAAAAGTTTGGTCTTTTTCTCTGTCCTTTCAGCCCTGCCTTCAGTAAATGTTCATAGTCCTGCTTCTGTTGTATTTGTATGTGTGTTGCTTCTTTGTCTGCTTGTTTGAATGAACCAACAATATATCCTTTCATACAACCTATGTATGTACTGCATGGAAAATTTGTTAACTCCTGCCAAGAGTTGGGGTCTTGCCAAAATATTGTTTGCTTTGGGTAATTTTGTTTAGTTGACACTGTTTAGAAAGTGATTTCTTCCCCCTCCCCTGTCTTCACTGCTGTATCATCTAACTGACATCTAAGGGTTGGCCCACTTGATTTTCTGCCTTTCTCAAGCCTCTACATCCTTAAGGCACATTATGTATATTTCAACATTAGATGCTGTGTTTCTTTAGACTTCTTCAGAGTCTGATCCAGAAAATTCGCTTTTGTAAAACCAAGACCCTCCTGGAACACAGTATACTCTGAGGAAAAAATTGTTTACAGTTTAGAATGAACAAATGTTTTTTACTTGTGATAGAGAAACAATGCCTACATCGAACTTTTGACATGGACTTCTGAGCTGTGGGGGGCCCTCAAAGATTATCGTCTCATGATGAATTCAATAGGATAGAAATGGAAAAGTGTTTAAACAAACAGAAGTATGTACACTTTTAGTATTACTTGAGTGTTTCTTTGTCTTACTAAGTTTATGAAGAATCAGACCCCAGATGACACAGTAGTGTCACCTGCATCTTGTAGCGGAGAAGGCAGTCGCACCCCACTCCCGGATTCTTGCCTGGAAAATCCCATGGGCGGAGGAACCTAGTGGGCTGCAGTCCATGAGGTCGAGAAGAGTCGGACACGACTGAGCGACTTCACTTTCACTTTTCACTTTGATGCATTGGAGAAGGAAATGGCAACCCACTCGAGTATTCTTTCCTGGAGAATCCCAGGGACGGGGGAGCCTGGTGGGCTGCCGTCTATGGAGTCGCACAGAGTCAGACACGACTGAAGTGACTTAGCAGCAGCAGCATCTTGTAGAGAGCATTTTAGAAGAGCCAGAAGGCCTTGGGAGGCATAGAAGCCTTTCTGGTCTCGTATCAAGAGCTGGGTGATTTATCGGCCAGCTCCTCCCCATGTTAGGTGTTGATAAGAAAAGTTGTTTCAACAGCGCTGTGTGTCCTTTCATTATAAATTTCATCTGCAAGTAGGAATTTCATAGCAGGCTAATGTTTTATAACTTTCTTGAAAATGGCAATAGAGATCTGATGTTTGATCACTTATTATGTTTGGATTTCAGCAGTAGTATTATCCTTATTTATTCTTTAACTGAATTTGTTCAGCATGTAATAAATCTGACAGTTTTACAGGCCCTGTTTGGAAGATGGCCAGTACCGATAAAAGATAAAATACACATTACCGTTTACATGAATTCTGGATGATTAACTGGTTTTAATGGCATGAGATTGTATTTTGAACACCTGCTTTGTTACCTTGTAAGTTGCATTGATGAATTTCATGCAAGAAGAGTGCTTTTTTTTTTTAAGCTATGTTGAGGGTTAACATATTATTTTGCTTTCATCATATTATGCTAAGCATTAAACTGACACTGTTTACTCACACACCCCTGCCCAAAGTATTGTTACTTTAAGAAAATCAAACATTGGTTCTTTGCTCTACTGTCTAGTTTGTACAGGCTGACATCAGAGGATGTAAGGGAAGATGTGCTATCAGTAACAGCAGAGCTATTGTTTTGCTCTAGATAGCAAGAATGGACAAACTGAAACTTCTTTTCCAGTCTTGTCCTTTCACACACGCACCCCCCTGCCCCCAGTATTTGGTAGAAACTGGCTTATTCTCAATGACTGTAATTTCCTATCAGGTACGACCCAGGAGTTTACTTGTGACATTTTCAGTTTTTATGATTTATACTGAACATTTCAGAATCCAGAAAGAAATGCTCAAGAACGTTAATTTCATGTGAATGTTGAAAACATGTAGACCGTTTAAGAAACTGTTAGTTTAAACCTGCTCACAAAATAAAATGTCTGAAGCTTCAATGCTGCCCTTCTGTATTCTCCATCTCCTTCCCTTTGTTGGAAATTAATATTTAACTTTGATCTACAAAAGTCATTAAAACTCATCTGTATATACAATTTATTTTCTAATACACTTTCATTGTAGTATAGTTGATTTGAACAGTGTTAAGTTTCAGATGCCCAGCAAAGTGAATCAGTTATGCATATACATATAGCCACTCTTTTTTAGATTCTTTTCCCATTTAGGTCATTACAGAGTATTGAGTATAGTTCCGTGTTCTATACAGTAGGTTCTTACACATTACCTGCTTTACATATAGTAGTGTGTATATGTCGGTCCCAATTTCCCAGTTTATGCCTGGCAGTTTATTTTCAGTGATTTTTCTATGTGTGCATACAGACTGGAGGGCTTCCCAGGCACTAGTGGTAAAGAACCCCCCTACCAGTGCAGGAGACGTGAGAGACGAGGGTCGGGAAGATCCCCTGGAGGAGGGCATGGCAACCCATTCCAGTGTTCTTGCCTGGAGAATCCCATGGCAAGCTACGGCCCAAAGGGTCCCATAAAGTGAGATATGACTGAAGCTACTGAGCATGCACACATGCATACTCGAAGCCATAGATCTGTCTGTCTTTGGGTTTTATCTCTTATTTGGGTGGCAAAAAATCTAATTCACCTAGGCGTGTGTGCACACACACTTGCACACCTGTGTTCTGTCATGCAGTACTAGCGCTTGCTGCCAGCTGAGGCTTGACAGGCGGTTCAGAGCATCAGTTAGAAAGGCTGAGATCAGAGCCCTTTGGTTCTTGTCTGTGATGAGGGTCCTGTCACTGTAGTTTCCCCCGCTGAGGAGCAGAGTGGAAATCCGCGTGTGTGCTGTGGGGTTCCGCCTGCTTCTGGCCCTGTGGCAGGCAGCAGAGAGGCAAGCAGGAGCCGTCTGCTCCTGTCACCACCTTCCCCACCCTCCTCTCCCTGCTCCAGTACTCAATTCACTCTTTCCTTTTTTTCCCATCTGAGAGTCTTTTTTCCCTATAGATGAGCAGTGATTCAATCGGGGCATCTCAGCCTGATTACTGTAGCTGGCAGAGTGCATCCGCCTGTCCCCAACTTGACCCGTGACTACACACACCCCTGTCCTTTTCCTTCCCTTTGGTGGTTTAAAGGTTGGCGGGCAATGTGTCCTGGACACACACAGATAGCCCAGGGAAGTTGCTCGAAAAAGACGGCATATGGGGCAGACACAGAAAAACAAGAAATTTGAAAAGCTGAAATTTTTAGATTTTGAAGAAATGTGTTGAAGGTTGTCTAGTTGCTAAGTTGTGTCTGGCTCTTTGCAACCCCAAGGTCTGTAGCCCACCAGGCTCCTCTTTCCATGGATTTCCCAGGCAAGAACACTAGAGTGGGTGGCCATTCCCTTCTCAGGTAATCTTCCCAACCCAGGGATCGAACCATCTCCTGCATTGGCAGGTGGATTCTTTACCATCTGAGCCTCCAGGGGAGCTGGGTTAAGGTGCCATCGCATAATAATAAAAGGGGAAAGTTGGCATTTAAATAACTTAAAGAGAAAACGAGTGACGTTTTAAAGCTACAAATAGAGTGGTTTGTGAGCCAGCCTTAGGTAGGTACCAGTGAACCAGTGAAGTTGCTCACTCGTGTCCAACTCTTTGCAATCCCATGGACTGTAGCCTACCAGGCTCCTCCATCCATGGAATTTTCCATGCAAGAGTACTGGAGGGGGTTGCCATTTCGTTCTCCAGGGGATCTTCCTGACCCAGGAATCGAACTGAGGTCTCCCACATTGCAGGCAGACACTTTACCATTTGAGCTACCACTGGTAGCTCAAGTGAAATATTAAACATGCATGCACTCCAGGTCATTTCAGTCATGTTCGACTCTTTGCAACCCCAAAGACTGTAGCCTGCTAGGCTCCTCTGTCCATGGGATTCTCCAGGCAAGAATGTTGGAGTGGGTTGACACGCCCTCCTCCAGGTGATCTTCCCAGCCCAGGGAGAACTCGAGTCTCTTATGTCTCCTGCATTGGTAGGCAGGTTCTTTACAACTCTGCTCAAATGGTTTTATTGTACTTAGACCAGAACCCTGTGCTCCTGGCTTCACACCTCCCTTCTGTCCAGAGTTTTGTTGAAATGTGTCAGTGCTGCCCCTTCATGCAGAGTTACAATTATTTGATACACATTTGAGGAAAAGTAAAAGTAGATGATGCTGACGTTAATGTTAAATCCCCAAACTGAGTATATACGACTTTTAAGTAAATCAGTCTCTTAATTTAGCTAAATGTTGAGAAGCTCTTTGATCATTCTGATAGTATTACTATTAAATGCTTTTGGGGGTTGGTGGCTTTTTTATCAACAAACTTATCACATATACCTTCTATATGGGGTATTTTGTTACAGATTGGGGATTCTATTTAGATGATAAAAATGTTTTTTGATTCATAGAAAGCGATTTCCAGAGTGGAAATCCCCTAGGTCACTCGTTGAGAGCTCACTCAGATTGGTTGAGTAATGGTTTGGGGTGGTTTTTTTTTACATGCTCGTGAGTGAAGCCATTGGAATTGTGGTTCTGGAGAGATACTGAAAGGGAATGTTTGGAAGGTGTCATCAGAGCTGGGTTCTTGTGTTTTTGCTTCCCCGTCTGTCCTTCTAAATATTGATTTATTTATTTTTGTTTGGGGCTGTGCTTGGTCTTTGTTGCTGTGGATGGGCTTTCTCTAGTTGCAGCGTGCGGGCTTCTCATTGAGGTGGCTTCTCTTGCTACGGAGCACCAGCTCTCGGACAGGTAGGCTTCAGTAGTTGCTGCAGGTGGGCCCACTGGTTGTAGTTCCCGGGCTCTAGAATGCAGGCTCAATAGTGGTGGCACATGGGGCTAGTTGCCCCACAGATGTGGGATCTTCCCAGATTAGGGATCGAACTGGTGTCCCCTGCATTGCAAGGTGGGTTCTTAACCACTGGACCACGAGGGAAGCCCCCCATCTTTTATAGCTCCTGCAATGCCCTAGCAACTGCCACACCTGCTCACAGCCCAGCTCAGACCCTGCTTCCTCCCCACTAACAGAGTGTCTCAGTACAAAGGACGCCTGCTTCTCTTCAGTGGAGCTTTTCCTATATAAATCTCCTACATGGATTTCTCTCCTCTCCCCCATCTTCTTCTAGAGAGACACATCCCTTCTCGTGGCCCTCACACGCCAAGCCTGAGTCACAGCAGCAGGCAGGCAGGCTTTGAAGGAATGAGTGAGTGATATTTAGGGAAGGGGTAGGGATTAGAGCGTGGGAGCCAGGCAGTCCAGATCTTGGTGCTTCTCGCACCTGACCTGTGGCTCGTGATTCGAGGAAGAACGGCTACTTTGATGAAGCACCCCCTTACCGTAGCTTTGTAGCAAAGAGTAGAATATGTCAAGCTGTATGTCAGCCCCACTTCCACCCTTTGCTGGGCCGCTCCATGGCCTTGTGCTATGGATGATAATGATTATCCCCATTTTACAGAAAAGGTAATCGAGGCACGAGAGACAGCTTCTTAAGGTCCCGTAACTAACGTGGTGAAGCTTGGGTATGGTTCCTGCCTCTTTGCTCTCCAGCTTCTCATAGTCTGTTTTTGCTGATTAAATTATATCTGGCAGTTGCTTGGTGCAGAATAAATGCTAAATGAACAGTAACTAAACACAGATTATATTGATCAGCCCAAACTTGTGAGAGCACCATGGGGCCTTGACGCTTAGTTACGTCACTCCCAGCATCAGGAACCTCCCACACTGGCTTCCAGAATCGTCCCCTCCTGATGCAGTGTCTGGAATAGAATGTAATTGGCACCACCTGCCTCAACTGATCCAGTGTCTGTTAGTTCTCCTTACATGTGATTCCTCGAGAAAAAAAAAAAAATAACTCCCCTCCCCCCTTGGATCAGAGTTGAGGCCAGAAGACATGAGAGCGCTGACTGGAGCACCCAGATCCTAGCCTGGGCACAGCCGGGCAGTTGGATGGCTGTGTGACGGTGCTCTCACCCTCGGGCCTGCCTGGCCCTCGTAGCCCACCTGCCTCCTTGTCCTTGCTCTCAATGGACCTGTCATTCTTCCAGCATCATCTGTAAGCCCCTGACCTTCTCCCAACTCGCCCTTCCCTCTGATTTTTCCAGGCTGGATAGGATGAGAAGCCACTGCAGGAAGTGAAGGAGGGTGAAGGTGGTTTTCAAAGCCTGGGGGACACAAGGCAGGAGGAAGTGGCATAGAATTGGAACTCAAGGAGAGATTGCTAAATGCTGAGTTAAACTTTTCGGGCTGCGGTTTTTTCTCTGCTGAGCAATTATTAAACACCTTGAGTAACAACCATCTTCCATTTCCTCAAAATCTTTGCCAGTCCTTTTGCATAGTTCTTTTGAAACATAAATCTCTGTCGCTCTTGTTATTGGCAGATATAAATTGTTATTTTGATGGTGTTCATGATGACCCATGTGAACACACTGATTCTCTTACTATGTATCCTTTTATTTTCTTAGGGAAAGGAATTCAGTAAGCGGGCCAATAAGTGGCCTCCCCCACTAAGGTCAATAATGTTCCTGATCTTTTGAGTGCATCTTAAGACCTTCGGTGATAGCAGCTAGAATCAGGGAAGGAGGTAGAGTCTGGGTGGCAGGATGTGAGAAGTCACTACTAAGGGAGGGAGCCACTGGGAGAGGAGGGCCTGGTGGGGGTGGGGGGAGATCCTGTTTGAGGGACATTGCTCGCCAGGACAGGGGTGTCAGAGAAACCTGGTCAGATTTGGAAGCACAGCTTCGTGGTGAGGCACTGCCTCTTCCCGGGGCTGTTTGTCACGAGTGAGTGATTGCAGTACAGATGTGATGTTGGCCAACCCCAAACAGAGACTGGGAGGAGCCCCTGACAGCACCTGTAGTTCTCACGTGGGGCACCATTCCTCCTGAAACTGGAGGCTGGCAGCAGAAACACCGGCCAGCAGATCGTAGTTCAGGTGCTGTTGACATACAGCTCCTGTTGCAGGAGTGGGCCCACTGAGGTAGGCTTGTTTGTTTTCTAATTGTTCACCTTGACATTTGTTTAACTTAAGCAGGGTTACTTAAAAAAAAAAGTCTTCTCATTAGGAATTGACCATCAGCTCTCCTCACTTGCTTTCTCTGTGTTTTCTGTTTCAGTTGCTGATATGTGTTCAAGATGAGTGGGATGGGAGAAAACACCCCTGACCCATCCAGGGCAGAGACGCGGAAGCGCAAGGAATGTCCTGACCAGCTCGGACCCAGGTGAGACTCTCACCACGCACACCTGAGCCTTGGATTTGAGGTTTTATCGTATCTGTTTCACACTTGATTCACATGCTCTCTTTGGTTTTTCTCCTTAACTGTCAAGCCTTTGGATACATATTATTTAACTTGTATTTTAGATATGCTGATCGGTTGCAGACTTTATTCTTACAAGTAGAGGCAAGCTCCATATTTCCTCTAGGTTCCCTGTGTACTCTGACTCTTAAAACCAGTTTATTCTACATAATCTTGAATGTTTCACATTTTTACTCCTTTTTGCTTTTAGAATGTCAAAAAGACAAGAGATCCCATAGTAAAAAGGTTTGCTGCTAAGAAGTACCAGCTTTTTTTTTTTCTTCCTTTTCTCTTTCTTTCCTTCTAAGAAATGAAATGTTAAATCCTGTTGCTTTTGAGTTGATTACAAAGACTGAGGATCTTCAGTGAATAAAACAAATAATTTTTTAAAACAAGTTTCATGTTATATATTATGGGTGGAAGTATGGGTTGTTATGACCTCTATATGGGGTAATATCACAGTATCTGTTAAAATTATAAATGCATATCCTCTTTGAACTTGCAGTTCCATTTCTAGGAATTTTCCAATGATATATGTTGACACATGCAAAATGACTTATATATGAGGTTGCTCATTGCAACACAGATTATAAACACAAAAGATTAGAAAAACCCTAAACATTTGTAGGGAGCTATGTAAATAGTTGTGACACTTCCACACACAATATAGCTCTGAAAAAGAGTGAGGACACTCTTTATGGGTTGATATTTAGCAATTTCTTAAGAATATTGTTACAGAGGAAAAGCAAGATTCAGAAAATGTGTATAGTATCCTACCATTTCTGTAGAAAAAGAAAATAAGAATCTGTATGGTTTTAGGGTAATTAGGAGACACAAGAGTTGTTACCTATTGGGGGGAATAAGGACTAGGGAACAGAGGTAGAAGAGAGACTTCACTCTTTTGATGATTTAAATCATGTAAATACTTTTAACATTTAAACAGCCACTTGTATTCAATGGCCAATAGAAAGACTGGGTGAGGAATACCAGGGAAGAGCACTGGGAGCAGGAGACAGAGCAGAAAGCCTTTTTCCCATCTAGTTGCCAAGCAAAATAAGCAGATTGAATGGCCACTGAGCACACTACAGCCCGTCCCCAGCTCCTGTGTGCACCCTCTGGATTCCGTGGCCCTCCCTGGCCAGCCTCAGCCTGTCTGCCAAACTGCCTTCACAGCCCATGGTCCTGGCCAAGGAGGCGGGTGGTAAATAGAGCCTCTTCTCTTCCAGTGTTCTGCTGGTTCTAGGGGTGTGCATGGCTCCCACCACCCCTGTTCCCCCTTCTCACCCGTGTGTCATTTAGTTGGGATCTTTGGGGGCTGGGGTGATGGAGGGAGGTGGAAGGGGTAGAAGGATCCAGAATTGGAATTTGGCTCTTTAGTGCATGGCAGCCATGGCCTTCCTTTCTCCAGACTTAAGAAAATAGAAGCCAGGAGTGAAAATGAGACTTAGCAAAACCCAGTTCTGGTCACTGAGTGATCTTGGACAATCATGCAATCACTATAAAATAGAGAAACTGTGTTCTGTCTTAGGTTTATTAGTTGATGAAGATAATGCTAATATGTAAATGCAAGCATATGAATCTCTATTACAAATTACAAAGTTTTATAGATTGGTATTACATACAAATAATTATATATTAAGAACATAGCAAGCTGCTACTCTGAACAGTGTACTTTTCTTATTTATTGTATTGTTAGAATGTCATCCAGTGGACTCTGTGCTGTATTTGAGAAAAAAAAAATAACACCCTGTAATTATCAAAGGGAACTTCTAAGTTTGCTCTTTCATCAAATTCAGATGAGAAGATCTTGCCAATTTTTATTTTTCCCCTCCCTTCCATTAACGTTTTAAAACTCAAGTTGAACTTGGACCATTTGTTTACTTTTTGCATGTCATTCAGCTGAACAGTTAACAGAGACCCTGGGTCAGTTTCACTTTTGTTTCTAGCTGCACTGTGGTTTTTTAAACATTATCTTAAAAGACCGTTGGGTTTAATTATTAACATCCTAAAGAAGTGTATGAAATGATGAAGATTTATTTTCATTATTTTGCCGTGAAGTTTATTCACTCCTGTTATAACTAGTTTAACTTCCCTTTCTTAATCTTAAATTTTTTATAAGCATGAGCTCCTTTCCCTTTCTAAAACTCTTATTTATTTAATAATAGATTTGATGCCTGTTTGTACCAAGTGTCACTTTAAGCACAGTGTTGGGCAGATCATCCTTGTCATTATGAAGCATACAGTCAAGTGGGAGACATTAAACACATTGAACAAATGATTGCATAAGGGAATTTGTAATTACCAATTGGGACAAGGTTGACTTAAAGACAAACAAAGAAAAATGCAACATCTGGGGAAAATTCAGGATTTAACTTTTGTTTGCTGTCTGTATTCGGATGTAGTTAACATTCTTATCTTTTTCATAATAGCCCCAAAAGGAGCACCGAGAAACGTAACCGTGAACAGGAAAATAAATATATCGAAGAACTTGCAGAGCTGATTTTTGCTAATTTTAATGACATAGACAACTTTAACTTCAAACCTGACAAATGTGCAATCTTAAAAGAAACTGTGAAGCAAATTCGTCAGATCAAAGAACAAGGTAAGAGGGCCAAATGAATCCTTTGGAGAGTTGAGTTGCTTTCTGTTTCTCCATGTGTGAGAAATCCCTTCAGAGTCCCTTTAATCCATTTCTTAGGCTTAAATTATTGATGAGAAGATGATGTCACAGTGCAAGATGAATGCAGGTATCACTTGCAGTGGTTTATAAATAGCCTCTGTATAAACTTCAGCAATCCCCTAAAGATGGAGGGGGCCAAGGTGAGGCAGGGTGATGTAACTTTTCATCTAGTAAAACTCAATTAGGTGCCCACTGATCCCACACCACCTTGGTATTTTCATAGCTCACAGAGCGAGTGACTGTCAGAATTTGCAAGTGAGAAGCCAGGCAAGGATGGAAACCAGAAGTAAGAAAGTGAGCCACCTCTTGTTTCAGCTCGTCAGCATGTTTAAGTCTGAACCTCAACTGGCCACGCCACTAAATTAGAGTTTCATATCCCGAATGACAAGAGATTTGAAAGGCTCAACCTCGAGACAGAACTCTTTTGTGAAGTTGAAACACAGAACATGACAGCTTTCTTCCTGGGCTTTTCTTGTCTTTCTTTTTTTTTTTTTCTCTTTAGCTCATTTTCTGCCTCTTTCCTTTGATATTTTTGCCTGTAGAAAAAAATTCAAGAAGATAGTATTTTAAAAATCACATCTGACTTTGTAGTGCCAAAAAAAATTGTATTAGGCAAGTACGAACAGCATCTTAGCGCCCAGGGCCAATATATGCTCACGAAGTGTTCATACACTGCCTTCCTTTGGGGCCAGGGAGATAGTTACCTCCTGTCATCTGTTTTTGAATGCATCCTCTTGGAGTTCATATTGGGTTGTTTTTTTAATCTGCTTTTTATATAACATTTAAAAGAGGCAGATTTTAGAAAAATAATGTCTTGTTTCTACACGTGAGCTTGCAGCTTTGCCTGCTGCCCTTCATCATAAAATCCTAATTGTTTGCATATTTTCATCATAACATTTTCCATTTTCATACAGATAATATTGAGCTAAGTTTTATATATATAAATTATATATGTAATTTTACAAGTATAGTTCTGTCTTCTAAGAACTGAAACACATACACATAGCATCCACAAGACAGATTCTGATAGCAGCCCACTCTAAAAATGAATATTTCCCGGTTTCTCATCAAAATTGTATCATCGTAATGTTCAGCTTTCACAGAGAGGCTATTCAATGCCTGCCTTAGTCGCCTTAATTTCTTTCTTCTTCTTTTTCTTTTAAGATTCACTAGTTATCAACAACCTCAGTTTCATCTCAGTTTGGTACAAGCAAATGGATAAAATCATAGTCCCAAAATTTTCTAGGAGAAATAACTGGTTCAAGGTTACAGTGCTCTGAAGTTGCCACATTTCTAGATGCTGATATCATCACAGTGGGGAAATCACTAAGCTTCTTGTTTTATGTTTCTGGAGATTTTGAATGGTTCATTTTTACAAACATCAGATTTTTAGGTAAAACTTCCACACTTTAAAACAGTTACATATGTATGTGTTTTACTATCAAGGTCTTGCACAAGGTTTTACAGTTTTGCAAAACCTTGGTATTCCCCCCTTCAAACCATAAAACACGTTCAGATGTGTCACGCTGGGACTCTGCCATACTTTCACTGTGGGTGTAATCATAAAGCCGCATACCACAACCACCCAAGAAGCAGCAACAATAAACGCCCTGTCACGTCTCCCTCTTACAATAATGTTCCCATTAATTTGAAAAGTAACGTGTTTTGAAAAGGAAAAGCAGAAGTTAAAACCCCAACGAAAAGTCCAGGCATACTTTTCACTTCTCGACCAGTCTGATATTTTAAGACTATTGCTAGTTTAATAAATTGTTTTTTAGAAAGAGCAGGGACCTTAGAATCAGACCAGGTGGAAGCTAGGCATGAATCCTGGTTCTGTCCCTTACAAACTTTTTGAACCTGAGCAAATTATTTTCACTCTCTGCGACTCAGTTTCCTCATATAGAATTTGGGGATCACAGCCTCTAGGTTGCATGGTTGTTGAAGAAATAAGGAGCTGTGTAAACATTCCCAGCAAGTACTTGTCACAGTATTTAGTGCATATTCAGTAGACATCTTTCCCACATTCAGAAGAAAGGCATCTTTTTTCCTTCGTGTGTGCTGTGTGCTGAGGCACTCAGTTGTGTCCAACTCTTTGCCACCCTGGACTGTAACCCATCAGGCTTCTCTGTCCATGGGATTCTTTAGGCATGAATACTGGAGTGGGTAGCCATTTCCTTCTCCAGAGGATCTTCCGAACCCAGGGGTTGAACCCACGTCTCATGTCTCCTGCATTAGCAGGCAGGTTCTTTACCACTAGTGTCACCTGGGAAACCCCTTTTTTCCTTCATCTATGCTCAAATCTCATACCGTGAGCTCTTCCTTTTCAGATGGAAGGAGGAGGGAAAAGGTGGGGACATGGTTGTGCCTGCCCTCCCCTACAGGGTCATTTGAAGAAAGTCACATTTTTCTGGGGCCAGAGAACTCAGCATAGCCTCCGCTGACCAGAGGTGGACACTCTGTGTGGCTCTGTGCCACCACCTTGATTTTTCTCAGGAGCTGGCAGCCAGCAAATGTTCAAAAGCAGCATGAAGGACAGAGTGGAACCCTTCCTTCTCTCTGTGCGCTTCCACCCGCCCAGCTACCAGTCAGTGTGAATAGACTCCAACCATCATCTTTACCGCATCATCCAGACTTCATTTGTATTCCTGTCACAGGTGGTAGCGTGAATAAAACCCTCGCTGTTCTGAGGGGTTAAGCCGTGTTGTATGAGACTCACGCTCAAGGCTACACAGTCTGGAAGACGGGCTCCCATAAAAGAAACCCACCCCAGTCCAAAGCTTAGGCAGCTCGGCCCGGCCGGCTGGGGTCTTTCACTCAAGTCTGCTTGGCCATCAGCTGCTCCTCCCCATTCCACAAGCTTGGGAATAAAGGCAGAAAATGAAAGATAATGGCCCAAAGGATGGGGATTTGGAGGGGGGGTTACCAGCTACCTAAATAAGTTATCCTCCCTTGTCTGAAGCGCTTTCTGAGCCCCAGGTTTGGTAGACGCTAGCTCTACAAGAGCATCATGCGGCTGTACACCTCATAGCAGCAGACCAAGCACACAGAGTCTGCACTTGAACCATGACCCCTGCTTTTGAATACTGAAGCGGGATATTTCTTCCTATGTGGTATACTAGTAAATGGTGAAAATCTGTGGCCATAACTTACAAAGAATAGTCATAAGTAGTAAGTTATCTTTTTTCCCTAACTGGGAAGACTAATACTGCTTCTGTTTCACAGAAAAATACGAATGATTTAATTTTGGATGACTGGGTCCAATTTCACACTCCTTAGCTAGAAGCTTAAATTTAAAATTTTCTATGGAAAATACTCAGTGACTCATGTAACTCTTAAAAAAGTAGAATTGAAGCATAAAGTGACCAAAACAAGAGGGAAGTTCTAATAATTGATACATTTCCACTGCCCTCTTTAAGTGAAGTGAACGTCACTCAATCGAGTCCAACTCTTTGTGACCTCATGGATTCTAGCCTGCTGGGCTCCTCTGTCCATGGAATTCTCCAGGCAAGAATACTGGAGTGGGTAGCTGTTCCCTCCACCAGGGAGTCTTCCTGAACCAGGGATCAAACCTGGGTGTCCTGCATTGCAGCAGATTCTGCATTGCAGTCTGAGCCATCAGGGAAGGGCTTTTAAGGTAGTATCTCCTCTATTACTCCTACATAGCCACATTTTTTCTTATTTTTCTAAAATAATAATCTAAATTGAATTGTATTATTTGGAAGACATTTGTCCTTTTATTTAAAGCCATTTTAGTGCATATATTTGAATATAGGATGTGATATATTTATCAGTCTGTGGAGAAACTTGTTTTACCCTTTTATTATTTTTCTGAATGTCAGTCAGTTCAGTTCAGTTGCTCAGTTGTGTCCGACTCTTTGCGACCCCATGAATTGTAGCACACCAGGCCTCCCTGTCCATCACCAACTCCTGGAGTTCACTCAGACTCACGTCCATCAAGTCAGTGATGCCATCCAGCCATCTCATCCTCTGTCATCCCCTTCTCCTGCCCCCAATCCCTCCCAGCATCAGGGACTTTTCCAATGAGTCAACTCTTCGCATGAGGTGGCCAAAGTACTGGAGTTTCAGCTTTAGCATCATTCCTTCCAAAGAAATCCCAGGGCTGATCTCCTTCAGAATGGACTGGTTGGATCTCCTTGCAGTCCAAGGGACTCTCAAGAGTCTTCTCCAACACCACAGTTCTGAATGTAGATAGCAATAAAAATAAAAAGTATATTTCAAAAATTTCCATTTGTACAGGCTTAGTTTGGGGGGCAAATTCCCTGTTGAATCAGGCAACCTGTTAAAAGATCATTCTGGTTTCTCACTGTGATTATTCTAATGATTTAATTTTGATTATAGTATGAGAGCACTGGGATTACGGATTGCTTCATACATGTAAACGTCCCCTACAATTGAGCATAGCATAAAAAATGAGTATTTTAAGAGAGAGTGAGGGGCAGTGGTGTGCTGAAGTCAACTGGTGTCAACCATCAAGAGCCAGTTGTTAAACTTTAAGAATTTTATAAACCAGTTAATAAACACAACCATTATTGAAAATTGTTTAGACTTAATAATTAAATTACATATTAAAAAAAAGGTAAGTAAGATTAAAACTCATTTCCTAATTATTGTACTACATTTTACTATTACCTCTTCTCTAGAGGCCCTTGTCTCATGGGATAAGACACATGATAGAAATATAATACTAGACAGTGGTGGTCACTGCAAATCTCTAATTAGCATCTAATATTTTTACATTAAATATACATAAAAATATTGTCCAACTCATCGGAAAAGTCACAGACTGACAAACAATTGGATTTCTGTGTTTAATATCTTGACCGTGTATTTTCATGATTTCACTTTTGTGTTATTCTTTAACCTAAGTGAAAATTTCAAGCAACATTTGTGTCAGAACTCTATCCATTCATCAGTGGTAATCATAAGATAGCTATAAGACAAGAGTTTGGCAAAAGTCAACAAACATTCTGTTAGAATCATTTGGCTCTATGGAATTTGCAACAGAGGGTGTCATATATTTTATTATCACTTGTAAATTATATACTCCACATCCTTTGTACTAGTAAAATTCATAATAAACATTCTGATGCTTACTACTTTCCCCCCAAGGAGCTGGTTTTAAGCATTTCCCAGTGTACCACTGGTGGGTGTAAGGGTGTGCAGGTTGTATTCTAAATGTAGGTGAGTCAAATTCATAAGCTCATTATATAAAAATTCAAGGAAATAGTAATAGAAACAGCCTAATTCTAGCATGTAAAAGTAAAATGTAGAGCCTATTGAAGTTATATTTTCCCTTTCAGTCTTCTTTTTCCCCATGTTAAATACATGAAGACCTTGTGATGGAAATTTAATTATTCAGAGCTGACGCCTAGGTGTGAACTAATAGCTGTCACCAGGCAGAGTAAGCAGAAGGGCTCTGATATAAGATCCCTTCCAGGGCTGGGATATCTGTGAATCAGACTTTGGGGTGGTGCTCCCAGGCATTGCTTATGTTCCCTGTGATGAAACCCTAGGGTGACGGTAGAGTCACCTGTTGCCCTGGAGAGATAGGCGAGTGAACTCTGCGTCCCTCGGGTGTGCCCTCGTATATACCATCCTACTGAAATCAGTGTCGTGGATTGCCGGCAAGGATTGATGATGGTGCTAATCTTTGATCAGTTAGAGAATGAATAGGAGACCTAGACTTAAAAAACATGTATCTTCTAAGTTAAAAAAAAAATGGTGGCCCCTTATACACTACATATAGTTTAAATTTCAACTGTCAACTTTTTTTATCCTATTTCTTTTAAAAATGCTGCTAATGATTAAATGGCCAAAGCCAGCCAGCCAGCCAGACATAAAAGTGGGCCAACAGAGTAGACTGTGTCATAGTCCAGGGCGAGCACCAAATCCAGCTGGCAGAATAAGTTCATCAATATAATAAGCTCATTAAGAGCTTGAGGTGTATTTAAAATTAGATGAACCCAGTCTCCCTCTTTACCACTGTGGAACTATGTCTAAATTCCCTAACATCCCTGGGCCTTTACTTTTAATCTGTAGAAAGGGGATGATAATGTCCACTGTACATTAGTCTTATGAACTCTGTTCAGTGTGTTTATAAAGGATCTAATCTTGTGCTTGGCAGATAGAGAGATTTCCTCAACAGTAGTCACTACTCTTCTCACCTGGAGAAGGGAAAGGCTACCCACTCCAGTATTCTGGCCTGGAGAATTCCACGGACTGGACTTGGCATCCTCATCCAAATGAATCTTGGCTTTCTCGCTAAGGACTCAGTATTGATAAAGACGCAAGTTGTTTTCAGATGTTTTCTCTATTACAGATTTAAGCCTTCATACTATTACTGACAATGTTGGTGCTTTTTGTTTTATCACAGATACTTTAAACAGACCTTTCGAAGCTATCTATTCAGAGACAAAGCTCAGAGATATGATACCTGGGGATTCCCTGATGGTCTAGTGGTGAGGATTCGGTGTTCTCACTGCCAGGGCCCAGGTTCCATCCCTTGTTAAGATCCCACAAGCTCTGCAACCTGCCCGAAAAAAAAAAGAAAAACAAAATCTAGTGCTTGCTGTGACCCTGTCTGCACCCCTTCCCAGGCTCTGTTGCCCCTGCTGCACCATGTGGGCTCCCCTCCTATCCCTGTTACCTGAGTGGCAGTTTCAAGCATCTTGTTTTAAGGAGAACTAAAGAGGGCAAGAATCTTAGCAGTTTTCATTTCCTCCTCATTTACTTCAACACAGGAACAAATCCAGCCCTAACTTACTCTTGAAGACTTGAAACTGTTACAGGTCTCCATGCATCCAGAAAGGAAGGAATTTTATTTCCTTGTTTGAGAATACCCCTAGGATCAACAATATATCCTTGATATTACAGTTCCTTAATGAAGATAAAATATTTTTCCACTGTGTGTGCATGCTAAGTTGCTTCAGTTGTGTCTGACTTTTTCGCTGTGGACTGTAGCCCACCAGTCTCCTCCATCTCTGGGATTCTCTGGGCAAGAATACTGGAGTGAGTTGCCATTTCCTCCTCCAGGGATTTTTCCACTGATCTGCATATAATTCACTTTCAGAATTTCATGTGGATTAATGGCTCATACTATGAGTGAAATCCTTAAAATTAGTGAGCTGACTGGAATTCTTGCTTTCATTCCTCATAGGAGCTCCTTGGTTTGGGTTTTTTTTTTTTCTCCCCCCTAAGTATATGGAAGTTTTTTTTTATATTTAACAGCTTTCAGATGAAAAGGATTTAAATAATTCAGTGTGCTCTAATGCTTTAGGATTTTAACAATTTATGACATGAGCTCTCATTTCAAGACTTAAACTGGCTTCCACACACGAATAGAAGACAGGCGTCTCTTGTTTTCTTGCTCACCTTGCGCTGTTAGGAAGAGAAATTCTGACACTACACTGTGTGTGTTGATTTCATTCCAGAACAAACATCTACTCCATAAAATTTTTACTGAGTAAATACTATATGCAGGAGATAATGTTATTCATTAATGGGGAATCCCACAGTCGATAAGTACCTGGTTCTTTTCCTTGGGTCTTTCACTCGTTTGGAGGGAAATCAGCTTGTACACAAGCAGCTGTGGGCCCCAAAGGGACAGCAGGAGTTAGTTGTGTGCACTGACATGGGTGGAGGCCTCAAGGAGGACAGCAAAGTAGACATGGGCCTCTCTGTAAGATTTAATAGACGAGAGAGTGGGAATTGGGGAAAGGAGAGAAGCTTTCCAACAGGGAGCAGAGCAAAGCCATGCTCGAAGCCCTGTGTGGCCGCGGGTGTGTGCAGTGTTGGACAGTTTGCCTACAGAAAGATGGATTAAAGCACTTGATTGCATTTGAGCTGAAAAGGGCGGGTCAGGGCCAAATGGGACAGTCAGCACAGGGCCAGAAGCACTTTTATAATTTGGAGAAAGTGACGTAAAACGAGAAACTCCTAACCAACTCCAGCAGAATTCTGTTGATGTCGCCTACTGTGGTCTTCAGACACTAGAGATACCCTGTTCTAGGAAGAGAAGCTTTTCTTTAACATGGTTAAACATATTTTTAAAGTTTTTGTTAAATTTGTTACAATCTTGCTTCTGTTTTATGTTTTGGTTTTTTGGTCTTGAGGCATGTAGACTAGTTCCCTGACCAGGGATCGAACTCGCACCCCCTGCATTGGAAAGCAAAGTCTTAACCACTGGACTCTCAAGGAAGTCCCTTTTTTTTTTTTTTTGAATGCTGCTGATTCCAGTGGGTGGGGTGTAGAAAGCTCATAATTAATAAAACAACAAGAATAAAAACTAAGTGAAAACATGAGAACTATAAAATGTCTCATTCGTGTGTAACAAGAAACAACATTTTTTTTAAAAAAGCCTTTCATATATTTTTATAAGTTGTGGAGGGGACCTAGAAAGAGCCAGAAGGAAGTGACAGGCAGAAAACAACAGATAGAAAGTTAGCAAGAGAGACCCACAAACACCAGCAGAGCGCCTGGCAGACAGAGCACAATAGTAAACACCATCAGAAACTCAGATGTGCAGGTTCGGACACAATGGTGGAGACTTTTTCTTTTTTTAAGATTTGTTGCCGGCTGTGCTGGGTCTTTGTTGCTGCATGTGGCCATTCTCCAGTTGTGGGAAGCAGGGCTACTCTAGTTGCAGAGCACAGGCTTCTCATTGCTCTGGCTTATCTGGTTGTGCAGCACAGGTTTTAGAGTGCTGGCCCAGTACTTCTGGCAACGGGCTTAGTTGCCTCACAGCATGAGGGATCTTCCTGGACCGGGGATCAAACTCACTGCATTGGGTTTGGATAGGCTCAAAGTCATTGCATTGTATAGGATCAAAGTCCCCTGCGTTGGATTCTTTACCACTGAGCCACCAGAGAAGTCCAAGACATTTTTAAATATAACATGTTATAGTTTCTTATCGCATTGCCCTTGATGGCCTAAAGGCACAGCGTCATTCAGAAGCTGTGGGCACATAGGTAAGGACCCTTGGGCTGAGCATCAGCCCTCTGACCCCCATGTCAGCCTTCCCTGACTGGCCCATAGGAGGTGCATTAGCACATCGCCCCTAGCCCTGGTACCGCAGGGCTTGGGAGCAGTGGTATCCGCCACTGTGCCTGAGGGAGCAATACCCAGCCTTTCCTCCATAAGAATCAGCTAAAGATACTCACTGAACCCCCACCCCCCTGAAGGGACACCGGCTTGATCCTCCTGTCACAACTTTAACAGCTGCCAGGAGACTATGACACAGTCCAAAGGAAGACTCTCACCACCACACCCAGGTCCCCCACCGTGATCTGTCCACACCAAGTTGTACGCTTCTGTGCTCCATCCCACAACCGCCTGAACTTGCATCCCCTTCTAGAAGACGTGTGCTGGCTCCGCCAATGCCCGTGTTTCGTGGCCTCTGTGCCTCCTGCCTGGAACGCTTCTCCCCCTCTTCCTTGTCGGCCAATTGCCCACTGCCCACCTTGATAGGCCACTGGGATGGGGTGGGTAGAGCACAGCAAGGAGGAGTGAGAGGACATCCAATGGCCCCTTCACTAGTATCCACGTCTGACTGCTCTTGTCCAGGGCCACATTCCTGCCTTCCCTGTCATCAGTAAGTCCTCCCTAAGATGCCTACCCTAGAGTGCTGACTGTTGCTAGCACATCCTTGGTGGGGGTACTTTTGTTGGATTTTTTGTAGTTGTTTTTTTGCGTTTGTATCATTCAGACTCTCCTCCCTTTCTGGTCTGCCTCCTTTTCCCTGTTTGTGTCTACTCCCATTAGAATCTTACTGTTTTCATTCTTCAGGGTCCATGTCTTACGAAGAACTTCTTAATTCCCGGCCAGTATAGATTTGAATCTGATATCATCTCTCGTTCTATCTCATCTTATTCCAATGAGGCTTCTTGTGGGCCTTTCTTTTTCTTCCCCAATTGAATTTATGTGTAGTGATTTTCAGTTCAGTTGTTCAGTCATGTCCAACTCTTTGCAATCCCACGAACTGCAGCATGCCAGGCTTCCCTGTCCATCACCAACTCCCGAAGCTTGCTCAAACTCATATCCATCAAGTCGGTGATGCCATCCAACCATCTCATCCTCTGTTGTCCCCTTCTCTGGCCTTCAATCTTTCCCAGCATCAGAGTCTTTTCTTTGCATCAGGCGGCCAAAGTATTGGAGTGTCAGCTTCAGCATCAGTCCTTCCAATGAATATTCAGGACTGATTTCCTTTAGGATCAACTGGTTGGATCTCCTTACAATCCAAGGGACTCTCAAGAGTCTTCTCCAACACCACAGTTCAAAAGCATCAGTTCTTCAGCACTCAGCTTTCTTTATAGTCCAACTCTCACATCCATACATGACTACTGGAAAAACCATAGCTTTGACTAGACCAACCTTTGTTGGCAAAATAATGTCTCTGCTTTTTAATATGCTGTCTAGGTTGGCATTAGGTTTTCTTCCAAGGAGCAAGCGTCATTTCATGGCTGCAGTCACCATCTGCAATGATTTTGAAGCCCAAGAAAATAAAGTCTCTCACTGTTTTCATTGTTTCTCCATCTTTTTGCCATGAAGTGATGGGATGGGATGCCATGATCTTAGTTTTCTGAATGTTGAGTTTAAAGCCAACTTTTTCACTCTCCTCTTTTACTTTCATCACGAGGCTCTTTAGTTCTTCGCTTTCTGCCGTGAAGGTGGTATCATCTGCATATCTGAGGTTATTGATATTTCTCCCGGCAATCTTGATTCCAGCATGTGCTTCATCCAGCCTGGCATTTTGCATGATGTACTCTGCATATAAGTTAAATTAAAAATGATTTTAATATAGGAATAGATTAAAAATAGCATAAATGCCACTGTTTGGCTGTTCTTTTTATTGTTGTCATTCTCTGGTTGGTTTAGGCTTTAACGATTTTTCTGAGGTTTTTTGTGTTTTGGTTTTGGTTTTCCCAACCTGTTGTACTGGTAGAACGAGAAAGAGGGAGATGTGACTGTCTTTGTGTACTACAGGTTCAGCTAGTTTTCAGACTGAGATGAATTATCCAGTAATAAATTATTCTACAGGCAACTATTTTAATTGGTCCTCCCAAGAAGACTTATATTCTGGTTTGGTGAGTTTTTAACTGTGGCAAAAACTATATATACATCATAATTTTACCCTCTTAACAGTTCATGTATACATTATTGTATTTTAAATTGTATATACACTGTTGTACAACAGACCTAGACATTTTTCATCTTGCGTGATGGAAATGCTTTTCCATTGATCTGCTCACCATTTCCCCTCCCTGCAACTTCTGGCAACCACTTTCTACCTTCTGTTTCTCTAACTTTGATTAGATGCCACATATAAGTGGAATCATGTAGTGTTGGTCTCTTTGTGATTGACTTGTCGAACCTAGCATAATATCCTCAAGGTTCATCCATGCTGTAGCATATGATAATCTTTGAAAAGGCCGAATAATACTCCATTGTGTGTATTTACCACATTTTTTTCCCATTCATCCATCAGTGAACATTAAGTTTCCTTCCACATCTTGGCCATTGTGAATAATGCTGCCTTGAACATGAGTATGCAAATAACTCTTCAAGACCTTATTTTTGATACTTTTGAATATATATCCAGCAGTGGGGTTGCTGTGTCATACAGTATTTCTGTTGTTAATTTTCTGAGGACCCATAATAATCTTTTCCATAGTGTCTGCACCATTTTATAATCATCCCAACAGTGAAGAAGCATTCCAGTTTCTCCACATCCTCACCAAGAGTTGCTGTTTTCCGGTTTTTTGATAGTGCCCATGCTACTGGATGTGAGGTAGCATCTCACTGTGATTTTGAATTACATTTCCCTGATGATTAATGGCTTCTCAGGTGGCACAGTGATAAAGAATCTGCCTTCCAATGCAGGAGATGCAAGAGACGTGGGTTTGATCCCTGAGTCAGGAAGATCCCCTAGAGAAGGAAGTGACAACCTGTTCCAGTATTCTTCCCTGAGAAATCCCATGGACAAAAGAGCCTGATGGCTGCAGTCCATGAGGTCGCAAACAGTCAGACACGACTGAGCAACTAACACTTTCATACATAACATAAAATTTTTACTTTTAAATGTGCTCCTCAATAGCTGTCTCACTGTTGACCGACCAGCTGTCCTGAAAACACTTCTACTTTGGGTCTGTACTCTTATTCATGCTCATTCCCTGGCACTTCTTCCTCATCTAACCCTTGGCCTCCTTTCTGTTCCCAACTGAACCCCTTCCTTCATCAGTTTTACTTACTTGCATCCTTTGGCCTCACGTCTGCTGCATCCTGTCAGCTGTCCGTCTTGGACCTTGCCACACCTGTCGTTGCGCAGATGCCCACTGAGGGTCTCGGCCAGTCTCCACTCCCCACAGTCTGCCATTCAGTCCCCTGTCATCCAGCTTCTCAGCTTCCTGCCAGGCATCACCCCTGGGCGCCCCAGATTTCAAACAACTGCTTTCCTCTCTGCCTCCTTATTAGAACGGTGTATCCGATCTCCTGTGCTCAGTGCCAGGGCATGTCGTCATCACCTGTTTTGTGCTCACCCTAGGCTAGACACCTGGGTCCTGGTTGTATTGGCCTTCCCCTCTCCCTGCTCACCATATGCAGCCCGTCATCTCTGTTAGGTCCTCACCATGTCCTTTGACACCTCTACCCCTCAGTTTCCCCATTTTTATTCTAATAAATTTATTAGAGCAACTCATTTATCTTTTCTCACCTTAACTCATCTCTGTCTCTCTGTCTTCTATGATTCCATCCCCATTGGTACCAATGCTGATTTCCTGCAAATATTTATTTCATTTTGGCATGTAATACAATCATTTAAACTTTAAAAAAATTAAAAAAAAAAAAGTCCCTATGACCATGTAAACTTTTTGATGGAAGAACCAGAGCTTGTTGAGGTTTTTGTTATTGTTTTGGTGGGGGCGGGGGGAGTAATTTTTTTTTTTCTGGCCTGGTAGCACAGTTTGTGGGATCTTAGTTCTCCAACCAAGGATCAAACCCAGGTCCTCAACAGTGAAAGCACCAAGTCCTAACCACTGGACCACCAGGGAATTCTCAGCTTGTTGTATTCTTGCAAGTAAGGATATTTAATAAGTTTTTATATTAATAATTGACAAAAACTAGGGTTTAGAGAATATGTGAAAGCAACAAGAAATTCAGATTTTCTTCATATGCTTCAAGAAAGTATGAGTAGACTAGTGGAGGGAAGAAAAGAAGGCAAGTCAGGACCTTCATCATTAAACTACTGTGACTGTTTGAAATAGCATCACATGAAATAAATTCCAGTGGTGTAGTCTGGAAATGACCAGGGACCATGCCACAACTGTACTTACACCTGATGAACTCTTATTAACTCAATAATCATATCTGGATGCCTTCTACCTGCCACATGCTGCGCAAGTCATCAGAGGTAGAAAGAGAAGCACAACGCTGTTCCCACCATCTAGGGACTCATTCAGAGTAAGAAATTATTCAGGCCTTTTTAGAGTACCTTGTCCTCAGCAAATGTATTCCTTCTCCCTGATTTGGGAATTCAGCCTAGAGTGAGAGCTTTGCCTACATTTATTACATGATAAAGCTGGCATTTGCATCTAAGCAAAAGAAGAAGTGATTATTAAAAAAAAAGAAGAAATGATTATAGCAAGTCAGTAAGTGCTGTGATAGATAAGTGAATATAGATATAAGAGAGACTGGAATAAACAGAGAAGGTAAGAAATAGAACTTCTTTTGATCTCCAAGAGTATATTGATGTCTGCCATGCGGGAAATAATAAAAAGCTACTATATTTTTTCTTGAGCAGTGTTAAAAGCATGTTGTATAAATATATCCATACATACTGTGTCCCATACCTCCCTCTGAGAATGGTGGTCAGGTCTTCAACTTTGTCTTTGTTTATTATGAGAGGAAATGTTGATCTACAGAGAAACTCCAAAAGCAACACTCTAAAAGCCAAAATGAAGATTTGTAATAGATGCTGCTGGATCTTTCAGGGCAGTTTTATCATGAATTATTCACAGAAGAAATTTTGATGATTGGGTATTAGGTGTGATTCTGTTAAATATCTTAAATCTTACGGGGACTGCAGTCAAGGGCTATGAGGCATGTAAACTGAGGAACTGTTAACAACAAACAGCCATTCTAGGTTGTAAGTGTCTCCACTCCAGGTTCCTATATGTTTAAACATTGTGCGTTTCTAACCAGGCTTCTTTAATTACTGATAAATAACTTACTTCTATATTGTCATATCTCAATATCAAAGGATGCAAAGAAAAGGATGCTAAGGTGTTGTTGACCCATGAAAAGAATTTCTCGAAGGCATGAAAACTTTCTGAATACTATTGCTGTGTATTCAGAGAATTCACATTTTTCCACGAGGCAGATGAATGACATAAAAATTGTAGGAAATATTGGGGTTTCGCTGGTGGTCCAGTGATTAAGACTCTATGCTTCCACTGCAGGCGGCACAGGTTCGATCCCTGGTCCGAGAACTAGGATCCCACATACTGCACAGAGCAACAAAATAAATACATTTTAAAATTTATATATAGAAATATGTTGTGAATTTACATTGTTTACTTTCAAAGGCAAAATTACCACTGAGCTAATGAAGCTTAAGGTTCAGAGCCTCTTCCTGCACCGATCCCCGTGAGGTGAGGTTCTCGATGGAGAAACTGCATTTGCTTAAGGAAGAGCTTTTTCCTAAGTACTTCAAATAATCACCTAAAGAGATGTCCAAAGAAGTCTGAATCTTCTGCAGAGCTCTAGCATCTGCTGTTTCTCTTCTCGTTCTGTATAACGAAGAATGAGAATCATACTTAATTTTGTATTCTTTGACTTCATTTTGGCTGTGCTGGGTCTTCGTTGCTGTGCAGGTTTTCGGGGGCTACCCTTGGTTGTGGTACACAGGCTTCTCACCCCGGTGGCTTCTCTTGTTGAGATTCTAGGCTCTAGGGCATGCGGACTTCAGTAGTCCTGGCGCACAGGCTTAGTTGCTCCAGGCCATGTGGAATCTGCCCAGACCAGGGATCAAACCCATGTCTCCTGCATTGGCAGGCCAGTTCCTATCCTCTGAGCCACCAAGGAAGTCCCCTAATTTTGTATTCTTAAAGAGAGTCCCTTCCCTCTAATTGTATCAGCTTTGGGCCCTACAAAACAGATCTTTCTCTAGGTACTAGCAAAGTTTATAATCTCTACTAGGTCAAAAGCAAAAGGGTCAGTGTCCATAGTGAAAATGAGAGCTTACACATGTCATGTGGGGTGCTGACTGTGCTGGGCAGTCGTTTACTCACATCATCATCCCAGTTCATCCATGCAGCACCCTGTAGGGTAGGTTTATCATTAACTCCATTTTATAGAAGGGGAACCTAGAGTTTAAGTGCAAGTGTTTTGACTCAAACTGAAATCCAGATCTCTACTGAGCTTCACACGCAGTATCCCCAGTGGAGCCAAATAGAATAAACTTGTTGCCCCACTATTACTCGTTTTCTTCTGTTTGGAAGGAGTTGTTACGAGAGAATTGGGTAAGCATGTTATCTGTTGAACTTAAGATATACTGAGACACTGGGGCTTAGCTCCTAGGAAGAATATTTTTTGCAGATTCCTATTTCAGAAGATGATATACACATTCAAGGCAGCTCTGCTTTTCTTGTCAGGAAAAAAAAATTGATAAAAGATCCCAAGAAAATAGAAAATTGCTGTCTAGGCCAAAAAAGACTTCTTGGTATTTAGCCAGAAAGTTGGATATCAAGCTTTTTTTTTTTTTTTTAAGCATTCATTTTGTACCCTGATGTGAGCAGATGAGGAATTATTGTGTCAGAGAGAATGTTCCTCGTTTTCTCTGTTTATCTTGTTTGTACAGTGTAACCTCTAGAGATCTGCCTGCCAATGCAGGAACTGCAGGAGATGCAGGTTCAATCCCTGGGTTGGGAAGATCCCCTTGAGGAGAGCATGGCAATCCACTCCAGTATTCTTGCCTGGAGAAGGCCATGGACAGAGGAGCCTGGTGGACTACAGTCCATGGGGTCACAAAAGAGTTGGACACAATTCAGCAAGTAAACAAGAAAAAGTCTCTAGAGAACAGCACTTTTGACCTGTTCAGCTGTCCGCTCCCATTTCAGGGAGTATATTGGGAACAAAACAGATTTTACTGACAGTCGTTCAGACCACCCCCATACTCACCTCGTTACTGACCGGGAGTAATATGAAGCAACTGGCTATGAAGGCTGTGTTTCACCTGGGAACCTCGCTGTATACAAGACTAGATAGAGGTGTTTTAACTTGGGTTCTGAAAAGGAGGAATGTGCGGTGCCGACTTTCCCCTGGAAAATGGGTTTTATTAGCTTTCTGATATTTAGACAGCATTTTAGATATCCAGAGCTGTTTGAAAGGGTACTTTTGCCTTATATTTCTCATTCCTGTCATTTTGAGCAAAAGAAAGCCCCATTTCAAACATGGTCACAGAAAATTGTACCCAGAAGACAAAAATTGTTCATTAAAATGGAGTTGCATCCAGCTCTTAAGAATGCTAGAACCATGATCACCTGTAATAGAGTTAGGTTCCTTTTGGGCCTGTCAGTCTTGGAAATAAGACATCCAATCTTTTGGAAGAAAAGTGAAATGAATAACGTTGACATTCAGCGTGGTGCTTCTTCACCTAAGTTCATAACTGAGATACCTTCCACTCCCGTTAGAGCCAGGTGGAGGACAGGGCAGAATTCCTGAGCTGTCTGGGGGAATCTGTAGCTTCTATTTCTTGAGACCTAAAGTACTTCTCAGTAGACTGATGATCCTTTTTATTTAAGACTGTATACATCAGACAGGTATATGCATTCCACCATTTTGTCAGATTCAAAGTTTTTATATGTCTTATTACAGTGATAGAAGGAGAAAAGGGAAAGGGAAAACAGAAAAGCAAACCCTATTGGAGTAGACCTGAGTGTTCTCTGCCACCCCCAAAACCAAGTTCGCCTTCTCTTAAGAACTTTTTTCCTTTTGATAGACTATCTTCGATTTATAGATCCTTTATGTCAGATTAGAGAAAAAAATAACATATAGTATATTTTATTTGGAATATTGTTAGAGAACCAAAATTGTCAGAAGTGAAAGAAATAACGTTTGTCTTTTGTTATATGAATGTACTTACCTTGTGATTGAATGAGTCTTTTTTTTCCCCTTCTTGCCATGGTTTCTTAAGAAAGACAGAGAATTTTCAACTTTAAAAGCCATCCCCCCACCCAAGGTTTATTTGTAAGTTAATTGCTTGGAATGGAGGATATTTCTCCATCAAAACAATACATTTTTGGTGAAGAGATTCATGGACCAGTTCCATAAAGCCTGGTATAACCTATTGCTTCTAACTAGGATAGTTCTTAATATAAAGAGCCATGTTTCAGTAGATGAGGTTTGTAGGATGTTGTAGTGATAAATAGGATGCAGTTTCTTCTAGAAGTATTACTAAATTTATTGTAACCTTTTCTTTCTGTTATATGTCATTTTAAGTATAGATAACTGTCCAATGAGACTCCATGGACATTACTGTTGATAAAAAAAAATGACCCCCTCTTACCCCAAAAGGTGGGAACCACTCTGTGTGTGTGTGTGTGCGTGTGTGTGTGTGTGTGTGTGTGCGTGTGTGCGCACGCACGCGTAGTTGCTCAGTCGTATCCCACTCTTTGCGACCCCATGGACTGTAGCCTGCCAGGCTCCTCTGAGGAGTCCATGACATTTTCCACGCAAGAATATTGGAGTGGGTTGCCATTTCGTATTCCAGGGGGTCAAAACCATGTCTCCTGTGTGTCCTGCATTGGCAGGCAGAGTCTTTACCACTGTGCCACCTGGTAAGCCCGGTGTTTTTTTTACAAACTGAAGGGTACTCTGGTGGCAAATCAGTCAGCACATGCCTGTATTCCCTGGGAGGACCCTGGATTTCCAGAGGCCTGGAGCAGGGTTGCCCCTTCCTTCCTTTCTGCCCTGGTAGGGTCTCCTGGACTCCTCACCCTCCAGGCTGCCACATGCCAAGACTCCTGTGAGAGAAGCGAGTTCTAGAAGGGCAAGACCATGGTGATGGGGAGGGTGACATGAAGGTGTGTAAACCTGAAAGCCAGGAGCTCACACTGGCAGAGTAAACCAGAGGCTCTGGGCCAAGGTTATCTTTCTTTCCTTCTTTTCACCTGCTTCCCATTCCATTGTCTTCTTTTAACCACTCTGTTTATTTCTCCTGGGATTTTTTTTTTTTTTTTTCCTTCTCCCTTGATCTACCACAGCACAAAATTCAGGTCTTTATGTGCAATTCTTGCCTTTGAAGCAAATGTTCAGTTCTGGAATTATTTAGCTAGTGAAACAGATAAAGTGAAAATAGCAAAGGAGAAGTTACAAACTTTCAGGAAGTCTTTAAAACTCATAATAAATTGTGCTCCAGATGTTCTCTGAAATATACATGAAGCTCTATTTCAAGCTTTGTCTCTCTTCCCAATTTCATCTTATCTTTAGAAAAACCCTAAATTTATCTCTTTCGATCTCACAGGAGGTACTTGTGGGTCCCCCGATCTTCCATACCATTCCACTTGTATCTGTCTATTCTTCTCTCTTCTTTCCCTTCTCTTAAATTCTATTTAACGAGACAGAGACTGCATAGATAAATAGTGAATCTTAAGTTACACAAAGAATTAAAGTATGGCTCGTCAGTATTTCAGAGGAAATATTCTAAATGGAGGTGCTAAGAAATGGGAGTGAAGCCCCCTGTGCACTTGCAGAGGTGAGTACTGAAGTATTATTGATAGATTGACATTACCCAGCTAAACATGTAGACAGCTGCAGTTTTAGTCTCTACTTAGTGGCTTCAAAGCCATAACAGTTTTATCTTCAATAAGCATCTTCTCAATACAGTTGTTATTTAGTCTCTAAGTCATGTCCCGACTCTTTGCAACCCTGTGGACTGTAGCCTGCCAGGCTCCTCTGTTTATGAGATTTCTGGAAATCTCATACTGGAATGGGTTGCCATTTTCTTCTCCAGGGGACCTTCCCAGCCCAGGGATCAAACCCAGGTCTCCATATTACAGGCGGATTCTTCACCTGTTGAGCCACGTGGGAAACCACAGGAGAGCCACCTGGGAAGCCCGTCTCAATACTGTAGTTACTTAGAACTGTAAGATTACACTCACTGCCTATTTGTTGCCTACGGGACACAGTGAAGCTATTTTCATATTTTAAAAAATTACAAATTATGAGCAGTTAATTTTTTTTTCAAATTGACCCTCAGGGTAGGGATGGGGGAGGTGAACCTGAAAGATCATAGATCCAGTGTCAGGATCTATAAAGACCTAGTATTAGATATTCTTGTGCAGAGTCACAATACTATATGCACAAGTTGATTACGCTAATTCCTTTAACACTGCTTCTCTTTTATATACCGATCTGAGGAGCCCCTGTGGTTGTTTCCATGTACTATACTTAATCCTCCTCTTTGGGAATTGAGGTTTTCAAATCGAGCTCCTGGTTTTCATATTAGGGTAAGAGGAAAGATCCAGACATTGGTGTGTTTTAGCTACACTTCTAACCAGTGACCCGTGCTTTTCTTAAAAAGGACAGATACATAACCCATCTTATAGATGGACTTCACTTTGTAATCAGGTAATTGTAGGTTTTTCTCTCAAGTTCACCCAGTAGGTTTACTTGGAAATTTTGAAAGCTTTATTTTTATTCCTGTGGCGTATGCTCTCAGCTTGTATTTTTGAGACCTGTAAGTGTAATTTCCTTGGCAATTGGGTTTATCCTGGGAGGATAATATAAAAGATCATTAACATTCGCATTTTTATTTTCCAAAATTCTTGTGGGTTGCTACACTTGAGAGAACTAATTAGGCCCTGTTAGCATCCTGAGGTGTACGCATTGTTCCTGGTATGTTGATGAATGTTTATTTTGAGTTAAGTATATCAGCTCTTGCCATGCTCAGTCTGTAATGAAGGCATTCTTAGTAACATCTTCAATAATTAGTTTCTCTTCATTCAGCATCTGGATCAATGCTGTATTCTAAACTTTACTCTCCAAATAAGCTTAGTCTTCTAGCTTAGTAAATAAGAAAACCTCCTCATACTGACAAATTTATAAATTTCACTTTTCTTTTATGCCTAAATCCACAACACTTTAAAGAGACAATCTGCTCACCCCATTTCGGCCCTCAGCTACACCATGGCAGTGCCTCAAGCATGCACAGCAGCACAAGGCTTGTCTTTTTTACCTTTGCATCCTCACCATCTAACACCGTGCTTATGTTTCCCTTAAAAACATGAAATACCGCTTTCTTGAAAACAAAATTACAAAGAAAAATTAAAAACTAAAATGCCTTATACCGTCTGTGTGCTTGGAGCTGATCCCTCAAACCTGCCCAGACCACCTGAGCTCTCCTTGCATTGCTTTCTCCAGAGCATGAATCAGGTAAACTCTTACTGAGTGTCTGCATGGGTTAGCATGGACTGTGCAAAGTGATGGGTATACAAAAATGTAAAATACAGCCCCCGGCTCAAGGACTGCACAGCCTCAGGAGAATTATGAGGCGATCCACATCAAGTCAGATGATTTCCATATGGAATAGTAAGTGATAGTACGGCTGTGTTTTGGAGGAAGAGAGTGTAAAAACAAAAATTGGCTCCCCTGAGATTCCAGGAAGATTACATGGAGTAAATGACAACTGGGATCCAGGATCAAGAAGGCCTCAAAGTGGATTTTCATGTGTCATGTTCCCTTGCTTGGGCTGGTCCAGAAAGACAGAAAACAAATGTTTTCATTCTAAGAGACTAATGCTGTTGGGGTAGGGGTAGGGGCGGAGGAGGCATCTTATTTCAATATTTGAAAAGGAAGGAAATTTACATTTGGTAGAGTACTCATGTTTTCTCCCAGTGAGAGTGAAAATTTATGTTTTGGTGTTACCATAGATAACTGAAGAGATTTTATTACTCTTAATATTGACATTGATTTTTTTTAATTTAAATTTATTGGTAGAAAAGCTATAGAAATGATACTAAATTTAATTCATTAATAAGCCATGTCTCAAGATAACTTCAATAAAATACCTTCTTGTAAGTTTCTGATTCAATTTCTATTTTATCACGAAGGGGTGTAATTTTCTTTTAGTACAAACTTGTCTATTGCTGTTCGTTTTCACTTGACTTAGCCTGATGAAGTCTGTCTGTTTCCTTTCTTACACATGCCTGATTTCACATTTTTCTTTGTTATACAGTCCTTTATATTCTGTTATTTAACGTCTTTATTTGTAATTTGTAAACAGGTTTATTGGATTCTTGCTTTTGTAAGACTGCTTGTAATTATAAATGCAGAATAATATTATTACTTAGCGCCTTTCTTCTGTGGCGCTCAGAATGCTTCACATACATTATCTTATTAAGCCTCATAACATCCCTGGGAGGCAGGGGCATTTTGCAAGCGATTATGGATTGCTTTGCTGAATCAGCACCACCTCACAGCATTATGATAAGCTGGGAAAAAGATTGAGGTCATGTACTAACTTGTTCTCAGGAAACCCCACATGCAGCCAAATATTTTCCTTGGCAATACAGCCCTAATAACTGCCACCATTCGAGTCTCTGGGAAACCCACTGTCCATTGATGCTGTTAAAATTTTTTTTTGAAAACGCATATCAAAGACAGTATATTGCCTCTGCCAGTTCAGAGGCAGGTGGATTACAGTTGGCATGAGAACAGCTCACCTTCTGGTTCAGGCTTTCAGTCTACAGAAGAAAGGCTAGGTCTGCTCTCGCTGCAGCTCTCAACACCGGACCTGCCCAGTTATCACGTGTGTCATTATCAGCCACTCTCTCTGCCTCACTGTTAGCTGTCACCTGGCAGGCAAGACTTCCAAAACCAGGTTTCTGGGATTCAAATTGTTCATCTGTGTTGACAGTAAAACCTATTTCCAAATGCCATTGGGTAGAACTTTACTGAAGTCTTTATGACAGTATCATACTAAATCATGCAGCATTTGAAAGTGTAAGCAGGGTAATTAAAAGTGAAAATAGGACGAGTACATCTAATGAAGCTTTTATTTCATCATTTGAAGGGTTGTAGAGTGGTAAGGAAAAGTTCTTTCTCACAGCTAATACATGTAAAACAAAAATTAATTTGAAGCTAATTTAAACCAGTAAATTTAATAGAGAGTAAGTTAATTCCTATTATGTCTTCTTCATATTTATAATTAGTTAACTTCTATATATGCCATGGCCTGCACAGATGATCATGATTAACCTCTCCAGGATTTTTCTTCCCCATGGGAATAGCCATGGCACTCGCTGTGTGTATATCTTTCAGTTGTAGCTCAAACTTTTCCATAAGCTTTGTTAGAGAACACAATTGTCAGACTTTGGGGGGGTTTTGAGGGGGTGGGGCACCATGTCACATGTGGCTTGCAGGGTCTTAGTTCCCCAACCGAGGATCAAACCTGGGCCCCCCCACAGTGAAAGTGCCAAGTCTTAAGCACTGAACTGCCAAGGAATTCCCTGTCAGACTTCAGATGCCTTTTGAAATGTCTTGCAAGTAGATTTGACTGCTTTAAATAGTCTTTGTATTTGAGAGGACATAACATATAATACCCAAGAGAATTGCTCAGTTACCAGCAGCATCACAAAATTTTTTTCTGTAGCATACAAAATTTACTGGAGAATCATAAGACCATATCCAAAGAAAGGAGAGAATTTCATTGTGGGAAAGGTAGTCAGGATACCAAATTTAGGAATCTCTGTAAATGTCAACCTTTGTTCATTTCACTTTAACTTCATCGTGCAAACTGTGGTCACCTCTTGTGCACGCTTTTGCTGGGCTTTCACACGTGCAGGTACCACAGTTCCTAAGCCCCTCACTGTGCACCTGCTGCCTGGTGAGGCCTATGAGTTTCTGCGTGAAGCTGACCCCTGTCTTCTATTTAATTGCCTGCTGCCGTGAACAGTTGTGGAAGGCTGGTTGACAACTCAGTGCCACTCCTGCTTAAATTGGAGAGATTTTATGCCACACAGTATTTAAAGGGTTACTTTAAAGACAAATTTAAATCTTTTGCTATTGTCATTATGAAACAGTGAATATTGGTTTTTTCTCGGATGTCTTTTAAACTTAGGTTACTGTGATAATGATAAGGAAACCTCCTATTTTGGAAAATTAGGAAGATGTACTTACTTCCCAAATTCGTCCCAGTCCTTTTCTTTTCACCTAATCTCTTACTGGGCTTCCCTGGTGACTCAGATGGTCAAGAGTCTGCCTGCAGTGCAAGATACCTGGGTTCAATCCCTGGGTTCAGAGGATCCCCTGGAGAAGGGAATGACAACCCACTCTAGTATTCTTGCCTGGAGAATCCCATGGACAGAGGAGCCTGGAGGGCTACAGTCCATGGGGTCGCAGAGTTAGACACGACTGAGCGACTAGCACTTTTACTTTCAATCTCTTACTGAAGGTACAGTGATTGTTCTCCACAATCAAAGTTTTGCATACATGTGTTGGAATCTGCAAATTCAGATCCAGTTTCTCTTTGTTGTGTGGGCAAACCTTGCTGTAAAATATTCTGTAGTGGCATACATTTGGCCTTCAAGACAAGTCAGATCCTTTGTTTTACCCGGCTTTACTTCACATTTGGTCTGGGCAATTCAGATGCCATCCTAAGGTGACAGCTCTTTGTGCAGGAGATGAATCATTCATAACAACTCTGTCACTCTGCATGGTCAGCACTAATCACTATGTCCTCTCCCCAGAGCCCAAGTTCGTAAAGTCCAGGACCTCTTGGAGATTAGTTGGGGGGCAAGGGCTACCGACATTTTGGTATGTAAAAATAGGAGTTCAAATCAAAATGCTGTTTCAAACATTTGAATAGATTAAACTTCTGTTTCTGTATGATATAAAAGTGATACTTGCTGTATCATTTTTATGATCAAAAAAATCACAAAAGTTCTATTTTTGTGGATTAACAAGAAACAACCAAGAATGATGGCTTCACGGTCACCAGAAATGATGCACTTTACTTGTAGTAATTGTTCAAAGTGTCTGAAATGGAGTTGACTAGATCTATTGTCTTAATAGTTGTTCCTTCTCCTCCCTAAACATTCACATAGGAATTACCTGGGATTTGTTCATGTCTTAGTCATTAATCTGCCGAATTGATCTAAATGAAATTTCAGTTTTTAGAGATTTTTTTGTCCACAGGAGACTGTGGTGGTTGCAGACAGTATGATTTTCTGGAGCCCACCTCTGACAATGGGCCCAATATGTGCCCTGTGACCCAAGGAGTAGATGCTGGGGGCCCTGGCTCTGGTCCCTGACCATGGAGACCTCTCACCAGGGACACTGCCCTCACCTTACAGTCACTGTGAAATCCAGTTGCCTCGACCCCTTGCTAGTATGCCCTCCTCTAGCCTGCCTTCCGTGATTAACCACAGCCATGCTACTTCCTATATTTATGCAAGGTTCCCAAGTTGTTATCAATGCTGTACTTTCTTTACTAGGGTGATATGATGTAACATAATTTAATGTTTCAGGACTCTAAATTGGATGATTCTAAGTTCTATTATCAGCTTCCTGCATTAGGTGCTTGAAATTGGGAACACCTGCTTTTTAAAAAGCCTGCTTGAAAGTTCTCCTATGACTACTCAAGCTAAGGCACAAGTGAGTGCCCGGGGTTCCAGGGGTGGCAGGCAAGACAGAACCCCCTGGAAGTGGGTGCCTCCCTGTGAGATTGTTGGGGTCTCAGTGGGCAAAGGAGAGGCAGGTCTGCACAGCTCACTGCCCAGTCTCTTCAGGAGACAGGCATCAGGTCTTGTGTCCGCAGAGAAAAACTGGAAGGAAAAAATATCCAGAGGGGAGAGAATCCTGAGGAGAGGGCAGGCTAGCTGGTCTGACAGGCGGAACCTAAAGTGAATCAGAGCAGGAGGCATGTCAGTGACAGGCGAGTGGGAGCACGAGGGTGGACGTGGAAGAATGGCCCCAGGGAAAAGGAAGGTCGAGTCCTAGGCGGGGGTTCAGTCTCACAAGAGGCATGCCTCTGAAGATCCACTGCTAAGGGAAAGGGAGTCTTTCGATCGGAGCCCTGTGAACCCTGAACGAAGTGGGAACTTATGGTGGAATTGGTGAGAAGGGTAAACGGATGTCAAGAGACCAGTCCTTCCTTGTTTCCTAGCCTCTCCCCCTCCACACCCCTTTTCTACCCTGTGCTTTTATCGGACACCATTGAGGTGGTAAGTTTCATGTTAGTCACTGAGTATCCAAAGTTAAATAAGACAAGATCCTTGCCAGCCTCTCCAGGGATGTCAGCCCTCCTCTGCCCAGCCTCACTTTCCAGATGATTCGTGTAACTCAGGGAACTTCTCCTTGGAGGCCAGGGCTTCTCCCAGCCCACCGTGTGGGAAGACCAAGAAATCTGATGAAGCACTCTTCCATCCTGGGTCCCCAGCAAACGGGTGGTTTGTAGACATCTACCTGGCTTGCCTCATAATTTCTTAAGAGCTAAGCATGGCTAGGAAAATCCCTGAGTCAGATTAAAAACTCCCGTGATACCTAAGCTACCCTTTTTTTAATGGAGCAACTTGCAACTTCCTAGATGAATAAAGTTGGTCTGTTTATTTTTCTTCATCTCTAAAGTGTGGAAAGAGATGGTGCTTTGGTCAGTGAGAAGGTGCTATATTGTTGTTTTTGTTAATAAAATCCCCGGAGTCTGGAAAGAAATACAAAGCACCCCACCTAATGCTGCCCCATTCTCCACCAGGATAGTCCTGATGCCCTTAACACCAACAGTCTCATTTCTGTCTCATCCTATGTCTACTTCATACTTGGACTACAAAAATCAGAACCTTAGCCCCCCGCTATGTTAAGTACACAGTGAAGCCCTTCAGAACAGCTCTTTCTAAAGAGAGGTACTTGTGAGTTTTAGATTCTGCATATCCTGAATTTTAGCTCCAGCGGTAAAACTGTTCAATAACACATGATTGAGCACCCACTGTGTGCCAGCCAGGGAGTAAAAGACTTCTCCTGTTGTCGAACAGCCAGCAATGCTGTGAAAGGGACAGCTGTGGGAACAGATCAGTCATGTCACAGCCCCGGGGTCGGGGCTGGTTAGGCACCAGGCCTTGCAGGAGCGGAGGAAAGGGTTAGCTTGATTGTTGTGAGCTTCCGGAACAATGATTGGTCTTCAAAGAGAACAGGTAGAAGGGCATCTGGTGCTGATGGAAGAGTCAGAAAGTACCTGAAACCTTCAAACAGGATCATGCCACTGGGGAGGGAGATAATAAATATTGCTAGGGTGTAAGGTAGGACTGGGGCTTCCCAGGTGGCTTAGTGGGTAAAGAACCTGCCTGCAATACAAGGAGACGTAAGAGACATAGGTTTGATCCCTGGGTTGGGAAGATCCCCTGGAGAAGAGCGTGGCAACCCACTCCAGTATTCTTGCCTGGAGAACAGCCCATGGAATTGCAAAGAGTTGGACATGACTGAAGTGACTAAGCACACACACATTCAAGGTAGGACAGTTAGATGAGTTATGCTGTGCTAATTAACAGAATAATGATAGAATATTTCTACTACTTAGGCTAAAGTCCTCTTAAGGATTTTAGAAACAACTTTTCATGTAATTCCTGTATTTTAACCCGTTTATGAGAAGCTTTGCATGCTCCTGTGGTATCATGTTGTTGGCATTGCTTGAGTTAACATATGTGTTTGGGAAAAGTGAAACTTTTTTTTAAAATAGTTTTGTCCTTTGAGAGACTGCCGTTAAATATCCTGAATGAGTGCTGAATTCAAACTTCACCTCACTTCTCACTTCTTTCATACCTACTGATTTTTTTTTCCTTTGTGTGATCTCAGTCTCACCTTTGAACCTTCTAAGCAAATTCTGATTCCTCCATTCCTTATTCAGATAACTCCTAAAGCCTTAGCTGTCAGCACCCTATGAATTAGACTTAACTAGAACCAAGCAATTCTCGGATTTTATTTTGCCCTCACCTCTTAATACTCCATTGCTGGAGAAGATGCAGGCAGAGACCGACATTCTCGCAATGGAGAACGAATGAATCCTGACAGCCTGGGTTTAATGACGTGTACTTGTTGCCTTTGAGTTGATCTACCTGCAGTGCTTCTGAAGCTGTGTTGCCACAAATTTAAACAATTTTCTTTTCTCTGTCAATGTGGTTGACTTTGTGTCAGATTTTTTTTTGTTGTTCTTTGCCTTTCAGGATCTGTCTTTAAATTTAAGGTCCTACCTCATAGACATGTATAGATTATGTAAAAGAAAGATTCTGGACAAATAGTCATATACACGCATGGTGTACTAGGAAAGGTTATCCCCTGTCAATTTTACCTATCAGTACATTCAGTATTGATAGGTAATATTGAAGTGGGGTGCTAAAAACAATGGTACATTGGTGATAGCAGATTTAGTGATAGTTCTTGCAAGCAAAAGCGTTCTCTAGCCAGTTATACCCAGAATCTTTTCTGGCTACCATTTTCTCTTCCTGATCCGTGTGGTACATTAATTTACAAAGTAGGACGTGCATATTTCAAACTTATGGCATGATGGTTGGCTCCGTGCCAGCAGTCACACCTTCCCATTGATGGCAATGAAACCAAGCTTGTTGCTTTCTCTTGAAGCAAGAGAGCCAGGGGGCTTTGCTGGGGGCTGGGGGAAGTATCCTTCAGATGGGTTCAGTTTACCGTTTCTTCATGCCGAAGGGAAACCGTGATGCAATAACACCAAACTCCCGAGTCAGAAAGAGAGGGAGGTGACTTGGAGCCGAAGTTCCTCCCACTCCCAAAGAAAGTGCAGCTGTGCGTTTTTAATATGCACGGCAGGAGATTTCAGCAGCCCGATGATATATAGTGCATTAATGTTGAAAAGATAAACACATTTGGAGAGCACAGGAAGGGCCTTGTGTTTTTATGTTAGCAGAATGCTTCCTAATGAATAAGAATGTGCTGCTGGCTTCACGGAGCCAGATGGCAGCTTTTCTAATTTTAGTTGGGTGCAGATGCATAATTCTCTGGTTTTACCTTCTAGAACCTTTGAGATGCTACATCACTTTCCCTGTAATATTTTATCTGTAGTGCTTGGCCAGAAACTGCCTGTCATCGTCTCAGTGACTTCTCTGCTCACTCTCGGTGTGGGTCCCAGCACTGCTGGGTTAGACTGTTGCTTCACCTGAAATCCTCAATGCAGGAAAAGGTGGAAATTGTGGATGTATTCCTACTCGAGTGTTAAAATTTGTTGTGGAGGTAATTAGACTCATCTTTGACGTCAGTCTGCTGAAAAATTGATAGGTATCTGGGTGAGCGATTGTACTCATTTTGGAGCAGTGGAATTAATTATAAAACCTGCATAAAGTATCAGGTTCCCTTTTAGTTGAAGGTGCTAATACCTTAAATAATACCACTTCTGTAAAAGCAGCTCTCCTCATACTTGACCAAACTTGGGAACAACTTTTCAACTCTTACTTGTTACATGTCAGGGCATCCAAACATGGGCAATGTTCAAATATTCTCTATATGTAAAAATACACCATGGGTTATTTTTCAGGTTATATATTTTTCAGAGTGAATCACCGATACTTGTTTCAATTCTGACTTTTTAAAGATAATTTGCACAAGTTTTCCATGGCTTCTTCAGATGATTTTTTTTTTTTAATTTTTTTATGTATTTATGACACATGGAATCTTAGTTCCCTGACCAGGGATAGAACCCACACACCCTGCATGGGAATCGTGGAGTCTTAAGCACTGGGCCACCAGGGAAGTCCCATATTCAGATGACTTTTTTGGAGACAGAAGAGCATAAACCTCTTAAATAATGGCCATATCACCATGTCCCTCTAATGGGCAGACATTAAATAGCACTTAGGTTTCTAAGTCATGCGTGGTTGACGCCGCTGCAGCTGCTGCTGCTGCTGGAATTAGAGCAATTATGTGGCTGTCCCCTGGGCCATGGCTGCCGTCCCTGTGAGAGGCAGGAATCTGTTCTGGCCGTATTTTTCAGAAAGGCCCTGGGAGTGCATGTTCTCAGTTCAGTTGCCTAATTAACAAGTAGATGAGACCTTCTAATATTATAAGATTCACTAAGTTACCAAAAATCAATGAATGATGTTCTCTCAGAATATGTAAAGGTCTTTAAGAAACATACACACATCACTTCATACTTTAAAAATAGCTATATATGCTTTTTTTCCCAAGGATATATAATTTTTTTTGCTAGAATCACAGTTTCTGTGTGTTTCTGTTCTCACCAGGAAATTTAAATTTTTACTTTGTATTTGTAAATCACTTAAATATCTAGAGATTAAACGCTTCCCTACTCACCTTTCCTTTTGTTCTGAGAGAAAGCGTAAGTAATAATTACTTATGAAGAAAAGCATATGGAATATAATATTAATGATTTTCTCCCAGTTTGTGGTATGACTCATCTTAACACAGTCCCTAAAGAGATGGGGTTTGTTCTTTGCTTTGAAACTGGAAATCTAATTAATTGATATTGGATTTCTAGAGTGCCGGTGAATGGAGGAAGGATGGGCTTGCTCTTGGAGCAGCCACCCAGGAGGGAGGGTCAGTAGCAGAAAGATGACGGCCGCATCCTTGGACAGTCTCTTTAATCAGAGCTTTGCATTTGTAACGCTGGGCTATTACAAAGACCTAGAGCTATTTCATGGCATTTTTGTCTTTAGGGGGTGAGGAAGAAAAGGACAGTTTACTGTTTTCATTGTCACTCTCTCAGGTCATAGTCTTTACCTAAAAAGAACAACCTTAATAGTCAAAGTGCAGAAGAACTGGAAAGCAGGGCATGGAGCAGAAAGCTTTTTGTAGGCTCTGAAAATTCAGTTTTATCATCTCTTTTTTCAATGTAAGAGTTCCACCTGTAATAATGAGATTTCATAAGGTTTTGATCATTTGAAAAGATCTGGGATGATCTTTCAGTAAACTGTGGAGTTTACTGAAGGATATTTTTGTGACAGAATATATTTTTATGGTTAATGGATGCAAAATATAGAAAAGTAAATATAATTTGTGACCACTGAGAAAACTGCCTAATTTAAAAATATTAAATAGTATGTTTTAGTATAGTAATGGCTGTTCTTACAGAAGTATAAATATATCTAAGGATTTAAGCTTATTTATATCTGGGACATAAAAATAGCATACTCATTCTTGAAATGCTCCCACAAAATACCAATGTATGTCCGGGTAACATGACAAGATATCTCAAAGGAGTTTTTTCTTCCTCCTATTTGACTTTAAAGCCCAAATGAACTTTGTACGGAGGTAGTAATTACTTCATGAAAAGTACCCAAATAACATAAATTCATGGCCAGTTTAATTTAGATTCAGATTACCTTGGTAAAGCCATATTTCTATGTCTTTTCTATCACTTCATACTATTGAGATTTTAATATTGAGAAGTAGCCAAAGCACAAATCTAATACAGAATTGAATAGATGACAAGTTAACAAAAAGTAAATAAAAATAAATATGTATAGATCTTCAGTGAGGACAGGCATGAAGGTCCCTAAATTCTTTACCCTTTTTTCTTATTTATTTACTCTGTGAGTAGTGAACAGTTCCCATTCTCTGAGTAAATATATGAATAGCATTGTGTGAACACTGAACATTTTAAAAGTTCTCTTGCAGATACTCAGTGGCCTCATCTGGAATTTTCTTTGCCAGTACACTAACATAATTTGAGATTGACCTTGGGAAAATTTTTGTTGTTTTTATTCTGAGTCCAGGATTCCTAAAATTCCAGCTTAGACAAATTGTTGGCCATTATTCCTGAACACTGGTTTCAGAGGCCAGGCTGAGATTTCCCCAGGAACAGACGCCACACAACCGTTGCTTTTGCCATGCACTCACGTATCCCACAGAATCCAACACCACTACAGGGGATGTGAAGTATTTTCAGCTCTGTCCAGCCTTTAAAAAAAAAAAAATCTCTTCTTTGAATTTATAGTTCCTCACTGTACAGCCCTAGGTTCTCGTTTGACTCAGTAGATGCCCCCTACCCCTTGCCCCCAGCAAGATGTATCCTCTCATCCCATAAGGATCCTTCATTCCACCTGTACCACAAGCATGACTGGAACACACAGCAGGACACTGAGACACATGGACAGTGTTCTGGCCAGTTTCCTTATGCCAGCCCTGCATTATCTGTGAGTGCCTGTTAGCTGCTGCTTTTCTCCTTTCAAAAATGTTAGAAAGAGGGAAAAAAATGACATGGTTGATCATTGCAGTCTTTCAGGATGATAATTATTTTTATCCAGGCTTTCCAGTAGAGCCCCCAAAAATTTTGCTCCCTCTGAATTATCTCTTACATTAAATTTTAGGCCCTTAACCTAAATTATGATCTGTAGATTCCTAAAGATGAAAGAAAATGATAATCTCATGCTCTGTATTTCCTGATAAGCATCAAAAATTCAGCACCTGAACACATTGCTAGAACATTTGGGATACCCCAATCTGAAAGTCTGTCACTGTTTAGGAATCTGCGTGATTGAGTTTTTCCAAGTTTGAATTTTTTAATTCCACAAAATGTTGAATGGATGAGGAAACTTTGGGGTCTTCAGCATGATAATCAGATCCTCAAAATGTAAATATCTCACAAAATATATTGATTGTCTCTGAAGGACTTGGGAAATAAGATACACAGAGGTAACATATAATTCAAGGATTATTGGCAATGTTTTATCATAACAACTTGAAGTGGACTATGATGTATAAAAATGTTGAATCACTTTATTGCACACCAGAAACTGATTTAATATTGTATATCAACTGTTCTTCAGGTTTTTTTACCAAAGGACTTGGAAATGGATTATTGTCACTTTGTATTATTTTGCCCTAAAATGAGGCTGAGGATTACTCAGTCTGCACAGTTTTAACACTCCTGCACCCTGAATGCCACCACACGGAAGACAAAAAGTAAATAAAAGGACTGTGGGACATTTATAATGTCTATTACGTGACTTTTACGATTCAGTAGTCGTCAAACTCAGGGATCCTTTAGGCCTAAACCTGCAGAGACTTCACAGGGGAGGGCTGTTAAATTAGAGGAAAAGTAGATGAAGCAGCAGCTGACGGTGCCAGTCCTGTCCCCGGACTGATGTGGGGAAGGGAGCAGAAACTGAAGAGAAATATACAGCTTCATAGAGTGAACTGGCGCTGGGGGGAGTATGCCCCAATATGTATTTATTTGGGAGTTATTTGGCAATGAAAAAATTTCCGGGAAAAATGGGGAGGGGGGAAGAGGAGTACCTGAGATCCCGCCTGCCCCAGGTGAGAATGACTCAAGAGCTGGGCTGAGACCAAGCCAGCAGCTAGGGGGAGGGACCTACAGTCGAGAGCTGGGGAGGACAGCAAGGAAAGATGAAGGGAGGACTAGCACATCCTCACATGCTGAGTTATAAAGGCTAATAGACAAGCCACAGCTCTATTTATAGCCAGTCACAATTATTCAGATCTAAGCAGGTGAATCAGGAATGTCGCAGAGTCACTGAGAAAACAGATACTCCCTGCTTCTGACCTCTACCTCTGGAACTCAGTCAGGAAGAGCTAAGACAGATATGCTAGTAGTAAGTTATATTTCTAAGTTACTTATGGGTTGTTTTTTTTCCTTGTTTTTAGCTGTGCTGCACGACACGTGGGATCTTAATTCCCCAGCCAGGGATTGAACCCATACCCCCTGAATGGGAGGCTCAGAGTCTTAAACACTAGGGAAGGCCCTTACTTTCTGGTTTTTAAAGTGTGTTTTACATATCCCATTTACTCCTGTCATAGCACATGAAGCAAGAAGGCAGGAACTAAGACCTCCAAAAGTTGAAGTTACATGCTCTGACTTGTACTAAGTGGCTGAGCTGAGACTTGAACTACACAGGCCCTCTTCCCTTTCCCACTGATACATATGCAGGTGGACAGTTTCCATCAAGATTTGGAGGGCCTGCATAATTCCTAATTATTTTCTATAGGCTCCCAGGTACAAATTAACCTTTACAGGTTTTCACAAATACCGTGTAAAATCTTCTGTTACAAAAAAAAAAAGAAGCAGAGTCTGCTAAGTTCATGAAAGCAAGTTGATTCTGAGTACTGAATTGATTTAGAGTTTTCTCTGTGGTTCAGTCTCTCAGTCGTGTCCAACTCTTTGTGCCCCATGGACTGCAGCACACCAGGCTTCCCTGTCCTTCATGTTCTTCACTGTCTCCTAGAGTCTGCTCAAAGTCATGTCTATTGAGTCGGTGATGCCATCCAACCATCTCGTCCTCACAGTTTTCTTAACTTGCATTTAATTACAGAGATAACATGCAGTGTAAACAAGGCTATAATTTATTCCAGGACAAATAATTGGCACATTGTGTTGTGTTGTTTTCTAACAAATTGTTGAGATGTATCTTGTTATGCTTTAAACTTTTCTTGGTGTTCTCGAAATAACCCACTTGCATACACATTGATGACTGTGCATCTGTTTCTTCCACAAGCCTTTTCCATGACGGCATGTCTTCCCAGGCCTGGCGGGAAGTTGCTTCACCCATTTGAGTCCAGGAGCCCAGACCATGCATCTCTGAACTAGATGAAAGGGCTGCCATCGAAATTCTCCGAGTGCCTGATAGGGTGTCCCGCTCTCTGCCTCATGTCGTTAAGCACCTTCCTCCAGGGAGGGGCCAGTCTTTCTGGTTATTCTAAATGTGAAGGTGACAAGAGGTGGGACAGTCCAAAAGCCACAGGAGTGTCCCATGGAAGCAGCAACAGTGGTCAGGACTCGTTTTTATTCCTTCAGACACATCTCTGATTTCTCTCCCGAAGTCTGAACTACAGACTCCCGGTCAGTCATCCCTGCCTGGGGAGTCTGCAGAAAGCCCTAATTGTGCTGCAGTATATAACAGTTTTGCAGTCTTTAAAAAAAAAAAAAATGCTTGTTGGGGACTGGCATGAAACCTCTAAACTCATTTTATCGGCAGCCTGAAAGGGGCTCTGAGCCACAGGTCCTGGAGGTGAAAAGTTAATGTTCTGGCTCCTGCTTCCAGCAGTTTCTCCCGTGCCATGGCAGCGGGGATGTTCTCTAACTCTTTTACAGTCTGATCTGATCCTGCTGAAGATTTTTTTTTGAAGTCATAACAATAAAAATGTTCTTGTGTCATTCTGTCCTTGAAATAGAATGCCAGTTAATTCACACTCGTGTTTGTTGCAGAGAAAGCAGCAGCTGCCAACATCGATGAAGTGCAGAAGTCAGACGTATCGTCTACCGGGCAGGGGGTCATTGACAAGGATGCACTGGGGCCGATGATGCTGGAGGTATTTCACCCTGCTGTTGATCTTCCCAGTATTCCGTTTAATCTTTCAGTGAATGCTGCTGTATTTAAAATGGACCACCAAGAAGGTCCTACTATATAGCACAGGGAACTCTACTCAATGTTATGTGACAGCCTGGAAGGGAGGGGAGTTTGAGGGAGAGAACAGATACATGTATACTTATGGCTGAGTCCCTTGGCTGTCCACCTGAAACTATCACAGCATTGTTAATTAGCTAAACTCCAATCTCAAATAAAAAGTTTAAAAAAAAAAATTCACTTTTAAGTGAATATAATTTAAGGCTAATCCACATTTATTTTTCACTCTTAAGATGGAAGTACTGCTGACCTCTTGAGCTTACTAATATGTATCTAAAATTTACTCCTGGTTCCAGCTTACATACCTTTCAGATTGATAATGTAGAATTAAATTAACTAGATTAGAATATAAATTTGACCAACTTTAAGTGCTTAAAGTTCATTAAAAAATGAATGCTTGAGCATTCATTTTACAAGCACTCATGTTCACATGTCCTGTTAAATTCTGTGATATATTGTGTTTTGAAATGTTGCCAGAATTCTTAGATTTTCACCTGTGCAAGTACAGATAATTATGTATACAGGCTAAAATTTGAGAACCAAATGGAGGTTTACACTTTTTATTTATGCTACATGAATCTAGATTATTGATTTCATAAAGACAAAAATTGAAGTAATATTCAGAACTTTTAAGATAAGCATCACTGCAATGGGTGATCTTAACTGCCATTTCTTTTGGGGGGGCACCTTTTTTTTAATTGGAGTATAATATGTAATTGTTTTACAGTGTTGTATTAGTTTCTGCTGTACCACAGTGTGAATCAGCTGTGAGTGTACATATATCTCCTCCTTCTTGATTAACTGCCATTTCTTTATTAACTTTAGGAGTTTTCATGACCAGACTACTATCTAGAATTTGTTAAGTCCCACTTTCTTATTTTATTAACCCAGTACAGTATTAAGCATCAGATTCTTTGCTATACCTATTCCAAAATTAAAATTCAGGATGTAGGCTATGGTAAGATGAGGGGAAAAAAATGTCAGTGAATATATAACAAGAAGCAGAGGAGCCCTGAGACATAAATTATGTCAGTTCTCAGGATAATTTACTCTGCTGATGATATAATGAGATTGAAAATTATCACATGGCCAGAAGGTCTGCAGCATTGCCATTGTAGAATTGCTTCACTGGCAGCCGCCGCACATATAGAAGAAATTAGGATTTTTAAAGCAAAGATAACCAGTTGGCGCATAAGATGATTTTTATTTTTAGAAAGTCTAATTCTGTGAAAATCTACTGTATAATGGGGCTAGGGAGACACAGAAAAAAATGTAAAGATTGTCTGACCCAGTCTTTATTTTTAGAGATGACAAAATTCAGCGCTTGGGACTACCCTGCTGACCAAAAGACTTTAAAGGACCCTATGTTGGGCCCTGCTTATTTCTCTTTCATCACTGGCTTGAAAACACGTAATGACAATTTTTAGAGAAAAAGTGAAAACAGACTTAACCTGATTTTCCAGAGTTGACAAGGCACTGGAAGGCCAGAGAGTGCTGCTTCCTACTTGGTTCTTAGAAGCAGCTGAGAAAACCCTTAACTAGGTGGACTCTTAGAATTCGATGAAAGAACTGGAAACAAAATTCATTTGGAAATGATGGGGAATTTTAAATATTACAGTTAGGAAAATCCGGTATACCTGTGTTAATTACTTACATTGGGGATGACTTAAAGTAGGGTGGAAACTCTTGGGAAGATTTTCAAGGCTTCTAAAAAGAGATGCTGGCAGTAACCACAAGGCTGTGACTCAAGCTCTCTGAGAGCAAGCTCATTAATTGCAGAAATCAGATTGCTAGATGTCAGCGGGTCTTATCTCATAAGATCAAATCCACATTTTCACTGTTGCAAAATAGTCTTCTGAGAATTCAGTGCATTGAGCAAAACACCTGTGTAGCAGGACTTCAGTGCTAAACAGGTGAGAGATAATGCTTTGAATCTAGAGACTTAAGGTTTGAATTTGCATCTTTTCCCTGTTAACATGTAATAATTTAAACAGAGAAAACTTGCTCTCATTGAGCCATTCTAGGCATAGATGCACACTCATGCTTACATCATAGCATAGTAGTTGCTAGGCAACAAAACTAAATGTCAGGTTTTTTCATGACAGCATATCATAGTAAGCTTTAAGAAAACAAATAGTTTTATAAGGTGAAAGAATTTCATCTTTCCACTATATCTTTACCATTGTATAAAGCAGTAGGAAGCCACGTGCACTTCCAAAAGTGACCCGTAGATAATATTATCATGACAATCCCTGTTGAAGGTATATTTAAAGCTGTGAGTTTAAAAGAACACTTAGTACATAACTAATCGACTGACTTACTTCCTGACCTCCCTCCCCACATACCCCATATACACATGTGCACACACTCACACAAGGTTTCCAACAGTTGATGCCAACCTATCATGGAAAGCTATTTACACAGTCTTGCTTTGCCTTGCACGTTGTTTACACCAATGGGAACAGCACAATGAACATTTAAGAAGAGCTTAAAACAAAATGGTGTCTGTTATGTGTGTGTGTATACATATATGTACACATATACATACATACACATATGTATATATTTTAAGAGCTTTTTATTGGTGCCTTGTGGTCGGTTCTAATTTGAGAGAGTGTGTAGTTTTGTCATGAAAATAGAATTAAAGGTGAAATATTTCAAAGAAAGCTCACAGAATAAGAGCCTGTTAAATAATAACTTGAGGAAAAAGTAAAACACTATGCCTCAGTCATGCACATTGTTATATTGGTGTGTCCATGAAACATCCATGTGAAAAACCAGTAAATACACAGCCTGAAGAAACTGGCATGAACTGGGTGGACCCCTTGGCCCTGATCCAGGGAATGCTTGGTCACTATCAAGCCTCATCCAGTCCTAATCTCTCCCTGATCCGTAAAACAGCTCTGGCAAATGAGCATCAAAAAGGGAAAGGAGGCAGAACTAAGAGAAACTCACTGAACGCCCAGACTTTGCATTGTCCAACAGCCGTGACAAGTCGGCGCTCTAGGTCAACACTGGGGAGAACTCTGCCACCTGGGAATCAAAGCACAAGCTTTGGAGGCAGTCCACCCGGATTTGTATCCCAGCTCTGGTTGCCAGAGCTTGGGCAAATCACTTACCCTCTTTGAGTCTCAATTTTTCCTTCTTCTGTAAATTGACAAAGGGAAACCATTCCTTCCAGAATTGTAAATGTTAAAATGACCCAGTGGGAAATTCCCTCGCAATCCAATGGTTAGGACCCTGTGCGCTCACTGCCAAGGGCCCTGGGTTCAATCCCTGGTCAGGGAAGTGAAATCCCACAAGCTGCACAGCACAGCCAAAAAAATAAATAAGTAAAAATAAAATGACACAGTGTGTTTAAGGCTCATTAAATGTGTCGATATAATGATAGCAAAGTGAACCATGCACCCATCACAGGAAAAATGCTCTTGCTCTCTGGGTGATTTAGGAACCCACATCTTAACAACTTGGAGAATAAAGAAATACAGCCAGGCACAGTTAGTTAACTTTCTTTCCCTCGGGGTTAGAAACCTAAACCCCAAGGCCCTGTGTAGTCTCAGCCAGAGGTCCCCAGGAAGACGGGTTTGTCGCATCAGACACACACTTCCCAGAACCTTCCCCCATGACACCAGACAATCAAGGATTGGCGTTGCTTAAAAAGATCTGAGATCATTTTCAGTTCTTTCATTTAAGACTTGGCAGCTTGGCAAAATTTTCTGATTTTTTTTTTCCTTGGTATTTATCCTAAAACTGTGGGAAATTACCAGTGACTTCTCCCTCGCATTGTATTCCATGAGGAACTACACCAAGGAAAAGTAATAGCTCTGAACTGGATCAGTAGCATATGAGTTGTTCTCCCCCTTGCGGAGTACATCCATCTCATTCGGAAAATACAGATAAATGCCTGCATACTCTTAACGTAGCAGTAATTATCTCCTGATAAAGTAACAGAATGAGTGTTTGTCATTTAGTTTATGACAAGAAACCCTGATGTAGGCTCTGTCCTATTTTCTAAGATGGAATCATCTCACCAAGAAAAATGTGTTTGTTGTTTCTGAATGCGAGGAGAGGTGGGAGAAAGATCTCTTCTTCTCCATGAGGGAATCATGTTTCCCTTAAAAGGACCGTTCCCTTCATAACAGTTGCACGTGACCGTCCGCTGCAGTCTTTCTAACAGAGTTTGTGCCTCTTCCCGTAGGCCCTTGACGGGTTCTTCTTTGTCGTGAACCTGGAAGGCAACGTTGTGTTTGTTTCAGAGAATGTGACACAGTACCTAAGGTATAACCAGGAAGAGCTGATGAACAAAAGTGTCTATAGCATTCTGCACGTTGGGGACCACACTGAATTCGTCAAAAACCTGCTGCCAAAGTCCATAGGTAAACGAATGTCCTCCGGGTCTCTGCTCACCACCCCACACCACCCCACCCCCACATACATCGTCTTGGCCGGCGGGAGGTGAAACAGACTCTTTTCTGTCAGTCAGGGATAACAGTAACTGGGGAGTGTTTTAAGAGATGCTTGTGTTAAATGTTTTAAGCTTAGAAGTCATGGAGAAAAGCCCATCTGTAGATATTGGTCTATGAATGATCGTTTTGACCCTATATTTAAAGTAAGTGAAAGGACTTCAGATGGAAAGCAGTATATGGCAACTATTTTCATGGGGTTTGTTTGGTGATTTTTTTTTCAAGACAGTGCCCAATTGCCTCCCACCCTACCCGGTGCCAGCCGACTCTGTTTGTCCTTTTTCTCCATGACCACTTAAGAAGTAGAAGGTCACGAGAAGCTTGAGATTGAGTTTATTTTGAGTCCCGGCTTGTGAAGAGTATGATGTGGGTGTATACGACGTTCTAAAAATAAAATGTGAAGGAACAAGTGGTGTGTCGCGGTTCGGATGCTCTCAGCCTGGGAGCCCGAAGTGGGCTCTTTGGCTTCACAGACTCTCATGGTTCTGCAGGTGACACGGCCGTGTACTGCCTCCTTCCCCACCCACTGCTGCCCCTTCCTGCCCTCCTCATCTTGACCTGGAGATGCTGTCCAAAAGCGTCCGTGATTATAAAGGGCCATATTTTAAAGTGGGTGGTTCACTGTATGGGCCCACCTCAGTGGCTGCTTGGGGAGCATAACTGTTCCCACTCACTAAATGCTCTTTTTTAATATTCTCACTTAAACTGATGATGCTAAGAACATCTTCATGGCTAAAAAGAAGTGCATATTTTAGTAGAGAATAAAGTCAAGTCCTGAGTTAGCAAATGTTTTTGTTCCTTTTCTTAAAACTGTTTATACTGGCTGGTCTCATTGTCACCACAGTAAATAGGAAAAGGCCCTTTCACATTCCGTTATGGCTAGCTCTTCTTTTAATAGGATAAACCCTTTGTTTAAAGTGACTGCAACAGTAATACAAAATGTGAGATCCTTCTATTATATCCTGTAGTAAATGAACAAGAAAATGGGATTTCTTGTTTCAAATAACTAGTATTTTCAAATCTCTTCAGTAATTTTATGACTTCCTCAAAGGACCTGTACTTGTTAATTCAATATTATTATTTATTCACTTGTCTAAATAGCTCTCTGCCTTACATTATATTGTATTTTTTTATACTTTCAAATTACTTATTAACCTGAGTCAATAAGAGGTCTTTTTTCCTTTGATTACTCTATGTAGTCTCCTTTATGTAAATAAGCTTTTAAGAATATTGATGGTAAAATAAACTTTTCAGATGTCTATATAAAGCTAGCTGTGGTTCCTTCAGTAAAACAGTTTCTTGCAGTTAACTTGATATTTCCTTTTTCTCTCTAGGATTTGTTTCCTTCTTTCCGCCTCTGCAGCCCAGTGTCTGTGGGGTTAGCACTGTGGGACCTAATTGGTCTTTCAAATGTTTTCTAGCTAGTGACTTTTGAGAGTGCTTTGCTTATCTTATGACTGGCCCGTTTTTATTTCTCTTTTTGGTTTCTCTAATGCATCTGAAAAAAAAACATGTCTTTCTTCTCTTACATCACCTTTTTCTTGAATTAATATATAAGTTTAATATATTGGTATTAAATTCCTAAGTGTTGATAAGAAAATAGAAGACATAGTATAGTAGTATTTCACTGAAAGGGAATAAATGACATTAGCAGTGTATTCTCAAGATTATTTCAGTCTTAATGAAGAAAAAAGATACAGCCCAATTACAGATTATACACTTCAAATTTTGGTGAAGTTTTAGGGAAGAGGGGTCAGTAAGAAGCAACAGGACATCAAGCCTTGGGGCAGGAGTACATGTGGGTAGGAGACGTGGAGACGTCCTGGCCTTAAGACGAGGTAGCAGGTGCAGAGATGTGCATGTGGGACTGGGGAGGGACAGTGAGGGGGGCAGGTCTTGTGCTCAGCAACGTGAAAGGTCCAGCTGGATGGGTAAGAGGGGGCTGGTGAGAAATCAGGGCCTGAGCTCGGAGGGAAAGGGTCTGGGTGAAGACTAACCAGTGTGATAGACATTTGAGATTCCCACGAAGTTTCCCAAGAATTCACCCAATCATTCTTCCCCCTATAGATTTCGAAGTTACTTAGAAAAGTGTAAACACCACATGAAAGTAAAATCACTGCGTATTTCCTACCCCGTTTTGATAACTTGGCAGAAGCCAGTCTGACACTAGTTTCTTCACCCTGTTGGCTTGCTTTTGCCTTTTGCTCAGTGAACGGGGGAGCTTGGTCCGGCGAACCTCCCAGGCGGAACAGCCATACTTTCAACTGTCGGATGCTGGTAAAACCTTTACCTGAGTCAGAAGAGGAAGGTCATGATAACCAGGAAGCACATCAGAAATACGAAACTATGCAGTGCTTTGCTGTCTCTCAACCAAAGTCCATCAAAGAAGAAGGAGAAGGTAGGGGCCACTTCTCTTATGTTAGTGTCATGTATTCCTATGCTACTTCTTTCACACTTAATAATCTGAAACTAGAGGCCGCACAAAGGAAAATATAGAGGCAGTTCCTTTGTTCTTTTCACCTACTCAACAATTCTTGTGCTCAGTTTAATTATCAAGTCTTTAAAACTGCACTATCCAATAGAATTTTCTGCGGCGAGGGCAGTGTTACGTGTCTGCAGCATCCAGAACAGCCACCACTAGCCACGGGTAGTTGCTGAGAATCTGAAATGTCAGTAATGCAACTGGGGACCAAATTGTCTATTTTGTTAAGTCTTCATTTAAATACCCCGTGTGGCTAGCAGCTACCCTGCCAGAACAATTCCACTAGTATTGAACCTCTCAGGGATCCTAGGCATCTCTGAACATCTGCAGCAAGGTCCAAGCCACACCTTAGAAAACACCCATGGTACAAAGAACATCTTTTGTATACTTCGAGGGATTAATGAATTTTGTGTGGTTTGTCTATGGATGCTGCATCCAGAATAAGAGAGGATGGAGATGGGAGTGGGAGTGGGAGACGAGTTCCAAACTGTAAGCTCTTAGGCGCTTCCTTTTAAAGAGATACTGATATAGTGTCCACCCCTATGCCTTCTGAGGAGATTGCTCTACACCTCTGAGACTGTCACTGTCTATGATATGGGACAGTGCTGAATATGGCCTCCTGTGTGTGTAGCAGAAGGGAAAGAGCCGAGGCCCGTCAGTCAGTAGAAACTTTGCGGGCTTTATAATCAGACAGGCCAGGTCCTACATCAGCTGCATATCAGCGCTGACTGTGGGCAAGCTTCTCAACCTCTCTGAACACCCACGTATTCTCTTAACCAGTGAAATCAACAATTCCAGTATCACAGTGTAATAAGGATTAAATGAGCATGCCTGTACCATGATTGGCATAGATATTTAATCCTCTTTTCAAAAAATATGTAAGTAATTTTTAATTTAAATTTTATTGGAAAGGAAGTAATTGAGCTGTCACAGATGATACATAGTTTTCAAAATTAAATTTTTACGTAGAGATGGAATGTCAAGCTGTTTTATTCTCCTGTATGCAACAGAGTAAGTGCTGCTAATTCATCTGTAATATTCTAAAGCCATATTCTATAGCTAAGCTAATTTATGGTTTTGTGCTGTATATGTCAACATGTTTGTCCATTTAAAATCTGATTCTGAATGTTTACATAGTATAGCATAAGAGTAGGGTTTCTGAGCCATGGTGCACTCATGTTCAAATCCTCGCTTCCCCAAAATTTTATTTGATGTTGGGTAAGTTACTGAAACTTCATGCTTTGGCTTCTCCTCTGTTAAGTGGAGATAATGCCAGTGCCTGCCTCATAGAGTTGTTAAGAGGATTAAATGAATCAGTAGCCTATAAAGCAGCTAGAAAGATATCTATCTCATAGTAAGTGCTCAAAAATTTAGCTTTTATTATGTTGAAGATGAGGATTACATTTATGTTTGTGATACTATTATTGGATATGTTTAAAGACATTCTTTCCCAAATTTAAAATCATAAATCAGTGACATAAGATATGAAGAGACTTTTTTTTAATCAACCTTTTATCCAGCACTTTTGAAATTGAAAGGGCTTGCAGTGTGCTCTGCGTGTTACCAGATAAAACACATCCTCCCTGATCTCCAGAAATGAACACAGACACATAAAACAGTTGAAGTAGGGTAAAGAATAAATGCTTAGCATCAGTTGTGTGAGATCCTAGCCATGGCCAAGAAACTAAACTTGAGACACACTGCATTTTCTAGGATTTGTTCTCTGAATCTGAGTCTAGACTCTTTATATACTTTGTTTTAAATTGCATATTGCCATTGTAGGAGCATCAACATAGTTCAGGAGAACGTATATCTAGTTTTCCTATATCTTAATGAACCTAAAACTCAAAGAGAAAACCCTTGACAGTTTCAGTTGTCATCATTTGTAGGCTTTATTAAGAATTCAGCTGGTTGTTAATATCAGCCAGTTAATAAGAACGGGTTCCATTCATTTCCACCACTGGGGAGATGCTTTCAGATGGTCACCTGTAGTATGGCAGATGCGCATTCATCATGTGTCGTGTGGCTTCAGCAGTTTATCCTCAGCTCCCCATATCTCAGCCTCCCCCAGCTGCTTCCCACTCCAGGTGAGGACCAGAGGTACATAGTGTCTCGTTGCTCTCTCCCTTACTGACCTACAAGGTTGTGCTATCATAAGTGCATTTGATTTTGTTTGAAACACTACAAAAGGCTCCTATGATAACCATCAATGTATGTGATTGAAGATTTGCAGTCCTGCTTGATTTGTGTGGCTAGAAGAGTTCCCATGAAGGAGAGACCAGCTCTTCCCTCATCAGAAAGTTTCACTACTCGCCAAGATCTCCAAGGTAAATTTTCTCAGCAGAGAAGGGCAAAGAAATCATTCTAGAATACTTAGGTGTTTGTCAATGCAAAGAATGGTCTAGAAGCTGATGAAGAAGCTGAGCACAGCAGCTGCTGCTGGGGCAGAAGCTAGAGGTGGGGTGGTGGGGGGACACTTCTTCTCACCTTCTACCTTCCTGGTCCATGCACTTACGCTACCTATTCCTAAAGAAATTTTTATCTTTTTAAGATTTAACTATTTCTCTAAAGAATAGATCAGTGTGTAGGTCAAATGCTCACTGTTGTTTACTAGGCAAGATCACGTCCCTGGACACTAGCACCATGCGGGCAGCCATGAAGCCAGGCTGGGAGGACCTGGTGAGGAGGTGCATCCAGAAGTTCCACGCACAGCACGAGGGGGAGTCTGTGTCTTATGCAAAGAGGCATCATCACGAAGGTAACGATCTCTCAGTGATACTCCTCTTGAAGTTCATCTTGCTGATGAGCATTCTCTCTGCAACAGTGATTCCTGAACCCACCCTGGGGGCTTAGATCTGGTGACTCTTGCCCAGGACTGTCGCCATCTGAAGGGAAATTGAATAGGAGGAACTGTAGGGTTAAGAGCGTGATGAAGGAAGTCAAATTGAAGATGATAACCTCTCACAAAGGCAGATGAAAGGGAATGAGATCATTTTCTTCAATGCTCTGGCTTTTAGACATGTAAGACAGTGCTCTCAGGTCCCCTCTAATAGCCAAAAAGAAAAAACCACCTGAATCATAAGGATACTGTGAAAATAAGAATGAAAGGAAATTTGCAAGAACAGGTGAATTCCTGGTAGAGGTGACAGTGGGATCCTGAGGCCCACCGCCACCACCACCTTCCAGATGAAGTCTAAAAAGAGACGTCGCTTCTAGAAAGAGATGAAGTCACTTGTCTGGGGTCATACAGTTGGTTAATAGGACACCTGGAGCTCAGCCCACAATGTCAGAGTCGTCTTTCAGTAATAACAGCAGCCCTCTCTGAGCACCTGGCCTCTGCCCTGGCATTGGCCCCCTTCCTGTGGGCTGCTTGATCCCCACGGTCCACCCAGGGACGTGGGTGTTTGCCTCCCACGCTGTCGATGGGGAACTGATGCAGGTGACACGGACCCAGGAGCCTTTGATTAGAAAGTGTGAGCCCTGGAGGGACCTGAGGGTCGTCCTGGCCATCGCTCCACCTCACTACTCCCACTGCTGTTCTGCAGCGTCACTTTTTCTCAGATGCATTCTGGTCTTTTGCTAAATTGGCGAGAACAAAGGAAAAAAACATCCTTTCTTTAGTGCTTATTAAGGACTCCATCGTGGAGGGAGATACTTTTCACTTCCAGCCTTCTGACCCTTCTCTCGTGGGCCCCGCGTGTCCTGGTTGGGGCACTTGGTTACCAGCATGGATTCCATCAGAGCCACGCTGCCTTTGAGGTACGGGGCCCTGTGCTTTGTAACTGAGTTTGGCAAATTGTCTCCAAATTTGCAGAAAATTTTATAACTCAGTATTGAAAATGCAGTTTTAGTTTGTCATCTTCCATCTAAGGTGCATCCATGACTGTTGTTGCTGTTCACTTGCTAAGTCACGTCTGACTCAGATCTCACGAACAGCAGGACACTAGCCTGCCCTGTCCTGCACTATCTCCTGGAGTTTGCTCAGACTCTTGTCCGTTGAGTCAGTGATGCCAATCCAGCCATCTCATCCTCTGTCGCCCCTTTCTCCTCCTGCCCTCAATCTTTCCCAGCATCAGGGTCTTTTCTAATGAGTCGGCTCTATGCATCAGGTGGCCAAAAAGTTTTGGAGCTTCAGCTTCAGCATCAGTCCTTCCAGTGAATATTCAGGACTGATTTCCTTTAGGATTGACTGGTTGAATCTCCTTGCAGTCCGAGGGACTCTCAAGAGTCTTCTCCAGCACCACAGTTTGAAACTCTGGCATTTATCAATAGTGTTTGTATGTTAAAAAGTTTATGCTTTTAAGATTGCTTATGAAAAAATACAAGTCATGGTAAATAACCTGTATTTTTTTTTTCATCCTGTTTATCCTTTTTATCTTCTTCATCCACATTTCTTAGAAATAAGCACTAAATCCAACCATTTGTGTCTTCCAGCATTTTTCTTTAAGTGCGAAAGAAAAAGAGGAAATAAAGATGCCACATTTGACAGAAATAAATAACTTACCTGCCATTTCACTAGATCTGGTTTAAAATAAAAAAAACAGTAACAAAGAATAAGAAATCCCCCAGCAACCGTGTTCAGGGTCCTTGGGCTCTGAGTAGCAATGCCCCATGTTTAATCCTGTGGCTTCCTGAACTCCTTACACAAGGGTTTACACATATGTACTAGGCACAGCGCTAGGTTTAAACAGAGGGGACCCACTGAAAGGAAACTCTACCATGTATAAAATGCATTTCATCCAAGTGTATGAAATAAGTTGGATTGCAGGTAATCATTAGTATTGAATAAAAATCTACCAGAAGACTTTGTTTACATGGAGGAGCTTCCTGAATGTGTTCAGGGGCTTGCTGACACAAATCTGCTCAGTGGAAGTTCTTGATGTAGACGAATGGTAATGGAAAATCTCAAAGGATCACTGCCAAGGTCGGATAAAATTCTGAAATTATAAGCCACTGGAAATACGAGTCCTATTATAAAAATGGTATTCCTGCTGCCGTTGGCTGGCATACTGAGTATGGAAAGCCAGATGCGCATATGTACAGTAATTTGTTTCCAGTACTGCCACTTCAGAGGAATCATGCAACAGTTGGTAGCAGAAAGTGATACCTAAATACTCTGTGTCCCTACCTGGAACTGAGCAGGGGGTTTACCAGGGAAATTGCTCAAAGTGAAATTTTACCAACAAGTCTGAATCTTCATTGTATGTCAGTACCTGCTCGTGTGTGTGTGTGTGTGTGTGTGTGTGTGTGTGTGTTTCGGTAATTTCGTGGAATGATGAATGTACTTGGTCACTTTGGGACTGACTATTCCACCCACAAAATTTGTGCTGAGGATTATGTGGTAAAAAATGGCAGTCGTCTTAAAATGGTTTAGGAGGTAAGGTAACTAAACCATGTGGCTGAATCAAATGTTCTTTTTTTTAATATGCAGTATTTGACAGCTTTAAAATGCAGTTGTTTTAAAGATAAATGTGAAATTTCGAGAGAAATTATTTTAGCTTAGTGTTATATTTTCTGCTGTAGTCCTGAAAATGGAAATAACTGATGTCATTATCCAGATGTTAAACCAATTCCGTGTCACTCAGAGTTGTGCTTTTATTATTTCCGTTTTCTATTTAGCCTTCTTTTTTCTCTGAAAAGATCCCTCTGGTTGTTTATGTTTTACTTCCTGTTGCCCTGACCACAGAAATAATATGTCTTACACACTGAGAAACAAAATTGGAGAATGGTACTATGATATAATGGATTAAATAGTTTGTAACTTCAAGATGAATATTCAGAGGCTATATTCAGTGTCATAAGTTTTACATAATATTTACTATTGTATTAAAGAGAAATTAAAGGCACATTGTACCCTTTAGAGGTAATCCTGTTTATAACACCATATTACTTCCTAACGTTTCAGACAAATCATTGCAACACTTTTTTGAGCTAATAAATTGTTTATACTCTATCTCACCATGATACTGAAGATTTTTAAAAGAATATGGTTGGGGAATCAAAACTTCATTTCGAGGGAAGAAATCCCAGTATACTGAAATTATTGGCATCTTGAGAGGAAAATAAATATGCTTTTAAAAATGGATAATGGATAATGTTCTGTCATAAAGTATTACTTACAACTCTCTTCAGCCTGCTGGGAGGAAGATATTAAACTTAACCAAGTTGATTACTATTATCATGTCTGGTCCCACCCCCGCCCCCAGTTTTGTTTCTAACCATGCATTCTGCTTCCTTGCTCGCCTGCAGTGCTGAGACAGGGATTGGCATTCAGTCAGATCTACCGTTTTTCCTTGTCTGACGGCACCCTTGTGGCCGCGCAAACGAAGAGCAAGCTCATCCGATCTCAGACTACTAACGAACCTCAGCTCGTGATATCTTTGCATGTGCTGCACAGGTAAGCCTCGTTCTGACACACCATCTCCCCCGCCCAGCTCAGGAGGCCAAGTTCTGAAAGCAGATTTTATCCCAGAGCTTGTCTGCTTGGGTAGACATTTCTGTTGACCAACCCCAGTCATGTAAATATAAATTGACTTGTTATTGGGACTTCCCTGGTGGCCCAGTGGTTTAAGACTTCCAGTGCAAGGGGTAGGGATAGTTCAGTCCCTGTTTAGGAAACTAAGATCCCCCATGCCTCATGGCTGAAAAACCAAAACAGAAGCGGAAATAATGTTGTAGCAAATCCAATAAAGACTTTTAAAATGGTTCACATCAACAAAAAAAGAAAGAGAAAAGTAAACTGTTGGCTAAAAGAAGACAACTTCTGATACTGAAATTCAAATTAAGGCTGCACTTTGAACTTTAGCCTTAAGACTAATACATTTTATTTTATTTTTTTATTTATTTAATTTTCTTGGCCAAGCCATGCAGCTTGTGGGATCTTAGTTCCCTGACCAGGGATTGAACCTAGGCCCTCACCAGTGAATACTTGGGAGTCCTAACGACTGGACCACCAGGGAATTCCCAACACTAGAGAATTTTAAAACCTAACTAGAAGGACACAAGCTCACACTTAATGACTGCCTGTCACATCAGAGGAGGAAAATAGATCACTTCCCAGCAGTGACACATCCTGGGCAGGAATTCAGAATGACTTCTGCTCCCATGTGTTTAGATTTGAAACTTTCAAATATACATATACTTATAAAGGAGTATTTTAGATTGTTATTCTCAGCTTTAAATTAACCTTTTGCATTAGACTTTAAATTGAAAGGTAGTAAACATTTCCCCAAAAAAGAAAAGTGAGGAAAATTGAATGTTGATTTTTAAAGTAAATATCATAAACCATCTTGTTTTAGAGCACAAATTTAGGGAAATGATTGCATTTCAAGTTATGTAAATATTTATGTGTGTGCTGTATAAAACTTTGAGTTACTATCAGCAGATATAAAGTTGCTCTAGAGTTCCCTTTTATTACACTTCTCAATTATGTATTTTGTTATTTAGAAATTAAAATCAAGCGGCCCTGTTTGCCAACTCTTAATAAATCCGACCTCAAAACAATCTGAAAGTGATTACAGATGGGCCAGATTGCTCCCCCCTAACTGAAAGCTGATGTTTGATAATTTGTGAAACCTGTTTTGTTTGGATTTGTGAATGCATTTGGTAACTCACGAGTGACTGCCAAGCTGTAAATTAAAGCTCACAGGGCTTGGAAAATTGTCCAGCTTAGAAAGCTGCCCTGAGTGCAGGAGTGGAGTGGGGAAAGCTGCCCTGAGTGCAGGAGTGGAGTGGGGTGGCCTGCGAGTTAGGGGCTAAGATCCCAGAGTAAGGGTGATCTGCAGCTCCTCGCATATGGTCTGAGAGGCGCTCACTTGGCCTTCTAGGGGAACCCAGGCAGAGGACTTGTTAGACAGGTAACCGAATTCCCAACACTTTGGGTAACTTTGTTGGCTCGAAAACTTGGAGAGTTTCGAATAGTTGTGGCGGGTTTTTTTTTTCCTCTTAAGGTTTACTATTCATCTTGAGCCAAGTAGCCCACATCAAGCTCCAGGCTCACAGATGGGTCTCTTGTTAGGAATTGTAATCTCTGGCAAATAATTGAAGACAGCTATGCTTGCTTGGGTCATTTCTTTCAGACAGTACAAGCTCTCAGTTATTCATGATAACATACCGGTTAATGAGCAAGGTATAGTATGTAACTGGAACCCTGCTAATGTCTTGTCTAGCAAATACGATGTCAACATGGTAGTAGTCAAATTTAAACACAAACTCCCTCTGTAAAACCACAGACGTCTTAATGAATGGACTGGAAAACATCCCTCTTGGTCCTAAATGCTGCATGTTCAATCTTGCCCATAATTGCAGATGGTTTCATCAAAGTATTATCTTTCTTTTCCTTCCATGTCATCCGTTCTTTTAAAGAAATGAAGCAATCTCATCTTTGAAAATTAATAACAACTTGCTCAGTATCTTCCCTTTCATCTTATATGTCTTTCCTCATCTTACAGAGAGCAGAATGTATGTGTAATGAATCCGGATCTGACTGGACAAGCGATGGGGAAGCCACTGAATCCAATTAGCTCTAGCAGCCCTGCCCACCCGGCCATGTGCAGTGGGAACCCTGGTCAGGATATGACCCTCAGTAGCAATATAAACTTCCCCATGAACGGCCCAAAAGAACAGATGGGCATGCCCATGGGCAGGTTCGGTGGTTCCGGGGGAATGAACCACGTGTCCAGCATGCAAGCAACCACTCCTCAGGGTAGTAACTATGCACTCAAAATGAACAGCCCCTCACAAAGCAGCCCAGGCCTGAATCCGGGACAGCCCAGCTCCATGCTCTCGCCAAGGCATCGCATGAGCCCCGGGGTGGCCGGAAGCCCTCGAATCCCTCCCAGTCAGTTCTCCCCCGCAGGAAGCTTGCATTCCCCCGTGGGAGTTTGCAGCAGCACAGGAAATAGCCATAGCTACACCAACAGTTCCCTCAACGCGCTGCAGGCCCTCAGCGAGGGGCACGGGGTCTCGTTGGGGTCATCGTTGGCCTCCCCAGACCTCAAAATGGGCAATCTGCAAAACTCCCCAGTGAATATGAATCCCCCCCAGCTCAGCAAGATGGGGAGCTTAGACTCCAAAGACTGTTTTGGACTTTACGGGGAGCCTCCAGAAGGGCCAGCTGGGCCAGCAGAGAGCAGCTGCCACCCTGGGGAGCCGAAGGATCCCAGCGAGGCTGGCCTGCCTCCAGCTGGGAGCAATGAGAGACCCGACGGGCAGAGCCGACTCCTCGACAACAAGGGGCAGACCAAACTCCTGCAGCTGCTGACCACCAAATCCGACCAGATAGAGCCCTCGCCGCTGCCCAGCTCTCTGTCAGACACCAACAAGGACTCCACAGGCAGCTTGCCCGGCCCCGGGTCGACGCATGGGACTTCGCTCAAGGAGAAGCATAAGATTTTGCACAGACTCCTGCAGGACAGCAGCTCCCCTGTGGACTTGGCAAAGCTGACAGCAGAAGCCACGGGCAAGGAGCTGAGCCAGGAGGCCAGCAGCACAGCTCCTGGGTCCGAGGCGACCATCAAGCAGGAGCCAGTGAGCCCCAAGAAGAAAGAGAATGCACTACTTCGCTATCTGCTCGATAAAGACGATACTAAAGATATCGGTTTACCAGAAATCACCCCCAAACTTGAGCGACTGGACAGTAAGACGGACCCTGCCAGCAACACGAAATTAATAGCTTTGAAAACTGAGAAGGAGGAGATGAGCTTCGAGCCCAGTGACCAGGTAAGGTTTGTTGAGTGTTCTCCCAAGGGTACTAATTCATAGCCATCAAGGATTTCTCCACAAGGGGCCTGCTGAGGCCTCAGGGGACCTGATGAAAATAAGCCTCCTCCTTGGTGGTTCTTGCTTTGAGACAGAGGTAATTCTCACTGAGGTCGTGAGTTCCAAACACTCTTGCCTAACAAAGAATGGAGTCGTTGTTCAGTCGCTAAAAGTCATGTCCAGTGCTTGAGACCCCCACGGACTGCAGCACGCCAGGCTTCCCTGTCCTTCACTATCTCGCAGAGTTTGCTCAAACTCATGTCCATTGAGTCATGATGCCATCCAACCATCTCATCCTCTTCTGCCCCCTTCTCCTCCTGTCCTCAATCTTTCCCAGCATCAGAGTCTTTCCAGTGAGTCAGCTCTTCCCATCAGGTGGCCAAAGTCTTGGAGCTTTAGCTTCAGCATCAGTCCTTCCAGTTAATATCTGGGGTTGATTTCCCTTAGGATTGACTGGTTTGATCTCCTTGCAGTCCAAGAGACTCTTCAAGAGTTCTCCAGCACCATAATTCAAAAGCATCGATGCTTTGGTGGTCCCTCTTTATGGTCCACCTCTCACATCTATACGTGACTACTGGAAAACCCATAGCTTTGACTATATGGACCTTTGCTGGCAGAGAATAGAGCAGATGCTGACTTTTATTTTGTGAAGGGCCAAATGGTAATATTTCTTACCACACACTCTGTAACACAGCTGTTCAGCTCTGCCACCGGAGGGCTACAAAAGCAATCCTAGATGCTAGGGGAACAAGTAAGCCTGCTGTGTTTCAATCGAACTTTATCGACAGGCACTGATGCTTGAATTTTACACAATTTTCATGTGTCACAAGATATTCTTCTTTTGAAGTTTTTTTCAATTATTAATAACTGTCAATCCCTTCTTAGCTCATGGGCCATACAGAAACAGGTAGCTTTTCGCACACAGGGCAGCTGGGCTTTACCAACCCCTGGTATCAGAAGACATCTCACTTGGAAACAATCACTTCCTCGAAAGTGGGTTGGGTCAGAGTAGACTTTAGTAAATGATTTCTTACTTACCTTTCTCTCTTTTTAAGATCAGAGTCTGGCTGGTTTTCAAACTTAATGAAAGTCATTATGCCTCTCTTTATTCTCAGCCAGGACTTATGCTTGATGCTGAAGAATTTCTTAGGCCATCAGTAAAAACTTATTTAAGGGGAAATAAAGAGGAGAGGAGAGGTAGAATTGGCCTGGGTCTTGGTATAATTGAGCCACCAAATATCAAACATAAGTGCAAAACTGAAATAATAGGTGGTGCTATCTGTTGTTCTTACTTGAAAAATGAATTCCCTGAAAAAAAAAAAATCCAGGACAGCTAAAATAATATTCGAAGTCATCCTTGATGACATGCTGAGGTAGTGACATCAGAGGGAAAACGCCAACAGTCTAATATTTTTGTTTATGTTAAAAAAAATGAGCCATTACTGACAATAATGGCTGGGCATAAGGGGCTTTCTGGGGAATCAGCAACTGGCTGGGTTCACGATGTCAGGAGCACTGCCTTCAGTCGTGGTGGGTGCGAAGTGAAGAAGCTGCCCGAACCTCTTGACTTAAAAGTGGTTCACTGACTTGGCCTTGGAACTTGTTTTGCAAGTGGACACTTTAGGTGTCGCTGTTTCAGGTGTGCACGGGAAGAGGAGCGGTTAGCACCCCTGACCACCCGGGGACCTCCTAGGTGGAGGCTGAGCCTGGGGGTGGCGCTAGGGTGGAGAGGCCTGATGGGCCCCGGCACGGGGCTGGGGCCACACATCCTCTGACAGCCGGGCTCCTTCTGCGTCCTGAGCACAAGCTTTCTGTCCATCTTCCACTCTGATGTCTGGCCCACTACCACCATTCTGTGAGGGCTTTGTGCCCTTCAGGAGGGAAACAGCGTCATGGTATAAACACCTTTGGTGATGAATCCTTAAACTTAGCTGTTGGTGCGGAGTTCTCAACACCGGCTACTCTGTGATGCTGTGAGATCATTACATGGGGACTCAGCAGAAACTTAATAACCATATCTTGAATACAGTGTCGTGTAAAACCACACTGACAGCTGCAGACGTTTTAATCTTTTGAGGTTTACTAGATTAGAATACACAGGGCTAGTGGCAGTTCAGAGTGGCAGGCACAGATACTGTCACTCAGGCTTCTTGACACACGCTAGAGGGCAAGATGGTGACTCACGAGGTCCACCTTGGCTTAGTGGCTAAGTGGTTGGTCCCTCCCTCCCGGAACAGTTTATTTCTATCCCTAGACTGAGGCCCTAGGGACTTAAAGGGTATGGAAAGGGGGGCGCTGTTTGGCATTTTTATATTTAGCTATGTGATTACGTTAGCTTCATACAAGAAACTAACAAAGGAGAAGGTTTTTTTAAGTCCTTGAGTCACTTGCAGTTTCTAATTGGTATTTATAAGAACGTTTTTAAAATCAAAACTGTCTCACTTTGGGAATTTAAAGCACAGAGTATTATCTGCACAAATCTGTCATTTTGAATGGACACATACAGGCATACACACAGATGTACACACAGTATTTTTTTCTTAATGAAACCCAGTTCCTGGTTTTACCTTCTATCCATTCCCATTTAAAACTCCACCCCAAAAATACTGCTTCAGAGCAATTTTAACATCAAAAACGTTGCAGCTTGAAAAGAAAGGTTACCACAGGAAGTATGCATTACCTAAATTTAGATCAAAGTTAGAATGACTGACTTTAAGGGAAAAAAAAGAAACAGGGATTCTTTCACTCCCCTCCCTCCTTCACTTTTCCCAAATACAGATTGATTCTATCTCCCGTTGACTTCTAGGCACATTTATCTAAGACTTTTCTTTCATTTCAAGGGAACACAACACATTTTTATTTAGTAAGATAAACTGCTAGCGAGCCTGAACTGCACAGTTAACTTTCTTGTTATTTTGACTCAGAAAAGAACTATTATCGAGTGTGTGTTTAACCTATCACTAACTTATTAAGGGCAGGAAGTACTTCAATGGCGCTGTTATACTGAAAATAGCATTCTTCACTGGGTAGAGTATTTAAACAACGTTTGTTTCTACAGTGTTTCATAACCAACAGGAAACAATGACAGAGAAATTTCCAATATGTTCACTGACTTAAGTTATATACTTATTTACACAAGGGAGCATGTGTAAAGGATACTAACTAAATGGTACTCTTAGGCTTTCTTAATGCTTCTGGGCCACTTATGATGAGGGTTTAGAAATAGTCTGTAGAGAATTTCTTCTTGCTATTTGGCTCCATTAGAAGAGCAAACCATGTTTTAAACTGGTAGTGGCCTGAAAATTTCCCTCCAAACATGGTAGAACTGTTACCATTTTTTTGCAATTTTCTGTTAGGCAAACGTAAAATTACTAGTTTTTAAAAAATTTTTTGAAACATTGTTTTGTAGTTTATTTGAATACATGTCATTAAAATACATATGTTCTTTATATTTCCTTCAGGGAACAAATTGATTTGACACATGAAAAATTCATAAAACCAGGAAAATGAAAAATTACAGAAATCAAGTCCAATTTTCATTTTGTAGAACTTTTACAAAAATCTTTCTGACTCATTTTCTGCCTGAAATAGTTTAAACCAGCTCTTCAAATTGATGTGGCTAATTTGAGCGTTCGAAGAGATGCCTAAGCAAAACTTTGAAGTATCTTGGCAAAGCGTTTTAAAGGAAGGCATTAATCTTTTTGTCTTGTGAAGAAATCATGCCTAAGAAAGGAACTAGAAGAACTTTTGATGAGAATTAAAGCTTACAAAAACTTGAGGGAAGAAATGTTTGATCAGAAACTTAGCGTGATCAAATCTACCCCCTTCTAGAACTTCCATGACTGCAGAAGAAAATGCCTATAGATGTCAAAGTTTATTGCTAGGCAGCCAAAGGCATATAGATACTCTCCTTGAAGAAGAAAATTTCTTGAAGTAAATTTAAAACAAATTAATTTAAATGTATACTCCAAAAATAGAGAAGAAATAAACATAGGCAAAGCAATATTAACTCTAGTAGGGAAATTTTCATAATGCATTTTTCTAATGGTGAGCTGAATAAAAATTAGCAGATTATTTGAAATAAAGAACCAAAAACTTGGTTGAAACCATCCAAATGTATTTTAATGTGTGTGTGTGGAGAAAGAGATTAATTTTAGCCTTATTTTCAACTCATTATATATATTAAACCCAAGAGTAAATCACAATGAAAAACCACAAGTCCTGTCATTAGAACTCTTTGAAACTATGATAGTTATTTTTCTATTCAAGATGGTTTTAAGTGTCATTTTATCTGAGTGAAAAGAGTAAAGGTAAAAAAGAAAGGTAGGAGTCTAGATCCAGACTATCAATCAGTATTGTAAAAGCTTTCTTTTACACACATCTGGGATTGGGAGCAAATATAAGGGCATTCATTGAGGAAATTAATATACTGTATTTTTATCATCGTTTGTATAAATCTGTATTGAGTGTTTCTCATTCAAGGCATCTGCAAAGATTTCTCAAGAAATTACTTATTACTTCTAATGACCCACCCTCTCACTGCGCCACCCACAATTTTAAAATACTCCACACAAATCAGACTGTAGTAGGGAAACTCTCTAATAAACTTCAGTTTATTAGAACCTCTTTCTTACATCCATAGCTATTTTCAAGACCAACTATAAGGATATTTGTCAATTTTTATAAAACTTTTTTTCTGAGAAATTATAGGAATTTTGTGAGAAATTGAGTTGATTCTGGGAAGTTTTTTAATTACAGGTTTAAATGGCTGAGGGAACCGTGTTGGCTGAGTGTCCATTGCCGTGTTCCGGGCACTGTCCTCAGAGGGCGTTAGATGTTGATACTGTACTCCTGTTTGTACCTTACATGTTCAGCAAAACATGATAAAGATGGCTTTCCAACAGAGTCACTTTACACATACATTTAACTTTCACAGAATTGTCCATACAGATTCAGGAAAAAAAAGAATAGGTATCTATTAAATGCTTAAGTTGTGTGAGCAGTTTTGCCCACTGTTCAGCGGACTTGACTCTGTTTTGGTTTGGTTTGGTTTTGGTTCCCTTGAAGCGCCGACGGTGTGAAAATGCAGCTACAGGCTTTTCCAGCGCAGAATGGTTCCCTCGTGGACTTCAGCAGTTCGGAGTAAAGCCAGAGAGGCAGTGTGCGCTGTCACTCGCTGGCCGTGTTGCCCGTGGGTGGGGGACATACAGTACGCTTCCTTCCTGAGCAGCTCTGAGGATCACTTTGTCTGTGTCTGCCCATACTATAGCATTCTAACTTTAGAACCTAACCCTTACCTAAGATGTAGCTCTCCCAAATTTGATCCCTGCCCCTTTTGTAAGAAACAGATGGCCAAACTAACTAGAAAATGGTCTTATAATTGCTCTAACAGTACATTAGAAATTTCCTGGAAAATGGATCACCAAGTTCTTGCTAAGCTAGTTGACTCTGAAACAAAGAGTCCAATAAAATATCACTTCATTGTATCCTTTCTTACCTGAGAAATTGTGTCCAGTAAAAAGACTTCCTAGATAGATATTACATTTGCCATAAATCGCAAAAAACTTAGTCCAGCTTCTCGTGTGTAGAATAAAACTATAAGCCATTCCGCTTTAAGTAAATTATATCATTTGAATTGCTAGTGTTAGACAAAAGGGTTAGTCATGGTCAAGGATTGAAAGTCCATCAGTGACTTTGGGGAAGTTACCTAACTTGTGTTTTTCCACCTACACATCAGGAAAATCATTCTTACCACTCTCTCCACTAGGAAATAATCTTGGGGTTTAACTTAGCCATTTTCTTGCATGGTTGGCACCATCTGATTTTAAATACTTGGCACCCAGATAGGTTCTACTTGAAAGAACATAAATTCAGTTGAGGTCTCGGGAAGAAAAGCACTAGCTGTGAAATAGTGGTGCTGCATACCATATTATTTTAATGTTGATAATTGAAATTATTTCAGGAAAGGGAAGAGTCATAAGAAACATGTTTATAGCTTCTATAAAGTCAAATTAATAAATGCAGTGATTGGAAATGACCTCCTGCCTCCCTGCATTTGTCCCCTAAGCTGATGAGGACTGAGAAAACCAGTGTCATTTGAAACTGAAAGTGTAAGCAGTAAAAAAAATAACACCACTCAAATGGAAAAGACGGGGCTGAGCGGTTCAGGGCTACTTCAAGCTCATTGTGCATTTTACCTCTTGCTTTTAAAAAAAAAAAAGAAAAAGGAAAGAAAAACAAAGTTCTAAAGGGAAATGACCATTTACTAAATACTGATTTCGTGTAAACTTGGATCATACTTTCCACCCGTTTTTTGTTGTTGTTATTTCTTCAAGCGAGTTAACCACTAAACCTGGGCCTAGACTGTAAATCCTAGTACACACGTGGTTAATTAGAAATACTCATACTCATGATTAATTGAATTATTAGCATAAAATAAAGGGGAATTTATAAATTGCCAATGAATCCCAGTGCTGAAAGAGAGCTTTCTTTCTAATTCAGTCTTCTCTTTTTACCAAGGAGGAAATTAAGGGGCAGGAGATTAAATTATTTGTCCTTTGTCAATTTAATTTTTTGTTGTTGTTGTTAAAGATGATCAATAAACAGTGAGGCCCAAGGTTCGCATGTGTCCACATCTCATTTGGCTCTGGTTCCTTGTACCCTTTAGGCTGCAATTGCGCATGGGCCTGCGGCGCCCACTCTTAGTGTAGGACTGGATAAACTCTTCTGTTTGTTAACTGCAGCCTGGCAGTGAGCTGGACAACTTGGAGGAGATTTTGGATGATTTGCAGAATAGTCAATTACCGCAGCTTTTCCCGGACACGCGGCCAGGCGCCCCTGCTGGATCAGTTGACAAGCAAGCCATCATCAATGACCTCATGCAACTCACGGCTGAAAGCAGTCCCGTGACACCTGTCGGAGCCCAGAAAACAGCAATGCGAATCCCACAGAGCAGTGAGTATGGGGTGTTGACGGTTATGCCAAGAAATTCCCATGTAATCACCATCAGAAACAGGGATTACTGAAATCTGATGCAAACAGCTTAGTCACTTCACAGTTTCTACGGTCAAATAGCACCATCTACTGTCCCAGCCCTTCAAAACAGTAGTCAGAGTGGATTCTAGTCAACGTGGCCTTTCTGCAGGCGCTTGTGGTTGATAGAGTCAGCACAGAGTGAGACTGGCCTGCGTAGATAAAAGTTCTTTGGATGATTGTCATACTTCGCTTCATTTCGGTTACTGCCTTCAGAAATGGAGTTTAAAATAGATTTTATGTGTTTTAATACATGACTAAACACTTAGAAAGTTATGCTGACTTTTTAGGAATAATACACTCACTCATAAAAATTTCTTAACCAGAATTGTAAATCTTTATACATTAAAGGGCTATACACATTAAAAATATCTTGTCCTATCTCTTTGGAATCCTCATATAAATATCAGTTTTACATGGAAATTTATCATAGAAATGATTTCTAAATGCATCTTAATTTGTGTGATATAAAGCTAGAAGACCTTAGACTATTTAATAAGATACAGTCTGTATCTCTTTTTCTTTTTTTCCATCCTTCACAGCTTGCAGGATCTCAGTTTCCCAACCAGAGGTTGAATCCTGGCCATAGCAGTGAAAGCCCCTTTCCTAAACACCAGGCCACCAGGGAATTCCCTTTTATTTTATGTTTTTGTAGGTTTAAGATGAAGTCTTTCTTCACTTAGTGAAGTGTGTGAACACTTACTTGGTTTACAAACTTTATAATTCCCTAAAGTTATCCAGTTGCTTTTAGGAGAAGGAAATATCTTTCCTGAATGAGGGATATATCTTATAGACAGACAGAGAACCTCTTTAGTGCTCGGATGATGAACATAATGATTTTTCCCTCTTCAAATACAGTTTGACCCAAATACAGCTTAGCTGCAGCTGCTGCTAAGTTGCTTCAGTCGTGACCAACTCTGTGCAACCCCATAGACGGCAGCCCACCAGGCTCCGCCATCCCTGGGATTCTCCAGGCAAGAACACTGGAGTGGGTTGCCATTTCCTTCTCCAATGCATGAAAGTGAAAAGTGAAAGTGAAGTTGCTCAGTCGTGTCTGACTCTCCGCGACCCCATGGACTGCAGCCTACCAGGCTCCTCCGTCCTTGGGATTCTTCAGGCAAGAGTACTGGAGTGGGTTGCCATTGCCTTCTCCACAAAGCTTAGCATCTGTTCTCAAAGCAGAAATGGCAACCATCAACCAAATTACAATGTATATTTGATTAGTAGATCTTTTCTTAAAGTGATTCCTGGTCTTCCTGAAAAGGGTAAAACAAAACAGAGTTTATGCTGGTTATGTGTTAGACCTGCCAGTTTGTTTGGGAATGGAAGGTTGCTTATGGCCCATGAGAGATCACAAAGTCAGAGAGTTGAGACATGAATAAGAAACACTCTACCAAGCCTATGCTTAAGACCCAGAGGAGTTACTGAAGGGCTGTGTGGAAACTCATGGGTTCTCCCCTTTCTGTACCTCCTGGTGTTGTTCAGACTATTGAATAGCATCCAGGTAGCTAAACCTGAGAAAGTCAGATTAAGTATATCCATAATTTTCATTCCAAATGATAATTCTTCTAAATAGTTTATTTCTCTTACTGATTGTTAAGGACGTTAGTATGTTTTAAATGTTCTGTTTCATGCTGTTTATATAATTCAGAGAAAATAAACTGCTTGATATTATTTTATATATTTGCTCTATGAATTGTAATCTACAATATCTTTGTTTTTGTAAAAACACTTAGCAAATAACTGGTTGTCTGTGTGATAGTATAGTGCATTGATGTAGTGCTTACTACACAATAAACTCTTATAAACTAATCATAGAATCCATTTCAAATATAAATAAATCTGGAATTTAAAGAATATGTATTTAGAAGATTTAACAGGCCTTTAGAAGATTTGACAGGGCCTGAGAGCTTTAATACTGACTTTTGGTACCAGAATTCACACTTAAAGACTTCTAACTTTCAATGAGAGTAGACATTTTTAGCCTAATTCTCTTCCTAGGAAAATCCAGTTAAAATATGACAGTCTCAGTCCAAACCACATGTGTCCAAGTTTGGTGCATTTGGAGATATTTATGGCTTCACAGCTGTGACAAAACAGTATTTCTAAATTCAAATAATATATGAAAAACATATTTGTAGTTTACTTAGCAAATACAATTGAATATTAGAAGTTGATATTGGGGAGAAAAATATACAATAAATAATAGACATGTTCTCCTTTTTTTTTTCCTTTGCTTTATTGCTCTGTGAGGTTGTCAAGAAGTAAATTAGAGACATGTTGATTAGATTGCAAGTCTGTGTTTGGACACCCCATGTTCTTTTTGTCTGTGAATTTGTCTTTATGTAAGCAGCTGGTCCCAGACATGCATACCTTTGTGATTTTACAACCGACATTTCCCCTGAACACTGCTTCTGTTACTATTTTCCATTATCCTCTATTAACCTTCAATTTTCATTTGTTTTCTCCCTAGCTTTTAATAACCCACGACCAGGGCAACTGGGCAGGTTATTGCCAAACCAGAATTTCCCACTTGACATCACATTGCAAAGCCCAACGGGCGCTGGACCTTTCCCACCAATCAGAAACAGTAGTCCCTACCCAGTGATACCTCAGCCAGGAATGATGGGTAATCAAGGGATGATAGGAAACCAAGGAAATTTAGGGAACAGTAGCACAGGTAAGGGCTCAAATGGGCTGTCAACTTTTTATTGGTGGGTTATTCAACTTAATGATGTATTCCTCCAACATCCAAGTAGTAGAATTTTTCGTGTGAAATTTTTTATGCTAGAAACACATTTGAATGTAAGAAAATTCTGCAGATTTTCACTGTGAGCGTGGTATATGAAGAATTGGAAAGCCTCCCAGTAGGCTGACCTTTTTATGCTGTGATCATTGTTTTTACAAGGGTTCTAGTTGCTCGCTAATCCTACAGTAAAAACTTATTTCACTACTATTCCAGTTACTATTTTAGACCTTGTAGTGCTTTATGTAGAAGAATTTGCTAGCTTTTTGTGATAATCTGCTGACAACCCCAAAAGTGTGTTAGTGTTAATCACTCAGTCGTGTCCGACTCTTTGCGAACCCATGGGCTATAGCCTTCCAGGCTCCTCTGTCTATGGAATTCTCCAGACAAGAATACTGGAGAGGGTAGCTATTCCCTTCTCTAGATGATCTTTCCAACTCAGGATAACCCCAAAACTCCCTATTAATTGACGATTTGTGTTTCATGAATTTCAGAATGAAAGTATAAAATTCCACCAACCTTTTATACTTGTAACAATAGCAGTTCTCATTCTGAAAAATATTAATTAAGAAAATGAATTTTAAGTGGTAGTGTGGTTAACCTAATAGTAGCTGATCCAAGAATTCCATTGTTTAAAATGTATAAGGTTGCCTGTGATCTGGTTTGACCCTTGACCTGCTGTGGCTTAAGGTGTCTGCCAAGTTTCCCACGCATATTCCTAAGTGGTAGTCATCCCCATAGCAGCTGCCATACTCCCAAACCTCCTTCCAGTTCAGGCTAGGAATCACTGCAGCAGCATTGATGGCTATAACCACCGTGTCCTGTACCCTCTGGGTATCCCGCACCCTTAGGATGCTGAGCTTTCTAATGAAGTCCTGCTCACCGTTTATAACTGGAGACAAAAGCATTGAAAGAAACATGTTACAAAAAGAACTTATATTCATAGGTTTTAATTCTTGGCAGTTTTTTTAGCTTAGTGTGTCATCCCTGTAATCACATTTCCATTCAGATAAGTAAAAATAAGAGTTCAGTTGAAAGAAAAAAGATGGGTTTTTTTTTTCTTTTAACTTTCTGTTGTTGGTAAGCAGTTCACATGGGAAATGTGAGCTATGTTGTATTAAAATAGTTTATTCATTCAACAGATATTTACTGGGTAACTACTAGATGTGCCAGACACTGACTACATCACTAATTATTTATTTGCAGAAACAATGCCATATTGATCTTATATTATTTTTAAGATAAAGTATTGATTTATATAAGTAAAATGTTGACTCACATGAAATTCTGTCAGAGAAAAGGAGCCAATAGTTTATTAAAGGTGGCTCCTTATCAGTGAAATGCAACATCTGGGTTCTTGGAGAAACATTAGGAATTTAGGGACATACCTATATTCAAATCTAGGCAGCCTGGAGATGCCTGGCATCCAGACTATAAAGATCAAGCAGTGTCTGTGCTTTGCTTTAAAAAAAAAGAAAACATGAAAGAGACTACCCTGGTTATAATTACATTAATATTTCAAATTATGGATTATTTTCCCTTCTGCTTTCTAGACTTTATATAATCTTGTTATATTGATTAGATAATAGATTTTTTGAAAAAGAAAATGTCTTTTCTCCCATATCTTTATATCATTCAAGTCTAGTCTTCAAATGGTTTTTAAAATATGTACTAATATAATATTGTCCTAACTTGTTCAGTCTAATTACACTTAACTCTTCATCGTCCTGATGAGGTACATTCTCATTTCACCAGTGAAAAACCACCCACAATACATGCTCTCCCCATTTCTGAAATATACCCTGTTTTTAGTTATTATCATAATTAAAGTCAATGCAAGTCACATCTTTGAAAGCAGAACTGTTGCACATCCTTTATTAAACACTTCAGAACGAAGGGTCCTCACTTGGGGTTCTTCCCCTTTAGGATACCAAGTTTTAGCCCGTGTCTGGCCATCGCCAGCATCCTGGGGCCAGAGAGAGCAAGCACGTGATCTGCCAGCAGTGTGTGCTCTTCTCACTGGTGTGTGTGGTTGCGCAGCTGTTACTATCTCAAGCGTAAGAGGATTTTTACAAATCTGTCCCTACCCAGTCTAGATCTACATCACCAGCAACGAGGTGGTCCAGGCACACCGAGGCAGCCGGCGCTTCCTTGCCGTGACCACAAAGAACCAGAGTGGATGCTCTCATTCCCCCGGCTTCCAAGGCTGTCTCATTCAGCTTTGAAGCTTAACAAATTGTAATGCTCAGAAAGGGATTTGAGAATTTAAAGTCTGGCCAAGGCTTCACGGGATATTCTCTGTGATTTGGGTTTAGAATTAGAATATTGATTATCAGTTTTTACCTTGTTTCTCTTGGCCTCACCTCCCTTTTGGAAAGTAAAGCATTGACGTGTATATCAGCTAATGTGATTCACTTCCTGAGGAAGGAAGTTGGGGTTCTCCACACGCCACAGCACCTGTCTCTTAAGTACATATGGGAACAACTGTAACAGCTTTTCCGAACTGTAAAGAGTGGCAAGTCTGTGTTGTGAAAAACTTCATAGTAATTGCCAGCTTGTGTTTCTTACCCAAGGCCCACATCTGGCCCGGCGAGGGCGTGAGCTGTCGGGTTAACTGTGTATTAAGAACAACTATCTGTCTCGTGTAGAGTAAGAGCGTCTAGTGTTCCTGCATCTTGACTATGTTTCCGGTCACCACATCTCTGTCTTCTCTGCCTTGCCTGTAGGCATGATTGGCAGCAATGCTGCCCGGCCCACCATGCCGTCTGGGGAGTGGGCGCCCCAGAGTCCTGCCGTGAGGGTCACCTGTGCTGCTACCAGCAATGCCATGAACCGGCCGATCCAAGGAGGTATGATTCGGAACCCAACAGCCAGCATCCCCATGAGACCCAACAGCCAGCCTGGCCAAAGACAGATGCTTCAACCTCAGGTCATGAATATGGGTAAGGTGGTTCCTGTACTCTTCGCTTTTCAGTTTGATGCATTCTTAAAGGAGAGAGGAACAGCTCCTTAAGTTCTGTCAGGCTTGTCATTTGAGGTTTAGGGAATACCCCCCGCCCCATCACTGCCCCCCACCACCCTGTGTCAAGCTATCAAATGTGGGATTTTGCTGAAGATCTCTGCACAGGTCATAGAATTGCAGGATTTCCAGTAAAATAAGATAACTCACTACCTTTATGATGTTTCATTTTTGCTTGAAACTATCCGATTTCAACTTTTACAGGGAATGGATTACACTGTAACACTAGAAATATCATATAGATGATATTTTAAAGAAGCATTTCAATGGTACAGCAATGTCCCTAACTCTGCATGGTCATCAGGACCTTAAAATGCAGATTTCTGGGCACTACCCTAGACTAGGTGGGCACGGTGGTAAAGAATGCACTGCCAATGCAGGAGATATAAGAGAAGCGAGTTCAGTCCCTGGGTCAGGAAGATCCCCTTGAGAAGGAAATGGCAGTCCACTCCAGTATTCTTGCCTAGAAAATCCCACGGACAGAGGAGCCTGGCGGGCTATAGTCCATGGGGTCACAAAGAGTCAGACACGACTAAGCACAGCACATTTTACCCTAGACTGTTACACAAGACTCTCCCAGGTCTTCACTGAAAGAGCAGGGTCTTACAGAGCAACTCAGAACATATAAGGATCACTAGAGTTGTTTGGATACAGTTCACATGTTATTAAAATTAATGATCAGACACATTGTTTGATACCATTTATATGAAATGTCCAAAACGGGCAAATCTGTAGATAAAGTAAGATTAGTGGATTCCTAGGGCTGGGGCTTTGTGGGGAGAATGGAGAGTTACTCCTGATTACATTATGAGGTTTTTTGGGGGTGGGAGGATGAAAACATCCTAAAATTGATCATTGTGATGGTTGTACAGCTCTGCAACTACACTAATAGACACTGAATCATACAGTTTAAGTGAGCTAAGTATATAGTATGTCAATTATATCTCAATAAACGATTATTTTTTTAAAAAACTTAATGTAGCTCATTCTTGTTTCTTAATATTGACATACTAACCTTCCACTTGTCTGTTACCATAATTCAGATAAGGTGATGTTTATATACTTTTTCATATACTTAGATAGTGCAGGATGTTGTTATTATTTAGTCACTAAGTTGTGTCCAACTCTTTGCCACCCCATGGACTGTAGCCCGCCAGGCTCCTCATCCATGGGATTTCCCAGGCAAGCATACTGGAGTGGGTTGCCATTTCCTCCTCCAGGGGATCTTCCCGACTCAGGGGTGGAACTTGGATCTCTTGCATTATTGGCAGGCAAGTTTTTTTTACCACTGAGCAACTGGGGAAGCCCAGAGCAGGATGAGTAAACGCTAAGTCAATACCAGAAAGATGCCAGGATGGTTTTGACATAATAATGCAGAATGGTCATCCCGCCCTGGCATCGATTTTCTTTTCTAGTTGTTTAATTGCTCAGCACATTTTGGCTTATTGTTTCTGAGATGACATTCATGTTGCCTTTCTATAGAAAGTGTACTTCCAATTAATAATGCACGATTCCTAAATGTAAATTCACATAATTTGAGACATGCATGAAAAATACTAAAAATGGCCAGATTTCCATGCAGAAATACACTGGGAAATTTCTAAAATACTTCATTCATTCATTTAAAAATCATCATAGTAAATCCTTTCTGTCCAGAAATTTCATTTATCCTCAGTCTTTCTTCATGAATGACACATAGCTTTTGAGCTTGAAAAATGGCTCTTTGAGCTTCATTGTGTAGCTGAATTGCTCTGATTTTTAATAAACTCATAAAAGCTGTGAACTCAACAGAAAAGTATCTATTGTAATGGGAGACAGGTCCACAGACAGTGATAATATAATCATTAAAGAGCTCATATCGTGCATTAGCTTTAAACCTCTACAAAGAATTCCTAAGAAAGAGCATGTCTGAGTTGTCTGAGCCCCCTTTCTACTCCTGTCTTACAAGCACTTCGCAAAATTATGTCCAGGACCGTGATGCCCTTTTAGGGGATCTGCAAGGCCAAAACTATTCTCATAATAATATAAAGATATTATTATTCTCTCATGGACGCACAATAGAGTTGGCTTAAAAAAAAAATCTTATCTGTGTTGCAAACAAACAACTCATAGAAAAATAGGTCAGATTTGTGATTACCAGAGGGGAGGGGAGGGCAGGGAAAGGCAAGCTGGTTGGAGGTGGTTTAAAGGCACAGATTTCTATTATAAGATAATTTCTAGGGACGTAATGTATAACATGATCAATGTAGCTAACACTGCTGTATGTTATATATGAAAGTTGTTAGAGTAAATCCTCTTGACAGTTCTCATCACAAGGAAAAGAATTTTTTTCTTTTTTTTCATTGTAGCTATTTGAGATGATGGATGTTCACTAAATTTAATGTGATCATTATTTCATGATGTATGTAAGTCAAATCATAGTGCTATACACCTTAAACTCACATAATGCTGTGTGTCAATTATATCTCAATACTACTGGAAGAAAAGTCTTGTTTATAGCATAGTGGATTTATTATGATGATTTTTAAATGAATTAAGAATCATTTTTTTCTATTTTCCAGTTTTAATTTTCAATACAGTAAACAGCAGTAAGATACACCCCACTTACACAAAAGCCTGTACGTTAATAAGAATATAAAGTCTGCTTGGAGAAGGCCATGGCAACCCACTCCAGTATTCTTGCCTGGAGAATCCCATGGACAGAGGAGCCTGGCAGGCTACAGTTCATGGGGTTGCACAGAGTCGGACACAACTGAAGTGACTTAGCATAAAAATTTCTAAGTACAAGGAGTTTGGAACTGCTCATCTAGAGTCTCAAAGTGGGTGATTAGCCTTGATATTTATTGCCGTTTTGTTCTATTTCAGAACAAGAATTCTATCTTATTATTTCCACCTAATTATTATTATTTCTGTCTTTTCTATCAGCCAGGTATTTCTCTTTCTATTCCATAGCTGAAACAGACACTTCGCTGATTACAAGTTATAAGATTCAGGGGTTGTTTTCTTCTCCCTTTTCAGGGCCATCTGAACTGGAGATGAACATGGGGGGACCTCAGTATAGCCAACAACAAGCACCTCCAAATCAGACCGCCCCCTGGCCTGAGAGCATTCTGCCAATAGACCAGGCACCGTTTGCCAGCCAGAACAGGTGAGCACTCGGGAGGTCCCAGAGAGCAGAGTTCACGAGTTATCTCAGCCCTAGGCCAGAAGTTAATCTTATCCTTTTAAACACTTGGTGCCTGACCCGTTTTCATGTATTCAAACTATATCACTTACTGGTCTGGGAGTGCAGGAGGTAAGGGAGGGAGGGGAATCCAAAAATCAGTTTAACTGAGCATATGCCTTCAAAGATGCTGCAGTTTAGTTGGAAAATAAAATATGTAGACTAATAACTAATATGAGCTAGCATGTACTATAAATGGGGTGATCATTCAATTGGGGTGATTGGGGAAAGCTTCAGAGTTGATGAGAAGTATCACTGGGACTTCCCTGGGTGTCCAGTGGTTAAGACTCCATACTTCCGATGCAGAGGGCACAAGTTCAGTCCCTGGTCAGGGAACTAAAATCCCACATGCCACGCAGTGTGACCAAGAGATTTTAAAAAATGTAGAAGAAAGGTATCATTTCAATGGGCAGAGATGGCAGGAAGCCAGTTCATCTGGCAAAAGCAGTATAATCAGAGGCTTAGAGGTTACAGAAACCACACAATATGTTTAGGGTAACAGAATCGTCTAGTTTTATGCTTCATATACTTTACCACATTAAAAAACAGTATCAAGATTTAACTGGAAGAGTAGATTAATAAAGGAACAGATTTATAGAGGGTCTTAAATTGCAAACTCTGAAGAATTTGGCCTTTTTTCTTTAAGCTGTTGAAGTTTTTTGAAAAAGAAAGTGGTATATATGATCAAATTTGATTGTTTTTTGATTCTGATTATTAGTCTCATCATTTTTGTTTCTGTGTAGGCAATCTTTTCTAATTGCTTTTGAAATATTTCTGTAACTGCTATACTGTAGTTTTATTGTAGTGTGTCTAGGTGTGAATTGATTTATTTATACTGCTTAGTGTTTGGTATATCTTGTGCTTGTTTTTTAAATCTGTCAATTTGTGTGTCTCATCAGTTCTAGAAATTTAGGCATTATCTCTCTATACTGCCACACCTCCATTTCCTTTATTCTTTCTGGGATTCTGGCAAGACACGTTAACTTTCTACATTAGATTTTTTTAAAACTCATACCCTCCTTATTTCTTTATCCATCTTCCATTTTCCATCTCCTTGTCTCTCTGTACTACATTGAGGATAATTTATTCATATGTATATTTCATTAATTATCTCTTTAGCTATGTTTGATCCAGTTACATTCTTCATTCCTAAAAGTTCTATTTGCCTTATTATTTTTCATGGTCTCTTGTGGTTTGCTTATTTTTGACTCCACCTTTATGTCTTTAAACATGACGTTCATCCTTTGTTTCTGCATTTCTTGATTTGGGAGTTCCAGTATCTGGATTCCTTGCAGGTGTAAATCAGTGACTGACTCTTGCTTCTGGTGGCCCATTCCCTGAGTATTATGGCAGTCTTTCACTGGGAGTTCTAGTTACTCTTGGTCAATGAAACACTGGGGTTAAAACTGAGGATACTTTTTCTTAGGAGAGAATTTGCGTTGGTCTCTGCAGGGGTGAGGGTTCCGCTCACCAGTTTGCTCAGAGCAGCCCAGCCCCCCGACACACACACCATCAACTCTTTCTCGTGGCTGTGGCCCAGCGAGCCCCGACTCTTGAGGATAAAATCCACCTGTCCCCGGGGGCTTAGGTGTGGCTCAAGTTTTAGCTCGAAGGTGGTTGTTCCATTATTCCCTGGAAAGACGACATCACAGTTGTGTTATGTGCTAATCTCAGGGTTAGCAAAGCACTGGAAGCGGGTGGCTCGCAGGCGACCCTGAGGCCTGTATCATGGTGCTGCTCAGCCAATTGTGTGGGCACAGAGCCCCGAGGGAGGGAGATAATTCACATACTGAGCCCGAGTCAGCATGGGAACATAAAGGATGCAGGCAGTGTGTTCTGGGAAGTAAACATTAGGAAACAACTGGAGAAATTTGGTCTTGAGGCTCTCATGTGAAGAGTTCAGGTTGGAGGCTAGCGAGGACCTCGCTACAGACTGAACTATTTTGTCCTTTGGAGGTTGTTCAAATCTAAAATTATAAAGTACTTTTATCAAATTCACTAATAATAAAAGCAGAGTTTCTGAAATTTCATAAGGCTAGAATATTTCCAGAGCTTCTTGTTTTTAAAAAAACAAACAGGTTTTAAAATGACTCCTACCCTGAGATGAAATGCTTTTGTGTAGCTCAGAATTGTGTTGTGGAGCCTGTTTTCCTTCTGTATCTTAAGAGAATGATGCAGGATTCAGGGCACTCAGTGAAGTTTTAAAAAAAAAAAAATTAAATAGCATAAGGTGAATATGAGCTTAACAATAGGCTGGGTGAGAAAAAGCTGGGGACTAGTTATTTCACTGAAAGAAAAGACCAGGGCAACTGCTTAACAGCTGTTTAGGGAGATAAGAGAAGGTGCTCACCAGCTGTATTCCATTTACTTAGTAGGAGAAACTAGTGTGTTCAGACCCCCGGTGCCTGTGCACCACTTGCGGGGTCTCATTGGACGGCAGTTCTGAGTGGAGTCCAGGATTCTACGTTTCTGACAAGCCCCAAGTGATGCTAGCACCGCTGCTCCTCCACTGTACTTCGCAGGGGAGAACATCAGAAGAACCACAGTCAGAGTGGCTCTCACTGGACTGGGTACCAAGGGCGGTGTGTGGCCTGCATCACTGGGTTTGCTTGGGAATAGAGCATCATATAAATAACCACTGTAGTCATCCTTAGAGGTGGTACTTTCTCAGGGTCCTTCCAGCTCTTTAAGTCTGATTTCATGGTGTCAGTGAGTGTGTGCATTTTCTAAATATGTTTATTTGGTTTGTTAAAAACATACCCATGTCCATGGAAACTTGCACACAGTAGAAAACGTTTTGGATGAAATATCTAAGATTAGTTTCTAGGGGAAAACTAGGCCCAAAGTTAGGATTTTCACTGTTGCCCAAGTTGAGGAGGGTTCTGTTAAAACAAAAATGGGGACTTCCTGGCAGTCAAGTGGTTAGGACTCTGCGTTTCCATGGCAGGGGGGCATGGGTTCAATCCCTGGTCAAGGAATTAAGGTCCCACAAGCCACAGAGAGAGGCCAAACAACAGCAACAACTAAAAAACAAAAGAGGAGAAATGCAGAGTATATGCTGAAGCCAGTGAGAGTCGGCTGCTCAGCGTGCCGGGGCATTTCTGTGGCTCTTCTCTGACCCTGTTCTCATGTTGTTGGTATTACTGTCAGTTTTCTTTATATAAGAACTCTGTGGACAGAACTGAACATTTTTACTATTTTTAAAGTTATTTCAGCTTTTCTAGCCACTTAACTCCTCTTCTTTTATTTTAAATAATTCAATTAGAAGAAATTTATGACCAAATTTATGGTAGTCTTATTGTCAAAGAAATCCAGAGATGATGGACAACAAGGGTTCTAACCACGTCTCTCTTTTTAAATAAAAGAAAAGCAGTGATTTTTTTTAATCCCCTTTGTAAACATTAATATCACCATTAATATTTAATATTTTTCCTGCCTACCTATTTAGAAGTAGATGTTTTCATGTTTCATGAGCCCAGCATTAGTTATATATACACATTTCAAAAAGAGAGTAGTTTAGCCCTTAAATTTCTAACATATTCACATCCTCATTTATTTATAATTTTATTTCCATTGGCTGTCATTTCATTGTGGTTTTTTTTTTTTTTCCCTTTTATTCATCTGGTAGGTAAAAGAGATATTTAAAATATAGCCCCAAATGTATAGATGATTTTTTTATAATTTCTGTTGGATGTATGTAAAAGTGAACAGTAGCTGCCTTTCATGAAAGACTTTCTTTCACATTAAGTTCAGAATTTCTGAGGTAATTTGGTGTTCTTTTGTTTGTAATGTGCCTAAGAGTAAAGTTTTCTTGGTTGACCATTAATTTCTTATCATATAGTAGCTGCTACTTTTTTGCAAAATTTTGAAAATACAAGTAAAAAGTGATGGTAATGTTCCAATTTCTCAAACAATAGCTCAGAATTTGTCTTTTTCCCCTTATCACCATCTTTAATGTCCTGGTAGTCTATAAATAAATGTATAGATTTCAATAAATAAGGTTTTATCATATGGTATCCCTTACATGTGGAATCTAAAAAGACATGATACAAATAAATTTATTTACAAAACAGAAAGAGACTCACAGACTTAGAGAACCAACTTATGGTTGTTGGGGGGGAAAGGATAGTTAGGGAGTTTGGGATGGACATGTATATATTTAAAATGGATAACCAACAAGTACCTACACAGGGAACTCTGCTCAATGTTATGTGGCATCCTAGATGGGAGGGGGGTTTGAAGGAGATGAATACATATATATACGTATGGCTGAGTCTCTTTGCTGTCCACCTGAAATTATTACAACGTCATTAATAGGCTATACTCAAATAGAATATAATTTTTTTTAATTTTTTTAAAAAAGAAAGATTTTTATTGACAATGGACCTGTCTTCTGCCGGTTCATTCCTTACTGCTTTGCCAGCCTGGGGCTTCTGTGTGTTCTTCCATTTATTCCTCTGAACTTCATCCTTGTCTTAATACTATATTTGTCAGCCACCATCTAGATTGTAACTGTATTTATAATTGCCCAAAATGTAAGAAAAAATTTTCTCCCATCATATTGGCAGTCATTTATAAAGGTGGAATTGAAAGTCCAGATCACTATTTTTTCTATAAGCCAAACGTATTATGTTTCTCAAAGAAGTGTTGTGACTCATGGTATGCCCAAATTTATGATACCAAGCCACAATGCAATATATTTTTATGAACATAAGACTGTATTTTTCTGAACATAAGGTATGATAACTTGGCTAGATCAAGAACCTCTTATTTTCACCAACGGGAACTTGCTAAACTTAACACAGTTCGGATACCGAGCCAACAAAGAGACTGAAGGTGCTCACCAGGCACAGTTGAGGTTTGTGAGTAAATGCCAGCATCAGGTCAGCACAGCGCAGTGAGTGGGCCTGGAGTCGAGAGCAGAGTGGGCATGGCCGGGGGTGACTGGAGGAGAAACGCTGAGCCTGGAGGGGAAGGATCACAGATGCAGGAGGGGGTGGGAACATGGAATGGGAAGTCTTGGCATTATGGCGGGTATACAGCATCTTCTAGGAAAAGGCCGGCTGCCCAGGGCAGCTGGGACCCACAGGGAAGCCATAGGCTCTACGCTATACTGGGACAGGTTAGGCTTTACTGAAGTGTGTGTGTCCACCACCACCAGCACCCTGTCCCAGGGCCTGGGATTTTGTGAGTCCGCTCAGTAATGGGAACAGGAACCTGGCAACATCGTATCAGGAGAATTAGAGACTGTAAGCAGGTATCCCCAAGGCCCCAGCTCAAGTTGAAGAGGGCTTTGACCAAAGTAGGAATCTAGGTCATACATTAGCTTAACTTTTTTAATTAGAAAAAGAAAAGGAAATCATGAGACCAAAAAATAGGTTATTATGTAGGAAATCACTTAGATGCCAATGAACGTTTGCAGTACTTTTTTTTTTCTCTGTATTGGGATGTGCCCTCCCTGGAGTGGAGTTGTCTCCCACGATACCGGACAGGGTCTCCTCTTCCAGCTGACGCCAGCAGATGCATACAGGGCACCTGCCTTCCCACAGAGCTCCTGCAGCCTCACTCCATTTAAGAGGGACCCGAGTTCATAGTAGAGATCTGGGGTGGGGGCTCTGGCTGTGTGGGGATTTAAAGCTTGTGAAGAAACAGAAGTTGAAAATTATGAAGTAAAACTCAAGAAAGAAAATATTAACTAGCATCTTTGGGGAATGAGGTTTCAGGCCTAAGAGAAGGTGGTAAATAGCATCCACTGTCGGCTGACTTGAGCTCTTTTTTCATAAAATGTATCACATCTGAATGTTGGTCATTCCTCTCTGGGGAATTTCCTCTGCTCTTTGCTTCCGTGACATGCAGTGCTGTGGTTTTTCTCCTTCTTGTTGCCGGTGTTCTGATCTGCTCCTTCCTCCCACTCCTTAAGTGTAGAGTAATCTGATCACAGTTGTGTTTAGATACTTAATTCTGGGAGCATGTGGAAACAGGAAGGGTCCAGTCTATTTGGGTGCTTGACGTCTTCCTGAGAACTGAGGCCCTGGCGGCAAGGCCTCTTATGGTACCTGTCAGGTCATGGGATGCAAGCTCAGAGAGCCAAGGACTACAGGCACACAGTTTAGTGAAGGGCACACTTACTGGGTGATTTTCTTCACAAATGACTGGGGCTAATGAAGAGGGTAGATTATTTCTAAGTGCACTGGGTTAGAACTGTTCGAAACTAACTATTGGCGTAAATCCTCAGCATTTCAGGATTCTAGGCCAAAATGGCACAGAACTAGCTTTAGGAAACATGGCCTGTTATCCCTATGTGAATCTATCATCACTTAAGAATGAGGGTGCTGTGCTTAGTCGTTCAGTCGCTTCCCCCTCTGCGACCCAATGGACCGTAGCCCGCCAGGCTCCCCTGTCCATGGAGATTCTCAAAGCAAGAATACTGGAGTGGTAGCCATTCCCTCCTCCAGGGGATCTTCCCAATCCGGGGAATGAACCCAGGTCTCCCGTATTGCAGGTGGATTCTTTACCAGCTGAGCTACCAGGGAAGCCCTAAGAATGAGGGTGCTTACTTGTAAACTTCATTCTCTACAAAACATCATGTAGTACCTCTAAGAGGACAGATTAGAGGATCATTTCCCCTTTCAATATTTGAGTAACTCAGAAACTCTTTTTAACTCCCAAGGTTGTCAGTTAATGTAAATCACAGGACTTTATTATACCATTGAATTTGGAGTGTAGTGTTACAGTTTTATCACCTAAAATATACAACAGACATAATCTGCATGTTCATGGTCGACTTTTCGTGACTAACTTGGTAGCCTGACAGCCACACTTCTTGAGGATTTTCATAAATGTTTGCAAATCCTACTTATGCATGACGGAGAAATATCCCATTAGTCCAGCCAAGTGCAGTCTAATGGCTAATGGCAGCTGAGTTCAAAAAAAGTAATGGAGCTTTCATGCTCACTGTGTCCCTCAGATGGGTCATTCAAGTCTGGTGAGAAATGAAACTATGTAATCAATTAGTCTTTCCTGCTAAAATCCTGGAAACTCCTTGGACTACTTCAGTTCAGTTCAGTCACTCAGTTGTGTCTGATTCTTTGTGACCCCATGAATCGCAGCACACCAGGCCTCCCTGTCCATCACCAACTCCCAGAGTTCACTCAGACTCACGTCCATGGAGTCAGTGATGCCATCCAGCCATCTCATCCTCTGTCGTCCCCTTCTCCTCCTGCCCCCAATCCCTCCCAGCATCAGAGTCTTTTCCAATGAGTCAACTCTTCACATGAGGTGGCCAAAGTACTAGAGTTTCAGCTTTAGCAACATTCCTTCCAAAGAAATCCCAGGGCTGATGTCCTTCAGAATGGACTGGTTGGATCTCTTTGCAGTCCAAGGGACTCTCGAGTCTTCTCCAACACCACAGTTCAAAAGCATCAATTCTTCAGCACTCAGCTTTCTTTACAGTCTGACTCTCACATCCATACATGACCACTGGACAAACCATAGCCTTGACTAGACGGACTACTTCAGGGCAAAGCAAATATATGAGTATATATGCTAGAAGAGTCATTGTAGATTTGTGGGCACACGGTGGTCACCCCGGCCGGTGATGAATCCCCACTTTGTAGTGTTGCCTGTCTGTTCTCCAGCACGGAGTCTGACAAGCCCTCCAAGCCTCAGCTTTGCCAGTTTTAGAGCAGGAGCAATAAAAACAACAATCATAACATCCAGTGCCTTAACGTGTGTCTCACCTATCTCTGTTGTTGTTGTTGTTGTTTAGTCGCTCAGTTGTATCTGACTCTCTTGCAACCCCATGGGCTGTAACTCACCAGGCTCCTGGTGAGTTATGTCCTTAGGGATTCTCCAAGCAAGAGAATACTGGAATGGGTTGCCATTTCCTCTCCAGGGTGTCTTCCCTACCTAGGCATCAAACCCAGATCTCCTCCTGCATTGGCAGGTGGATTCTTAACCACTGAGCCACCAGGGAAGCCCCCTATCTGTGTTAGGCACTAAATAATGCGTATCTATTATGTGGGGTTGTTGTTTGTGTCTGACTGGTACCGTATTTTACTACTTTTGTTATTAAGGCAGGAAAAAAATGTTCTCTAATCAACTCACTTTTCCATGGGCACGAGATGAAGTTTGTCTCTTTACAGGCAGCCATTCGGCAGCTCTCCCGACGACTTGCTGTGTCCACATCCCGCAGCAGAGTCTCCGAGTGATGAAGGCGCTCTCCTGGACCAGCTGTACATGGCCTTGAGGAACTTTGATGGCCTGGAGGAGATCGACAGAGCCCTGGGGATACCCGAGCTCGTCAGCCAGGTGGGCACACCATGAGGCTGGCGGAGGCCAAGCTCGCAGGGACACAGAGACGTCTGTTTTCTTCTGCTTGCACATAAACGGCAGTCGGCTTTTTAGAACGTGCTCTTCCCTCGTAACCAGGAGCCCTGTTTCCTGTCACCCCCTCTCCTTGTTACTCCCACATCAACTTTTGCCCCAGAATGGAAATGACCAAGAATGAATTTTACCTGTAATTTGGATTTATTTGCCCAAAAGACATAAACTCAAGTCCAGGTCACTTGACTATGGCAGGGAGGAACATAACAAGGAGCAGAGAGGCCAGGAACAGACCACTGCTGTCTCAGCGATCTAGAACCTTCCATCTCAAAACCAGTATCCTTCATCTTATATCTGTGAGCTAGTGATAGGAAGCTACTTGTGTTAAAACAGGTTGCACATAAGTTAGCAGAAGTCACTTTAAAGGTGAAGTTAGCCAGTCTCCGTGGGCTTACATTGCTTCCCCCGCTGCCCATGCCCCCATTCCCTTCTCCAGGGGATCTTCCCAACCTGGGGATCGAACCCAGATCTCCATTACAGGCACATTCTTTATCGTCTGAGCCCCCAGGGAAGCCTGTATAGTTGATTTAGTTGGTGACATAAAGTCATTTAAGAGTACTTTATAGCAGCAATATAATAACCTAACAGAGTCTCATGAAATAATTTGGAGGACTTTTCTCAGTCTGGCTACGCAGCCCAATTGATGTGAAGCAGGCATCCTGTTTTCCCGTAGAAAGATCACAGGCTCACTGCCGTCTTCTTCTTTTCTCATCATGAATCATCTTTGTCTTAGTGCTAAGAAGTACCTTCCAGAGTTTGATCTGCTTCCTGGACGTGTGAGGTGTTGAGAGGGTCTGTGAGAAGGGTGGTGCCGAGTCATGGGAGACTTTCTCTGAAGCATTAAAACTAGTCTTGTCGTAATCCCCACATTCAGCAGACAGAAGTGGGAGTTAAGACTTGTCAATTCATACTGAGAACAGCAGAATGGAAAGAGATGACTTGAGGTTGCATGACATAACCTGAATAAATCAAGAGAGGAAAATGGAGTTGAAATATTTCCTGTGTGGCTGGTTTGTTTTGCCTTTAGCGCTGGTGAGAATTTAGCATTTAGCACTGTTATCCCTGTGTTTCGTCTAAGTGACATTTAAAGATATATGATTCTTGGGGTTGCTGCGTGACTCAAGCATTGTTTTTATCAAAACTGGTGTCATTTCATCATTGAATATCTTCAATCTTTTTTTTTTTTAATTTGTGTTTCTATGTTGTCTCATCAAATCCATCCTTATAATGTCATATTACCTGAATTATAGAAATAGTGATTATTAGGTGAAGTTGGGGAAATGTAGAATACAAATGGGCTTTATTTGTAGTCATCAGAGTTATGTGTTTTCTTTAAAAATGGAAATTACTTAAACTTTCTCTCTTCTAAAGATGGGCCAATACTTCAAGATCTGAGATGGTTTTGTGGATATACTTAGAGCAGTAATTCAACAGTGAATGGTTCCCATGAGTGGGCTCCACATTTTTAAAACTATTATGCACAAGAAGATGGGCCCAGTTCTCACGGTTAAACTTGATCTGAGGGCAGGATTCTGGGTGGCCCCAGGCCTGCTGTCACATGGATAGACTAGCTTAAGGAAAACCTAGGATGTTACTGTGGTTAAAGCACACCTAAGAGATGACTTTACAGTTGGGTCCTTCCCTCCTCTCTGTTGGGAGGTTCATAGCAGAAGGAAGAAAGAATGAGCCAAGTGCACCCTCCAGATTTGCAGTCATTTTAGGGCCACCTGACCTGAAGTTGTCACCCCTGGGAAATTCTGGATTTTCTGTACCCACTCCATTCTGAGCCAGATAGATGGAGTAGCTCTAAGAAGTCAAGAAGGACAAACACATTAGATACATCTAGTTGGAAATAAGATGGTGGGACTTCCCTGGGGGTCCAGCAGTTAAGAATCCACTTTCCACTGCAGGGGGACATGGGTTTGATCCTGGGTCAGGAACCTAAGATCTCACATGCCACAGGGCAACTAACCCTTTGTGCCACACCTAGCGAAGCCCCTGCACTACAACAAAGACCCAACACAGCCAAAGGAAAAAAAAAGGAAATAAGATGGTGGCAGAATGTGGACCGTGTAGGGAATTCTGACGACCACAGAAAGCAGTCAGATACGGCAGTGTGTCACATTGGTGAGCAGCTCAGGTCTTAAATCACAGACTCGACTGGAACCGACTCCTTACCTGCCAGACAGGCTTGCTGCAGTTTACCGTGCATCTCCAAGTCTCAGTTTAACTGTCTGCAAAATGGGAATAATAGCGGTGGGCACCCCAACACTGCTGACCCCAGCCAGGTGTCAAGGCAGTTGTCTACTTGAAGTGAATAAGCAGTCAGAACACTGAACACACCTGGGAGACATGTGCACCAGGTTCAGGTCAGTCAGATTGGTGGTGAGAGTAGGAGGCTTTCTATACTTATGACCGCTTCCCCCTTCCCTGGGAAGAAGGGTTGCTGGGAGTCAGGCCTGAAGCCCGCTTCTTGCCTCAAGTAACTGGATCTTTTGAACAAAGAGGCGTTTTCTACGAAGACAAGGAGAGTCAGGGGAGAAGTACCTTTGTGCCATAAGTACAACAGCAGAAGCTTCAGAGACAGGGCAGTGAGAGGAAAGTCTTATGTTCACTCTGTGGTTTCTGCTGGTTTTATTTATGTGTTGGTCATCTGGGGGCTTTCTCTTCAGAGCCAAGGTGTGGACCCGGAGCAGTTCTCCAGTCAGGATTCCAGCCTCATGCTAGAGCAGAAGACCCCCGTGTTCCCGCAGCAGTATGCGTCTCAGGCGCAGATGGCCCAGGGCAGCTACACGCCCATGCAGGATCCAAACTTCCATACCATGGGACAGCGGCCCGGTTACGCCACCCTCCGCATGCAGCCGCGGCCTGGCCTCAGGCCCACAGGCCTTGTGCAGAGCCAGCCCAACCAGCTGAGGCTTCAACTGCAGCATCGCCTCCAAGCACAGCAGGTGTGTTCCTGGCCACTACGCAGAAAGTCGGGGTGGGGTACACAGTGAAGGTGGATGTGAGATGGCACGAGAACGGGGCGTCCTTTTGGGGGCTTAAGTCTCATTCTGTCCTAAGACAGTGAAGATGTTGCCATGATCATACAGCTTTCATGCTCATTTCTGCTTTCTTCTTTCCCTTCTTTCTTGCTCCTCTGCTGACCCTGCTTCCAGCTAGAGCAGCTCTCCTCTGATTTCCTAGCTCAGTGATTTACTGATGGGCTAACCTTGAGTTCTCCAAGCCTCAGTGTTTACATCTATAAAATGGAGCTGTTAACAGGCTAAGGCTCCATGTATGGGTTGACAGGACCCAGCACAGTTTCTGGCCCCAAGTGAGTACGCAGGACACCAGGAGCTCCTGCCATGAGTCCTCTCTTGTGATCAAAATCATGGCTTTTAGCAGAATGGTGGCAGAGGGGTGGTGCATTAAGGAATAGCTCTTTTGCTCAAGAAAGTATGTTCTCACTGAAACAAGCCTGGACAGATTTCTGTCATATAGTAAATAACAGTATTGTGGACTTTAAATATCTCCCCTCATTTTTTTCCCTCTGCTTTTTTCCTTAATCTTCCTCTTGGCCTCCTCTTCTGACCATTCTACTCTTTTTCTCCCTTGCAAACAGTGTACTTTCCAAACGGTCCAAAATAACTTCTCAGCTACAAGCAATGGGAAGCATCACTTGATAACTAGCTCACAAGGGTATCCAGCCACACACCATGTGGTTTCAGTATCCAGCAGCATGTGGATGTTGGGTTTGGGGGCTGGGGAAGGTTTCTTGAGGTGGGAATTTGAAGTAAAATATATTCTGTTTAAAAGTGTACTGATTCCCATGTATGTGCATTTAGAATCGCCAGCCACTTATGAATCAAATCAGCAATGTTTCAAATGTGAACTTGACTCTGAGGCCTGGAGTACCCACACAGGTAAGGGGCAGACAAGCTGTCAGTATCCACTTAACCTGTCTCATCATTTCCCTCCTTGATATCCTATGTAAAGCGACTTAGAAGGCCACACATAGATCTAGATCCAGACAATGGAGGTCACGCCATGTGCTTATTGGTCTAGTCTGTTGTCTTTGTGGTTCCCTCCCCATCACTGCCATTTTTATTGCCACATACGGTCAGTTACCATTATTCACACTGTGTGTTCAGTCCTGGGTTTCCCTGATGGCTCAGTGAGTAAAGAACCTGCCTGCAATGCAGGAGACCACAGGGGATGCGGGTTCAGTCCCTGGGTCGGGAAGATCCCCTGGAGGAGGAAATGGCAAGACACTCCAGTATTCTTGCCTGGAGAATCACGTGGACAGAGGAGCCTGGGATACAATCCACAGGGTCACAAAGAGTGGGACTGACTAAGCAAGCAAGCAAAGTTCCTGCCAACACTGAATTGGCAAATAGTGAACCGTTGCTTCTAGGAGAAATAGTGTTCGGTTTCTTTGAGCCTCTTGTCACATTTTCATCAGTCAGTCCATGTGTGTTTCTGTTTGAGGACACCTTTTGTAATATATATTGTTGATCCATTAACGTCAAACTCAAAGCCAGCAGCACCATAACTCACGCCTGAATGAAGCTCGTCTAACTCACACAGTTTCCCCCACAAGGCACATCAGCCTCCTGGACTTGTTTAGGACACTAGATAGCACTAGTCTCAGGACTAGTTTTAAACAGCAGAGTTACTGATAAAAAGCACAACAGTGTGAAAAATGTGGAACTAAGTAGTCCACAAGAAGGACACTTGTCTGCAGTGTGAGAGCTGAAACAAGAACTGATGTCACCTCGTTTCAGCCGTGGGTAGGAATGTGCATGTTGGGCTTCTCACATTTTTTGCTGTTCCACATGTATCCATAAATGACGATGGTGCAGTGAGTATTGGTTCTGGGGTGACAAGTACATGTTAGCGGGTAGGCCAGCTCGCCAGTCCGTGAATAATGAAGTCAGCTATATACAGCCAAGATCCATAACCAGCCTGTCCCCCTCACTGACAGCAAGCACGGTACCCCTTCCCTCATCCATCCTTCCATCCACCCTCCATCCTGGCCTCTGTCACCCTCCTCTCCTTACGCAACTCCCTTTCTTTCTGCCTCCATTCAGCCTTTTCTCAAGTGCTTCAAAGCCACCTTTCAGCAAAGTGACTTGGCGTCCCTTTAGACTTGAATGTCCCTTAATGAGCCTCTAAACTGCCATCTTCAAGGTTTCTGTACAGAGTCTTCTTACAGACGGGACTGATGTTATCTTGGGGTCCCATAGTTAATGGTGTCCTCTCACAGTGAGTCTCCAGTTTATTGATAGTCACTCTGAACTGACCCACATCAGTCATTGCAAGGGTTCTGAATCCTCACTGTGTGTACAGAACTCAGGGCTCACATTCTCCACCGCCAGTTGTTCAGCTCTAAAATGTTCTCTCTTTATTTTCCAAATAATGTTGCATGAGCCTGTACCTTCTGTTATCCTGTTTCTAACATGCGGTTTCTTTTTCGATCTGTGCCCACCCCCATGTCTTCCTCCGTGTATTGCCCACCCCCATTCCAGGCACCTATTAACGCCCAGATGCTGGCCCAGAGACAGAGGGAAATCCTGAACCAACATCTTCGACAAAGACAGATGCATCATCAGCAGCAGCAGGTTCAGCAGCGAACCCTGATGATGCGAGGGCAGGGGCTGAACATGACGCCCAGCGTGGTGGCTCCCAGTGGCGTGCCGGCAGCCATGAGCAACCCCCGGATCCCCCAGGCAAATGCGCAGCAGTTTCCATTCCCTCCAAACTACGGTATGGGACCTAGACCCCCACCACCTTCTACCACTCCTTTCTTCCCAGGGTCCCCTCACTGTCCGGAGTCACAGCTCTTTGTGTGGATCCCAGATGAACCTGGCTAACCAGGGGATGCTAGGAAACCCGCAAGGACAGCTGGGGCTCATCAGGAGTCCCCAGGTCCAATGCAGTATCTTCCCATCTCAGCTCAGCCACTACCCTGTCTCCGAGCACAGGTCTTACTTTAAGAATAACCAGACTAGGTGGGCACACAGTGCCAGTCGTGTGCATAAGCGTGTACACATGTCTGTGTTTACATCCATGTCTGTAAACACAGGTGCACGTGCATATACTTGAGTCTGCTTAGACAAACTGGTAGATACAAATGTTGAAAGATGTATATCCTTTAAGTGTTACAGACCTTCTATGACTTGAGAAAAATAAAGGCTTCCCTGGTGGCTCAGATGGCAAAGAATCTGCCTGCAATACAGGAGGACCCGGGTTTGATGCCAGGGTAGGGAAGATCCCCTGGAGAAGGGAATGGCTACCCACTCCAGTATTCTTGCCTGGGAAATCTCATGGACAGAGGAGCCTGGCAGGCTACAGTCCATGGGGTCGCAGAGAGTTGGACACGACTAAGCGACTAACACTTCCACTTTCAATATTACATCAAATCTTTAATGAATTGATAATTCTTCAGAAGTGCCTTACAGAAATCACAGTGGACTAGCTCTTCATTTTCTTTGTATTGATTTGTTGTTTAATGTCAATCTTAAGCAACAAGCATGCTGTGTCATAAACATTAATATTTGTATGCATGTCATATTCGGTTAATAGTTGAATTATTGATAAAAGTTAAGTGTTTACATCAAGGTTAACATTCAAAATGACTCTCCCCATCTCCCACCAGAGTTCTCTAAAAACAACTACCCAGTCTTTGTGGTGCTTGAACCTCACATCTCCTATTTCTTTCAAGACCCAGAAGGATAATGTACAGCTTTTTCCTGTGTGATCTTAAGTTTTTCTTTCATAGCTTATTAAAGTAGTCATTAAATGTGCGTATTTTACAAGTCTTCTAGGCAAAAATGGGATTACCTTAATGTCATCCCTGAAATTTTCTAAAAAGCTGCCTCCTTTGTTTCCCAGCTCTTCCTCTCTTTCTTTTTTGATGATTTAAGAAGGTCTGCTCAAAGTTTTCTTTCCTTTTAATGTAAACACCATTTGCCTCTAAACTGACCAAGCAGCTTACATGGAGTTTTTCTTTTTCTTGTTAATCTTGTATAGTGCAAAAGTATCCCAGATACTTGTATAGTGTACAAGTAATTTTATATAGTGTACAAGTAATCTTGTATACTGTAAAAGTATTCTTTATGAATACACAGTAAGCTAATCATGAATGCACTTACTTTTTTAAATTTTGTATTTTTTAGCCATATCATGTGACTTGTAGAATCCCAGTTCCCTGACTAGCAATCGAACCCAGGCCCTTAACAGTAAAAGTGGAGACTCCTAACAACTGGACTGCCAGGGAATTCTCATGGTCACTTATTTTTAAAACATAGCTATCTCATCATACAATAACTTAATTTAATAAAAAAGTAGTCAAGTGTGTTGATTTTTGAGAGAACCAAACTTTAATCCAGTTTAACCTAATTGTAGTGACACATAAACATTGAAAGACTGTTTCCAGTCAAAGAGAAATACATACATTTGACCCATTGTTGATTTGCCAGGGATATGGGGCAAGAATGATATTTTCTTTGTCTTTAGTCTCCATAGTTAATATGTCTCCTGGGCACGCCTCTAATTACCATAGAGAACCAAGGTATGAAGAGTTTTTCTTCATGCATTTTATCCCAACTTGGAATCCTTTCTAAATGTGTATAACTTACCAGCACAAGATAGGGTATTTGAAAGTAATTTTATTTTTTTAAGAAATTTGTTTTTATTTGAAAGATAATTGCTTTGCAATATTGTTTTGATTTCTGCCATACCTTAACATGAATTAGCCATAGATGTACATATGTTCCCTCCCTCTTGAATCTCCCTCATGAAAGTAATTTTCTTTGTGTATTTGATTTGAATGTTCTCTTTTGTCCCCTGCCTCAACGATAAAACTAACAGCCTCCTTGGGATTTCTGTTCTGTCTTTTAAGGAATAAGTCAGCAGCCTGACCCCGGCTTCACTGGGGCCGCCGCACCCCAGAGCCCTCTGATATCACCCCGGCTGGCGCACACCCAGAGCCCCATGCTGCAGCAGTCCCAGGCAAACCCAGCCTACCAGGCCTCCTCGGACATGAACGGGTGGGCGCAGGGGAGCATGGGCGCAAACAGGTATGCTGCGTGTCTGTGTCTTTTTGAAACGATCACCAGGCAATCTTTCTATAGCCCGCCTGTCTCTTTTCTGGAAAGTTCTTCTTTGTTCAAGCAAACAATACCCAGTAGACTCCTGAGTAATAAGCCAATCTGCTTTTCCTAGGGCAGATGTTACCAGAATTTACCAAACCCTAGCTTAATATTTTTGCCTTGGGAGTAAAAGGAACCCCACCCCCGCTACCACCACCGCCGCAAGAAGGTAGCACCCCCAATGTATGAGAGCAAGTGCTGTGGAGGCAGTGGCCTGGAAGCCACCTTCTTATCGTGTGTACATACTCAGCTGCTTCAGTCATGTCCAGCTCTTTGCAGCACTATAGCACAGCAGGCTCCTCTGTCCACGGGATTCTCCAGGCAAGAATACTGGAGTGGGTTGCCATGCCCTCCTCCAGGGGATCTTCCCAACCCAGGGATTGAACCCGCCTCTCTTACATCTCCTGCGTTGGCAGACACGTTCTTTACCACTAGCGCCACCTGGGAAGCCCACCCCCCTCTCAGTGCAGGTAATAAAAGCAAACAGAATCCTTGTCTGGTGCAGACATGAGAGTGCAAAGTGTCCCTCCAGACTTTGTCCACCACCCCAACATGGTGATGATGGGGACAGGTCAGAACGCAGTGACCCCTGCAGCTTGGCTGAGCCCTTCCCCTGCTGTCTCTGATCTCACCGTCTCCTGGCCATCACCCCATGCCCCACTCCCCGGGTTCTCTCAGCCTAGGTTTATTCATCCTGCCTCCCTGTTTGCCCAAGGGCTCTAACATTGTAATTTTTCACCGTGTTTCTAGCATGTTCTCGCAACAGTCCCCTCCACACTTCGCACAGCAGGCAAACACCAGCATGTACAATAACAATATGAACATCAATGTATCCATGGCGACCAACACAGGCGGGATGAACAACATGAACCAGATGACCGGACAGATCAGCATGACCTCAGTGACCTCCGTGCCTACGTCAGGGCTGTCCTCCATGGGTCCCGAGCAGGTGAGCACCCCAAAGAGAAACCACCCTCAGTTTCTTGATTGCAACTTTTTGTCTGTTTCTGCTATTAAATGAGTCTTTCCATGTGCTTAACGTCTGCCATCAATTCCCACATTTATTTTGAAGAGTGTTTTTTCACCTTACCATCACTAGTGTTAGTGCAATTAACAGAAATACGTGTTAATGATGAAATAAACACAAAAGGATCTCTGACAGCTCAAAGATCTTTTAAAATATTTCTTAACTAACTTGTCTTCTAAATTTTTCTCTTATTTGAAGGCTTTTGCAGTATCAAAAATGAATGTCAAAAAATGGAGTGATGAAATGCACTTTCTTAAATAGTTATATTTGGGGATTTTCAAGAACTGATGTTTTTTTCTCCTAAACATAAAACCAGGTGAAGGGAGCTCCCTGGCAGTCCGGTGGTTAGGACTCTGCTTTCACTGCTGAGGGTGCAGGTTCAGTCCCTGGTCAGGGAACTAAGATTCCACAAGTCATGCAGCATGGCCAAAGGACAGGGGGTGGGAAAGGATCGTTGGTCTACTTTGCACTCAAAAAAGTAAACATATAACGACATAAGATATAATGGTCGTCTGAGTTAAATTCACCCATTCCAGTCCATTTTAGTTCACCAATTCCTAAAATGTCAATGTTCACTCTTGCCATCCCCTCCTTGTTTAACCACTTACAATTTGCCTTGATTCGTGGATGGACCTAACATTCCAGGCTCCTAGGCAGTATTGCTCTTGTTTGGAAGAAATGGAGTAGCCATAATAGTCAACGAAAGAGTCCAAAAGGCAGTACTTGGATGCAGTCCCAAAAACGACAGAATGATTTATCTCTGTTCATTTCCAAGTCTAACCATTCAGTTTCACAGTATTCCAAGTCTATACCCTGACTAGTGACGCTGAAGAAGCTGAAGTTGAATGGTTCTATGAAGAACAAAACCTTCTAGAACTAACACCAAAAAAAACACGTCCTCTTCCTTATTGGGGACTAGAATGCAATAGTAGGAAGTCAAGAGCTACCTGGAGTAACAGGCAAATTTGGCCTTGGAGTACAAAGCGCAACAGGTCAAAGGCTAACAGAGTTTTGCCAAGAGAACGCACTGGTCATAGCAAACACCCTTTTCCAACAACACAAGAGAAGACTCTACACATGGACATCACCAGATGATCAACACCGAAATCACATTGATTATATTCTTAGGATCCAAAGATGGAGAAGCTTTACAGTCAGCAAAAACAAAACCAGGAGCTGACTGTGGCTCAGATCATGAATGCCTTATTGTCAAATTCAGACTTAAATTGAAGAAAGTAGGGAAAACCACTAGACCATTCAGGTATGACCTAAATCAAATCCCTTGCGATTATACAGTGGAAGTGACAAATGGATTCAAGGGATTAGATCTGATAGAGTGCCTGAAGAACTATGGACAGAGGAACATTGTACAGGAGGCAGTGATCAATACCATCCCCAAGAAAAAGTAATGCAAAAAGGCAAAATGGTTGTCTGACAAGGCCTTACAAATAGCTGAGAAAAGAAGAGAAGCAAAGGAAAAAAGGAAAAATATAATATTTGAATGCAGAGTTCCAAAGAATAGCAGGGAGAGATGAGAAAGCCTTCCTCAGTGATCAATGCAAAGAAATAGAAGAAAACAATAGAATGGGAAAGACTAGACATCTCTTCAAGAAAATTAGAGATACCAAGGGAACATTTCATGCAAAGATGGGCTCAGTAAAGGACAGAAATGGTATGGACCTAACAGAAGCAGAAGATACTAAGAACACGTGGCAAGAATACACAGAAGAACTAAACAAAAAAAGATCTTCATGACCCAGATAATCACAATGGTGTGATCACTCACCTAGAGCCAGACATCCTGGAATGTGAAGTCAAGTGGACCTTAGGAAGTATCACTATGAACAAAGCTAGTGGAGGTTATGGAATTCGAGTTGAGCTACTTCAAATGCTACAAGATAATACTGTGAAAGTGCTGCACTCAATATGCCAGCAAATTTGGAAAACTCAGCAGTGGCCACCTTTTTCAGTGGCCACTGAAAAAGGTCAGTTTTCATTCCAATCCCAAAGAAAGGCAATGCCAAAGAATGTTCAAACTACCACACAATTGCACTCATCTCACACACTAGCAAAGTAATGCTCACAATTCTCCAAGCCAGGCTTCAACAGTACATGAACTGTGAACTTCCAGATGTTCAAGCTGGATTTAGAAAAGGCAGAGGAACCAGAGATCAAATTGCCAACATCCATTGGATCATCGAAAAAGCAAGAGAATTCCAGAAAAACGTCTACTTCTGCTGTACTGACTACTCCAAAGCCTTTGACTGTGTGGATCACAACAAATTGTGGAAAATTGTTAAAGAAATGGGAATACCAGAACACCTGACCTGCCTTCAGAGAAACCTATATGCAGGTCAAGAAGCAACAGTTAGGACTTGACATGGAACAAAAGACTGGTTCCAAATAGGAAAAGGAGTACGTCAAGGCTGTATATTGTCACCCTGCTTATTTAACTTATATGAAGAGTACATTATTTGAAATGCCAGGCTGGATGAAACACAAGCTGAAATCAAGATTGCTAGGAGAAATATCAATAACCTCAGATTCTCAGATGACACTAACCTATAGCAGAAAGCGAAGAAGAACTAAAGAGCTTCTTGATGAAAGTGAAAGAGGAGAGTGAAAAGTTGGCTTAAAACTCAACATTCAGAAAACTAAGATCATGGCATCCAGTCCCATCATTTCATGGCAAATAGATGGGAAACAGTGGAAACAGTGACAGACTTTATTTTGGGGGGCTGCAAAATCACTGCAAATGGTGACTGCAGCCATGAAATTAAAAGACGCTTACTCCTTGGAAGAAAAGCTATGACCAACCTAGACTGCATATTAAAAAGCAGAGATAATTACTTTACCAACAAAGGTCCATCTTGTCAAAGCTATGGTTTTTCCAGTAATCATGTATGGATGTGAGAGTTGGACTATAAAGAAAGCTGAGTGTTGAAGAATTGATGCTTTTGAACTGCGGTGTTGGAGAAGACTTGAGAGAGTCCCTTGGACTGCAGGAAGATCCAGCCATTCCATCCTAAAGGAAATCAGTCCTGAATATTCATTGGAAGGACTGATGCTGAAGCTGAAACTCCAATACTTTGGCCACCTGATGCAAAGAACCAACTCATTGGAAAAACCCTAATGCTGGGAAAGATCGAAGGCAGGAGGAGAAGTGGACAACAGAGGATGAGATGGTTGGATGGCATCACTGACATGATGAACATGAGTTTCAGCAAGCTCTGGGAGTTGGTGATGGACAGGGAAGCCTGGCATGCTGCAGTCCATGGACTCACAAAGAGTCGGACAAGACTGAGCAACTGAACTGAACTGAAAGACATAAGAATGTTTCTAATATTATTATCTCTGTTGAATTTCTATATAGAATGCAAATGAAAATTAATTGTGAAGGCAGCCAGTGTATTTATAGGGGCTTCTCAGGTGATGCTAGTGGTAAAGAACCCACCTGCCCGTTCAGGAGACCTGAGAGATGTGGGTTTGATCCCTGGGTGGAGAAAATCATCTAGAGAAGAAAATGGCAACCCACTCTAGTATTCTTGCCTGGAGAACCCCATGGACAGAGGAGCCTGTCAGGCTATAGTCCATGGGGTCGCAGAGAGTCGAACACAGATGAGAGTGAGCGCAGCACGTTTTCACGTTCCTCCACACTCCCCCCAGAACTTGCATGTGGGAGACTAGATGAGGGGAGTGGCCTTCTGTCCTGGTAATTCTGCTCCTGGAAACAAAGCAGAAGCTTGGTGGGTGGCTGCTCCCCAGTAGGCGTATGGATGTCTCTCAAGATAAAGCCCCGTGCTGTCCTGTCGCCCTCAGGTGAATGACCCTGCTCTGAGGGGAGGCGGCCTTTTCCCTAGCCAGCTGCCTGGGATGGACATGATTAAGCAGGAGGGAGATGCATCACGGGTAAGAAACCAGAGAAATAAACCCGCGGCTGTGAGTATTCCATAGACTAGAATTGGCACAGACACGTTGTCAGCCAGTAGGCTGAGGAGAATTGTGTAATATGGACTTCCCCGGCGGTCCAGTGGCTAAGACCCTGCCCTTCCAATGCAGGAGCCACATGCTGTGCAATGCAGCCAAAAAGAGAAGGGAAAAAAAAATCTCATTTTATTGGATATACAACGATGTTTGTGTGAGTAATTTTTTATTTAAGCTCATTTTAATTGAGCTGATGGTGGCATATGATTTAAAAACACTCATTTTGCCCCAGAATGGAATGATTATAGCAAAGCAAAAAATGAAATAGCAAAGAATTAGGCGTGTTAGCACAAACTCTGATTTCTTTTTGTTTCTGAATTGTAATGTTTGATTTTCAGAAGGATGAAGAGGAACTGGCTTCTAATTGTTCTCTCTCCCTTAATTAAGTCTCAGTTTACTCTAAGGGGAAGGCTACTGCAGGTCAGATGGTGCAGGGCGTTCAGAAGGTCTAGGGTGGACTCCCTGGTGGTTCAGTGGCTAAGACCCCACTCTCCCTTCATTAAGCCCAAGTTTATTCTAAGTGTTCTAGATTTCATTTTCTTTAAGCAGCAGTCTTAAAATCTGATCTATATTATTTCTTTATCATCTTAAACACTTTTTCTAAGAGTGATATTACTGTGTCCAACTAAATCTTGAAACAGTAGAACAGTTAGTACTGAGAACCCACCTGAGTTGGGAGCCTGGTGACAGGCCTGTTAACAAGAGGAAGGGCTCTCAACAGTTTGGCACAGGTGCTGGGGCCTCTTAAGGGAGAAAATGTTGTCCCTAGCAGTAAGTAACTATTTTCAAGTTCTCTCTTAAGTGACAAAATGTAGAATTGATGTTGAATTTCCTACAAAACAAAAAAATAAGTGAGTGTAACCTTTGTGGTTGGGGTTATTTAAAATGGCCAAGTAGTCTGATGTTTTCATGCTGGGCCTCATGATGGTTTTACCAAAAATTCTGAGCCATGACAACTTTCTCTTTATTTTCCCGCAGAAATACTGCTGACACTGAAGGTAGCTGGTTGCTTCTTTCTTCAGCTGACTGGGCTCACTTGCTCAAGACACTTACCAATCTGGAGAGCTGCGTCTCTTCGTTTCGACCCAACCGACCTGCCATCCAGCCCTGCCCGAGCAAGACGGGCTGACGGCCGAGTCCCTCGGCTCCTCCTCCTGGGGGAGCCGCCTGTCGGGTTGACAGATGGTCTGCAGCTCGCGTCCGGACAGTTGTCAGTCTGTTCACTGCATTCACCTTAGTGCAACTTAGATCTCTCCTGCAGAGTAAATGTTGACAGGCAGACTTCACACCCGTGTCAGATTGAATGTATCTAAATGTATGTATTTAAGGAAAACAACCCATGCTCTTGTTCTCTTCCTGTCTGGCTCCAGACACTGGTTTCTTGCTTTGTTTTCCCTGGCTAACCAGTCCAAAAGATTAAGATTTCATCTGGGGGAAAGAAAAGATTAAAAAAAAAATCAAACTAAAGATGTTTTAAGCTAAGCCTGCCTCTGGGATAAGCAGGACAGACACCGTGGACCGTGCCGTGTGTACAGACATGCCCAAGAAGTGAAGACCAAGACATCGTAGTTGTATCTTTGTAGAAAGCTCTCAAGACGGTGTTGGAAAGCATTTCCAGTTCCTTGAACAGATGAAAAAGAGCCTGTGGGAGGGCTGTTAACATTAACAAGTCCTTCTTCCTCTTTTTTTTTTCTTTTCAATTTCTTTGATTCAAACCAAACTAGTTCGCCCAAATCATGAATCAGAAAGAAATTGATTTCCAAATTCAGTTTGCTTTAGATCCATCAGAAGCTTGAATCAGCGCCTCTTCTTCCATCTGATCCTTCCCTTCTCCCTCTACCTTCCCCATTCTCCCCTTTTTTTTTTTTTTTTAATAAAAGCAACAGAAACCAGGTAAGCCCTTTATTATTTCCTTCCATGTTTTGCCAGCCACTTACCAGCCGCTAACTCTGAAATTCCAGAAAAAATGCATTTACTGGAAGGAGAGGAGCAAAGTTAGTACTCGAAACCCATCAGACTTTGGACACCTGCCTGGGAAGTGTGTTCATTCTGTTCCCCGCGACACTGGCCCCCCACACGGGAGAAAACCACAGTGTGCTTAAAATTGACCGCAGGCATCAGGACAGAGTTCACCTCCGCCATGTGTCTTTTATTTTGTTTTTTTTAGCAGTGCTGACTTAATAAGCCGAAGTTTTGTAAGGTACATAAAATCCAATTTATATGTAAACAAGCAATAATTTAAGTTGAGGACTTAAGTGTTTTAATTGTGTAATTTTTTGTGAGGTATACATATTGTGGAATCGAATCCAAAATGAGGTACTTCAGTGTTACAATTAGATATCTTCATAGCAGTGTCTCCTGAAAGTGTTTTGTAAAGGCTCTCAAGGCCTCGATTAGACCTAATTTGTAGACTTAAGACTTTTTATTTTCTAAATCTTGTGATTCTGCTCATAAGTCATTTATCTATCTGATATGCAGCCGCTGTAGAAACCAATTCTTGATTTTTATATGTTTATATTCTTTCTTAACCTTAGGAAGACTACGTGTTACTAAGCAGGCCACTTTTCTGGTTGTTTTTCTTGCCCACTCTGGTAGGGGAATAATCTTTTCTTAATTGGCATCAGTTTCAGACAACTGTAATACCAAGAAACTGGTGACCTTTTTTGAGCTATTTCTCCCCAACTCCTAAGACACCTACTTTCTTACCTAAATTTCAGAATGATGTCTTTTTGATGTCTAAAAAGCAAAGCATTTTATATCTCGTCAGCCAGGCCTTTTAGGAACAGAGAAGTCTTTTTTCCTTGAAATCTGCTTGTTTTTTTGTGGAAGGGTGAAAAATAGACAAACTACCCCTACTCATACGTGTCTCTCTATATGGACAGATTACGGAAGTATAGAAAGAGATAGAGCCCAAAGATAAATGGTTAAGTAGACAGTCTGAAAGCATGGCTCCATGCTAAAGAAATGTTCTGGGAAATCTGCATTTCGCTACTTTGTTTTCCACGTAGGGGGTCTCACTACAGGAAGGTGGCCCAGGCACAGCACTTGGTGGGGGCCACCAATTCACAGTCCCCCCCCTCAAAAGGCTCTGCTTTTCTCAACCAAACCATTGGGTCGCCCAGCTGTGGTGGAGGAATAACTCGGGCGGACATCAGCCCGAGCTCAGCGTCCTCACTGGCACCACAAGGCTTATGTCACACTTGGTGTCACGTGACCACTTTCCAGTTGACATTTAGAAACATGTGAATTAGAATGAATGGAACTTCACAAGAGAGAATGGAGTTTAACCTGGATTTGTCTGAGTTGGAAGTCCCTTTCCACGGGAACCCTGTCCAAAAACCCCTGTGTACCTTCTCTTGTTTGACCTTCTGCCCGCTGTGTTCTGTCAGTCCCAGTTCAGACAGATCTGATCTGCAAACCTGCCATTCCGGTAATTGGGAATAACTCATAATCATTGCCATTTTGAAGGAAGAGAGATGATCAGTTCTCTTACAGCTTAGATCAGGTCATGGGTTTTTTACATCTAATTAAGAAAAGTCAGTGAAGGAATCCTCTGATCACATTGATCATGACAGAAGCAAAGGCCAAACCAGTCCCTCCATGATCAGTATTTCTCATGGTGTACACAATAAACTTGTTAGACCGAGTACTCGGTTTTCGTTTAATAGAACAAATAATCAGTGTTTTACTTATATTACTAAATGTGAAAAACACATAATGTGAAAAGTATACATACATTAACTTGGTTGTGAAGCTCATCTACGTGTTCATGTAACGTGGTAAGTTGAAAAAGTGAAGTGAGCTGTTTTCCTGCAATGAATTCGTTGGACTCAAAAGATGAAGATGCCCCCTCCCACGTGTATCTCTCATGGCCTGTAACCATTGAAAGCAATGTTTTTGCAGTTTATATAATGCAGTTTTTAATCTGTGTGTAAAAACGGAGTTCCTATGGGCTTAACACATGAAATGGGTGGCACAGATCCCCTTGCAGAACCCAAAGATACACAATCAATTTTGAAATGCAACTTAAGCCATTAATTGTTGGTGTGAATTTAAAATTTTCTAGTATTTGTATGGTAGTATGCTGCCTCCGAGCAAAGCATTCTCTGCACAAAAGAAAATTACTGTAGTGGCTTCGATTTTAATTAGAATTTTCTCCCTGGTGTTTCTTTATAGACTAAAACGAAACCTTTTAAGTTTCTTACTACAGGTAAAAGCTATGTGCAAGAACCTCAAAATGCTAAAATCTAGCATAATGCCTTAGATCTGTTTTTAAGTCTTGTATATTCCTACATAGCTGTCCGATGTATTATATTTGTATAGTGAACTGTGTACAATTTTTTGAATAAGTGCATCATCACTTAAACTTTATGTTGTTGAATGGTGATGATGATACATTTCTTCAAACATTTAACTGTCTTTTTTTTTTTCTTATGCCATTTGTGGTTTTATTTGTACAGTTCCTCATGAAGTTGCATCTGAGATGTGTGTATATGAAAAGATTATCCAAGGGTAAAATTAAGCAATATATTAACTATGGTTCTTCAGGAGAAAGCTTACAGTGCTTCAGGTTGTGATTTATTTTCAAAATGGAGTTGACTCCAAACATCACTTTGTTCACCTGCATTGATGTTTGTATTTCTAGTGTGAGCAGTTTATGCAAAAGGTAGATATATTCAAGAGAAATTTTAAATACATTTATGCAAGTTAATATTGCTTTGCTGATGCTATTTGCTTATTTGATGTTAAATAATGCTATTGTAAATAAAGAATTCTGTTGTTATTGCATCATTTAATAAATTTTAATGCCTTCGGGTTTTACATGGCTTTGAAGATTTTCTTGAGTTTATATTATATCCTCATTCACAGTTGCAGTTAAATATAAAATTACCTGACTTGCCATTTAATAATTTCTTAGACTTATACAGTAGTTGGCACTGTTCTCAGCATGTTAACATTTATTCTCTCAATGTCCCATTTTCTAGATTTTCTGAAATCTGAAGCCTGTCTGAAGTCTGAAGCCAAGAGGGGTGTGTCTTGCTTAAGATTATCTGACAACTTAATCGCAAATAGAGGTGGAATCTAAATGAATCCTAAATGATGCTATCACCTCTCATTCCTGTTTCTCAAAAAACATTTATGAGAACAACGCGGGCTTCTTACTGGTTTATTAAGGTTATACCTTACACATTAGAATAATCATGATGGTTTTAATAGGTTGGCTTATTGGTAGTCAATAAGCAATGCAAGTACAGTACTTAAAACCCAGGTCATAAACTACATGAAATAATAAATCTGGAATTGTATTTTTTTAAATATACCAAAACCGAAATGAATGATGAGAAAAATCTATGCTAGTCACCATATTAACAAAGTAAAAGAAGAATTTAAAAAACATGATTAACTTAATAGACACTGTTGGATAAATTTGCATAGGATAAATTTCAGCCCCCATACATGAGAAAATCTCAAGGAAAAGTAAAGCTCGGCAAAGTGAATGCCCTAAAATTGTTTAAAGTTATTTGATACAATCCCCCTGTGACTTCATGGTGAAATATTAAAAGAATTGAAATAAGAACAAAATAAGTAGCCCACTACCCATGCTAAGAAATAGGTTATCAGGGATGGCGGAGGAGTAGGACAGGGAGAACACTTTCTCCCCCACAAATTCATCAAAAGAGCATTTAAACGTCGAGTAAATTCCACAAAACAACTTCTGAATGCCGGCAGAGGACATCAGGCACCCAGAAAAGCAATCCAACTCTTGAAAGGAGGTAGGAAAAAAAATATAAAAGACAAAAAAAGAGACAAAGAGGGAGGGACGGAGCTCCGTCCGGGAAGGAGTCTAAAAAGAGAGAAGTTTCCAAACACCAGGAAACCTTCTCACTGCCGAATCTGTGCCGAGCTTTGGAAGCACAGAGGGCAACGTAACAGGAAGAAAAATAAATAAACAATTAAAACTCAAGATTGCGAGTCCTACGGTAACTCCCCAGTGGAGAAGAAGCGCAGACGCCTGCAGGCGCCATTAACAAGCGGGGCTGGGCAGGGGGCGCAGCAGCGGGCTGCATCGCTTAGAGTAAGAATCTGGCCTAAATACCCTGAGCACTATCTGAGCGAAATAATTTGGGCTAACAAACCAGACTGTGGGATATCTACTACGCGAAAAGCCAGCCCCAACCTAAGACCGCCAGGCCCGTGCACGGAACAAAGAATTGAACAGAGATAGCCGGCTGCAGACCTTCCCCCTCCGGTGATAGGCAGCCAGAGCCGGAAGGGGGTAATCGCAGCCCCAGAGAGACATTATCTATAAAACTGTAAGCAGGCTTCTTTGCTAACTAAAACTTCTTGGGGGTCTGGACGGTTAACATCTGCCTAAGAAGGTGCGCCGGTTTTGCGCCCAGATAACCGAGTGGCGGGGAGGCGATAAGTCGCAGCATTGGCGCTCGCCAAACACCTCATCACTTGAGCTGCTCGGACCTGGGAAGAGCACAATACTCAGGCCCAACTGAGTCTGCGCCTCTGAGGACTATCCGAGTGCCTGAACCTGAGCGGCTTGGACCTGGGAGGTACATGCAACCCAGGGCCAGCCTTGGATTGTTCCCGGCGGAACAACCTAGAGCCCGAGCAGTGTGGGCAGGGAGGCTACACGCGCAGTGAGCGGGGGCAGACCCAGTGTGGCTGAGGCACTGCAAGCGCACGCCAGTGTTATTTGCTTGCAGCATCCCTCCCTCCCTCCCCCACAGCGACTGAACAAAGAGAAGAAATACAGTTCCACCCATCAGAACACTGACACAAGCTTCCCTAACCAGGAAACCTTGACAAGTCACCTGTACAAACCCACACACAGTGAGGAATAGCCACAATAAAGAGAACTCCACAAACTGCCAGAATACAGAAAGGACACCCCATACTCAGCAATTTAAACAAGATAAAGAGACAGAGGAATAGCCAGCAGATAAAGGAACAGGATAAATGCCCACCAAACCAAACAAAAGAGGAAGAGATAGGGAATCTACCTGATAAAGAATTCGAATAATGATAGTGAAATTGATCCAAAATCTAGAAATTAAAATGGAATCACAGATAAATAGCTTGAGACAAGGATTGAGAAGATGCAAGAAAGGTTTAACAAGGACCTAGAAGAAATAAAAAAGTCAATATACAATGAATAATGCAATAAATGAAATTAAAAACACTCTGGAGGCAACAAATAGTAGAATAACAGAGGCAGAAGATAGGATTAGTGAATTAGAAGATAGAATGGTAGAAATAAATGAATCAGAGAGAATAAAAGAAAAACGAATTAAAAGAAATGAGGACAATCTCAGAGACCTCCAGGACAATATTAAACGCTACAACATTGAATCATAGGGTTCCAGAAGAAGAAGACAAAAAGAAAGACCATGAGAAAATACTTGAGGAGATAATAGTTGAAAACTTCCCTAAACTGGGAAGGAAATAATCACCCAAGTCCAAGAAACCCAGAGAATCCCAAACAGGATAAAACCAAAGTGAAACACCCCAAGACACATATTACTCAAATTAACAAAGATCAAACACAAAGAACAAATATTAAAAGCAGCAAGGGAAAAACAACAAATAACACACAAGGAATTCCCATAAGGATAACAGCTGATCTTTCAATAGAAACTCTTCAAGCCAGGAGGGAATGGCAAGACATACTTAAAATGATGAAAGAAAATAACCTACAGCCCAGATTATTGTACCCAGCAAGGATTTCATTCAAGTATGAAGGAGAAATCAAAAGCTTCTCAGATAAGCAAAAGCTGAGAGAATTCTGCACCACCAAACCAGCTCTACAACAAATACTAAAGGATATTCTCTAGACAGGAAACACAAAAATGGTGTATAAATTCAACCCCAAACAATAAAGTAAATGGCAACGGGATCATACTTATCAGTAATTACCTTAAACGTAAATGGGTTGAATGCCCCAACCAAAAGACAAAGACTGGCTGAATGGATACAAAAACAAGACCCCTACATATGTTGTCTACAGGAGACCCACCTCAAAACAGGGGACACATACAGACTGAAAGTGAAGGGCTGGAAAAAGATTTTCCATGCAAATAGGGACCAAAAGAAAGCAGGAGTAGCAATACTCATATCAGATAAAATAGACTTTAAAACAAAGGCTGTGAAAAGAGACAAAGAAGGTCACTACATAATGATCAAAGGATCAATCCAAGAAGAAGATATAACAATTATAAATATATATGCACCCAACACGGAGCACCGCAGTATGTAAGACAAATGCTAACAAGTATGAAAGGAGAAATTAACAATAACACAATAATAGTGGGAGACTTTAATACCCCACTCACACGTATGGATAGATCAACTAAACAGAAAATTAATAAGGAAACACAAACTTTAAACGATACAATAGACCAGTTAGACCTAATTGATATCTATAGGACATTTCATCCCAAAACAATGAATTTCACCTTTTTCTCAAGCGCACATGGAACCTTCTCCAGGATAGATCACATCCTGGGCCATAAAGCTAGCCTTGGTAAATTCAAAAAAAATAGAAATCATTCCAAGCATCTTTTCTGACCACAATGCAGTAAGATTAGATCTCAATTACAGGAGAAAAACTATTAAAAATTCCAACATATGGAGGCTGAACAACACGCTGCTGAATAACAAACAAATCACAGAAGAAATCAAAAAGAAATCAAAATTTGCATAGAAACGAATGAAAATGAAAACACAACAACCCAAAACCTGTGGGACACAGTAAAAGCAGTCCTAAGGGAAAGTTCATAGCAATACAGGCACACCTCAAAAAACAAGAAAAAGTCAAATAAATAACCTAACTCTACACCTCAAACAACTAGAAAAGGAAGAAATGAAGAACCCCAGGGTTAGTAGAAGGAAAGAAATCTTAAAAATTAGAGCAGAAATAAATGCAAAAGAAACAAAAGAGACCATAGCAAAATCAATCAACAAAGCCAAAAAGCTGGTTCTTTGAAAGGATAAATAAAATTGACAAACCATTAGCCAGACTCATCAAGAAACAAAGGGAGAAAAATCAAATCAATAAAATTAGAAATGACAGTGGAGAGATCACAACAGACAACATAGAAATACAAAGGATCATAAGAGACTATTATCAACAATTATATGCCAATAAAATGGACAACGAGGAAGAAATGGACAAATTCTTAGAAAAGTACAACTTTCCAAAACTCGACCAGGAAGAAATAGAAAACCTTAACAGACCCATCACAAGCATGGAAATTGAAACTGTAATCAAAAATCTTCCAGCAAACAAAAGCCCAGGTCCAGACGGCTTCACAGCTGAATTCTACAAAAATTTAGAGAAGAGCTAACACCTATCCTGCTCAAACTCTTCCAGAAAATTGCAGAGGAAGGTAAACTTCCAAACTCATTCTATGAGGCCACCATCACCCTAATACAAAAAACCTGACAAAGATGCCACAAAAAAGAAAACTATAGGCCAATATCACTGATGAACATAGATGCAAAAATCCTAAACAAAATTCTAGCAATCAGAATCCAACAACACATTAAAAAGATCATACACCATGACCAAGTGGGCTTTATCCCAGGGATGCAAGGATTCTTCAATATCCGCAAATCAATCAATGTAATACACCACATTAACAAATTGAAAAACAAAAACCATATGATTATCTCAATAGATGCAGAGAAAGCCTTTGACAAAATTCAACACCCATTTATGATAAAAACTCTCCAGAAAGCAGGAATAGAAGGAACATACCTCAACATAATAAAAGCTATATATGACAAACCCACAGCAAACATTATCCTCAATGGTGAAAAATTGAAAGCATTTCCTCTAAAGTCAGGAACAAAACAAGGGTGCCCACTTTCACCATTACTATTCAACATAGTTTTGGAAGTTTTGGCTACAGCAATCAGAGCAGAAAAAGAAATAAAAGGAATCCAAAATGGAAAAGAAGAAGTAAAACTCTCACTATTTGCAGATGACATGATCCTCTACATAGAAAACCCTAAAGACTCCACCAGAAAATTACTAGAACTAATCAATGATTATAGTAAAGTTGCAGGATATAAAATCAACACACAGAAATCCCTTGCATTCCTATACACTAATAATGAGAAAACAGAAAGAGAAATTAAGGAAACAATTCCATTCACCATTGCAACGAAGAGAATAAAATACTTAGGAATATATCTACCTAAAGAAACTAAAGATATATATAAAAAAACTATAAAACACTGGTGAAAGAAATCAAAGAGGACACTAATAGATGGAGAAATATACCATGTTCATGGATTGGAAGAATCAATATAGTGAAAATGAGTATACTACCCAAAGCAATTTATAGATTCAATGCAATCCCTATCAAGCTACCAACAGTATTCTTCACAGAGCTAGAACAAATAATTTCACAATTTGTATGGAAATACAAAAAACCTCGAATAGCCAAAGCGATCTTGAGAAAGAAAAATGGAACTGGAGGAATCAACCTACCTGACTTCAGGCTCTACTACAAAGCCACAGTTATCAAGACAGTATGGTACTGGCACAAAGACAGAAATATAGATCAATGGAACAAAATAGAAAGCCCAGAGATAAATCCACGCACATATGGACACCTTATCTTTGACAAAGGAGGCAAGAATATACAGTGGATTAAAGACAATCTCTTTAACAAGTGGTGCTGGGAAATCTGGTCAACCACTTGTAAAAGAATGAAACTAGAACACTTTCTAACACCATATACAAAAATAAACTCAAAATGGATTAAAGATCTCAACATAAGACCAGAAACTATAAAACTCCTAGAGGAGAACATAGGCAAAACACTCTCTGACATACATCACAGCAGGATCCTCTATGACCCACCTCCCAGAATATTGGAAATAAAAGCAAAAATAAACAAATGGGACCTAATTAAACTTAAAAGCTTCTGCACATCAAAGGAAACTATTAGCAAGGTGAAAAGACAGCCTTCAGAATGGGAGAAAATAATAGCAAATGAAGCAACCGACAAACAACTAATCTCAAAAATATACAAGCAACTCCTACAGCTCAACTCCAGAAAAATAAATGACCCAATCAAAAAATGGGCCAAAGATCTAAATAGACATTTCTCCAAAGAAGACATACAGATGGCTAACAAACACTTGAAAAGATGTTCAACATCACTCTTTATCAGAGAAATGCAAATCAAAACCACTATGAGGTACCATTTCACACCAGTCAGAATGGCTGCGATCCAAAAGTCTACAAATAATAAATGCTGGAGAGGGTGTGGAGAAAAGGGAACCTCTTACACTGTTGGTGGGAATGCAAATTAGTACAGCCACTATGGAGAACAGTGTGGAGATTCCTTAAAAACTGGAAATAGAACTGCCTTATGATCCAGCAATCCCACTGCTGGGCATACACACTGAGGAAACCAGAAGGGAAAGAGACATGTGTACCCAATGTTCATCGCAGCACTGTTTATAATAGCCAGGACATGGAAGCAACCTAGATGTCCATCAGCAGATGAATGGATAAGAAAGCTGTGGTACATATACACAATGGAGTATTACTCAGCCATTAAAAAGAATACATTTGAATCAGTTCTAATGAGGTGGATGAAACTGGAGACTATTATACAGAGTGAAGTAAGCCAGAAGGAAAAACATAAATACAGTATACTAACGCATGTATATGGAATTTAGAAAGATGGTAACGATAACCTTGTGTACGAGACAGCAAAAGAGACACTGATGTATAGAACAGTCTTATGGACTCTGTGGGAGAGGGTGGGAAGATTTGGGAGAATGTCATTGAAACATGTGAAATGTCATGTATGAAACGAGATGCCAGTCCAGGTTCAGTGCACGATGCTGGATGCTTGGGGCTGGTGCGCTGGGAAGGCCCAGGGGGATGGTATGGGGAGGTTGGGAGGGAGGAGGGTTCAGGATGGGGAGCAAAAAAAAAAAAAAGAGTGAGGCTATAGATGCACACATTTAGTCCTTGTAGCTATGGCCAATTTCCCAAAGCGGTTGTCCAACATCTTTATGCTTTTACACACGCACACACACACACCCCCTTAGAGAGCTGGGGTACTGTTTCTTTATGCTTTTACACACGCACACACACACACACCCCTAGAGAGCTGGGGTACTGTTTCTTTATGCTTTTACACACGCACACACACGCACACCCTTAGAGCTGGGGTACTGTTTTGGTTGTGGGCACGCACACACGCGCACACCCTAGAGAGCTGGGGTACTGTTTTGGTTGTGGGCACGCACACACACGCACACCCTTAGAGCTGGGGTACTGTTTTGGTTGTGGGCACGCACACACACGCACACCCCTAGAGAGCTGGGGTGCTGTTTTGGTTGTGGGCACGCACACACACGCACACCCCTAGAGAGCTGGGGTACTGTTTTGGTTGTGGGCACGCACACACGCGCACACCCCTAGAGAGCTGGGGTGCTGTTTTGGTTGTGGGCACGCACACACACGCACACCCCTAGAGAGCTGGGGTGCTGTTTTGGTTGTGGGCACGCACACACAAGAAAAGATAAAAAAAAAAAAAAAAAAAAAAAGAAATAGGTTATCAGGACTTTACTGGTGGTCCAGTGGCTAAGACTCTGAGCTCTCAATGCAGAAGCCCCAGGTTTGATCCCTGTCAGGGAACTAGATTCCACATGCCTTAACTAAAGATCTTGCATGCCGTGACAAAACTGAATATCCTGTGTGCCACAACAACTAAGACCCAGTAAAGTCAAATTAAATATTTAAAAGACATGGGTATCACTGGTGGAATAGAAGAGGAAAAACTTTCAGCACAATTAACCATCTATGCTGCTGCTGCTAAGTCGCTTCAGTCGTGTCTGACTCTGTGTGACCCCATAGACGGCAGCCCACCAGGTTCCCCTGTCCCTGGGATTCTCCAGGCAAGAACACTGGAGTGGGTTGCCATTTCCTTCTCCAATGCAGGAAAGTGAAAAGTGAAAGTGAAGTCGCTCAGTTGTGTCCGATTCCTAGCGACCCCACGGACTACAGCCTACCAGTCTCCTCCGTCCATGGGATTTTCCAGGCAAAAGTACTGGAGTGAGTTGCCATTGCCTTCTAACCGTCTATGGGAAAGCCAAAATAAATCTACCTACCCGCTCTAGGGGTACCCAGGTGGCACTAATGGTAAAGAATCCTGCCAGGCACAGGAGACTTGCAAGAGATGCAGGTTCAATCCCTGGGTCCAGAAGATCCCCTGGAGTAAGGAATGACAGGCCACTCCAGCATTCTTGCCTGGAAAATTCCATGGACAGAGGTGCCTTGTCTACAGTCCATGGGGCCATAAAGAGTTGGACATGACTGAGCAGCTGAGCACCAGCTCTTAGAACGAGTGAAAAAGTTCAGTCAGATGTCTGGAACATACAAAAATCACTAACTTCCACTCACACTAATAACTAGTTTTTAAACCCCCATTTACAATAACAAACATTCTAAAATAGGATTACATTACGCCTAACAAAGTGTGAAAGACCTTTATGAAGAAAACTATAAAGTTCTACTAAAAGATGCAAAAGACCTGAACAAGGGAGGCGTGCCATGAGCCTAGAAAAGGAAAGCCCAGGATAAAAAATCAATTCCTGCCCCTACATCATGACAATGCGAGTGCACAGTAGTATACATTTAGAAGATAAGGTGTACAATAATGGAAATATTAGAAAAACAACTTCCAGAAACATTTTAAAACACTGGTGAGAGGGCTTCCCTCTCAGTGGTAAAGAATCTGCCTACCAATGCAGGAGATACGGGTTCGATCCCTTGTCCAGGAAGATCCCACATGCCGAGAAGCAGCTAAGCCAGTGCACCACAACGACTGAGCCGGTGCTCTAGGGTCTGGGAGCTGCAACTTCTGAGCCCATGCGCCACAACTGCTGAAGCCCGGGCACTGCAACAGGAGGAGCCAATGTAATGAGAAGCCCCCGCACCACAGCTGGAGAGCAGCCACCCTCCACCACCACTCACCACAACTGGAGAAGAGCCTGCACTGCAGCAAAGACCCCACACAACCACAACTGGATAAATAAATGAGTAAAATGATTTTAAAAGAAACATACCAGTGAGTATTGCAGAGTACTTACACAGAACTGGCTAAATAACTCGGAAGACTATAGAGCCCAGAGACAGGTCACTGTATGTAGGTAAGTATATGATAGAGATGCCATTTCTAATCAGTAGGAATCTGTTCCAAAAAAAAAAAAAAGTGTTGAGACAGTTGGCCGCATTTGGAGAAAATACCAAGTTAAACCCCTTCCTCACAACATGGATCCAGGGTGTAAACATAATGAAATATAAAACTAGAAAAATACATGTTTACATTGTTGGAAAAGTGAAGTCATTCTTTAGGGAAAAATACAAAAATTATTTAAATTTATAAAAATTAATATTCTGTCAAAAAAAGACATAACTAATGTTAGCATAATCTAACGTGCGCACGCATACTCAGTCATGTCTGACTCTTCAGGACCCGCATGGACTGTAGCCTGCCGGGCTCCTCTGTCCATGGGATTTCCCAGGCACGAATACTGGAGTGGGTTGTCATTCCCTTTTCCAGGGGATCTTCCCGACCCAGGGATCAAACATGAGTCTCCTGCACTGCAGGCAGATTCTTTACTTCTGCACCACCTGGAAGTCAAACGAACATGAAGAACATTTTTTTTTTTTTTTTTTTTTCATGAAGAACATTTTCGTCTGGAAGACAGCAAGAAAGCCAGGGTGACTGGAGAATATAACTGGCAGGGTGAGAGGTAGGAGATGAGGGCCAAGAAGCAGCCAGGGCCAGATCACAGAAGGTCATATAGGCCAGCCCCCAGGGCATCAACCTAGGTTTCATTCTGTGTAATGAGAAACCTTCGGAAAAGAGTTCTCAGCAAGAAAGCAATGTGATCTAATTTGCGTTTTTAAAGACTGACTACTCTGCGGAGAAACGTCTCTATGGAAGCCAGCTAATAGGCTACTGAAGACACCAATTATTACAAAATAATTAAAAAAAAAAAAAAAAAGGATTGTGAGTTCCCTGATGGTTCAGCGGTTATACTGCAGGGGGCAAGGGTTCCATCCCTGATTGGAGAACTACGATCTTGTCATGGAAAGAAAAAAAAAAATGGAAAACTGGACCCATGACTTCAATCCAGGTCCCTCCCACATCCCACTAAAACAGTAAAGTCCTTTTTACAAAAGCGTAAACCCCAAGGACAAAGGTAATAGGAACAGAAACCGACAAAGTTTGGCAGTTGAAAGCAGATCGAAGAGTGGTCTCTTACTCTGTAGACCTGACAGAGCTGAACGCTGAGCCAGAAGTGAGAGAGTAACGGCAAGAAGCAAACAAAAGTTTCACCGTGGAATTTCTCAAAGGCTCAAGACAGAGCAGGTGCCTCTGGATGTGGCCATGAGAAGCCTAGATAAGAAGCTGGCTGAGCGGCTCCAAGCAAGCAACCTTCCTCCTGGGCAGCAGACTGGAAGCGTATTCTCCAGAAAAGTTTAACAGCTATCAGGGGATGGTGAAAATAGCTCAGTTGTATCTGACTCCTTGCACTCCATGGACTGATAGTCCACCAGGCTCCTCTGTCCATGAGATTCTCCAGGCTAGGATACTAGAGTGGGTAGCCATTGCCTCCTCCAGGGGATCTTCCCAACCCAGGGATTGAGCATTGCAGGCATATTCTTTACCATCTGAGCCACCAGGGAAGCCCAGGAGATGGTACCATACTGACCAAGATGAATTCTACAGTCTGAATGTTGATCCCTCTTCACGAGATTAGCTACCCAGACACACTTTCCTGCCTGGTTGCCTAAATGCCTTCACAAGGGAACCTGAGCAGCTGCAAAGGCAAGACGCACAGAGGTGAACATCCTGGTTGCTCATGACAAAACCCAGGTCACATTACAGTGAAGCCCACAGCTGATGATCCTGCCCGGGTACACTGAGCTTCCAAACATCTTTCAGTGCCTTTGTCTAAAACACAAGGGAAGAGATTCAACCATGGTTTCAAGGAAAGCCTGGAAATGAAAGACACTACAGCATCCATGAACATATACTCCTAGATGTGCTGTGCAGGGGGAATGTGGTCAACCCAGTGCCCAGCTACAACACACTTCCCACCAGCAGCCCCGAGTCCATGACTGGGTGCAGCAGGAATAGCAGGCAGAGGCACTCCCAGGAGATGGAAGTGCTCCCAATGAGCAGCTTTGCTTCAAGGACTCTAAGCAGACTCGCCAAGCTCTCTTAGATGCGTGCTGCACCCGAAGGGATCTTCCTTCCTCTGATTTGCCCTGGATTCCTCCTTACTTTCCCTCATAAGCACTGCACCTAATAAATCGCTTGCACTTCTAATGCCGTCTCGATGACTGCTTCTTGAACGGTGCAGACTAATATTAAGTGATCTAAGAAAGTAGCCAGTGGGATCCATTGGCTGAGACTCTGAACTTCCAATGCAGGGGGCCCAGGTTCAATCCCTGGTCAGGGAACTAGATCCCGCATGCCACAACTAAGACTTGGCACAGCCAAATAAATATTTTTTTTTTAAAGGAAGGAGGCAGTAAGAAGGGGACTTGGGACAGGCTCACTCAAGGCCAGTTGAAGAGACATCATTGTGGTCAGCCAGTGTGACACAGACAGTCCTTGGTATAAGGTGGTGGCTCAAATCCTGAAGATTTGACTGGTGGGAATCCCAGAAAGTACAGCAGTAGAGGGGAAGGCTACGGGAGATGGGTCAAAGCAAGGCATTCAGAAGATCTGGGGGTGGATTTCCCTGGTGGTCCAGACTCCACGCTCCCAATGCAGGGAGCCTGGGTTCAATCCCTGGTCAGGGAACTAGACCCCACATGCCACGACTAAGACCCAGTGCAGTCAAATAAATAAATAAATAAAATTTTAAATCTATAGTTACTCTGAGATGTCAATAGCTCTCTTTCAATAATTGAGAGAAAAAAAAATTGGGGGCAAAAGGATGCCACTGTGGAGAAGGCTGGTTACTGCCTAGTTGAACTGCTGCCTGGCAGAGGGATGCTGAAGCTGAAACTCCAATACTTTGGCCACCTGATGGGAAGAACTGATTCATCTGAAAAGACCCTGATGCAGGGAAAGATGAAAAGTGGGAGGAGAAGGGGACAACAGAGGATCAGATGGTTGGATGGCCTCACCGACTCAATAGACATGAGTTTGAATAAACTCTGGAAGCTGGTGAGGGACAGGGAGGCCTGGCATGCTGCAGTCCATGGGATCGCAGAGTTGGACACGACTGAGTGACTGAACTGAACTGGAGAGGGACAATGCTGATGAAGACTATCAAGGGACAATTAACACTAAATAATGGGCTTCCCAGGTGGTGCTAGTGGTAAAGAACCTGACTGCCATTGCTGCTGCTGCTACTGCTGCTGCTAAGTCGCTTCAGTCATGTCTGACTCTGTGCAACCCCATAGACAGCAGCCCACTAGACTCTTCTGTCCCTGGGATTCTCCAGGCAAGAACACTGGAGTGGGTTGCCATTTCCTTCTCCAATGCAGGAAAGTGAAAAGTGAAAGTGAAGTTGCTCAGTCGTGCCCAACTCTTAGCGACCCCATGGACTGGAGCCAATGCAGGAGACATTAAAAACATTGGTTTGATCCCTGAGTCAGGAGGATCCCCTAGAGGAGGGCATGGCAACCCAATCCAGTGTTCTTGCCTGGAGAATCCCACAGACAGAAGAGCCTAGTGGGCTATGGTCCATAGAGTCATAAAGAGTTGGACACGACTGAAACAACCGAGCATGCACCCACATAAATAAGACAATAGAGCAGAGCCAGCACCCAAGGCTGTCCTGCAGGGAAGAGCAGGCACTGCTGGGCAGCAGGCTGAAGCACTCCTTATTACAGGTTTAGAATGCTCGACGGAGGCAGGCTTGTTATGCAAAATGCAGGCCCCTGATAGGGAAAACCTGGGCTCCTGAAACGTGGGTGCGTGCATGCTAAGTTGCTTCAGTTCTGTCCAACTCTTTGCAACCCTGTGAACTGTAGGCCACCAGAGTCCTCTGCGCATGGGATTCTCCAGGCAACAACACTGGAGTGGGTGAATCCTGGGTAGAGACATCAAGATTATGGGTCCCCCGCCTCCGGGCCTTGTACTAGTACCTCCTACCGGGTCAGAGGTAGCATTAGATTAGAAATAAAGTGCACAATAAATGTAACATGCTCAAATCATCCTGAAACCATCCCCCCTCAATGCCTGTGAAAACACTGTTTTCCGTGAAACTAGTCCCTGGTGCCAAAAAGGCTGGGGACTGTCGATCTATTAATAGATGGTTGCTGCTGATTTTGAAGCCTACAAAATCTCTGAGCTTGTAGAGGTGGCCCACCCTTCTCTACTAAGAGCTCTCGACTTAACATCTGTCATTGAAAAGAAAAGAGGCATTTGATCTATCATTTGTTATCAGCACTATTCATGTTGGTGTAATTTATTATTTAAGTAATAATAATTAAGAGGACAAGACGAACAAACAGGACAGAAAGGAGAGCAGTACGCTGAAGGCAGCCTCCTCCTCGAGAAGTCTCAGTTCCTTGTTCAGCTCTCAGGCCTGAGACGATTTTCAAATTAAAACCCATTGAAGAGGTAGCCTGGTTGGTAGGAGTAAGAACCCTGCCGTACCACGACAGGTATCTACAACATCTACACATTCCCCAGGCTTCCTCTAAGGGAGCTACAGTTGTTCCTTTGGGTAACTGTATGCTGGGGAAGGGGAAGAAACAAACACCAAGGCCTGAATTGACACTGCCACATGAAAAGAAGCATTGTCCTGAACCGCTGATAGAGTGGGGCCCAGGAGGCCAGGAGCCCTGGCTGAAGTCCCACTCACGTGGGCCCACTCGTTTCCTGGACATCCCGAGGGCATTTCCCTAGTCCCCAGGTGTTGAAGTGGAAACTTTAAAACCAAACTCCAGTCAAGACGGCAAATCAAAAACAATATTGAAGGACTTCCCTGGTTGTCCAGTGGCTGGGACTCCCTGCTCCCAGTGTAAGGGACCTGGGTTCAATCCCTGGTCAGAGAACTAGATCCCACGTGCCACTGCTAAGATCTAAGATCCTGCATGTCCCAAACTAAGATACATCACAGCCAAATAAATAAATACTTAAAAAAAAAGAAAAGACCAAAGAAAGAGCCCAGAGTCAGTAATAGAGACCTCAGTGGTTTAACAGATGGTTTAACAGCTTACCTCTCTGAAGCAAGGGCCGGGAACTACACCCAAGCGTGTGCAGCTGACCGCAGGCAGGACATGGGGGCTTTCTTCATTTCTGGGGACGGGGAGGAAAAGGGATTACCAGTTTTGGGGAATTGATGTCAAATGTACTCTTTAGTTACCAGGGAAACCAGCAGAGGGGCACAGGCCCTCGCCGCTCCTTTGATAAAAGCAATCACCAGCTGGTTTCCAGGGGTAAGCAACAGGAAGGTCAGTCCTGTGAGTAGGGTGTGGGTGGCACAGGCCCTGTTAGGACAGCCGATGGACAGAGAGCAAGAGAACAGCCATCTTGAGTGGCCTGACCCTACAGGACACATCTTGCTAAGGGGTGCACAAAATAAATCCAGACAAAACCCAGATGCTTGCAGACAGTTCCAAGCTCTGGCGGCCGGATGCCAAAAAGCTGAATGCAATTCCTGGGGTAGGCGCTTGGTGGCGCCACTCTCACTGCTGGGCGGGGAGGGGTGTGTTGCCCCTATAAGAGCAAGACAGGCACTGCATACTATTGTCTCCTTTCACATTTTTTCGTAAAAGCAAAAATACTGTTCATTTTCATTTCAGTTAGCAAAACAGCTATTTAGTACCTGGAGGTGATTTTTTTTTTGTAAAAGCAAGGTGCCCTAAAGCAAAAATTAAGGGATACCTGTATTTATACCAGTGTGTGTGATTTAGTTGCTCAGTTGTGTCTGACTCTTTGTGACCCCATGGACTGTAGCCCAGCAGGCTCCTCTGTCCATGGGATTCTCCAGGCAAGAATACTGGAGTCGGTTGCCATTTCCTTCTCCAGGGGATCTTCCTGACCCACATTGCAGGCATTTCCTTACCATCTGAGCCACCAGGGAAGCCCCGCTTTTATACGAGAAGTGGACATAACTCTCCTTCTGTCAGGCCATTCATGTCAGACTTTGAATCAGTCTTATCAGGTATGGAGCTGGGTTTGCATGTGGCTCTGTCTATGGTTATGTGCAGTGGACCTCAGACTTCACACTCCTTTGGTGGTATGGAAAGCCAGGGCTTAGGGCCTGCACCCTCGGGTTTCATCAGATCTTGTTTCCCTGAACCAACTGCAAAGGGGGTCCCTGCCCACGCTCCTACCCTCTTTCCATGGTTGATGGATTGTTCCTGATACATGGCGTTTGCCAGCTTGCTGAAAAGGAAGATGGCAGTTATTGCCTTGGTTCGAGCTCAGTCTTAGGCAAAGCCCTGTGGCCCTGGGACTTGAAGACAAGCCTTTCTCAGTGATCTTTCCCTCTGTCACAGCTGAACTTTGCCTTAATTTTTAAGCAGGTCTCCTGGGGAAGAGATTCCTGCCCTTCTCCCAGCAGTTGGAAACTTCTATTGACCTGACCCTGGGACTGTTTCTTGACTCTCTCGCAGGACACAAAGGTTTTCCTCTGACCCTTCCCGTAGCCCTGGTGGGTCTTGGCCTCTGCGGTGGGGGCAAAAGCATTTGCTGCCCTCCTCCCTTCTCCTGTGTTTGTCTGCCAGGGAGAAGATGTAGGCAGGGTGTCGCATCTTTTCTATAGCACCATCTGCTTCTCTCCTCCAGATCTGCACCCCAAGCAAAGCTTTCTCAATGAGCCCAGCAGAGATCCTTAGAGAAGAGCCTTCAAGTGGGGTGAAGCTGAAGCCTGCCTTTAGCCTTGGTTCCCAAGAGCCTTATTCTTTTATACCAGCCTACACCAGCCTATGGCAATTTGTTCCAAAGTTTAGCTCAGAGAAGATGGGATGAATTGAGAGAGTACTGCTACTGCTAAGTCGCGTCAGTCATGTCCGACTCTGTGCAAAACAGCTAGCTAGTGAGAAGCTGCTGTATAGCACAGGGAGCACAGCTGGATGCCCTGTGATGACCTTAAATGTTAGTCACTCAGTCGTGTCCAACTCTTTTCAACCCCATGGACTATAGTCCACCGCTCCTCAGTCCATGGGATTCTCCAGGCAAAAAATACGGGAGTGGGTTGCCATGCCCTTCTCCAGGGGATCTTCTCGACTTAGAGGGGTGGGATGGGAGGGTTAGGAGGGAGGTCCATGAGACAGGGGCTATATGTACACATATAGCTGATTCACTTAATTGTACAGCAGAGACTAACACAACACTGTAGAGCAACTATGTTCCAATTGAAACATAAATTTAAAATATTAAAATACGGAAATTCCTTTAAAAAAAAAGGTCAGCTCACATCTTGGTATTTCTTCCTCCTGTGCTCCCCAGGTAGGAGACCATCGTCATTAGATTTCAGGCTACTTGGCTGCCCTGCCACCTCAAGTCTCTGAGGGATTCACGGCAAGTTATGAGTTTGTATTAATAATCAACCAGCCTTTTCTTGTTGTTATGGTGAGAGCAGTACCCTTTCCAGTTTTCTTTATGTGAAAGTAGAAATTTGCTGAATTCTTCATGTAAACTAAGAGTTTGAATGATGAAAACAGTTAGGCACAGGTGTAGGGGATCTGCTAGGGCTTAGATGAAATTGCTGATGTGGCTGGATGGAGAGAATAGAACGCCTTAGAGGAGAGAACTTAGAAACGCAGGACCCTTGTTGAGTTTGGAGTTCGGAGCAGAGCATAACCAACAGGACCTACAGTATAGGACAGGGAACTCTACTCACTGTCTCATGATAATCTAAATGGGAAAGGATCTGAAAAGACTATATGTATACATATATATATGAAGCATTTTGCTGTACAGCTGAAACTAATACAACATTGTAAATCAACTATATGCTGTGCTCAGTATACTTGCCCCTCCAGGCTCCTCTGTCCATGGAACTTCTCAGGCAAGAATACTGGAGCAGGTTGCCATTTCCTACTCCACAGGATCTTCCCCATTCAGGGATCGAACCCACGTTTCTTCTTTCTCTGGTACTGGGAGGTGAATATTTTTACCACTGAGTCACCTGGGAAGCCCAAAATCAATGATAGTTCAATAAAAATTAATGTGGTATCACCTCACACAGGTCAGAATGGCCAACATCAAAAAAATCTACAAATAATACATGCTGGAGATGATGTGGAGGAAAGGGAACGCTCTTCTACTGTTGGTGGGAATGCAGTACAGAGAACACTATGAAGGTTCCTTAAAAAACAAAAAATAAATCTACCATATGACCTAGTAATCCCACTACTGGGTATATACCCTGAGAAAAACATAGTTCAAAAAGGCAGGGACTTCCCTGGTGGTCCACTGTTTAAGAATCCTTGCAATGCAGGGGATGTGGGTGTGATTCCTGGTTAGAGAATTAAGATCCCACGTTCCATGGAGCAGTTAAGCCCAGACACTGCAACTACTGAGCCCGTGTGCTCTGGAGCTCATGGGCCACAACTAAGACCCCACACAGCCAAGTAAATACATATATGCATTTTTTTAAAAAGACACATATATCCCAATGGTCATTGCAGCACTATTTACAATAGCCAGGACATGTAAGCAACCTAAATGTCCATTGACAGATGAATGGATAAAGATGTGGTACATACATACAATGGAATATTACTCAGCCATAAAAAGGAATGAAACTGGGTCATCTGTAATGATGTGGATGAACCCAGAGTCTATCATACAGAGCGAAGTAAGAGAGAGTCTTTCTTCTTCAGAAAGAGAAAAACAAATATAGTATATAATACATATATATGGAATCCAGAGAGATAGTGTGGTATATGGGCTTAGTTGCTCCGAAGAGCCTATTTGCAGGACAGGAGTGGACATGCAAATATAGAGGACAGACTCGTGGACACAGGGAAGGGGAGGAGCAGAGAATAGGGTGAACTGGGAGAGTGACATTGACATAAACAGTTATCGCATAAAATAAACAGCAAGTGAGAAGCAGCTGTATCACACAGGGGGCTCAGCTCAGCGCTCCCTGGTGACCTAGAGGGATGGGATGGGGGAGTGGGAGGGAGGCATGTGTATACATATAGCTGATTCATGTTGTTCTGCAGCAGAGACTGACACAGCATTGTAAAGCACTTACACTCCAATTAAAAAAAAAAAAAGAACCATAGCGTGAAGGGTAACAGAATTACCGTAAGTGTGAGGATGTTGAATGGTTTCAGCCCTACATGTGTCACCTGTGGATAAAGCCTGTAGATCTTGCCTGAGTCAAATGGACATTTAAAAGATCAAAGGCCACTGGAGGAAATTCACACTGCCCGGGACGGGCACTGGGACAAACTGAAGTTTGGGGAAAGCAAAGTATCTGGGCGGGTGGGGCTCTGGTTGAACATAGGGTGGGGGCTACGCTGAGAAGAGAACACAGTGTGGAGCCTGGGTTCAGTGATGGGGCTGGAACAGTGCCCCACTCCTGGGCTCCGAGGGAAAGGAATACTGAAAGTGAGATGTGTTACACTGCATGAAAACCCACGACGTTTCAGGTGACTTTAACATTAGAGCTTCTTCTGGTGGCAACCTGTTGGGACTGATTCCAGCTTAACATAAGAGAGACGCACACAGAGAAGAGAAAGAGCAAAGAGTTTTCATAAAAGGATATAGACGTTGAGGAGATGATAGATAATAAGGACTACTGCATAACACAGGGAATTCTACTCAATACTCTGTAATGACCTATACGAGAAAAGAATTTAAAGAGTGGATACGTGTACATGTGTAGCAGACACTTTGCTATACACCTGAAACTAACACAACATGGTAAAGCAACTGTACTGCAATAAAAGGAAACTTTTTAAAGCAACTTTCCTTCTACCAACAAAACAAAACAAGCAAAAAGAAGCTGAGGAGAAGCAGCCAGTGCTCCCGGGGCTACCCTAGCAAAAAGCTAATGACTTTCTCTCTAGAGCTGCAATTATGGTGCTTCAGCTGCAGTGTCCCAGATTCTGAATTCCTTGTCCCAGGGAGGAAAATATTCAATATGATGGAACTACCTTAGATCAGGTCTCTAAAGAGTGATGGTTAAGGAGCAGAATCACTTAGCACAAACTTGGGAATGTTGCCAGAATCATCGGGGCATGATTGGTCACCCCAAAATCTCTGATGTGGTTTCCCCCAGTGATAGATCACAGGTGAGGACCATGGGATTGCACAATTGGTGAAAAGGAGTGGACAACGTTACCATCATGCAGATCATGTGTTTATCTAGAAAATCCCACAGAACCAAAAGAAACAGATGAGAATTCATAAGACAGCTCAGAATGATCACTATCATCAATACGACAAATAAGTGAGGTGAACAATTGCATATAACATTCCCATTCACAATATGTTTTATTAAATTATCAAGTTCCTAAGGATAATTGTATAAAAAAGTCTACAAAAGAGTAACAAAAAAGACTTAAGCAGATGAACTCAAGAATGCTGGATTTTCACAGCTAATTTACAGATTTAATTTCATTCATATTTAATGGGATTTTTAAATTTTTGCTAAAATTGTCTAAATTTTATCCACAAGAAGAATCAGATGCAAAAAAAGTTGTCAAATATTTCAAATAGCTTCGAATAGCTTGGAAACCAATGAGACTTAGTGTAAATACATAAATATTGAATATGAAATGCCCTGAATAAGAACAGTAGTTTCTCTGCAGAGAGAGAGAAGGGATGATATTTTTCTTCCTGCTAGGTATTCTGTTCTCTCCAAATATCTACAGTAAACTGTTTAAAAAAGAAGAGGAATGAAAAGTGTCGAGTGTTATGGGAATTCTCTGGTTGTAAGTAGTTAGAACTCCATGCTTTTACCACTTAGGGCCTTAGGTTCTATCCCAGGTCAGGGAGGTAGGATCCCACAGCCACGAGGCCTGGGGGGAAAAAAAGGAGTAATAACTTAAAAGGTAGGGGCTGTTACTTCTAATAGACTTTGAGTCGCCACTTTTTTGGATGTATTTGCCTCTAATTTACATATGAAATTTAAAAACAAACTGAGTTTATAGTTCATTAAACTTCTGCAGTCTACTTTTTTTTTCTTATTTTGATTAAGCATGTTCTTATATTAGTGAAAAATGAGTTTACTAATGTTAATATCCTATGTAATATCCCATTGACTTAAGTAATTTCCAAACTTTCGATAACATAAATAACACAAAAATAGTTGTGTGCTTATAGGTGTCTGTACTTCAGATTATTTGCCTTAGGAAAGCATCTCCAAATGGAATGAAAAGGTAGGTTCCCAATACATATTGCCAAATTTTATTTTGGGAAAGCATATACTATCATTTGTTCTACTATAAAGAGTACAAGAATACCTTAACCAACATAAGGTAGTGTGCGTGCTCAGTTGCTTCAGGCTTGTCCGACTCTTTGCAACCTCATGGACTGTAGCCCGCCAAACTCCTCTGTCCATGGGATTCTCCAGGCAAGAACACTGGAGTGGGTTGCCATTTTCTCCTCCAGGGGATCTTCCTGACCAGGGATTGAACCCACATCTCCTGCGTCTCCAGCATCAGCAGGCAGATTCTTTACCTCTGAGCTACCTGGGAAGCCATTCAATTGTGAATCAATGCTAATTAGTTATTTGGATAGTAGTGAAGGTTAGGGTTACAGAGTCAGACAAGACTGAAGCGACTTAGCAGCAGCAACAGTGAAGGTTTTCTTTAGGTACATAAAACAGCTATATTATATTTCACATATCAGATGAAAAGAAGGCTAAATGAAGAAAACGGCAAACAAGCATCTTGGTTATATCTTCAAATAGTGAAGGTCTGAAATTTTGATCCTAAAATAATGAGAAGCTGCCATGACAGTATCTGGGATAAAACGGACTGCTGCCAGCTTGGATATGAACTGAATAAGGAATAAGTTGAATAAGGAAACTAGTTTACAAGGGATGTGCGGAGAGTCATTCACACAAAAAAAGAATAAGCTGGAACGGAGGTATTCCCTGGTTCTTTCACTACCAATGTTGCTACGAAACTTTTCTTTATTTTTTCTAATGTGATAGATATTTTAAAAGAGCAAGTAAGATTATGTTACCTTTTTCTTCAACTCGTTTCTATCCTTTGTAAATACTTTGTAATGGCAATTAACTACTTTTATAATCAGAAAAGCACACGCACAAGCCTTGAGCAGAGAAAGCACAAAGCTTCCCCACTGGGGGGCCCCAAACCCTAAGCCAACTGTCTGACGTGGCACCCAGAAGAGGGAGGAGATACTGCAGCCACTTATCGCCTCTGGGAGCAGATCTACAGATCACAGATTTTTTATCAACGTTAGCTCTTCAATCCCCTCTCAGCAGTGAAAGGGCACAGTCCTAACCACTGGACTGCCAGGGAATTCTTCTCAATCCCTTATTTTCGTTCCCAGAATCGGGCCATTTTTTCCCGTCCTGATCTGAACTATTTATTTGCCTTTTCCAAAGAGACACCCCTGCCTCCACCCTCAGACTGACATCCTTGTGCCACTCATTTCTCCAGGAGAGGGAAGGGAAGCTCTCTTGGGCTTTCTTTGGTCTGAACAACTCAAGAAGAATTTAAAAACAAGACACAGAAACAGAAAATGATACTAACTAAAAAGTAAGTGTTTTCTCTGATTTCATCCCTTTCCAAATCACCCCACAGATTACTCATTTCACTTCGAGCGTGTATATTTACAAAGTGTATGCAGTATAACAGGCCTCCCCGGGTGCCTCAGTGGTAAAAAAAGGAAATCTTCCTGCCAATGCAAGAGATGGGTTTTTGATCCCTGGGTCGGGAAGATCCACTGGAGGAGGAAATGGCAACCCACTCCAGTATTCTTGCCTGGAGAATCCCACTGACAGAGAAGCCTGGTGGGCTACAGTCCATGGGGTCACAAAGAGTCAGATACAACTTAGGGACTAAGCAACAACACACACACAGTGTAACAGGATCTAGCAATGTGGGATGGGGGCCAGGAGATGGGAAAAGCCCAGACCTCCCTGCTGACAGCCTAGAGACCCCCTACCATGCTCGGTTCTGTTGTTAACAATCTGCTGTGCTGAACAGAGTCAGCCTCTGTTTATCCTCCCTCACTGGCTCCCTTGATTCTTCCAGAAGCCCCCAAGACTCACGACTGGTGAGTGATGGCAGTCTAAACATCCACCCAGGTTTGCCAGCTTGTAGCCTGTCGTTCTGTCACGAAGCACCCCGCCATGTGGCCTGGCCCCAAGGAGCTGCTCCTGGCGTGGAAGGGCCCGGCGTGGAAGGGCCCGCCGTGTACCTCGAGCTTGGCAGAGTTGTGTCAGCGCCCCTCACAGGTGTGTGCATCCAGTGTGGCATTCTGTGCAAGTCAGTGACTCAAAGCCCTTTATTCCGCTTCTGCTCCCTGTCAGCTACATGTGTCACCCCATCCCAGGCAGCTGGGGACACTGCTTAAGAAAACGGAGCTGTGTGGGCATAACAGTGAAAGTGGCATTTCTGTCTCGCTGGGCAGCTTGGCTGCAGCCAGTAGCCAGGATAGAGCAGGAGCCTTTCTGGCTGAGAGGTGGAAGGAAGAAAGGGCAAGGGGGCGGTGGAAAGGATGATAGAAGGGAAGACGTGACGGGAACCAGTGTAACTCATTCCTTCATTGAGTCACAGAGGTATTTAACAAGTCACTTAGCAGGTAGACACTGTTGAATCACTAAGTCGTGGCCGACTCTTTGTGACCCCACGGACTATAGCCCACCAGGCTCTTCTGTCTACGGGATTTCCCAGGCAAGAATACTGAAGCCAGTTACCATTTCCTTCTCGAGGGGGTCTTCCTGGATCAGGGATTGAACCTGTGCCTCCTGCACTGGCAGGCAGATTGTTTACCATTGAACCACCTGGGAAGCCCTGCTCATAGCGTATGTGCTCTGTGCTGTGCTTAGTCGCTCAGTCATGTCTGACTCTTTGCGACCACATGGACTGTTGCCAGGCTCCTCTGTCCACAGGGATTCTCCAGGCAAGAATACTGGAGTGGGTTGCCATGCCCTCCTTCAGGGGATCTTTCCGACCCAGGGATCGAACTCAGATCCCTCGCATTGCAGGATTCTTTACTGTCTGAGCCACCAGGGAAGCCGCTCGTAGTCTATAAACAGCAATTAAAGTAGGGTTCAAAGTCATAGTGCTCCTCAAAGGAAGCAAATTTTAAAAGTTAGAGGAAATCAGAGTGATTAATTTCCATTAGAAATTTCATGGAAATGGTGGCATTTAATGTTTCAAACAGCAGCAGCACGGAGACTTTAAAGGACTTACAGAGACTTACGGAGTTGAAGAAGGTACATCCTGGGGAAGGAATCAAGAGCTACCAGCCTCCCAACCAGAAGGAAAACCCTCTGGGACCAAGTTTGTAGAGATGTGTGAATACCCTGCTAAGCTAGAAGGCCCTCCTTCCCACCTCCTCCAACAGATATGCAGACTTGGAGGAGGACAGCCTCACTCTCGGGCTCTTCAGTCCAACCAGTGACAGTCTAACCCCAAACTGGTCGTGGACAAGTAGAGCTACCTCTCAACAACTTACTTGTTCTTGTCATGACTAGTCCTTCCCCATGTGTGCAATTTAAAAAGAAAACTAAGGGACTTCCCTGGTGGCCCCGTGGCTGGGACTCTGTGATCCCAATGCAGGTGGCCAGGGTTCGGTCCCTGGTCAGGGAACTAAATCCCACATGCTGCAATGAAGATCAAAGATCCCGGGTGTCTCAACTAAGACCAGTGCAGCCAAATAAATAAATATTTTAAAAATTAATAAATAAATAAAATGAAAAGTAAAAACAAAACTGAGGGCTTCCCTGGTGACTCAGTGGTGAAGAATCCACCTGCCAGTGCAGGAGACATGGGTTTAATCCCTGGTCCAGGACGATTCCACAAGCCATGGGAAAACTAAGCCCGTGCACCACTGAGCCTGTGCTCTAGACCCGGGGAGTGGCAGCTACTGAAGCTCTAGAGCCCGTGCTCAGCAACAAGAGAAGCCCCCGCAATGAGAAGCCAGAGTCCTGCATCTAGAGACTAACCACTGCTTGCCACCGCTAGAGAAAAGCCCAAGCAGCAATGAAGACCCAGAACAGCCAAAAAATAAATAAATAAATAAAATTATAAAATAAATGAATTTTAAAAATTGAATTTATAGCTCATTAAACGTCTGTATTCTACTTTTTCTTTTTTTCCCCTAATTTCCTCTCAGCCCCAAACTCACCCTACTTGAGTGCTTTAATGAAAAGCAATCTGAGTCCTTTAAATAAGTTGCCGCAGGCGCTGAAGTTTTGTCAGCAGAGGGCGCTGGAGAGGAATTGCAGGAAGAAAGAGCTTCATTTTCTAAGAGGCCATCTGGGCGGACCCTTTGCTTGGTTTCCCCGGTGCCCACCTACCCTACACAGCAGCCAGCAACACTCGGTAGCCGGCAGCTCCTTCTAGCAACTCCCTCGGGTGGTCTTGTAGCAGACTGCCTGCAATGAGACATCTCTGTGAACAACCTTCCCCAGCACACTATAGGGCTGATTTCCAATCAGTTCCAGAGGGCGGGTGTCCAGAGACCTCCAAGGCGTGGACCACAGCAACATGTCTGCCTCTCAGTAGCAGTGGCTGAGCCTTTTCCAACAAGGTCTGCATCTCAGTTCATGGGCTGAGGGGTGCTTATTAGATCCTATTAGCCCGCCAGGCTCCTCCGTCCATGGGATTCTCCAGGCAAGAACACTGGAGTGCGTTGCCATTTCCTCCTCCAGGGGATCTTCCAGACCCAGGGATGGAACCCACATCTCATGTCTCCTGCACTGGCAGGCGGGATCTTTACCACTATCATGACCTGAGAAGCCCTATTAGACCCAGTACTAAATAAAATTATGTCTGCTATTATATATTGTATTTACTATTCCTACATTCTTCAGAGTTCTTTTAACTTCTTCCTAGCAAATCCCTAGTCACTCCACTCCCTTGGTATTGATAATAATTCTTTATATTAAGCTTTCCCTATTCAAAGTACTGTTTGATTTTTCTCTTCTGACGGGTCCCAGACTGATACAGAATTTTAAACAAAGCTGGCTCCCTTTTATGGCTGTAATACAGCAGGAGAAATCCTGTACTTTGAAGGTAAGCATTTTGTACAAAGGAGAAATCTGTTGTATATGTAACAAATTGTCACATATTATAACAAACTCTAAAACTAAAAAAATAAATAAAACTAATGAAAACTAGAGAAATGGCTTTAATTGCTGGTTCCTTATATACTTTATCTAAGAAAAATTTTTATATATATATATATATATATATATAGAGAGAGAGAGAGAGAGAGGGGACACTGCTCAGTTTTGGGATCTTAGTCCCCAGACTAGGGTTCGAACCCATGCCCCATGCATTGGGAGTGTGGAATCTTCACCACTGGACCACCTGGGAAGTCCCAAAATTACCACTAGTGTCACCTGAGAAGCCCAGAGAAGCCTTTAGAGTTAATTTCCCTCTACTATTCAGGTCTTCTAAGGACTCAACTAATGCCCCGTGTACTCAGCTAATGCCTGGTGTGTGGTCTGTCTTCTCTGACTGGTTGGGATGTGATGTATACTCGGCTCTGTGTAACCCTGGAATCATCTGTCCTACCACTTTCTAGGGTTCTTTCCCTTGCCTCATAGTTTCCTCTAATATCTGCACAGGCCACTACTCAGTCCCAGAGGCGAGGAGATCCCTCTGCAGATCTCTGGAACTCTCTTTCTATGCAGTTCCCCCTTTGGTATCTGGCCCCACAATCCTACCTACCTTGCTGATCTCTGTATCTTCAACTCAGCAAGACTGTCGGGCTTGGTTTGGGGTTCTCCTTCCTGGATCTACATCCTGGAAGGTCCTCAGTAAGGTAGTGAGCTCAAGCACTCAGCTCCTTAGGAATCAAGGTCTGTTGCTGCCTGTTGCTTAACATTTCAAAGCAGTTGATTTAAATACTTTGTCCTGTTTCTATAGTTCACAGGAGAAGGGCAATTCCGGCGGCAATTAACCCTTCAAGGATAAGAGGAGATCCTCTACGATCAATTTTTAATATATGATTAGATTTCAGTGTCCCATTTATTGGCCATCTTTATTCCTACAAATGTGAGAGCAGGCTCTGAAAGTTCTCTATCTTTATCTGTCTTTCCCTGACATAATGATTAACGTGGACTCCTCTAATAGTTATTTCAGTCTTATCTTTATCTATGGTTATATTTTCTTCCTCTTTCTCATTGCTGTATATTTTCCCCCCTTTCCCCTTGGTCATTCTTGCCAGAAGTTTGTCTATTCTAATGATCTTTTCAAAGAAGCAGCTCTCGGATTTATACATCAATCCAACTATTTTTAGTTTTTCAATCTATGCAGTTGGGTTTTATTTTTTATGCATTCTTTCTTCCTGATTTCATTAAGGGTATTTAGTTGTTCTTTTTCTAGATTATCTTGAATTCTTATTTTGTTTATTTTCTATCTTATTTAAATATTAAAAGCATTTATGGACTTCCCTGGTGGTGCAGTGAATAAGAATCCTCCTGCCACTGCAGGGGACTCGAGTTCAATCCCTGGTCCAAGAAGATTCCATATGCCACGGAGCAACTAAGCTTGTGAGCCACAACTACTGAGCAGGTGCTCTAGAGCCCACGAGCAGCAACTACTGAGCCCAAGCACCTAGAGCCTGTGATCCACAACAAAAGCAGCCAATGCAGTGAGAAGCCCGCGCATCGCAACTGGAGAGTAGACCCTGCTCGCTGAAACTAGAGAAAGCCCACTGGAAGGAATGAAGACCCAGCACAGCCATAAATAAATAAATATTTTTAATAGCCTCAAGTTTATATATATATATAAAGCATATATAACTTTTTTGACTTATAGCTTTGACTACTGTGATTGTGAATCCTAACCCTCATTAGTCGGACAAGATTGAATCAGAGCAACCCTATCAGTTACTTGCTTACAACTGTGCAAAGTCTTGTGTTTTGAGTATCATTTCCTTCTTCAGTCAGAACCTCACCTCACTTATATCAACCATGGCCTTGAGAAATCAATTAATCAAAGTCATTCCACTTCTGAAAGTCATTCCACTTCTGATATCTCATCCTGCTGCTGCTGCTGCTGCTGCTAAGTTGCTTCAGTCGTGTCCAACTCTGTGCAACCCCATAGACGGCAGCCCACCAGGCTCTGCCGTCCCTGGGATTCTCTAGGCAAGAACACTGGAGTGGGGTGCCATCGCCTTCTCCATTATTTCCCCTAATGAGAAGCTATTTTAGGATTACATGTGGGGCATTCTCACAAGTTGCTTTATTTGAGGGGGAAGCCTTCCACAATTTGGAAGCCCCATGGAGATTTAGCTGCAAGTCCCGACCACGTACCCAGACTCTGAATTTGAGCACCTAATGACTCACCCTGCATCTCTCCACCTAAGGTTCCTGGCCCAAAAAAAAGAAAGACAAGTCACACAGTAGGTCTGAGCGCCAATGTCATTGATGTTCCTAACTCTATCAGGAAAATTAGGTACCACCCACTGAAATGTCCATTTTCTGATTAGATCTATATTTCTAAAAACTCTTGATGAAACGATACTCTTGATCTAAACTTAGCTTTTCCCATCTTACAAGGTGTCATTAACTAAAATGGAGTAACGAGCAAAGAATAGACAATGAACAGAAGCCCAGGAGGTCCAAAGGACTGGCAAGCTTAAAGTCTTGTCCTGCCAGTGTCCCTCAGTAGATGAAATTTGCCTTGGCTAATCATCTAAAAACCCTATGAAGTCTGTTATCCTTTCAACCCAGCTTTATGTCCCTGAGAATTGGTTTATGAGGGGAAAAAAAAATCTCCAATGCTTCAGTCTTCAGGGCTGCAGTTGTTAGGTCTGTGGTCAGAGACAGCATGGGGCTGTGCACAAGCAAAACTTCTGGCAGATCATTATCAATTTGCATGGGGTGGTCTTGCTGGGTCCAAGCCCACAGCTCCAGTAGGCTCAAAACCTGTTTCTTATGTGCCGATAAATTCTCAGTGCAATCTAAATTCTTGTGCATATCTTAAAAAAGTGACACAGTTTACCAAGTGACCTCTTTGAGGAGCTTCCAATAGGACCAAATTGTCCATTCTTGAAGCAACTTAAAACAAAGGAGCAAGAATTCCCTGGTGATCCAGTGGTTAAGACTCTGCCTTCCAAGGCAGGGGACATGGATTTCATTCCTGGTCAGGGAACTAAAATCCAACATGCCGCGGGATGTGGTCAAAATTAGAAAAATAAAAAAACAAATGGGGAAAGCAGGAGGAGGCAGCAAATGTAATTAAATCTTTAATTTCATATTCAGTGGTCAGTCTTTTATGACTAATATGAAGAACTTCAAAATTTAAGCTGGTACAAGGAAGCCATAATCCCAGTTTCCTTAACTTCCATCATCTCCATCAGTCAGTTCAGTTGCTCGGTCATGTCCAACTCTTTGCGCCACCATGGACTACAGCACACCAGGCCTACCTGTCCATCACCAACTCCTGGAGTTTACTCAAACTCATGTCCACTGAGCCGGTGATGCCATCCAACCATCTTATCCTCTGTCGTTCCCTTCTCCTCTGGCTTTCAATCTTTCCCCGCATCAGGGTCTTTTCCAATGAGTCAGTTCTTCGCATCAGCTGGCCAAAGTATTGGAACTTCAGCTTCAGCATCAGTCCTTCCAATGAATATTCAGGACTGATTTCCTTTAGGGTGGACTGGATGGATCTCCTTGCAGTCCAAGGGACTCTCAAGAGTCTTCTCCAACACCACAGTTCAAAAACATCAGTTCTTTGTCACTCAGCTTTCTTTATAGTCCAACTCTCACATCCATACATGACTACTGGAAAAACCATAGCTTTGACTAGATGGACCTTTGTTGACAAAGTAATGTCTCTGCTTTTTAATATGCTGTCTAGGTTGGTCATAACCAAGGAGTATGCGTCTTTCAATTTCATGGCTGAAGTCATCATCTGCAGTGATTTTGGAGCCAAAAAAAATAAAGTCTGTCACTGTTTCCACTATTTCCTCATGTATTTGCCATGAAGTGATGGGACCAGATGCCATGATCTTAGTTTTCTGAATGTTGAGCTTTAAGCCAAACTTTTCACTCTCCTCTTTCACTTTCATCAAGAAGCTCTTTATTTCTTCTTCGCTTTCAGCCATAAGGGTGGTGTCATCTGCATATCTGAGGGTATTGATTTTTCTTCCGGCAATCTTGATTCCAGCTTGTGCTTCATCCAGCAAGGCATTTCTCATGTTGTACTCTGCATATAAGTTAAATAAGCAGGGTGACAATATACAGCCTTGATGTACTCCTTGTCCTATTTGGGCTTCCCTGGTGGCTCAGAGGGTAAAGCATCTGCCTGTAATGCAGGAGACCTGGGTTCGATCCCTGGGTCAGGAAGATCCCCTGGAGAAGGAAATGGCATCCCACTCCAGTACTCTTGCCTGGAAAATCCCATGGACAGAGAAGCCTGGTAGACTACAGTCCATGGGATCCCAAAGAGTTGGACACAACTGAGTGACTTCACTTTCTTTCTTTCTTTTCCTATTTGGAACCAGTCTGTTGTTTCATGGCCAGTTCTAACTGTCGCTTCCTGACATGCATACAGATCTCTCAAGAGGCAGGTCAGGTGATCTGGTATTCCTATCTCTTGAAGAATTTTCCACAGATTGTTGTGATCCACACAGTCAAAGGCTTTGGCATAGTCAATAAAGCAGAATTAGATGTTTTTCTGGAACTCTTTTGCTTTTTCAGTGATCCAACAGATGTTGGCAATTTGATCTCTGGTTCCTCTGCCTTTTCTAAATCCAGCTTGTACATCTGGAAATTCTGGGTTCATGTACTGTTGAAGCCTGGCTTGGAGAATTTGGGGCATTACTTTACTAGCGTGTGAGATGAGTGCAATTGTGCAGTAGTTTGAGCATTCTTTGGCATTGCCTTTCTTTGGGATTGGAATGAAAACTGACCTTTTCCAGTCCTGTGGCCACTGCTGAGTTTTCCAATTTTGCTGGCATATTCAGTGCAGCACTTTCATAGCTTCATCTTGTAGGATTTGAAATAGCTCAGCTAGAATTCCATCACCTCCACTAGCTTTGTTCGTAGTGATGCTTCCTGAGGCCCACTTGACTTCACATTCCAGGATATCTGGCTCTAGGTGAGTGATCATACCACCGTGATTATCTGGGTCATTAAGATATTTTTGGTATAGTTTTTCTGTTTATTGTTGCCACATCTTCTTAATATCTTCTGCTTCTGTAAGGTCCATACCATTTCTGTCCTTTATTGTGCCCATCTTAGAATGAAATGTTCCCTTGGTATCTCTAATTTTCTTGAAGAGATCTCTAGTCATTCCCATTCTATTTTTTTCCCTCTATTTCTTTGCACTGATCACTGAGGAAGTCTTTCTTATCTCTCCTTGATATTCTTTGGAACTGTACATTCAAATGGGCATATCTTTCCTTTTCTCCTTTGCTTTTCATTTCTCTTATTTTCATAGCTATTTGTAAGGCCTCCTCAGACAGCCATTTTGCTTTTTTGCATTTCTTTTTCTTGAGGATGGTGTTGATCCCTGTCTCCTGTACAATGTCACGAACCTCCGTCCATAGTTCTTCAGGCACTCTGTAATCTAGCATGTGGACTAACAGTTCCTTCAGATGCTCACGGCTGAATAGGAAGAGTTGATTGAAAGGATCTTGAGATCAGTCTATGTATTCCTGGGGTCAGTCAAACAGAACAGGGACTAAAGAAAGCACACAACATGGTAGAGTCCTTACTGAGGGCAATACCTGTTTTATTTAACAGGTGAAGACCGACCGGACACCAATTCAATTTTTTATTTATTTTTTAAGCAAATTCATTGAGGATTTTAAAAATTGCTTCCAGGCAACAATCTGGGGTAGATCAATAGACACTCTTGTCACATCATCCTCATTTTTTAATGAACAGCCTTAAGCCAGAAGTCAGATAATTGATACTTCATAGCTAGAGTGGAATAGATAGTGTTGGAGAAGGTTAGAGAAGAAAAACAGAGTTAGACTCTAATCAAGTTAGTGATTTTTCAAATTAAACACCTGGACAGCCCCAGATGTTCTCTATGCCTTTCCATAAAAAAGGTCCCCCCTGCCCACTCCAGTACTCTTGCCTGGAAAATCCCATGGACGGAGGAACCTGGTAGGCTGCAGTCAATGGGGTCGCTAAGAGTCAGACATGACTGAGCGACTTCACTTTCACTTTTCACTTTCATGTACTGGAGAAGGAAATGGCAACCCACTCCAGTGTTCTTGCCTGGAGAATCCCAGGGACGGGGGAGCCTGGTGGGCTGCCGTCTATGGGCTCGCACAGAGTCGGACACGACTGAAGTGACTTAGCAGCAGCAGCAGCAGAAAGAATTCTTGCTGTCATTATGAACAAAAGAGATGCTGGAAGACCAACTGCCCCACTGTGGGCAGAGAAAACTCTAACAGATAATAAGAGGAATTCCAAGGAGGAGGCAGCAGCCAACTTGAATTCTTGCCTTAAAACTCTCAGGATTAGCATGAACTATAGTGAGTCACATGCCTTCCAGGTGTCAGAGCCTCGGCACCAAGTGTTCCACTGACCTGGAATCACACGTGATGACCACTTGCTCTCATCACCTAGTTAATTTCAGATCTTTCACACTTTTTGGAGCAGGGGAACCATCCCTGTCCTCTCAGCCCAAGTCAGGACATGCTCCTCTTCCCTTACATTGCTTCTTTATACTTTCTTCTTTGCTCTCACTGGATCGCAGCTTATAGTTACACATTCATCAAGTATTCACACAAATATGTATCATCCTCATAAGACCGCTTTGGGGACCACGGCTGGACAGAGCTGGTTTGCTCACAACTGTATTCTCTGTGACCAGCACATCGACAGCAAGGTATTCAAGGATTCTGTTGGGTAAATGACTAAAAAGCAAATTAGAATAAGATACACTTTCCATGTGAGAGATGGCAGCTTTAAATACAGTTGTCCCCAACCTTTTTGGCACCATGGATCAGTTCCCTGAAAGACAATCTTTCCACCGGGAGGGGGGGAAATGGTTCAGGAAGACTCAAACACGTTACATTTATTGTGCACTTTATTTCTACTATTATTACATCAGCTCTACCTTAGATGATCAGGCATTAGATCCCAGAAGTCAGGGACCCCTGCTTTAATGGACTGGCCATATTCAGTGTTAGGTGAGGGTGTGGAGACACAGGGCACTCACACCCATTGTTGATAGAGGCATAAATTGGTAATGGCTTCATGTACCTATAAAAATGTTCACTGTTGATACCTGTTGATCCAGGGATTTAGCACCTGGGTATTAATTCTGTAGGCACAATAGCACAAATACATATCTCTATAACAATGATCCCAGAAGTAACAGCTCGAAGTGTGACCAGTAAACTGGCCACAACTTAAGTACCTTTGTAAGAGGATACTGAAAAAATTAAGGGTACACTCATAAAATTAATTTCTGCACCATGCAACTATTATAAGATTCTCTGGGGGCTCAGTGATAAAGAATTTGCCTACCAATGCAGGAGACTTGGTTTGATCCCTGTAGCCTGGCTGGCTACAGTCTATAGGGTCGCAAAAGAGTCAGACATGACTTAGGGACTAACTAACAACAACACAAATATACTGTTAGTAACAAAACTAATGGTTAATGAGAAAAGTTAATCCCAGTTTTTTTTTTTTTAATCCTCCATATATAAACACAAATAAAAGTTTGGTGTTTTTAAAAAAAATAGTGGAGTTAGAGAATAAACCAAACCGTTGATCAGTTTCACCTCTGCAGAGTAGGGATGAGGGGTGGGTGGGGATTTTCATTTTTATTTTTATCAATATCTCTAAACTATGTAAACAGGCAAGCTTATAATTCAAAACACATTTTAAAAAATATTTTAAAATCTAGAATCTTTGCAGAACAAGACTTATAAGGTTCACTTATAAGGTAAGGTTCACCTTGAGAAGGTTAAATTAAAGCTACAACCAGTGAGCAACTGCACTAAAAAATGGTCCCTTGAGGACCTAACATCCAGGGACCACCCAAATACAGGCTCATCAGTCTTTAAATCCTAGGGTGAGGTCTGGGAGGAAGGAAGACACAGTAAATGAGGGAGGTCGTGGGGGTCCTGGGATGTGCTTGCCTCCGGAAGGAAGACGGCAGAATTTATTCTGCATTTCCAAGTACAATATCCTCCCCAGAGGCTCCTTGGACAAGATCCGACGGATACCTTACGCCTATCAGCCAAGATCTTAAGAACCCAAGTGAGGCAGAGAGTCTAGAACCAGGAGCGGAAGGAAATCCTGGGCTCCTTGTCACCCTAGCCCTGTTGAGGAAACCACACACCGCCCACCTCGCCGATCGTCCCGGCGACTGCGAAATGAGTCAGGAACCAGGGCTGCGCGGGCGACACCAACCGCGTCGCGCTGGCGAGGTGATCTGGCCCCGAATGTGGGCGTGGCAGGCGGCTTGGAGAAGCAGCCGGGCGCGCACAGCCCGCGCCCTGGAAGACCCGGGGCCCTGAGCTAGCCTTCCTCCCCACCCCACCCCTCGCCCCCCGCACTGCCTCGCGTGCGGCGAAGGCTACAAGGTCAGGTCCCCGGGGCTCGAGGAGAGGGCGCCAGCCGCATCGTGGCTGCTTTGGTAAGTGGGGTGGGTCACGGAGGAAGCCCTGCTCCGCCGCAGGCCTCCTCTTTCTCCACCGACTTTAGGACCTCTCGTGGCCTCTCTCGGCCGGATGGATGCCGCCTCCTTTCCTTCCCTCCAGGTTTAGTGACACAGTGGAGGCCAAGCCGTGCATTAGGATCTCCGTCTCTCCTTCCAGCCCGCACCGCTGCGCTCAGGCTCTCCCCATTTTGCCAAGAGGAAGCCGCGGCTGGGGCGGCGAGAAACCTGACCCAAGGTCACCGGGACTGACCAAGGTTTCCCCCACCCTAGATGCTTCCTCGTGTGAATGTGAATGGGTCTAAGTGTTTCTTTCTTTCCCTCAATAGCCGGCGAGAAGAATAAAAATGCGGCCTTTGAGCGCCGGGTTTGGGTCTGAAAAGCCCCGCGCGTCGGAGGTGGCTTGCCTTCCCCGGGGGTAGAGACCGCCGGGCGGCGCGCGGGCCGGTTCTCCGACAGTGAAAGATGCTGGAGAAGTAAAAAGCCCCCGAGAGGGTTCAACAATCTCCCCCGCCCCCCAAACCTTGGGAGCGGCACGGGCCCCGAGCCCACCCGGATCTGAGCCCTGAGGGGGCGATGCCCGCTCCCCACGAGGTGTCAGGGACAAATGTCCATCCGGTCCTAGGGGTTGGACGCCGCTTTCGGCCAGCCTCGGCTCATGGCAACTGGAAGCCGAGAGGCATGGGCGCGACCCCGGGACTCGAGTCCCAGGCTGTAAAGGCGCGAGTGTAGGTGGATGTGAGCGCAGAGGGGCCTGCCTGGGGACCCTGGCCACACTTGCCCACAGTTATTGCTCCTAGGAGAAGACTCATTAGAGTCCCCTGGATTGCAATCAATCCTAAAGGAAATCCTAAAGAAAATCAACCCTGAACAGTCACTGGAAGGACTGATGCTGAAGCTGAAGCTCCAATACTTACACCTGATGTGAAGAGCCGACTTATTGGAAAAGGCCCTGATGCTGGGAAAGATTGAGGGCAGGAGAAGGAGGCAACAGAGGAAGGGATGGTTGGATGGTATAACCTACTCAATGGACTTGAGTTTGAGCAAACTCCAGGAGATAGTGATGGACAAGGAAGCCTGGTGTGCTGCAGTCCGTGGAGTCACAGAGTCGGACTCGACTAAGCGACTGAACAACAACAACGGTCAGCCTGGAGCTGCACCGGTGCCCGCCCCAGAAAGCTGTCGGCGAGAGCTCTCCGCCGGGGTCCCGGGGAGGTTTGGAGAGGTGAAGAGTTAAGTGCGCGACCCCCTGGGAGCGGGGCGCGCCCAGCGCCGGCCAATGGCCGCGGTGGGCGGGGAGGAGCCGCGCCCCTTGGACCCGCGTGGACCGCGGCCCTTCCCCACCCTAGTGCTCTCCGGTCCCGCTGCCCCGCCCGCCAGCTGCCCTCTTAAACCCGACTCAGCCCTGCGGGCCCGCCCGAAGCCTACGGATCCTGAACCCGCGCCGCCCCTCCGTGGACCCGGGGTGCCCACTCGCCCGGCTGCGCGCTCTCCAAGGTGGGTGCGGAGCCCCGCGTGCAGCTGTGGCCCGGGGCTGCCGCCCGCTGGGGTGGTCGGGAAGCACAGGTAATAGTCTCTGGCGCAATTCGTTCTGAGGAGTCGTTTTGCCTTCTCGGAGTTTGTTTTTGTTTTTGTTTTTGTTTTTAACTCGCTTAAGCGGCTTTCAACCCCAACTCGGAGGTCCTCGGGGTGAGCCCAGCGCCTTTGGGGAGTCTCAGAAGGGGACGCGTAGATGCCTTCGTCGTGGCTGACCTTTTCTCCTGACCCCGTGTTCTTTAATTTCTGAGTCACGACCCCGCTTGGTTTCCTTATTGGGCTCATTGATCTTGCCCTCGAGACCAGCCTGCCCTGAAGGGGCCCCAGTCTCCAGGCTTGGTGAACTTCTGCCCATTAAAACGCTGTCCTTTTCGGGTGGGGGCGGCAGCGGCGCTGGGGCCGGAGCCAGTTCTCTCCCACCTGACCTGGGGCTCGTCGTCTCCTGCTCCCGAGAGGCCACCCCAGGATCCCTAAGTTCCCAGGCGAGGTGGCGAGTTTCGCAAGGGACCTGGGGAATGTGGCGGGACTCGGCGCACGTGAGGAGCCCACGCTGGCTCCGCAGTTGAGAGAGGAGCCGAAAGTGGCACTCACTTCCTCCATCTCCTCCTCTTCGTAGCCGGGACCGCCGGGGTCCTCGGGGTCAGACCCGGGCCTCGCAGCGAAGCGGCCTCCCGGGACCTGAAGCCGGGCTAGGGGAGCGCGACTCCTACGCAATCCGACCGGGCTTTCGGCCCTGTCCTTTCTGCTAGAGACCCGGGAGCGCCCGAAGCTGCCGCCTGCCCCCAGGCGCGGTCTAGCACTCGGCCCCCGCCCCGGCGAGAGGGGAGGTCCTGCGGCTCCGACCCACCCTGGAAAAGAGGGTGTGGAGGACAGAGAAGAGGGCGGAGGAGGGAACTTGAAGCGAATTTTGCAGGAGCCGGGTTTGGGGCGGGCGTCGAGCGTGGGTGTTGGAGACGAGCGCTGCCCGGTCAAGGTGTGTCTGTAGAGGGAGCGCGAAGGCGACACTTACCCGGAACTCGGTGTCGGACAGAATCCCGGCAGATTTTCGTTTTTATTTTGTTTGGGAGTTTGGGCGGTGTTTTTAATTGCTGTTTTTGTTTCGTTTGCCGGGTAGGTCTTAAGGAATCGAAGTGGGAAGTTTATCTAATGTCCTTGGACTCGGGCGGGGGAGGCTGGGCGCGCAGGAGCCGGCTTGCAGCGCCCAGCGCCCCTCACCGGGCCGCCCTTGCTTTTCCGCAGACCCGCCGAGCGCCGTGGCCCGGGGATGGCCCTGCGGCCGCCGGGGGAGGCCGGCCCCCAGGACAAGGGATGCTACCCTCCCGACTGGCTCCAGGGCAGCCCCCAACACCTGGCCGCCTACTACACGCCTTTCCCGCCCTACGGCCACTACGGGAACACCCTGACCGCGGCAGAGGAGGGCTTCCAGCCTTTCCGGCCCCTGGAAGCCCTGGCAGCGTCCCCGGCTCTGCCCCCCTTCGGCTTCCGGACCGCGCCTCCCTTGCTAAGCCAGGGCCTGGCCCTCCCGAGGGAGCCGCTATGCGACCTGCCCTGGTACAGCAAGCTGCCGACCTGGTACCCTGTTCCCCACCTCCCCAGGGAGGTGCCGCACTTCCAGAACAGCAGTCGTGAGTTTACCGGCGCCGCCAGCGAGGACTTGGCACACACCGCCGGCCGGAGCGACAGTGGCCAGTGTTGGGGACCTGAGATTTTCGTTCCGCCGCCCCCCGTGGATGCTTCGTTGTTACCTGAGAGGCCGAAGCCCTCGCAGCTGTTATCGGGGTCCCCCAGCGAGCCCTCTGAGGATGGCCCCAAACTCGTGAACCGAAAAGGGAAGGCTTCTCGCCGCTACCACTTCACCCAGGAAGACCTGCACTTGGTTCTGTACGGGGTCATCCCCAGCCCGCAGCACTCAGCCCGCCTGCAGCACGCGATCTCGGGCCTCCTGATCCCCACCGATAGCGCCGGTAAAGGCGGGCCCCATAATGCGGGAGTCGGGGGCAACTGGAAGAGAGGTGGGAGCAGGAGGCGAAAGGGGCGCTTCTAGGTGGATCCCAGGCAGTGCGAGTGCTGAAGGGGAGGGTGTGTGCTTCCATCAGAAGATAGAGCTGGGGAGGCCAGGCTAACCTCCGAAACCCTACCCGCATGACTCTTAACGTTGTTTTGCTTCCCCGGTGCCAATGCAGGGGACGCGTGTTCCATCCCTGAATGGGGAAGAACGCCTGGGGAAGGCAATGACAACCCACTCCAGTATTCTTGCCTGGAGAATCCCATGGACGGAGGAGCCTGGCGGGCTACAGTCCATAGGGTCGCCGAGTCAGACACGACTTAACGATTAAACAAGGTTGTCTTAAGAGAAATGGCTCATGCTGTGTGTGGGCTGATCAGGTGGGCTCAGGTTCTCCCAGGATGCCCAAGGTGTCTCAGTGAGAGCCAGCTGCCATCCAGTCTGGGAGTCTCCCTCCAGCCATCTGACCTTGGTCAAAATCAGCATTACCTCTGATTCTCCAGTTCCTTGAATTTGCTAACAGGGGTTAATTACCACCTAACCAGCTAGGGTCCTTTTGAGTCTAAAATGAGACACTGCATATGTAAAAGGAACCGGAAGCCTCGAAGGGTCAAATGGTAAGCTCTAGAGAATGAGGAGGAAGACACGTTTTATAATACCTTTTATTTAAAAAATAAGAGTTTAATCCTGTCTTTTTCTAGGGGCTGATTCTCTTCCTCAGACTCTGGATAACAACTCCCTTCAGCTACCAGAAGGTAGGCAGGGCTCCTGGCTTGGATTTTCTTTTTTTATTTAATGGCGGTAAACACAGTAGGTTTCTTCACTGGCTTTCTTTCCTACCCTGGGTCTCCTGCTAGGTCTCTGCCTCCAGCAGACGAAGTTTGGTGAAGTCGCACATTTTGGGGTGTTCTGCAGTAGTCTTGTGGCCAAAGGAGTCAGGTTTGGGCCCTTTCAGGGTAAAGTGGTCAACACCAGCGAAGTCAAGACACACGGAGACAATTCCCTGATGTGGGAGGTAAATTTGTTTCTTATGGGTTGTCGGAAAGTGGGGAGGAGGGTCGCTGGGGATAAAGCCTGGCCTCTGCCCCTCTGGGAGAGGGGACCCTCTCGGCAGTACTCAGCTGTCTTGTGCTGTCTATTTTGCAACATAAAGAGAAAAGTAGGCAACTGCAGAGCCGCTAGGGATAGCACCTCCACATGGAGTCTGTGTATCTTTTCAGTGCCTTAAGGCATTTTCATCTGAAGATTAGCCCCAGAATACAAAGAGCCAATACCCTGGGTTATATTTACAGACAAAACAAATACTTTAAATATTACCATGTGATGCTAAGAATATGTCCAAAAGGACAAAGACCAGATTTAAAATTTTTTGATATCATTTGTCTAATGGGGATTTTTAAAAACAGCTATTCTTAACTCTGTATGAGGCATGATGGTAGGACTACAGTATGTCAGACTGTATCAGACTATCCTCCCTTGCCCTGAATTTTGAGGAATACACTTTAGGAAAATAATCTGAAATCCAGACTTCCCAGAATCTGTTTGTAACACCAAAGCATCAAAGACTGCAGAATTACTCACTGGAGAGAAAGAATTAAATTATATCTCCATCAATACACACGAAAACTCATTTGAGATAAAATACCAAACAAATTGGTTGTCTTGAACTGATAGAATTAAATGTAACCTCCTGTTCCCTTTGCTTCTGTTTATGAAGTTAATATATGCTCACCCTAGAAACTTGGGAATCAAGAGGTGATAAAAGTAGAAACCTTTTAAAACTGTCACACCACCTAGACAGATATCTTTCAGCTGATAAATCCATTTAGGCTTAATAATATTGATAATAAATATATTCAAAGAGATCAAGCGTGAGATTTGAATTGTACATTTTTAATATGTAAATTTATTTTCTGTGTCAAACCAAAAGAAAAATAAAAGATACATTTCTAAAGTTTGTTTGATTCCATTTAGATCTTTGAAGATGGTCAGTTGAGCCACTTTATTGATGGAAAAGGAAGTGCAGGGAACTGGATGTCCTATGTCAACTGTGCCCGTTTCCCGTCGGAGCAGAACCTGGTGGCAGTACAATGTCAAGGGCAGATCTTCTACGAGAGCTGCAAGGAGATCTACCAGAACCAGGAGCTCCTCGTGTGGTACGGAGATTGCTATGAGAAGTTTCTGGACATTCCCGTGAGCCTGCAGGTTCTCAAGCAGGGGAAGCAGGCATCTGGGTCCTCTGAAGGTGAGTGCACACCTTTGCCTCACCCAGTGAGGTCCTCTTGGTCGAAGGACTGGGCTCTTTGCCCAGACCAACACCTTCCTGCAGCTTCTCCACTTGCTTGTGGAACTTCTGCCTCCCAGCTCTAATGTAGAACCCCGAACTCAAGGGCGTCTCTAGCCACATGAGTCTTGCCAGCTGGAGGACGATGCCCTCCTCTTCCCAAAGCTGCTGACGCTACTGCTGTTCACCAGGATACCTTTATCTTCTACCCTTTCACCCGCTCCCAGAGAATAAAATAAAAGTGAAATAAATGGATGCAACCTCTGCCTTAGATGAGCCAGCTTCTGATTCATCTCTGCAGAGGCTCACACAACTCAGGAAGTCACTGTTTTTTCATTAAATTTTTTTTTTTTAATTAAGCTTCTTATTTTGTATTGGAGTATGACCGATTAGATCTTCCCTGGTGGCTCAGTGGTAAAGAATCTGCCTGCAATGCAGGAGACACGGGTTCAATCCCTGAGTTGGGAAGATTCCCAGGAGAAGGAAATGGCAACCCACTCCAGTATTCTTGCCTGAAAAATCCCCTTCACAGTCCATGGGGTTGAAAAGAGCTGGACACAACTCAGTGACTAAACAGCAACAGCATGGCTGATTAACAACGTCGTGATAGTCTCAGGTGGACAGCAAAGGGTCTCAGCCATACGCAGAGCACTGCTTTTCAAATGGTGGCTTGCAATATGTTAATAGGGTGGGAAATCAGTTTGGTGGTAGAGATCAGCATTAAAGAAGAAAAAAGAATAAGAATAAAATAGAACAGAAAATATTGATATGAATCTCACTTAAGCATTGTTTGGTGAGGCTTTTGTTTCACATGGATGTGTGTGAACCGGGTCTCAAATAGAAAATGTTTTTCTTACTGGGTCTCAGTCCACTTAGAGGAGCATGGAGCTAGACTCTTGCTCTCCAGTTTTAGTGTTGTGTTAACATGTGGGGCCGTTTCGGAAGGTGCAGATTCTCATTCCAGGATGGGAGATTTTGCATTTCTATCAAGCTACTAGGGGATGCTGCTGCTGCTGCTGCTGTTCCCTGGACCAGATTTCAGTAGCAGGGAGCTGGAGGACCATCAACCCACTCGCTGGGGATTTGCATTTTAAAAAAGCTCTCTGGGTGGTTGATTTTTATAACCACAAAAGCCTGGGAACCAGTCATCTCATACGTGGGACCAGACAAATGCAAATTAATATGTGAACCAGGTAGAAGACCATCCTGTTCTGTTAGGATAGATGTCATAAGCAGCAGGTAAAAGAGAATGTGAATTGCATTCATCACACTGCAGTGATGGTCTGCATGCATGTCTCCCTGCTAGACGGAGACCCTTCAGGGCTGGAGACAACTGTAAACACCTTAATAGCTCCTGCTCTGAATTCCTTCTGTATTGAAGGAAGGTGGAAGACTAGACTAGATTGGGGAAAACTGCTTAGGGATGTGGTGAATTAAGGGATGAGTTTTGGGCTTCCCAGGTGGCCCATTGGTGAAGAATCTGCCTACCAATGCAGGAGACTCAAATTCCATCCCCAGGTCAGGAAGATCCCCTGGAGTAGGAAATGGCAACCCACTCTAGTATTCCTGCCTGGAAAATTTCAGGGAGAGAGGAACCTGGAGGGCTACAGTTCATGGGATAGCAGAGAGACACGATTAAGCATGCACGCATGCTCACCACAGTTTAGGCAGGGAAAGGCAAGACAATCCAGGCTTGGGGATACAGTGAAGCCAAGGGCAAGGATGTGTTCACCAGGGATTAAGAGGTGAACAATGAACAGTCTCTTTCTGGAGGCCAAATAATGAGGGGTTGTTGAACTGTCTTCTCAGTACCCCAGCTTATGGATGGTGTGGGGATGAGGGTGAGGGGTGAGATGGCAGAATTCTCTGGGGTCTGGACTTCACAGTTGCCCCATAGTTGGCACCAAACCAAGCCTTTTTAGTCACTTCCCAAGAGGTACCAAGCACTGCTGAAATAGAAGTGCCAAATGGATTTGAGAAAGATACATGCTTGACAACTCACAAAATAGAATCATTATCTTTTTGTAAAGTTATTCAGCACTATGTATCAGAGCTATTAAAACGTTCATAACCTTTGATGTATCAGTAATACTCTTCTGGAAATTTGTCTTTAGGAAATACTCCAATAGGAAAAGCTTTGTCCATAGGGATTTTTAATACAGCATCATTCCTTTTTGTGAAAAGTCACAAACAAATGCCCAATAGTAGAATAATTATTAAGTAAATCATAAGCACCAGGGATAAGGGCTTACCATGGTCAGTGGGGTGGGGAGAAACACCAGCAGGTGTAGTACCTGGTGTAGTACCCACCTGTACTACACTTCTTTCTTTTTTTAAATATTTATTTGGCTTCACTGGGTCATAGTTGTGGCATGCAGGTTCTTTAGCAGAACTTGGGATCTAATGCCTTCACCTAGGGACCGAACCCAGGTCCCTGGCGTTGGAAGCATAGAGTCCTAGCCACTGGACCACCGGGGAAGTCCCTGTGTTACACTTCTGAACCAAATTATATCTGCATAAGTTCATGGCTTTCTGTTAGTAAGAATGGTTGAGAATAGAATTAAAAGAAATGAAAAATCAACATTCTTCTGTCCTCTCAGAAGAAAGTTTTTGTGTTTTATCCAAACCTTTTCTTGAGACTTGGTAGGAGCCTTCCCCTTTAAGGTGTTGAGTGGGAGGGAAGGGCCCTATGTGGGCGGGTTATCTAGAGTTTGCAAACCTAGAGTTTGCAAAGTTTGCAAACCCTCAGTGTGTTTTGGGTGGGGGGCAGGGGGTGGTGGTGAGGGTGGGGAATGTGTAGATAGTTCTTAGTCACTACCCAACTCTATCTAAAGAGTTGTCTAGGTGGCAAACCCCCAGAGTGTGTGTTTTGGGCGGGGGGTGGGGAATGCGTAGATAGTTCTTAATCACTACCAAACTCTATCTAAAGAGTTGTCTAGGTGGGGCAGAAAGCATCATTTTCAGTTTCAGGAAACCATTTGGCTGAAAAAAATTGAAATGGGATGGAGGAGGAAGGAAAGGAAACAGGACAAAATTAGGTTAAGATAAAATTTCCAAGAACCTGAGCTGAAAACGTAGGCGGCTGAAGCCTAATTAGTAAGGGTGCTGTGTCATTTCTGCCTAAGTGGTGGTTCTTATGCAAATTGACTATTGTGCCCCTATTCTGAATTTTGGTGTGCCTTCGGGCTTTAATTTGTAAAGACTCGCTGACCCTGTCTTGTAGACAACCCCCTTCCCACCCCGGAAGCTGGAAGGCCAGGTATTTCTAACCAATGAAAATTCTAGCTTCGAGCAAAAACCGTCCCAGCAGGGAGGTTCTGAGAGCATTAGCACCTCAATGAAAGCGGTAGACGAGACTGAGCAATGGATCGTCCTGGGGCTGGTGGCTGCCTTCCTGCTTATTTACTTAATAAATGAAATGATTTCTTTCCTTGGCCACCTGTTAAATGTGCCTAGCATGCAGTTGTTGACTAACAAAGCCCCCAGTGGATAGCTTTCCCGCTGTCCCCAAGCTGACTAAAAAACTTCCACCTACACACTCTTGCATGTACTCAGTCTTGGCTACTCTCTGCCTCCCTGGAGCAGAGGCAGTGAGGTTTCATTGATGCATTCATAGTCAAAACCACTTGATCCTCTGGAATCCAGAGTGTCCTCAGCAGGAACGCTTTTGTAGGTGGCCCCGATCCTTCCCCTTCCCACCCCAACACATAGACACCCCTGAGCCTGGCATCTCTTCTGCTAGATTTGGCTGCACCTTCTCTAACCTCTCCCCAACCTCTCTCCTCCTCTGATGAAAACGGAGTTACCTTCCTCAGTCTAGTCTGTCGCTCAGTGATAGAGTCACTTGTTGGTTTGAACTCAGTGTCAGGGTTAAATTAGTCATCATGATAATCCCATGTTTTAGTTCTGGAATCTTCCCCGAAAGCTCAGAGAAATGCATTGTTAGCTAAAAGGGTACCTGAGTCTTTGTAAGTGAGGTCCAATGGAGCAGCACTTAATGAAGCCTGGGAAGAAGCTCTGGGTGCCCATCAAGGCCCCCAAAGGGTGAACTGCTTGAACTTGTAGCTCAGTCTGATCTGAAAAGCACAAATACAGTAGGTATTTGGTACATGAACCTTGTAACAACACAGGCCAGTTAGGAAGCAACTATAAGACTGACCTGCTCATAAATAGGGCTGGAGGAAGGGTGTCTTCAATAAATATATTTCAGGAACAAAAAGGAAAAGGAACCTAGAGATTAAGACATTGAAGAGACATAGTAACTGTGGACAACATGTAGACTTTGAATCCTACGCTGAACCAACTGACTGAAAAATAAACAAACATAAGTGCGTGTATATGTATTATAAACAAATATATATGTGTTTCTATCTATTAAGGAATAAGGTTTTGACAATTAGGTATGACAGTGGCTTTATGGTTATGCTTTTCAAAAAGTTGTTATCAGGGACTTGCCTGGCAGTCCAGTGGTTAAGACTGCACTTCCTCTGCAGGGGACGCGAGTTCGATCCCTAGTTGGGGAACTAAGATCCCACATGCCGCCCTGCTCCCCAAGAAAGTCATTATCCATTAAAGATTGTGGGCTGAGGTGTTGATGAAACAAGTGAGAAATCGGTATTAAAAATAATCTGTTGGGGGAAGTGATGTGAGTCAGTCACTGTCAAAGCCTGGTGTTTGGGCCCAAGAGGGTTTATTCTATTATTTTGACTTTGGTATTTGTTTAAAATTTTTTGTAATAAAAGGTTGTAAAAGACAGTCCTAAAGAAAGTAAGAATGTGGGAAGATAGCTGACCAAGCCACTTTTCCCCCTGTGTTTGACAGAGTCTGCGGAAGGGTACAGGTGTGAAAGATGTGGCAAAGTATTTACCTACAAATATTACAGAGACAAGCATCTAAAGTACACGCCTTGTGTGGACAAGGGTGACAGGAAATTTCCCTGTTCTTTATGCAAACGATCCTTTGAGAAGAGGGACCGGCTCCGGATCCACATCCTTCACGTTCATGAGAAGCATCGGCCTCACAAGGTAAGAGTTAGGGCAGTGACCCATCTCTCTCTAGCACTCTGCTTTCAGGCTTTTTCCCCAAACCCCTGGGTGCACCCCGAGGGCCTCCTGGGTGCAAGTTACTGGGATGGGAGGATGGGACAGGGTCTCTGAAGGAAGTGGCAGTGCTGTGAAAGGGCAGACATGGACCCAATGTGATGGTCCGTGGACCAAGACATGATGCCTGAGTGTTGAAGCTGGCGGATGCATGGTAGACAGGGGCAGAAGACGGTGTCTTTCTACATGTGGGCCATGAAAGGCCTCATAGACAGGTGGCCGTGAGCAGAACCTAGGACTGAGGAAGTGTCTGGTTTATTTGGAGATGAAGTTGACTGGGGGTTGGGGGGAGGGTTGAGACATCCCAGTTGAGAAAGACCTTGGCCTGTGGTTTTAGGTAACCATACCTTGTTCCATAATGTGTTCAGGCTTTTTTTTTTTTTTTAACGTTTTATTGAAGCATAGTTTGGTTTACAACGTTGTATTAATTTCTGCCGTACAGCAAAGTGACTCAGTTATACACATACATACATTTGTTTTCATATTATTTTCCATTATGGTTTATCACAGGATATTAAATATAGTTCCCCTTGCCATACAGTAGGACTGTGTTGTCTATCTGTCCTATATACACTAGGTTGCATCAGCTATTCCCAAACTCCCAATCCTTCCCTTCCCCACCCTCTTCTCCGTTGGCAACCATAATGACCCCTGTGTCTGTGAGCCTTTTTCTGTTTTGTAGATAACTTCGTTTGTGTCATATTTTAGATTCCACATAGTAGTGACATCATATGGTATTTGTCTTCCGCTTTCTGACTTTCTTTGCTTAGTATGATAATCTCTAGGTCCACTGTGCAGGCATACTGATAGTTACAGGCATGGTCCAAAGGATGGGTGGCTTTTGTGCCATGCCAGGGACTTTGTAAGGAAGAAAGAAACACTGGTGCATTGGGGAGCCATTGTCTACCATTCTGGATATGTGGTGGCTCTGCCAGACTTGGTGCAAGAAAGTGCTGACTACCACTGGTCTTAATTAGGATAAAGAGGATGGGGCTTGGGTACAGACCGACAGATTCAGATTAGGCTTCAGTGCTGTCAGGACTCCTGCCAGCCCCACTCTTCATTTGAAGAAATAAAACTGCTCTTGTCTCTCCCTTTCTGTTCACAGTGAAGCTCCTGGAAATATCACAATCACTGTGTTATATACAGCTGTAAAATCTGAGTATTTTTACAATGATCTCAAATTGTTTTTGTAAATCTAAGAAATTTTAAATTATTAAGACAGTGAAATCATTTCTCACCTTTTGTTGTTTGGTTGCTCAGTCATGTCCAACTCTTTGCAACCCCATAGACTGCAGCACACCAGGCTTCCCTGTCCTCCACTATTTTCCAGAGTTTGCTCAAACTCATGTCCTTTGAGTCAATGATAGCATCCAACCATCCCATCCTCTGTTGCCCCCTTCTCCTCCTGCTGCCCTCAATCTTTCCCAGCATTAGCATCAGGGTCTTTTCCAACGAGTCTGCTGTTTGCATCAGGTGGCCAAAGTACTGGAGCTTCAGCTTTAGCATTAGTCCATCCAGTGAATATTCAGGGTTGATTTCCACTAGGATTGACTGGTTTGATGTCCTTGCAGTCCAAGGGACTCTCAAGAGTCTTCTCCAGCATCACAATTCAAAAGCATCAGCCTTCTTTATTCTCAGCTATAGATTGGCAGAGTAAAAAGTTATACTGTCCAGTATTCTACATGTAAATCAATTGGGAATTGGTTATGTAAAGTTTGGCTTATTAAGCACAAACAAGTTGTAAAATATGTGTGGAATGATGTCACTTAGAAAATCATGTACACTGTATATAATGTTTACATATAAATGGAAACACAATTGGAAAGAAGCCATTAAACTCCAGTCTTTCTGGGAGTATGATAGAGAATAAAGCCAAGCATGATTTTTATGTCTTCACTTGGTAAACTTAAAATTTTATTTTTTATCTGCAGTTTTTTAACATGAGAAAACAATATACACTAGAGATAAAAAGAAAACAAAAACCACTAGATATGTTATGGCCCAAAGTTATTTTAGGTTTAATTTTTTTCTATATGTGTATGTATTTTTAATACGCTTGGGGTCATACTGATGTTATGTACTTAAAAATCTACTGTTTTGTGCATTTCCCCCCAGCATGGCTGCAGTGAACAATATTATCTATAAATCACTCTGTTTTTCATTTCTGATTATTTCTTTGGGATACAGTCCTAGAAGTAGAAAGATTGAGTCAAAGGTACAATTTTAAGGCACTTGAATTAAGGTACCGCACACCTTTCCAAACAGTCCAACCAGCTGGGGCTTGCAGTGTGTGTAGTCAGTAACCCCAAGTCTCCCACAATATTATCCTTCTTATGTTCACATTTTTATAGATGAAAAATGGTATCTTGCTTGGCTTTGCATCTTTGTTACTTATGAGGTTTACATTTTATTAAAATATATTTTCTGAGACCTCCCCTGGTGGTTCAGCGATTAAGATAAAGAGTAATCTAAAAAATAAAATAAGATATATTTTCTTGGCTAGTTTGTATTTGTCTTGTGGTTTGTCAGTTGATGTCTGAAATTTTAACAGAGTGTGTTCAATGTTTCTTTTTTCTTTCCTTCCTTTTTTTTTTTCACCCCTGCCTGCTTTGTAGTCAGTAAAAGACGAAGTATTCTTTCCGTCTGAAGGCACAGAGCCTAAGCTCAGAGGGATTCTCCTGCACTTTCGGGGTTTCTTTTTCAGCCTGCAGAATCTTAGTTCCCCAAATAGGGACTGAACCCCTACGCCTGCTGTGGAAGCCTGGAGTCCTCACCCCCAGGGAAGGCCCTCTCTTGTACTCTCCTTGGCTATTTCTATCTTCCATTTTTTGTTCTCTTCCTTTAGCCAAATGTTAGGTTGAATCCACTTCTTTGTATTCATTAACCTTTACTTTTTTTCATCAGCATTCTCTGAGAGTTCTCAACCTTCATTTTTATGTCATGTTTCAGTCTTTAGCAGTCAGCTGAGCCTGTTGACTACAGCATTTCATTCTGTACCTTTTCATTGGTTATTTTTAATTTCCAAGAACAGGTTCATGTTCTAATTGCTTCCCTTTCATTTAAAATTGATCTGTTCTTTTTGCAATGATAACTTCAACATCTGACTATTTTTGCTTTAGTAATGACAATATGGGCTTCCCTTATGGCTCAGCTGCAATGCGGGAGATCTGGGTTCCATCCCTGGGTTGGGAAGATCTCCTGGAGAAGGGAAAGGCTACCCACTCCAGTATTATAGTCTTGGAGAATTCCCTGGACTGTGTAGTTCATGGGGTCACAGATTTGGACACGACTGAGCGACCTTCACTTTCAATGACAATACATGCTCCTTATTCAAACTTCAAGTAGTAAAGAAAAATTAGAGAAGATTTTTAAAATCCACCCCCAAATCCCACCATCTAAAAATACCTAGGTTCATTTGCAGAGACGTGGATAGACCTAGAGACCGTCAAACAGAGTGAAGTAAGTCGGAAAGAGAAAAACAGACATAATATCGCTTATATGTGGAATCTAGAAAAATGGTTCAGATAAACCTATTTTTGTAAAGCAGACATGGATACAGTCCACCCCTCTTCCCCCTTTGGTATGTATACTTGGGTATACACTACTATGTGTAAAATAGATACTCATGAAAACCTACTGTGTAGCACAGGGAGCTCAGTGCTTTGGGGTGACCTAAATGGGAAAGAAATCCAAAAAAGAGGATGTGTGTGTATACACACACACACACACACGTGTGACTGATTCATATTGCTGTACAGCAGAAACTAACACAACAGTGTGAAGCAACTCTAATAAAAATTGTTAAAATAAAGTTAAATAAATAAAAATAGCCAGGCTCCCATGTGTGCCCATAAGGACACCTGCGGAAGAGAGTCCAGAAACACAGTAGTTTCTTTTACCTGGTTCAGAATTCCTGAGAAGATTGGACAGGAGTCATCAGAGTCCAGAACACAGAGAAATGACGCGTGCCTGTCGTTCCTATAGCAGGTGGCTATACTGCTTGCTTTCACCGGCCCCCCCCAAATTGCCCTTTTTTTTGTAGGTACATTTTTTGCGTCATTTGTCACCTGTATTGCCACTTGGGTCTACATATCTGTCCCCACTCCCACGAGATTTTTACTCCTCGTCTGTAGCAGAGTGTTGAGAGGTTCTCCATAAATACTTGGTGAATTCATTGCTGAGGACTTACAATTTCCTCCCAGCCTTGTGAGAACAGCAGGGCAAGTATTTTACCCATGAGGAAAATTGAGCAAAGACTCCAAGTTTAACTGATTTGTTTTGGTCACACAGCTACCTGTTGACAGAGCAGGACAGAGTCAGGCCTCTGTTACGCACCAGGGTTATATATCTAGGCAGCTAGCGTCCAAAGACTTTCGAGGAATGGCTTGGAGCCACAGCGCTGAGTAGGCTGTGGACCAGAATGTGGTGTTGGATTCTTCCCCAGAGTCCTGTGACGCCCTCACCCGTCTCAGCTAGACCCTCAGCCTGCATCTGCTCCATCCTCTGCATACTAGTCCTCCCCCACCGTCACCACCGCCGAGATAAACATAATGGTGAAGTTAACTTCCTAGCGGGGAAATGTGGTTTCAACTCTATTTTTCTTTTCTGTCTTAGTGTTCTACATGCGGGAAATGTTTCTCTCAGTCTTCCAGTCTAAACAAACACATGAGAGTCCACTCTGGAGACAGACCCTACCACTGTGTGTATTGTACTAAGGTAAATGGACCTTCTTTTCTTTTGCCCCACCCCACACAGCACACAGCACACCGCACACAGCGTGTGGGATCTTAGTTCCCCGACCAGGGATCAATCTCATGTCACTGCAGTGGAAGGGCAGAGTCTTAACCACTAAACTGCCAGTGAAGTCTCAGTGGAACCTTCTTTTAAGGAATCTGCCTTGAGCCCTGTTTGCGTGTCCATGGATAAGAACTTATAGAATAAACCCTGGCTTATAATGAGTCCCTGGTAAATTAATTCATCATTAGCCCATCCCCAATTTCCACCCCAGATTATACTCATGTTTGCTTACAATGATCAGATACAACCTACTATTGCCAAATTGGCACTCAAGGCATTTGTTATGAAACAGACCCTAAATTTATAAGATTCCAATGATAACAGACGTGAAGTACAGACCGCCTTTTTTTTTTTTAAGTACAGACTCTTAAATTTCGCTAGTCTTGGTTTCCAGAGCACTTTTGCTGAAGTAGCATCTAATCGTGTTAAACAGAATACTAATTTATAAAAATGAAGAGACAAATATATCATGGTTAGGGGTTGCTGGGTTAGGAACAAAAGTTGCTGGGTTAACTTTAAAAATACTAAACCAAAACACCTCATGTCCTCTTTCGATGAGGTACATCTGGGCTGTTCAATGTGTAGTTACCCATTAGCCATATGTAGCTATTTAATTTACTAAAAATGAAATAAAATTGAAAATTTAGTAAGCCGGTGACACTGGCCACATTTCAAGTGCTCAACAGTCCCACCATTGATGGCTGGAACCGCCACATTGGCATGGACATAACATTTCCATCATTTTAGAAAATCTTATTGGATACACTGGAATCTGCTATTTCTATCATCAAGCCATTTATTTTTTTAAAATAATGTAGCCATGAAAGAAATATAGTCTCTATTAGGGTGACTGTTAAAGTTCCAAAAGAGGAATAAAACTACCTGGCTTAGGGAAACGGATACCACCAAAGAAACTGTGTCAATAGAATGGAAATAATCAGTGTAGCAAACTGGGGCTAAGACATAACTAGACAATGTGCAGCTAGCACAGACCTAAGGAGGGTGGCTCTGGATTTGCCTGGACGAGGAATCTATCCTGAGGGATCACTGATCTCCTGCCAGATTTCCAGAGCAGGCTCAAAATACCCCACCGCCCCTCCTCTTCCTGGCGTTCAAATTCTGATCCTCACCTTGAATTTCTGGCTAATCTGGGAATGAGAGATACCCAAAGGGGTGACTCAATGCACTTGGGTCATAAATGAGCTGTTTGATGTTCTGATTTTTTTTTTTTTTTAGCTAGTTAGTTAGGTTTTTTTGGCTCTGCTGGGTCTTCGTGGCTGCACAGGCTTTTCTCTAGTTGTGGCAAGCAGGGCCTACTCTCTAGCTGTGGTTCACAGGCTTCTCCTTGCAGTGGCTGCTCTTGTTGCAGAGCACAGGCTCTAGGGCTCATAAGCTTCTGTAGTTGGCAGCCCATGGGCTCAATAATTGCAACTTCCAGGCTCTAGAGAACAGGCTCAATAGTTGTGGCGCACAGGCTTAGTTACTCCTAGGCATCTGGGATCTTCCTAGACGAGCGATCAAACCTAGTCTCCTGCATTTGGCAGACAGAACTCTTTACCACTGAGCTGTAGGGAAGCCCTGAGGTTCTGACTTCTAGTTAGACTCCTGTCACCTGAGCTGCTGGAGACTGTCCTAGGCGCCCACACCTTGTGCTCCTTAGTGAGCAGTGGTCCAACCCCACACAGACCCAGTCCTGAAACTCCAAGGCCACTGGTTTAACCTGGTGTTTTGTATCACTGTCAGCAGACTCCCAAATTGGGGTCATTACATCTCTAATAAATACTTGAAAGTGACAAAGGTCAGAGCAGAGTATTGAAATGAATTAGGAGAAAGGGTATAAGTGAAGGAAAGAAACAAAATGGCCATGTAAAAACAGCAAAGCACTTGTGAACCTAAAATAGTAGAACTACTCTGGAAAACTGTTTGGCAGTTTAAGAACTAAACTTGTAACAACCATTCAACCCAGCAATTGCTCTCCTGGGCATTTATCCCAGAGCAGTGAAAGTTTGTGTTCATGCTAAAACCTGTACACAAATATTAATAGCAGCTTTATTCATAGAAACCTCAAACTGGAAATAACTCAGATACCATTCCATGGGTAGGTGATTAAACAGACTGGAACATCCACACCATGGAATTCTTCTCAGCTATCAAAGTGGGTGAGCTGGGACTTCTCTGGTGTTCCAGTGGTAAAGAATCCACCTGCCAGTGTAGGAGACACGGGAACGATCCCTGATCCAGGAAGATCCCATATGTTGCGGAGCAACTAAGCCTGCGTTCCCGAAATACTGAGCCTGTGCTATGTAGCTGAGAAGCCGCACCTGGTGGGCTACATGCCACAATTACGAAACCCATGCACCTAAAGCCCGTGCTTCGCAACAAGACCGCAGTGGAAAGCCCGAGCACCGCAACTAGAGCGTAGCCCCCTGCTCCACAACTACAGAAAAGGGCCTCGCGGCAACAAAGACCCAGCACAGCCACAAATAAACTACTTTTTTTTTAAACAAAGGATGAGCTGTTGTACATGAAAGACCTTGTGTGAATCTGCAAAAAAAATTCTGCAGAGAACCGCTGATCCCCAAAGGTTATATATTGTATGTTTCCATGTACATAACATTCTCAAAATAATAAAATTACAGAAATGGAGAAGAGATTAATGGTTGCAATGGCTTAAAAGTAGGTGTGAGGGGGAACTATGTGTGCCTGTCACAGGGTGACATGAGGGTCCTTGTGATGGAAATGTTCTGTTCAGTTCAGTCCGGTTGCTCACTCACATCTGACCCTTTGCAACCTCATGGACTGCAGCATGCCATGCTTCCCTGTCCATCACCAACTCCTGCAGCTTACTCAAACTCATGTCCATTGACTCGGTGATGCCATCCAACTATCTCATCCTCAGTTGTCCCCTTCTCCTCCCACCTTCAATCTTTCCCAGCATCAGGGTCTTTGCCAATGAGTCACTGCTTCACATCAGGTGGCCAAAGTATTGGAGTTTCAGCTTCAGCATCAGTCCTTCCAATGAATATTCAGGAATGATTTCCTTTAGGATGGAATGGCTGGATCTCCTTGCAGTCCAAGGGACTCTCAAGAGTCTTCTCCAACACCACAGTTCAAAAGCATCAATTCTTCAGTGCTCAGCTTTCTTTATAGTATAGTCCAACTCTCACATCGTACATGACTACTGGAAAAACCACAGCTTTGACTAGATGGACCTTTGTTGGCAAAGTAATGTCTCTGCTTTTTAATATGCTGTCTAGGTTGGTCATAACTTTTTTTCCAAGGAGTATGCATCTTTTAATTTCATGGCTGCAATCACCATCTGCAGTGATTTTGGAACCCCCCCAAAGTAAAGTCTCTCACTGTTTCCATTGTTTCCCCATCTATTTGCCATAAAGTGATGGGACTGGATGCCATGATCTTAGTTTTTTGAATGTTAAGTTTTAAGCCAGTTTTTTCACTCTCCTCTTTCACTCTGATCAAGAGGCTCTTTAGTTCCTCTTTACTTTCTGCCATAAGGGTGGCATCATCGTGTATCTGAGGTTATTGATATTTTCTCCTGGCAATCTTGATTCCAGCTTGTGCTTCACTGAGCCCAGCATTTCACATGATGTACTATGCATAGAAGTTGAATAAGCAGGGTGACAGTATACAGCCTTAATGTACTCCTTTCCCAATTTGGAACCAGTCTGTTGTTCCTTGTCTGGTTCTAACTTGCTTCTTGACTTGCATACAAATTTCTCAGGAGGAAGGTCAGGTGGTCTGGTATTCCCATCTCTTGAAGCATTTTCCACAGTTTTTTGTGATCTACACTGTCAAAGACTTTGATGTAATCAGTAAAGCAGAAGTAGATGTTTTTCTGGAATTCTCTTGCTTTTTTGATGATCCAGCGGATGTTGGCAATTTGATCTCTGGTTCCTCTGCCTTTCCTAAATCCAGCTTGAACATCTAAAAGTTCTGGGTTCACTTACTTTTGAAGCCTGGCTTGGAGAATTTTGAGCATTACTTTGCTAGTGTGTGAGATGAGTGCAATTGTGTGGTAGTTTGAGCATTCTTTGGCATGTCTTTCTTTGGGATTGGAATGAAAACTGACCTTTTCCAGTCTTGTGTCCACTGCTGAGTTTTCCAAATTTGCTGGTATATTGAGTGCAGCACTTTCACAGCATTATCTTTTAGGATTTGAAATAACTCAACTGGAATTCTATCAGCTCCACTAGCTTTGTTTGTAGTGATGCTTTCTAAGGCCCACTTGACTTTGCATCCCAAGATGTCTAGCTCTAGGTGAGTGATCACACCATAGTGGTTATCTGGGTCATGAAGATCTTTTTTGTTTAGTTCTTCTGTGTATTCTTGCCACCTCTTGTTAATATCTTCTGCTTCTGCTAAGTCCATACCATTTCTGTCCTTTATTGTGCCCATCTTAGCATGAAATGTTCCCTTGGTATCTCTAATTTTCTTGACTCTTTCAATGTCAACATCCTGATTGTGATATTACCCTAAGTTGTAAGATGCAACCACTGGGGAAACTGGGTAAAGGGTACCCAGAATCTCTGTTTCTTCTAACTGCATATGAATCACTATTACTCTAAAAGTTTAACTAAAAAAAAAAAAAGAAAGAAACCAATAAGGTACCCATGTATGCAAAGACAGTGGCCAATGTTAGCAATTCCTTCCATAATGCAGATCATCCTGGAGTGTGATCTCAGTACCATCTGCTTAAATGCAGCTGCCTTCTTACCCAAAAGAGCGTACTCATCAGGTCAACCTGCATTTTTGACTAGACACCCAGACGATCTTAGCCATTGAAGGGCCACTGTGGTAACCAGTGGCATGTCCATCATGTCCTTTTTTATTAAGGCTATTCCTGGTGACCAAGAGTGCCCTATAGCATTAAAATCCAGGATTTGTTGACTGCGGAGAATGAAAGTGTGATATCAGGATCAATGAGGGCTTCTGAGGTGGCTCAGGGGTAAAGGATCCACCTGCCAGTGTAGGAAATGTGGATTCAATCCCTGGGTCATGAAGATCCCCTGGAAGAGGAAATGGCAACCATTCTAGTATTCTTGCCTGGAGAATCCCAGGGACAGCGGAGCCTGGTGGGCCACAGTCCATGGGGTCGCAAAAGAGTCAGACACAATTTTTCAAGAAAACAACACCAAGGATCAGTCATAATGAAATTAACTCCTTTATTTCATTGGTGGATGGCATTTTATTTTTTCCTGTGCTTTCTGTCCTCTGCAGAAATTCACTGCCTCCAGTATACTCCGCACGCATATCAGGCAGCACTCGGGGGAGAAGCCCTTCAAATGCAAGTACTGTGGTAAATCTTTTGCATCGCATGCTGCTCACGACAGCCATGTCCGGCGCTCGCACAGGGAGGATGACGGCTCTCCCTGTAATACCTGTGGGAAGACCTTCTCAGATCAAGAAGCCTTCCACTCCCACATGAAGTCTCATGAAGACTGCTAGCCCTCAGAGAGTCTGAGGACAAGGCCTCTAGATGCGTCTTGATGTTTCTTATGTTCATGGGTATATCTCACAAACCAGTGGCCGTTATATTGAGATGAGAAACAGAATAATGGAACTGACCGACTAGTAGGATTTACCAGATTTATTGTCTGTAGTTTTAACAGCTTTTGCAGGAATGCTTTTTCACAGTTTCTAACAAGAATGGAGTTTGGGTGAATGCACCCAGAAGGAGTGAAAGGCTGATGGTTAACAGTGCTTACAGGTCTGGAAACACAGCATCAGCCCTGAAAGGGACCATTTCATTTCAGGGACTAGGAAGCAGAGTCTTTGATTTCTTGATTGAAAAAAAAAAAAAGGAGGATTTTTCTCTACTCTTTGCCTCGACTCCTGATTGTGATATGTCTGTGGCCATCCCCTGTTATATTTCTTAACAAAATAAATTCTTTAAAAATCCATTCAAGCCAGAGCTTCATTAGTATCGTAACTAAGTGTTCAGACATGAACTAAGGTCCCATTTTATTTGAACTCTTTTTTTGGCTGCAGTGAGTCTTCATTGCAGCTCTTGGGCTTAGTTGCCCTGTGGCGTGTGGGATCTTAGTTCCTCCACCAAGTATGGAGCTCATGTCCCCTGCATTGGAAGGTGGATTCTTAACCACTGAACCAGCAGGAAAGTCCCCTGGAATTCACTTTTTAAACCCTTAGTTTCTACCTCTCCCTTGTCAACTGACAAATGTCTGTTAATAGTTTGTTTAGCACCAGAGTTACTTGGGGGACACAGAAGGTACTCATTCACCATCTGTGACCTTTAGCAATTGGGGAAGAAAAGTTATTGTTGCTCTTCAGTCTCTAAGTCACGTCCCACTCTTTGCAACCCCATGGACAGCAGCACGCCAGGCTTCCCTGTCCTTCACTCTCTCCCACAGTCTGCTCAAACTCATGTCCATTGAGTCGGTGATGCCATCCAACCATCTCATCCTCTGTCACTCCCTTCTCCTCCCACCTTCAATCTTTCCCAGCATCACAGTCTTTTCCAATGAGCGTGCTCTTTGCATCAGGTGGCCAAAGTATTGGAGCTTCAGCGTCAGTCCTTCCTGTGAATATTTAGGGTTGATTTCCTTTAGGATTGACTGGTTTGATCTCCTTGCCACCCAAGGGACTTTCAAGAGAAATGTTATTACCAAGTGAAGAATGGCTAAAAATTGCAATAGGCTAAGAAATAAATTAGATTCCCTGGTGGCTCAGACAGTAAAGCGTCTGCCTGCAATGCCAGAGACCCAGGTTCAATCCCTGGGTCGGGAAAATCCCCTGGAGAAGGAAATGGCAACCCACTCCAGTATTCTTGCCTGGAAATCCCATGGACAGAGGAACCTGGTGGGCTACAGTCCATGGGGTCGAAAAGAGTCGGACACAACTGAGCGACTTCACTTTCACTTTCAAGAAATAAATAAATGTATTTATATTGCCCTAGGTTTAAATGTGATTTCATTCCTGATGAAGAGACAACTATAGCGCTTTTGCAGACGTTGTCACAAGACTAACGCAAGCTTGTGGAGAGTAATCTTTTCTTGCTTTCTTTTTAAATAATTATTTGTTTTCTTGGCTGTGTCAGGTCTCAGTTGTGAGCAGGCTGAGTTGCTCTTTGGCATGTGGGCTCTTAATTCCCTGACCAAGGAATCAAACCTGTGTCTCCTGCATTGCAAGATGGATTCTTAACCACTGGACCACCAGGGAAGTCCTGAGAATAATCTTTTGTTTATTGACTCACGTGGGTCAAAATGGCCAACATCTGTAGACCGTGAAGCCTATGACATGGCAGCACTGAGTTTACCACCGGACGGATAAGGAAATCAAGGAAGAAGGAAGTGGTCCAGCATTTGCCTCTTAAGGGGCAAAACTAGGTTGGCCTGACTCCAAAATCCAGGCTCTTAATGGACTAGTGATGCTCAGCTTATGAACCCTGCTAAGGAAATAGTATTTTTCTATTGACTATGCCCATCCTTCCCTCTTTTGGGGCCAGCAACAGCAAACTTTTAAATACTCAAATGGAAAATGGGAGACCAGAATAAAACTGCATTGTAGGCAAGCATGCTACTAAGCCACCAGGTCATGGCTCTATCGACCATAGGTTTTTCTCCACACTTTATTCATGGTCCACATTTCTTCCAAACGTAAGAGATTTCAATACAGAGCAGATGTCCCTTCAGAGGGGGTTCCCAGCTGCAGCAGAGTCCTTTGAAAAGAGATGTAGTGCACGTGGAAAAAGCAGTGACAGATTTTTCTCTGGGGAATGCTTGGCTGCGGTGAGTGGGTCTGAGTAATTTATCCTAATGGGAGTGTGCCCTGTTGTTTCAGGACTGTGTTAGTTTGTGTTAATTAAGTCAGAACAATGATCATTTGAAAAGATAAGGGGGCTCAGGCCTGTAATTAGGCAGCCTTTCTTTGCCTGCTAGTTCAAAATATATTTCTTGGTCCATATGGATTTGAACATTATTTTAAAACCAAGTAGTAAAGCAAGACATCAGGAACTGGTGTGATGCCAATGTTTTCACTAGTTGAATAATTCAAATTAACTACTCTGTTCTTTGAACTGGAAGAGTAGCAGAGAAAGGTTAAAAAAAAAATTTCCTCTTTTCTAGCACTAATTCCAAAATGCATGCATGTCAAGTAATACCTTAGTATACAGATCATGCATGCCTACACTAACTGGAATGCTTTGGACCTTTTTTAATTAATCCAAGCTTTTTTCTACAAAGTTTTGGTCATATTGATCACATTACCTATATCACTTTTTGGTTTGGAAAATACAGTCAATTCATAACATCTTCCTATTAGTAATTACCTTAAGCTCTCTTGTGTTTAAAAGTACATCTCAGATTTCTAAAGATAATTTAGATTAGCTTAGAGCAATAAGAATTTTTTTTTAATGGACTAAGAATTAAAGTAGAAGACAAACCACTCCATAGAAAGTATTAAAACTTTCAGTTAACATAATTGTGTTGGCCAAACATTGTTGGAACACAAAGCATAGACTATATTTTGGAGTTGGCCAAACTTAGATTTGTGCACCATGTCCCCACTGTATAATCTTGGGCAGCCCACTTAATCTTTAAGGTTTAACAGGCTTATCCATAAAATAAGGTAATAATTATGTTGTAGGGTATTGTGAGAATTACGTAAAATGAAACAACTTGCTTTCTGTATTATACTTATTAAATCTATTTCTTTTTTCTTAACCTGTCAATGAAGGCAAAAGGGAGACAGAACTATGCAAATTCTATTATAGATAAATATGCTTTCTTTCAGTGGTTCATGGACCAGCTGCATCAGAATTGCCTGGAAATTTGTTAGAAAAACAAATTCTCTACCCCTGCTGAATATCTACTAAATCAGAAATTCTGAGGTGGCACCCAGTTATCATATCAAAGTTCAGAAACCTTTGCTTAATGTGATTATCTCCACAGTCCCTGCAACATAGCAATGGGTAAAACCGAGTAGCTCGGTGACTTGGTAAAATCACAAAGTGGTTCATTAAGAGGAACGATTAGAATGCAGATGGCAGGCAAGATGGTGCTCTTCCTGAGAATAACGGAAACCCATAGAACACAGTTGTCACTTCACTGTTGGAAACACGGAACCCGTTCTGCAGCTATGAACCCGATTGATGGAATTCAGAGACCTTCTTATGAGATAATTCTGTGCTTATATTCCTTTTCCTATCGGAGTCTATATTTTATGACAAATATTATCTGTTACTTTATTATAGGAAAAAATGTATAAAAAGGGACATGTGAACCCCGGGAAAACAACAAGGCTCAAAGTGGTATCCGTGATATTGATGGAGCTCTTAATGGGCCCTCGGGGTGCTCTTCTAGGACTTGGGAAGTTGGCAGCTGCAATGAACAGTGCTGTCAAAGTGGACAGATGTTTGGGACTCTGGGGCCTGCAGGAGGTAGGCTAACAGGGATACGGTCGTAAAGTCATAGCTTGGTTTGTACCCACCAAGGACAAGGCAGATTGGGTTCTCAAGAAACTACCATTCACAGTATTATAGAGATAAAATCACAGATACTGGGACTTCCCTAGTGGTCCAGTGGCTAAGACTCCAGGCACTCCCAGTGCAAGGGGCCTGGGTTAGAACCCTCGTTGGGGAACTAGATCCTACCTACAGCAACTAAGACCCAGTAGTTCTATGTATTTTCAGAATGCCTTATGCTGCTACCTTATGGACTAGATCCAGAACTAAGGAGAACAAATTCATATAGAATTCTTTCCATAGAAACATGTAACTAAATATATCACAGCACTTTTTTGTTGATTGACTGTATCAAAATCAGTTCAGTTCAGTCACTCAGTTGTGTCCGACTCTTTGCAACCCCATGGACTTCAGCACACCAGGCTTCCCTGTCCATCACCAACTCCTGAAGCTTACTCAAACTCATGTCCATTGACTCGGTGATGCCATTCAACGATCTCATCCTCTGTCATCGCCTTCTCCTCCCACCTTCAATCTTTCCCAGCATCAGGGTCTTTTCCAATAAGTCAGTGCTTTGCATCAGGTGGCCAAAGAATTGAGTTTCAGCTTCAGCATCAGTCCTTCCAATGAATATTCAGGAATGATTTCCTTTAGGATGGACTGGCTGGATCTCCTTGCAGTTTTAAAAGAAGTTCTATATTCAGGAAATATAAAGTACATGATGCTTCCTTTTATTGCTGAAAAGAATCTAAACTTTATTGCTTTGTGGGCTTAAAGTAACTTTAACAAAAATAAATTATAATTTGTGTGTATGCGTGTGGCCATGCCACTTAGCATGTGAGATCTTAGTTCTCCGATCAGGGATCACACCTGGGTCCCCTGCAGTAGAAATGCAGAGTTTTAAACACTGGACTGCCAGGGAACTCCTTGAATTATAATATTTTGAAATGACGTTTAGCTCTAATTACAACTAGAGTGAAGAATGTCTATGGAGAAGATTATCTCAGGATAAAGCATTCTTTCACCATCATTCTTTTTCATCTTTTTCATTATCTCAAAATGTGGGATAAATTGTTTTAACATTATGTAAATTCTATCCATCAACTTGTGTGATTTGTGATGGATTTATTTATAGCATACTAATTTTCATTGAATGGAGAAGGGAATGGCAACCCATTCCGGTATTCTTGCCTGGAAAATCCCATGGACAGAGGAGCCTGGCAGGCTACAGTCTGTGGGTTTGCGAGAGTCGGACGCAACTGAGCAGCTAAGCACAGCACAGTACCAAAAAGACTGGAATTCCATTCTTAATTTTACAAACTGTTTTAGAACACCAAGTCTTTTTCCATCTGCTCCCACAGTGTGTTTTATTTGACCTCTATCTATTGTTTTTTAAATGCTGGTAAAAATACCAGGTATGATTTTATGGCCAAATATATGATTTTTTTCCCCCACTCTTAACCAATTTGATGTAGCAAGATGACTGACGAAGACAGCTTGTTTTTCATGACAGAAGGATTTTTCTTCTCTTCTTTGGGAAAGATTTTCTCAACCTCCAGTGGCCACAGGACTGTGAAGGCTTGAACCAGGGAAGGGAGGCCGAGCCATGCTGGTGAATTCCCCTCTCCCTAGTTACCTGATTTAAAGATGCTGGAGCCAAATTCTCTTCCATTTGATTTGCAAACTCCTTCCATTAAAAATTCTTTTCCACTAGGGGAGCCCAGGTGGCTTACTGGTAAAGAATCCGTCTGCAAGGAAGGAGATGCAGGTTCAATCGCTGGGTCAGAAAGATCCCTGGAGAAGGAAATGGCAACCCATTCCTGTATTCTTGCCTGGGAAATCCCATGGACAGAGAAGCCTGGAGGGCTACAGCCCGTGGAGTTGCAAAAGAGTTGGACATGACTTAGCAACTAAACAACAACAAGCTATGTATTACATTATCCACTAAAAATGGGCAGGGTGTCTTCCAAGGTTCTTCCTTAGAGGGAGGCTGCTCTTTTTCCTTAAACATCAAATCTCTTCAGTCCCAAAGCCCCCTGGGGGCAAGCCCAGGGCAGTCTATTCCTGTAACTGTGTGTGTGTGGGTTCAGTCGTGTCCGACTATTTGCAACTCTGAGGACTAAAAGCCACCAGGCTCCTCTGTCCATGGGGTTTCCCATGCAAGAATCCTGGAGTGGGTTGCCATTTCCTTCCCAGGGGATCCTCCCAGTTCTTTACCACTGCACCAGTGGGAAAGCCCATTCCTGTGACTGGAGGGCCTGAAATCTTCAGTGGTGACTAGAAGCCCTGGGCTGGGTAGTCTGCAGAGCAGGCATGATTTAGGATTCCAGTCTTTTGGAATCCCCATTTGCCAAAGGGGAAGACTGAAGGACCTGGAAAGGCTAGGGCTGGAATATAGGCCCCTTAGGCTGTCCACGGGTCTGGGCACCCTGAGGGTCCTGAGTCTGATGACTCACAAATGCCCAGGGGCATTTCCAGAGAGAAGAACCTTGAACAGGGCCAGTCAGGAACTTTGTCAGCTTATAAATTGCCAAATTTGGCAACTTTGGTCAACTTACAAATTGAAAAGTCCTCCACTAGTTAGTTACCTGGGGACGTGTATGCCATTGCTGTTTTCAAGGCGTGGCAGGATTGGAGGGAGAGGAAATAAAAAGGAAGAACTGGGTGTGTTTAATCTATATTTGTTGTTGTTCACTTGCTAAGTCATGTCTGACTTTTTGTGACTCCATGGACTGCAGCATATTACAAATAGCAAATACACAATATCAAGAGACATTAAAAATTAGAAGTCTAGGTGTGAATTATCTTAATTATAGAAATACTTAAATGCAAAATGAGAAATTTTCTCTGGGACACCTAATCCTACAACCCATCTGTCATCCATCAATTGGTCTATTAGTCCAGGTTTCCAAACTGATTTCAGATGTCAGATGAGAAGAGAGTAGGTTTGTGGTTACAGCTGTTTACTTAATTCAATCTGAGATAGTGCCTGACCTCTAAGTTTCTCATAATAGATCACAGACTACAAGACTGAGAATTCATATTTTGAAAGAAATATTAATACAACTAACCATCAATTTATTGAGCTTGCAACGTTCTAACTCCCAAATAAAAGGGGCTGATCAGTAGCAAAGGGGTTCGTATGGAGCGGAAGTCCGAGTCTTTCAAACCTGCCTGAAGATAAGAATCACATTCTTGCCTGTGTACCCTCAGGGTGGAGGGTGGAGGGAGAGGAGTCTTGGAGTACTCCAAACTAAGCATTATTTTTCTACGAATTCCAGGAAGGTTTTCCAAGTTTTTTGTTTCTTTTTAATATTTTGGCCATACTACAAGGATCTTAGTTCCTTGACCAGGGATCGAACTCATGCCCCCTGCATAGACAGCATGGAATCTTAACCACTGGATCACTAGAGAAATGCCCTATTTTTGTTTTTTAATTGCTGTCTAGGAAAGAAGATGGGCTTACCTGGTAGTTCAGCTGGTAGAGTCCTCCTGAAATCCAGGAGACCCCAGTTCAATTCCTGTGTTCAGAAGATCCAATGGAGAAGGGATAGGCTATCCACTCCAGTATTCTTGGGCTTCCCTGGTGGCTCAGCTGGTAAAGAATCTGCCTGCAATGTGGGAGACCTGGGTTTGCTCCCTGGGTTGGGAGATACCCTGGAGAAGGGAATGGTTACCCACTTCCATATTCTGGCCTGGAGAATTCCATGGACTGTACAGTCCATGGGGTTGCAAAGAGTCGGATGCAACTGAGCAACTTTCACTTCACTTCAGCAAAGAAGATGACTGTGTGAATTTGTGGTCAAAAGTGAGACCACATAGTAGTCAAAAGCTGGAAGCAACCCGTGTCTGTGAACAGATGGGTAGATAAACAAAGTTGGTCTGTATATCTAATATCTAATGGAACAAGATTCCACCTTAAAAAGGAAGAAATTCCTACTTGCTCCAACGTGGATGAATCTTGAGGACATGATGCTGAATAAAACAGGCTGAAAGTAGAATCATGGTTTTGAGGTGGTAAGGAACAGAGGATGAATGTGTCATGGGTACAGAGTTTCAGTTTTGCCAGATGAAGTGCTTTAGAAGTGGATGATGGTAAGACCTGTACAACAGTGTGAATGTACTTAACGTCCTTGAACTGTACAGTTAAAAATGGTTAAGATAGGAAATTACCTGGCAGTCCAGCGGTTAGGACTTTGCAATACCACTGCAGAGGGCACAGTTTCCATCCCTGGCTGGGGAACTAACATCTCACAAAATGTGAGTGGCCTGATCAAAAAAAACAACAAGGTTACAATGGGAAATTTTGTTCTGTATATTTTACCACAATTTTTTTTTTTTTTAATGAGACCAACTATAGCTACTACAAATAGACAACCCAACATGAGTTCTGGGGCTCTAAAAGGACTACCCTGATAGAAGGCCTTTCCTAAGCTCTAAGTGGCTTTTTTCTTGCTAGCTAAGCCTTTGTTCCTAATCTCTGCCTATCTGATAGTGGGGCTGGACACTCCCCTGCTCCCGAGAGGAGCCTCACTTTCGGAGTGTTTACCCCAGACCCTCTCTTTAAGAGGCTACCTGTCAGTTTCCATTTCAGCTCTACCTATTTACGGGACGGCTGACGACCGACTGACATATTACCTGTATCGATTCTCTAAGAGCCGTCAAGGTGGAGGGAAAGACTATTCTAAGGCTGCCCTGAGCTCTTAGCTGAGTGGGCTCATAAATGTCCCCATTAAAGGTTTCATTCAATAACAATCTTGGCAAAAGTAAATGGACATTGGTCTCCCACCCCCACTGCTGATCCAGAGGCCATTATCAATGGGCAGAGAGCACTGAGCTGCAGCAGTATCAGTTTCCACATTTTCAAATGATTCCTCTAATGAAAAGCTGCGCTCTTTTCAGGCCATGAAACAATGGAGGAAAAGTCTATTCATTTAGGTATTTTATATATATTAGCTTATCTATTTATGGCTAGCTTATTTATTTATAGCTAATGCTGCCATCAGCATTCCCTGGGTGTAACGTTCACTCCCTTATTAATTGGTTGATAAGCCTGCTAAAAACCAGACATGCTGAAATTGCCTTGAATTGCTACCACGCAGCGCACACTATTTTGATAGTATACAGGATAGCTGAAGTGTATTTTTTCATTTCAAACACAAACTCCCTGCCCTTATATTCTATGTTATTCACCTCATATCAAACATTTCATATTTGCACACTTATGTGATCAAAGCTCATAAAGATCCATTTTCAACCATGTTTGTAGGAAATAAGTACATCACCACCCTTAACCAAATATCTTTCAGTCATTGAAAGATCTTCACCACCAAACTGTGAGCTCTTTTATGGCAAGACTCTCCCTCTTTCCCACTTTCCTTTCCTTCCTCCAGTCCTTCCTTCATGAAATAAATACTCAGCACCGAATTTGGATATCTCAGCACCTGTGTGTCTTGCCCAGCAGGGACTCCATGGTTGGCGACAGTTTTTTTGGAGGAAAAAAAGTACTGCCCCAATGAGATTCATCTTTGAGGGATCTAGGGAAAGAACCGGGACTTTGCACACTGGTGTTTTGGAAGATCAGGGCCCAGAACTGGATTTACTGTTCCTGTTAGTGCAGTTTGATGAATTTTTGAAGATTTTTCTTGACGTGGATCATTTTTAAAGTCTTTAATGAATTTGTTACAGCATTGCTTCTGTTTTATGTTTTTGGTTTTCTTTCTGGACCTGAGGCACGTGGGGTCTTAGCTCCCTGACCAGGGACCGAACCTGCACCCCCTACATTAGAAGGTGAAGTCTTAACCACTGGACCGCCAGGGAAGTCCCTGAGAGATCTTTTTATTTTTATTATTTTTTTTTTTCTGAGAGATCTTTTTAAATGTTCAATTGCATGGCTACTCTGTGCACACGGAGAGAAATAGGAGTAATGAAAGGGGGTACAATGACATGTAAGTGTCCTTTCATTAAATTCTGCCCTCCTCCCTTTTCTTTTGTTATGTGAGACATAAATGTAAAATTTTGAAAGAAACCACAAAGAGAGCCCTTAAAGTCACTTCAGAATTGTGTTCTGCTGAAACTAAACAGAGACAAGAGGGGGATGGCCAGTCAGCCCACAAATCGGGGGAGCCGAGAGAGGGGTAAAGTTACTTCCGTTTCCAACTTACAAGCCTGACCCCCGGGGCTCTTCTAACCTCCACTGGATGTGAGTCTGCGTGTCAAACCGGGTCCCTCTCCTGATCCTGGACACTCCTGTTTCCTCTGAGACCTGGCTCTTCTTCTCACTGCGCACTGTCTCTGCAGTGTCCTGAACTCCCAGCAGTTGTTTAATTGGTAAGTTGTGTCCGACTCTTGTGACCCCATGGACTGTAGCTTGCCAGGCTCCTCTGTCTCTGGGATTTCCCACGCAAGAATACTGGAGTGGGTTGCCATTTCTTCTTCTAGGGGATCTTCCTGACCCAGAGATCAAACCCTTGTCTTCGGTGGCTCCTGCATTGACAGGCAGATTCTTTAGATTGCCATCTCCATCCTACATTTTGACCTGACGTCCTACTACTGTGTGCCGTGTGCCCTGGAGGCAACTGATTTTGCCAAGTGTCCAACTAAACTAAAGATCTTTCCTACAAGTCTGACAGCCCACCAGATCCCTATCTTAGGAATGGCCCCACTACCTCCTATCCAGGTTCCTACCTGGTAGTCACACCTCGCCTCCAGTTCATACATTTCATCTCAGAAGCCTGAGGCCCATCATCTCCGCCCCACTGACACAATAGCTCTAACATCAATTCCTGCCCCTCAGATCCCTTCCTTCCTAGCCAGAGGTATCTTTTCAAAATACAAATCACTTCTTTGCTCAAGGCCTTTTAATAGCTTCCAAGATTATAGTCCAAACATTTTAACCTTAACCTACAAGGTCTCCAGCCTCTTTCTGAAACAGTCTCCCTTAGGACTTTGATTTGGCCACTAGCTTTCTGAAAGTCTCTTTAACAAGTCAGATTACATTCTGCCTCAGGGCCTTCACTGATTGTCTGCCTTCTGCCTGGAGCACTCCCCACCCTTCTTGAATCTAGCTTTGAGTGCTGACCACCTAGATTTGGATCTAAATGCTACCATTTAACCAGTTATGTGACCTTTAGTTTCTGTAGACTATCTGTGAAATACAGGAAATAATAGCACTTACCAGATTGAGTTATATAAGGATTAAGTAAAATCATGTACCTAACCTTATCCTTTCTAGTAGTCATGTATGGATGTGAGAGTTGGACTATAAAGAAAGCTGAGTGCCAGAGAATTGATGCTTTTGAACTGTGGTGTTGGAGAAGACTCTTGAGAGTCCCTTGGACTGAAAGGAGATCCAACCTGTCAATCTTAAAGGAGATCAGTCCTGAATATTCATTGGAAGGACTGATGCTGAAGCTCCAATACTTTGGCCAGCTGATGCAAAGAACTAACTCATTGGAAAAGACCCTGATGCTAGGAAAGATTGAAGGCAGGAGGAGAAGGGGACAACAGAGGATGAGATGGTTGGACGACATCACTGACTGGATGGACGTGAGTTTGGGTAAACTCTGGGAGTTGGTGATGGACAGGGAGGCTTGGCATGCTGTGACATGACTGAGCGATTGAACCTTATCCTTAATGTCTAAGGCAGTTAGTATGTGTTCAATAAATGCTAGAGATAAGTATCATTGTTATTTTCTTTAGTGTTTCCAATAAACATAGTACCCTATATTTATGACAGGGTGGTTCAGTATTTATTGAATGAATGAATGAGCACAGGAAAGATGAGATCTGGCCATCCCTTTATTGTCATTACTGTGGCTCCCCAGGTGGTGCTAGTGGTAAAGAACCTGCCTGCCAATGCAGGAGATGTTAAAATACACAGGTTTGATTCCTGGGTGGGGAAGACCCCCTGGAGGAGGGCATGGCAACCCACTCCAGTATTCTTGCCTGGAGAATCCCATGGACAGAGGAGCCTGGTGGGCTACCGTCCATAGGGTTGCAGAGACTGAACTGACTTGACCCGTGCACGTGGAACCGAAGAGTGAGAGCAGCCACCCAGGGTATGTGACCGAATGGAGAGGGGAGGACAAGTACACAGAACCAAAAAACAAGTGGGAAAGCACAGCAGGTGTGAACACAAGGAGGGAAAAGTCATGATGAACTTTCACCCTGTGATGGAAGGTGGAGAGGTGACAGCCCAGATCTGTCAGGTGAAATCTATGGGGGATTGGTGGGGGTTGGGTGAAGGCGTGAAGGATGGGAGTCATGGTGGGAACATGGGATGTGTTCAAGATAAGCTTGAAGAAGTTACACTATCCTGGGATGCTTCTGCAAGATCTCATATGGCCACCAGCAGGCTGCTTCTACACCTTGTCACTTTTATACACTCAGCAAATTCACATATTTGCCAGTGATCAGAGCCAATGCACATCCGTTCTGCTATATACAGTGCATAATCTGGCACCATTCTTAGAAGACAGGCCCTGGGCACTGAAAGTTTTTTTTTTTTAATTGGCCACACCTTGAAGGATGTGAGATTTCAGTTCCCTGACCAGGAATCAAACTTGCGCCACCTACATTGGGAGTGCAGAGTTTTAACCACTGGACCACCAGGGAAGTCTCAAGCCTTTTAAAAAATGTATGTAAAATTAGGAATCCATTCTGTAGAGAGTTAGAAATGCAAAGATTTATGAACCAGCCTGTTCTTTGCAGCACTGTTTTTGACAATGAAAAACATGATAACATAAATGTCCAGTAACAGGGTTGGTTCCAAATAGGAAAAGGAGTACGTCAAGGCTGTATATTGTCACCCTGCTTATTTAACTTGTATGCAGAGTACATCATGAGAAATGCTGGGGTGGAAGAAGCACAAGCTGGAATCAAGATTGCCGGGAGAAATATCAATAACCTCAAATATGCAGATGACACCACCCTTATGGCAGAAAGTGAAGAGGAACTAAAAAGCCTCTTGATGAAACTGAAAGTGGAGAGTGACAAAGTTGGCTTAAAGCTCAACATTCAGAAAACAAAGATCATGGCTCCGGTCCCATCACTTCATGGGAAATAGATGGGGAAATAGTGGAAACAGTGTCAGACTTTATTTTTTTGGGCTCCAAAATCACTGCAGATGGTGACTGCAGCCATGAGATTAAAAGATGCTTACTCATAACTTATCTAAGTTATGACCAACCTAGATAGCATATTGAAAAGCAGAGACATTACTTTGCCAGCAAAGGTCCGTCTAGTCAAGGCTATGGTTTTCCAGTGGTCATGTATGGATGTGAGAGTTGGACTGTGAAGAAAGCTGAATGCTGAAGAATTGATGCTTTTGAACTGTGGTGTTGGAGAAGACTCTTGAGAGTCCCTTGGACTGCAAGGAGATCCAACCGGTCCATTCTAAAGGAGATAATCCCTGGGTGTTCTTTGGAAGGAATAATGCTAAAGCTGAAACTCCAGTACTTTGGCCACCTCATGCGAAGACTTGACTCACTGGAAAAGACTCTGATGCTGGGAGGGATTGGGGGCAGGAGGAGAAGAGGATGACAGAGGATGAGATGGCTGGATGGCATCACTGACTCGATGGACGTGAGTCTGAGTGAACTCTGGGAGTTGGTGATGGACAGGGAGGCCTGGCGTGCTGCGATTCATGGGGTCACAAAGAGTCGGACACGACTGAGCAACTGAACTGAACTGAACAGGGCTGGTGGCATGTGGATACAATGGAATGTTGGGCGGTTCAATAAAACTGAGCTTTTTTCAAAGGATGTTTGACATTCTTTCTATAAACCTACTGCATGACATTGGGCAAAGCTCACAATGTTAATGTGAAGCCAAAAAAGAACCCAAACTCTGTATAGCAGGTATGTATCTGTACAGAGCTTACAGATGGGTAGAAACTACCATTTTCCAGAAGTTAGTAACTAGGCAGGGGGGATTAGCCCGGAAGCCCTTCTAGCAGGCCTTATTTAAATTCTTTCAGGGCTGTCTTTATGTGCTGAAGCTATCCTGACCCCCAGGACTGGCTTGTCAGTCCACTGAGCTTCAGTTTCCTTGTCTGTTAAATGAAGTGGTTCAACTATTTTTATCATGGATGAGATAAACAAACACGCAAGGTAGGTGCAATCTCCCTTAACATTTGCTATTGTCGGCCCTTCCTTTTGGGGCTCTATTTGAAGAGGCCAAATTGCTGTGCAAAGCTGGTAAGAATTTGAAAACTCAGGAAACAGGTAGCAGCCTCCAGTGGGGCACTGGAGGTGGAAAGAGACTAATTGTTCATTTTTGGGGGTTTGGGCACATGGTAGATTCTGAGGAACACATCACTGTTCCCAGGGACCTGAGAACAGATGGCCAGGACACCGTCTCCTGGCTGGGTCTGCAGGGAGCCAGTGGCCACCCTGGGTTCCACCTCTCCCTGGTTTTCTGGACTTGGGTGGGAGTTGCTCTGAATTTCAGAGACCCTTCTTTCCCTCGTGCAGTGGTCCTCCCACCAGCAAATGATCACCTCGGGGTGATTTCTGGGTGTGGAAACGCCAGAGATCAACGAGATGGAGAGCTCCAAGGGAATGAGGGAAAATTTGTTCTCAGGCTCTACCGAAGCACCAAATTGGAAGACGTTTCGTTGGCCTTGTCATTTCCCATCACGTCCCCAATTCAGCAAACTGGGAGGAAAGGGGCCAGGAGCGAGAAGGGAGCGGAGGCACCTGGACCCCTGGCCAGCCGGCTCCACCCCTCCCGGGGTCCTTCCAGGGGCATATTTCGGAAGCCTAAAGTTACCTGCCAGTGGCAGGGGCTGGAAAGGGCTGCCAAGAGGTGCTGGAGATGTTCTGCAGCTTCCCTAGCCGCCACCACTTCTTAGAACTCCACCACCTCGAGAGAGGAAGACCGGGAGAGGATCTGAAGAGCAGAATCGAGATTTTTGAATTGTTTTCTCTCATCTTTGGAGGAAACTGATACTCCGCATCCAGTCACCTACAGGTAACGTTTTCCAGTCTCCGTCCATCCAGGTTACGTCTGTACGTCGTTATTCAACAGAAACTGCTTTGTAAACTGCCCCTTCTCCACTTACAGTATAATGAACACTGTTTACCAAAAGTATCCGTCCGTAAAAATGACTTTAAACGGGCACATTAAATCCCACTGAAAGGATGAGCCATGATTTAGAATCAATGTTGATCGTTTAAGTAGCTTCTAATTTCTCAATATTAAAAATAGCTGCGCTGAGCATCCGTGTAGGTATTTGCCTTCATGCCGGATTGTTTTACATTCGAACCAGTTTCTAGACGGGAACAACTGGACCAAACACAGGCAAGAAAATGGTAAGGTTCAGGTGGGCACAAGTGTGCTGCAGCGATGGAGAGTGCAACAGCAGCTATTGTTAATACTTTCCTAATTTTTTTTCTCTAGCTGCCCCTCCCTTCCCCCGTCTCCTCCACCAGTAATTATTATTCCGAGCCCTCCTGGGTAAAGCGTGGCCCTGGTTTCACCTGGACTACCAGAGGTCTCCCTATCAGGGAGGACGGACGCGGCCAAGAAACCAGGCACCTAGAGTGAGGCTGGGAGTTCTGGAAGGCAACAGGGACAGGCTGGGCTCCAGACCCAATTTACGGATGGATGTCCGTCCCAGGTGACCGGCCCCTCCCCATCCCCTGCTTGGGCGTGGCGGGGGGCGGCGTGGGGTCGTGACAATGGCCTTGACGACAGGTGGCCCTCAACTGAGCCTCTGGTCATGGGGAGCCTCAGTCTCCCCCTTCTTCCTTTCTCCTCTCCCTCCCCAACCCCACACCGGACTTCCTTCCCCCTCCCCTCCACCCGCGGCTGCCGGAGCCCCCAAACCCCGGTGAGTGGGAAGCCCAGCCGCCCGCCTGGGGTCAGAGAGGGGGCGGGTGAGCAAGCGAGGCTGAGGTCAGCGCGCATCCTGCAGTGAGAACCCGGGAGGCGAGGGCGGGGCGCGGGTCCTCTCCCTGCTCCACGCGCAGCCCGGGGCATCCGAGCTCCTACACCCGCATCCAGGCTGCACCCCGGCCGGCCCCCAACTCGCCTCACCGCCCTAACCCTCGAGGCTGGGCTGGCTCTCTCCTAACTTTGGGGAGCCACCCAGGCGGCAGCTAGAGACCCTCCCTTTGAGGAATGGTCTAACTCGGGACTCTCTACCTGCACACTGAGATGGGGCGACCGGTTTCTTTTTTTCTTTTTTAATCATAGTGTACAATTCGAGTAAGATAAGTAGGACAATTCCAAGCAGATCTAGAAGGAACGTTCCTTACGCTATGATTGATCGAATGATGTAATTCAGGAAAGGCAGAACAATAAGAAATGTGAGCACCGCAGGGACCCCACGCTCATCCCCGTGCAGGGCCGACCCTAGGAAAAGTCTGGATAGGAGAGGGTCCTCCTGGGGTGTTTGGGGCTCCAGGCCAGGGCATCGTCAAAAGGGCGTTGTGGGCCGGGCCATGTGTAAGGCTCGGGTTCCATTCTGTTCGAGGCCCGAGTTTCCAGCATCTTACGGGGACCTCCGGCCGCGATCTGATGGCATCTCTGTCCACCTCCGTGGGTGCTGGAATCTCCCGGCTGGTTCTGGCTCCACTGGGCTGTGTGGTCCGTAGCATTCGCCTCTTAAGGTGAGGTCGCTGCGACTCGTTTCAGCCACTGGCTCCTGGACACGTGGGTGTGCACACAGTTTTTGCCCCCCCTCTCAACTCAGGAATTGTCTCATCCCACGTGCCTCCTAGTTCCGTGTCCCACAGAAATGGGGGCTTTGGCAGCAGTGACTGCTCAGCACAGGAAGTTATCCAGCGCCCTGAACAAAGATCACTGACATGGACAAAGCCTTCAGTGTGCCAGAGTTCAAAATAAGAAAATACTAAAAAACAAACAAACAAACAAAACCTGGGAGGAGACAAGGTGTGGGGCAGAGGAAAACTTCCCAAAAATCTCAGACCTCCCAAGACATACTAAAAAAGTTTTCTGGAAGGGGTGCTCTTTTTGGTTAACTTCTAATTTCAAATTTCAGTACATTATAGTCAATGACTGTGGTCTATATAAACTTCTAATTTGAGGAATGCATTGAAATTTTTACCTGCCTAATTAATACATGGCTAATAGTTTCAAAATATACCATGAGTGTCTGAAAAAGATGTGTAATTTTTTGTTGGGTAAAAAAATGCTTCTTTATGAATTCAAGTCTGTGAATTGGATTGTGTTACTTAATCATCTGCATGCATATTTTTTGTATGCATTTGATCTGTGGGTTTGTCAATAACTTTGTCTTGCTATCAGGTTTTACTTTACTTATATTAAATATATGTTACTAGGTATGTAAAGTTGCCTGGCTGTTATTTATTCTTGGTGGATCATACCTTTTATGAATATAGACTATTCCTCTTGGCCCTTTTAGTACTTTAAGCCTTGATTGTCCTAATTTGTATGATAATATTTGTTATATCTGCTTTCTTTTTATTAGCATTTACCTGATAGATCTACTTTTTTCCACTCTCTCCTTTCCTTTTTTTTTTTTTTTTGTCTTTTATTACACTCCTAATGAGAGATGGAGAAAACAGTGAGTCTGATAATAATTTTTACCATTTCTGTATTTCCCAAATTGTGTGTGTGTGTAAAATTTTTGTCCCTTTCTGTTCAGATAACCCTGTTCTGAATTTTACTAGGACCCTCCATCTACCAAGGAAGGGGGTAGTGAGGGGGTCTGAGATGCAGGACAATGTACTGGTGGCTGCTGTTGTTTCTCCAGAGGATGGGAGAGCTTGGGCACCCAGAAATCTAAGACAGTTCAACTGGACTGAGCAATGGTGTTTTGATAAGCTCACTTTTACATGTTTGTTGCTTTTTTTCTTAATTTATTTGGTTGTGTCAGGTCTTAGTTGCGGCATGTGGGACCCAGTTCCCTGACCAGGAATTGAACCCATGCCTCCTGAGCTGGAAGCACCGAGTCTTAGCCACTGGACCACCAGGGCAGTCCTGTATTTGTAACTATTTTTAATTTTGAATCCCATGCTGGTTTGATTGTAGTAATTGAAAATCGTACATGAAAAATCCACACTCGGGTGCCTTTTTATGGTTTTATAATATACAATATGGACATTGAGTGAAAGCTAGACAATAATAATTAAGTTGATTAGAAGTGTGTCCATAAACTGGGTAAAAAAATTCTATTCATACCTATTAGCTCAAGCTATAAATAGGGTAAAATCATCTACTTCCTTCCAGTTCAGTCAAATGAACATTTCCTTTTACTTTTGGTCTATTTCTGTTAGTGTATCTTTCATACTCAGCATTACCTTAATCCACTGGCCTGCCTTTCCACGAGTGTGGTGTTTTGGTTTTATAATATGTTCTGTGATTTGCCATGCAGACTTTTTGGCTCACTCTCTCAGATTCCAAGTTGTATTTTTCTTTCCCATTTGTCTTGGGAAGTGTCCCTTTATTCTAAACATTTTCCATTTTAAAATCACAACTCCTGTACTGAAATACATCCATTCTTCTGTCTTACTGAGCAATTTAGTTTATGGAACAATAAACTTCAGGTTATTAAAAATATTTTGCCTAAAAGACAGAGTTGCTGAACTTCCATTTGAAGTAATTTGATGGAGATCATAATGGAACCTTTTGGGGAGCTTGGGACATAAGTTTTGAGAGAGTTTATCATCTTGGCCATTTTTTCATCAATTACCTGGTACACATTTCTAGTTAGGTTTCCCTGCAATGCCTCTGAGCAAACATTGGGTTCTTATGCAAAAGGCTTCTTACAAGAGATTGATTTGTTGATTTTTAAAATGCCTCTTAAAATAAGAATTCCCATTAAATTTCATATTGGAAAAAGAAGCAATATGTATGATTGAATTGACATCACCAAGAATGTCTTGTGTGTGCTACTCACATACAATTGTTTTGTAGCCATTATATTGAACATGTCTCATTTTGAGAGTATAACCTTGAGTTGTCATTGCTTTAGAAACCATGGACTGGTTAGGACATCCATTAATGTCCTCGAACAAGTGCTATAGCAGAATCCCCAAGGGAGACAGGGATTTTACTGGTCTCTGGACACAGGAATCCATTTGTTGGAGCATATGCTGAGTGTGATGAGCTGTAAAATGAAGTTAATTTCTGTGCCAGACCAAACGAGGTGAAAGCCCGAGCAACTGGATAGGATGAGGCTGCATATCCTTCGGATAAAAAAATCACTGCCTTAATTTCAGATATTGTCACATGAGGTGTTTTTTGGTTTATTTGACTAGGCCACGTAGAGCAATCAAGAGGAACATGAACATAATCTAAGCAAGAGCTCAGGCTTCAGGAAGCTCTCATTGTGAAATCTTTAATTTCAGGTTACACTTCATGCAGAGTAGTCGAAGAAAAGAGGACAATGCCTTTTCGCTAAAAGCACCCTGTAAGTGAAACTGTTAATACCATTCTTGTGAGTTCTTGTAGCTGCAAATTTTAAAACAGAAGAACTGGAATTTTCTATCTTCCACTTGAGGGTACCTGATTATCAAAGCAGGAACAGTAAAACATTTTCATTTTACATTTGCTACTAGGAGTTCATTTGGAGTTTGAGAGTATTTTTCTGGCTGAGATTCTCTTTAAGCTATTTAATACTTTTTCTGTTATTTTCCATGTCAGTTTTTTCCTTGCTATTGACAGTTGCTCTGCTGTTTTTAAAGACAGCACTCACTACGTGAAAAGCGAAGCCCACATTTCTACTCCCCCCCCCACCCCACCCCCATTCAGTCATAATTGCTTTGTAAGCAGAGTATTAGCCTTACAGTGCTGCCCAATATGGTAATTAGGCTTGGAGTTGTTTAAGCTGTTGTATTTGAAATTTTACTTGCTTTTACAAAGTGAGGAACCTACCTCTTCTTTTCTGACAGGCAAGTGGTGTAGTAATTAAGAGCATGGATGTTAGAAACAGATATAATTAATTGTATGCTTTGGGGCAACAAACTTCTGAGATAATAATTCCTATCACACAGGCTTTTAGTGTGAATTCAGTATTTTCTAAATATGTAGAACACTACTAGTTCAAATACAGTAGTACTTTTTTTCACTCATTGTATGATGGATATCAAGTCCTTTCTGAAAATCGGATTATATTTTATTTCTAAAACTCGAAACACCCTGACGAAAATTTTGCCTTCAAAAAATTTGATGCGCCAGGCCCTGTTCTAAATACTTTGCGGTGGCTTTTGTTATCATGTCAATCCCTTGTACAGATGAGGAAACTGAAACACAGAGAGAAGAGTAATCTGCCCAAGTTAGAGCTGTGACTTCACACAGGCATCCCACTGCAGAGTCCTTTTAATTTTTAAATTTTTTGACTAGGTAAGACATTCACATAACTTAAAGCAAAGTACATATACGGTAAATATATATGGTGAAGTATCTTTTCACTTCTCATGAGCAACCATTTTTACCAGCTTCTGAGATGTCTTTCCAGAGTTTCTTTTTATAAATACAGATGTATGTCTTATTTTCTCTGCATTTTCTTCTATGTGAACTTTTCTTATTTACCAACATGTCTTCAAAACCTTTTCCAATCAGAACACAGAGGTTTCTCGTTCTTTTTTGGAACTGCATAGTACTCCATTATGTGGATATGCCATAGTTTATTTCGTTTATCTCCAACCGATGGACTGTTTTTTCCCGGTGTTTGCTAACGTAATTAAGGCAGCAAAAGACAAGTGAATGGTCTTGCCCATCCTCCATTTGCTTGTGTGCAAGGACAGCTGGATTCATGCCAGATGTGGTTAAATATGTGTAACACTGACAGATATTGCCAAATTGTGGTCCAAAGAGAGCTGTTCCAGTTTACACTCCCCTCGACAATGTAAGAGGGTACCCTTTCCCTCACAGCCCTGCCAAGCTTATTACCCAATTTATGGAGTTTTGCTGTTTTCAAATCCCAGGCGACTCAGTGGGTAAAGAATTTACCTGCAGTGCAGGAGATGCAGGAGTCTTGGGTTCGATCCCTGAGTTGGGAAGATTCCCTGGAGGAAGGCGTGACAACACACTCCAGTATTCTTGCCTGCAGAATCCCATGGACAAAGGAGCCTGGCAGGCTATAGTCTATAGGGTCACAAAGAGTCAGGTATGACTGAGGACTAAGAGACTAACACTTTCCATAAATTAATCTTGGAAAACCATGGGTATTCGTTCCCATCTTTTTTTCCTGAGGTATGACAGCATTTTGTTTTATATCCCTAGTATTTCATATCCCCATTGACCAAGCCCAATATATGTTTCTTGAAGTGCTTTGCTCAGTCACTTCAGTTGTGTCTGACTCTGCGACCCCATGGACTGCAACCTACCAGGTACCTCTGTCCAAGGAATTTTTCAGGCAAGAAAACTGGAGTGGGTTGCCATTTCCTTCTCTAGGGTGTCACATTTTAAATTTGATATCTAAATGTGTTCCCACAATGTTGAGTCCAGGATTGAATATGGAGAATAACTGAAAAAGAATTGCTTGTATTTATTTTTCTGTTCTAAATATTGCTTTATTTACACAAATAATTCTTGCATACATTCTCACTGAGAATTACTCAATACAGGTAAAGCAATAGTCTCCTTTGTCCTTCTCACTTCTCAAGAAATTTGTCAATGCATTTACATACATATAGAGACCCTATTGGCAACATATGCTTTTATTTTGTAGAGTCATTAAAAAACTTATTGGATCATGCTGCACGTAACTGTGTAGCAGTTAGGTTTTTCATTTTTACCATAAGTCTGGATGTACTTGTCAGTTTCTAGAGAACTAACATTATTTTTAACTTCTGCACAGTATCTAAGAGGGCTTCCCTGGTAGCTCAGCGGTAAAGAATCTGTCTGAGTTACAAGAGATGCCGGTTCGACGCCTGGGTGGGGAAGATCTCCTGGAGAAGGAAACCTACTCCAGTATTCATGCCTAGAAAATTCCATGGACAGAGGAGCCTGGCAGGCTACAGTCCATGGGGTCACAAAGAGTTGGACATGACTGGGCAACTGAGCACACATGCACTATCTAAGAATTGCTTGTATTTAAATGATCAGAGGTCTTTTTTAGCATTTAACATCCCTTTTAATGCTTCCTTTCCTTACTCTCTTGGACTGTCTATCAGGAGTGAAGCATTCTGTGACAAATGATCTGGAAGAAGCAAAGTCAAACAAAAGTTGTCTTTATCCCACCGTTTAGTCTACCTAGATTTAAAATCCAGAGAAGGCAATGGCAGCCCACTCCAGTACTCTTGCCTGGAAAATCCCATGGACGGAGGAGCCTGGTAGGCTGCAGTCCATGGGGTCGCTAAGAGTTGGACATGACTGAACGACTTCACTTTCACTTTTCACTTTCATGCATTGGAGAAGAAAATGGCAACCCACTCCAGTGTTCTTGCCTGGAGAATCCCAGGGACGAGGGAGCCTGGTGGGCTGCCGTCTATGGGGTCGCACGGAGTTGGATACATACGACTGAAGCGACTTAGCAGCAGCAGCAGCAGATTTAAAATAAAATTTACCCAAAGCAAACCAAAACACCATATTTCTAAGGCTATGAAGTGAAATGAAAGCCGCTCACTGACTCTGTGATCGCATGGACTGCAGCCTGCCAGGCTCCTCTGTGCATAGAATTCTGCAAGGAAGAATACTGGAGTGGGTAGCCTATCCCTTCTACAAGGGATCTTCTTGACCCAGGAATCAAACCAGGGTCTCCTGTGTTGCAGGCAGATTCTTTACCATCTGAACTATCAGGGAAGCCCTAAGGCTATGCTTCTCTTTTAATAGAGGTGTGACTAGATAGGAGAATATAAGGAAATGCAAGATAGGTGACTGGAGTAGTCATTAAAAAGGCTCCCTTTCTGGAGCCCTAGGAAGGCTTTATGTCCTGGAGCAATGATCAGAGTTTAGTTTGGATTGAGTTAAGAGTGGGATTTTCCTTTGTCAGGCTACTGGGAAGCTCCGTAACCATGGAAGTAAAGGATGTGGAACTTAATTCCTTTAAGAACATCCAAGGTCACAGGATGTCTGAAAAGTCTTTGTGTACTGCAGGGGTGGTTACACTCCAGTTCGAAGACTTGGCTGTGGGACAGGTCCATGGGAGGCAGAATTTTCAACACCTCTGGGAATGTTCATCTGCATTTGCTTGGGTGCCACCAAGAAAGATGCTGACTCTCATTTTAAAGCTGTTAACAACCAAGGTGCTGAGAGAAGTTCTGAAACCTGCCTAAGGTCACACATTTGCTAATGACAGAGTTTGGGATTGCCTTGATCAAGTCTAAAAGTATAAGCAGTTCCAAAAATAGATGGTCGGGAATGGGAAAGACATAAAAAACAGGAATTAAGCAGGGGAGGGTCTTCCCTAGTGGTCCAGTGGCTAAGACTCTGAGCTCCCAATGCAGGGGATTGGGCTTTGATCCCTGGTCAGGGAACTAGATCCCACATACTGCAACAAAGAGCTGGGTGCAACCAAATAAATAAAAAATAAGCATTTAAAAATAAATTAAATGTAAAAAAAGAATTAGACAAGGGTTTGTAAGCTGTGAAGGCCAGTGAAGAGTTTTAAAGCATGACTCCAGAGGGGCACTTTTGATTGCATCTCTGGCCTTGTTGACAAAGGTCCTGAGGTGACTATCAGGCTGCAAAGTGGGGAGAACATTTGGAAGGAGGGTGGGAGTTGGGCCGATCATATTTCTGAGTTATTCTAAGGATGGTCATCTTCACCTGAAGCAGCTGTGCTTAGTGCTTTGCACCTGGGAGAGAGCAATGCATGCTGCTGCTGCTGCTAAGTCCCTCCAGTCGTGTCCGACTCTGTGCGACACCATAGACCGCAGCCCACCAGGCTCCCCCATCCCTGGGATTCTCCAGGCAAGAACACTGGAGTGGGTTGCCATTTCCTTCTCCAATGCATGAAAGTGAAAAAATAAAGTGAAGTCGCTCAGTCGTGTCCGACTCCCAGCGACCCTATGGACTGCAGCCCACCAGGCCCCTCCATCCATGGGATTTTCCAGGCAAGAGTACTGGAGTGGGATGCCATCGCCTTCTCTGGAGCAATGCATAGCTGTTGATAAACCCTAATGACCTATCTCAGCATCACTGGAATTTTATGAAGAGCTTTTCTGTTGCTTTTTCAAAGTGGAAAGATTATGGCTTTTTTTTTTTTGATGTGAACCATTTTAAAAGTCTTTATTGAATTTGTTACAATAGTGCTTCTGTTTCATGTTTTGCTTTTTTGGCCACAATGTATATGGAATCTTAGCTCCCTGACCAGGATTTGAACCCACATCCCTGAATCGGAAGGTGAAGTCTTAACCTCTGGACTGCCAGGGAAATCCCAGAAAGATTATGTTTTTAATATATCATTTTTTTTTCAATCTTCAGAATAGGAAGGAAGGGCCTGTCAACTTAAAAAATAGTCACAACCTAAAAATTGAGAGTTATGTCTTTGTACATATTTATATTTATTTGATTTCACCGAGTCTTAATTGCAGCATGCAGGATCTTTAGTTGACCCATGTGAACACTTAGTTGTTGGATCTTAGTTCCCTGACCAGGGATGAAACCTTGGCCCCCTGCATTGGGAGTGTGGAGTCTCAGCCGCTGGACTACGAGGCAAGTCCCGACAGTTATGTTTCTTGCAGTGGGAAGTTTTATGACTTCAAGCCCTGAGATACAGCATCTTAAATAACCCTGAGAAAACTGCTGCGAGGGGGTGGGGGGTGGGGGGAGGGGAAGGTGAGGAGGGGTGTGGGGGAAAGAGGGAGCAGTCACCTGACATGGCAGAGGAGGGATTGGAGCAGGGGAGTGAGTGAAGCCTTTCTCAGAGGCTTCAGTAGGTTGTCGCCCTGCCCTTCGAAGTGGAGACAGACCACCAACAAGCTAAGTAGTTCAACATATCAGCTCATGCAAAGAGCTGAAATGATTTCAAAGTAAAATCTATTTTATTCTTTATTAGGTCCTTTTAAACCTTTTCCGGCTATGCTGGGTCTTCATTGTGGCTGAAAGTCTTCTCCAGTTGTGGCATGCAGGCTTACTTGCCCAGTGGCATGTGGGATCTTATTTCCCTGACCAGGGATCAAATCGGAAGGTGGACTCTTTACCACTGGATTACCAGGGAAGTCCCTAGTCTTTTCTTTAAACTTCCGAATTTCATGTGATTTGGGGGACAATTGGAAGGTTGAAGCTAGACCAGGCTCTAAAAGTGACTGAGGGAAATAGAACTGAATACGAAGTCACAAGCCTGTCTTGGTGGCAGGGGATGTCACATCTGCACAGATCGCTATATCCTGAAGGAGATGGGTTGAAATCAGTCCAAGTTCCACAGTGGTCCTCAAAGTGGGGTTCCCTGGATCAGTTCCCTTGTCGTCATGCTGTACATTTTAGAACCCCTGAATTTATTCATCTTATAAATGGAAGCTTGCCCCCTTTGACCTATATCTCCCACCGATGAACCAGTGGGTTTTAAAAATGTGGTATATATACACATACGGCTTCCTTTGTAACTCAGTTGGTAAAGAATCTGCTTGCAATTCAGAAGACCCGGGTTCAATCCCTGGGTTGGTAAGATCCCCTAGAGAAGGAAATGGCAACCCACTCCAGTATTCTTGCCTGGAGAATCCCAAAGACAGAGGAGCCTGGCAGGCGACAGTCCACGGGTCGCAAGAGCCAGACACAACTTAGCGACTAAACCAACCGACCAACCAACCAAACATATACACATACATACAATGGGATATCATTTGGCCATAATAAGAAGGAAATTGTGCCATTTGTAACAGCATGGATGGACCTTGAGGACACATTATGTTAAGTGAAATAATCAGACAGAAAAAGACAAATGTTGTATGATCTTACTTATATGTGTAATTTAATAAGCTGAACTCAAAGAAACAATAGAATAGTGGTTACCAGGGGCGGTAGCACAAGTCGGGAGGGAAGTTCATTTCACTAGTTAATTTTTAATTTTTTCAATATGCCTTCTAGAAAATTCAAAATATTTCTATTGAATAGTGTTGGTGTAGGATATTGGAAGATTTGCTACACATTTTGTCATTTTCCTGCAGAGAAGAAATGACTGCCTCATTGTTGTCATCATATTCTTTCTCTGGCCATAAGCAACTCTAATCCAATATCCTGAATAACAGAGACCCTGCATTTTTAAGCAAAGTCCCCCCAGTTGTGCCATCAAATAGTGCTGGTGCGGCAAGCAAAGTGGTTGTGATTGGAAAGTGGGTAGTCTGCATAGGACTATTATTGAATTACCATATTCCAACCTGGTTGGCATTAAAAAGTAAGATTAAACAAACAAAAAAAAAGATGATTAAAAAAACCAATAGGGACTCTGTGTCTTGCAATAAAATTGCCTCCTTAGTTTGCCCTTGCACAGTTTAGCATCAGTGCCTTATTGATCAGAATTAGGAAGTTAATAAGGTTTGGGCTAATTAATCAGCTGGGTAGGGACTGGAACTGCACTGCAAGGCTTAATCAAGTCATCAAAGCTCTCAAGCCATGAAGAAGGTAATTAAAGGAAAAGGATGCCTGTTATATAGTAACAGGAGATCAGGAGAGAGCAAGAGTGAGATAGAGAACCTCCATTTTCTTTTGTACACTTTCTTGACATAAATCAGACCCAATGACCAGAGCACTGCTGCTCAGCTTCCTATCAGAGAGTTAAGTTGAATGAATGTATAAATCACCTCATTGGGTAATTTACTTGCCCTAGACCAGATGTCGATGAAACTATACTTATTTATAGCAAACTTTGTCTTTGCCAAGTTCTGCAGAAATGAATTCCTTAGGGTAACTTACGGCTGTCATTAATGGCTACCGCAATTTTGATTTAGAAGCAACAAACCATTCAGTAGTTGATTATCCATCAGGTGCTGAGACCTCTGCTTCCAGACTTTGCGTACTATGGACCTTACAAAGTGTAGAGAGCTATTTACTCAGGGAGATTATGTAGTATGGCAACTTGGTGATTCTCGGGGAATCTTTTCTTCCCTCTGGGTCTCCCTCAGCCTGTCCTCCACACACCTCCTTCCCCCCAATACTTCATTGTAGCATTCTGAAACTCAAATGGGAAAGGAAGAAAGACAATGTGGGGCAGATGTTAGGAAAAGGGAGAACATGCAAAGGAGTGAAGGATGCTTGAAGGCCAAGGCAGAGATTCTCATGTGTGATCTAGACATCACCCACCTGCAGACTGGATGGATCTTTTGGCCTGGGGAGATGAACTAAACTCAAAAAGGAGCTGAGGTTTGCAGTCATTCAAACTGGTTCTGATCTTACAACTTAATGAGGGTATCAGCGAAAGCACTGCTATTGTACATGTTGGGGACTAGCCTAGGGCCCTGAGAGTCCATTGTGTTTAGGAACCAGAGTTCCAGTGTCTTTGTCAAGACCCAGACAGGGGAACGGGGAGAACAGAAGCCAGATCTCAGGGACAGGGAGTGAAAGCCTCTTCTTTCCTGTCTTCCTCGTTCTGTCTTGAAACTCCTCCCTCTCCTCTTTCTTTCAGGACCTCTAGCATCTGTGTGGGCTCATTGAGCTAATTAACATCTGAATGGTCCCTCTTTTTCCCGTGCCCCACCCCTCTCGCTCTCTCAAATCTCTGATTCCTTGAGTCCCTCTAGTTCTTACTGTCTTGTTAAGGTGTGAATGAGACCTATCTCTAAATTAGTCCATCTATTCAATGAAATGGAATTTCCCTGGGGAAATTTTGAAAATAAAAGGAATGAGGGAGTCTTAGACATAACAGGTATCAAAATGTTTTATAAAACTACAAAGTGTAACAGTTTATTTAGTAATGATGCATGAATATATACATCAAGCAAAGAGAACAGGGCATACAGAAATCGAGCAAAATTCATTCAGAATTTAGAACAGTATAGGAGAAAAGGGGCCATTTCAAATCACTGTGATTCAAATCACAGATTTCAAATCATTTATTTAGTCATTAAATAATGTTGAAGAGGTACTTCCCTGGCAGTCTGTGGTTAAGACTCCAGGCTTCTAATTCAGGGGTGCAGGTTCTATCCCTGGTTGGGGAACTAAGATCCCACATGCCATGTGGCATTGTCAAGTTCAAAAATAATGGCAATATTAATAATAATGTTGAGGTAATTAGCATTCTTACTCCCAAATTCAATTCCAGATGGAGAAAAGCATATATAGGAGGTAATCATTGCTATTTTACTTGTAATTGAAAAGTATGAGAAGTAACCTAAAATCTGTTGTAGGGTTAAATAATTTATGGTTCCTCAGGAATATTGGGCTTCCCTGGTGGCTCAGACGGTGAAAAGAATCTGCCTGCAATGTGGGAGACCCAGATTTGATCCCTGGGTCAGGAAGATCCTCTGGAGAAGGGAATGGCTACCCACTCCAGCATTCTTGCCTAAAGAATTCCATGGACAGAGGAGCCTGGCTGACTACAGTTCACAGCATTGCAGAGTCAGCCACGACTGAGCAACTAACACTCACTTTTTCAGGAATATTAGGCTTGTCTGAAAGGGAAAAGGTGTGCTATAGCAAATATTACCAAGAAATATTGCTACATTTGGAAAAGAGGGTGAAGAACTGTATCTGGCACATCTTATGTAAATATATATATATACAACACACATATGCCTATCTGTGCAGGGAAATTTCTAGAAGGATAATTTAAGAAACTTAGAGTGGTGGAGATTTACTTTTCTTTACACATAGCCATTTTTAGGGCTTGAATGTTTAAATAATTTTTTAAAGCTAGTTTCAAAAATATGTGAAGGAGTTGAATTATTTCTAACAAATGACTTCTGGAGCAGTTTGGGAATAATGCTAAGATTTGGGGGTGAGGGTAAGAACAGAGTTTGAATCCAAGGGAATCTTTGACAAACTATGTAGCTTATGGGCAAATAGCCTTCCTGAGCACAATTTTTGTTTAATAGGAGTAATAATCCCTTTTAGGTTTATTTTGAAGGCCAAGTACCTTTCTATGTCCATGTGTACAATTCATAGCTTAATGCCTGACATTTAATATGTCCTGATTTAAGAGCAAATTCCTTCCATTTCAGATAACTCTTTATCTCAGGGGTCTACCACCCTCTTGATCCAATTTCAGAGAGTTCTTGCTGATAGGTTGTGAACTTTACCCTCTGAAATCAGAAAGTAAAATACCAGAGTCTCTAGACCCTCCCCCAGTCACTTTCTCTCGATCTCTCTACTTCTGTTTTTGCTTTTCACTGGTCTGGTTTGAATTTCCTCTAAACACTCTAACCACTCTGCTGCCAGATCCCTTTCCCCTTTGTTCTTTTGTCACATTCACCAGGAAAAACCCAAACACTGGGTCCTTCCGATTCTGCCTTCTACAACCTCTCCCTGGGCTGATGGAGAGGGAGTTCTTGAATACTCCTCAGTTTGCTGTGTCCAGCCTCGAGTGAACCTTCAGCTCTGCCTGGCCACCTCTTCCCAGTCCTGGTGAGCTTGCTTTCCCACTCATCACAAGGATTATTTCAAACCTGAAAGCTTCTGAAGAACCTTCTGATCTTTCTAATGCCATCAGCAATTTTGCCTGATCTACAATTTCACAGAGAAAATAGAGCCATCAGAAGAGAGTGCCTTGAGGGGTGGAGTTGGGGGGGGTGATAAATTAGGAGTTTTTGATTAACATATATAGGCTACTATATATTGGGCTTCCCTGGTGGCTCAGATGGTAAAGAATCTGCCTGCAGTGCAGGAGACCCAGGTTCAATCCCTGGGTGGGGAAGATTCCCCTGGAGGAGGGAATGGCAACCCATTCCAGTATTCTTACCTGGAGAATTCCATGGACAGAGTTGCGTGGTGGGCTACAGTCCATGGGGTCGCAAAGAGTCAGACACGACTGATCAATTAACTTTTTCACTTTCACTGCTATATATAAAATAGTTCAACAACAAGGACCTACTGTATAGCACAGGGAACTCTACTCAATATCTTGAGATAGCCTATAATGGGAAAGAATATGAAAAAGGATATGTATATATTAATATATATATGTATAACTGAATCTGTTTTCTGTACACTTGAAACTAAGAACATTGTAAATCAACTATACTGCAATCTTTAAAAGATTATGATATATTCATGCTACAGAATATCATTCAGTCATCAAAATTATCATGATGAAAAAATTGTAATATTCTCAAAAAGTAACATTAAGTAAAATAGAATGTAAAACTGCAAGAAAAAAAGAAGAAAAGACCTTCACATTCTTGCCCGTTCCGTGCTTAAATTACACTCTGCTCTCATCAGTCCTCCTGCCCTCAAGGAAAAGGGAATATTTGCCCTTTGTTCTATCAGAGTGAGTCTCATGCTTTGGGTTAGACTTCTCTGTGTACTCATCCCTCCTCAGAATAAGTGGCTTCTCCCTCCTTCACTTAAAACATTTTCTAGTCTCCGTATCTCAAACAACAACGAGGACAATAAAATCATCACCATTTTTATCATTAACCTCCTCACCATCAACAACTCTAAACCCTCCCTCTGCACCACAAATCTCTCCCTTCTCTGCCTGTCGACACCAACTCTGTCCTCTTCATAATCACATGGATTTTGTGTTTGTGTGCATGTGTGTGTTTTATTTTACTGTTTTCTTGGCCCTGCCACTCGGCATGTAGGATCTGTGAGGGCACAGGTTTCTTCCAGGCTGGGGCCGTGTCGATCTTGTTCACTGTTGTTATTTACCTATTGTACTTAGCTCAGCATGACACTCACTGAGCCGGTTTCTAAGCACTGCACACAACACCTATATCATCACAAGGTGGCCACTGCAGTTGTCCCGTTTTATAGGTGAGGAAACAAAGGGAAGTCATTTGCTCATGACGGCTGCAGAGTGAACAAGGCAGGGCCAGGATCTTACCCTGTTCTGTCTGCTTCCCAAACCCACGTTCTTAACCACAACACTCTATTATGTAGATGGCACCACAAATCAATATTATTGACTAAATGGTTGGCTGAATTTCTGTGGGAGTTTTCTTAGCAAACTTCTTGTATCTCACTGGTCCAAACTTGAGCTGGTCTTATAGTATAAGAATAAACAATAATTAGCTCTGTAGCCTCCATTTTGTTTTTCTCCCCAAACAATTCTCTGTGCAGTTGAGTTGGTTAGGCTGGTGTAGTCATGAGTCCACTATGTTGAAAGCTCTTATGTAGGAGAAAATGGCTGGGTTGTAAACACTAAATACAAGTCTTTCTTCTATATTCTGGTCTCTTGCCTCGTGGAGAGCTTTCCTAATTTCCAAGTTTTATTGATATGGTTCCCATTTAGATTCAACCTAATTTAAGTCTGTTTTGAATTGATAATCAATCAAAAATAAAATTACATGGTGACTATTTTAAACTTTTTAATGTTAATTTACCTTTTTATATTTACATTTTTAGACAATTTTTAAAGGTTACAGTCCATTTGTAGTTATTACAAACGAGTGGCTATATTCCCAGTGTTGTACAATGCATCCTTGTAACCTATCTTGATGCCCAATAGTGGGTACCATCCACTTCCCCAACCCTGTAATACTCTTCCCTCCCCACTGGTAATCCCTAGTTTGTTCTCTGCATATGTGAGTCTGCTCCTTTTGTGTTATATTGTTGTGTTTTTTAGATTCTACATGTAAGTCATGACATACAGTAGTTATCTTTCTCTGTCTGACTTATTTCACTTAGCATACTGCCCTCCAAATCCATCCATGTTGCTGTAACTGGCAAAATTTCTTTCTTTTTTATGGCTGAGTAGTTACCATTGTATATAAATATCACATTTTCTTTATTCATTCATTTGTTGATGGCCTCTTAGGTGCTTCCATATCTTGGCAATTGTAAATAATGCTGGTGTGAACGATGGGGTGCATGTTTCTTTTGGAATTAGTGTTCTTATTTTTTTCAGATATGTGCCCAGGAGTGGAATTTCTGGATCATATGGTAGTTCTATTTTTAGTTTTTTGAGAAACCTCTATACTATTCACACCAATTTATATTCCCACCAACAGTGTATCACAGTTCCCTTTTGTCTACATCCTCGCCAGCATTTGTTATTTGTGTGTCTTTTGGTGATAGCCATTCAAACTGATGTGAAGTGATTCCTCATTTTGTTTTTAATTAATTAATTTATTTGGCTGTGCCAGGTCTCCGTTGCGGCCTGTGGAATCTAGTACCCTGACCAGGGACTGAACTCAGGCCCCCTGCTCTGGGAACTTGGAGTCTTAGCCACTGGACCCCCAGGGAAGTCCCTGTTCTCATTTTACACATGAGGAATCTGAAGATTTGGAGATTTTGTAACTTGCTAGGGATCACGCAGTTTAGCACCTAATCATTCCACTATACTGATAACAATATATTTATGCAATGACTCTGAAGAAAAGAGTTTAATAATGCTCAATATATTTTCTTAAAAGAATAGGGAAGTGGGTAGTACATTTTAAAAATGAGGTATAATTTATTACCTACTATAAAATTTACCTGTGGTAAGTGCATAGTTAAATTATTTCTAATAAATTTAGATTTGTGCAACCAATCCTATAATTCAGTTTTAGAATATTCCCATCACCCCAAAAGTCCCCACTTACTCATCTGCAATAGATCCCCACTCTTACTTTCAGACACAGATGATCACTAATATGCTTTCTTTCTCTATAGATTTTCCTTTTTTAGAAATTCCATAAAAATAGGTAGATACATATATCATACAATAGGTATCTGATTTCATTTCCTGAGTAAATGTTTTTGAGGTTCATCCATATTATTGCAAGTATCAGTGGTTTGTTCCTTTTTATGATGGAGAATATTCCATGGTATAAATATACCATGAGTTAAGTTTTTGGCTATCAGGAACAATGCTAGTCAGAACATTCACATACAGGCAAAGGAAGTACTTTTGCAACCCTGAAATTTTAGGGAATTCAATAATCACCATGGTTTTAGATCAAAACTAATAAGATTTAATTAAGCTGGCTGCTTCCAGGAGCTGAGGGGGCTGGGAGAAAAAGTCTGTAAGTGAACAGGGGATGAGACAGAGAGGGCTCAGAGTAGGGGGACCTCTAGTCTCTAACACCCTTCCACTTTCCCTCATAATCCTCCCAGGTCTCTATTTTCTCTTGGCTTCACTCTTTTTTCCCACATCTCTTCAGATGCTTTATTACTCCTTTTTTTCCTTCTTTTTTAAAAAAATATTTTTATTTTTAATTGAAGGATAATTGCTTTATAGTATTGTGTTGGTTTCTGCCATACATTAACATGAATCAGCCACAGGTACACATATGTCCTTTCCCTCTTGAATCTCCCTCCCACCTCCCAGCCCATCCCACCCCTCTAGATTATCACAGAGTCTCTTGGTTTCACTCTTAAAAAAAAATCCAATTTATAACCCTTATCCTACCAGATTTATCAAAACTTTCTTACCTCTTCAGACTACACTGAGGCATAAGTCAATTTACTGACACTGCAGCTCCAGGCCTGTGTGCTGGTTCCAGAGCACGACTGTGGTGCTGCCTGGAAGGCCTTCCTGCCCTTGCCTGGCTGGCAGAATGGTCCTTTTCACCTACACTCAGCTTCCCTGACCACCTTTCTACTGCAGGAGAGTCAGACCCTTCGGATGTCTCATATGTATCTCTACCTAGCAGTTATCCTCAGCTGTCAGCCATCTGTCCATCCGTCAGATACAGTACCCAGGTCTATGTGTTCATACTTTCATCTCCATTTCTTTTGCTGACATATTTAATTTCTCTTGTTAGATATGAGCTCGTTGGCAGCAGAGGATTTTTGGTCTTGTACATCATGTTCCTCAGTATGGGTGCTAAGTCACTTCAGTCATGTCCAACTCTTTGCAACTCCATGGACTGTTGTAGTCCGCGAGGCTCCTCTGTCCATGAGATTCTCCAGGCAAGAGCACTGGAGTGGGTTGCTGCGCCCTCCTCCAGGGGATCTTCCTGACGGAGGGATCGAACCCATGTCTCTTATATCGCCTGCATTGGCAGGCAGGTTCTTTACCACTAGCGCCCCCTGGGAAGCCTAGTATGTAGCACAGTAAATATTCATTAAATGCTTGTGGAAAGAACAACAGATGAATCAATAAATAATGAATGACTATTTTAGAAAGAAAGGAGAAAGGTGGCCTCACTGCAGACCCATCGAGGCAAAAAGAGAGCATACACACTAATGGTCATAATAAGTTGTAAGGTAATTCACAAATATTTGTCTTTCTTCAACAACTTATCAGAGTTTGCAAATACACCCAAGTTGTTTAGCCTAAAAAGAAAATCAGAGATTTGAGATTATCTATACAATAATATCTCTCTTGAAAGAAAAAAAAGTGAAAGCTTTAGTCCCTCTGTGCGATCCCATGGACTGTAACCCGCCAGGCTCCTCTGTCCATGGGAATTCTCAAGGCAAGAATACTGGAGTGGCTAGCCATTCCCTTCTCCAGGGGATCTTCCTGACCCAAGAATTGAACCTGGGTCTCCCCCATTACAGGCAAATTCTTTACCATCTGAGCCACCAGTTCAGTTCAGTCACTCAGTCGTGTCTGACTCTTTGCGACCCCATAAACTGCAGCACACCAGGCCTCCATGTCCATCACCAACTCCCAGAGTTTACTCAAATTCATGTCTATTGAGTCAGTGATGCCATCCAGCCATCTCATCCTCTGTCATCCCCTTCTCCTCCCACCTTCAATCTTTCCCAGCATCAGGGTCTTTTTCTATGAGTCAGTTCTTGCCAAACTATTAGAGTTTCAGCTTCAACATCAGTCCTTCCAATGAACTCTCAGGACTGATCTCCTTTAGGATGGACTGGTTGGATCTCCTTGCAGTCCAAGGGACTCTCAAGAGTCTTCTCCAACACCACAGTTCAAAAGCATCAATTCTTCGGCGCTCAGCTTTCTTTATAGTCCAACTCTCACATCCATACATGACTACTAGAAAAACCATAGCTTTGACTAGACAGACCTTTGTTGTCAAAGGAATGTCTCTGCTTTTTAACATGCTGTCTAGGTTGTTCATAGCTTTTCTTCCAAGGAGTAAGCATCTTTTAATTTCATGGCTGCAGTCACCATCTGCAGTGATATTGGAGCCCCCAAAAATAAAGTCTGTCAGTTTTCGCTATTTCCCCATCTATTTGCCATGAAGTGATGGGACCAGATGCCATGATCTTCGTTTTCTGAATGTTGAGCTTTAAGCCAACTTTTTCAGTCTCCTCTTTCACTTTGATAAAGAGGCTCTTTAGTTCTTCACTTTCTGCCATAAGGGTGGTATCATTTGCATATCTGAGGTTATTGATATTTCTCCCAGCAATCTTGATTCCAGCTTGTGCTTCATCCAGCCCAGCATTTCTGAGCTACTAGGGAAGCGCTGAATCTCTCTCTTACTCTCTTGCTTTCCAACATGTTTTTTGGTGGGGGCTGTGCTGATCTTCATTGTGGTGCCTGGCTTTCTCTAGTTGTGATGTGCAGGCTCTCCACTTGCAGCTCATGGGCTCAGTTGTCCCTTGGCACATATGATCCTAGTTCCCTGAACAGGGATCAAACCATGCCCCTGGCATTGGAAGGTGAATTCTTAGCCACTGGACTGCCAGGGAAGTCCCTCTCATATGCTTTCTTGAGTGTGAGGAAGAAGGGTGAAATTATAAGTGGCCAGCCAAGATGGGTGCCATACTCTGGGGTTTCCTGGACACGTGCTGTGAAGATGAACAGCTTCTATTAGGAGTCACGGCAGGAAAAAAGGACATAACTGCTAGGCTAGAAAATCATAAAGAAGGAACTTGTGAGATGTTAACTCCAGAGGCTCCTTCCCTGACTATACAGAGGCAGCCAAGTCAAGGATACATAGGAGGTGATTCTGCCTGATGCTCATTCTTGGCATGGAGAGTAAACACAGCATCCATGTTCTTTCTTCCCTGAACGTACAAAGCACGGGGTTGACTAGTAGCTGTATATTTTCTGGTCATGAAATGAGATTTCCTAAAAGAAGGACCTGGGCTGTCTTGGAAACCATTATTAAGAGGCTCACACATCTGGTAAGATTTCTACCTAAAATGACTGGAAGTGCTGATGGTGGAAGCTCCCATGACCTGGAAAATTCATTTGCTTTTTGCTTCCTCACAGCTCGAGTACAAAGAGCCATTGTCTACCCATTTCTCTTAAAGTTCAATTATTAGAAAATTGATCACATGTCGAAAAGTGACAGATTAATTGCCCCAGAAATCCAAATGTGTAAGAGCCTGGCATCTGCAGACCAAGTGATCTGCACATTTGGCTCAAGATGAACTGATGAGGCTCCTACACACATATCCATTGGCTGTTTTATAACTAATGTGTATTGTGACCAATGTGGACTTAATGGGGGGAACAGTGTGATTCAAAAGTGGTAGCCAAAGGGGACAGTTTGTTTTGTTTATCTATATGTACCTTCATTCTGGCTCCCTAGGTGGCTCAGTGGTAGAGAATCTGCCTGTGAATGCAGGAGACTCGGGTTTGATCCCTAGGTGGGGAAAATCCCCTGGAGGAGGAAATGGCAACCCACTCCAGTATTCTTGCTTGGAAAATTCCATGGACAGAGGAGCCTGGTGGGCTGCAGTTCATTGGGTTGCAAAGACTCAGACACAACTGAGTGACTGAACACACATACATACACACCTTCATTTTAATGGAAAATCTTAAAAAGTCTATGTGCAATTTCTTTCCAAAATTTAATTATAAATTAATTATGAAGAACAGCCATTTGTTTGTATTACCATTTGAATTATGCAAAATAGATAAACAGTATATAATCAGAGCTATTGCATAGCCCCTTTCACTCTCAAAAGTGTCCTGGTTTCCAGATGGTACGATCACTCTCCTCACTGAACACATACTTTGTGTTCAGTGTTCTTCTAAGTAAGTTATATACACTCATATATAGTCTGATCACATATATTGTAAGACCATGCCTTCAAATTTTGAAGACAATTAACCATTTGGCATTAGCTAGAATGATATTGTGCATGCTCTTAATAGACTCTTAGCATTTTCATTAGTCAGGAGTGTAATGGTGCTGGGAAAATCTAATAATAAAGGTAAGCAATGGTAATTGGTTGTTATGGATTAATCAAAGAGTATATAAAGCAGAGCATATAAATTTTGGATCTAATCATCACAGTTTGGAAGTGTTCTGTGTCCTTATAGGGAGGATGAATGAGTACTGAGAGAAAACTGGCATTTTTTTTCTCCTTAATGACATTTCTTTTCATTAAAGATGAGTTTATCACTAGTGATTAGCTTCTTTCCTTTAAGCAGGCTTTATAGAATAATACAGCAGAGAAAAAAAATAATAAAGCTAAAAATCTTATCATGATCAAGTGGAAATTATTGGGTCTTTCACATCTGCTGTCTTATATAACAAGGGTTAAGTTTTAGGTCCCTGACAACTCAGCCAATATACTAAAAACCACTGAATTGTATATCTTAAATGGATGAATTGCATGGTATATGAAAAATATATATATCAACTTAAAGCTAACAAAAAAATTTAGCTTCCTGTCACACTGTAGTTTATAATCTCAAATGTGTTTATGCACATATTATATATGTGCATAAGGACACCAATTTTCAGTTGGTGCACTGTGTACATTATTGCATGATTCAAGAACATGCAATAATGTACACATCATACCAAATAAAATTTGCACTATACTCGATAGGGGGTCATATGACATGAGCATTTTATGTTTTTTGAAAAGACTGAATTATGTTTCAATAGGATTGATGATAATGTCATCAATGTGGCATCAATGTGATACCATCGTTTTGAAATGACAAATGCACCAAATATAAAAAGTGGAATCTGGTCTAGTCACACACAAATCTACTAAATCAGAACCTCCTGGAGTTGGCACTGGAGCACTAGTAGCTTTAAACGATTCCCAGGTGACTTCAGTGTGTCACCAAGGATGAGGGACAGGAATTGAGCTGAAATGGCTGGGTGATAATCACCTTCTTTCAATCAGATATGCTGGGAATGTGCTTCCTCCCACAGTAAAGGTTGCTTTGCTTCTGTAAATGTACTCCTGGATATTTTTAAGTACTAGGTTTATTTAATTCATTTTATTCATTTGGCTGCATCAGGTCTCAGTTGCGGCTCACAGGATCTTCAGTTTCGGCACTCAAACTCTTAGTTGCAGCATGTGAGATGTAGTTCCCCAACCAGGGATTGACCCTGGGGCCCCCTTGCATTGGGAGCTCAGAGTCTTAGCCACTGGACCACCACGGAAATCCCTAAGTGCTAACTTTAAATGCTCTCAAGATATACTGAGTGGAACAAAAATAAAAGGAAAACACAGCTAGGGAAGCTTATGTGTATGCTCAGTCCTCAGGCGTGTCCAACTCTTTGCGACCCAATGAACTATAGCCCACCAGGCTCCTCTGTCCATGGACTTTTCCAGGCAAGAATACTGGAGCAGGTTGCCATTTCCTCCTCCAATGAGGAAGGCTTGGAAGCATAAATTAAAAAAAAAAAATCAAAATGAGGAAGAGCTAAAGAGGTAAATGAGACCCAAGAGGCCCTTCAATTGTTCTTACACTAAAAAGGACATTAAGAATCGAATTCAAGGGACTTCCCCGCTGGTCCAGTGGTTAACACTCTGCCTTCCAATGAAGGGGGCATGGATTCCATCCCTGGTTGGGAACTAAGGTTCAACATGCCTTGGGGTTGAAATGTGTTAAAAAAAAAAAAAAAAAAAATTAAATAATCTAATTCAGTGGGCTTCCCTGGTGGCTCAGACAGCAAAGAATCTGCCTGCAATGTAGGAGACCCGATTCGATTCCTGGGTTGGGAAGATCCCCTGGAGAAGGGAATGGCTACCCATCCCAGTATTCTTGCCTAGAGAATTCCATGGACAGAGGAGCAAAACTTAAAAAAGAACTAATTCAATACCACATTCTACATTCCTTACCCAGGAAGGTAAGGGATTAGAAGTTAAGAAGTGTCTGTATACCTGAAAGTATTACAGCACTGTTAATCAACTGCACTCCAATATGAAATTAAAAAAAAAAAAAAAAAGTTAAACAATGTGTTCAGGACAGAATACAACCAGTTCACAATCAAACCTTGAGTAGAAGCCAGGCCCCATCACGGCCTGTGCATTCTGATTCTACCATGGGGTGAGAGGGGCTCCTTGCCTTCCACATTATAAACTGCTGAGACAATTTTCTATTTCCAGAAAAGCTGCACAAATAATGTAGATAATTCCCATTAACCATGCACGTAGCTTTCCCTAATGTTCATCTCTTAACTAACCAAGGTACAATGAGAAAAGCCAGGAAATTAACATTGGTACAACGCTTTTGAAGTGTAACTCAGTCTTACCTGACTCTTTGCCACCCCTTGGACTGTAGTCTGCCAGATTCCTCTGTCCAGGGAATGCTCCAGCCAAGAATGCTGGAGTGGGTTGCCATTTCCTACTTCAAGTAATCGTTCCCACATCGAACCTGGGTCTCTTGCATTGCAGGCAGATTCTTTTACCATCTAAGCCAACAGGTACAATGGTACAATGCTATATTCTTTTACAAATGAAGAAATGAAGGGCCAGAGAGGTTGAACCACTCACCCAAGAGCACACAGCCCAACAATGGTATAATCCCATCACCTTTAAGGGCACAAGTACCCAGTTCCCTTGGTTTCATCTGAAATCCACCTTATATTAAAACACGTTTCTAGAGTGAAGGCTGGGTGCAAGCGTCACATTGTCCTGCTGACATCACGGATGCAACCAAGACATTTCATGGGCATGGTGAGACCTCCCGCCCCCTCTCAGAAGGGCCCTCGAGCTTGGTTCAATGCTTTGAGGCTGTTGCAGTCTTGAAATTATCAGTAATTTTATCTTGGAACTTGTGTTTTGTAAGTAGAGGCCGATGGTGCAACGGGGGCGATAAACCCGGCAGCTGGGTGGCGACTCCCACCTGCGGGCAAGAGCGGGTGTCCTGAGCGGTTGTGCTGGCACCCAGTGCGCATGCGCCAAGGTGGGGCCAGCCCGGGGATGAGGGGCAGGCCCTGAAGGCAAGGATCACAAAGGCGCGGCTTTCAGCCCTGATGTGGCTGTGACCGAGGCGTCAACAGCAGAAGCTGGAGTGAGGGAGTGCCGGTACTTCTGTCCGTAGAGCCCATTCCTGTGGCACCTCGCTGGCATGCAAACTTTGTCAGTAAATTAGTACAAAACAAAATCATACACGTGGACATTACAGTAAAGCATATCAGGAGTTCTCTGAATTCTTCAGTGAATTTAGGGTCTCTGGTTTTGAAAACTGCTGTAACATTGCAAAGCCAGTGTCCTCAGGCTTAGACATAGAAATTAAATTCAAAGATTGTTGTTTGATGGGAATGAACACTTTCCACGTGATACTTCAGCATCACATCAGTAGAAAAGTCCTTCTAAAAAGAAAAATTATAAAAAATTGCTTGTGATTTTACATATGCGAAGAGTGACTTTCAGTTACACCAATTGAAAATGAAAGAGTATACATTTTGAAATCAGCCTTTACTTACAGAGAAGTGAGCCAGAAAAATCTTATGATCCATCAGAATATCACATTAATAAGGTATTATTGACTATCTATAAAATTATAGCCCCAAATTATTTTTTTGCGATTTTAAATGCACTTTTCTTTATGTATCACTGTTGGGGCTTCCCTGGTGGTTCAGAAGGTAAAGCATCTGCTGCAATGAGGGAGACCCGGATTCCATCCCTGGGTCAAGAAGATCCCCTGGAGAAGGAAATGGCAACCCACTCCAGTATTCTTGCCCGGAGAATCCCATGGGCAGAGGAGCCTGGCAAGCTACAGTCCATGGGGTCACAAAGAGTCAAACACAACTGAGTGACTTGAGCACACTTGCAAATAGTATTGACTTAAGCTTGAACTTTGAATACAGACATCGTCTGGCTAAGCAACTCTGTCACTTTGGCTTCTTAATGAACACATGGTTGTGGGCGAATGAAAGCATTACTGAATAGAGACACTTTCAGAAGGTTTGAAGGGATGAAATGCAGCATGTTCAGAGGCTGAGTGGTAGTTACAGGGTTGGATTTAGAGAGTGAAACTGATCAAATATTACATCTATTCAGCATGAGAACCTGATGATCAGTTGAAATGCAATTCAGTGCTCAGAGAGTAGTGGGCGTTTAGGTACTTTGGGCAGAGACTCATAAAAAGACAGGAGTCTAAAAAGGTGCTACAAAGGATAAGCTGAAGAAAGAGATTTTATCAAAGATTCTTCATTTAAATTAACATTTGGTAAGAGGGAGGAGATACACGTATACTTGTGGCTGATTCATGTTGTTGTACTGCAGAGACCTGCACAACATGGTGAAGCAAGTATCCTCCAACTAAAAATAAAGATTTCAGTAAATAAAAGTCAACTGGAAGGAAAAGAGAAAGCAAAGAAATGTATTAACTTATAGTTATCATGGCTCGCTCCAATTATTATTACCCTGTAGGAGTTAGCTTTCTAACAGATAACTATGAAATATCTACCCAGAATCTCAAAGTCAATGTGTACATGAGGCATTTGACCTCATGTCTCCCTGATGCCTTTGTTTTTTTGCCGTGATTTGTCATCACTTTCTTGAGAGGATGAGCTATTATTATCCAAAGGAGTAAATGTTGATTCAGTAGTTATAGTGGGTTACAGAAGACCTCACAAAAGATATGCCCTGTTCTAACTTCCAGAACCTGTGACTGTAACCTTATTTGGTAAACAGGTCTTTGCAGATGTAAATAAGTTAAGGATCCCATAATGAGATCATCCTGCACTATCCAGGTGAGGTCTAAATCCAGTGGTAAGTGTCTTCTAAGAGACAGGAGAAGGCAAAGAGGGTCAGATGAAGAAGAGGCAAAGACTGGAGTGATGTCTGGAGCCATGAGATGCTGGGAGAGACTGGGATTCTCTGCTAGATGCTTCCGAAAGAATGCAAGCCCCTTCATTTGAAACTTTTAGCACCTAGATCTGTGAGAGAATACATTTCTTTTGCTTTAGGCCTGCCACTTTGTAGGACTTTGTTACTGCGTCCTGGGAAACCAACATAGTCATCTCCTAGAGCATAGGGAAGCTGAACTTCAGTGTTGAGAAGTTCTTGTTAGGAAGATTTTTTTTCCTTTGTTATTTATGAAAGTGACATTTTAATTGCATCTTCCAGAACTATCCTGTCCTGAACTGTCCTGTATCCTTGATCTTACCACCGATATTATCAAACACCCGCAAACACCTCCCCCGTTAGCCATTTTTTCTGAACCACTGGTCTGAGTAATACCCAAAGGTAATACCCAAAGTGGCTTATTAGTAAGACAACTGTCTAATTTAGTATTCCAACATCTGAAAACATAAATCTAATGAAGGACAATTTTTACCCAAATGAACGTCAGGAAGTTAATTATCACAGTGATTTTTGGGATGAAGTACTACACACTGTTTCCTCAAGGTATTCAGTTTGGTTCAATCGCTCAGTCGTGTCCGACTCTTTGCGACCCCATGGACTGCAGCATGCCAAGCTTCCCTGTCCATCACGAATTCCCGGAGCTTACTCAAACTCACGTCCATCCACTTGGTGATGCCTTCCAACCATCTCAACCTCTGTCATCCCCTTCTCCTCCCACCTTCAATCTTTCCCAGTATCAGGGTCTTTTTCTATGAGTCAGTTCTTCGCATCAGCTGGCCAAAGCATTGGAACTTCAGCTTCAGCATCAATCCAGGGCTGATTTCCTTTAGGATGGACTGGTTGGATCTCCTTGCAGTTCAAGGGACTCTCAAGAGTTTCCTCCAACACCACAGTTCAAAAGCATCAATTCTTTGGTGCTCAGCTTTCTTTATAGTCCAACTCTCACATCCATACATGACTACTAGAAAAATCTTAGCTTTGACTAGATGGACCTTTGTTGGCAAAGGAATGTTTCTGCTTTTTAATATGCTGTCTAGGTTGGTCATAGCTTTTCAGAACCAAGGAGTAAGTGTCCTTTAATTTCATGGCTGCAGTCACCATCTGCAGTGATTTTGGAGCCCAAACAATAAAGTCTCTTACTGTTTCCATTGTTTAACCCCCATCTATATGCCATGAAGTGATGGGACCAGATGCCATGATCTTAGTTTTCTGGATGTTGAGTTTTAAGCCAACTTTTCCACTCTCCTCTTCCACTTTGATCAAGAGGCTCTTTAGTTCTTCGCTTTCTGCCATAAGGGTGGTGTCATCTGCATATCTAAGGTTATTGATATTTCTCCTGGAAATCTTGATTCCAGCTTGTGCTTCATCCAGCCCAGCATTCCTAATGATGTACTCTGCATATAAGTTAAATGAGCAGGGTGATAATATACAGCCTTGATGTACTTCTTTCCTGATTTGGAACCAGTCTGTTGTTCCATGTCCAATTGTAACCGTTGCTTCTTGACCTGCATACAGATTTCTCAGGAGGCAGATCAGGTGTTCTGGTATTCCTATCTCTTGAAGAATTTTCCACAATTTGTTGTGATCCACCCAGTCAAAGGTTTTGGTGTAAAGCAGGTGTAGATGTTTTTTCTGGAACTCTCTTGCTTTTTTGATGATCCAATAGATGTTGGCAATTTGATCTCTGGTTCCTCTGCCTTTTCTAAATCCAGCTTGAACATCTGGAAGTTCTGGGTTCACATACTGTTGAAGCCTGACTTGGAGAATTTTGGGCATTACTTTACTAGCGTGTGAGATGAGTGCAATTGTGTGGTAGTTTGAGCACTCTTTGGCATTGCCTTTCTTTGGGATTGAAATGAAAACTGACCTTTTCCAGTCCTGTGGCCACTGCTGAGTTTTCCAGATTTGCTGGCATATTGAGTGCAGCACTTTCACAGCATTATCTTGTAGGATTTGAAAGAGCTCAACTGGAATTCCATCACCTCCACTAGCTTTGTTCGTAGTGATGCTTCCTAAGGCCCACTTGACTTCTCATTCCAGGATGTCTGGCTATAGGTGAGTGATCACAGCATCGTGGTTATCTGGGTCATGAAGATTATTTTTGTATAGTTCTGTGTATTCTTGCCACATCTTTTTAATATCTTCTATTAACGGAGCACCACCCAGGCTTGGAGCTGGTTAAGAGAAGAAAATATACTTTCTCCTAATGCTATGAGCCAGTTTGCTTTTATATTTTCCTTTAAACTTAAAAAAAAAAAAAAAAAAAAAGATTACTACTTAAGCAATGAAATTCTCTGTTCTTTTTAAGAATCTATGAGAGCTGAGCATCTTTAGAGCAAATCATTCATTTTCCTTATTAGTGTTTTCACTTCAGACAATGCTCTGATTTACCTAGGGTACCGTCTCTGTTATCAGAATCCGGAAGGTGACTCCTTAAGTCTTTTACAGGACATTTATCTTTCTGATCGCATCTCATTCTCTACATGGTACCGTCATCTAATAAGACAATTTCTCCTTGGACTGAAAAGAAACCATTTTTGAGCAGTTCCAAGTAATAACCAGCTGATCTGATTGGTTTATTAAGACAAGTTACTTTCAAGTAAGTTACAGATGTAACTTTATCTTTAATCTATATTCCTCCTTTACTTCTCAGACAGAAGAGAAAGCAATTCGAAATCAAAAGCACTTTACAAAAAAAAAAAAAAAAAGCTATTTGCCTAATTGATACTTTTTAGAAGAAGTTTTAAAGTTCTCTCATTGCAGTTTTTCCCCATTTGATTTATAAATTAATGTGGATCATTGAGAAATGCTACATGATTCCACTAAAAGTGAATTTGAAGCTTAGAGCCTGGAATCACATCACCCATGTGGGTAGTGAAGTGTTTTCAGTTAAGTGACATTTCGTGACGGCCTCAGAAGAAAAAGAATCTTTCATCGATTTTTAAAAAATTGTAACTTTCAGTTACAGTCTAAAACAACACAGCTAGATGTATGAATACTAGCTTTTAAAATATCTTGCATTTCATATGATAAAAATTCTAAAACCGACATCTGTGTTAAAGAACTTATCCTCTAAATTGTTAACTAGTAGGATTACCTAAATATATTTTGTTTTTAAGAAATAGTCATTGTCATTTCTATTTAATTCTTTTTTAAGATCCACCCATTAAAAAATTTTTTTAATTATTTATTTGGCTACACTGAGTCTTAGCTGTGGTATGTGGGATCTAGTTCCCAGACCAGGGATCAGTCCCAGGCCCCTTGCATTGGGAGTGCAGAGTCTTAGCCACTGAACCACCAGGAAAATCCTATTTAATTCTTAACAAGATTTAGCAGCAGATCTAATCGCAGAAATTTCAAGGTATTATGCACACATCTACTTAGTTATATATAATTTATATATAAATTACATGTCAAGATGAATACAACAATGATAATATAATATTTTAAAAAACTGTGGTTTCCCTTAGTAACAGTCTCTGGTGATGATTATACTACTGTCTTTTCCTACACTTGTCATTTGGGAGAGTGATAAATTTCAATTAGAGATTGGTGAAACCAAAAATGTATTCATTATCCTACCTGACTTCATGGATCCCCTGATTCTGTCCACAGACTGTACTTGAATAGTGTTTTCTTTAATATCATTGGTTTTGTGGGGTAATATTCTGTACTTTCTGGAGAAGGCAATGGCACCCCACTCCAGTACTCTTGCCTGGAAAATCCCATGGACCGAGGAGCCTGGTGGGCTGCAGTCCATGGGGTTGCTGGGAGTCGGATACGACTGAGCGACTTCACTTTCACTTTTCACTTTCATGCATTGGAGAAGGACATGGCAACCCACTCCAGTGTTCTTGCCTGGAGAATCCCAGGGACAGGAGAGCCTGATGGGCTGCGGTCTATGGGGTCGCACAGAGTTGGACACGACTGAAGCGACTTAGCAGCAGTAGCAGCATTCTGTACTTAACAAGGTTACTTTGAGAAGGAGGTCCAGAGTTTCATCAGGCAAGGTCTTTATGAATATCCAGAGGTGGTGCTGGTGACAGTTATGGTTAGTGATATGAACTAGGCTGTTTTAAACTTAAGTGACTCCATCCTAAAGCTTTAGGGTTCCAAGAGATCAGAAAAAAACCCATAGGTTTGCTTTTTTTTTTTCTTTTCAGTTTCTTCAGAATCTAGAGCAGTGAAACCATCACCCTGCATATCCTACTGGGCTCTAGTTTTTCTAGAAGAATGATGCTCCATTATATTATATATTCAGTTCAGTGAAAACCCATAACTAATTTTTTTGTCTTTGGATTAAGAAATAGAATTACAGGGAATTCCCTGGCAGTCCAATGGTTAGGACTCTCAGCTTCCACTGCTGGATCTGGGTTCAGTCCCTGGTCAGGGAACTAAGATCTCATAATCTGTGCAGCACGGTCAAAAAAAAAAAAAAAAAAAAAGAAAGAAAAAGAAAAACATTACACAGATTACAAAATAATATAATTTTTAATAACCCCACAATATAGTAGGTCATTTGGATGACTTCATAACCACAGAAAGCAAATTGTTACAGGCGAGCTTATGAGTTCACCTAACCATTTCTTTCTTCTGGTTGACATAGCAACAAGCTGGAAAATGAATACATTTAGGAAAAGAGCACTGAGGAAAGATCATAGTGGGACTCAGATTTTCTTTTACATTTTCTTTTATTTTTCCAAAAGAAGATCAGTAGTGACTCCCTCTTGTTACATCGATGGAAAACTCACTTAACAAGCCACCTTTCAGTTAGGAGTGAACTCACAAATCCTTTGACAGCTTCAAGCTATTGCATAATATGTTTAATGACTTCAGATTCACTCCCACTGCTTCATGGATGACTGATCTATAGCTCTTTCCTCTACTCTTTTTTCTGTTCGATACACACATGCATTTCTCATCACGCTGTCTCATGGAGCAGGTTCATCAGGAAGGATTGCTTTGGAACTGTAGGAAGCAGTTCAAAACCTGTTTCAGAATACCCTCCCACACTTTTTGTGTGTGTGTGCAGCATGTGGGATCTTTGTTCCCTGAGCAGGGATTGAACCTATGCCCCTTGCAGTGGAAGCATGCAGAGTTTTCTTGTTATTGGTTTTAACTTTTTGTATTGAGGTACAGCCAAATAACAATGTTGTGAGTTTTAGGCGAACATAGAAGGGACTCAGCCACACACATACATGTATCTATTCTTCCGCAAATTCCCCTCGCATCCAGGCTGCCACATAACATTGAGTAGGGTTCCATTGAAAGCATGGAGTTTTAACCACTGAACCACCAGGGAAGTCCCTGTTTTAACAGTTTTCAATGACAGTTGTGTATCAGTTCAGTCACTCAATTGTGTTCCACTCTTTGCCACCCCGTGGACTGCAGCACGCCAGGCTTCCCTGTCCATCACCGATTCCCAGAGCTTGCTCAAACTCATGTCCATGGAGTCGGTGATGCTATCCAACCATCTTATCCTCTGTCATCCCCTTCTCCTCCTGCCTTCAATCTTTCCCAGCATCAGAGTCTTTTCCAATGAGTCAGTTTTTCCCATCAGGTGGCCAAAGTGTTGGAGTTTCAGCTTCAGCATCAGTCCTTCCAATGAATATTCAGGACTGATTTCCTTTAGGATGGACTGGTTGGATCTCCTTGCAGTCCAAGGGACTCTCAAGAGTCTTCTCCAACACCATAGTTCAAAAGCATCTATGAGAGAGTTGTGTCTAAGATTACTCTTCCCGCATCTTTTCAATTGTTTTTTCCTTGGCGGTGCCCTCTACTTTTCTTGGCTTGATGTAGCTTTATGTTCAAGGAGCTTTTGGAGGTCTTTGCCCAGGTGTAGTGGAGTGATGTTAACCGTCTGCTGCATGAAAGCACTCCCCCCATCCATGGACAGCTGGGCCTGTAGCATCTCCTGCAACACTTGTTCTGTGTAGATGATTTATTTCTGTAAACCTGCACTACTCTGCCGATTTGCTGCCCTCTGTAGAGTCTTTGCCCAACCTGAACTTCATCTCCTTCCTATTGGGTGTGGGTCAAACATTATGCCTGTCTCGGCTCTTTGGAAGGACGGAAAGATAATCTTCTTTAAAATGCCTGTTTAACATTCTTGCTTTGTCAGAAGTAATGAAGGGATGCAAACTCACTTTGGCCACTAGTGCTTCAGCGATGACCACAAAACAAAAGCACTAAAAAGACTTTTTAATGACTTTCCAGCATAGCACCAATTCTTACAACTTTCCCCGGTGTGTGTATATAACTTGTTCTTTGTTTTGCTATTTTTACAAAACCTGCCCCATGCCCTCTGACCATATACCTGCCATTGTCTCCCACTCTCACCCTGGGTCACCCTGACTTCTGGCTATTATCCTTAAGCATCCAAGCAGCCCCTCCCCAAGCCTGCATACGCTGCTATGACCTTCACCTGAATGTCCTTCCTCTGGCATCCCCAAGGATATTTGCATAAAAATGAAATAATTAGATTTTTAGAGCTCCTTCTCAGAACATCCCTCTATATCGGTTGATAGCAAAAATGTCAGTATTAGTGTATGTATGGTCAGTTGTGTTCGATTCTGTGACCCCATGGACTGTAGCTCACCAGGCTCCTCTGTCTGTGAAATTTTTCAGGCAACAATACTAGAGTGGGCTGCCATTTCCTACTCCAAGGACTCTTTCTGACCCAGGAATCAAACCCCTGTCTCCTGCATCTCTTGCATTGGCAGGCAGATTCTTTGCCACTGAACCACCTGGGAAGCCCAAGATCACCAGCACTAGGCCCAAAAGATTATGGTCTCCATTCTCTATTTTCAGAAGCTCTGGCGATGAAGAAAATGTCAGACGGTCAGATGAGAACTGGGAATCTCCGAAAATTTCGGAAAATTCTCCAAATGGATCTTATTTCCCTGAACCAGCCTCTGGCTATTTGTTAGGGGCATTGAGTTGGAGTTTGGGTCCCTAACAAGTGCCAGGAGAGCAGACCTCATGGGTGGGTGTGATTAGCTGCAGAGCCATTGGGTTTAAGGTCATTCAAGCAGTTGAGAGAACTCACAGCCTCTCATTTCATGGAGTTGCAAATCCAGTCCTGGAGGGAAGATCACTTCCTCCTGAGAGGATGCAGAGAAAGCCAGCGGGGCCAAGGCTGCATTTTTCTCATGGAAAACATTCTGGATCTGCTACAGCCAGTGGGAGAATTTAGCTCCATGATTCTATGATGTAAAGAAAGGTCAGATAATTTTAGCCTGGAAAATTTTAAGCTGGATGGTTTAACACCTCCTGTGCCTATTACAGAAAGTGGAGAAAAAGTACCCACGGAACATCTGATTTAGGCAGGTCGTGCATCTAAGGGGCAAAGCCCTCCTGAATTAACTAACTTCCAAGTCTAAACCAGGGTCTGTTTTTGTTCAGTAGCTCAGTCATGTCTGACTCTTTGTGATCTCAGGTACTGCTTCACGCCAGGCTTCCCTGTCCTTCATTATCTCCCAGAGTTTGCTCAAACTCATGTCCATTGAGTCAATAATGCCATCCAACCATCTCATCCTCTGTCGCCCCCTTCTTTTCCTGCCCTCAATCTTTCCCTGCATCAGGGTCTTTTCCAATGAGCTGGCTCTTGGTGACTTCTAATGAGGTAGCCAGAGTATTGGAGCTTCAGCTTTAGCTTCAGTCCTTCCAATGAACCTAGGTTAGTGATTTCCAATTTTTTTGAATTATACAACCTAATCAGTAAAAGCTTTTTGACAAGCACCATTAAAATGTTTACACATATATATAGTTACCTCCTGGACTCTGGCAGTGAGAGTACCAAGTTGCAACGACTGGACTGCCAAGGAATTTTCTAAAATGTTTGTATTTTTATTTTAGAAATTTTATTGAATTGTTGTTTTTGTTCAATTGCTAATTCGTGTCCGACTCTTTGCAGTCCCATGGACTGCAGCACGCCAGGCTTCCTTGTCCTTCACTATCTCCTGGAGTTTGCTCAGACTGATGTCTATGGAGTCAGTGATGTCTTCCAAGGTTACTACAAGATAATGGGTATAATTCCCTGTGCTATACAGTGTATCCTTGATGCTTATCTATTTTATATGCAGTAGTTTTTATCCATTAATCCAATGTCTCTAATTTGTCCCTCCACCCTTCCCTCTTCTCTAGAAAATAATCTTTTTTTTTTAATGAAAGAAATACCAATAAGTGCATCAGTGAGACACATTTATGGAGTGACTCTTTCCAAAGAGAGATTCTTTACCCACTGGGATTGAGGCTTATTAACCTTGGCCTAATTGTGGTCTTGAGCTGTCACTCATTTATTATTTATCTTCATACCCTCTAACCTGGTTCCCTATCCAATTTAAACAAACAAGACAGCCCTAAGGGTTCTCTTAAACAGCCTAAAATATAGTCATTCTTCTACTTGGGCATTGGCCCTAGGTCCTGTCTGTGCCCTAAGCTAATCTATGAAGGAGCAGAATTCTTGAGATAGAAAAGACTTAATTCTTGCATATTTAAAACTAAAAAGCTACTGAAAGAAACTGAGGGGTATAATTGTCAGCGGAGGACTGGGGTCCTCCTGGGCTGATTTTTTTTTTTGACTCTGTCATGTGGATTGTGGGATCTTAGTTCCCTGTTCAGGGATGGAGAAGTCATAACCATTGGACCACCAGGGAATTCCCAGGGTTGGGTTTTTTTTCCCCCTCCTGTGCTCACTGGCATGGTTCCCAGTATCCATGTGGAAAACGGTCTAATGTAGACACACAGAGCGAATGTACAAGTGAATGTACAAGGCTGCTTGCCCCCAGTCCTCTCAATTATGGATCCTGATTTAAGAAAATCCTACTGAGGAAGTGGTCAATTACACCTACTTTCCTTGTCTCCTTGCCTGGAAGATATTTCACTTCCTAGCCAAAGTCTAACCGATGTCTGATTTCCATGTTTCCCACCCCACTCCAGTACTCTTGCTTGGAAAATCCCATGGACAGAGGAGCCTGTTAGGCTGCAATCCATTGGGTCACTAAGAGTTGAACACGACTGAGTGACTTCACTTTCGTTTTTCACTTTCATGCATTGGAGAAGGAAATGGCAACCCACTCCAGTGTTCTTGCCTGGAGAATCCCAGGGACGGGGGAGCCTGGTGTGCTGTGGTCTATGGGGTCGCACAGAGTCAGACATGACTGAAGTGACTTAGCATAGCATAGCATAGCATTTACCGCTTCACCTGGGGCCATTTGCCCAGGTGGACATGCTCTCCTGGTAAGGGTTTCCTCACTGATCCCATATATAGTCTCTTTAGCTTCCTCCATCTCCAGTTCAGGTTCTCATCCTCACCCTTTCCACTGCAATCTCACTTCTGTTCTCTGTCCCTATTTCAAAATACTGTTACACTCAAGCAACACATGAAAAACCAGTCTTGGAAGGTAATCTTAGAGACTGAGCTCAATCCAGGGCTCCCCAGACTTGCCCCAGGAGAAAAAGTAAACCCCCTCTGCTGATTACAACAGATGCTCAGACCCCAGAGCAGAATGAATCTCCACTGGATGAATCTGCAGGGAAGGTTCCAGAAATCTTTAGTTTAATCAAGGCCCTGGGTGATTTTTTTCTTTTTTGATTACCAGGATAGTTTGGGAAGGGCTTCTTTGATGGCTCAGTGGGTAAAGAATTCACCTGCAATGAAGGAGACCCAGGAGATGCAGGTTCAATCCCTGGGTTGGGAAGATCTCCTGGAGGAGGGAATGGCAACCCACTCCAGTATTCTTGCCTGAAAAATCCTGTGGACAGAGGAGCCTGACAGGCCACAGTCCATGAGGTCGCAGAGTCAGACCAGGGCAGAATGACTAAGCACAGGGCACACACAGTTTGGGAAACAGACAGGGAATCCAGGGCTTCTCAGACTTGAGCCTGCCTCAGACTCTCGTGGGAGGGTTTGTTAAACCATGGGTGGCTGGGACCACTCCCCAGAGTTCAAGTTTCAGAAAATCTTGGGTGGAGCCTGATTATTTGCATTTTTAATCGGATCCCAGAAGCTGCCAGCGACTTGGGCCCCTGGTCTGAGAACTCCCACCCTGACAACCTCTGATTCTAGTTCCAGTGGCTTCTTGGAAACTGTATTCACTACACGTGAAGGGATTAGCCGTCACGATTGATAAACTAAGGATGGAGCCACATCTGTACCAAAAAAGAGACCCAGACTTCTCAATTAAATGTACTGAGGATCACTTACTAGAGAGCCAATAGCCGCCCCACCCCAGACCTGATTCCCGGAATGTCTCTTAATTCCGTTTTTTCTTAAGCACCGGGATTACTGAAAAAATAAGCCAATTTTTTAGTTTTCGAAGCTTTGTTTCATTGCATTTTTGCTTCCAGTTCTTTTTTTCCTATCACATCATCAGAATGACTTAGGACGTTTTTGTGTCCCAGCCAGAGAACCTCACAGCTATTCTAACCCTGTGTGTGTGTGTGTGTGTGTGTGTGTGTGTGTGTGTGCTCACAGCTATTCTAACCGTGTGTGTGTGTGTGTGTGTGTGTGTGTGTGTGTGTGTGTGTGTGTTGGGGCTGGGAGCGGGATATCCCAATTCGAGACAGATGAGCTCTGCGTACGCTGGGGGAACGGGTCTGGTCTGGCTGATTCCAGTACAGCGCTGAGCCTGTCTCCGTAGGTTCGTAGCAGGCGGTAGAGATGGTACAGGAACCGCGCGAGTGCCTGGAAGAGGTTGCAGCAGCCGGCATTTTGCAGATCAATTAGGCACCGATGCGAGTGCTCCTGTAAGTAGGTCTTCGGGAGAGACTAAAAAGGGATACGATACTTAGGCTGGGCTGCTTTGCAGACATTATGAGCGTTAATAAAACTCATTACGTCGTAGCATCTTAGCTTCTTTCTGGCAAGGGGCAAAACGCTCACTTACTTTAGCGCAGGACTGTGTGTGTGTGTGTGTTTGCGCGCGTGCAATTAAAAAAATAGAAATGCAGAATGAAAAAACACTGTTTACGAACGTTTATCAGCAATTTGTTTACGGGATCCTACAGTTTCAGTCTATTATGACAATGATGCTTTTAAAAAATTTTTGTTGTGGTATAATTGCTTTGGGCTTCCCAGGTGGCTCAGTGGTAAAGAACCAACCTGCCAATGCAGATGTAGGTTTGATCTCTGGGTTGGGAAGATCTCCTGGAAAGGAAATGTCAACCCTTTCTAGTATTCTTGCCTGGAAAATTCCATGGACAGAGGAGTCTGGCCGAGTTCATGGGGTTGAAAAGAGTCGGACTGGACTTAACAACTAGACAACATAATTGCTTTACAATGATGTTTAGTTTTCTGCTATACAGCGAAGTGAATCAGCTATACGTATATGTGGATCTTCTTTTTTGGATTTCCTTCCCATTTTAGTCACCACAGAGCACTGAGTAGGGTTCCCTCTGCTATACAGTAGTTTCTCCCTAGTTATCTATTTTACATATAATATCAGTAGTGTATATATGTCAATTTCAATATCCCAATTCATCCCATCCCATTGCTACTTTCTATATCTGGCTTCTTGGAATATAACCATCAGCAAGAGAATGGATGGGAGCCTAGTATGCACTTATCACAAACATTTCCACTTGTTCCCACACACTCACAAAGAGCCGGGTCAGGTTGACAGGTCTGATACAGGAAGGAGCGTTTGTGAAAATGAATAATTTTTTCACGGTGTGAAGTGTGCACATGTAACATGAAGAAAAAAGTTTAGCCAAAAGGAAAAGACCAATATTCTTTTCAGGATCTTTTCTTTAGGCAGAAAAATTCAAATTCATTTCATAGAGGGGAAAATAAGTATTGGAGATTCATCTTAATTGATGGTACACATTGAGCGGTGTTTTCCATACTTTCTAAAGCCTCTGTGTAAATATGGTGTAATAGTCAAAACAGGAAATTAGATGTAAATTAAAGTCACAGGTAACTAGACACAGGCAATCAGAAAAAAAATAATGTAATCAAGTCACAGTTCTGTTTTCAAAACTACTCTCCTTTATGTCTTCTTTGAAGTTTTACAGACTTGGTTTTTATCCATTGAGGAGAGATGAGAGTGTTAACATTCAGCTTTGTACATTGTACAGTTAAAAAAAAAAAAAAACTCAGAAAGGATACTCCTGACAAGCACAACATTTTGAGGAGTCTGGAGAGGAGAAGTTGAAAAAATGAGATACCCGGGAAGGTGTACTTCAGAGAAATTTTGAAAGGGACAAATAGTAGCTACAAATTTCGCAGACTAGATGTATTGAAAGAGAACCTGCACCCTGCATACATTTCATTTGCTTTCTCAAAAGAAACGGTGAAGGTCAACATTTTGTCCAAAACATTTTTTTAATTTAAAAATTCTTGTTTTGTATAGTTACAGAAGTACTGTGTGCTCATCAAATGAAGCTCATATATTACAGAAGCATGTGTGAAATATTTTGAACCCACCGCCTCAATCTTGTTTTTAGTCCCATAATCACTAGCACTCCCATTTTAATCAGAAAACTAGGGTATGTTATGAATAAAAGGCTAAAAGTTCATAAACTTCCTGGAGAATTAGTTGGGAATGGTAACTGCTGACTCTTGAGTTCCTGGCATGCTTTCCCCTGATAAAAATGGTTATTTTATAACTGCTTTCTTAACCTGCATCAGCTAAAGAATAAAATTTGATGTTAGATTTTGGCAATCAACAGACTCTGTCAGTTAATCATTCTTTTAGAGGGTGAATTATTGCAGACAAACGCTTCACTTTTCCTTTGTGGTCCTATTAATCCATTCATTGATGAATGTCTCATGAAAAAATAAAAAGGTCACAATACACGTTAGGGCTTATAGACCCTCTTGGTTAATAATCTACAGATTGGACTATGTGTTCCTTTAGCAAAGACCTGGCCCAAACACCATGAGCTAATAAATCTATTTAGTGTGTGTTAAAATAATTGCACTGGCTGCCGTGAGGTTAGTAGCAATGAGTGACAGTGATGTTTTTTGTTTTTTAGGTAAGTTTTTAAAGACTTTTAGGAGTTTTCAGAGTTTTTCATTTAACTGTGTAAAGGTGTTACAGGGACTCGTGACTGACTTTTGTTCTTTGTGTTCGTGGGGTCTCTATTTAGGTTAAAAAGAAGCACTTAGCCCATCTTCTTAACAATCAAAGGTAGTCATGCTTTAATACCTTAACCCCGCAGAGCTATTGTCTGCTTGCAAGTATATTCTATAGGCTTTGCATTCAAGATTGATCTATGCAAATAAGAAAATCTTTTGTTAAGTAAATTTAGGAATGCAAATAAATATGCAAGAAAAAGAAGCAATTAAAAAATCTTTAAGCTACATTACTAGTCATTCAAGTAGTAAAGCCACTGAAGAAAAAAATATATAAATTATGTGGGGTTGTAAATGTTTATTACGAGTTGCAGTATAGTCTCTAGTTCAAATAGCACCGTGAAACAAGCTAGTGAATATTACACAAAAGAAACAGACTCACCGAAGTAGAGAACTAACTGGTGGTCACCAGTGGGGGGCAGGTAGGGGGAAGGGCAAAACAGAGGAAGGGGATTAAGGAGTACGAACTACTATAAATAAAGTAAATAAGCTACAAGGGTCTATTGTACAGCATAGGGAATATAACCAATATTTTATAATAACTATAAATGGAGTATAATCTCTAAAACCTGTGGATCACTATGTTGGACACTGAAACTTACATGATATTGTATATGAATGGAAAAAAACCCTCATTTTTAAAAAATGAGGGTAAATCTAGATTTTAAAAATAGCACCGTGAGACACCAAATTGCACCATTTGTGGATGTGACTGGGAGCAGTTAGGCGCAACATTTAGGTAATTTATTCTTCATCTAATGTTAATACATACTACTTATGGTATGCCAGATATAGTCTAATCATTCAGTTTACTTTTTTGTTACTTTATATAGAGAGGCAAGATAAACATAAAATAATGTCCTAAATTTACAAGAGAAGTTTTCTTTCTACTTATGTTTCTTTTTTTTTTTTGCCGCAATGCACACCTTGTGGGATCTTAGTTCCCTGATCAGGGATTGAACCCCCTGGTCCACAGCAATGAAACCACCAAGTCCTAACCACTGGACCATCAGGGAATTCCCTCTCCTTATGTCATTCTGTCAATCATTTATTAAGACCGTGAAACAGTGGTTTCAGGAAATCTGTATCTGGAAATCTCAATGACATTTTACTTGTATAGAAATTTTCTAATGGGCAAGAGGAGGAGGTAGGGGACACAGAAAGCAGGCTTTGTCATTTTTTTCATAGCCTTGTGCTTGGTCATGGCTTTCTTCCCATCCCCCCTCATGCTTACACTGTTTGTATGACCTTGAGCAAGTCAGTTAACCTCCCAATGCTTCAGTTTTTTCATCTGTAAAATGGGAATAATAAACATAATACTGGATGAGAGAAATGCTCTGAGAATTGAAGAAAGAAAGTGAACTTGTCAATTGTGCCTGACCCTTTGCGACTCCATGGACTGTAGCCTGCCAGGCTTCTCTGTCCATGGGACTTCCAGGCAAGAATACTAGAATGGGTTGCCATTTCCTTCTCCAGGAGATCTTCCCAACCTAGGGATCGAATCCAGATCTCCCGCACTGCAGGCAGACTCTTTACCATCTGAACCACCTAATGCAAAATTCCCAGCATTGTCTTTGAAATCTAGCAAGCACTCAAAGGAAGTAAGCTGTTTATTGTAATTATGTCTGTATATCGTTAGATGCTTCCCAGGCGGTACAGTGGTCAAGAATCCACCTGCAATGTAGGAACTGCGGGAAACTTGGGTTTGATCCCTGGGCTGGGAAGATCCGCTGGAGTAGGGAATGGCAACCCATTCCAGAATTCTTGCCTGGAAAAGTCCATGGACAGAGGAGACATGGCAGGCTACAGGCCATAGGGTTGCAAAGAGTCAGGCATGACTGAGCACGCATGCACACACACACACGTTGTTAGATATGAAAGTTACACTTATACATTCATGAATTTGTGGAAACTTCCGGGAGAGATGTATTTTCCAGGAGAGATGTATTTTCCAGGAGAGATGATAACAACCAACGTTTCCTGAGTATTTGTCTGGGGACGGGCATGTTGTCTCTTGTTTGATTGTGGCAGGGCCTGCATGGAGTGTCCAGTATATCAGGCTGGAATGCTCTGCACATACTCACTGTGTAAGATCGATGTTGGATTGGCCCCTAACTCTTTGTGAATTTCTCCTGGGCATTCTACTACCACTAGTGATTCTGTAGATCCTTCCAGATGTGTGCATGCATGCGTGTTAAGTCACTATAGTCGTGTCCGACTCTTTGGGACCCTATGGACTGGAGTCCGCCAGGCTCCTCTGTCCATGGGATTCTCCATGCAAGAATACTGGAGTGGGTTGCCATGCCCTCCTCCAGGGGATCTTCCCAACTCAGGGACCGAACCTGCATCTCTTACATCTCCTGCATTGACAAGTGTATTCTTTACCACTAGCACCACCTGGGAATTTTATACTCCCATAGTATTTTCTCACCAATCACATGGAATTCAAAGGCTGTTAGTCAATTAATTTCAGTTACCCCTAGCAGTGAACTTATCAGATATCTCATTAGTAGATGCTTCATGCCTTTGGCACTCGCTGTAATTTTAATTTCTTCTCTGCATTAAAGAAGCAGATGACACAGAAGAGAGAAACAGGTGATAACACCTGTGATGTTATTTTCACATACAGAACTGCAGAGCTCCCCCCTGTTTCTGTTCAAGCAGCTGTTAAGGCAAAGAACAGGTTCTTAGACCCTCCGTAACTACTGGTTCCGAACAACAGACTGGTTCCTAATCAGGAGAGGAGTATGTCAAGGCTGTATATTGTCACTCTGCTTATTTAACTTATATGCGGAGTACATCATGAGAAATGCCAGGTTGGATAAAGGACAAGCTAGAATCAAGATTACTGGGAGAAATATCAATAACCTCAGATACGCAGATGACACCACCCTTATGGCAGAAAGCGAAGAAGAACTAAAGAGCCTCTTGATGAAAGTGAAAGAGGAGCATGAAAAAGTTGGCTTAAAACTCAACATTCAGAAAACTAAGATCATGGCATCCGGTCCCATCACTTCATGGCAAATAGATGGGGAAACAATGGAAATAGTGAGACTTTATTTTGCGGGGCTCCAAAATCACTGCAGATGGTGACTGCAGCCATGAAATTAAAAGATGCTTGTTCCTTGGAAGAAAACTTATGACCAACCTAGACAGCATATTAAAAAGCAGAGACATTACTTTGCCAACAAAGGTCTGTCTCATCAAAGCTATGGTTTTTCCAGTGGTGATGTATGGATGTGAGAGTTGGACTATAAAGAAAGCTGAGTGCCAAAGAATTGATGCTTTTGAACTGTGCTGTTGGAGAAGACTCTTGAGCATCCCTTGGACTGCAAGAAGATCCAACCAGTCCATCCTATAGGAAATCAGTGCTGAATATTCATTGGAAGGACTGATGCTGAAGCTGAAACTCCAATACTTTGGCCACCTGATGGGAGGAACTGACTCATTTGAAAAGACCCTGATGCTGGGAAGGATTGAAGGTGGGAGAAGAAGGGAACGACAAAGGCTGAGACAGTTGGCTGACATCACCAATCAATGGACATGAGTTTGAGTAAGCTTGAGGAGTTTGTGATGGACAGGGAAGCCTGGCATGCTGCAGTCCACGGGTCGCAAAGAGTCAGACATGACTGAGCAACTGAAGTGACTGACTACTGGAGGGAAAGGGGGTGGTGGGTGGGAATTTTAGGAAGCCTAATGAGCTTCTGAAACCCCATTTGTATTGTCCTCCAGCAAAGTTGTCTCTTCAAAAGAAATAAAAATGGGTATAGAATTCATTCACCCTCTTCTGATGATGCTAAATCACTCCTGACTTTAATTTGTATGAATCTGACTCAGGAACCGCTGAACAAAATGGGGCTTACAATTTTCATATGAAAGTAAATCAAGGCAATTTCCTGGAGGTTCTGAGGTTAGGACTTGGTGCTCTCCCTGCTAGGAAGGGATAGACAGGAAGTTTGGAATGGACGTGTACACACTGCTCTATTTTAAATGGATAACCAACAAGATCGTACTGCACATGGAGCTTTGCTTAGTGTTTGCCTGAATGGGAGAGGAGTTTGGGGGAGAATGGATAATTGTTATCTACATGGTGAGTCCCTTTGCTGTCCACCTGAAACTATTACAACATTTGGCCATACACCAGTATAAAATAAAAAGTTTAACAAAGATTTAAAAATAAAAAAACTAAAGTGTTAACAGTAAAAAGAAAGGAAGAAAGGAAGAAAAAGAGTGGAAGAAAAGATGTCTGTACCCAAAAGAAAACCTTACGGGACGTTATGGAGGGACCATTCATTAACTAAGATTATGATTTTAAGGCCCATTAATATTTAAGGTAATCAGAAATTATGACAGAAGATCATTTCCTAAAAAAACCTCCTAACTCAACTGCTCTCATAATAAATATGGAAACAATATGTTGTGAGCGTGTGTTACAGGGTGTTGGGCTTTGTGTTAGTTTCCTTGGGCTGCTAGAACCAAGTCCCATTATCTGGGTGGTTTAAAAGATGGCAGATTTTGTTTTGTTTTGTTTTTTTGGGCTGCATCAAGTGGCATGGGGGATCTTCCCTGGCTGCGTTGAACCTGAGACCCCTATATCGGAAGCTCGGAGGCTAACCCCTGAACCACCAGGGAAGTCCAAAACAGAAGAAACTGATTCTCTCACAGTTCTGGAGTCCACAAGTCTGAAATGGAGATGTTGGCAGAGGCGTGCTCTCTCAGAAACCTCTAGGGAAGGGCCCTCCTTAGTGTAATTTCCTTCTCTTTATCTACTGTCACACGACTAGCTCCCTTCCACCGGATTGTTGTTGTTTAGTTGCTAAATTGAGTCTCTTTGTGACCCCATGGAGTGAGGCACACCAGGCTTCCCTGTCCTTCACTATCTCCCAGAGTTTGCTCAGACCCATGTCCATTGAGTCAATGATGCCATCCAACCATTTGTCACCCCCTCCTCCTCCTGCCCTCAATCTTTCCCAGCATCAGTGAGTCAGTTCTTCAAATCAGGTGGCCAAAGTACTGGAGCTTCAGCTTCAGCATCAGACCTGGATTAGGGACCACTTTAATGACCTTATCCTACCTTGATTACATCTGCAAAGACTGTTTCCAAGCAAGTTTCAGAGGTGAGGGAAGGGTCCTACCTTGATAACTTTTTAGATGACACAGTCAGCTCAGTCGCTCAGTCGTCTCTGACTCTTTTCAACCCCATGACTGCAACACGCCAGTCTTCCCTATCCATCACCTACTCCTGGAGCTTACCCAAATTCAAGCCCATTGAATCTGTGATGCTATCCAACCATCTCATCCTCTGTTGTTCACTTCTTCTCCTGCCTTCAATCTTTCCCAGCATCAGGGGCTTTTCAAATGAGTCAGTTCTTCCCATCAGGTGGCCAAAGTATTGGAGTTTCAGCTTCAGCATCAGTCCTTCCAATGAATATTCAGGACTGATCTCCTAATTTCTTATAGGATGGACTGGTTGGATCTTCTTGCAGTCCAAGGGACTCTCAAGAGTCTTCTCCAACGCCACAGTTCAAAAGCATCAGTTCTTTGTCGCTCAGCTTTCTTTATAGTCCAACTCTCACATCCATACATGACTACTGGAAAAACCATAGCCTTGACTAGATGGACTTTTGTCAGCAAAGTGATATCTCTGCTTTTTAATATGCTGTCTGGGTTGGTCATAGCTTTTCTTCCAAGGAACAAACATCTTTTAATTTCATGGCTGCAGTCACCATCTGCAGTGATTTTGGAGCCCCCCCCAAAATAAAGTCTTTCACTATTTCCACTGTTTCCCCATCTATTTCCCATGAAGTGATGGGACCAGATGCCATGATCTTAGTTTTCTGAATGTTGAGTTTTAAGCCAACTTTTTCACTCTCCTCTTTCACTTTCATCAGGAGGCTCTTTAGTTCTTCTTCGCTTTCTGCCATAAGGGTGGTGTCATCTGCGTATCTGAGGTTATTGATATTTCTCCCAGCAATCTTAATTCCAGCTTGTCCTTCATCCAACCTGGCATTTCTCGTGATGTACTCTGCATATAATTTAAATAAGCAGGGTGACAATACACAGCTTTGACATACTCCTTTCCTGATTTGGAACCAGTCTGTTGTTCCAGTTCTAACTGTTGCTTCTTGACCTGCATACAGATTTCTCAGGAGGCAGATCAGGTCTTCTGGTATTCCTATCTCTTGAAGAATTTTCCACAGTTTGTTGTGATCTACGTAGTCAAAGGCTTTGGCATCATCAATAAAGCAGAAATAGATGTTTTTCTGGAACTCTCTTGCTTTTTCGATGATCCAATAGATGTTGGCAATTTGATCTCTGGTTCCTCTGCCTTTTCTAAATCCAGCTTGAACATCTGGAAGTTCATGGTTCAAGTACTGTTGAATCCTGGCTTGGAGAATTGTGAGCATTACTTTGGTAGCATGTGAGATGAGTGCAATTCAGTGGTAGTCTGAACATTCTTTGGCATTGCCTTTCTTTGGGATTGGAATGAAAACTGACCTTTTCCAGTCCTGTGGCCACTGCTGAGTTTTCCAAATTTGCTGGCATATTGAGTGCAGCACTTTCACAGCATCATCTTGTAGGATTTGAAAGAGCTCAACTGGAATTCCATCACCTCCACTAGCTTTGTTCGTAGTGATGCTTGCTAAGGCCCACTTGACTTCACATTCTAGGATGTGTGGCTCTAGGTGAGTGTTCACACAATCATGGTTATCTGGGTCACGAAGATCTTTTTTGTTTGGTTCTTCTGTGTATTTTTGCTACCTCTTCTTAATATCTTCTGCTTCTGTTAGGTCCATACCATTTCTGTCCTTTATTGTGCCCATCTTTGCATGAAATGTTCCCTTGGTATCTCTAATTTTCTTGAAGAGATCTCTAGTTTTTCCCATTCTATTGTTTTCCTCTATTTCTTTGCATTGATATCTAGGAAGGGTTTCTTATCTCTTCTTGCTATTCTTTGGAACTGTGCATTCAAATGGGTATATCTTTCCTTTTCTCCTTTGCCTTTTGTATATTTTATTTTCTTAGCTATTTGTAAGGCCTCCTCAGACAACCATTTTGCCTTTTTGCATTTCTTTTTCTTGGGGATGGTCTTCATCACTGCCTCCTGTACAATGTCCCCGATCTCCATCCATAGTTCTTCAGGCACTCTGTCTATCAGATCTAATCCCTTGAATATATTTGTCACTTCCACTGTATAATCCTAAGAGTTTTGAATTAGGTCATACCTGAATGGTCTAGTGGTTTTCCCTACTTTGTTCAATTTAAGTCTGAATCTGGCAATAAGGAGGTCATGATCTGAGCCACAGTCGGCTCCTGATCTTGTTTTTGCTGACTGTGTAGAGCTTCTCCATCTTTGGCTGCAAAGAATATAATCAATCTGGTTTTGGTATTGACCATCTGGTGCTGTCCATGTGTAGAGTCTTCTTTTATGTTGTTGGAACAGGGTGTTTGCTATGACTAGTGCATTCTCTTGCCAAAACTCTGTTAGCCTTTGACCTGCTTCATTTTGTACTCCAAAGGTATCTCTTGACTTCCTATTTTTGCATTCCAGTCCCCTATAATGAAAAGGACATCTTTTTTTTGGTGTTAGTTCTACAAGGTCTTGTAGGTCTTCATAGAACTGTTCAACTTCAGCTTCTTCAGCATTACTCGTTGGGTCATAGACTTGGATTACTGTGCTATTGAATGGTTTGCCTTGGAAATGAACAGAGATCATTCTGTCTTTTTTGAGATTGCATCCAAGTACTGCATTTCGGACTCTTTTGTTGACCATGATGGCTACTCCATTTCTTCTAAGGGATTCCTGCCCACAGGAGTAGATATAATGGTCATCTGAGTTAAATCCACTCATTCCAGTCCATTTTAGTTCACTGATTCCTAAAATGTGCATGTTCACTCTTGCCATCTCCTGTTGACCACTTCCAATTTACCTTGATTCACACCTAACATTTCAGGTTCCTATGCAATATTGTTCTTTATAGCATCACACTTTACTTCCATCACCAGTCACATCCACAACTGGGTGTTGTTTTTGCTTTGGCTCCGTCTCCTCATTCTTTCTGGAGTTATTTCTCCTCTGTTCTCCAGTAGCATATTAGATAACACAACTCAACCCTTATCACGCTCCAAGCCTCTCCCTTCCCTAATGGGTTTTATCTTCAGTCTCTACCCCTGGGTTTAAGATTCCTAAGAGAAAACACAGATCAGTTGAAGCAAGTGTAAATTCTTAAAAATCTGACTGGGACTTTTGCCCTGGATAAATCCTCATTCTTTAAGCACTGATAGGAACTTTCCCCAAGATCCCCTCCTCCGTCCCGGGCTCTGATGGGAAATGTTTACCCCTCCGGTGGGTCTCAGGCTAGTTTGAATCCTCCATCATAATCTAATCCCCTCTTCCAGTAACGATGCCCACTCCCTACTTTATTCTGTGAGCTCCGTTAATGACTTTGTATCAGCGCCCTGGCTGACATCTAGAAGGAGATGAAGTTGAAAGAAAGTGAAAGTGTTAGTTGCTCTCTTGTGTCTGACTCTTTGTGACCGCATGGACTGTAGCCCTCCACTCCTCTGTCCAGGGATTTCCTAGGCAAAATACTGGAGTGGGTTGCCATTCCCTTCTCCAGGGAGGTCTTCCCAACCCAGGGATTGAACCTGGGTCTCCTGCATTGCAGGCAGATTCTTTACCATCTGAGTCACAAACAGAAGTTAGATGGAAACGGTGTGTGTTCACATGCTTTATGCTGTCACCTGAAGAATTCCTCCTCCTCCTCCTCCTGAGCTTGTGTAACACAAGACCGAGACTGTCTCTTCACCTGAGCCAACCATATGCTGATTCCTGAGCAAGTCCTCCTGTGGGGAAGATTTCACAAGTCCATTTACAGGGTCATTTCTTTTCTCTGTGTCTTTGAACTCTTACCTCACAGACAACAAGGCGGAATTTTAAAATGGTGATCTTTGGAACCAAAGATGTTGGTGATACCTTGATGAGTAGACATAAAGACGTTATTGAGGGCTTCCCTGCTGGCTTAGTGGTAAAGAAACTGCCTGCCAATGCAGGGGATATGGATTGGATCCCTGATCTGGAAAGATCCCACATGCCCCATGGCAACTAAACCCCAACGCCACAACTACTGAGCCTGTGAGCTGCAACTACTGGAGCCTGCGTGCCCTAGAGCCTGTGTGCTGCCAGGAGAAGCCACCACAAGGAGAAACCTGCTTACAGCAGCAAAGATCCAGCACAGCCAAGAATAAAAACAGATGTTATTCCTGGTGGGAAGACACAATGGTGCAGCTGCTGAGAAAAACGGTCTGGTGGCTCCTTAGAAAAATTAAACAGAGTTTCTGTATGACCCAGTAATTCTATTTCTGGGTCAACACCCAAAAGAAGTGAAAATAGAGGCTAAAACAGATATTTGTTTACAGCAGCCAGATATTTGTTTACAATAGCCAGAGGCAGAAACAACTCAGATGTCCACTGATGAACGGATGAACAAACAAAATCTGGTCTATGACTACAATGGGGTATTAGTCACCCTAAAAAGGGAGTCAGTTCTGACACCTGCTACAGCATGGGTGAACTCTGGAGACATTATGCTAAGTGAAGTAAGCCAGTCACAAAAGGAAAAATATGGTATGATTCCTTTCATATGAGGTCTCTAGAATAGGCAATTTCTTAGAGACACAAGTAGAATGTTGGCTGCCAGGGACTAGGGGAGGGAGAATGCGGAGCTAGTGTTTAATAGGTACAGAGTTTGAGTTTGGAAAGACGAAAAGTCCCGGTGATGGGAAATGGTTGTACAACAACATGAATGTACTTGTGTCTGTGAAATGTATACTTAAAAAATGGTTGAAATGATACATTTTAACCATTACGTTAAATATACGTTAAAATGTACATTACGTATATTTTATCACAATTAAAAAAAGGCTGTGCTTGCTCCCCTGTGATGGAAGAAACTGACCGTGTCAGTGGTGGTCAAAGCTCTCTGCTCTTAGTGACTCCTTTTTAAATTTTCTTTTAAAAATATTTATTTATTTATTTATTTGGCAGGGATCTAGTTCCCTGGTCAGGGATCGAACCCAGGCCCCCTGCATTTTGAGTCTTAGCCACTGGATCATCAGGGAAGCCTCCTTAGTGATTCCTATGATGCAGTGAAGCATGGTCTTGTCAGACCATCAGAAGTTATGGGAGTGGGGGTAACAGTAAGGGAAGGGGTGCTGGAGGGTGATTTGAAATAGAACTGTGTTTTATCCCAATAACTCAGCATGTTGACTAAAACCCCCCTTTTCCTGTTTGACTTCTTTTCTAAGGAGAGTTGTACATAAACAATGAGGACCTACTGTATAGCACAGGAAACTATATTCAATATCTTGTAATAACCACAATGAAAAAGAATTGGAAACAGAATATATATCTTTCTACCAACCTAGCTGAATCACTTTGCAGTACACTTGAAACTAACACAACATTGTAAATTAACTATTGTTATTGTTCAGCTGCTTAGTCATGTCTGACTCTTTGCAGCCTCATGGACTGCAGCATGCCGGGCTCCCCTGTCTTCCACTATCTCCCAGAATTTGCTCAGATTCATGTCCATTGAGTCAGTGATGCTATCTATCCATCTCATCCTCTACTGACCCCTTCTCGTTTTGCTTTCGATCTTTCCCATCATCAGGGTTTTATCCAACGAGTCGGCTGTTTGCAGCAGGTAGCTAAAGTATTGGAGCTTATTAACTATACTTTAATTAAAGTATGAACTATACTTTAAAGTGCAACTATATTTCAATTAAAACAGAAAAGGAGAGTCACTATCACTCCTCGGTTCTAGTTGTCTAATCACTGCAGAGTTGTTTTCTGAAAAGTCCAAGTCTGTTTTGACCCTGGCTAACAAAGGAGTTCAGTGTCCCCCATGACTTTACCAAAAAGATAGTGACAGTCGAGGGCACAAGGGATGGGTATTTGGGATGAGATCTTTGGCTTGTTTTTTTCAGTATTATTTTATTGATTGATTTGGTAGTGGTGTTGGGTCTTAGTTGCGACAAGCAGGATCTTCGCTGTGTCATGTGACATCTTTCCTGCGTCACATGGGCTCTAGTTGTGGCAAGTGGGCTCCAGGGCGGGTAGTCTTGGTAGTTGCGGCACTCGGGGATCTTTGGCCTTTGATCTAGCTATTTCTTGAATCACAAAGAGCAAAACATATCCTCTGGTTTTCTAAAACCAAAGCATTATATTGGTTGTCTTTCTGATGTTCAGAATTTCCCATTAAAACAAAGATTCATTATAGTGAAGAAATTGGAAATCGTGTCACTCCTGTGTAATTACAGAAAAAGGGAGTAAAGCGTGCAGGCTTCCAATGCCAGCCAGGTGTGTGTTCTTCATAAAAGCTCGGTGTCGCCTCTCTGTATTGCTCTCTTGTGATTACGGGTAGTTGTCAAGTTGAAAATGGTAAATGACCCTTCAGCCTTTGCTGAAAAACATTATCTATTCAATTAATGGCCCATAAAATGATTTAGGTAAAAGACAGGACGGTAATTTCTTCTTCCAAAGGAGAAAGACAATCCTGTCTCATTTACCAAACTTCAAGCTTTTAAAAGATTTTAGGAAATGTAAAATATCACTTACCTAGGATTCTAGAAGCCACGAGAGGAAACCAGGAGCAAGGAGGCAAACACAGACTGAAGATGCATTTCTAAGAGGAAGAATCTTCATCGCCTCTTTCCTGTGTATGTGAACATTTATTCCTTGTCTTTCTATGGATGGATTGTTCACCTGATTAGGGCAAATGTTGATACGGAATGAGGTAAACAGTCATTCTGTGCACTTGAAAATTAAATGTGGAAAAAAGTGAATCTGGTCTCATATGGGATATCCATGAGTCTTTGCTCTAACACCCACGCTGTAAATCAGTAAAGTTACTCAATAAAAGTAATCTGAAATAGAAATCAAAGTGTGTGGGACACAGCGACACCCCCAGATCATCCTGTAGGGGGAGCTGTACTCTGGACGTCAGACGACAGAAATTTTCAGTAGTCTTCACCCCATGAGATTGTTAACTTTATCAATACCTGAAGAAGCTCTTCAATTCGGGATCTTACAATAACATAAAAAGGTTGATAGAGAATGGCTGGACCACACAATTGAGAGAATCCATTGGCTCAAACATGAGTTTCTATACTGCAAATACCTTATAGCCTGGCTCTGACATGAACCTCCATTTATTTCCTCAAGAAGAAGCTGGCGCACCCTCAGTGGGCGTGTCCGTTGATCGAGCCTGGATCCCCTGGCTGCCTCGGTCCTTTCCTGGCTCCCTCTCTGCAACTTCCTGTGATCTGTTCTGACACCAGCCACAGAAACGGTCTCTCTGTGCTTGCCCAGAGTTCTAAAGAGTTGAGGTTTGCTAGCGTTTGGAAGCCCATACCCCTCCCTGTGAGGTTCTCCCCACTGCTCTGCCCTGCAGTTCTCTGGTCTGTTTTATCCCAGGATCCCTCAGAGCCATGGGGTAGAAGCTGGATGTAGTGAGGATATCATTCAATTTCAGTGTTAACAGAGCAGCATCCTGCTTGAATTGCACCTGAAAAATCCTCTCCTGCAAAAGGGGAGTTATGGACTCTGGGATTCATTCAGTTATGTATCCATCTATCCATCCATTGGTCTTTTTTTTCTCACAGTAGCCAAAGCAATCAAAAGCAGAAATTTGAGGACTTCTGTGGTGGTACACTGGATAAGAATCCACTTGCCAACACAGGGGGCATGGGTTTGATCCCTGGTGTGGGAAGATCCCATACGTGGTGGAGCAACTAAGTCTGTGCGCCACAACTATTGAGCCTGTGCTCTAGCGCCGGTGAGCCGCCACTACGGAGACCTGTGCGCCCTAGAGCCTGTCCTCCGCAACAAGAGAAGACACCACAGTGCGAAGCCTACGCACCGCAATGAAGAATCGTCTCCACTCGCCACAACTAGAGAAAGCCCTCGAACAACAAGAAAGACCCAGCGCAGACAAATAGAAAATAAAAATAAATGAATAAATAAAATCCTCCACCTCTCATTAAAAAAAAAAATCTGATTGTGTCATTTTCCTGAGCAAAATCTCCCCAAAGTTCCATTGTCCTTAGAACCAACCCCTTGTTTATCTTGGGCAGCATGTCACTCCTTCATTCGCCAAGTACTCATCGTGTGTTCTGTGCTCTGTGCAGGGCCAGGTTTGGATGCTTGGGATGGATCAGTAAAACAAGCAAATGAGATTTCTTGCATTCTGGCAAGGGGAGTTGGTTAAAAAAAAAAAAGCTACATAAGTAACCTATAGCTTGTTAGAAGGGGATGAGCATTATAAAAAAAGGTGGGGGGAGGGGGCGGGAACACTGGGCTTCCCAGGTGGCGCTAGTGGTAAAGAACCCACCAATGCAGGAGATGTAAGAGACACAGGTTTGATCCCTGGGTTGGGAAGATCCCCTGGAGGAGGGCACAGCAACCTACTCCAGTATTCTTGCCTAGAGAATCCCAAGAACAGAGGAGCCTGGAGGGCTATAGTCCATAGGGTCTCAAAGAGTCAGACACGACTGGAGCGACTTAGCATGCATGCACCCAGTGAAGGTGTGGGAGTGAGTTGCTTTTTAAATTAAGCCCCCTCGCTTGTCTCCTACCCGCAAGCCTCCTCATGCACTGACTACCAAGGCTCTGCCTCAGGACCTTTGCACAAGCTCTTCTGTGTCTCACTCCTTTCCCCTATGCCCAGGTTGCTCCTCCCTTCCGTCAGTTCTCTGCTCAGATGCCGTCTCCTCTGAGAGGACTTTCTAGTTGCTATATCTAAAGTCCCAACCCCAGTGCCTTCTATTCTCTTACCTTTCTCTGGTTTTCTTTGTGATACCCCATTTTATCTAATTTGTATAGGTTTATTTATCTGTTGTCTCTCCCCATGCAGCAGAACAGAAGAACCATGAGGTCAGGTATTTTGTATAAATTTTCTACTTTTTTTTTTTTTTAATCACCACCATCTAGTATTTATTCCTTGCTAGGTTCTGAGCTGCTGCAATCTGTTCAGTTAAGTTTAGTGGCTCAGTTGTGTCGGACTCTTTGCAATCCCATGGACTGCAGCAGGCCAGGCTTCCCTGTCCATCACCACCTGCTGGAGCTTACTCAAACTCATGTCCATCGATTGGTGATGCCATCCAACCATCTCATCCTGTGTCGTCCCCTTCTCCTTCTGCCTTCCATCTTTTCCAGCATCAGGGTCGTTTCAAATGAGTCAGTTCTTCGCAACAGGTAGGCAAAGTACTGAACTTTCAGCTTCAGCATCAGTCCTTCCAATGACTGTTCAGAACTGATTTCCTTTAGGATGGACTGGTTGAATGTCCTTGCAGTCCAAGGGACTCTCAAGAGTCTTCTCCAACACCACGGTTCAAAAGCATCAATTCTTCAGCACTCAGCTTTCTTTACAGTTCAACTCTTACATCCATACGTGACTACTGGAAAAACCATTAACTTTGACTAGACGGAACTTTGTTGGCAAAGTAATGTCTCTGCTTTTTAATATGCTGTCTGGGTTGGTCATAACTTTTCTTCCAAGGAGTGAGTATTTTAATTTCATGGCCGCAGTCACCATTTGCAGTGATTTTGGAGCCCCAGAAATAAAGTCTCTCACTGTTCCAATTGTTTCCCTGTCTATTTGCCATGAAGTGATGGGACCGGATGCCATGATCTTAGTTTTCTAAATGTTGAGCTTTAAGCCAACTTTTTCATTCTCCTCTTTCACTTTCATCAAGAGGCTCTTTAGTTCTTCTTCGCTTTCTACCATAAGGGTGGTGTCATCTGCATATCTAAGGTTATTGATATTTCTCCCAGCAATCTTGATTCCAGCTTGTGCTTCATCTAGCCTTGCATTTCACATGATGTACTCTGAATATAAGTTAAATAAGCAGGGTGACAATATACAGCCTTGACATACTCCTTTCCTAATTTGGAAATAGTCCGTTGTTCCATGTCCCGTTCTAACTGTTGCTTCTTGACCTGCATACAGATTTCTCAGGAGGCAGATCAGGTGTCCTAGTATTTCCATCTCTTGAAGAATTTTCCACAGTTTGTTGTGATCTACACAGTCAAATGCTTTGGCATAGTCAGTAAAGCAGTAGTAGATGTTTTTCTGGAACTCTCTTGCTTTTTTGATGATCCAATGGATGTTGGCAATTTGATCTCTGGTTCCGCTGCCTTTTCTAAATCCAACTTGAACATCTGGAAGTTCATGATTCATGTATGGTTGAAGCCTGGCTTGGAGAATTGTGAGCATTACTCTGCTAGTGTGAGATGAGTGCAACTGTGAGGTAGTTTGAACAGTCCTTGGCATTGCCTTTCTTTGGGATTGGAATGAAAACTGACCTTTTCCAGTCCTGTGGCCACTGCTGAGTTTTCCAAATTTGCTGGCGTATTGAGTGCAGCACTTTCACAGCATCATCTTGTAGGATTTGAAAGAGCTCAACTGGAATTCCATCACCTCCACTAGCTTTGTTCATAGTGATGCTTCCTAAGGCCCACATGACTCACATTCCAGGATGTCTGGTTCCAGGTGAGTGTGAGTGATCACACCATCATGATTATCTGGGTTGTGAAGATCTTTTTTGTACAGTTCTTCTGTGTATTCTTGCCACCTCTTCTTAATATCTTCTGCTTCTGTTAGGTCCATACCATTTCTGTCGTTTAGTGAGCCCATCTTTGCATGAAATGTTCCCTTGGTATCTCTAATTTTCTTGAAGAGATCTCTAGTCTTTCCCATTCTATTGTCTTCCTCTATTTCCTTGCATTGATCACTGAGGAAGGGTTTCTTATCTCTCCTTGCTATTCTTTGGAACTGTGCATTCAAATGAGTATATCTTTCCTTTTCTCCTTTGCCTTTTGTATATTTTATTTTCTTAGCTATTTGTAAGGCCTCCTCGGACAACCATTTTGCCTTTTTGCATTTCTTTTTCTTGGGGATGGTCTTCATCACTGCCTCCTGTACAATGTCCCCGATCTCCATCCATAGTTCTTCAGGCACTCTGTCTATCAGATCTAATCCCTTGAATATATTTGTCACTTCCACTGTATAATCATAAGGGATTGATTTAGGTCATACCTGAATGGTCTAGTGGTTTTCCCTACTTTGTTCAATTTAAGTCTGAATTTGGCAATAAGTAGTTCATGATCTGGGCCACAGTCAGCTCTTGATCTTATTTTTGCTGACTGTATAGAGCTTCTCCATCTTTGGCTGCAAAGAATATAATCAATCTGATTTTGGTATTGACCATCTAGTGCTGTCCATGTGTAGAGTCTTCTCTTGTGTTGTTGGAAGAGGGTGTTTGCTATGATTAGTGTGTTCTTTTGGCAAAACTCTGTTAGCCTTTGACCTGCTTCATTTTGTACTCCAAGGCCAAATTTGCCTGTTACTCCAGGTATCTCTTGACTTCCTACTTTTGCATTCCAGTCCCCTATAATGAAAAGGACATCTTTTTTTGGTGTTAGTTCTAGAAGGTCTTGTAGGTCTTCATAGAACTGTTCAACTTCAGCTTCTTCAGCATTATTCGTTGGGGCATAGACTTGAATTACTGTGATATTGAATGGTTTGCCTTGGAAACGAACAGAGATCATTCTGTCATTTTTGAGATTGCATCCAAGTACTGCATTTCGGACTCTCTTGTTGACTTTGATGGCTACTCCATTTCTTCTAAGGGATTCTTGCCCACAGGAGTAATTATAATGGTCATCTGAATTAAATTCACTCATTCCAGTCCATTTTAATTCACTGACTCCTAAAATGTCAACATTCACTCTTGCCATCTCCTGTTTGACCATTTCCAATTTGCCTTGATTCATGGACCTAACATTCCAGGTTCCTATGCAATATTGCTTTTTACAGCATTTGACTTACTTCCATCACTAGTTACATCCACAGCTGGGTGTTGTTTTTGCTTTGGCTCCGTCTCTTCATTCTTTCTGGAGTTATTTTTCCACTGATCTCCAGTAGCATATTGGGCACCTACCAACCTGGGGAGTTCATCTTTCAGTGTCCTATCTTTTTGCCTTTTTGTACTGTTCGTGAGGTTCTCAAGGCAAGAATACTGAAGTGGTTCTCCCTTCCCTTCTTCATTTTGCACTCTTTGATAATCTCTTTATGTACTTCAAACCTTTTCAGTCTTACCCCTCTGAGGTGGATTCTGTTGTTATCCTCATTTTATAGGGAGGTTGCTAAGGCTCAAGGTCACACCGTGGTTTGAGGCTGAGCCTAGACAGAAACCCAGCTCACCTGACTCCAGGCTTCTGTTCCTCACTCTCTCACAGTGCTGTCTGCTTCCAGAAGGCCCATCATTTGGAAGACAGGTTTCCATAGGCCCGGAGTCCAAGGCCCTTCCCAGCCCCTACTGAGATGCTTGGTTTCTGGGGTAGAGGATCATTTAGGCCAATATATTGGCCTAAACTATATATATGCATGTGTGCTTAGTTGCTTCAGACTTGTCCATCTCTTTGCGACCCTATAAGCTATAGCCTGCCAGGCTCCTCTGTCCATAGCATTCCCCAGGCAAGAATACTGGAATGAGTTTCAGGGAGAACTGGGTCTATCCCTGGGTTGGGAAGATCCCCCAGAGAAGGGCATGGCAGCCCACTCCAGTATTCTTGTCTGGGAAATGCCATGGACAGAGGAGCCTGCTGGGCTATACAGTCCATGGTGTCATAAAAGAGTAGGACATGACTCAACACAACAATATGTAGATGTGTTTTTGTATGTGTGTGTGTATATGTGTGTGTATATATATATGTGTGTGTGTATATATATATGTGTGTGTGTATATATATATATATTCCTCCAAGTTTGCCCCACATCTCTACCATGTCTCTCTCTCCTGTTGATAAGCTCAGGCAGATAGTAGGAACACCTCAGGCTTCATTCTTCTTCCTGTCCTAAGGCTCAGAAAGAGCCAGCTGGAATCTACCTGCTCTGGGCTTGCTTCCATCAGCCTGGGCCCCACAGGGTGAGGGGTTCCTGCTAAGCCCACAAGCTTTAGGGGCCCCAGAGTTCCTCTTACGTACACTTGTTTGTTGACATAGGACCTTCTGAGCTATATTTTTCCTCCCATGGAAATTTCTCTGCTGCTGCTACTGCTGCTAAGTCGCTTCAGTAGTGTCTGACTCTGTGCGACCCCAGAGACGGCAGCCCACCAGGCTTCCCTGTCCCTGGGATTCTCCAGGCAAGAACACTGGAGTGGGTTGCCATTTCCTTCTCCAGTGCATGAAAGTGAAAAGTGAAAGTGAAGTCGCTCAGTCGCTCTTAGCGACCCCATGGACTGCAGTCTACCAGGCTCCTCCATCCATGGGATTTTCCAGGCAAGAGTACTGGAGTGGGGTGCCATTGCCTTCTCTGGGAAATTTCTCTAGTGCTTCTAAATTATGCATCTTGGAGACGCTGTTTTGTCCTCTATCAGAGCTCCTTTATAGGGGTGGGGGTACCGATGGGAAGAAGGCCTTGACCTCTGCCCTAAAGGTGAGAGAGTCTGACCCTACACAAAGCAACATGCATTTGGACTTAGTTTTCATTTCGACAAAGAGGTGATGATTTTCCGAAGTGACATATAATCATTAACGTCCTAGTTGGATTGGAAAATGGATCTCTTTTTGCAGCTTCTGTGCTTAAACCACTTCATCACACTGTTGTCTTCGGTAATTTCAATGAGAGTAGAGATTGTCTAGCAGAGTATCACATCTCCAATAATACGGTGGCTGGGTAAAGGACGGGGGAGGAGAAGGAATTATATGAATCATATTCTGTTTCCTAGAATATCTGGTTTGCATGTCTATGGGGGAGCAAGGCTGGTCGATGATTCAACATCTACTTAATGCATTCTGACCTTCTGTGGTACAGAGTTCTGTAATAGGTGACACCAGTGTGTAAAATCGAATTTTTTTTTTTGGTAAATATAGTTATTCATTTACTTTATTTGGCTGCACTGGATCTTGGTTTCAACACACAGAATCTTTGGTTGCAACGTGTGAACTCTCAGCTGTGGCATATGGGATCCAGTTCCCTGACCAAGGATCAAACCCAGGGCCCCTGCATGGGGAGCCTGGACTCTTAGCCACTGGACCACCAGGGAGGTCCCTAAAATCTACATTCTTAGCCACAAGGACATCGTTTGACTGCAGTACTGCTTCAGGGACCTAAGATTTGTATTCTGAAATAGAGCTCCTGAAAAGATCTGGTTTGGTCCTAAGAAGAACCTTCTGTTATTGAATATGAAACCCCTATTGTCTATTTTGTAGGAAGGAGATGACTCTGTTTATGGTTCTTTGTCTACCTCTGCTGAGTGTGTGTGCATATGGCTAGTTGGGCAAAATTCAAAATCAGGGACTTCCCTGGTGGTCCAGTGGCTAAGACTCTGCACTCCCAGTGCAGGGGGCCCAGGTTCAATCCCTGGTCAGGGAACTAGAGCCCACATGCTGCAACTAAAAATCCTGGATGCCACAACTAAGACTCAGCACAGCCAAATGAATAAATAAATGAAAATGAATTTAAAAAATGTTTAAAACCAGAAGATTCCATCTGCAAGTCCCAGGGTCCTTTGAGAGCCCAAGCAAAGGAAAAACTCAAGCGTGGTACCAGTTTATGCTCTTAAAGGATTCAAGTCTTCTGCTCTAATGGCTTCTATGACAGCGAGAATGAAACAGGAAAGTGTTAGTTGAAGATCACGGAGCCTACTGATTCTTGGAAGAAATTATTGTGATACATTAAGGATCAGGCTAGTTCAGGGAATTCCCTGAAGGTCCAGTGGTTAGGACTCGACCTTTTAATGCTAAGGGTCTGGATTCAATACCTGGTTGGGGAACTAAAATCCTGCAAGCCTGCAAGCTGTGCTTTGAGGAAAACAAAAGGATCAGGCTAGCTTAAGCGTTGTGAGCACTGCACGTTGGATCATATTGATGGCTACTGCTTTCACCCCATGGATTCCCAACAAAAGCTTATAATTGAAATGGACATAAAAAGCAGTGCCATGTGAATTTTACAAAGCAGCTAATTTGATGTGAAATGGAAATACTTTGAAACTAAAGAGAGAACATAAAAGTCCATTCAATAAATACATCAGATAATAAAATAGATAATTTCCAGTAACCATTAGGGAGCAATGCTGAAAGAAAAATGAGATGAAGGAGGAAATATTGGATGGAGTCACAGATGTTCTGTTAAGCACTGTGCTATATAGATGATGAAACTGGACTTGATCAGCCAGATCTAATATCAACAAATTCAATGAAAGATAAATGTAAAGTCCTTTGGTTTGTCAAATAAAAGTCAGCCGCAGAGGTACAGGGTAGGGGGGATTTAACTTGGCTGCACCTGTGCGTTAGCTTTTAGTGGCTGACCAGAGATAGTGTTCAGAAGGAATCTGAGGGGTGGGATGGGGAGGGATATGGGAGGGAAGTTCAAGAGGGAGGGGATATATGTATACCTATGGCTGATTTATGTTGAGGTTTGACAGAAAACAACAAAATTCTGTAAAACCATTATCCTTCAAGTAAAAAATAAGTAAACTTAATTAAAAAAAAGAAGGACTCTGAGGACACTGCCGAATTCCAGGGAACAGTGTGCCACGCCGATCAGCACTGTCTGGTGTAGACGCAGGGAGTACGTAGGCAGCGAGTAGCGTTACATAAAATCATCTCTGCACTTGAGTGCAAGGAAGGTTCGAATGTGTCCACAACATGAGTGCCGCAAATCATTTGTCTGTGTTAGAGGATATATAGAGGAAGGAGGTGAGGTGATCCCCGCAAGGGTGCTGTGCTCAGTACTGGGTGCTGGACTTTGTGAGGGACATTGATGGACTCCCTAGAGAGTGTGGAACCAGGGCACCTGGGGTGGGGAAGTGATCTGAAACCACGTCGGAGAAGAACGACTGAAGTGCTAGGGAACGTCTGGGTATGAAAAGAGTTGAGAGGATCACTTACTGCTCTGATTAGAAGAATAGATAGTTAGATACAGATATGTAGACATGTATAGATATCTATATAGACATAACTATAACTGCCATGTTGAAGAAGAACTAGGTTTATTCAGAAGGCAGAAAGAGGACCAACAAGTTGAAGTTATAAGGACTCAGATTTCCACTTAATTTTTTTTTAAATTTTATTTTATTTTTAAACTTTACATAATTGTATTAGTTTTGCCAAATATCCAAAGGAATCCGCCACAGGTATACATGTGTTCCCCATCCTGAACCCTCCTCCCTCCTCCCTCCCCATACCATCCCTCTGGGTCGTCCCAGTGCACTAGCCCCAAGCATCCAGTATCGTATATCGAACCTGGACTGGCAACTCGTTTCTTACATGATATTTTACATGTTTCAATGTCATTCTCCCAAATCTTCCCACCCTCTCCCTCTCCCACAGAGTCCATAAGACTGTTCTATACATCAGTGTCTCTTTTGCTGTCTCGTACACAGGGTTATTGTTTCCATCTTTCTAAATTCCATATATATGCGTTAGTATACTGTATTTATGTTTTTCCTTAATTTAAGGAAAGATTCCTTAGTAATTTGGTTTTCTGCAATGAAATGGTGAGGCTCCTACTGGTGGAGATGTTTTAGCAGTGACCAGATGGGTTAAGAACTTCCCAGGTGTGCAATGGTAAGGAATCTACCCACTAATGCAGGAGATGCAGGAGACACAGGTTTGATTCCTGGGTGGAAAGTTAGTGAGCTTTTATTATTCCTGGAATAGGAAATGGTAACCCACTCCAGTATTCTTGCCTGGAAAATCCCATGGATAGTGGAGCCTGGTGGGCTACAGTCAGACACGACTTAGCAACTGAGCAGGCATGCAGATGGCTTAAATTGTCAATTTTTCAAGGATGTTATAGAACAGATCAGAAGTTTGAATGAAAGGATGTCTGAGTCCTCTAAGGTCCTCTGACTCTAAGACAAGGGAGATCGGGGAAATGAGAGATAGAGGGAAAGGCAGGCTGGCTCTGAATGTCCACCAGGAAGTAAGCTTACTTAAAGGTCTTAATTCCATTGCTCTGGCCTCAGAGACCCAGCACATCTTACCTGATCATCAGAAAGCCTAGCCCTGTTTGGGCTGGCCTGCCCTCCTACTCTGCAGCCTTGCTTATCTCAGCCACTGATGGGGCTAGTCTCCTTAGATGCCTGGTTCCCAACCCCAGGCTTACCCTGACCCTGACTTTGACCCAGGCCTTGCCGACTGCCCTGAGCTTTCTGTCCAGCAACTCTCTGACAGGAAATGGGCAGATGGGGCAATACGATAGAAGATGGGAAAGTCCTGACCTCTATTACAACTAGAAAGTTATTTAGTTTTTTAAAAAAGCACATCCAAGGTAATGTTTAATTAATGTGCTGTTTCTGAGATGAAAAGTGATTTCTAATAATGTTTCAGCCTTGACTTTGTCAATATTTTAACCAAAGACTTGGATAAATATAAATAAAGTTTACTTATGAAGTTTGTGGACAACATGAAGTCAAAGGGGACAATAAATATATGGGATCGAAATTCCAAAAGATCATATTGCCTGGCTAGGATAGCAAATAGATCTAAGAAAGAGAAATATAAAAGAGGTTAATATAAATTTTAACAGTGGAATTTGAAAGCCCAACTGAACAAAGTTGCATGGGAAAGACTTATAGACAGGCAGCTGTTTTGAGTAATTTGGAGCAGTATGGTCTAATAGAAAATTACAAGCCATAGATATAATTTTATATTTTCCAATAGATCTAATAATAAAAAGAATCAGACAAAATTAGTTTTGATAGTATGTTTTATTGAACCCAATTTATCAAAAATATCATTTCAACAACTAATCAATATAAAAATTATTGATACCTTTACATTTTTATACAAAATCTTTGAAATCCAATGTGCATTTTACACTTAGAGCATATCTCAATCCAGAAGTTAAATTCACTAGAAATACTCAATCTGTGCTTAGATTTCATAAGACTTACTGTTGGAAAAGTAGATTCACATATCCAAGTTGTTTTAAACATCAGTTCAGTTCAGTTCAGTCACTCAGTCATGTCCAACTCTTCATGACCCCATGGACTGCAGCATGCCAGGCTTCCCTGTCCATCACCAACTCCCGAAGCTTGCTCAAACTCATGTCCATTGAGTTGGTGATGCCATCCAATCATCTCATCCTCTGTTGTCCCCTTCTCCTCCTGCCTTCAATCTTTCCCAGCATCAGGGTCTTTTCGAAAGAGTCAGTTCTTTGCATCAGGTGGCCAAAGTATTGGAGTTTCAGCTTCAGCATCAGTCCTTCCAATGAATATTCAGGACTGATTTCCTTTAGGATGGACTGGTTGGATCTCCTTGCAGTCCAAGGGACTCTCAAGAGTCTTCTCCAACACCACAGTTCAAAAGCATCAATTCTTCGGCACTCAGGTTTCTTTATAGTCCAACTCTCACATCCATACATGACTATTGGGAAAACCATGCTGCTGCTGCTGCTAAGTCGCTTTAGTTGTGTCCAACTCTGTGTGACCACCAGGCAGACCACCAGGCTCCGCCGTCCCTGGGATTCTCCACACTGGAGTAGGTTGCCATTTCCTTCTCCAATGCAAGAAAGTGAAAAGTGAAAGTGAAGTCGTTCAGTTGTGTCCGACTCTTAGTGACCCCATGGACTGCAGCCCACCAGGCTCCTCCATCCACGGGATTTTCCAGGCAAGAGTACTGGAGTGGGGTGCCATCACCTTCTCCAAAGTGATGGGACTGGATGTCATTATCTTAGTTTTCTGAATGTTGAATTTTCTGCCAACTTTTTCACTCTCATCTTTCACCTTGATCAAGAGGCTCTTTAGTTCTTCTTTGCTTTCTGCCATAAGGGTGGTGTCAGCTGCATATCTGAAGTTATTGATATTTCTCAATATCAGTATCGATCTTGATTGGCTTGTGGCTGCCATATTGGGCCATGCGGCTTCAGATGATTTAGTTGGCTGGAGTTGTTTAGGAGTCTATAGTGCAATGGGGCTATTAATAATGTAAAATAAGAAAGGTATAGTATTTGGAACAAGAAAGTTGACAGCTTTGTTCTACTTCACTTCATTTAGACTTACCTAAGAGCATTTCATTCAGGATTAAAAGGGATATAGACAGGCTGGAGGGGGAATGCCTATATGTGGGCATAAGAAGTAGGTGGTGGGTGGTGGGGCATGGTTGTTACTTACTGGTAAATGGAGAGCTGGCTGGTGGGATGAGACTTACCCAAGAACATAGGCTTAGGGCCAGCATGGAAACAGAGTTAAGAACTTTCCAGTGGTCACACAGGGGGTCCTGTGAATTAGCGGACTCCTAACTCCTGGAGGGCAACCACCTTCTGAGGGAGATACCACAGAGGATTCCAGGAATGAATGGCATTTTGGCTTGGATCAACCTCACAGTCCTTTTCAAGTTTGATTTTACAAATTCCTTTCCCCGCTCCCCGCCCCTCACCTCACCTCCCAGGTCCCTTCCACTTTGGGGACTATTCAAGATTCTTTTTGGCAGGACTGGGGGCAGGGGGTGGGGGTGGGGCAAGAAAATAACATTTATGAGTTAGAAGGGACTTTGGAGACTGTCTGGATGAGACACCCAACCATAAGAAGGGTTGGGTGTCTGTCTACTCAATGTCATATGGCTGTCAGACTCAGGTGTCTGGAAGCTGGCACTTCTCCATTATAGTCTCTCCAGGTGAACATAAGCCTTGTTAAAAAGGAGACTTTTTTAAGGAGAAGTTACAGGGAGCAGGGCTGTCTTTTTTTCTCACTTGGAATGAAAGGAGCTACTCCTGTTTGCCTACCAGGACTCCTGAAAGGTCGACGCTGATTTCCTTCAGCGGAAACCAGTGCATGGCCGCCACCTACAGGACTTGTGGAAAATCGACGCTTGGCTTTCGGGAAGGACGAAGGTCCCAGATACTCATCTCAGGTCACCTGAAAATTATTGTCAGTGGCTACCCACTCCAGTATTCTTACCTGGAGAATCCCATGGAGAGAGGAGGCTGGCGGGCTACTGTCCATGGGGTCGCAAAGAGTCAGACATGACTGAGCGGCTAAGCATACATTCAAAAAAGACCGCTAACCAGCAGTTTTCCAGAGGGGCAAGGTATACCTAGGAGTAGAGAAGAGGTCACGTGCCTCTTGGATATGTCGTCAGGACCATCTTAAAAATCCCTCCCTTCTTCCTCAAAGGCCCACAGTTTGCAGAGGCTTTTCTCCTTTGGCTTTTAAATACTTTTTCTTTCAAAACATCATCTTCTGGTAAAATACAATTACTAAGAGTGTTACACAAGACAGGCAGGATGGAGAAGTGGGAACAACAACACAGGCTTTTCACTCGGACAGAACTCAGGTTGAGATCCTGACCACGAGGACATTTAATGGGTGACTACGTGCTTGGTTTCTTCATCTGAGAATAATAATGTGGTTGTCATGAGGATTAAAGACGTAGAAGGTCTAGTAGCAAGTTCTCCAAGGCTAACTGATGAATTTTTTTTAAAGAATTTTTTTTTTTAATGTGGCTGCTGCTGCTGCTAAGTCGTTTCAGTCGTGTCCTACTCTGTGCGACCCCATAGACGGCAGCCCATCAGGTTCCCCCGTCCCTGGGATTCTCCAGACAAGAACACTGGAGTGGGTTGCCATTTCCTCCTCCAATGCATGCATGCTAAGTCGCTTCAGTCATGTCTGACTCTGTGCGACCCCATGGACAGCAGCCCACCAGACTCCTCTGTCGATGGAATTCTCTAGGCAAGAATACTGGAGTGGGTTGCCATTTCCTTCTTTGTTTTTAATGTGGACCATTGTTTTTTCAAGTCTTTGTTGAATTTGTCACAACATCGCTTCTGTTTTCATGTTTTGTTTTGTTTTTTTGGTGGAGAAGCATGTGAGATCTTAGCTCCCAGACCAGGGATTGAACCCGCAACCCCTGCATTATCCGCCCACAAACTTTCCTTTTCAACTGTGGCTTACTGGTGCCTTTCTGATGGTGTTGGCCCTATTCTGACTTGCAGAATACTATGATTTGTGTCTTTGTCTCATCTCCACTTTTAGACTATATACTCATTGTGGATTGGGACTGGATTGACATGTTTCAAGTCTCCACAGCATGTGACATCCTGGTTACCCATAGAAGGCACTTAAAATGAGCTTTAAAAGTGGAAGTCCAAAGTACAGAAAGACACTGATAGGAATATCAGGGGAAATTATTGGTAATACAATAGATCTGATTGCTGGAACTATTTTTCCTATTTTCAGTAACTGTTCTAAGGGTTGTTGAAGCCCCAAGGATTTCTAGGGGTGATTCCACTCCACTTACCCCTGTTATATATAAACACATTCTCCAATCCCTCCCGGCTTCCACCCATGTTGTTACCCCAAGTGCCTTCTACACAGAAATTCTGGAGCTGGGTGGGCAACCAGTCTGTGTTTGGGGTTTCCTTAAGAGGCAGAGCGCTTTCAGTTCAGTTCAGTCGCTCTGTCGTGTCCGACTCTTTGCGACCCCATGGACTGCAGCACGCCAGGCTTCCCTGTCCATCACCAACTCCCGGAGTTCACTCAGACTCACGTCCATCGAGTCAGTGATGCCATCCAGCCATCTCATCCTCTGTGGTCCCCTTCTCCTGCCTTCAATCTTTCCCAGCATCAGGATCTTTTCTGATGAGTCAGTTCTTTGCAGAGTGCTTTGCTGTTCTTTTTTCCTATACCCGAGCGCCCTCTGCTGGAAATATTCAGAAGTGATTTTTCGAAACTGCTGGAATCGACACTTTCTCATTTGCTGGGAAAGATGACCGTCCCCTGACACCCCCCCCTCCCGGCCCCCCACCCCGGTTCATCTGGGTGAAAGATGAGTATTTCCACTTCTGTTTTGTTTTCCCTCATCCCTGCTCTCTTCCAGGACGAACTCTTTCCTGGAAGCGAGCACTTCCGGTAGGGGAGTGGCCCTGTGGTCCATCCTGCTCTCTTCTGTCCTGTCTCAAGCCTAGCTCAGGGGTCCTTACAGGGTGAAATGACAAAGGGCAGACCCTCCGCCCTTCGGAAGGGCACCTAGAAGCTCTGAAGTTACTGAACCCAGAATCAATGCTGTGAATTCTAATTCACGTTAGAAGGCTCCGAGTGTTCTAGCAACCCCCAGGAGGCCGGGAAAGCATGGTGGGACAGGACAGTGTGGTGGAGTAAGATGTGAGTCAGCCCACAGCCAAACTGGGCTAATGCACGTTGGGGTGTCAGACCCCTTGTTAGCGAGTCTCGGATCCATCCCCGGCCCCATCCGCCACGCCCCAGCTCTGCAGTGACTGTGAGAGTTAAACTGGAGGCCCATTGGGCTTGCCTCTTTTGAACAGTTGAAAATACAAAGATCAGATCTGCAGATGGGAAGAGGGGGGGCGTCTATTGTTCATGGTTTGTATCTAAAAATAAACTGGAAACTGAGGGAGAAAACCATTCCTGGGCTGAAAGGAAAGATAAATTTCTACCGTCTTGTAGAGGACATCAGATTATATAGTGACTAGTATTCTCACCAGCACTCTTCCAACAAATAGGAGTGCCTTTCTGGGGCTTCTAGAGTGGCTCAGCGGTAAAGAATCCACTCCAATGCAGGAGAGAATGGTTCAATCCCTGGGTACAGGAAATCTCCTGGAGGAGAGCATGGCAACCTACTCCAATTCTTGCCTGGAGAATGCCATGGACAGAGCAGCCTGTGGGCTACAGTCCATGGGGTGGCAAAGAGTCAGACACCACTGAGACATCGGAGCATAACTGGTTATTTCTGTTAACATTGCCTCACTGTAGACAGAGGGCTCACTACCAAAGCACAATTCATCAGAGAATTTGAAGATGGTTTAGGGCTGTGTTTGGTATGTAAGGAGTAGTTGGTGCAAAACACACACCAGGAAGAAGAATATTCTGGCACAGTGGCAAGTCACTGTTGTTGGCCCGAGTACATTTTCTTCCACAGAACACTTTCCAAGCTGGTTGTGGATGCTATTTTCAGCTGTGGATTATTCTGTTTTAGTTGTTAAATGATCATTAGTATTTTCTAATACTCAGCAAAAATCCCACCTCACCACAATTAATGAGCACAGAATCTTTCTGACCTTGAGCAGAACATTGGATTATTTAAATTAAAATATAAAAGGCGGAGAGCATTTGTGATCTGCAGTGCATCACAGAAGACTCATTAGCCAGTGATTGAATAACTCCCAGCTATTGTGTGCCATCACTTCTCCATCAGTTTTCATCATGTGATCAATTATACATTGTACAGTGGTGGGTAAAACACATGGAGCTTCATACTGATTTAGTCCAGACAAGATCATTTGTCCGGTTTCCTCTTTTCAAAAATTATCAGTGACAATTCTTTCCTCTTTGAAAGTGGTAGAAAAATAGATGATCACTAATTTTGCCTTCATTTATATATTTGTTTTAATGAAGCTTCTAACTGCCAGAATTAGGCTGGGTTTTAAGTGGACTGCCCTGCATCTGCTGAGGTTTGTACAGCAGTGTTATTCAGATGAACCATGTCAGGATATAGGTATCGAAGGATATGCAAGACATGTTCATCAGAGGTTTTTCTGGTGAACACAAATCAGGCATTCTCAAAGAGGGAGGCTTGGAAGGATGGTGGGGACAATGTCACTCCAAGCAGCTGACAACTGGGATTTCCCTGGTGGTGCAGTGGTTAGGACTCAGCACTTTCACTGCCTGGCCTGGGTTCAATCCCTGGTTGGGAAACTAAGATCTGGCAAGCCATATGATTTGGCCAAAAACAAAAATGAAAACCAAGGGATGATAACCAATTCTTGCTGAGATGGGGGGGTGCCTGGGGACAAAAATATCTACACTACTTCAGCAGATAGTACATTGGTGTGTGGCCCTCCAAAGGGACCCAGTACATAATAATAGCACACCTGTAGCATTAAAATTTCATGGTGGGGGCATGATTAGGCAAAAGTGTCTATTGGTGTAGAAAGGTGTGTTTATACGCTGGTGCAGCTCTCCTGGTGACATCATCATGTGACAATGAGGAGGATGACAGATTTTTTTTTTAACTCTTAAGGTTACTAATTCTTTAAAAATAATTATTTATTTGCCTGTGCCGGGTCTTATTTGTGGCATGTATGATCTTCAGTTTCAGCTTGTGGGACCTGGTTCCCTGACCAGGGATCGAACCCTGGGCCCCCTGCATTAGGAGCATGGAGTCTTAGCCACTGGACTATCAGGGAAGTCCCACATAGGCTACTCTGTATTGATTTAATTTAACTTCATTGTGATAAGAATACTTAATAGTTGGTCTACTCTCTTCTGAAAATTTTAAATGCATGATACAGCAGTATTGAGTACAGATACATTGTTGTACAGCAGAGCTCCACAGCTTCCTTGTTTCACTCAACTGAAACTGTCTGCCTGTTGGTTAGTAACTTCCTTTTCCCCCCTCTCCCTAGCAATCACCATTCAACTCTTTGATTCTATGGATTTGACTACTTTAGAAACCTCATATAAGCACAGTCATGCAGTATTTTATATTTTTCCATGACTGGCTTATGTCATTGATCATTACGTTTTCAAGCTTCATTCATGGTGTAGCATGAGATAGGATTTCCTTCTTCTTTAAGGGTGAATAATCTGGTATATGTATGTTTCGATCCCTGGGTTGAAAAGATCCCCTGGAGAAGGAAATGGCAACCCACTCCAGTAGTCTTGCCTGGAAAATTCCATGGCCAGAGGAGCCTGGTGGGTTATAGTCCATCAGGTCTCAAAGAGTTGGACATGACTGCATGTATATAGCATAGTTGTCTTTTTAAATTTTTATTTTATGTTGGAGTATAATTGATCAACAATGTTGTGTTAGTTTCAAGCATACAGCAAAATGATTCAGTTTTACATATACATGTGTCTATTTTTTTTTCAAAATCTTTTCCCATTTAGTTTATTGCAGAATATTGCGCCACATTCCCTGTGCTATACAGTAGGCCCTTGTTGGTTATCTGTTTTAAACATTGCATTGTGTGCATGCCAGTCCCAAACTCCCAGTCTGTCTCTCCCTTCCGACCTCTACCCCTGGTAACCATAAGTTGGTTCTTTACGTCTGTGACTCTGTTTCTGTTTTGTCAATAACTTAATTTGTATCTTCTTTTTTTAAGATTCTGCATATGAGCAATATCATATGATACTGTCTTTCTCTGACTTCACTTAGTACAATAATTTCCAGGTCCGTCCATGTTGCTGCAGATAGCATTATTTCCTTCTTTTTAATGGCTGAGTAATTTTCCATCATTTATATGGACAACACTTTCTTTATCCATTCATTGTTGATGAACTCTCCATTTGCTCCCGTGTCTTGGCTATTGTAAATAGTGCTCAACACTTTCTTTATCCATTCATTGTTGATGAACTCTCCATTTGCTCCCGTGTCTTGGCCATTGTAGATAGTGCTCAACACTTTCTTTATCCATTCACTGTTGATGAACTCTCCATTTGCTCCCGTGTCTTGGCCATTGTAGATAGTGCTCAACACTTTCTTTATCCATTCATTGTTGATGAACTCTCCATTTGCTCCCGTGTCTTGGCCATTGTAGATAGTGCTCAACACTTTCTTTATCCATTCACTGTTGATGAACTCTCCATTTGCTCCCGTGTCTTGGCCATTGTAGATAGTGCTGCAATGAACACTGGGTATAGCGCCGTTTCTCCACCCGTTCTTCCATCAGTGGGCAGTTAGACTGTGTCCACATCTTGGTCATTCATTGTCCATAGTATTGCAGTGAACAGGGGAGGGCTAATATCCCTCCCCTCCAAGATCCTAAATACTCAGAGGTGGGGTTGCTGGATCATATGGTAATTCTATTTTGATTTTTTGAGACTCCGCCACACAGTTTTCTATAATGGCTGCACCCTTTTGCCCAACAGTGCAAAAGGGTTCCGACTTCTCCACGTGGTGAACATGTGAACACTTGTCTTTTATGACCAGCCTTTTACTGAGGATATAGCATGTGCTGGGCACTGTGCTGTTCACTGTATAAGCATGATGTCATTTAATCTTCAAAAGACCAAGGGAGGCTTGGAGAGGTTAAACAAGTGGATGAGAGCAGGTGGTAATATTTAGTTAGTGTTTAACACTCTGGCTGAGGCAGGAAGCAGGCCTCAGAGCGTAGTATTTACCAGTCATTTGACCCCTGTTAAGCCTTATTTCCTCAATTATAAATTAGAAATATTGAGACCTCCCTGATGGTCCAGTGATTAAGACTCCGCTTCCACTGCAGGGGACACAGGTTCAATCCCTGGTCAGGGAAGGATCTTAAATGCCATGCAGCATGGCCAAAAAAACTAGAAATATAAATAGTATCTCTCTAAATGGTTATTGTGAAAATTATATGAGAAAACATATCTAAATTATTAAGTGTATATAAAGTACATGTTGATTATTGCTATACTACTAATAATTTTTATTATTAAGGTATTTGCTCTTGGCCACTTCCCTTTTTATTTCAGCTGGAATTCTAATATTTGGTTTCAGTATGTGTGCTTTTTTGGCTCAAGTCCATTTCTTGCATTTAGTTTCTCCCCTTGAATCGCATACACATTAATAAATATGGCTCTAGCAATAATAAACTGACAGTTTTAGGAAATAGCCAAGGACAGAAAAATACTGTTTTATAGATGCTATTTTATCTTTCAAATATAGATTTGGCATTTGAAATATATGTTCAACAAAAGGCAAAGCACTAACAAACATTTTTGGACATATATGACAGAGGATTAAGGTAATTAATAGCCAAAGAGCTTTTATAAATCATTAAGAGACAGCAAATATTCCAGTAGAAAGATGGGCAAAGAGCATAAGGCAATTCATGCCAAAAAGAAATGCAAATGGCTAATAAAAATGAAAAAGTATTCACTCTGTAGTGTTATAACCATGAAGGATCATTTTGGTTCAGAAAATTGGCAAAATTTAAAATAATTAAAATATTTGTTGCTGGTGAGGATATGAAAATTGAGCAATCATACATTACTTCTGGTGGCAGAAAATGATAAAACTCATTAATGAGAAGAATAGCGAACTTCCTGCTGGTACAGTGGATAAGAATCTGCCTGCTAATGCGGGGGACACCGGTTAGATCCCTGGGCTAGGAAGATCCCACACGCCGAGGAACAGCTAAGCCGGGGTGCCACAACTACTGAGCCAGCTCTCAGGAGCGCAGGAGCTGCAGCAACTGAAGCCATGTGCCTAGAGCCTGTGCTCTGCAACAGGAGACGCCACGACAATGAGACGCCTGCACACCACAAGGAGAGTAGCCCCTGCTGATGCAACTAGCAACGAAGACCCAGCACAGCCATAAACAAGTATAAATAAGTATTAAACAAATAGTTGTTTCTGGAGAAAAGTTTGTATGTATCAGAATCTTTTAAAAATATACAAGCCTTCTGACCTAAGACTTCTACTTCTAGGAAAATCTTAGATGAATTGAAAGCTGTGTTTGTATAGGAATGTTTATGCAGCTGTGTTTCTAATAAAAAATTTGAAACAAGCTAAATGTGCAGTAATAGCTGTTACAGTTATTATTATCAAAGACCAGAATTGTTCCATGAGATGGAGTTTTTTTTTTCAAGTGATACTGTTGAAGCCAAAAAATCAGACCTGTGCTATATTTAAGAAGAAAAATGTGCATATAGCCTTAGGAAAATACTGGAAGCACATGGTTCAAAATTTGGAAGCAGTTGTTTTAACATAAAAAATTGCAGGTTTTTTGATTTTTCTGCAAAGAGCACGTGTTACGTTTTAGTTGTTATTGCCGCATTACAGACCATGGTAAACTTTCGGCATAAAGCAGGAGTAGTTTTACTATGTTTGTGTCAAGAATCCAGAAAGGTCAGATGGGCTTTGCTTCAACACATTTCACACCACACCTGGGGATGACTGAACAGCTAGGGGCCGGAACCACCTGAAGTCTCCTTCGCTCACATGTCTGACCCCTGGGATGCTCTGATGACCGACCTGTCTCCCCGGAGTGCCTTCGAGTGGCCTCTCTGTGTGGCTGGCCTCTCCCTCCCAGCCTGGCGGCCTCAGTGTAGCAGAGGGCCCCAAGTGTGCATGGTAGAGTGAGCAAGGCAGATGCTGCCTTTTCTGATTTGGCTTTGGAAGTAGTGTGGTCTCACTCTGTTACTTCTACTGAGTCAAGAGTCACCGGCCGTCCGTATTCAAGGGAGAAGGGACACAGACTCCATCTCTGGGTCACATTGGAAAAAAGCGAGGTGGGAGATACTGTTGCAATCATCTTTGGAAAATGCACACATCTTAATTTTGCAGTAAAGGAAAAAGCTCCATAAATATTATTGCATTAATTTTTTTTTTTGAAAAAAGCTTATTATAGGACTTCACTGGTGATCTATTGGTTAAGAATCTGCCTGTCAATGCAAGGGACACGGGTTTGATCCCTGGTTGGGGAACTAAGATCCCACGTGCTGAGGAGCAGCTGAGCCCATGCACCACAGCTACTGAACCCACAGCAGCAATTACGGGAGCCCACGCGCCTAGAGCCTGTGCCTCGAAACGAGAAGCCGTGGCGATGAGAAGCCTGAGCACTGCAATGAAGAGTAGCCCTAGCTTGCTGAAGTAGAGAAAGCCTGCATGCAACGATGAAGACCCAGCGCAGACAAAAATTAAAAAAAACCTTTTATAAAGCTTATTATAAAATACCTATGAGTCTAATTAGCTGAGATCTGAAGTAGAAAACCATTTGGCATAATTGAGACCAATCTTGCTAAACATCTGTGTATTGTTCCGCATGTCCTAGTTGAGTTTCCTGTCCTTGATGTGTTCCTGTGTGTGGACACAAGGGTAGAAGTGGGGATGAGTAGGTGTAGGGTTGTCAGGTACAATACAGGGGGGACTTCCCTGGTGGCTCAAATGATAAAGAATCTACCTGCAATGCAGGAGGCCCAGGTTCGAGTCCCTGGGTTGGGAAGATCCCCTGGAGAAAGGAATGTCTACCCACTCCAGTATTCTTGCCTGGAGAATCCCATGGACAGAGGGGCCTGGCAGCCTCAATAAAGGGCATCCAGTTAAATTTAAATTTTAGATAAATACCAAATAAATGTTTAGCATAAGTCTGTCCCAAATTTTGCACTGGCCATACTTGTACTATACAATTATTCATTGTTTGAAATTTAGATCTAATTGTATGTCTTACATTATTGTTTTGTTAAACCTGGCAGCCTGATTGGGGGGACCTGGGGAGAGGAGCCTGATGGACTGTTGTTCCCTTCCAACTCCCCTCGGTCAGTCAGGGAAGGGAGGAGTTTTTGGCAGTGGTGTGGGATTCTATTTTCAGCGTGGGCATCAACACTCTCAGAATAGAAGAGGGTGAGAGATGGGGTGAGGGAAAGAATGTTTTCCAACATGTGAGGGGAATTAGCCCGCAGAGACTGGAAACCTGGACTTGATTCCTGGACTTGTTGAAAACTCACTATGACCTTGGGTAAGTCACTAAATCCTTCTATGGCCAAGTCTCTTGGTGAATCATGCTAGCTTGATATAGGGTTGTGGAGAGGATGAATGTGAAATGAGTAAAATTATTTCGAGAACTTTAGAAAAGCTTCGGAGAAGGCAATGGCACCCCACTTCAGTACTCTTGCCTGGAAAATCCCATGGACGGAGGAGCCTGGAAGGCTGCAGTCCATGGGGTCGCTGAGGATCGGACACGACTGAGCAACTTCACTTTCACTTTTCACTTTCATGCATTGAGAAGGAAATGGCAACCCACCCCAGTGTTCTTGCCTGGAGAATCCCAGGGACGGGGAAGCCTGGTAGGCTGCTGTCTATGGGGTCGCACAGAGTCGGACACGACTGAAGCGACTTAGCAGCAGCAGCAGAAAAGCTTGGTGCTGGTTCGCTTTCACTCTGAACCTGGGAACACCTGGGGACTCGTCTCCGCAAGCTCTCTCACGTAATCACTGTTTTTAAACAAAACATCACACCAAAATGTTGTTGTTGCTTTTTTAAATCTATCATCCTCAGTCCCACTAGAAGCTACATGAACTCGGACAATAGCAGAAGGTCTTGTTAATTAAAGAGTTGAATGTGTTATTAAGTTCTTTTTCTTCCTCTTCCTTTACAGGCTGTGATGCTCTCTTCTGGGGCATTCACACAAGTTAGAAGCTAAAGTGCTCTAAAAAGCAATATTGCTGTGACGAACTATATTGGAAAAGAATATGAAAAAGAAAGCATAACGAAATTACTTTGCTGTACAGCAGAAATTAATACAACATTGTAACTCAACTTTACTTCAATAAAATAAATTTAAAAAACACAAACATTAAAAATGACAATCTACCAGTTATAAAACAGATCAGTCATAGGGGTGTAATTACAGAACAAAGAACATAGTCAATAACATTATAATAACTTTGTATGGTGTATGTTGTTGCTCAGTCGTGTCCAACTCTTTGCAACCCCATGGACTGCAGCACGCCAGGCTTCCCTGTCCTTCGCTGTCTTCCAGAGTTTGCTCAAACTCATGTTCATTGAGTCAGTGATGCCATCCAACCATGTCGTCCTGTCATCCCCTTCTCCTCCTGCCCTCGGTCTTTCTCAGCACCAAGGGCTTTTCCAGTGAGTTGGCTTTATAAAAATAATGAGTTACTATGTTGTAATGAAAGTAACTTAATATTGTAAGTCAACCAAATGTCAATACAAAAGAAAAGCTTAAAAAAAGAAGTTATATTCTTCTCTGTTGAACTGTGTTTCCAGTAGCTAAAATGGAAACTAGTGAATGTATATATGCCTGTTTCCACAAAGAGATCTGGCAATGGCAAAGGTTTTTTCTTCTTATTTTCTTGTTGTTATTTGTCAGTTGCTAGGTAGGAAAGGATCCTGTATAGCTGCAACCTGGGAAAGTTTTACAAAGCAAGAAAAAGGCAGACAGGCTGCTCTCCTAATAAGAGGAAGTATTTTTACGTTGCTGTCAAAAAGATAGACGAATACAATAATTGTATTGTTGGTGAGGTAATTAGGGCAAAACTTTTATTAATTAGGAGCCCATTTTCTGAAATCTTCAAAATCACCCCATCTGCAATTCTATCTTTTAGCACTCGGAGCATTGTTTAGTGAGCACTCTAATATTTGCTGAGTGTTAATAAAACAAGGCACTCTAAAAAACACACATTACATTTATTAAAAATAAATTCAAACAGTTTTAAGGATACCCTGAGGCAGGTATACATGCAGCTCAGTTTCTTATTTCAGATGCAGTCTTTTACTTATTTATTTTTAAACTTTCTGTTTTGTATTGGAGCATAGTTGATTAACAATGTTGTGATAGTTTCAGGTGAGCAGCAGAGTGGTTCAGTGATACATACACATGCGTTCATTCTTTTTCACATTCTTTTCCTGTTTAGGTTGTTACAAGATCTTGAGCATAGTTCCCTTTGCTTTACAGTAGGTCTTTGTTGGTTATGCACTTCATTTTTTAAGATTTTTTGTTAGGATATAGCTGATTAACAATGTTGTGATAGTTTCAGATGAACAGCAAAGGATCTGAGCCTTACATATACAAGTTTCCATTCTCCCCCAAACTCACCTCCCATCCAGGCTGCCACATAACATTGAGCAGAGTTTCATGTGCTATCCAGTAGGGCCTTATTGGTTATCCATTTTATATATAGCAATGTGTACATGTCCATCCCAAACTCCCTAACTATCCCTTCCCCCTCCCTTCCCCCTCAGGTAACCATAAATTCCAAGTCTGTGAATCTGTTTCTGTTTTATAAGTAAGTTTATTAGTGCTCTATTTTAGATTCCACTTACAAGCAATATTCTGTTTTTCTCTCTCTGTCTGACTTACTTCACACAGTATGACAACCTATATGTCCATCTGTGTTGCTGCAAATGGCATTATTTCATTCTTTGCAGTGGCTGAGTGACTGTATATGTGTACTGTATCTTCCTTATCCATTCCTCTCTTGATGGCCATTCAGGTTGATAGAGAGTCTTGGCTATTGTAAACAGTGCTGCAGTGAACATTGGGCGCACGTATCTTTTCACACCATGTTTTTCTCCAGATATATGTCCAGGAGTGTAGTCTTTTAGAAGCAGCATATATATGTCTAGGACTGTGGCTGAGGTCTGGCAATATCCTTAGCTGTAGAAGAAAGTTGAATACATGTATGTTTTTTTTTTTACCAATATTTTTTAAAATTTATTTTAATTGGAGGCTAATTACTTTACAATATTGTGGTGGTTTTTGCCATACATTCACATGAATCAGCCATGGGTGTACATGTGTTCCCCATCCTGACCCTCCCTCCCACCTCCCCCCCCGCATCCCATCCCTCGGGGTCTTCCCAGTGCACCAGCCCTGAACACCCTGTCTCATGCATTGAACCTGGACTGGTGATCTATTTCGCATATGATATATGTTATTAATGTAAAAACATTATATGATACCTAGATGGAAATGTTTATGTTAAACATAAATTATTTGTCACAATTAAAGAAATAAACATTAAAAAAATTAGGAATTTAGGATGTATGCTCATTTCACTAGAAATTTAACTTAAACAATTGCATTCACAAAATAATCTTCATAATCATAGCTTTACCATATCTAGAGAACATCACTAAAAGTGTTCTGGGAAATCCACTAAAGTCATTTCCCTTTGAAATTGTTTATTGGTTATTTGTGGGCTATTTTATGATGAGTGAGATTCCACTTAGATTTCGCTGATCTTGCTTGAATGTTAGATCCTTAGGGAGGTGAGATCCTGTTCATTTTGTTCTCTGGGTCCTGTCACATAATTGACTCTTAGTAAATACTTGATGAGCAAATGAATGAATTGATGAATAGTAGTTTTTCTTCTTTTCTTTTTTTTTGGAGATGGATAGTTTTTAAACTTGGGTCTTATAACTGTGGCTCAGAGAGGTTAAATAAATTCCTTGCGGTCACACAGCAAAGATGGTACAGGGATTCCAACTCCAGGACCCCAAGGCCATCGTAAGTATTATGTTCAATTGCCTATTATGGTTAATTGTTATGTTTAATTGCCTTTTAAAATGATATATACATACACACATACACATGTGTGTATGTATATATGTGTATATAAAATGGAGGTATGTATTTAATACAAAATACTAAATGTCTTAGAATTCAGAGCTATCATCTTATGAGACTTGGGTAATTAGAGGAAGTTTGGGGAAGGGACTGGGATTTGAAATGGGCCTTGAAGGATGGGAAGCGTTTTAATAAAACGCTTCAATATAATGGAAATGGAGCATCTCTTTAGGGGAACAGGATAAGCAAGGTGAAGAGGTTCGAAGAGCTCCTGCAGGAGAGGAGTGAGGAGTGAGTGAACCTGGAAGATCAGGTGGGGGAATGGTCTTATAACCCAAGGTCTTGTGTTTTATTTCCATCGTGTATACCAGTATGTCATGCATGTCAGTAAAGAGGAGTCTAAACAGACTTAACAGCAGTGAATTATGGATAATTATAGTATGCTAATCTCTTGAAAGTGTTCTGGAGAATTAAAATTCTTTTCTCCGAGAGCTTTTATCTTGGGCCTGAACCATTTCAAGTGCTTTCCACTGCTCTTTCAAAAATGTAATTCCTTCCCATCTCCTTGCTGTCTGTTCCACTATTGAGGGGCCCACAGATGATGTGGAGGGGACGCAGGCAGTCCTGGCAGTCTTGGCTCTGCAGCCCATCTTGGGGGACCTGTCTGGGTCTCCTTTGCTTTCCCAGGACACAGCATGGAGATCTAGGCTCCATGTGAGCTTGGTCATGGCCAGCAGGCTGGCCTCGGCAGAAAACATTTCCTGTAAAAGGTAAAGCTAATATTCTTAATGGCCACATTGGAAGGGTTGTTAGCTACTTCCCACAGTGTCTGCCTATCCAGATGAATTCTGATTATTGATAACAGTACATGCCTGGGATTAGAATGATGTCTTCAGGGGTTGGTGGAGAGGACAAACTGAGAGCTGTCTTTTAAATCTAATTGTGTACCACTTCTACCTGAAAACGGTTTAAAAAGTTTTCATTTCCTAAATGTGGATTATTATCATTTTGTCCTCGCTGCTCCAAGGGCTTTGTAAAATCCTGGTGGATTTGAGACACTTGACAAAAGAAGAGTTTAATTCTACATATTTATCTTTGCTCTTAAAATTTTTTTTCATGACTCCTCTTTTTTAAAAAAATTTATTTTATTTTATTTATTTATGGCTGTGCTGGGTCTTTGTTGCTCTTCATGGATCTTCTCCAGTTTCCACAAACAGGGCCTTCTCACTGCAGTGGTTTCTCTTGTTGTGAAGCACGGGCTTCAGTAGCTGTGGTGCACAGGCTTAGCTGCTCCGAGGCATGTGGAATCTTCCCGGACCACAGATCAAATCCTTGGCCCTTTCATGGCCGGTGGTCTCTTTACCACTGAGCCACCAGAGAAGCCTCTCATCACTCCCCCCCCTTTTTTTTTTTTTAAAACTGAGTTTTCATTCTTTTTTATCCTGTATTATCAGGAGTGGGGGTTGTGTTTTAGTTTTTTTTCTAAAAATATCAATTCAGCCATTAAATCTGGAGCTAATTAATCAGTATTAGCATGTAAGACATTTATATTGATGGATTTTTCCTTTAAAATAATTTTTTTGGAGTCTGTACCTGATGATGGTACAGATAGTAAAAAAAAGCCTGAGAGGGACTTCCCTCGTGGTCCAGTGGTTAAGACTCTGCCTTCCAGTGCCGAGGGCAGGCGTTTGAACCCTGATCAGGAACTAAGATCCCTCATGCTGAGGGGTGCAGCCAAAAAAAAAAAAAAGCCTGAGAATTCATACTTAAAAAGGAAGCTTTTCTCTTATTTCCTTAGCTGTTCATTTCTTGTTCACAGAAGCCCTGAAAATGATACACTGTTCCTTGGATATCATTTCAGAGGCTTTTACAGCCCATTTAAGGGTGTGTGTGTGTGTGTTTATCCTCTTAAATATTACACACACACTCAAAGGATGGCTTGCACGTGCACCTTGCATGTGGGACCTTAGTACCATGACCGGGGATTGAACCTGAGCCCCCTTCATTGGAAGCTTGGAGTCTTGGACCATTAGGGAAGTCCTGTACCGTGCATTTTGAATTACACTTATTATTATATTATAGACAGAACTGCCTAATTTGTTAAACGATCTACACAGTATTCCATTTCTGAAGCAATTCTTTAGCCAGACATTTTGGTGTTTCAGTGAAAATTCTTATATAAACAGTATTTGTTACAGGTGTGAGCATAACTATTGGATCAATTTCTAAACCTGCAATTTTGAGACCAAACAACATGCATTAAACGTTTTGATAAATATTTCCATATAATGCCTCCAAAGAAGTCATATAAATTTATATTTTCACCAACAAGATGGTAAATTGCTAGTTTGCTCGTTTCACACCAACATGGCGTGTCATCAGATTTTTGGTATTTGCTAATATGAAAATCATAATGGTATCTCATTGTAGTTATAATTATTTTTCTTACAAGTAAAATTGAACATGTGTTTTTATGCGCAAAAAGTCTTTGTATTTCTTTGGTATAAACTGTTTATTTACTCTTTTACCTATTTTTGGTGACTGATATTTTTCTTACTGATTTTAGGCATTCATTGTACATTAATGAATTACTCGTTTATTGTCTGTGATATTTATTGCAAATTTTTTTTCGTATTTTATTCTTCCTTTTGATTTCATTGATTTTTTTTTTCACAGCTTTTGGATGCTGTATCTTACTAAAGCTTCCCCAATTCTGAGATTATTTTAAAAAATCTTCCTTGTTTTCTTCTCATACTTTTGTGTGTATATGTGTGTGTGTATTTACATTGAAATCTTTGATTCATTTAGAATTTAGTTTGGTATATAAATAAAGTAGGGATCACTTAACTTTATTTTTTTTTTCAGATGGCTACTCATTTAACACCATATTATTTGTTGGTTAATCTTTCTTTTCCTTGCTTATTTGAAAGTCAATCTTTATAGTATACTAAATTCCTGAATGAATTTGGGTTTATTTCTAGACTGTTCTGTTCCATTGATGATCTCAAGGAAATGTGATGACTTTTAAGGAATTTTTGTAAAATGATTCATAATTTAATTTATGTACAGTGTTTCTTATCAGGGTTTTAAGAGATTTGATTTCTGATTTGTTAAAATTCCTCAAAGACTTTTAGATCTGTCAATGTTTTAAGTCCAACCTTCAGTCCAAAAAAGCCTCCATTCTGTGCTGGTGAAAAATTGTGGTTTCCCGTGCAGACATTATGCCTGAAAACAAAACATTTCACATTTGTTTTATTAACGCTCTTCCTTGTTTACTATTTTGTCATTTAAAATTGAAATATATTGATGAAAATTACAATTGTCAGCATTATTATGCCTCGTTACCTTGTCATGAAAGATGAAACTTTCAAGTCTTCATTTACATTTTCCTCGGAGTTAAAATTTTTTAAATTGTGGTAAAATAGACATAACATAATGGAGAAGGAAATGGCACCCCACTCCAGTACTCTTGCCTGGAAAATCCCACGGATGGAGGAGCCTGGAGGGCTGCAGTCCATGGGGTCGCTGAGGGCCGGACACGACTGAGCGACTTCACTTTCACTTTTCACTTTCATGCGTTGGAGAAGGAAATGGCAACCCACTCATGTTCTTGCCTAGAGAATCCCAGGGACAGGGGAGGCTGGTGGGCTGCTGTCTATGGGGTCGCACAGAGTCGGAGACGACTGAAGTGACTTAGCAGCAGCAGCAGACATAACATAAAATTGACCAGGTTAACCATTTCTAAATGTATTTAGTTCAGTGGCACTAAGTACCTTCACATAATTAGGCAACCATCATCACTGACTATTTACTTTTTAAAATAAATGTATGGCTTGTCTTTTAAAAGACAGAAATCACCTGAGAATGGTATGTGGAATCCTTGGGAAACAAAAGCCAGTCAGTAATTTGAAGCTGATGTGCACAGCGTCTTTCTGGAACACAGACGCGTTCTATAAAAGGAATGTATTTCTTGGCTCTAAATGCCGATACAGTAAAACTGGCCATTTAGAAATTGATCTGAAACTCAGTTCTTAAACTGTCAGATTCAGCCTGAGCTCAGCGTCAAACTTTGGCCTCTCCCCCTCGTGACTGTTAGGACCATAGGACACGTCAGCGCCCTCTGCTCGGTTGCTGTGGCCTTCTTTGTGGGATTGTCAAGGCCCAGTGTTTTTCTCTTTTTTTGGATGAGATTCTCCTAATATTATTTAGATAAATGGATAAATATGTCTTTCACACCATCTGAATATGTGTCTCCTGTCCCCCCTCACCTTCTCATCTTGCTTCAGGTGTCAATGAGCCAGCTAATCTGGGAATATCTTTTTTCTAATTGCATGTAGGCATATGCCAGTAGTGCTCTGAATGGAGGTGCCAGCCCGAGATGTTGCTGCTCATTGCCACCTCCTAAACATCCAGGCAGGACTCTCCATCCTTCTGAGTGGAGAGGCACTTTCCCAAATTGCAGTGTTGGAGGGCCACATGTTAATGAATGGGGGCAGGAGGGAGTCAATTAAAGGAAGCTCTTGGCCTCTTTCCTGGGGGGAGTGAGAGCTTGGAGCCGGATCCGGAGCAGCTGTGCAAAATCCTGACCCTCTGCCTGCCCAAGAGGCCTCTTTTCAGCAGATTGCTGCTGTAAGAGAAAAGGAAGGACCATCACTGTTCCATTCTCCTTTGCTCTCACATCCTATTTTGTGCATTCTCTTTGGCTGTGCTTATTTGCATAACTTGTCTCACAAAAGTTAAAAATTGTCATCCCATTATGGAAAATGGTAGGACACAGTGGATTATATGTGTCACTGGAATTAATCTTTGCATCAGAAAAGAATGAAGATTTCTCCAGTCTCCACTTTCTAAAGCATGCTGAGAAGACGCTACAGAGAGGGGAAAAAAAAAAAATTGGAACAAGCATTAAATGAACCAATGAAAGTCAGTAGGTGCAAGAAACATGTTAGAGTCATGGCTTTTGTTTTGTTTGTTTTTCTATAGTTGACTTGAAGCTAAATTGGTCAGCTTTTCTCATCTGTAAAATGAGAATAAGGGACTTCCCTGGTGGGTCAGTGGTTAAGAATTCTCCTTCCAATGCAGGGGATGTGGGTTTGATGCCTGGGCGTGGATCTAAGATCCCACATGCCAAGGAGCAACTAAGCCTGTGTACTGCTACTAGAGGGAAGGTGGTATGTGGCAATGAAGATCCTGTGTGCTGTAACTAAAACTCAATGCAGCCAAAATAAATACATAAATAAAAATGAGAATAATAATAGTATCTTCCTGGTAGGGTGGTGGTGAGGATTAAGCAATTTAACAGAAGGCCTGGGACTGAATAATCTAAGTCCTCGCTAGAATTATAATATATTACCATCATTTCTCGGTCTGTATTTGATATATTCTGAGACATTGGCCATTTCACGTTTTCCTTCTGTTGAGGCATTGCTTCCACTTCTTCTCAAGAGGCAAACACTACCATGATGGCTCTCACTGTGAAACAAAATACAACAAAATAGTTAAGTAGCTTCAGTCATGTCCGACTCTTGGCGACCCCATGGACCGTAGCCCACCAGGCTCCTCTGTCCATGGGATTCTCTAGGCAAAATACTGCAGTGGGTTGCCATTTCTTCTTCCAGGGGATCTTCCTCAAACAGCGATTGAACCTGAGTCTCTGATGTCTCCTGCATTAAGGCAGATTCTTTACCTGCTGAGCCATCAGGGAAGCCCATCAAGGAAGGAAGGTTATGAGCTAATTTACGTTTTGAATTGTCCTGGTTGCTGAGTGGAGAGTGAACTGAAGGCAAAGAGTGAAAGCAGAGGGAGCATTCGTACACTGATGACACCTTGGGGTTTTTCTAGTTTGGTACTTCCTTGACTTCTGAATTCTGTTAACTGTTAATGTAGAAGAGAAATTTTGGGCAACCAGCACAGTGATGCTATTTGTACCTTTGCCTTGAGAGTCACAAAATCAAAAGCAACAACTACCATCATCTCGAACAACCACCATTTCATAGAAAAGTGGAGATTCTAACAGTGAAAAGGTTGTTGTTTTTCAGTCGCTCAGTTGCGTCCGACTCTTTGTGACTCCGTGGACTGTAGCATGCCAAGCTTCCCTGTCCTTCACCATCTCACAGAGCTTTCTCAAACTCACGTCCATTGAGTCGGTAATGCCGTCCAACCATCTCGTCCTCTGTCTCCCCGTTCTCCTGCCTTCAATCTTTTTCAGCATCAGGGTCTTTTCCAGTGCCAGCTCTTCTCATCAGATGGCTAAAGTTTTGGAGTTTCAGCTTCAGCATCAGTCCTTCCAATCAATATTCAGGATTGATTTCCTTTAGGATTGACTCAGAGAAGGCAATGGCACCCCACTCCAGTACTCTTGCCTGAAAAATCCCATGGACAAAGGAGCCTGGTAGGCTGCAGTCCATGGGGTCGCTAAGGGTCGGACACGACTGAGCGACTTTACTTTCACTTTTCACGTTCATGCACTGGAGAAGGAAATGGCAACCCACTCCAGTGTTCTTGCCTGGAGAATCCCAGGGATGGGAGAGCCTGGTGGGCTGCCGTCTATGGGGTCGCACAGAGTCGGACACGACTGAAGTGACTTAGCAGTAGCAGCAGGATTGACTGGTTTGATTTCCTTGCTGTCCAAGGGACTCTCAAGAGTTGTCTCCAACACCACAGTTCAAAAGCATCAATTCTTTGCTGCTCAGCTTTCTTTATGGTCCAACTCTCACATCCAGACATGACTACTGGAAAAACCATAGCTTTGACTAGATGGAACTTTGTCGGCAAAGTGATGTCTCTGCTTAGGGATGATTAATTTTGCGTAGTCTCAGAATTAAGAGTAGCTTTGAAATTCAATAAAGGTAGGGTTGGGGGAAATATTGACATTGTTCCTTTTTTTTTAACTGTTTTATCTTGGACCAAAGTTTGTCCTAGCTGCACGAGTATTTAGGAACCACTGATCGAGTTCACCTTTCCCGTTTTGACAGAAATCTAAGTTACAGCACCCATGATAGATGGTCTTCTAGCTTCTGCAGGAATATTTCCCTGGGGGGCATACACACCATCTCACCAGGCAGCCCATCCTGTTGTGGGAGCATCCTAAAGGCTAGAAGCTTCACTGCCACCTCCACATCCTAGCCTGTCCTCTGGATGTGCATGTGTGTGCATGCATGTGTGCTAAGTCACTTCAGTCGTATCTGCCTCTGCAACCCTGTGGTCTGTAGCCCGCCAGGCTCCTCTGTCCCCGGGATTCTCCAGGCAAGAATACTGGAGTGGGTTGCCATTTCCTTCTTAACTGGATGTGCACAGACCAGAGCTAATCTCTCTTCAGCATCTCAGTGTCTCAAACACCAAAAGGTATCAGTCATGTCCACCTGTTTCAAAACGCCAACATTTCTAGTTCCTTTAACTAATTCTAACCGGATACAAGAAAATTAGAGATACCAAGGGAACATTTCATGCAAAGATAGCCTCGATAAAGGACAGAAATGGTATGGACCTAACAGAAGCAGAAGATATTAAGAAGAGGTGGCAAGAATACACAGAAGAACTGTACAAAAAAGAGCTTCACAACCCAGATAATCATGATGGTGTGATCACTCACCTAGAGCCAGACACCCTGGAATGTGAAGTTAAGTGGGCCTTAGAAAGCATCACTACGAACAAAGCTAGTGGAGGTGATGGAATTCCAGTTGAGCTATTTCAAATCCTGAAAGATGATGCTGTGAACGTGCTGCACTCAATATGCCAGCAAATTTGGAAAACTCAGCAGTGGCCACAGGACTGGAAAAAGTCAGTTTTCATTCCAATCCCAAAGAAAGGCAATGCCAAAGAATGCTCAAACTACTGCATAATTGCACTCATCTCACACGCTAGCAAAGTAATGCTCAAAATTCTCCAAGCCAGGCTTCAGCAGTACATGAACCGTGAACTTCCAGATGTTCAAGTTGGTTTTAGAAAAGGCAGAGGAACCAGAGATCAAATTGCTAACATCTGCTGGATCATCGAAAAAGCAAGAGAGTTCCAGAAAACATCTATTTCTGCTTTATTGACTACGCCAAAGCCTTTGACTGTGCAGATCACAATAAACTGTGGAAAATTCTGAAAGAGATGGGAATACCAGACCACCTGACCTGCCTCTTGAGAAACCTATATGCAGGTCAGGAAGCAACAGTTAGAACTGGACATGGAACAACAGACTGGTTCCAAGTAGGAAAAGGAGTACATCAAGGCTGTATATTGTCACCCTGCTTATTTAACTTCTATGCAGAGTACATCATGAGAAATCCTGGGCTGGAAGAAGCACAAGCTGGAATCAAGATTGCTGGGAGAAATATCAATAACCTCAGATATGCAGATGACACCACCCTTATGGCAGAAAGTGAAGAGGAACTAAAAAGCCTCTTGATGAAAATGAAAGTGGAGAGTGAACAAGTTGGCTTAAAACTCAACATTCAGAAAACGAAGATCATGGCATCTGGTCCCATCACTTCATGGGAAATAGATGGGGAAACAGTGGAAACAGTGTCAGACTTTATTTTGGGGGGCTCCAAAATCACTGCAGATGGTGATTGCAGCCATGAAATAAAAAGACGCTTACTCCTTGGAAGGAAAGTTATGACCAACTTAGATAGCATATTGCAAAGCAGAGACCAGCAAAAGTCCGTCTAGTCAAGGCTATGGTTTTTCCCGTGGTCATGTATAGATGTGAGAGTTGGACTGTGAAGAAAGCTGAGCACCGAAGAATTGATGCTTTTGAACTGTGGTGTTGGAGAAGACTCTTGAGAGTCCCTTGGACTGCAAGGAGATCCAACCAGTCCATCCTAAAGGAGATTAGTCCTAGGTGTTCATTGGAAGGATTGATGCTGAAGCTGAAACTCCAATACTTTGGCCACCTAATATGAAGAGTTGACTCATTGGAAAAGACCCTGATGCTGGGAGGGATTGGAGGCAGGAGGAGAAGGGGATGACAGAGGATGAGGTGGCTGGATGGCATCACTGACTCGATGGACGAGAGTCTGAGTGAACTCCGGGAGTTGGTGATGGACAGGGAGGCCTGGTGTGCTGCGATTCATGGGGTCGCAAAGAATCAGACACGACTGAGTGACTGAACTGAACTGGATACAAACTAGGAAGATAGAAATACACAATGTATGCAATGAAAGTTCCTAAGATTTCTGCTCTGTTACCACTCAGCAGACTTTCAGTGGGTGTTTGGTGTCTGTTCTGCTGTCTAGTCCCACACACAGGAAATAGAAAGTTAGAGGGAAAGTCTCCCTTTAAGCAGATTTGAAGGCTAGCTACTTGGACATCTATTTTGGAATGGAGGCAGGGGAAGGAATTTAACTCTGCACACAGATCTTGATCTCATAACCCCACTTTGGGCATTAACATCATTTGTTTAAGAGAGACCTGGATTTAGGGGACGAATTAATTCATGTTCAAAGCTTTAAGGCTTTAAAAAGAATCCAGCCCTGCTGGTGAGTAATGTCAGGGAGACTATTCCTGACTTAAAGGGTATGTAGCTTTGAACTAAGGCTTGTGAAGGCACCTAGAGTATTACTGGCTACTCAGTGAAGATTTATTTCATTTCTTTCCTTTCTCCCTTCCTGTCTTCTTTTTCCTCCTCCCTCCCTTCTTCCTTCCTCTTCTTTCAATCTGTTGTTGTTTAGTTGCTAAGTTGTGTCTGACTCTTTTCCACCCCATAGACTATATAGCCTGCCAGGCTCCTCTGTCCATGGGATTTCCCAGGCAAGAATACTGGAGTGGGTTGTCATTTCCTATTCTGGGGGGTCTTCCTGACCCAGGGATCAAACCCATGTCTCCTGCATTGGCAGGCAGCTACTTTACCACTGAGCCACAAGGGAAGCCCTTGAATCTGTTAAGAGAGTACAGTATTTTGTATCTCCATCTTGTCAAAGCGTGAGTAGATTTGGTAAATATGGTTCAAACTTGATAGTCCTGTGACCCTTATATACTTATGACAAAAATACTTTCCTTTAAGATAGTCCTCTAAGAATGCAGTTGCCTAAGTTTTGTACATATTGGACATTCAGTTCAGTTCAGTTGCTCAGTTGTGTCCGACTCTTTGTGACCCCATGAATCGCAGCATGCCAGGCCTCCCTGTCCATCACCAACTCCCAGAGTTCACCCAAACTCATGTCCATCGAGTCAATGATGCCATCCAGCCATCTCATCCTCTGTCATCCCCTTCTCCTCCTGCCTCCAATCCCTCCCAGCATCAGGGTCTTTTCCAATGAGTCAACTCTTCACATCAGGTGGCCAAAGTACTGGAGTTTCAGCTTCAGCATCAATCCTTCCAATGAACACCTAGAACTAATCTCCTTCAGAATGGACTGGTTGGATCTCCTTGCAGGCCAAGGGACTCTCAAGAGTCTTCTCCAACACCACAGTTCAAAAGCATCAATTCCTCAGTGCTCAGCTTTCTTCACAATCCAACTCTCACATCCATACATGACCACTGGAAAAACCATAGCCTTGACTAGACGGACCTTTGCTGGCAAAGTAATGTCTCTGCTTTTCAATATGCTATCTAAATTGGTCATAACTTTCCTTCCAAGGAGTAAGCATCTTTTAATCTCATGGCTGCAGTCACCATCTGCAGTGATTTTGGAGCCCCCCAAAATAAAGTCTGACACTGTTTCCACTGTTTCCCCATCTATTTCCCATGAAGTGATGGGACCAGATGCCATGATCTTCGTTTTCTGAATGTTGAGCTTTAAGCCATCTTTTTCACTCTCCTCTTTCACTTTCATCAAGAGACTTTTTAGTTCCTCTTCACTTTCTGCCATAAGGGTGGTGTCATCTGCATATCTGAGGTTATTGATATTTCTCCTGGCATTAAGAATCCTAATTATAAAAGACAAAGTTCTCTTAGTTTAGCTGTTTATATAATAAGCAAAGTCATAGACATAGGATGAAAAAAATTCCATTTGGGGGCCACAGATGGCCCCTGTGAGGTAGTGGGACTCCTAACTTTCCTGTATGTTTCTAACAATTTTGCTTTTTCTTCCTTTGAATGCCATGTTGTTGTCTAGTTGCTCAGTCATGTCCGGCTCTTTGCAAACACCATAAACTGTAGCCCGACAGACTCCTCTGTCCATGGGATTTTCTAGCCAAGAATACTGGAGTGGAGTGCCATTTCTTTTTCCAGGGGATCTTCCCAATCCAGGGGTCGAAACTGTGTCTCTTACATTGGCAGGCAAATTCTTTACTGCTGAGCCACCAGGGAAGCCCATCAGATGCCATACACTTGAATTTTTTTTAAAGGTGTAGGATGATGATTCTATCTTCTATGTGGGTAACATTTTTGTCAAGATAAATTGTGACCAACTTTTGACTTGAATTCCACTGTGTCTGATGTTAAACTTGAACTCCTGTTTCTTTCGTTTTTGTAAAAAATTAATTAATTGATTTTTGGCTATACTGGGTGTTTGCTGCTGCGAGTGGGCTTTCTCTAGATGCTGAGAGCCGGGGCTGCTGTCTAGTTGCAGCACTCGGGCTTCTCACTGGGGTGGATTCTCTTTTCGTGGAGCACGGACTCTAGAGCACAGGTTCAGCAGTTGTGGTGCACAGGCTTAGTTGCTTCATGACATGTGGAATCTTCCCAGACCAGGGATTGAACCTATGTCCTCCGCATTGGCAGGCAGATTCTTAACCACTGGACCACCAGGGAAGTACTGAACTGTTTGTTTTTGTTAGAAATGACCTGGAACATCTTTGTCTTCAGTGTTCACTGCTAATGTTGGGCACTTGTTTAGGTGACAGAGGGAGCAGGTCTTAGGGAGGGTGCAAGTGGCCAGGCTCAAACCAACCTCTTCTAGGAAAACCTTCCTGACTTTGAAACTGCCTTCATTATACAGCTGTTAATTGCATTTCATTTGGCCTGTGGACTGTTGTCTGTGCAAGATCTGTGATTACAGTTCACCATGGATCTTCTGTCTACTGAGCTGGGGTGGTGGGTTCCTTGGATGATAGGATGATAGGATTAATCTGCAGAGTTCTGAGGCAACCATCCACAGACTGAACTTTCCCACTTAGCATTTTTTCTGGTGAATGCTTCAAAGTTGCAAAAACCGCTCCTTCCCCTGAAGAATTTGCTATCGTTTTGGGCTTTCTGTCCCCTGTGGAGATGCTAATTCTGCAAGTGTGATGTCAAGAGCATGTTTGCCATTTTAAGCCAAGACATGGAAGTAACCTAAATGTCCATCAACAGAGGAATGGATAAAGAAGATGTGATATATGTGTGTGTGTGTGTGTGTGTGTATATATATACATGGCTGAATATTACTCAGCCATTAAAAAGAATGAAATAAAGCCATTTGCAGCAAGATGGATGGACCTAGATACTGTCATACTGAGTGAAGTCAGTCAGAGAAGGAGAAATAGCATATGACATCCCTTACATGTGGAATCTAAAAAGAAATGATACGGACAAACTTACTAACAAAACAGAAAGAGATTCATAGTCCTAGAGAAAGAAATTATGGTTGCCTGTACACACTGCTATGTTTAAAATGAATAACAACAAGGACCCACTGTATGGCCATGGAACTCTGCTCAGTGTTACGGGGTAGCCTGGATGGGAGGGGAGTTTGGGGGAGACTGTGTACATGCGTGTGCTTGGCTGAGTCCCTTTGTTGTTTACCTGAAACTATCACAACTTTGTTAATCGGCTATACCCCAATACAAAATGAACAGTTTAAAGAAAAAAAGAAAGAACATGTTTGTGATTTTAAAAATTTTGTTGTAGAGAATTAGAGGTCCAGTTACTTAGTATTGGGATAACATTTACCATTATTTGTATGTTTTTTTAACTAATTAAGAAACTTCTAAATATTATTTTTTTCTTTTACTTTTCTTTGCATTTATTTATTTTTTTTTTTTGTGGCATCATATTCCTTGGCCATGTTTATATACTTCAGTTTCTTCTGGGATATCTTTTTCTTCTGTGGAACCTCCCCTTCCAGTTTAGGAATAATCTGTTCTTTTTCAGTGAGGATCGTCTCCATGTGGCAGGGAGCGCTCACGTAAGGGTTGACCATGAGCTCTATAAGTCCTGAGCCTCCCCTTGGCGGCTTGGTTCACAAGGATGTGCTCCATGACCAGAGAGTCTACACCTAAGCCCTTAAGTTCAGCATCACTCTCTGCATTTTTGACCATGTGCAGTAAAAAGTCAACTCTCTTTGTAGGCCACTGGCCCTGTGTCCAGCCCCACTGTTGGGCCAGTGCACACCCACCAACTCCACCATTGTAACAGTGGAAAGGCACACACTGCTTCTTTAAAGTGACATCCTTCAGATGTGTGTGTGTGTGTGTGTGTGCTCAGTCGTTCGGTAGTGTCTGACTCTTTGTGACCCCATGGACTGTAGCCCACTAGGCTTCTCTGCCCACGGAATTCTCCAGACAAGAATACTGGAGTGGGTTGCCATTTGCTCCTGCAGAGGATCTTCCTGATCCAGGGATTGAACCCACATCGCTTGTGTTTCCTGTATTGGCAGGCTGATTCTTTACCACTGAACACCCTGGGAAGCCATCCTGCAGATACGTGGTGGCTTTTCAGTTATGCATACCCTTAGTGGCCTGGGCAGTTTCCTGAATGTTAAAGTGAACAGGAAGATTTGAACCTCTTGATTTGCATGATTTTGTGGGGTTTTCTGGATCAAGTGAATAGCACACCATTTTTAAAGGTCACCTCAGGCTGCTTACTGGAAAACCCTAAATGTTATTTTTCCCTCAACGTTTTTTTTTTTTTTTTGGCCATGTCCAGGGGACTTGTGAAATTTTAGATCTCCAACCAGGGGTGGAAACTGGGCCCTCAGCAGTGGAAGCATGAAGTCTTAGCCACTGAACCACCAAGGAATTTCCCCTCAGCATTTTAGTTTGAACACTTTTAAATATAGAGAAAATTTGAAAGAGTTTTGCAGTGAACACCTATATACCTATGTTTAGGAGCTGGTCAGTAATAGTCTTTAAGTTTTGCTGTTAGCAGATGTTAAACATTTTAGATGTTTGAAGGAAATAATTATGAATGTGACAAAGATTTAGCTATAAGGTGCTTATTGATGTCCAAGCATAAAATTGGAAAAATTCTGAATGTTTAATTAATCATTGTTTTTTTAATCCTGCCGTTATATTAGAATCTCTTGGGAAGCTTAAAAAAATACTGGTGGCTGGACCCCTTCCCCAGATTCATAATTAATTGTTCTGAGGCAGGGCTTGGGCAGTAATTCTAATATGCAGGTAGGATTGAGAACTTCGGGGATAAAAAATACATTTAGGAGTTATTATATAATAAGGAATAGGGGCTTCCCAGGTAGCTCAGCTGGTAAAGAATCTGCCTGTGATGCAGGAGACCCCAGTTCGATTCCTGGATTGGGAAATTCCCCTGGAGAAGGGAATGGCAACCCACTCCATTATACTTAGCTGGAGAATCCCCATGGACAGAGGAGGCTGGGGGGCTATAGTCCCTGGGGTTACAAAGAGGCAGATATGACTGAGTGACTAAGCACAGCACAGCACATATAAAGAAATACTTTGAAAAAAAAAAAAAGAAATACTTTGGAGCCATCAAAATGATGCTATGGAAGAATATGTGTTGACATAGGAAAATGTTCAAGAAATACTGACTTGTGAAAAAAAACCTAGTTTACTGCATACTATATATAAGAAGATTCTAATTTTATAAGAATGAAATTTTATATCTGCTTATAATTGCTTAAGAAGTATATTCCAAAAAGTTAGCAGTGGTCATCTTTGATTGATTGTTTTTTCCTTATTGTTTATCTGTATTTTCCAGATTTTCCATTATGAGCGAACATTTTATTCATAATAAAAATGAGTTACTTAAAAAAGATTTCCCAGGTGTTTATGAAGCTCTGCCAAAAGGCATCAATTTCTTAATGATTTGTATGAACTAGAAGCACAGAGTTTACATAAATCCTGGATGACATATCGAAATTGTCTAAATGGAACTTAAACTATTTAGAAACCCATTAGATCAGCAGTTCCCAAACTCTGATGACTTTGATCCTGCTTCTGATTGGGGAGGTTGTAGAGGGGACCAGGTAACCAAGCTGAGTCAGTGGTAACTGTCACAAACCACACCTTGAAAACAGAACAGTATGAGTGTTATCAGAAATACGTACCAGGGTCTTCCCTGGCAGCCCAGTGGTTAATACTCTATGCCAGTGCAGGGGGCAGGGTTCAACCCCTGATTAGGGAAATAAGTAAGATCTCACTTGCTGTGTGGCCAAACAATTAAAAAAAAAAAAAAGAAATACATACCAATAAGAACAAATCACAAAACAGCTCTCAAATGATGTTTAATAGTATTATCTTCTACTTAAAAGCATTTACTTTTTATACGCCTGTGAACCTCCCAGCTAGAGTCATTCATTTAGCAGGTATTTCTGGGTGTATACTTTGTGTCAGGGGCTATGCTAAGCACTGGAATCCAGTTGTGAACAAAACAGGCTTGACCTCTGCCCACAGAGCTTGGAAAGGTGTCGCCCAGCTCTGGCTCCCTGCCACCTTCCTATCACTCCTTGGATGATGTCTTGGTAAATTCCATCAGGTTCACTTGTTGTTTTCCCTCCATCTAGGTACAGGGAATATTGACTTAGTTTGGAAAAAGGAGTCCCTTTGATTTGCAATCATTCTTCCTCTCACAATGACCCACTCTGTACATATTCTTGTGACTTTCTTCTTATGTTCCTTTAGAATGTTATGTCTGTCCGTTCAGGCTACCATTACAAAATACCACAGACTGGCTGGCTTATTACAGCGGTCATTTATTTTTTCACAGTTCTGGAAGCTGTGAAATCTGAGATCACGTCCATCAAGGTGTTTGGTTTCTGGTGAGAGCGCTCTTCCTGGCTTGCAGACCACTGCTTTCTTCCTGTGTCCTCCTGTGGCAGAGCAGAGGGTGTGGAGGTGGAGGAGAGGAGTGCAAACTCTTCCTCTTTTTATAAGGGTGCTAATCTCATCATGGGGACCCCACTCTCAAGACCTCATCTAAAATGCTATGGAAGAATATGTGTTGACATAGGAAAATGTTCAAGAAATACTGACTTGTGAAAAAAACTTAGTTTACTGCATACTATATATAAGAAGATTCTAATTTTATAAGAATGAAATTTTATATCTGCTTATAATTGCTTAAGAAGTATATTCCAAAAAGTTAGCAGTGGTCATCTTTGATTGATTGTTTTTTCCTTATTGTTTATCTGTATTTTCCAGATTTTCCATTATGAGCGAACATTTTATTCATAATAAAAATGAGTTACTTAAAAAAGATTTCCCAGGTGTTTATGAAGCTCTGCCAAAAGGCATCAATTTCTTAATGATTTGTATGAACTAGAAGCACAGAGTTTACATAAATCCTGGATGACATATCGAAATTGTCTAAATGGAACTTAAACTATTTAGAAACCCATTAGATCAGCAGTTCCCAAACTCTGATGACTTTGATCCTGCTTCTGATTGGGGAGGTTGTAGAGGGGACCAGGTAACCAAGCTGAGTCAGTGGTAACTGTCACAAACCACACCTTGAAAACAGAACAGTATGAGTGTTATCAGAAATACGTACCAGGGTCTTCCCTGGCAGCCCAGTGGTTAATACTCTATGCCAGTGCAGGGGCAGGGTTCAACCCCTGATTAGGGAAATAAGTAAGATCTCACTTGCTGTGTGGCCAAAAACAAAAAAAAAAAAAAAGAAATACATACCAATAAGAACAAATCACAAAACAGCTCTCAAATGATGTTTAATAGTATTATCTTCTACTTAAAAGCATTTACTTTTTATACGCCTGTGAACCTCCCAGCTAGAGTCATTCATTTAGCAGGTATTTCTGGGTGTATACTTTGTGTCAGGGGCTATGCTAAGCACTGGAATCCAGTTGTGAACAAAACAGGCTTGACCTCTGCCCACAGAGCTTGGAAAGGTGTCGCCCAGCTCTGGCTCCCTGCCACCTTCCTATCACTCCTTGGATGATGTCTTGGTAAATTCCATCAGGTTCACTTGTTGTTTTCCCTCCATCTAGGTACAGGGAATATTGACTTAGTTTGGAAAAAAGGAGTCCTTTGATTTGCAATCATTCTTCCTCTCACAATGACCCACTCTGTACATATTCTTGTGACTTTCTTCTTATGTTCCTTTAGAATGTTATGTCTGTCCGTTCAGGCTACCATTACAAAATACCACAGACTGGCTGGCTTATTACAGCGGTCATTTATTTTTTCACAGTTCTGGAAGCTGTGAAATCTGAGATCACGTCCATCAAGGTGTTTGGTTTCTGGTGAGAGCGCTCTTCCTGGCTTGCAGACCACTGCTTTCTTCCTGTGTCCTCCTGTGGCAGAGCAGAGGGTGTGGAGGTGGAGGAGAGGAGTGCAAACTCTTCCTCTTTTTATAAGGGTGCTAATCTCATCATGGGGACCCCACTCTCAAGACCTCATCTAAACCTAATTACCTCCCCAAAGGCAAACATACCTTCAAATACACCAGGGTCAGGGCTTTAACATATGAATTTTGGGGCACACATAACATTCAGTCATTAGTCAACTCTTGATAATCAGGGTGAAGCATAAAAACACATAAAACTGCTGAAGTCCTGTACCTATTTACGTAGAAAAATTTGCACCCACAATGTAATGTGTTAGGCATACTACCCGGAGAAGGCAATGGCACCCCACTCCAGTACTCTCGCCTGGAAAATCCCATGGACGGAGGGGCCTGGTGGGCCGCAGTCCATGGGGTCGCTGGGAGTCGGACATGACTGAGCGACTTCACTTTCACTTTTCACTTTCATGCATTGGAGAAGGCAATGGCAACCCACTCCAGTGTTCTTGCCTGGAGAATCCCAGGGACGGGGGAGGCTGGTGGGCTGCCGTCTATGGGGTCGCACAGAGTCGGACACGACTGAAGCGACTTAGCAGCAGCAGCAGGCATACTACCACATGCATATTGTAAAATAAAACATATGATACCTAAAACTGATATTTCAAGGGCAAACTCATAGGACTGAGTTTCCCAAACCTTCACAGTTCACAGTGCCCATGGTGTCCCAGTTCCATTCAATAAGTAATTAGGCCCAAGCAACTGTTGTTCAGTCGTTCAGTCTGACTCTTTGCGACACCATGGACTGCAGCATGCCAGGCCTCCCTGTCCTTCACCATCTCCTGGAGCTTGCTCAAACCCATGATTGTTGGATCAGTGATGCCACCCAGCCTTCTCATCCTCTGTCGTGCCCTTTTCCTCAGCCTTCAATCTTCCCCAGCATCAGGGTCTTTTCTACTGAGTTGGCTCTTCACATCAGGTGGCCAAAGTAGTGGAGCTTCAACTTCCACATCAGTCCTTCATTGAATATTCAGGGTTGATTTCCTTTAGGATTGACTGGTTTGATCTCCTTGCTGTCCTATTTGAAAAAAAAATACACACATAAATTGAAAGAAAAATTTATATTTTTATTAAAAAAAAAAAAACCCTCAGCACAAGTAGTAATAAAATGTATGTCTGCGGGGCTCTGCTTGATTTTTTAAAACTTGGGGTCAGATGGGCACTTCCACTTTATGTTTCACACTCATTTTTGTGTGTATGTACTTGCTTTTTATCAAGACAACTTCCAAAAACATAGTTTTGCAAAGACATGACACCATTGAAAGGAATGAAGCTATCTGATGTTGAGACTGTGACCTGCCTTAGGGTAGCAGGTTGTGTCATGTCTGGTGGACGCCAAGTGTCTCTCAAAAATTGAAAAAGTTCTGTGGGTTCCCTGTGGTACCCCGGGGTGTGTGGGTACATAGTCTGAGAACGTTATTAAATATTTAGGGAATCTGGTTCATGTAGGATCATTAATTCCACAAATGAACACAAACTGGCATTATCCTTAGATTTGGTTACTTAAGAGGGTTGAAAGATCAGTCACTGAATCGGCCTTTTAAAGATGCTCCATGGGATTCTCCAGACAAGAATACTGGGGTGGGAAGCCATTCCCTTCTCCAGGGGATCTTCCCAACCCAGGGATTGAACTCAGGTCTCCTGCATTGCAGATAGATTCTTTACTATCTGAGCCACCAGGGAAGCCCCTCAAAGATGCTCAATAATTCCTGAATTGCAGGATGTTACCAAGTTTTATGAAAAAAATTTTTTTTCTTTTCTCAGAACTCTAAATGTGTTTGCAGAAATAAAATAAGGAATATTGGAGAAAACTGTTTTTGTTTTTTCTCTTTTCGTCGCCCTGCAGCATGTGGGGCCTTAGTTCCTCGACCAGGGATGAAACCCGTGCCCTCTGTAGTGGAGCACGGAGTCTTAACCACTGGACTGCCTCAGAAGTCTTGGAGAAGACTGTTTTTGAATTTGGAAGTTTAATAGGCATATAATACTAAAATTGAATAATATTAGAAACAAACACTGGCTTTCTGCAAGTCTTAACTATCCTTGTCCCAGAAGAGGAAACTTAGTCATCAAGAGTCCACTGAAAATGTGCAGCCACTGACCTTATTCTGTGGCTCAGGGCAGACAGAAGCCACTGTTCCCTGCCAGGGAGTGGTTTCCCTGGACTGGGCAAGTGGGTCTGAGAAGGAGTGGGATTTGCAGGCATTCCTCGTTAGGCTACCTGCCCTGGAAAGGTGCTTGCTGGTGACTCAGCAAACAAGGATTCCTGGCTACTCTGGGCAAGTTTGGGAGGAGCCTAAGGGTGTGGGGACAGTTATAGCACAGATGCTGCTACTGCCTTTTTTTTTTTTTCTTGCTACACTAAGTGGCATGTGGACTTTAAGTTCCCCTACCAGGGATCAAGGGCTTCGCAGGTGGTGCTAATGGTAAAGAACCCACCTGCTAATGCAAGAGACATGAGAGACTTGGGTTCAGTCCCTGAGTCAGGAAGGTCCCCTGGAGGAGGGCATGGCCACCCATTACAGTATTCTTGCCTGGAGAATCCCATGGACCAAGGAGCCTGACAGGCTACGGTCCATGGAGTTGCAAAGAGTTGGACATGACTGCAGCGACTTAGCACGCATCACAGTCCAGAACATCCACTCACTTATTTATTATTCAAGCCTCCTACCATGTGACAGGCACCTTGCTAAACACTGAAAATAAAAGGATAAAATATGAAGTCTGGGATTTTACTTTTTTTGATGGCTCCAGTCTTGTGGAATTGCAATTCAATATTAACTTTTTATTAAAAGAATTTTCTTTCTTAGAACCACATGGTTTTGGCAACTCTCAGTTGTGCATTCAGACTGCATCTTTCACTTTTATTTATTTATTTATTTCTGACTTTAAGAGTTCTAGCGAATGGGGTTGGAGCAAAGTGCTTGGAGCTCTTTGTCATCGTCCTATCACCATTAGTATGTTGGAATTGTTCTGTAGGAATCTATGATTCTGGAGCTAACGTTGGCATATCCATGGCAGTCTTGCACTAAGGAGCAGAATAAAAAGTCCTGAGTGGAATTAAATGGGTCCTTTATTTTTCACTACATAGAGATTTGCATTAGACCAGTATTCCTTAAATGAACAAAAAGCATACTCAGAGACAACTGGATGCATTTTTAAATGGGTTAATCTCTGGGTCAGCTGAACAGATTTCTGGGAATCTTTTGCCAAAAACCCTCAGGCTTAAATGTATGGTGAGTGGGTTGGGGATTTTATCCTTTTCTAGGTTGGTTGATTTCATTCTTAAACTGGTAACAATAAAGAGGTATTCAAGAAGAGGCTGTTTAAAGTGAAGAAGAAGGTTTGTCTAATATAGGGTTTATTCATACGTTTAATCCTCCTAGAGAAAGCTAGGATGTTTTCGCTCATTAAAAATTTGTTAAGCCGGTGAAATATTTGGGGATATCACTTATGGTTTATGAAATTTACTTTGATTAAATGTGCATAATACTTCCAGACACTTTGTATTCCCAAGTCACTTTATGGTTGCTGCTGTAGTTTTGTCAGTAATGTAGGTTTTTAGTGATTTTCCCCATTGCTTTTTTTCCTCCTGTGTTTATGTTGCCTTCTGAACTGTTTCTATCATAAACCATGTCAACTCCAAGATTAGAAGTGTGGCAGTTGGGAAGAGAAATTATAGTCCATTTCTATAAACCTATGCTGAGTCAGCATCATTTTTACAGCTGATAAATTTAATCCCAATGGTATCACGTGTTCTTCAAAATGGCTAATGCTCTTTGAAAGGCAAGCATATCAGGACATTTAAAAACAGTTTGAAACGTGAAAGTGAAAGTCACTCAGTCATGTCCGACTCTTTGTGACCTGGTGGACTATACAGTTCATGGAATTCTCCAGGCCAGAATACTGGAGTGGATAACCTTTCCCTTCTCCAGGGGAACTTCCCAACCCAGGGATTGAACCCAAGTCTCCCACTTTGAAGGCGGGTTCTTTACCAGCTGAGCCATCAGTTCAGTTCAGTCATATTCTGCTCTTTGCAACCCCATGGCCTGTAGCACTCCAGGCTTCCCTGTCCATCACCAACTCCTAGAGTTTACTCAAAGAAGGCAATGGCACCCCACTCCAGTACTCTTGCCTGGAAAATCCCATGGATTGAGGAGCCTGGAAGGCTACAGTCCATGGGGTCGCTGAGGATCAGACACGACTGAGTGACTTCACTTTCCCTTTTCACTTTCATGCATTGGAGAAGGAAATGACAACCCACTCCAGTGTTCTTGCCTGGAGAATCCCAGGGACGGGGGAGCCTGGTGGGCTGCTGTCTATAGAGTCGCACAGAGTTGGACACGACTGAAGTGACTTAGCATAGCAATGTCCATGGAGTCAGTGATGCCCTCCAACCATCTCATCCTCTGTTGTCCCCTTCTCCTCCTGCCTTCAATCTTTCCCAGCATCAGGGTCTTTTCCTATGAATCAGTTCTTCACATCAGGTGGCGAGCGTATTGGAGTCTGAGCTTCAGCATCAGTCCTTCCAATGAATATTCAGGGTTGATCTCCTTTAGTATTGACTGGTTAGATCTCCTTGCAGTCCAAGGGACTCTCAAGAGTCTTCTCCAACACCACAGTTCAAAAGCATCAATTCTTCGGCACTCAGCTTTCTTTATAGTCCAACTCTCACATCCATACATGACTACTGGAAAAACCTGTCAGGGAAGCTTAAACGTGATTAATCTGGACTTGTAATTGTATTTATTTATTTATTTTAAACAATTTTTATTGGAGTATAATTGGTGTACAATGTTATGTTAGTCTCAGGTGTACAGCAAAGTGAATCTGTCATACAGATACAAATCTCCACTCTTTTTTAGATTCTTTTCCCATATAGGCCATTATAGAGTATTGAGTAGAGCTCCCACTGCTATGCAGTATGGACCTGTCATTTTAAACATTAGAGCTGCTATGACGAACATCAATTATTTATTAAATGCAGCTCTTTAGAAGTGCTTTTTATTTTCTTAAGAAACAGGAATAACAATAATATGAATCATATAAAATATTCCCGTAGGAATTTTTTTTTTTCATTAAGCACATTAAGCACATTAAGCAACTTGGTTAGCCAGGCTTTCCTAGTGGCTCAAATGGTAAAGAATCCGCCTGCAACAGAAGACCCGGTTTCCATTCCTGGGTTGGGAAGATCCCCTAGAGAAGGGCATGGCGACCCACTCCAGTATTCTTGCCTGGAGAATCCCATGAACAGAGGAGCCAGGCAGGTATAGTCCACAGGGTCACATAGAGTGGGACACAACTGAAGTGATTTAGCATGCACACACACAACTTGGTTAACCAAAACAGTGCTGTGTCATTTTCTTCTCCAAGCTTTAATCCTTTAGGACCTGAATATTTGTTCACTTCCTTTTCTCTTAATCTCAACTTAATTTACAGGACCCTGGTGAGCTCATAGAGTCTCCCTTTTGGAAACTGTAATAATAAATGTAAAAATTGTCAGCATCTATTATATGTTACTTTTGTGCATCACAAAACCTCCACAGCCTTCTCCTGTGGTCCTACATGGAGATGCTCTTGCCTGGATGTGTGCGGCTTCCGCAGGTGGGAGCTGGGGAGCAGATGGTCCCCAGGGAGCATAGACAATCTTCATAGCAGGAATCTTGGTCTCACAGCGATTAGTATTGAAAACAGAAGGACCGTTCTTTTTCTTCTCTTTCTTGATTTAATTCTTTCTCTTTCCTTCTCTCTTTCCCCCTGATAGTTGATATTTTTGCTTTTCTTAAAAATTCAAAACTATTATGGAATTTTCTAATATGCAAAAAAATTGAAAGTATAATAAGAGCTCATATATCCACCATCTTTAATAATGGCTAGCATTTTATCATATTTGCTTTATATCTACTTATTTCAATTTAAAAATTATTAGTGGTAATATAACCCACTAAGAAATATATAGGCCAAATGTATGTTCCAAAAGTTACTTGAGTGACTTACCTGGTGGTGGGTCCAGTGGTTAAGATTCCGTGCTTCCAATACAGGGGACGAGGGTTCAATCCCCAGTGGGGGAACTAAGAGCCCACATGTCTCAGGGACAAGAGATAAAAAAATTAAATTGAAGATAAATAAATAAAGACTCACTTGAATTTAATTTTTGCTTTGTGTCAATATGATACTATTTGATATAGAATTAAGTTTGTTTCTTTTTCTTCTCAATTTTTAGGGTTGCTATCTCTTTGATTTAATCTGTTATTCAAACATTCAAAACATTTACATGGGTCAGAAATCAAAACTATATATAAAAAGTTCTATTCAAGAAAGTTCGGGAGAAGACAATGGCACCCCACTCCAGTACTCTTGCCTGGAAAATCCCATGGCCAGAGGAGCCTGGTGGGCTGCAGTCCATGGGGTCGCTAAGAGTCGGACACGACTGAGTGACTTCACTTTCACTTTCCACTTTCATGCATTGGAGAAGGAAATGGCAACCCACTCCAGTGTTCTTGCCTGGAGAATCCCTGGGACAGGGGAGCCTGGTGGGCTGCCATCTATGGGGTCGCACAGAGTCGGACACGACTGAAGTGACTTAGCAGTAGCAGCATAGAAGCTTAGAAACTACCATATTTACATCAATTTTACAAATGACTAGGAAAGAAAAAAGCTGTCAACCTATGGTGTGTAATTATTGTAAACACTGATTACATTTAATTTACCAAAAAAAAAAAAAAAAAGAAAGTTCGACTTCCATCTCTCTCCCTTTTCCTGTTACCTACTCTGCATCTCCCTGTGCTAACTTGCTAACTCTTTGCAGTATTCATTTCTGGTTTATCTTCCCAGAGTTTTTGGAAAAATAAGCTAAATTTAAAATTACATACAATAGGAAATTACTCAGCCCTTAAAAGGAATGAAATAATGTCATTTTCAGCCAAATGGATGGACCTAGAGAGTGTCATACTGAGTGAAGTAAGTCAGACACAGAAGGAGAATTATTGTATGATACCCATTATAAGTGGAATCTAAAAAGAAATGATACAAAATGAAATTATGTGTGCACCTATTAATTATTACCTTTTTGCTAAATAAATGAAACTTTTTATGAGACATATTTGCTTATAATTGAAAGTCCTTGGTTGTGGAGGTGACACCACCCTTATGGCAGAAAGTGAAGAGGAACTCAAAAGCCTCTTGATGAAAGTGAAAGTGGAGAGTGAAAAAGTTGGCTTAAAGCTCAACATTCAGAAAACGAAGATCATGGCATCCGGTCCCATCATTTCATGGGAAATAAATGGGGAAACAGTGGAAACAGTGTCAGACTTTATTTTTTGGGGCTCCAAAATCACTGCAGATGGTGACTGCAGCCATGAAATTAAAAGACGCTTAGTCCTTGGAAGGAAAGTTATGACCAACCTAGATAGCATATTGAAAAGCAGAGACATTACTTTGCCAACAAAGGTCCATCTAGTCAGGGCTATGGTTTTTCCAGTGGTCATGTATGGATGTGAGAGTTGGACTGTGAAGAAAGCTGAGTGCCGAAGAATTGATGCTTTTGAACTGTGGTGTTGGAGAAGACTCTTGAGAGTCCCTTGGACTGCAAGGAGATCCAACCAGTCCATTCTAAAGGAGATCAGTCCTGGGTGTTCTTTGGAAAGAATGATGCTAAAGCTGAAACTCCAGTACTATTGGAAAAGACTCTGATGCTAGTAGGGATTGAGGGCAGGAGGAGAAGGGGACAACAGAGTATGAGATGGCTGGATGGCATCACTGACTTGATGGACATGAGTCTGAGTGAACTCCGGGAATTGGTGATGGACAGGGAGGCCTGGCGTGCTGCGATTCATGGGGTCTCAAAGAGTCGGACACGACTGAGCGACTGAACTGAACTGAATGAGAACAGAAACTTGAGGCTGCCTGTTTGCATGAATTCTTTTTACAAAATATGGAAAATGAAGATTTTAAGAAGGACATTTTCTTCCAAATGTTTGAAATCAGAAACAAAACAAAATAAATCTTTTAGTACTAAATAAAAAAACACATATGTATGTGTATATATATATATAGATATACATATTTCTTATTTGATCTTTTTTACATAAGATGTAGCATTTGATATGTACTGTGGCACATTTCTTTCACTTAATGTATACTGGAAACCACTCAAATCACTCCTTATCAGTACATAGAAATATTACTTATTCTTTTTCATGACTCAATATACTTTATTGTGTGGGTAATTTATTTACTCAGTTCCTTATTGTGAACATTTGAGTGTTTCCAATATTTTGCTATTACAAACAATTTTGTAATGACTAAACGCAGAACTGTTGTTTGGTGTTAATCTGTCTATGGGATAGGTTCCTAGAAGCGAGATTGCTGGGTCTAACGGGAAGTGTTTCTGTAATCTACTACCACCAGCAACGTGTGAAACTGCTGGTTTCCCCACAACGTCACCAGGACTGTGCACTGCCAAGCTTTTGGGTTTTTGCCCATCTGATACGTGCGAAATTATACCTCAGTGTAGTTTCAGTCTACATTTCTCTTCTTTTGAGTAGAAGTTAAGTATCTTTTTCACATGTTAACAAGCAAACGAACTTTTTTTCTGAAAACTGTTTAAGCTTTTTTTTTCTATAGGGATTTTGTCTTTTATCTCAAATTTGAAGAACTTTTCACGTATTAGTTCTTTGTGATGTAAAGTTGTAAATATTTTCTCACAGATCATCATTTTGTTGTTTTGACTCTTTTGTGCGATTGCATTTTTTTCTTTTGTGTAATTTGCTTTTGAAATGGCAAAAATAATGTAACAACACTTTCAAAGAAAAAAGCCCCGTATAGCTTCAAGAGAACTTTTTATTTTGCAAGTTCCGTCCTAGATATGTCCATATTCATGTTTCAGTCAGTTCAGTCGCTCAGTTCTGTCCTACTCTTTGCGACCCCATGGACTGCAGCATGCCAGGCTTCCCTGTCCATCACCAACTCCTGGAGCTTACTCAAACTCATGTCCATGGAGTCGGTGATGCCATCCAACCATCTCATCCTCTGTCATCCCTTTCTCTTCCTGTCTTCAATCTTTCCCAGCATCAGGGTCTTTTCCAGTGAGTCAGTTCTTCGCATCAGGTGGCCAAAGTATTGGAGTTTCAGCTTCAGCATCAGTCCTTCCAGTGAATATTCAGGACTGATTTCCTTTAGGATGGACTGGTTTGATCTCCTTGCAGTCCAAGGGACTCTCAAGAGTCTTCTCCAACACTACAATTCAATAGCATCAATTCTTTGGGGGTCAGCTTTCTTTATAGTCCAATTCTCACATCCATACATGACTACTGGAAAAACCATAGCTTTGACTAGATGGACCTTTGTTGGCAAAGTAATGTCTTTGCTTTTTAATAAACTATCTAGGTTGGTCATGGCTTTTCTTCCAAGGAGCAAGCGTCTTTTAATTTCATGGCTGCAGTCACCATCTACAGTGATTTTGGAGCCCCCCAAAATAAGGTCTCTCACTGTTTAAATTGTTTCCTCATCTATTTGCCATGAAGTGATGGGACCAGATGCCATGATCTTAGTTTTCTGAATGTTGAGTTTTCAGCCAACGTTTTCACTGTCCTCTTCTTTCACTTTGATCAAGAGGCTCTTTAGTTCTTCACTTTCTGCCATAAGGGTGGTGTCATCTGCCTTTCTGAGGTTATCGATATTTCATCTGGCAGTCTTGATTCCAGCCTGTGCTTCATCCAGCCTGGCATTTCACATGATGTACTCTGCATAAAATTTAAATAAACAGGGTGACAATATACTGCCTTGACATACTCCTTTCCCGATTTGGAACCAGTCTGTTGTTGCATGTCCAGTTCTAACTGTTGCTTCTTGACTGGCATACAGATTTCTCAGGAAATAGATCAGGTGGTCTGCTATTCCCATCTCTTGAAGAATTTTCCACAACTTGTTGTGATCCACACAGTCAAAGGCTTTGGCGTAGTCAATAAAGCATAAATAGATGTTTTGAATGAAGAGACAGAGCCAAAGCAAACACAATACTCAGTTGTGGCTGTGACTGGTGATGAAAGGAAAGTCTGATTCTGTAAAGAGCAATATTGCATGGGAACCTGGAATGTTAGATCCATGTTTAGCTATGATCAGTTCTAATTACTGGTCACATCTTTTGTCACTTAAAATTAGAAGATAAACTACTGGCTGGGTCAAATTCTGCCCAATTTGGTAATTTCTTAAAAAGGAATGAGCCTGCACCAGTGCCCAGAATCCTGATTCATTTCCTCCCAAGGTCACTGGAAGTTGTTTGCAGGCAAGAATCAAATCCTCCCCAGCACCTGGAAGGCTGAGTCAGTTCTCCGGCCAACGACAACTGTATGCCAGAGTTCCATTTGTTGTCTTGAAACTAGTTAATTCCCCATGGCTTTTATGTCTGTCCCTAAGCACCGCTGATGCCAGGGTTGGAAAGCTGTCTACTGTTTCCTGGCCTCTTATTTCAATATGATTGTGCTTCTGTCCTACATACGACCGTTTCTCTCCTCTCTTCTCGCTCTCTCCTTTTCCTCTTCTTCCTCTCCTCTCTTAGATATGACATTTTATTAAAAAAATATATATATATTTATTTATTTATTTTCCTGAGCCATGAGTGGATTTCCATTCTCTCCTCCAAGGGATCTTCCCAACCCAGGGATTGAACCCAGGTCTCCTGCATTGCAGGTGGATTCTTTACCAGCTGAGCTACCAGGGAAACCCAAGATATGACTTTTTATTTAAAGAAATGTTTTGTTTGACTGTGCCATGTCTTAGTTGCAGCGTGTGGGATCTAGTTCCCTAACCAGGAATCTAACCTAAGCCCCCACGTTGGGAGTATGGAGTCTTAGCCATGGGACCACCAGGGAAGTCCCAGTTACGACCTTTTATACTCAACAAATGCAGTTAACAACAGTGTGGAGAGAATTTACCCCGTGTCTAAATCTGTCTAACAGACTATTTCTATTGGAAGTGGAGGAGCTTAGGGATCTCCTCATACCCAATCTTTTTATTTTTAAATATTTTATTCATTTCTTTTTTTCACCACACTGTGCAACTTGTGGAATCTTAGATTCCCAATCAGTGATTGAACCACAACCCTCAGTCTTGAGAACACAAAGTCTAAATCATTGGAGAGCCAAGGAATTCCCCACATTCAATCTTTCTTTAAATATTTTTCTTTGGCAGGTGGGAGGTGACCAGATTCATAATTCCAAATAAATATACAATAAATGTGTTTTTTTTTTTAATTTAAAGCTTAAAGCTCTTTTTGATGTAACAAACATCATGGACATCTAAATAATCTGTAGAAAATACAATTTTTTTTGTTGCTGTTGCTGCTAAGTCACTTCAGTTGTGTCCGACTCTGTATGACCCCATAGACAGCAGCCCACCAGGCTCCCCCGTCCCTGGGATTCTCCAGGCAAGAACACTGGAGTGGGCTGCCATTTCCTTCTCCAATGCATGAAAGTGAAAAGTGAAAGGGAAGTCGCTCAGTCATGTCCGACTTTTCTCAACCCCTTGGACTGCAGCCTATCTGGCTCCTCCGTCCATGGGATTTTCTAGGCAAGAGTACTGGAGGAGGGTGCCATCGCCTTCTCCGGAAAATACAATAAGCTCATTTTTATTTCTTATTTTTAGAAAGACAGTTACATAATGAGTCTAGTCACATCTTAGTTTGAGTGAGCATTTTTCTTGTCCTATATTTCTTCTTTATTAAATGGGAGAATATATTTTTGGGTGGCCATTAGTTACTGAAAGATGATGATATAGGATACACCTCACTTCTTGGGGGGTCTCTATTTTTTCTTCTTGGCCGCACTGTGAGGCTTGTGGGATCTTGGTTCCCTGACCAGGGGTTGAACTCATGCTCCCTGCAGTGAAAGTGCAGTGTCCTAACCCCTGGACTGCCACGGAATTTCCTCTATTTCTTCTTTAATTCCAATATTCTAGAAGAATTTTTTTTTTCTAGAAGAATTTTTAAAGCCCTGATATTAGTAATAGTGGGGCCTTAATGTCAAGCCATCATGTTGACACCTTACACGTGTACACTTTTTGTTACTATAATTTCATAACACGGTAAAAGAATTTTAAAAATAAATACAATATATACTGATACACACCAATCCTCCCCACCCAAACAAAAAACAAAACATGAACAGTGGGGCCTTGTATCAATACAACATGTTCACAGATGTTTTTGCATCAACTTGTTGGAATCTGGCTAGTTATTCCTCTGACAATAGGTTAGTTAAGTTATGTTAAATTTTCTAGAACCATAAAGAACTTGTTTAAAGTCTTTGTGAATCTTTATTTAAAAGGTTGTTTCCAGCTTTATTGAGATATAATCGATATATAACGTTGGATAAGTTTAAGGCATGCCTGTTCATTGTTGAGTCATGTCCAACTCTTTGTGACCATGGACTGTAGCCTGCCAGGCTCCTCTGTCCATGGGATTCTCCAGGCAAGAATACTTGTGTAGGTTACCATTTCCTTCTCCAGAAGAAGGTGTTCAATGTAGTGATTTGATATGTGTGTATATTGAGAAATGATTACCACGGTAAGATTAGTTAATACATCTGTCTTCTCACATAGTTATCCCCCTGCTTTTTTTGGCGATGAGAACTTTTAAGATTGGCTACTTTCAAGTGTTTAATACAATACTGTTAACTACAGCCATCATGTTGCTCATTCAGTTCAGCTCAGTTCAGTCGCTCAGTCGTGTCCAACTCTTTGCAACCCCATGAACCACAGCACGCCAGGCCTTCCTGTCCATCACCAACTCCTGGAGTTTACCCAAACTCATGTCCATCGAGTCGGTGATGCCATCCAACCATCTCATCCTCTGTCATCCCCTTCTCCTCCTGCCCTCAATCTTTCCCAGCATCAGGGTCTTTTCAAATGAGTTGGTTCTTCACATTAGGTGGCCAAAGTATTGGAGTTTCAGCTTCAATATCAGTCCTTCCAATGAACACGCATGACTGATCTCTTTTAGGATGTTGCTTATTAGATCCCCAGAAATTTTTCATTTTATAACTGCAAATTTTTTTTCATTGGCCACCTTCCCTCACATCCCTGCCCCAACAGCTAACCAACAAAAATTGGTTATTTTTTTTAGATCCCACATATAATTGATAGCATACAGCATTTATCTTTCTCTGTCTGATTAATTTCACGTAGCATAATGCTCTCAATGTCCATCTATGTTGTCACAAATGGCAGGATATCATTCTTTTTTATGGCCAAGTAATATTCCACCATATAAACCACATTTTCCTTATCCATTCATTTGTTGATAGACATATAGGCTGTTCCCATGTCTTGGATATTATAAACAACGCAGCAATGAATATGAGAGTTCAGCTATCTATTTGAGATTGTGATTTAATTTCCTTTGGATATGGCTTCCCTTCCCTTTTCCTTTACTTCAGTCAGTAAAGAATCTGCCTGCAATGCAGAGACCTGGGTCTGATTCCTGGGTTGGGACGATCCCCTGGAGGAAGGCATGGTAACTGTCTGGAAAATCCCATGGACAGAGGAGCCTGGTGGGCTACAGTTCATGGGGTTGCAAAACATGACTTGCAACACCATCGGACATGACTTAATGACTAAACCACTAACCACTAATACACTCGGAAGTGCAATTGGTAATTCTATTGTTAAGTTTTTGAGGAACATCCATACTGTTTTCCACAGTGGCTGCAACAACTTACATTCCCACCGGCAGTGCGTAAGTGTTTCCTTTTCTCTACATTTTACCAGCACTTGTTATCTCTTGTCTTTTTTTCCCCCTTCATTTAAAAAATTGAGATATAATTATTATATTAATAAAATGTTACATTGGTTTCAGGTGTACAACAAAATTCAGTAGATGTTTATATTGTGAAATATTTACTACAATAACTACTTGTGACTCTTTGCGAGCCCATGGACTATACAGTCCATAGAATTCTCCAGGCCAGAATACTGAAGTGGATAGCCTTTCCCTTCTCCAGGGGATCTTCCCAACCCAGGGACTGAAGCCAGGTCTCCCCCATTGCAGGTGGATTCTTTACCAGCTGAGCCACAAGGGCAGCCCAAGAATACTGGAGTGGATAACCTATCCCCTCTCCAGCGGATCTTCCCAACCCAGGAATTGAACTGGAGTCTCATGTATTGCAGGCAGATTCTTTACCAACTGAGCTATCAGGGAAGCACACAATAACTATAGTTAAAATCAATCACCACATCTTTCGTCTTTTTGATTATAGCCATTCTAACAAGTGTGAGATGATGTGTCATTGTGGTTGGTTTTGATTTGTATTACCCTGATAATCAGTGATGTCGACTCTTTTTACATACCTTTTGGAAATTGTATGTCTTCTTTTGGAGACATGTTTGGTTAAGTCTTTTTTTCTTTTTTAGAGTCAAATTTATTTATATTTGCTATTGGGTTGTATAAGTTTCTTTCATATTTTGGATGTTAACCTCTTATCAGATATGTGGTTTACAAATACTTTCTCCCATTCTGTAAATTGCTTTTTCATTTTGTTGATTGTTTCTTCTTCTATGCAGAACATTTTTAGTGTGACATAAACCAATTTGTTTATTTTTGCTTTTGTTACTCACGCTTTTGATGTCATGGCCAAAAAATCATTTCCAATGTCAAGGAGCCTTTTTTCTTATGTTTTCTTCCAGGAATCTTAAAACTTCAGGCCTTACATTTAAGTCCTTAATCCATCTTGAGTTAATTTTTTTTTAAGATTTTTTTTTTTTGGATGTGGACCATTTTTTAAGTCTTTATTGAATTTGTTTCAATCATGTTTCTGTTTTATGTTTCAGCTTTTTGTCCTCCAGTCATGTGGGGATCTTAGCTCCCCAACCAGGAATTGAACTTACACCCCCTGCATTGGAAGGCGAAGTCTTAACTACTGGACTGCCAGGGAAGTCTGCTATTTTGAGTTAATTTTTGTGAGTGGTGTAAGACAGGGGTCCAGTTTCATTCTTTTCATGTGAATATTGAGTTTTTTCATCACCATTTATTGAAGAGACCATCTTTCCCCCAGGCTACCCAGGTGGCTCAGTGGGTAAAGAATCTGTCTGCAATGCAGAAGATGTTGGAGTTACAGGTTCGATCCCTGGGCTGGGAAGATCTCCAAGAGGCACACACGGCAACCCACTCCAGTATTCTTGCCTGGATAATCCCATGGATAAAAGAGCCTAGTGGGTTACAGTCCACCAAGTCACAGAGTTGGATATGACTGAAGTGACTGAGCATGCACACACATCTATTCCCCATTGAGTGTTCTTGGCTCCCTTGTCAGGTATTGGTTGGCCATATATGAAAACTTGAAACCTTCATTCAAAATCTTCTTAATTTAGTTCTATGGTTGCACAAACTAAGATAAGAGCAGAATAGTATGTGTCAGCTTTGCAATTCTTACTGTTTGTTCATATGTCTAAATGTCTATGATAAACTATTTCACACGTGAACCTAAGAGTTTGTGTAAAATCTTTTCACCATTTTTCTTTTCACTTGGGAGATTACTATAGTAGAACACAAAGCAGAATCATTATTCTGAAAAATAAGTGAAAACTGCTTACAGTGTTCTTAATTAAAATGAAGAGTGAATCCTGGGGGTGGGGGGGGGGAGGTATTTCTGTCTTAATGAAGCTTCATTCACTTGTCTCATTAAAAAGCTTTGTTTAAAAAAACAGTCCCACTTGCTGGTGTGTTAAGCTAGGATTTTCCTTCTGTCTATGCTGTATAAACCACTGAGGGTGATTTTTATAATCTGAAGGTAATGTATTTTTTCCCTTGATGTTCTTGCCGGAGGCATTCTCTCCTCTGTTATGACCAGTATTATAACAGCGGTCTATTTTTGTCTCTCCAGATTGGAGTAAGAGTAGATGAAGAATGGAAAATAGGGCTCCTTTGTTTGGAGCTTCGCAGTTATCCTGAGTGTATAATTTCTGAAACTAGACAGAGCCAAAGGGCACTCTGAGTCCTCTAACAACAGCCGAGAGAGATCATTTTCCTCTGCTGCTCTGTCATTAGCGTTTTCTCTTCGCATGATTCAAAAACTGATCCTCACAGCTGCTTGGACAGTCCACCTGCCCCAGAAGAATGATTTTGAGACTGTTCATTACTTCACTGCTTCACAACCAGTTCTTGGTTTTCCATGCTAATGAATGCTAACTGAGAATCCCCCAGGGTCCATTTTAGCCAGTAGTTTCAGTTTTTCCCTCATCAGACCTCCTGTGAGCACTGCTCACAAGCATGGGTGTGATGAATGAGGTTGAGTTGAATCTCTTTTGTCTCCCCTGCCCTCCCTCTTAAGCGCCAGCCTCAAAGGATATTGTCCTGTGTTTTCATTGATTCCCTTGTCCCCTCCCGTTTAAAAATACGGTGAGTGCCTTTCTGAGGCTTCCTTCTCTCTGCTGTACGACTTGTTAATCAACTGATTTTCATTTTCTCCTTCTGGCTGCTCCAGCATCTCCTTTATCCTTGTGTCCTTGATCAACATCTAATGGTTGAAATTCCCCAGGGCGTCTTAATCTCCTTGCTTTTCCTTAGGAGTTTGGACAAAGGGATCCATGGCTATAGATTTGGGGACTGTCTCTGACAATCAAGCTGGTTGCCCGAGTTTGTCTCCTACTCCATGTACCTCCCTGATTTAGGCATAGCTCACTTGCATCTCATCCAGAACTGCCATGCTGTGTCCTGGTGCCATAGAGTGTGGTACCCTAGTCTAATTTTTCCTGGCTCTATTCCATGCACTCATGAAACCTTTTTCTTCTCAACTTGGTTTTTCCCATCACTGAATCTCATTTTTCAGGGCCTTATCCTAAAAATATACTTTATTTTTAGAGCAGTTTTAATTTTATATATTTATTTCTGGCTACATCATGCAGAACTTTCCTGACCAGGTATTGAACCTGTGCCTCCTGCAGTGGAAGCTTGGAGTCTTAACCACCAGACTACCAGGGAAGTCCTGAGGCCTTACTGTTTTGAGAGCCAAGACTGCCTCACCATGTTGGCAGGCAGTTTCTGTAGGCCAGCTCCAGGAGGCTGACCTTGGTCTCTACACCTTACATGTTCAATGCCTGGTCTCTTTTCTGTCTACCTGGTCCCTGCCGGAGTTCTTTTTTCCATCTTGCTTCTCTCAGAACTTAATTTGCTAATTTAGCTTCAGCCAGCATCAGGCCTATATATAGATTTCACTTTAGCTTTCCTGGGTTCCTATTACTTACTTATCAACCAGCTTCATTTGGTTATTCACTGGGGGAGCCACCCTAGTTCTAGCAAGCACTGTTTCCCGTCACTGCTGTACTTGGTCTTCCCTGACTTGGAAAATTTCTAATGTTAATCTAAGAAATTAATTCAGATTTCTCTTCTCTCCCTGCTCCCAAGCTGCTTCTCTGCTCAGGTCTTCTAGGATTTCTGTTAAGATGGATTTATGTTACATTCACACCTTATATTAAGATGCCATTGGCAGAGCCATAAAAAAGAGTGAAATGATGCCATTTGCAGCAACATGATGGACCTGGAGATCATCATACTAAGTAAAGTAAGACAGAGAAGTGTTATATGATGTCGCTTTTACGAAGAATCTAAAAAAATGATACAAATGATTTACACAATAGAAATACACTTACAGACATAGGAAACAAACTTAACGGTTATCAAAAGGGATCCATCATTTAAGCAGTTCTACTTTATCGACAGCCTTTGTTTCGTGTTGGATTTATAGTTTATGCTAGTATCAGTTTTGTGTAAGTAAAGAGGTTCATGATGGAATTTTATATTACATGCTTTTAGCTGAATTCAAATTTGCATACTTGGTACCACCACCACCATCCTCACTCACATCACCACCACCACCCCACAAAGTCCTTGCTGCTGCTGCTGCTGCTTCTGCTAAGTCAGTCGTGTCCGACTCTGTGCGACCCCATAGACGGCAGCCCACCAGACTCCCCATCCTTCAAAGTCCTTACTTTTTTTTTTTTAACAACATGGTCCAGAAATGTAAGCTAAATATTTCATTTGTAGTTTAAATAAAAATGAGGTTATTGTTCTAGTGTTAGGAAAAAACTGGCTTCCTAAAAGGTGATTTGGTAGATCCAAAAAAATGTATGCTGTCCTTTAGAATCAATTTAGAGGTGTAAGAAGTAATTTGACTATGTAAGATTATAATCTAATACAGTCTTTAGAATCTCACCTCACTCTACTCTGTTTTATTTATTCATTCAGTAAATATTATGCATCTCGTACATGTCAAGTTCTGAGTTAGGTCCTCTGAACATAAAGATGAATCAGCTTCTCAAGGAGTTTTATTCTAGAAAGATGAAATGGACTGAAAATGAATGAGACAATAAGGTATTTTTCAAAGTACCTGTAGTGCATGTTGGAGAAATAAGGAGGATGTGGTCAGCTCTTTGTGGTTGCTGGGAGAGTTATTGTTAGAAAAAGCTTCAGAGAGGAGGTGACTGCTGAGCTGCGTCTTAAAGAAAGTCAGTGGGGGACTTTCCTGGTGGTCCAGTGGTTAAGAATCTGCCTTCCAATGCAGGGGACATGAGTTGGATCCCAGGTGGGGGAACTAATCTCACAAGCTGCTGGGCAACTGAGCCTGCACGCTGCAACTAGAGACAAATTGCACACTGAGAGTAAGACCCAATGCCGCCAAATAAATCAAATATTTTTTTAAAAACAGTGATAATGGGTTAGTTAAGTAAATAGTGGGGTGAGGGGTAATGCTGGTAGGACAAAACTTACCCCAGAGTTTAAATATTTATTTATTTGACAGTGTCGGGTCTTAGTTGTGGCATGTGGATCTTAGTTCCCTGACCAGAGATGGAACCTTCATCTCCTGAATGGGAAGGCAGATTCTTAACCACTGGACCACCAGGGGAGTCCCTACTCCAGAGATGAAAGAACCACTGGTAGTCTAATCCCCGGAGAAGGAAATGGCAACCCACTCTGGTATTCTTGCCTGGAAAATCCCATGGACAAAGGAGCCTGGTGGGTTATAGTCGATGGGGCCACAAAGAGTCGGTCTGAGCAACTGAGCTCAGTAGTTGAATGTGGCTGTGGCACAGAAGGTACACCTGTGTGGAGTATTGAGTTGCTGCTGAAGCAGAAGGAGGAACGGTAACATGGTGGACACCTTTGTATTCTTCAGGGTCAGCAAGTGGGAGTCATGGCTGGGGGTGCAGACAATGGAGGAGAGAGTGTGACAAAGGGATTTTATTTTAGAAAAATGTATCTAGCAGGATGAAAGAAGACTGGGGGGAGAGGACAAGGAGAAAGGGAGGTTTAGGAGGTCATTGTAATGATAACAGGGAGAGGTTATGAGAACCAAGACTAAGGCAGCCATAGTCGGAAAGGGAAGTGTGTGACAGGTGTAGGTTTGAGGAATGCTGAATGGTACGGGCATAAGGATGTCTGGGTAAGGACAGAGGTTAAGGAAGAGTGAAAATCAACCATAACTCCCAGCTGACTGGATCTATCGTTGCTCTAGAACCAATGCTGTGTCTTTCCCACTGCCCAAATATGTTGAAACCTAACATCCAAGGTGATGGTGTTAGGAGGCCTTTGGAAGGTGATTAGATCATGAGGGTGGAACCCCCATGGATGAGACTAGTGCTCTTATCAAAGGGACCAAGACAGGTCGTTTGGCACTTTCACCACATGAGGACATAGTGAGAAGATGGTTGTCTATGAACCAGAAGGCAGGTTCTTACCAGACACTGAATTTACTGATCTTGATCTTGGACTATCCAGCTTCTAGAACTGCGAGAAGTTTCTTTGTTTCTTCCTTTTTTTTTTTTTTTTTTGATGGTTATGTATTTTATTCTTCATTCATGTGGATAACAATATAAGGAAAGTTTTTTAGCACACAATATAAAGTCATACATGATTTTGTTTAATTTAATATAAATATTGTTGTTGTTTAGTTGTTAAGTTGTTTCCAACTCTTGCAACCCATGGACTCCATTGTAGCCTACCAGGCTTCTCTGTCCATGGGATTTCCCATGCAAGAATACTGGAGTGGGTTGCCATTTCCTCCACAGGGGTTTCTATTGCTTATAAGCCACCCAGTCTATGGTATTCTGATAGAGCAGCCCAGATGGACTAAGACAGTAATGATGTCTCTATAACCGTAGATTACTCTTCTCTTTGACTTTAAAAATTGCCTTCAGAGAGTATTTTATTAGAATGTAAGTAATTTGGGCTTTTGTTCATTCAGTCTGGCAAATATTCAGAGACCACCTATTTTAGGTGCTCAATACTTTAATAGATGCAAAGTTGAGATGCAAAGCTTACAATCTCATTGGATGAGAATTCCCTGGTGGTCCAGTTGTTAGGACTCCGTGCGTTCACTGCTGGGGCTCAGGTCTGATCCCTAGTGGAGGAATTAAGATCCCTAAAGCCACACGGCACAGTCTAATTAAAAAAAACAAAAAAATCTCGTATGGAAGCAAGGCATAAAAACATAAGATTCTAAGACTGTGAAATGAGACAGTATGACATTAATAAAATGCAATGTATATTAAAATATTGCTATGTATCAGAAACCATTTAAAAAATAATAGCTATTAAACAACCCAAATAACTGTGCTTACCCATTGTAGACTCTCATTAAATACTAAGTGATAATAATAGAATAACACTAAGGAAACGATAGGTTTATATTATTTTACCAAATGAAACAATTTTTTATGCCAGAAGGGATATTAAGATCACTCGGGTCCAATGATTTCCCAACCATGGAAATCCAGAGAAGAGGTGGATGTGATTTCTCACTTGAGCATTTAAATGCAAATTAAAGTCCTAGGATGCATTCCTGACTTTTGCTATCTAAATAATAGGGCCTAAAGAAGGTCTTAAAAAAATAAAAATGTAGGGCAAACTTTACATAAAGGGATGGAAACAGAAAGAACTATTTTGCTTAAAATAGAGCACCTATATTTAGGAGCTTTTAGTCTGGCATGACCTTGACATTTAAGTCAACACAGTAGTTTTAAGTCTGATTATAACCTCCATTCTTTACCTTGTGTCTCTAAACCATTCAATGGGCTTAATGCCTCTGCCACGGCAGAATGAAAACAGTAGGTTGCTACCTAAGGATTTCAAACCATTAATCTCTTGGACTCCCTGGCCAGCAACTCTTTGTGAGTAGGCACTACTGCTAATCCACAATAATATTATAGGACCATTCCTATGATTAAATTAGGACTGCACCAGAAGTCTGGTCTGGGGGCTGAAGAGTCTCTTGATCTAAGTTCAAGTCTGAGAAGTTCCCTGGAGTCCAGAGGTTAGGACTCTACACTTTCACTGCAGGTCCTGGGTTTAATCCCTGGTCAGGGAACTAAGATCCCACAAGCCCATGTGGATGGGCCCCACCCCCCAAAAATGTGCTGGAGTTGAGGTAACTTGACCAGGAAGATCTCCAAGGGCCTTGTGAAAGAAGTGAAAGAGTTACTCAGTTGTGTCCAGCTCTGCGACCCCATGGACTGTAGCCTACCAGGCTCCTCTGTCCATGGGATTCTCCAGGCAACAGTATTCTTGCCTGAGTGGATAGCCTTTCCTTTCTTCAGGGGATCTTCCCTACCAAGGGATCGAACACAGGTGTCCTGCATTGCAGGCAGATTCTTGACTGTCTGAGCCACCAGGGAAGCCCCCTAAGGGCCTTAAGAGCTTCAAAATGTTTATTCTATGAAATAATGTAGACCAGCCAAGGGACAAGTTTCCTGGGTCTTAAGCAACGTTAGAAACCACCTTTAAGAAAAATAATACAAGATTACGAACACAAAATTAGATGTGAAAGAGGACATTGACTTAGACTGCAAAAGAAATCCCAACAAAGTATAAATTTAAAAAAGCTAGCAATTACTACAGGCAGAAAAATAACATTTTTATTTTTAAAACGGAAATATAGTTCATTTACAATGTTGTATTATAATAGTAACATAATCCTTTGTATTAATCAACGGCTAGACAAACATCTTGTTTTTTAATATTTATTTATTTGGCTGCATCAGGTCTTGGTTGTGTCATGCGAGATCTTTGAGCATCGTGTGGGATCTTTTGTTGTGGTTGGGCATGTGAGATCTTAGTTCCCCTAGCAGGGACGGAACCCCCATCCCCCACATTGCAATCAGGTTCTTAACCACTGAACCACCAGTGAAGTCCCTAGACAAACATCTTTGATACTTTTTTCTTCTAAATTTTGGCCATGTCGGGCAGCTTGAAGGAATACCAGTCCCTGACCAGGGATTGAACTCAGGCCATGGCAGTGAGTGCACCTGAATCCTAACTACTAGACCACCAGGGAACTCTTTCTTCCAAGTTTCTTGACTGCATACTCTGATTGTTTTTTCATTTGACAGTAATTTTAGCATATTTTCTGAATATGAAGAAATGAAAAGAATAAAAAGAAAACTTAGTCTTTTGTGACTGGTTAACTTATTTTTATTATTGATAATTCAGAGAAGTTTGTTTCAGCTTTACAGTTCATTACTGATAATGTGATGCAAGTTTTAGGATTGCTGTCAAATCTGGGGAAATCCCCGTAAGGACCCATCACAAGTGAGCTGTAAGATTTGGCAGGGTTTCTGGCTTGGTACACGTGATGTTAATTTCAGATGTCAACTTGACTGGGTGATGGGGTGCTCAGACATTTGGCTAAACTTTATTCTGGGTGTGTCTGTGAAGCTGTTTCTGGGTACGAGTAACATTTGAATTGGTAGGCTGAGTAAAGCCAACTGGTGTCTCCAATGTAGGGGTGGGAAGATCCCCTGGAGAAAGGCATGGCAACCCACTCTAGTACTCTTGCCTGAAAAATTCCATGGACAGAGGAGCCTGGTGAATTAAAGTCCATGGAATCACAAAGAGCTGGACATGACCGAGCATACAACACACACATACACACACAGTGTGGGTGGCCTCATTCAGTTAATTGAAGATCTGAACAGAACGAAAAGGCGGGGTAAGAGGGGACTCTTTCTGTTTCACTGTTTGAGCTGGACATGGGTCTTTTCCTACCTTTGGATTGAACTGAAAAGTCAGCTTCTCTTGGGTCTTGAACTTGCTGGCTTTCAGACCAGAACTTATTCCACCTGTTTTCCTGGGTCTCTAGTTGCTAACTGTAGATCTTGAGACCTCTCAGCCTCCATATTTCCTTGCACTCAGATACTCAGTTGTATCTGACTCTTTGTAACCCCAGGGACTGTAGCCTGCCAGGCTCCTCTGTCTGTGGGATTTCATAGGCAAAAGTACTAGAGTAGGTTGCCATTCCCTTCTCTAGGGGATCTTCCTGACTCAGGGATCAAAACTGCATCTCCTGCAGTCGCAGGCAGATTCTTTATCACTGAGCCACATGTGAAGCCTGAACAAAATGATGCCCCAGCCTTATTTCCCCTTGCATGGATCCCATGAATGCCCATGGCAGTTTCAGAGCCATCAGACAGGAGAGGAAGTCGCACTGGAGAGAGACCAAGATCTTCATGGATTACAGTTAAAACACCTTCCCTTTGGGAACTTTATAAAAACATAGGAACATGAGAATCCCTGTATAGGGACCCTCCCAGGTTATGGTTAGGAGTCGTGCAAGTAAGAGACCTGAAGTTTAACTTTATGAGATTTACAACCTACCCGACTGAGGCCTGTTTTTTCTTTAGGGCTCTTGTGGCCAGGATATACTGAAAATCTACAATGGGTAGGAGCACTGGATGTAGAGTAACACTGCCAGGATGTGCTAAGTGAAATCAGAAAAATGCACAAGGTGAAACAGGCCTGAGTCATTGAGAGACCAATGAAATGACGCGGCCGGTCCCATGACGTGGTCAGCAGTTGTGGGCCCTTGTTCTCTTCCATCGGGGTCCTGGCTGACCTGACACCACTTGGGGGTAGCCATGCACCGTCATTTACAAATAAATTCATATTTGCAAAATGGTTCCTGAATTATTTAAAGTATTATGGTTTGAATAGGCCTCATTCCTCCCAACATAAAACTGATGGGCATTTATAAGGATGAATATATGCACACTAAGGGTTAAAGGGTTTCCCTGTGGCTCAGCAGTAAATAATCCACCTGCCAACGCAGGAGACGTGGGTTCAGTCCCTGGTTTGGGACCAGGAGGAGGAAATGGCAATCTACTCCAATATTCTTGCCTAGAGAATCCCGTGGACAGAGAAGACTGGCAGGCTACAGTCCATTGGGTTGCAGAATCGGACATGACTTAGTGACTAAACAACAACAAGGATAAAAAGTAAAACCCTTTACCTGTGCATCTGAACTTTAAGTAGGGTTTGGATCTTGTCCAGAACTTTGTACCGGCAGAGCAAAATTGCACAAGCTCTAAATACTGTCTAAGAATATGCAATGGAATGTATAAATTAAAACTTGATTTTAGGTCATTAGAATCTTAAAAAGAGGCCAATTCAACTAAAGGGGAAAATGATAATGTGATTTTTTTGAAGCCTGCTTGTTTTATGAGAGGCCTTCCATCAAAGTACTGAGTCATCACAGTCTTGTCTGCAACACCCATTAGCCAGAGGCTTCTTTTGAAAGGTTGATGGTTGTAAGGATTCTGGCAGGAAGTCAAATGGTGATGAGCTTTGCTCTCTGCCAGGTGTTTTGGCAGCCTTCCTTGGAGGAGGCTGGAGGGTAACACCAATGAAGAATGTCTATTACTAATAGGATTGATTCATCAGCAATACTTTAGAATGCTTCCATTCTGAGTGCTGTTCCCATTCAACGTAAGATTTTGTGCTTTGCTTAGTTGAGTCTGACTCTTTGCGACCCCATGGACTATAGCCCACCAGGCTCCTCTGTTCATGGGGATTCTCCTGGCAAGGATACTGGAGTGGGTTTCCATGCCCTGTCCAGGGAATCTTCCCAACCCAGGAATGGAACCCAGGTCTCCCACATTGCAGGCGGATTCTTTACCATCTGAGCCACCAGGGTAGTATTTTGGGAATGCTAAAACTCGTTCTCAATACTGCCACCCTTGCCCAAACCTTTTGTGGAATCTTTTGGTAGAAGTTTCAGATCTTATGGCACACACTTTTGAATAGCTTTATGGTTGAAACTATCAAAATTTGGGAATGGACTATCATGTTTGGAGATGAAAAAGGTTTTCAGAGCCAATAATACAAATGAAGTGTCTGATCAAATCTACTGTGTGTGTGTGTGTGTGTGTGTTTGGTCAAAGTGAAGTGTGACCATAGAAAACCAAAATACAGTTTTCTCCTACAATTGGCAAACTAGTTCTGAAGACAATTTTGTGGGAGATACAGTGTATTGGTTCACCTGTGTTGTATGCTTTCCTTTAGGAAAGGATTTGAGAAGCTATAATCTATCTGCATTCCCTGGACCCTCTTGCAGCTGGGGACCCAGAGGTGTTTGGTTTTGCTGAACTAGGACACTGGCAAGGGACATGGATGGGGGAATAATTCAGGGGGGCTAGTGGCCAGGCAGGAAAGTGAGGTGCCCCTGCCTCACTTAGGGGAGGAGGTATTTGGTTCTTCTGAGGGCAGTTCCGGTTGAGTTTCAAGGTTCTGTTCCTTAATATCAGAGATGCCAAATCACTTGAATTGGCAGCACTGGAGTTCTTCTGTGACAATCCTATAATTCTCCTAGATGTTTCTGGCTGTGTAATGCTCAAATCTGCTCTCCTGACCCTCCTGGAGATTCCATAAGGTGGCTAGTACTCTCTAATAAATTCCTTACTACTTAAGATAGCAAATGTGAATTTGACTGAGTCATCCAAATTCCAAGTGAGGCATGTAAGCATTGTTGGAATAATGGAGTCTCCCAAGCCAATAACCTGAAACCAGAAACTAGTTAAAAAGATAAACTTGGTATTGGTTTAATTTTTTTCTCACGTTTTTAAAGTTAGGTTTCGTATTTAGAGAACTATGTAGGCCATAGGAACAATTTAAACAAAGACTTCCTCTTACTTTTAAGAGGTTCATTTTTATTCTACATAAAGGAAACAAAATACTTGGAAATGAGGCTCCTGTAGACTCTGTCCTGGTCATGGACTGGGGCACTGGGATCTTCAAAGATGCGTCACTAGAAATGATGAGCTGCTCTCTGATAACTTGGCTTCATGTTGTTGTTCTGTCCCTAAGTCATGTCCAACCCTTTGTGACCCCATGGACTGCAGCATGAAGTGGCTTTATGCACGTCTATTATATTTTTTCCATGTAATTCATAAGCATCTCCAAAATTGTCTCTCTATAGTTTTTGTTCTTTAGTGCTTATATTGGATGAATATAAAGATGTCTTCAATAAATGCTGCCTGGCTGACCAATAGGGTTAGGTGTGGGGCCCTTTGGAAGGCCATAAAAGCAGTCTCTGAATTAGCAGCTATACATTTGCCATTTGCAGTAAAAAGAGACTCCACTTTTGGTTCTTGTGGACTAACTATCTATATCTGATTTGGAAGACTTTGGACATCATCTTGTCCAACTCTAGGTACAAATTGTTTCTATCACGCCCTCGTTGTGTGGTGTATTAATTTACCAGGACTGCTGTAACAGAGTGCTTCAGACCAAGTGACTTCAAGAACCGAAACTGATTGTCTCCCAGTTCTAGAGGCTAGAAGTCTGAATTAAGGTGTCGGCCAGGCTGGTTCTTCTGAAGGCTGTGAGGGAAGGCTCTGTTATCAGTTTTTCTCTTTGCTTCCTCCGGTGGTTGCTTGACTCCTGGCAGCATGATTCCATTCTTCACATGGCATATTCTCTTTGTGTGTCTGTCTCCAAATGTCACCTTTGTATAAGGACAGAAGTCATACTGGATTAGGGCCCACCTGAATGCTCTCATTTTAACTTGTTAGTCTTAGTTGCTTAGTCGCGTCTGACTCTTTTGCTACCCCATGGACTGTAGCCCGCCAGGCTCCTCTGTCCATGGGATTTCCCAGGCAAGAATACTGGAATGGGTAGCCATTCCTTTCTCCAGGGTATCTTCCCAACTGAGGGATTGAACCCAGGTCTCCTGCACTGCAGGTGGATTCTTTACCATCTGAGCCTCCAGGAAAGACGTTATTTCCAAGTAAGGTCACATTCCGGGTGCTAGGACTTCAACACCTGCATTTTCTTAAAGGGGACAGAATTTGTTGCTGTTGTCTGACTCTGTAACCCCATGGACTGCAGCACGCCAGGCTTCCCTGTCCTTCACTATCTCCCAGAGTTTGCTCAAACTCATGTCCATTGAGTTGGTGATGCCATCAACCATCTCATCCTCTGTCGTCCCCTTCTCCTCCTGCCTTCAGTCTTTCCCAGCATCAGGGTCTTTTCCAATGAGTCAGCTCTTTGCATCAGGTGGCCAAAGTATTGGAGTTTCAGCTTCAGCATCAGTCTTTCCAATGAATATTTAGGGTTGATTTTTTTGAGGATTGACTGGTTTGATCTCCTTGTTGTCCAAGGGACTCTCAAGAGTTTTGATTCCAGCTTGTGCTTTATCCAGCCTGGCATTTCACACTGAGGTACTCTGCATATTAGTTAGAGAAACAGAGTGACAGTATACAGAATTTAGTCCATAACATTAGTCAGGATTCTTTTGGTTGCAAGTGACAGAAACTAAATTCAAACCACTCTAGTAAACAGGGAAATGTATTGCCTCACATAGAAGGGAAGGACAGAAAACACTCAGCTCAGGAATAACTCACAGGAGGTACTCGGTTATTACCATCAGAACTCTCTCTCCATCAGTCTTCACCATGCATGGCTTCATTCCCCACCACTGCAGGCTGGAATTTTCCATGTGCTGTGGAGCGTGGCCTCAGGTAGTACCAGACTTTTAACATTCCAACTTGCTGATGCAAAAGGAAAGGTGGTTTTCTCTCCATGCTTCCATTCATACAAGCCCAGGGAAGGATTCTGGTTGCCCTACTGGCCCCACACCTACGCTTGGAGCAGTCACTTGCAGGAGAGTGTGGTTCTTCACCACATTGGCCTGCTCCTCTGGTCCCTGGGCTGGGAAAGTTCCTGAAAGTGGGGCTGGAAGATGGTCGCAGAAAGAGTTTGGTCAAATGTAGCCATATGGAGACTTTGGTGGTGGTCAGGGAACTAAATCCTGCAACTACAACCCGGTACAGACAAATAGATAAATAGATATTAAAAATGTAATCATCTGCCACACAAGGAGCTAACTATGCTGCC